>NC_136404.1:15385294-16663390 GCF_965140285.1 Lepidochelys kempii
GGGTTGGGGCGTGGAAGGAAAATGTTGCCTTTGTTTAAAGGGAGATGCTCTAGATTTTCTGAATCCTTCCCAGAAAAATTCACCGGGGGAAGGGGAAACTTGGCTAAAATTAGGGTTTGGTCCTGTCCCCCAGCCCTCCTGTTAAGGCAGGGGGAGCTGCCCTAACAAGACTATTGGAAATTCCCCTGATGTAAGGGAATCCCCAAGTGGCATAAATGGTCCCTGTGAAGAGCTGGGGTCAGGAGGAAGCTATTTGCGGTAATGACGCCCCAGGATGGGTCATCAGCAGGGACTGAACCCCCCACCTACAGATCTAAATACAGGGATTTCTATTGCTTGACTCTCTAAGCATGTTCCAACCACTAGTGGGGGACAAAGAGCCACAGCATGTTGGCATGGGTTACAAGTGCATAATAATGACTTTATTGAACCTACCAATTTATGACAATGCTACATAGTCTCATGTGACGGGAGGTGGCACTCTTTGTACTATCTCACCATGCACATATCCACATCTATCCAGATAAATCTCCTTTATAACAGCCCTGGGGCTGCTCTAAATTATACTGTGGGCTTCCAAGATCAGGGACATAAAAGTAACTTTGGTTCTGCAATGAGAAGAGCTTGGCTGGACCTAAGGATCAAGGATGAGCCCTTTGGGACAGGATACTAAACTGAATCTGTATTTGTACAGCACCTGGCACAGGTCTGGATGGGGCTTCTGGGTGCAACCAGAACAGTTACTGCAGCAGTTATTATTAAGCGATAGTCGGATAACATTTCCCTGGGTGACAGGGCTTGCAAAGACCAGCTGAGGCTGCATCTCAGGGATGCTTTCCCCAGGCTTTGAGCTCTCATTAGGTGTTGTAGCCGCCTGCTTGGAAGTGAAACACGCCATCTTGCTTATGGCATTTCAGACTGGCCTGGATGAATACAACATAGGAAGGAAAATCCAAAGAGAGCAACTAGATTGTACTAAATATACTGCAGGGCTTTCCCACCTCTGATTTCCCTGCGGGGGTCAAGTCCTGAAATCCCTGCACTAGTGAAAGTCCTATGGAATGCAATGGAAGCTATGGCTCAGCAATGACAGAAGCTGATTTGGCCCTCATTTATGCCAGTGTAAATCAGCAGTAACAACACTGATGACAGCAGAGTGATGCAAACATGGGCAGGAGATCAGCATAAGGCCGTGGCTTGGGACTTGCCCCCAAGGGAGCAGAGGATGCACAGAACCCCTCGGGATTTGGCCTACGACAGGGTAGCACTGCTCAAATATTGATTCAGAAAACCTTGGCGCACTGTGTCAGCTGGGCAAACAGGACCGTTCCCATTTTAGGCAAAGGCAGCAACTCGCCCAAGGCCGGATAGAAAGAGCCAGGAATAGAGTACCAGGAGTCCTGGCTCCCAGTCTGTGCTGTTCTAACCACTAGGCCCCACTCTGTTCCCAAAGCTGAGAATAAAAGCCAGAACTCCTGATTCCCACCCACCCTGCTCTAATCACTAGACCCCCACTCCTCTCCCAGAGCTGGGGATAGAACCCAGGAGTTCTGACTCCCAGCCCCCCGGCTCTAGCCCCCTAGATCCCTTCTCCCTCCCCAAAGCAGAGAATAGAACCCAGGAGTCCTGACTCCCAGCTCCAATCACTAGACACTCACACTGTCATTGCCAGCGCTGCGTTCTCCCGATGTCACACATGTGCTCCCAGGAGAGACCTTTGCAGGGACTGAGAGGTTCCTGGTGGGAAGATAACTCTGAAAGTGATGGGTGGTGGGAAGGGAGAGCCGGGAACCCAGGGAAAGAGAAACGCTGTGTACCTTTGTGCTCGGCCTCTCCGGCAGGAACAGGAAAGGGTGTGTGTGGCAGCCGCTGCTCCCACGCTCCGCTAGGGCACACAAGATGCCCCCAAATGGTAGCAGCCCAAAAAGGGGGGCCTGTTTCTTGTTTATTCATTGCGTTGGGCAGAGCCAAGCCCACCGCAGCACAGAGGAACCCCCACACCACATCCCCCGATCGGCACCCGGGCCTCAGGCCTGACCTGGGTTAGATGGGCAGCTGCTGAGAGGGGCCATGGGGACAAGATGGTTCAGTAGGGTTGGCAGATGCTCCCTTTGCCAACTTTGTAATATTTAAAAACTGGACACTGCAGCAGGGATGCCGGAAGCTCCCCTTCCCTGCCTCTTACCCCTGAGGCCCCGCCCCCTGTTTGCTACTCTTTCCCGTCTCTCCGTCGCTCACTGTTTCCCCTCTACCTGTGATGACCTAGCGCCTCCCGGCCTGCAGTGACTGGACCAGATCCTCTACCGAGGCAAATCGAGGGAGCTCCACTAACCGCAATTGACTTCTTCCTCCAAGCCTATTTACGCCAGAGAAGAAACTGGCCCACTGTTGTCACAATCAGTTCTCCAGCCTGTGTGGTATGAGGGACCACAACGCTCCCTTCTGGCCTTGGACTCGATGAATGGGCCAGACCCAGAGGTCTTTACTCTGACCTAGGAAATGTACTTAGAATTGAGTAAATACTGAATAAGGGTGTCAGGATCTGACACTCTATTAATTATTAGGGTTCTTTCTATTATCATAGCACCTAGGGATCAGAACCCCCATCATGCTAGGCACTGTACAAACTTAGACCAAAAAGGTAGTCCGTGTCCCAAAGAGCTTGCAATCTAAGCGCAAGACAAGAGACATCCGATGGGCACTGACCGTTGGGGGAGTCCAAGGAAACAACGAGACAACACTCGGCAGTGTGACAAGCAGCAGGCTCAGTGCCCCAGAAGCTGAGTTGTTGTCAAGTTTCTTTGCAGGCCTCATGTCACAGCAGGGTTTTAAGGAGGGCTTTGATAATGAGTTGGTTTTTTGGATGTTTATGGTGCTTCTCCCAAGCGGGAAGGGGCCTCTTCAGAGCAAGCTGTTCATGGTTGATCTCCACTGGAACGTAGGAAAGAAATTCGTAAGTCTGAGCAAAGGTGGGTTTTTTTAATGCTCTTCAAAGATCTGAGAATCCATTTCCCCACATGTTAAGAAATACTCGTTTCTCTAGGTAATAAGTTACCCGTATTACCAGGCTACTTGAATGACTATCCAGTAGGACAGGATAGGCAAGTCTCTCCCTGCAGAAGCTGGGGGAGGTGCTCTGCTTGGTGTAATGGTCATTGAGAGTCAGATTTTCACACGGAAAGAAGCAAAATTCTTCTGACTTCTCCTTGGTCGTAATCCACCCCCCTATGCAGGAAGCCAGCGTAGGGCCTATGTCCCACTCAAACCCCATTTAAGCCTTCAAACTAGGGTATGTGCAGTGCATGTGGCTTGTGCTGATCCTCTGCACAGCGGAAAATTTCACCCTCAGGACTTGTGCTTCCTGTTTATGACCTGCTGCTGCCTGTGGGATGCAAAGCTGGACTGGCTCTCGCCACAGGCCATTGCACCGTAAGCAGGGGTGGAGAAGGGATAATCATGTGATTAAAGGGCAGGACTGGGGGATCAGGATGCCTGGGTTCTAGTCCATTGACTTGCAGAGGTGCTGTGGCCAAAACATTTCAACGGTCGGGTCCTCCATTCCAATACCTGCAAAACCAGGGCAGTAGAATCATAGAATCATAGAATATCAGGGTTGGAAGGGACCCCAGAAGGTCATCTAGTCCAACCCCCTGCTCGAAGCAGGACCAATTCCCAGTTAAATCATCCCAGCCAGGGCTTTGTCAAGCCTGACCTTAAAAACCTCTAAGGAAGGAGATTCTACCACCTCCCTAGGTAACGCATTCCAGTGTTTCACCACCCTCTTAGTGAAAAAGTTTTTCCTAATATCCAATCTAAACCTCCCCCACTGCAACTTGAGACCATTACTCCTCGTTCTGTCATCTGCTACCATTGAGAACAGTCTAGAGCCATCCTCTTTGGAACCCCCTTTCAGGTAGTTGAAAGCAGCTATCAAATCCCCCCTCATTCTTCTCTTCTGCAGGCTAAACAATCCCAGCTCCCTCAGCCTCTCCTCATAACTCATGTGTTCCAGTCCCCTAATCATTTTTGTTGCCCTTCGCTGGACTTCCTCCAATTTATCCACATCCTTCTTGTAGAGTGGGGCCCAAAACTGGACACAGTACTCCAGATGAGGCCTCACCAATGTCGAATAGAGGGGAACGATCACGTCCCTCGATCTGCTGGCTATGCCCCTACTTATACATCCCAAAATGCCATTGGCCTTCTTGGCAACAAGGGCACACTGCTGACTCATATCCAGCTTCTCGTCCACTGTCACCCCTAGGTCCTTTTCCGCAGAACTGCTGCCTAGCCATTCGGTCCCTAGTCTGTAGCTGTGCATTGGGTTCTTCCGTCCTAAGTGCAGGACCCTGCACTTATCCTTATTGAACCTCATCAGATTTCTTTTGGCCCAATCCTCCAATTTGTCTAGGTCCTTCTGTATCCTATCCCTCCCCTCCAGCGTATCTACCACTCCTCCCAGTTTAGTATCATCCGCAAATTTGCTGAGAGTGCAATCCACACCATCCTCCAGATCATTTATGAAGATATTGAACAAAACCGGCCCCAGGACCGACCCTTGGGGTACTCCACTTGATACCGGCTGCCAACTAGACATGGAGCCATTGATCACTACCCGTTGAGCCCGACAATCTAGCCAGCTTTCTACCCACCTTATAGTGCAGTATTACTGCAGTATTACTGACCTGTCTCCAGTGTCACTCATATTTGTTGAAGGAGCAACAAAGCAGGAGTGAAGAGACTTGGGTTTGATCCCCAGCTCTGCCAATGACCTGCTGTGAATCCTTGGCCAAGTTACTTCCTGCTTCAGTTTCCGCTTACACCCTTTGTCAGCCTTGTCTATTTAGACTGTGAGCTTTTGGGGGCAGAGACGGTCTCTTTCTCTGTATCCAGGCAGCGCCCGGCACAACAGGGCCCCGAGCTCTGAGTGAGACTCTAGGCGCTACAGTACAGACAGTAACTAACCAGCCTCATAATGAAGTTATGTAAAGAGCTTTGAGATCCTAGGGTGGCCAGCACAGCAGAGAGGCAAAGTCTCATCAGCCCCCTCCCTGCCAAGGAGCCGTAAGAAAGATTTGGATTGTGTGTGTTTGCATCGAAATTCATAACTTGCTCCCTGGTGGGGGGAATCTGCCAAGCACCCTCAACAGCCAGGAGTAAAATGCAGTGACAGCACACTTGGCAGTGGGGGTTCTACCTGAGCGGGCTGAGTGGCCAGGTCCCAGGTTTGCTCCTGAGATCAAAGAAGAAGCAGTCTAGTAGTCCAAATGCCTCTTTTATTTTATTTTTTAAGCAGGCACCGTATTTAATTCAGGTTCCCAGCACTGAATCAATGCAGGTGCAGAAGGAACGAAAGAGTCACCTCCAAGATCTAAGCCCTCCTTCCCCACACTCCCGCAGGTAATGGGTAAATTGAGTCGCTTCCTCGAACAAGCCACCCGGCTTGTTTGCCAAGAGGGTGACATGAAAGAATCTGGCCCTGCAGCCGGCGATGCCAGAAATGTAAATGTTCCCCTTTTTCCTCCAGACATTTGGCTGTGATCTCCACTACCTACACACATTGGCCTCTAACCACACAAACATATCTGGAAGGGAAGAAACTACAGAACACTGAAGTCTCTAATGGGATGCTTAAGCTGTCTTTTAGCTTTTTAATGAGCAGTTCATGGCAGGAATGCTAAACACCAGTAGGTAGACAGACCTGTCTTGCTATCAGACAGCACTATGTGTTTCAATGCCCTTGTCTGGCTTGAGTGAGCTCTGACCTCATTGGCTTCATGCCATTCAATTAACAGGGAGAGGCATTTGTGTGTGTATAGGGGAAGCGATGCCAGGGGGCAGTTTAACCATATGTATTAATTGTCATTTTAAGTTCCAAGCAATTGAGCATCCCACAGGGATGGTATAAACCTCTCTGCCACCCCTAGCAGGTACTGACCTATCTAGCCAATTAGTATTTCTGATGGCTGCCATTTCTCCCCTGCTCGCATGGAGAATATATCCCCGTAATCAGCTGAGGGCCCATGACACAGCGGGATGCGATCAATAAATCAAGGGCAAGGGGCGGCTGGGCTGCATGTCAAGTAATTTTGCCACCCAACCTGCTGCAGAGCGTGTGGCCGTGGTTGGGCCTTTCCATTTCCTCAGCAATGAATGAAGGACCGACAGACGGGGCTCAACATAATTGTGGAATAACCCAGTTCTGGCCATTTCTCCTCAAAGAAGGGAATGGAAGCAGGGGACTGAGTGAAAAATTCCCTCCTCGAGATTCACTTTTGTCTCCGTCTAAGGACATTTGTGCTGAGGAGAGTCATGCTAAAGAAAGTTTCTCCTCCAGTCTGAAAAACAATATTCTCTTCCAGAGAAACTCATTCGAAGTGAAACCGAAGTGACGGAAAGAGCTACTTACACTAAAACAGGGGCTTGCAAGCTTTTCCATGTGGAATCCCCATCACTGGAGGTTTTTAAGAACAGGTTGGACAAACCACCATCAGGGATGGTCTAGGTTTACTTGGTCCTGTCTCGGTGCAGGAGGCTGGTCTTGATGACTTCTCGCGGATCCTTCCACCCTGACATTTTTATGATTCTATACCACGATCCCCTTCTCCACCCCGGGCCCCTGACACCCTCTAGCTCCGACCCCTTTTCCATTTAGAAATATAGGAGGAGTGGAAGGGAGGGGGTCACAACCTCCTGATGCCTGTTTGTGAACTTTCCGGGGTATCAACTCCCAAGGCCTGAGAGCCCTTGCACTAAAGCAGTGAACCCGACATCATTTTAAATTTCCTGCATGAAATCCTACTTTTGTGTCTCTCACTGTGGGGCTTTGGGTAAAATTTTCAAATGTGTCTAAGTGGTTTAGGAGTCGTTTTCCAAAAGTGATTTAGGCTCTTAAGAGTTGACTTTTGATGAGACTTAGGCTACTAAGGCCCAGATCCTCAAAGGTATTTAGGCACCAAATGCCCATTGGAATTAGGTGCCAATCTGGGCCTAGGCACCTAAGTCACTTTTGAAAATGGGACCTAGGCTTGTTTGGGAATTTGCTTCATCACCTCCCCCATCTGGGCCTTGGCTGAATGAAAGGGATGGCCTCCAAACCAGTTCAAGATTCTAGAGCCCCTCCCAGACAATGCTCGCTAAGGTACTTAGATGGCCCCTGTGACTGTAATGTCTGAGCACCTCACAATCTTTACTGCATGTACCCTCACAACCCCCACGGGACCTACAGAAGTGACAGTACCAATTTTATAAGTAGGGAATTGAGGCACAGGGAGTACGTCTACACTGCACACTAAGCCCACACTCTGACTCATGTTTGAGGCCAACCCTCCTGTCTGTCCACATACAAACTATCTGACTCAGGTCAGTGAGCACACAGGGTCTGGGTCCTAGGAGCCTGCTGTGGGGTGGGTCAGAGCCTGAGTCCTGCTGAGACCTGAGTCCAAGCCCTGTCATTTTGCAGTGTGGACGCAGCTCAAGCTGCAGACCAGAGTCAGATGTTCTGAGCAGTGCAGTATGGATGCATGAGTGTAACACCGACAGACTCAGGCCTTCGACAGGCAGGATTGAACCTGAGAGCTAAACGCATGAGCAAAAGGCCACATGGCTCTTAGCTAAGGCTGTAGCAGACTCGTTAATCTCGAAGTGGTCTTGGTGCCACTAGAGGGGACAGAGCACCACCCCCAGGAGGTGTGTGGGTTACATTAGCATGGCTGAGAGACCCAGGTCAAGCAATGTAAACCCATGATTACAGTGCAATGTGGCTGCTCAGGCATGAGCTTAGAAACACCATGTCCAGAAACCCCAAATCCACAGACCCGGGCACACACTGCAGAGATTTGCCCAAGGGCACAGGGAGTTGGTGGCGGAGCTAGGAATTAAACCGAGGTCTCTGGCTCGCGAACTAACCGCTTGTACCATCTGCCCCTCAATTCCCTACCTTTGCCTGGAAGCCAATTCTTCAATTGCCCGAGTTTTAAATCAGTCTCTTCAAACCACGTTAGTTCATTTTTCTCTCTTTTGTATTTAATCAGAAACGGCGACAGCCAAGCAACTAAATACAAATGGCTTAAAAAAAGAGCGAGATGGTGAGAAATGTTTCCCAGGATATAAAAAGTGATTTCAGGCACCAAAATTTATGCTGCTCTAAAATGCATTTTATTCCAGTGTAATGAGAGAACAAAATAATTAATTCTTCTCTCAGAGACAAAAGGGTAAAGGTCGTCTTCAGTGTCTTAATTCAAACCCATCATCCCGCCGCTTCTTGGGGGAAAGGAATGGACGAGAGCCAGACATGTGCCAGGCAGTGATGCCGAAGGAGCATTATATTTTCTTTAGAAAATCTGATGCCTGGAATTAGGCCTAATAACCCCCACTACAGTAAAGCTGAGATCAGCAAATGCTCAGCACGCTTCCTCAGAAACAGCTCCGTCCGCCTACTCCAGTTCTGACCTGCATATCACCCCCTGCTATTTCGGTCCGTGGCCTAAGATAGCTCGGCCCATGCGCCTTGCTCCTGACAAGCAGCATCCCCTCATAGACCAGTTCTTGGCACACATGGCTCTGCTGATGCCCCCTGGATCTTAACCGACCGCCCCTTCTGCTATTGTCATGCAAGTTCTGCACCTCACTCTGTGAGATCATCTCTCCTTGCTATGTATAAGACAGGTCTATGTGGTCTACTGGGCACACCTGCAGTTTGTTCCTGGTGTTAAATTTGCCAATTAGCGACAGGCAGGCATGTTGTGTGATGGGCCAGCACCTCTGGAGCAGACTTCCTGTGCCACAACCCGAACAAATTTCACGGAGCAGCATGAGACAGTGTCTCTTTAGCTGAGCTTTGGGTTGCAGTTTGGGTCATTTCTTGGCCCTGTGTCTGCCCGGGAGCTTTTGGGAACTATTGTATTTTGAGCCACGATCCTCAGCGGGTGTGAGATACCCTGATTTGCACCAGCTGATGATCTGACCCCGAAGTGTTCATTTGCCAATCGAATATAGTATCTAGGATAATCAACATAAGCACAGAAGTGATAAATGGGTTAATCCCTCCTCTAATGATCATTGATTTGTTAAGTGCTGACAATATGCTTGAAACACAGACTGAGATAGTCCTTACCCAGTGAACTTCAGTGTAGTGTGTTGTTTAGATACAGGCGGTAAACAGTCCCTCCCTACAACAGTCAATCGTTAGCAGAATTTCAAAGCTGTTGAAAAGAAACAAACCAACCCATATTACCATATTTACAAAGGAATAGGCACTGGGCCTCTTCAGATATAACCTATAATTGTGGGGGGCTGTGGAGAAATAGGGGGATGGTGCTTGTTCTAGATGAAGTGATAAATAATAATTATGCAAACTAACCTTCTCCAATCCACCCTTATCTCTGCAACATAACAGGGCACAGGCAGGATTTGTATAAATTGAGGCAAAGTCAATGTATCCAGTTAGCAGGTCGCTCCCTTTAAGAATATTCTTCCAAAGGAGAGTTGCAACTTGACTCGATCAAGCGGGCCTGAGTTTGCCTCTCTCAGATATGATAAAATATTCTAATAAACACTTAGGAAGCCCATTACAATGAGAACACTGCATGCCAGCAAGACCTGCTTGTCAGTTTCTTTCGGAAAGGCTCTGCCAATCCAACAGCTGATTACACTGGCACAAAGAGCCAATCCAATGTGCTGCACTCCAGTTTATAGCACCATGTGTCGAGCCTTCTTATCTAAATCTCCCAGTTACCTGAAACTCAATGAGAAATCCCTTTCCTTTAACAACCCCTCTGTGCAACTCATAGACTCCTAGAGTTTAAGGGCAGAAGGAACCATTAGATCATCTAGGCTGGTTTTCTGTATAAGACAGGGCAGTGAATCTCACCCATTTACCCCTGTATTAAGACCAATAACTGGTGTTTGAGTCCCCCAGAAAGATATCTAGCTTTGATCTGCTTTGCTGGAGCTCAGGCTTTCAAGCCTGCCTCGCCCCTTAGGCTTGAGAGCCCAAGTTCCAGCCTGAGCCATAATGTCTACACAGCTGTTTTTAACATGCTAACGTGAGCCCCACCCACACCAGTCTGTGCACCTGGGTGGGTGGCTCACTCCCACATGCAGGGCAGACATGCCCCAGGTGATGGAGAACCCACGGCTTCCCTTGGTATTTAGTTCCAATGGTTAATCACCCTAATGTGGAAGAACACTTGGCTTTGGGGGGAAGACAAGAGAGAGAGTTTTCATTATGGTCTCAACATTTCCCAGTGTGGCTTCTTAGCAGCAGTAGCCGTATTTATAAGCCGCAATGTGGTTTGGCTCCTAAATCCCTTTTTAAGCATTTCAACTGGGATTTGAGCCCGTACCTCCCATCACTTGCTCATTATGCCCCTTAGAATCATAGAATCATAGAATATCAGGGTTGGAAGGGACCTCAGGAGGTCATCTAGTCCAACCCCCTACTCAAAGCAGGACCAATCCCCAATTAAATCATCCCAGCCAGGGCTTTGTCAAGCCTGACCTTAAAAACTTCTAAGGAAGGAGATTCTACCATCTCCCTAGGTAACGCGTTCCAATGTTTCACCACCCTCCTAGTGAAAAAGTTTTTCCTAATATCCAACCTAAACCTCCCCCACTGCAACTTGAGACCATTACTCCTTGTCCTGTCCTCTTCTACCACTGAGAATAGTCTAGAACCATCCTCTCTGGAACCACCTCTCAGGTAGTTGAAAGCAGCTATCAAATCCCCCCTCATTCTTCTCTTCTGCAGACTAAACAATCCCAGTTCCCTCAGCCTCTTCTCATAAGTCATGTGTTCCAGACCCCTAATCATTTTTGTGCCCTTCGCTGGACTCTCTCCAATTTATCCACGTCCTTCTTGTAGTGTGGGGCCCAAAACTGGACACAGTACTCCAGATGAGGCCTCACCAATGTCGAATAGAGGGGGACGATCACGTCCCTCGATCTACTTGCTATGCCCCTACTTATACATCCCAAAATGCCATTGGCCTTCTTGGCAACAAGGGCACACTGCTGACTCATATCCAGCTTCTCGTCTACTGTCACCCCTAGGTCCTTTTCCGCAGAACTGCTGCCTAGCCATTCGGTCCCTAGTCTGTAGCTGTGCATTGGGTTCTTCCGTCCTAAGTGCAGGACCCTGCACTTATCCTTATTGAACCTCATCAGATTTCTTTTGGCCCAGTCCTCCAATTTGTCTAGGTCCCTCTGTATCCTATCCCTGCCCTCCAGCGTATCTACCACTCTTCCCAGTTTAGTATCGTCCGCAAATTTGCTGAGAGTGCAATCCACACCATCCTCCAGATCATTTATGAAGATATTGAATAAAACCAGCCCCAGGACCGACCCCTGGGGCACTCCACTTGACACCGGCTGCCAGCTAGACATGGAGCCATTGATCACTACCCATTGAGCCCGACAATCTAGCCAACTTTCTACCCACCTTATAGTGCATTCATCCAGCCCATACTTCTTTAACTTGCTGACAAGAATACTGTGGGAGACCGTGTCAAAAGCTTTGCTAAAGTCAAGAAACAATACATCCGCTGCTTTCCCTTCATCCACAGAACCAGTAATCTCATCATAGAAGGTGATTAGATTAGTCAGGCATGACCTTCCCTTGGTGAATCCATGCTGACTGTTCCTGATCACTTTCCTCTCATGTAAGTGCTTCAGGATTGATTCTTTGAGGACCTGCTCCATGATTTTTCCGGGGACTGAGGTGAGGCTGACTGGCCTGTAGTTCCCAGGATCCTCCTTCTTCCCTTTTTTAAAGACTGGCACTACATTAGCCTTTTTCCAGTCATCCGGGACTTCCCCCGTTCGCCACGAGTTTTCAAAGATAATGGCCAATGGCTCTGCAATCACAGCCGCCAATTCCTTTAGCACTCTCGGATGCAACTCGTCCGGCCCCATGGACTTGTGCACGTCCAGCTTTTCTAAATAGTCCCTAACCACCTCTTTCTCCACAGAGGGCTGGCCATCTATTCCCCATATTGTGATGCCCAGCGCAGCAGTCTGGGAGCTGACCTTGTTCGTGAAGACAGAGGCAAAAAAAGCATTGAGTACATTAGCTTTTTCCACATCCTCTGTCACTAGGTTGCCTCCCTCATTCATTAAGGGGCCCACACTTTCCTTGGCTTTCTTCTTGTTGCCAACATACCTGAAGAAACCCTTCTTGTTACTCTTGACATCTCTCGCTAGCTGCAGCTCCAGGTGCGATTTGGCCATCCTGATTTCATTCCTACATGCCCGAGCAATATTTTTATACTCTTCCCTGGTCATATGTCCAATCTTCCACTTCTTGTAAGCTTCTTTTCTATGTTTAAGATCCGCTAGGATTTTACCGTTAAGCCAAGCTGGTCGCCTGCCATATTTACTATTCTTTCGACACATCGGGATGGTTTGTCCCTGTAACCTCAACAGGGATTCCTTGAAATACAGCCAGCTCTCCTGGACTCCTTTCCCCTTCATGTTAGTCCCCCAGGGGATCCTACCCATCCGTTCCCTGAGGGAGTCGAAGTCTGCTTTCCTGAAGTCCAGGGTCCATATCCTGCTGCTTACCTTTCTTCCCTGTCTCAGGATCCTGAACTCAACCAACTCATGGTCACTGCCTCCCAGATTCCCATCCACTTTTGCTTCCCCCACTAATTCTTCCCATTTTGTGAGCAGCAGGTCAAGAAAAGCTCCCCCCCTAGTTGGCTCCTCTAGCACTTGCGCCAGGAAATTGTCCCCTACGCTTTCCAAAAACTTTCTGGATTGTCTGTGCACCGCTGTATTGTTCTCCCAGCAGATATCAGGAAAATTAAAGTCACCCATGAGAACCAGGCCATGCGATCTAGTAGCTTCTGCGAGCTGCCAGAAGAAAGCCTCATCCACCTCATCCCCCTGGTCCGGTGGTCTGTAGCAGACTCCCACCACTACATCACTCTTGTTGCTCACACTTCTAAACTTAATCCAGAGACACTCAGGTTTTTCTGCAGTTTCGTACTGGAGCTCTGAGCAGTCATAGTGCTCCCTTACATACAGTGCAACTCCCCCACCTTTTCTGCCCTGCCTGTCCTTCCTGAACAGTTTATATCCATCCATGACAGTACTCCAGTCATGTGAGTTATCCCACCAAGTCTCTGTTATTCCAATCACGTCATAATTCCTTGACATCACCAGGACCTCCAGTTCTCCCTGCTTGTTTCCAAGGCTTTGTGCATTCGTATATAAGCACTTGAGATAACCTGCTGATCGCCCCTCATTCTCAGTATGAGGCAGGAGCCCTCCCCTCACAGACATTCCTGCCTATGCTTCCTCCCGGTATCCCGCTTTCCCGCTTACCTCAGGGCTTTGGTCTCCTTCCCCCGGTGAACCTAGTTTAAAGCCCTCCTCACTAGGTTAGCCAGCCTCCTCGCAAAGATGCTCTTCCCTCTCTTGGTAAGGTGGAGCCCGTCTCTGCCCAGCACTCCTCCTTCATGGAACACTATCCCATGGTCAAAGAATCCAAAGCCTTCTCTCCGACACCACCTGCATAGCCATTCGTTGACTTTCACGATTCGACGGTCCCTACCCAGGCCTTTTCCTTCCACGGGAAGGATGGAGGAGAACTCCACTTGCACCTCAAACTCCTTTATCCTTCTTCCCAGAGCCACGTAGTCCGCAGTGATCCGCTCAAGGTCATTCTTGCCAGTATCATTGGTGCCCACGTGGAAAAGCAGGAAGGGGTAGCGGTCTGAGGGTTTGATGAGTCTTGGCAGTCTCTCCATCACATTGCGAATCTTAGCTCCCCGGCAAGCAGCAGACTTCTCGGTTTTCCCGGTCAGGGCGGCAGATAGATGACTCAGTCCCCCGGAGGAGAGAGTCCCCGACCACCACCACCTGCCTCCTTCTCTTGGGAGTTGTGGTCGTGGAACCCCCCATCTCAGGACAGCACATCTCATGCCTTCCAACCAGCGGAGTCTCCTTCTGCTTTCTCCCCCCAGACATATCATCTGGTCCACTCTCCGCAATGGTACCTGTGGAGAGAACATGAAAGCGGTTAGTTACCTGTGTCTGCGTTGCTGGAACCCGGACATTCCCCCTTCTTCTTCTGGAGGTCACATGTTGCCAAGCTTCTTCACTGGCCTCTTGGCTCCGCTGTGCAACCTGTTCTAAATCTTTAGAGCTTTGTGCCCCTAGAAGCCTATCCTGACTTTTGTCCAGAAAATCCTCCGTTTCTCGTATGCAACGCAGGGTCGTTATCTGTTGCTCCAGACCTTCAATCTTCTCTTCCAATATGGAGACCAGCTTGCACTTTGTACAGACAAAGTCGCTTCTGTCCTGTGGAAGAAAGACAAACATGGCACATCCAGTGCAGGTCACAACAGCTGAACCCCCCCCCCCTTCCATATCACCTTCCTACTATGAGCTTCCTCAGAGAAGTTGGCAAGATGTAAGCCTCACTGGGCTTCTAAACACAGTTTTTGTGCCAGTGTAACTATGTTGGTTGGGGTGTGTGTGTGTTTTTTTACCAATATAATTATAGCGGTAAAACCAGCTTTTGTGGGCAGGGACTGTCTTTTTGTTCTGTGTTCACACAGTGCCTAGCACGGGGGTTATTCCTTGGTAAACACACTCCATAATTAGCTGGCCTTTCATCTTAATAATCCATCCATACCAAGAACCGCAGACTGAACCTCCAGCCAGGCTGCCGTAGGGATCTCTCTGGACAGCAATCTGGGTCATGCTCCATCTTCAAGGTGGCCTCACCCCATGGTGATTTGTCTCAATGAGCTGAGGATCAGCTCTGTGCAGAGGTGGATTAAGGTTTCCTGGGGCCCTGGGCCAGAGCAAGTGGGGAGTCCCGCCCCGCCCCACCCCTTCCACCTGTGGTCCCGCCCCCGTTCTGCCATGACAATGGGGTCCTGGTCCGTGACTGGGGCTCCTATGTGCTACTGTCCCATTAATAAATAATAATAATTAATATGGACAGAGTTATACTGGTACAAAGGTGCCTAATACCAGGGTAGCTTATTCCCCTTCCAGTAGAGGAAATGAGCTATACCGGGTGTATAAACACCTTTATACTCATATAACTACATCCACAATAGGGGGGTACCTACCTATAACTATAGCAGGACTGGTTTCAGAGTAACAGCCGTGTTAGTCTGTATTCGCAAAAAGAAAAGGAGTACTTGTGGCACCTTAGAGACTAACCAATTTATTTGAGCATGAGCTTTCGTGAGCTACAGCTCACTTCATCGGATGCATACCGTGGAAACTGCAGCAGACTTTATATACACACAGAGAATATGAAACAATACCTCCTCCCACCCCACTGTCCTGCTGGTAGCCTATTTCCCCTTGTTTTTTCCTACCCCCCCCCCCCCCCCCGCAGATGTTCTGGTTTAACTTGGATTTAAACTTGGAGAGTGGTCAGTTTGGATGAGCTATTACCAGCAGGAGAGTGAGTTTGTGTGTGTATGGGGGTGGGGGGGGTGTGTGAGAAAACCTGGATTTGTGCTGGAAATGGCCCACCTTGATTACCATGCACATTGTAGGGAGAATGGTCACTTTGGATGAGCTATTACCAGCAGGATAGTGAGTTTGTGTGTGTGGTTTTTGGGAGGGGGGTGGGGGGTGAGAGAACCTGGATTTGTGCAGGAAATGGCCCAACTTGATTATCATGCACATTGTGTAAAGAGTTGTCACTTTGGATGGGCTATCACCAGCAGGAGAGTGAATTTGTATGGGGGGGTGGAGGGTGAGAAAACCTGGATTTGTGCTGGAAATGGCCCAACCTGATGATCACTTTAGATAAGCTATTACCAGCAGGACAGTGGGGTGGGAGGAGGTATTGTTTCATGGTCTCTGTGTGTATATAAAGTCTGCTGCAGTTTCCACGGTATGCATCCGATGAAGTGAGCTGTAGCTCACGAAAGCTCATGCTCAAATAAATTGGTTAGTCTCTAAGGTGCCACAAGTACTCCTTTTCTTATAGCAGGACTGTTAAAGCAGTACAACCTTTACGTGTTGACAAGGTCTAGACTGAGGGGGGGAGGGAAAGCTCAGTGGTTTGAGCATTGGCCTGCTAAACCCAGGGTTGTGAGTTCAATCCTTGAGGGAGCCATTTAGGGATGTGGAGCAAAAATTGGGGCTTGGTCCTGCGTTGAGCAGGGGGTGGGACTAGATGACCTCCTCAGGTCCCTTCCAACCCTGGTATTCTAGGATTCTATGATGTTCCTGCCTTAGAGGTTTTTACGGTCAGGCTTGACAAAGCCCTTGCTGGGATGATTTAGTTGGGGCTTGGTCCTGCTTTGAGCAGGGGGTGGGACTAGACAACCTCCTGAGGCCCGTCCAACCCTAGGATTCTATGGGATCCAAGCACCCTGACTCCTTTGACCACCCCCATCTTAAAATGTAGCCTGATTTTCAGAAGTGTTGAACACCCACAAACCCTACTGCAAACCGGGGTTCAGCATGTCGGGACAAAATTGGTGGCCCTGACTGTTCCTTTTTCCCACCCCTCCCGCCTGTGGTTTGCACGGTCCCGGGAAATACAGATGATGGAGTATTTGTCATTGAGCGGAAGCCCGTGCCACTCAGGGCCCTGCCCGAACCACCGCCAGCAGTTGCTCCGAACACGGCACAGCATTCCCAGCTCCCTAGCTAACAAGGAGAGAGAAATGGAGCGTGTTATTGAAATCCCCACTGCACACGTCTTGCATATTCGATATCAGAGCTAATATTGCAGGGGCCTGGTGCTTGGCGCGACCTGGAGACGCGCTCTTGGCCAAGTATTAATTTCCTTCCCTTGTACGTACAAGAGAAATCTCATGCTGGAATCCCTCGCCGGAGGAAGGATTAAGTCCACCAGCTTAGAAGCGCTTGCCTCAGGAGCCAGCCTTTGAGGGCACATCTTGTCCTAATCATTAGGGCAGCAGTGGTAATGGTGAACCTATTAGACCTGCAGAAGAGATTCCCTTTTGATGTTTGTATCCTGAGGTCCTCTGCTTTGATGAAGGCGGTGGAATCTCAGGTTTTATTACCCCAGCATAACCGTCATAACTTCATAGGAGATTTTTATCTGAAGAAACGGTTCCTCAGCACTATCCTCCCGTCCGGAGAGACGCCGTTTAATGGGGAAAGTAGCTCAGCCACCGGGTCGTGGAGGGCACAGCTGATTCAGTTCATTGCACCAGGCTCCCATGATATCCGCAGACGATCTGGCCTAGAGAATTGGAAATTGGAGAACCCCTGCCCCAAGACGGGATTGGTCCATCGTACAGTCTATTCCCCTGTGCTGTTTTTAAATGGCACACTGCCAAGGGGCTCCGTGGTGAGATTTTGCCCCAGGCCTCGCGGACTGGAATGTTTAGTCTGGCATTCGGCCAGTATGAACCGGTGCTCCACATTATCCAATTCCTCCCGGTTATGTCGCCTCGGAACACCCACCACCATCACAGAGTCTTTGGGCATGGCCACACTACAGTCAGAGACCCCTCGCACAGCCGCCGGTGACCTGGGTCAGCCGACGCGGGCTTGCAGGGGAGAGAGGCCTCCAGCTGCACGGCTAAGAACTGCAGCGGAGATGTTCAGGTTTGGGCTGGAGCCCAGGCTCTGTGACCCCGTGGGGGGCGGGGAAGGGCTCAGAGCCCAGGTGCCAGCCTGAGCCCAAATGTTTACAGTGCAATTTTATAGCCCTGAAGCCCCAGCCTCATGAGACCAAGTCAATGAACCTGGGCTCTGAGACTCGGTGCCGGGGGTATTTTGGTGCGGTATAGACATACCCATGGAGTTTAAATCGCCTCCAGATCATAGGCTGACCTGCTGTATGGCTCAGGCCAGTGCCCGCACACTAAACCCAGCCCCCAGAATGAGACCAAAGTGTTACAGCCCGCAGGAGAGTAGGCTGCTATGGGCCACGGGCAGCGGACAGGAGGCCTCCCGCCCCCCACAATGCTGAGCAATGATTAAGTAGGAAACCCACACATTGCAGAGGAAGGTGAACTCCGCTTCTGCCCCCACCCCCACCCCCCAAAAGTCCTGCCAATCTGACCTGGGGTGGGGGGGTTCCTTCCTGACCCCACAGATGGGGATCAGCTAGGCACTGAGTATGCGAGCAAGGACCAGCCAGCCGAGCCACCTCAGAACCCCCCCGGCCCACTCCATGTGGTGTCCTGTCTCCAGGTGCCGCCATCCCTGGAGCTTAAGAAGGAGAAGGATCCCTCCGCAAACCCACCTCCATCACTCTGCAGAGGTGCCTTGGGAAAGGAACCCTGCTCTGTGTCCATATGGAAGGCAACAGCACCACCTTGAGGCAAGCTGCTGACATGGCAATAGCCATGGTGGTTGGGTCTGGTACCCAGCAGACTCCATGGGAGAGGATGGAGATGCCGCAGACCCCCGGTACGCCCGGTGCTGAAGGAAATGGACCAGGGTGCTGCAGATAACAATGCTCCAGCCCACCAGGCATCAAAAAGCAGCTCTGAGATAGTTAGATAACAAGAGAGCCAGGGTGGGGAATGTGCAGAAATATTGTACATTACACCCGACAGCTGATCAGTACCAGGGCTGGTTACTGGTCTGATCCCAGAGACACCAGCATTGTGTCTTTACACAGACACTAATTCAGCCCCACAGCTGATAGCAGGGTCCAGAACCCTTCCTGTAGAAAAGCCCCTGGCATGTTTAATGTCGAAGCAAAGGATTCTGGGAGCCCCAACCATGGGGCCTAGGCCTGGGCACACAGGGGAGGGGGGATGGGACAAATTTCACCCCTTTTCATGGTGTTGAGCAGGTGTTTATTGGTGCTTTCATTGGGGTTATGTTTGGACCAGCTCAGGCGTGAGACTCTATCGTTCGTAACAGCTCTGGCCCATCAACAGAGGAACCTCTCAGGAGTTCTGGAGGTCCAGTGGCCAAGGCAGCCTCTCTCTCCACCTCAGCTGCCAGCGGTCCTCCCTCATCCGCAGCTGCCAGGCCGATCGCATTAATGCGCGGTGTTTAGTGAACACATTGGCAGGGCCTGGCTCGTGGCTGGCTATGTCAGTTCTGTGCAGATGGCAGTAGGTTGTAATATCTCAGCAGTAGCCATCTGTCTGAGATTGAAGATGCCAGCAGCTAACCCTCGTTGGAGGCAAGGGGGTGAGGGCAAACAATGTACTGTTTAATTAAAACTGTATCCACTGCAAATATGCTCTGCTAATCAGATTGCCTCCCTGGGATGGCATTACAGAAGATTTAAACTGGCAAAGGTGCTTGCCGCTTGGCTGTTTTCTGACCCACAAGACAGAGGGAGCTTATTTCATGCCCCTTTTAAGATCTAGAGACATGTTGATGGTGGACTTGAGAAATCAGGCCTTGCATCCATCTGGTTTAGGGACGTTTTCTAGCTCAGCAGAGGGAGGGTCTCGCATTCTCTGTTCCACAGGGTTGACGTTTGACCCAGGATGGACACTGCCCTGCTGTGAGTTCTGTATGATGAGGTGGGCAAAGCCCTGGTGTAGGGTGGAATTCACTCCTGTGCAGAGAGCTCGGGCAAAGCCGAGGCACCGCTTAGATCACCCCAAATTGGGCTTCAAGTGGTGTCTGCATGGTGGGGGTTGTGAAATGGTTAATGTGGGACAGAGAGGCCAATTAGCACACCCCGTTGCACCCGGAGGGGCGATTAATGAGGAGTCAGCCCTGGGGGGTGAGTCTAAAGAGAGAACACACGGAGCAGAAAGGGCTGAGCTTCCATGAAATATGCCCAAGAGTTGAGAATGCCCGGAGAGACAGAGTGATGCGGCCCTGTTTAGAATTGTGACTGGCCATTGTGGCTTAAATAGAGATTTGTGTCTAAGAACCTAACACGGACCTGGATAATGTGGGATGGGCTCGGTCCAGGAAACAGCTGATCCTCTCCTGTGGGAGTGCAAACAGTGCACAGTGGAAAGGGGGTGGGATCGCTAGGAAAAACATAGAGGCCATAAAGTATCCACATTTTTGCTGCAACACCAAATAAGAGCAGCAGGCAAAAGGGGCCCGATAATAAAAGTCAACATTGTGATTCTTTAAGAATACTGGGAAAGGTGAAAGACTTTCATTCTTGAAAGATCTGTGGTGTCCAGCGCTTGGTGGTCTTAACCTCTGCAAGCCTGGGAAGTGAAACACTGCAGGGAGCCAACTGGCGGTAGCCCTGAATTAAGGGTTGCCGTGGATTGAGAACTCAGCCAAGGGCAGGAACTGGATCTTCAGGGGAAGCTCTGGGAGGCATTGCTCAGTATGAGAGCCTAGAAAAAACCTGGGAAGAGAGCCTGAAGAAATTGCTCCGGGAGGTTCCCTTGCCCCTTGGACTTCTGACTCCTTGGAGTCATAGTCATGGCGTTTAAGGCCAGAAGGGACTCCCAAGTCTGACCTCCTGTACATCACAGGCCACTAAACACCAGCCAACCACCTCCACACCAAACCTGACCCCCAAAACTTCTTCACCAGAGTCCCTGCTGGAGCTGGAGTCCAGTCTGGGTTCTTCTGTTCCTCAGGGCATTGCTGAGACTCTGTTCTAGGTGGGGTATAACCAGTTCAGGTTATCTCCATCCTCCAAATGCATTTCAACACTCAGGGGGAGACATATTTCACCTGTCCCATCTGAATGCAGATCCTGTTAGGTAGATAGATGGGTGTGTATGGGGATGGATAGATAGACAGACAGATGAAAGGCATTCTGGATGTGGTATATCTTAGGCCTGCTCTACACCTAAAGCTTAGATCAATCTAACTACATCACTCAAGCATGGGAAAAATTCACCAGTCCTGAGATACACAGTAAAGTGGACCAAACCCCGGAGCTGGATTTACACCTTACATGCCACTAGGCACAGCATCTTCAGCACCCCCCCCCCCCGCCCCTGACTGCAGCTGACCTTCGTGTTTTCCAGAAAAAATGAAACTTTTAACCCACTTTTAAGTTTTAGGTGCCCCTAGGACGCCCCTAGGTCTGTGCCTACTGTGACCTAATTGGAAATCTGCCCCTGACTAACCACCAGTGTAGAAACTGCAGGGTGGATGGAAGAATTCTGCTTTCGACCTAGCTACTGTCTCTCAAGACGGTGGGTGAACTACAGGAAAGGAAAGGCCCCTTCTGTGGGCACAGCTGCAGCACCGTAGTTGTGTGAAGTGGTCGTAGTGTAGACATCCCTGTAGGCAGCCAGAATCCAGAATTCCTGACACCAGGGCTAACCCCGTGACTGACTCGTGGTGACCATCCGAGCTGCAGGCTGAGCGGGGCTGTTGACTGGGTTGAACGCCCTGTAATGCTGGAAGATATCTGGGACATCCCCCAGCAAAGGGATGACCCCCCGGGCAGCCTCCACTTCGTGCATTTCAGAAAAGCAGAGAGAGCCTCGACCAGTGCGCGCCCTTGCTGTGTGAGCGCCCAGGAGCGGGATCAGCCGAAACGTTGCTTAGCCCAGGTAACTGGGAAAATAGGTCATGAAGGAAGCATCTTTGTCTTCAAGCAACATATGCTGCAGATAGACGCCTTCCTTTCCCCAGACACCAAAGATGCAGGGGGATGCCAGGGAAAGGATTAGGGTCCACGGCGGCCTTTGGGATCAGAGCTTCTCACTGCCACATGGGCCCAGGCCCAAGTTTCCTGGGACACCAGGTCTTGGGTCATGGTGCACGTTAAACCCAGGCAGCGGGAAATTCGCCCCTGTGGAAAGGGGCTAGCACAAGGCCTAGGCAGCACTGAAGAGGTGTGCAGTGCTGGTCCGCTCACTGCAGTGCATTTCCCCTTAGGACCACATCCATGTTGCTCTGCACTGAGCCCCATGGGCAGGCTAAGAATAGCACTGGCAAGCTCGAAAGGAGACTCCAGATAGTCCTTGATGGCTAAGGAAGGTCACCAAGGAAGTGGACCCCGCAGCAGGAGGGGAGAGTTTTCCACTGGGGCATTCTCATGTTGCAGCGTCTCCTCTGGGCTAATCCAGATTTGCCTTTTCCTAAAGCACTCTCTCTCCTGGAAGAGGAATGTACCTAGTGCAACCCGATTGCATGAACAGAGGCAAACTCCAAACGGAAATTCCACTCTAGTGACAGCTGGCCAATCTGAAGTTACAGGGCCAAACCCCTCAGCTGATGTCAGTGGGTGTAGTCATTGGAGCTACAGAGGATCTGGCCCATGGTCTGCTGCCTTGGGGGGACGGAATTTGGTTCACTCCTTTCTGCTCGGCACTGGATCAGAATCACTGACCTTACCGTGTGCATGGCTAACGGCCATGCATGAGGCAGAGGCAGAGGCTGAGGCTGTAGCTAGGCTTGGGAAGATTCATGCTTCAGTGTTAGTGAACCCACTTCTCACCCCACGCAGGAACTGCCAGGCATTATTTTCCATCCTTAAGAACTGGAAGGCAAAAGCACAAATCAAAACCCTTCCTATCTGTCTCTGGCTGTGTAGGGTGGGCAGGTGGGCCCAGGGGGCATGGGGCTGTCAGGATAAATGGAACCACAAACATTAACAAACAATTAGTGCGGGAAACAGCCAGACACTACAGCCAAACAACCCTGCTTCCACACAGAAGGAGTTCCAGCTTTGTCCCTCTAGTTTACCAGGCACCACCCCTTTCCTGGGGCTCAATGCAGCACTATCACAGGGTGACAGGTTTGAGCACTGGCCTGCTAAACCCAGAGTTGTGAGTTCAATCCTTGAGGGGGACATTTAGGGATCTGGGGCAAAAATTGGGGATTGGCCCTGCTTTGAGCAGGGGGTTGGACTAGATGACCTCCTGAGGTCCCTTCCAACCCTGATAGTCTATGATTCTATGATTCTATGAAACCCCTTTCAGGGGAGATGGGACCAGCCCCACCTGTGCCATAATAATTAATGAGCTGCTTTCCAGCCTGAGGGGGTGGGACTAAGGGGAGGGGCTAGGTGATAGCTCAGTGGACACCTGAGCCTCATACAAGGGCTCAGAGAGAGCAATTTGGGGCGCATGGAACCACAGGGCAGCGGTAGGCTCCCGTGAAAGGTCCTGAGCCAGGGACAGGTCTGCAGGGAGCTGGGAAGTCCAGGAGAACCAGCCAGGGGGCCAGTGCCCTATACCGGACCAGGGAAGGCTGCAAGGAACAGAGCCCAGTAGGGGCTGAGAGCTGTTCTCCAAGGGAACCAGCCAGGGGGCTGAGCGCTCTAGACCCGAGCAGAGGAAAGACTCAAAAGTAGCTCAGACAGGGCCTGATAATGGAGCCCAGAGGGTGGCTGAGAAGAAGCCCATGAAGGGGGGAAGAATCTTTTTGTTTGCCATGACTCTTTAGTTGGATATTTGTAACCCTGGAAGGGGTTAAGTTTGTTTGCAACTTGGCTGGGAGGCCAACCACATCTCCAGCGCTGACCTGTGTGGGGAAAGCTGAGGAGAATCGCTGGAAAGCTGGGGAAAGCTGGGGAAATTGCTGGGAATCGCTTTGTGGGGAAAGCTGAGGAGACCCCCCTCAGGGAAGGAAACTGAGGCAGGGAACACGGGTAGTGCCACACCAGAGCAGAAGGGGGAGCTGTGCCACCCCTAGGACAAGCACACCAGGGAAATGCGCTCAGCAGCGCTTCGTAATGCTCCGCACGAGAGAAACAGCTTGTTCTCCCCTTTCGCGTGGCTTGCCAAAGGCAGCAAAAGCCTGCACTACCCAGGCCCTTAAATGAGCAGACACTTAGTTCTAAGCTGTGCCAAGAGTGAGTTATCTAGCACTCCGGCCTAGTGCTCAAGGGAATCCTAGGGCTCATCCTGCTTACCAGCTGTGTGGTGCACGGGGCTGGGATCCCACCCAGCTTGTGTGCTGCAGGAGAGGTGAGATCTAAACTGGAATCTGGTCTGGCTGCTCCACGGTTTCCCCAGGGGAGAGGATCCCACATAGCTGATCTAGCCCTGAATCACTGACATTAGAGAAGGTAAAGATCTGTCACACAGTCTGTCCCCTCCCTCCCTACACAGGGCTTTGTCTGGTCTCAGGTTAAATGTCTCAGAGGATCTGGGGCTCCCTCACTCCCCATGGGACATTTAGGTGTCTAGCCTCAGGTTATAAGGCAGGGCCAAATTGCTGAATTGGTTTAATCTCAGCTCCATTCCCAGTGCCCTTGCGACAGTCGTCCTCACAGCCATGAGCACCATTAGGTGATCATCTTTCACTTCTCCAGCGCCCATCCCCCACATAGATTGCAGATCCCCACAACACCCCTGTGAGACAGGGAGGTGTTATTAGCCTATTGCAGGTGGGGAAACTGAGGCACAGAGAGGCACTGTAACTTGCCTGAGGTCACAGAGCAAGTAGATGTCAGAGTCAGGCATAGAACCCAGATTCCTTGACATCCAAGCCAGTGCTCTAATCACTAGAACCCGTGCTCCCTCTATGTGGACACTTCTTCTGGAGAACTCAGTGTGTTGATGGATAAATTTGGCCTGGATCCAAGATTTGCTGAGCATCTGAAAGTCAAGGGGCTCAGCTCCCCTCAGCATCAGGCCTTAAAGTCTCCGTCGCCCTCCGGCTAAGCCCAGGACCCATTTACAAGCCAAGCCTGCCCATCCTAAGGGTGCTTGGCTATTGGCTGGGTGAAAGTCACAGCCCAGCTGGGTGGGGTTGGGACTGGATTGGAAGGACAGTTTTGTGCTTAGGGCACCAGCCAAGGATGTATTTGATCTTGTTTGAGGCACGGCCTGCGCGGTCAGAACATAAAAGGACTCCATGCTTGGCAACTCAGCTGGCTGTTTAGTAAGAGGACTATTTGCTGAAACACTGCAGCTAGCATGCTAGCCCTGTGCACACAGACTGGCCTCTTGGTACCTCTTCCAAACACTTCCCTCCTGCAACCTGGGCTCCTCTCTCCAAGTTCCATGCAGGTAGCTACAGATCTTTGTTTAATTCCTGGCTCCGCCACATCTTGAGACCCTGGGACAGCTCATGGGGGCTGGGGGCTTTCAGAAGGCCTAGCTCTCCTCCCATTGCAACCAATGAGGCTTTTATCACTGACTTCAGCGGGTGCAGAGGTTGATTAATCCTGAGTGCTTTTGCAAAACTCACCCTTAAGCTCCCTGAACCTCAGTTTTTACAGTGTAGAGGAATTAGAAATCCCCCTTTAAATAGTGTGTGAGCCCTCTTGTGGTGCCCACTGTGTTCTGTGCTTTACAAACCAGCCTGAGCAGCCGTATGTGTATGCAGCTAGACCACGGATGTGTAGCTAGTGAACATGGTTATTGGGACTGTGCCTGTGTGGTTGTGTGGTTTCTACATATTATTTGGTTGCATAAAGAGCAAAAGATTGATGAAAAGTGCTGAATCAGAGCTAGGTATTATCTGTAAATGTGGCATAAGAATCCTTCCTTTCCCCCAGCCTCCGTAAACTCATCATGGGGCTCAGATCTTGGAGGTGGGGATGTCTCTATTTGTTCCTATGATATATACTATTAATATGAAGGCACTGGGTAAAATGACTGGGGTTATTTAAGGAACCAGCTGTCAGGCAGGGTTTTTTGTGCTGGGCAGGAGATTGCAGTGAGAGCAAAGAGCCATTTGGTGGCACAGGAGAACCACTTAGAAAGGAGGGGCTAGAAATCGTTGGTGTTTCTCATAAAGGTCACTTGTATGCTGCAGCTGCCGGGCGTGGTGTTATGCCTTCCTCGAGCCCCACAAGAATGACACAGCAAGAGAGAAACCCATGTGCTGATTTTTGAATGCCGTGCTGAATTGCTTGCACAGATGCAAAACTGCCTGCGTCTCCCTAGCCTTCCCTTTGCGGACGAGGGAGGAATCTGAAACGTGAAATCCTGGGATTTTCCATAGCCAAGAGGGCTGGGATCACTAGCTGCAAATATCAGCGGATCAGCACATATTGGAAATCTTCCAAGATTGCAAATCTGGGAGTTGCTCTGGGATGGCCCAGGCAGTTTGGGGCAATTTGCAACATGGGCCTTGAGTACTGGGTCAAAGAAGCAGAACCGTAGTAGAACAGAAGTGAAGGTGCAATCAGAGGCGGGGGTGTCTTTCTTGCCAACTAACCCAAAATGTTTGGAACTTTAAAGAGCAAACATTGAATCAGGGACAGATGCTTCAATATGCAGCGATTCCTTCTCTGCGGTTATGTTCAGTAATGAAATCAAAATGAATATTAATCAAGTTACAAAGAGCAACTAGCTGAAAGGATTCAGGATGATGCAAGCCACCGGCAGAAGGAAGCATGTTCCAGAAATAGAGGACACCACTGATGTCTTGATTTCTGCCATCTCCTGAGAAAAATACCAAGACACAAATCTCCTGAAGTGACCATCCTCAATGTGCAGGACTATTTGCTGTCTCTCCTTATGTGCATGGAGGGAGCGTTGCTGGCAGAGTCTATGAAAATCAGCTTTTGGCATTGAAAAGACATGGAGGGGCAGAAAAAATAAGGGGTGTGCAGAGGCATCATGAAAACCACAGGAGGGAGGAATCAATCTGAATCAATCTGACTAAGCCCAGTGTGCAGGTCTGTCAGGACAGAGATTTGCGGATATAATTTTATTCCACCAGAGAATCCTGAGAACTGCTTTTTAGTCCATCTGCATGTTTGACACTGGAATAGGTGGGGAGGGTGGGAAGTCACGGCAATATTCCAATCTCTGTCCCGCGTCCAGCAGGAAATTCCTTTCTGCGGCCCCTAAACATGCCTACCTCCGAACCCGGAGCGGAGTACTGGATTGACGGGTCCCACCGCAACACTGCCCTGGAGGACTTCTACACCATGGGCCTGGAACTGGGAAGGTAACGGTTTGAGGTTATCGGGATTTGATTCATCGCGTGTGTGGGCTTTGCGTTTCTTGCTCATAACGGTGCCTCTTGGAGTTGGGGCTCAAGTGCACGTGATGGGCAGATCAAGAGCCTGGAGTGAAATGTGGAGAGGGTCTCCCAATGGATGGGAGAGAGGGGCGAATTGTTTTCATTAGGTCATGCAAACCAACCCCAGAACCAGGATTATATCTGGTAGGTGATGGGGCAGTTCGGTTTAGGGTTTATAGGACTGGGCCTTTCCTTCTCCGGCGCCTGATCCTGTAAAGGGTAGAGTTGCTTCAATGGCTCTTGATTTATGTTCAGATTATTCCCCCTCTCACCCCTTCTTCTGGCCCAGGAGTGATTTAGGCATATCAAGAAATGAGCTCTACCACGATTCACCAGGCGGAGCAGTGCCTCCTTTCTATGAAAAGGGGTAAACAGGGAGGTGGCAAAGTTTGCAGACGATACAAAATTACTCAAGTTAGTTAAGTCCAAAGCTGACTGCGAAGAGTGACAAAGGGATCTCACAAAACTGGGTGACGGGGCAACAAAATGCAGGATTAAATTCATTGTTGATAAATGCAATGTAATGCACACTGGAAAACATAATCCCAACTATACATACAAAATGATGGGGTCTAAATGAGCTGCAACCACTTAAGAAAGAGATCTTGGAGTCATTGTGGATAGTTCTCTGAAAACGTCCACTCAGTGTGCAGCAGCAGTCAAAAAAGCTAACAGAATGTCGGGAACCTGTGGAAGAAAACAAGTCCTCACTCCGCGTTTGTCAGCAACAAGTCAGAGACACATTATTACGAGCAATTGCAAGGGAAGACTGCGGTCGGACAGGGGGTCCCCTGTCCTTAGGCAGATCTTCAAAAGCAAGCAGTTTAAAGACAAGTATTTATACTCTCCCGTTACATACATCAATGGTTCGTTTCTGTTTATACATGGGTTTTTGTATATATTCTGCTTATTTAAAAAAAACAAAAAACCCAGCATCTCTTGCAGTCATTCTTACTTGCACAAGTCCCCTCTCCCCTTGCTTTGTCTCTAAGTTAACCAAGATGGCTGCATTCAGGCTCTCTTTTTCTCCTTCCACTTCCACAAATCATTAGGAAAGGGATAGATAATAAAACAGTAAATACCATAACACCACTATATAAATCCATGGTATGGCCACACCTTGAATACTGCGTGCAGTTCTGGTCACCCATCTCAAAAAATATATATTGGAATTGGAAAAGATACAGAGAAGAGCAACAAAAATAATTAAGGGCATGGAATAGCTTCTATATGAGGAGAGATTAATAAGACTGGGACTGTTCAGCATGGAAAAGAGACGACAAAGGGGGATATGAGAGAGGTCTATAAAATCATGAATGGGGTGGAGAAAGTGAATGAGGAAGTGTTATTTACCCCTTCACATACCACAAGAACCAGGGGTCACCCAATGAAATTAACAGGCAGCAGGTCTGAAACAAACACAAAGAAGTATTTTTTTCACACAACGCACAGTCAACCTGTGGAACTCCTTGCCAGGAGATGTCGTGACGGCCAAAACTATAACTGGGTTAAAAAAAGAACTAGATAAGTTCATGGAGGATAGGTCCATGAATGGCTATTAGCCAAGATAGTCAGGGATGCCATCCATGCTCTTGGTGTCCCTAAGCCTCTGACTGCCAGATGCTGGGGCTGGACGACAAGGGATGGATCATTTGAAATTGCCCTGGTCTGTTCATTCCCTTTGAAGCGTCTGGCACTGGCCACTGTCAGAAGTCGGGATACTGGGTTAGATGGGCCATTGTCCTGACCCAGTGTGGCCGTTCTATTTCCTTAAGCACCAGATAGTTCAGGAACTGATAACAAGGACCAGAGCTTCGGATTTGAATCTGCCCCATTTTGCAAAGGAAGTTCTGTAAAAGTGGTTACTCCTGTCCAGGCCTTGGGGGCTGATGTGCAATGAGCGTGATGTGTCTCAGTCCAACTCCTACCGGGCTTTTGTCCACCATCGCAACTGATGCTAACTGGCTGTCTTGTCGGTCTGGACGATAAAGCTAATGACTCAGCGGATGTGGAGAGCTCATTCCGTGAACAGACATGCGACTTACGTCTGATCGGTCCTACGTGGACCTGTGCTTTCATAATGGGCAGGGCACGTGCCCCGCTATGTGTATGTCGGGACTTGCGCTAAACCAGGCCAGGGGTGAATTTTCCAGACTCGTCTCTATGTTGGAGAAAAATGAGATTTTAAAGTAAGCCAAATGTTGCGCTTCAAACCCTAGAATGTGTCTTTTTGAGCAATAGTTTTCTCCAGCTAGGGTCACTTATTCTTATTATTTCTGATTTGCATTGCAGTAGCGCATAAGGGGGCCGCGTAGTCAGGGATTCAGGCTCTGCGATGCTAGGCCCTGTGCAAACCAATAACATAGATAGTCTCTGCCCCAGAGAGCTCTCAATATGCAAAGGACTCTTTGATGTCAATGGAAAGGCTCCCCTTTACTTCAATGGGCTTTAGATCAGGTTCTAGGTGACTCAATAGACAGATGGAACGAAGGGGGCGGGGCAGAGGGTGAGAAGACAGAGTGATGGGAGAGACCGGTGTGATTGTGTAAGTTAGTAGACACAGAGTTTTTCTGACCCAGATCCCACTGAAGTCAGTGGAAAGACTCCTGCTGACCAATAGCAGGCCCTTGGTTTGGGCCCTTACAAAGAAATGGGCAATTTGCAAAACCCAGATCTGGAGCTTGGTTCAGATTGGAAGTACCCCTTAAAGTTCAGGAGAGTTTGGAGCTGGAATGCTGAAGCCCTCCTGTGGTCTCAGCCTTCTGGACCAGCTCTAGAAGTCGATTGTAAGTTATTTGCATTGCAGATATCCATATAACATAAAAGTCTGATGGAAGCATAGGCAGGAAATGCAAAGGTAAAACGAAAAACCTACCCCTAATTTAATACGTGTTGCAGACTCTCTTGATTTTATCATGAGTCTTGCAATATTTGGCACTTTTCCAAAAGCGCCAGCTCCTGGAGTCAGGTGATTAAGTGAGAATCTCAGCTTCCATTTAAACAAAACAAGCTTCTAGCCCTCATGGCTGCAGAGAAAAGCTTGTAAACATGAAACGTAAAGGCTCAGAACCCAGAAGACAAACGTACAATCTTGGGGCCATCTTTCTGGTTCGTGTTTGCACAGCACCTAGTGCAGGGAGGTTCTGGTCCATGAATGGGGCTCCTGGACGCTACTGCAACAGAAGTAAATAAATAAATAGAATAAATGCACCATAAACATCATCATTATCCTAAAGAGGATTTTTTTCCCTCATAATTTGTAAGCCAAATACATGAGGCTGGAGGGCTGGGCTTGCAATTTTTGCATGTTTGGGGGTGGCAACACTGTACCCTGCTGTGTCTAGCTGTTGCAGCTCCCATTGGTTAAGAACAATCCTCAGGGCCTGATTCCCTAACGCACTCGCATGCTGATGTCAGAGGAGGTTATGAATCCCTGACACCACTGAGCACCAGGCCCTCCGTGCTTACAGAGCCCTGTACATCTACCTGGGGGTCAGAACTTTCTACGGATGGGGGAAGTGAGCAGACTAAGGCTCCAGTCTCTTGGGCCAAGGCTGTATAGTCAAGGTCTGATCCAGAGACGTGCTGAGCACCCACAATCCTCATTGCCTCAGTAGGGTTAGTAAACACTCTGGGTCTCTCAAGATGAGACCATTACAATCCAGAGCAGGGCTCAGGTCACCCTTGCTGAGACCCTTAGACAACTCTGCTATGGTTAGGGTTGTGTAACGAAATGAGACTCTCTGGGTATTTCCACACTGCAATAAAACGCCGGCAGCTGGCCCGGGTCAGCTGACTTAGGCTCAAGGGGCTTGGGCTGTGGGGCTATAAAATTGCAGTGTAGACATTCGGGCTCAGGCTAGAGCTGGAGCTCCGAAATCCTGCGATGGGAGAGGGTCCCAGAGCCTAGGCTCCTGCCCTAGCCTGAATGTCTACACTGCAATTTTATAGACCCACAGCCCAAGCCCTGCAAGCCTAAGTCGGCTGACATGGGCCAGAAGCGGGTGTTTAATTGCCGTGTAGACATATCCTATGAGAATGGACCATATCTCATATCTCCACAACAAAAAGAAAAGGAGGACTTGTGGCACCTTAGAGACTAACCAATTTATTTGAGCATAAGCCTTCGTGAGCTACAGCTCACTTCATCGGGTGCATACTGTGGAAACTGCAGAAGACATTAATGTATGTCTTCTGCAGTATGCATCCGATGAAGTGAGCTGTAGCTCACGAAAGCTTATGCTCAAATAAATTGGTTAGTTTCTAAGGTGCCACAAGTACTCCTTTTCTTTTTGCGAATACAGACTAACACAGCTGTTACTCTGAAACATCTCCACAATGGTAGCTCTCCACCTATTGTTTTTGGTCCATGCGCCACAAAATGGCCAAAAAATTCATCCCTTGATGCACCATATATTCCATGGTCCTTTGTGCTTGCAGAGGATTGTGGGATTTGGGTCATGGGAAGAAACAATGAGAGATTTTGGGCCGCGGCTGGATCTACAATAACTGGATGCTACGAGGTAAATTCAGGACCAAATTTAGGAGCCTTCAGCTTAGTGCTGGTTGGAAAACTGGACTTGGTTCCATGAACATGTCCAACTTTTGCCAGTTGGAAAACGGTCAGAAAAACCCACAATTTTGGAACAAAATATTTCAAAAATCCCCCCCCCCCCCCCCGAAGATTTCGAGGTGAAAAAACTTCCAAGGGAAAATGTGACCAGGTCTATTGAAGACAACTTTCTGTCAGTGGGTGGTGGAAGTCAGACTTTGCTGTCATCCCAGTGGCTTCTCTTGGGAATTAATTCTTCTTTGTTGTTTGATTAAAACAATGAGCAATCTCCAAGGGCTTTTTCGGGAAGGAATCTTTGTATTTTTAACCAGCTAGCTTGCTTGCTTCGTGAGTTTCCCTTTCAATGCTTACCGTTCATTATTAAACAACCCAAAATAAAAATGAAAAATCTGAAAATGCACAAAGAAAATTCTTTCTTGTAGTGGAGGCGAGATTGGAGAGGTTTAAAACATGCGTTAAGATTGGCGATAGGGCTGTTCCAGTAACAGTTTAGGAATGTTTTAAAGCCCTTGTATTTTTATCCTGATCCGTGCAACAAACATAACTGAGCCTGTGTGTGTAAATCCTTAACTAGGGACTCTTTTTAAAAGCTGATTCTTTTTTCTTCTTTGTGACCTGTTGAACCCTAGCATGGCCACAAGTACAGAAGAGCTTTTAAATCTGTTTGCTTTACTCAGCTATCAGCTATGAGAGCTCAAGAGGCTCAAGAAATGCGCAAGGAGTAGAAAGGGGCAGGAACAACTGAGGTAGGATTGTGAACTGATTAGGGCACCTAACTTCAGCTTTAGAAGACCTGAATTTAATTCCCTGCTCCGCCACATACTCTCTGTGTGACCTTGGGCAAATCACTTAACCGCCCCCAACCTCAGTTTCCCATATGTAAAATGGGGATATTAGCATGGCCCTGCCTCCCGGGGGGCTGTGAGGGTAAATTCATTGGCAGGTTGTAAGGTGCTCTGATATTGTGGTCATGGGGACCGTAGACATACCTGAGAATGGCATCTGTAGAGAACTGGAAATGAAATAGCTCAGTCGGGTTTCAGTTCATATCCCTGCCCATCCACAAAGGTACCAGGCTATGTTAAGGCCTGATCCAACACCCTTTGGCGTCAACACCCACTGACACCAGTGACTTTGGATCAGGCCCTTAGACAACAGCGCTCTGCACAGCCGCAGACAAAATACTTTCGTGTCACTGGAACAAAAGCTCAGCTATTTCTTTCCTTTTTTTTTTGCACTCATAGCTCTTCAATATCCGGAGCCTGAGCCAGCAGTCTTTCACACACACAAGTAGCCTTTACTCACGTGACTAAACCCATTGATTTAAGGCCCAATCCTGCACTACTGAAATCAATGGGAAGTTCGCCACTGGACTGGTGATGGGTGTGATTCACTCCCCCCCTCCCCTCCCCCATGCACAGGGCCAGTATAAGACGTGCAGCCTTCAAGCCCCACTTAAGCCTTCAGAATAGGGTATCGATGTTGCATGGGTTTTGCACTGGCCGTGTGCATGGGGCATCAGTTTTGCCCCCACGTGAATGAGGGTTTGCAGAGTGCCCCCGTTGTCTCCAGCTGCTCTTGATTTAGCAGGTAGCTACGTTCAGTGCTTTGCTGGGCCTAAATCCTGACGGATTTCCCTGCTTGACCCCATTCCATCGCTGTGGTAGAAATTCCATTCCGTTGACTTCCCTGGGAGCAGGACAGGACCCAGTCTCTAATAGAAACACTAACAAAGCTCTTAACTGCAGCACAGATCATGCAGCACAGATCAGATGCCCTGCTAGACAGAGCTGTGCAAATAGCTGGTTTTTCGGTTCACTGGCAGTTTGGCAAAATTGGAGGGAAAATCATAGAAGATTAGGATTGGAAGAGACCTCAGGAGGTCATCGAGTGCACCAAATTATTTCAGGATGATCCAAAATGAACTTTTTAAAAATTTTCAGCCAGGCAAAAAGCAACAACAACAAAAACGTTTCCAGTCAAACTAAATGTTTTGTGTAGATTTTAAGCTTTTTAAAATGTTTTCTAAAAGTAAAATGGAAGGCAATTTTATTGACAAATCAACTCATTCCCTTTTGAAAATATTAAAACAAAACATTTTGATTTCTTCAGAATTTTGTTTGTTTCCTGACCAAAACAATTCAGCAAATTCTACATGAATTCATGATGTATTTCAGTCGACCCAAATCTGCATTTTTTGCCCCCAAAAAGTTTTGGTTGAAAACTTTTGCCCAGCTTGAATGCTGTATTAATGAGAAACCCTGGCAGGGCAGAGGAAAAGCCCCAGGTTGCCAGTAAAAACCAGAGGTAAAGAACAAGTGGAGTGTCTGTTAGCTCTTGGCTTTGTGTCGCCAGATATTAATACCGCAGACGTGTGGATTTTATTAATGCGTTGTCCGAGAAAAATAGCACAGCAGTCAGGATGAATGAGTTCCAAGGGAACTGAATTTAAATTTCATTTCTATAGACTTTGGGAGGTTGTTTTACGCTCTGGCAGATCATGTGAAGCTAATATTTGAACTTGAAAATCCATCTGCATTAAGTTCCAAGGGCTCTTCAAGGATCATAATAACAGACAAGGCTGTAGCTGGCCGCAATGGAGATTCCATTCCATGAGTCAGTTACCCTTCTTGTCAAAGACTGGGAGTCAATTCCCAGTTACTCCATTCCTGTGCTTGGAAGGTAGAGTTGGGAGATTACGGGGGCTTTCAGATACTTTTGTGTTTCCTGTATTCTTGCAACATACAGGCCCTGGTGTAAATTAGAGCAGTCTCAGGGCTGCTGTAACTTATGTTGTTTCCCGGGGGCCCCTGTGGGAAGCAGAGAACATCTGTAGGGCTTTGCACTCCATACATATTCCCAACACAGCCCCCATACGAGGAGCTGGGAGCAGGACTGATGCAGAGTCTTGACATCAACTGTGCACTGGCAAGGGGTATTCTCAGGGGGTTTTATGGATGACGAGAGGACTCAGGCATACAGAGGTGGGTTGCCGAAGTGGCAGTCAAGGGGTTAATTCCCCCCAAACACGTGTTCTGCCTTCTGCAGGGGGGCAGATAGAGAGGTTTGGCGACAACTCATCAGGGATGAGAGAGGAGGGGAAAAGAGCCCGGACCATGTGTTGAGAAGCTACCGCTCTCAGCGGAGTCCGTGGGAGTTGTTGCCTGGGCTCAGCACCGTCTCAGGATTTGGCCCAACAAGCCAGCTCCAGGGCCCAGTCCTCCATCAGGCTGCCCCTCACGCACACAGTTGTTCCCCCCAGCGCAAAGTGGATGTACAATCCTCCCAGTTGTACCTGGGTCGTTCTCACTTGAGCTGCTCGCTGGAGTGCGCAGCAGACCCAGGTCTGCTGAGCTGAGTGCAGGGGAAATGGTTCTGTTCCTATAAACCAGGGATATGCAGACTGCGGCTCGCGAGCGGCCAGTGCCTCCTGCCGCTCTTTGCAGCATATGATAATAAAATGCTGTGTGATTTAATGACTAACGAAGCTAAGTTATTAACCCATCAGGATGCTTGCACTATGTTATTAACCAATTGTAGGTGATAAAATAATAATGCTTGGTCATTTTGCTGTGAGAATTGTGTGTGTATAGAATTGTATATAAACTAAATATTTCCCCTGCCATCCTGTTTAAACACGAATATATCGTACGATAGACAATGAAACACTGAATTCACACTCCTGTGGCTCTTTGGGGTAACGCTGATGGCTGGTTTGGCTCCTGAATCTCTGAGATCTGCGTATCGCTGCTTTGAAACAATAGCACAACTAAGAAGATCTGTTGTGTTCTGTGACTGTCCTTATATCACACTCAACTCTGCAGTATCTGAGAGCCTTCCGATAGTGTCCTTTGATTTCATTAAAGCATTTGTAACACCGGCCTTTGTAAGAGTGGGATATTGATAGCCTGCTCCAGCCTTTGTTTTTATTTTACCATGATGTGTTTCTTTGTGTTGTGACAGCACCGAGGAGCTCCCAGCCGTTGCACAGTGGGCTGCATGGACACAGAACCAAAAATCTGCCTCTACCCCCAAAGAACTTACAATCAAGGACATTTTATTTATCTAGCAATGGAAGCTTTCTTCGGCCCACTCCGCCACGGCAAATCCGGGGCGCTGAGCCGGCTTTGTCACCTCCTCGCCTGCACATACCAGTGCAGCCACTAGAGAGAAATAGCAACGGGGGAGGGGGGGCTATTCAAAAGTGGGTGCAATTGAAACATCCAGATTTCAATCAAATTAATTTTGTTCCCTCCCAAAACCCCTCCCCCCGTCTGTACTTGTCAGTCCTTCGCTTCGCTCTCTTTTTTTTTTCCTTTCACAACTTGAAACGCCAAGTACTGTGTGTAATCAGAGGTGATAGAAAACCATTCTCCATGTGCATTTGTCACTTAGTACCATGCTGCCTCTGGTGCATTGAAAGTGACCGAGCAGAACGCCTTCCGCAGACTGATTTGTAGCCAATAGTTTCTTCTAATCAAACAGTGAATCACAGCACTCAGGTTAAAGGAGGGGTGGGGGCGAATCCATAAAGCGGGGTTTCAAGGCCATTATCAGACAAATGAGCACAGACAAGTGATATTTATCAGGCGCAGGGGAGGAGGGCTTTAGAATATTGCACAAATCAGTTCTAAAGACAGACTGGATTGAACAAAAAATGGCCAACTAGGGAGTGAGATAATAGTTTATTCCCTGTAAAAATTAATTGCTGAAGGATATTGCAGTGAAGAACAAAAGATAGGCCCTGAGTCTGAAATCTGATCTGACTGGGTCCCGGGTCTACCTGATGTGACTTGCAGGACTGGGGTCTTAAATCCCATATATGTTGGTTTGATTATTGGTGGGGAAAATGTGGATTTTTATCCTGCTTTCTGTGTCATATAAGTATAAAATTAAAATATCTACATCTCAGTGATGTAAGATGAGCAATTGCAGCTGTATTCTCGATCAGCATTGAGTACAACATAACAAACCCAGAGGTGCCCCCAGGTGAGAAAAGGTGCAGGGAATCTCTTCAATTACATCTGTGCATGACTGGGGTGAATAGAGTGCTTTGCTTGCATGTTAGATGGGAAGGACCTAACAAAGGGGAGGGGGGCCAACCAGGCTGGAGGTGTGGCCATCCCTTCATGTATGAGGCCTGATTTGCAGTTATTTTGGACCTGCTCTTGGGGCAGGGATGGCTTTCAGCCATCTTTGTGCTCACTGTATTCTGGGGTTATGGAGGCCCTGGGAATAAGTTAGAGCAGCCTCAAGGCTGCTCTTATTTATGCTTTGTTTCCCTTGGCCCCTGGGAAATAGAGCAGCTGCAGGGCAGTACACTGGTCCAGTCACAACCCCCAATCCAGTCCCTCAGCTAGGGGCTGAGAGCAGGGTGTGCATAGAGCCCGCAGCACACCAGCCAGGGGAGCCCTCTGCACTGGTAGGATGGCCCTGGAATGCCCTGGACCCAGGAGCATCTCACAATAGCCAGGCCAAAACTCAGCCTATAGTCTTTGGCTCCTTCTCCATAAACGATTATATTGGATAAAGTTAGGATGACCAGACAGCAAATGTGAAAAATCGGGACGGGGGGCGGTTGGTAATAGAAGCCTATATAAGAAAAAGACCCAAAAATCGGGACTGTCCCTATAAAATCGGGATATCTGGTCACCCTAGATAAAGTGTACACTCGCATTAGAAGCAAATCCAGTCTTTTTTCAACAAATTCCGTCGTTACACATTTTCCAGTCATCTGTAAAACAAACACAATTATATCTCCATTCACAGTCAAGGTTGATTACAGATATTTATTCAGAGCTTTAAGTAGAAGTAGAAGATGACTCTTCTGGAAGCTCAGAGACTGGGTCAGCGATACAGACTGACTGGGGGTAGCTAATTTGTCTAAATCCTGCCACTGCCACTGATAATGTTATTGGAAAACACAAAGGGTAAGAGGCTCTTGCGTGTACATTGACACGCAAAACTGAGCATCTCTTAAACTTCGAGCTGATTATTTTTGAATGATTATACTAAATGCAGGATTTGGGCTCTAAAGTAGCCATGCAGAACGTTCACCTTGAACGGCAGCTGGATGAGACACATCGAAGTCTGGTTTTGGATTCAGACTTTGCACGGGTGGCGATAGATTCAGGATGCCTGGGTTCTGTTCCTAGCTCTGCCACTGACTCACTGCGCAACCATCTGTACAATGGGAGGCATAAATACACACCTTTGTGTACACAGCTGAAAAGGGGGATTTGGGGCAAAGAATCAGAAATGACACTTGATCCCCCAGGACAAGAAAGTCAAAAAGTAATAAAATGTGTTTGATTGCTCAGAGTGGGAATTAACCTGCATCAAAGATGAAATTGCAGGGTTGTGCCATGGTGGCTTAAGCAATAGTGGATTTCGCTGTCCAGTGGTTAGGAGATGTTGTGAACTATATCTAAAAATTACTGGCAACTGACTGAGACTGCGGGGGATTTTAAACGTAATGATTCCTCTTTAGTAACTTGAAGTGGCTTAACTTTATACACTGGTACCTTTCCTGGACCATTTTGCTGATCCTCAGAAAACTGGAAAAGCATTTTGAGGGTCTAGTGGTTAGAGCAGGTGACAGGGAGTCAAGACCCCTGGGTGCTGTTCCTGGCCTTGGAGGGGAGGTGGAATCAGGACTCCTGGGTTCTATTCGCAGCTCTGCTACTGGCAATACTAGGTGTCCTTGGGCAAGTCACCTCTGTTTTCCCTGTACAATGGGAATAGCAGCAGTTATCTGCCTCATACGCCTGCTGTGAGCCTGAATCCACGTGTGCAAACACTATGGGTGACAGTGTTTGCTGCCCTTCCCAGAAGCCCAGCACACCCAGACCAGAGCCCAGGTGTCGGAGACAGAGTTGGCTTAAAGATACAGCAGAGCTTGTTACGCGGCAGCCACTGCCCTCACCCGCCTTGCTGACATGGAAAAATAACCCACATCAGTCCCAGAGGCACAGCTCAATCCATGTGGCTTCCCCCTGCCCTCATCACTCTGGCACGTGCTGTCGCTCCCTATCCTTCCTGACCCTGCTCGGCCTCTTCACATTCACTCCCTCCCCCGGCGATTAGGGTGGCCTCCCAGCAAAGCACAACCACCCCAGGGAGCCCCATTGGAGGGGCTCCAGGTGGGACTCCCGGGAAGAGGACTTGTCTGCAAAGCTGCTTGCCTGGCATCTCTTCCTGCTTAAAGGATGGCGGGCGTGTCTTTCACGGCGCAGAAGCCATCTGACTCCTGGTCTCGGAATGACGAGACCCACTCCTGGCTGCTGTGTAAGTGGTGAAGGTGCAAAAGAGGGGATGGGTGGGAATGACCAAGGGCTAGTCCTCCCTGATAATCCTCTTTACGATTTAGTTATTATTTCTGTAGTGCGCTGGGCCTGAAGAGCTTAGAGCCTGGCCTGGTTTGCAAACTGATGCAAGCCCCTGTATGTTCGCTCTCCCTGCAGTTTAATACACAGGTTTTTGTGCCAGTAGAACCATGACAGGGAGGGAGGTTATTTTTTTTTTTATCAATGTAATTTTATCGGTACGCCCCTCTGCGGATGGGTTATACGGATATAAAGGTGTCCTATACCAGTATCGATTACGGGACCTTGGGGGGTTTTGCCTTCCTCTGCATGGGAGTGGATTTCCTGCTGGGATCATCTGGGCATGTCTCACCTAATCAATTCCCTGCCATTGCAGGGGCATTGGTGCACCTCGGTCCCTCCTGTTCTCTGCCTGAGTCGTGTAACAGTGTGGTCTCCTGGGGACTAAAACGCGTTGGATTAACTGCCGTCATTGGACTCAACATGACATGTGATGGGCTGTGCTCTGCTCTGTTGGTCCCTTCTGGCCTTAAATTCGAGGCAGCTATGAAACATCTGCTATAAGCGCCTTTACACCAGCATAATTAGTCCACACTAGGAGTGTGCTTTAATTACATCATCTCGTTAAAGCCATGCAACTTCTGCGTGGAGACAAACCCTAAGAGGTGCTTTGGGCCTGGCCTAAACACAAAGTTGCATGGATTTAACTGGAAGATATGATTTTAAACTGATTTAGTTAATCCAGTTCAAAACCTTGTGTGGACGCTTAATGTGATTTAAACCTGGCTTGTATCCATTTCGATTCATTCAAAATGGAGTTCATCACAGTGGACATAAGCCAAGTGTAAACGACATTGAGGGTGTCCATCCAGGGTTTTATACTAGTTTGAAATAACACTTTTAGTTAAACTGATGCAATTTAGAATGTAGGCAAGGAGGCCACATTTCCAAAAGCATCTAAGAGACTTAGGATCCTAAGTCCCATTTTCAAAAGTGCCTAAGGGCCACATTTTTAAAGGTATTTAGGTGTATAAAGATGCAGATCAGGACCTAGTTGGAAGTGGATTAAGCTGAGCAGGAATAAGTGTGTCTACACACGGAGGTATTCAGGAAGAGCTATTGCCGTTTTAATGCACACACTGTCTTAATCTGAAACAACTTGCCAGTGTAGACAAGCACTTGGACTCCTAAATGCTCCTAAATCTTGAAAATGTTACTCTGCATTATCTGAATGGTGGGTAATTAGGGCTCAGGGTTTGCTTGTAGCACGAGGTACTCCACAAGCAAGGGAGACACCGCGGGCTCTGGTTTCCAGATGTCTGAGCACCCCCCGCACTCCAGCTGAAGTCAGTGTCCTGGCGGCCCTGCCTTGGAGCTTACAGTGTCAGTAGAAGACAGTGGCCTGCCAAGGCCCCAGAGGGCCCTGGTACAAAAATAATTTAGGGACCCCCTTCCCCATTACGAAATCCACTCCCTTTGAGCTTCCCCACAGCCCCAGTCCAGTCTGCTGTACATCTCTGGACCCTCCGCTGTGGCCTGGTTCCCCCACAGCCGCAATCCAGATCTCCCACACCTTGGCCCCTTCCTGGCTTCCCTCCACCTCTGAGGGGCCACATCTTCCATCTCTGCCCCCACCCCTCGCGCATTCCCTGGTGCTGCTATTTCCCCCCACACCTTCTCCATACATCCGTGCTGGCTGCTCGTGCCCAGGGTTGCCCTGGACGGAAGGGCCCCCCCATCCCAGCCACCCCTGCCACTGGGGGCCAACAGGCCCTGCTCTCATCCAGTGCCCACTCTGATTGGGCCCCCATAACCTTGTGGGCCCTGGTGCAACAGCCCCACTGTAGCTATGCCCCTGGTAGAAGAGGTCTGGGCCAGGTGTGGGGTTGGAGGGTGACGGACTGAGCCTGTTCCAATTTGGAGGGTGAGGGGATGTTGAGAGACAGTTGCCTTTTGACAAGTGAGTCCCCAGGCAAACCCCGTTATATAAACTTTAGCCTTTCCAAACAGCCCGGGCGCTGGGATGCAGCCTCTCTCTTTCTTCTGACACAGACAGCACTGGGTTACGACTGCTGCCTCCTTGTAAGGAAAGCAGTGCCAGGGCTCAAGCAATATTTTTACATTCGTAACAGATGCAGCGAGCCCAGAGGTGCCGGGGCTCTGAACCTTAGGGGGTGCCGCCCCTCCTCACCTTAGGGGCTGGATAGTTTGAAGTCACAGTTCAGCGGAGCCCGTTCACCCCCTTTGCGAAAACATGATGGAAGAGAACAGGTCGGCTGTGGCCCGGAGACAGCTTGCTCTCTGCAACCGAAGACTAAGTGGCTTTGCAAATGGCCTAATGACCAGGATCCAATCCCGCTTGATTGGCTTTGTTTGTGAGGGGGAGATGGGGAGTTTGGGTTTGTTCCTTGGGGTGACCGTTCATGTCTGCAAGAGGAGAGGGGCTGAATTGAAAAGATCCTCCAAGCCTGGGGAAAGTGGTTGATCAGACTCTGCGGTGTGCATAGCCTTCCTCGTGTCGGTCTTCCGGGCTGCTGGCCGTGCGGTGAGGCACAGCCCTGTGCAGAGAGCCAGCTAAGGCCCACGCGGTGCACAGAGCAGGTGTCTTGTTATGTAGGGATGTGCGGTGTCGTGGGAAGCAGCCTGCGGCGAGTGGAGTGTGGCGGGCCGTGGCTGCCAGGAGGCCAGATTGCTGTGTGACTGTTAAATGAAAGCTGCTTTAATGCAAAGAAGAACACACACATCATGACAGGCAGCAACTGCTCAGTCCTAGGGTACGTCCACACTTCCAGCTGGAGGTGTGAATGGTGGCTCAGGATTGTACTCAGGGCAGCTAGCCCCTCCCAACTCTTGCACACCCACTATATTTGTAGCATGCTAGCTCCTACTGCAGGTATGTCTCCTCCAGCTCAACATGGGGACATATCCAAATAACCCCAGACTTTCCTGGGCTCCAAGCACTAGCCGGGGAGTCAGGAGACCTGTGTCTAGTCCCAGCCGTGCGCCTGGATGGCTGTGTGACTTGAGGTGCAGGTTGCTAATAAGAATGCTCTGTGCCTCAGTGTCCCCATCTGTAAAATGGGAATGATCACACCCACCTATGGGCTGGGCTATGGGATCTTGCATGCTGGATGTCATGTGCATTGACAGCACCATGCTGGCATTAGCATCCCGGTGCCAAGGGAAAGTGGGGGGGGGTTGGGGGGAGCTTGTGGCCCTGGAGGCTTGTTCAGGGAACCCACGTGCCGCACACTCTTGCGAGCCTCTCGTTCCGCTCCCCCACAAGGATGTAATCTCTTCTTAGGCCTCTGCTTGCAGCTGGTTCACTTACTGGGGTGGGGGGGGAGGGGATGCTTCTTTCTGTCTTAAAAGCAGCTTAAGGATTTAAACTGCCTCAATATTCCATTTTTAATTAAAATGGTTTTACCAAGGAAAGCCGGAATCGATTCAGGGGGGAAATGTAAGCCCCTCGCACAGCTGAGCACGCTGATCCTGGTGCAATCAAAGGTCACAGTCTCTGCATCCCCCTCGGGCTGCACGACAGCAGCAGAACGAGCAGCAGGTCCCAAGTGCTCCGTGACGGTGCCCTCAGAGCTGACAGTGAGATGCCCACGCAGCACGAGCTGCAGCTGTGAAAAGTCCACGGGGGTAGCGTGGTGAGAGAGCATCCCAGCCCCTGCCACAGAGGGCCCAGGTGGTGCCCTTGCAGTAGTGAGCGTACACCCACAATACCCAGCTCTACATAGCGCGTCTCATCTGTAGATCTCCGAGCGCTTGACAAAGGAGCTCAGTATCATACCCCCATTTTAAAGATGGGGAAGTTGAGGCACATAGAGGGAAGTGACATGCCCATGGTCACCCAGAAGCAGAGCCAGGAACAGAACCCCGATCTCCTGTGCCCCACTCCAGTGCTCTGTCCACTAGACATCACTGCCTCCCACATGTGCCCAAGGTGACTAGACGTGCCTTAAATCAAGGCACCGTGACTCCATAGGGAGGTGCATGACTCTGAGCCACAGAGCTCAGGTCTGCACTGCGTGGGCATCCACAGAGTGCTCAGAAAAGTCCTGCCCCAGCTGGAGTGTCACCCCCAGGGAGGGGTTGTCCAGTCTCTGCTTTGCCTGTCCCACAGTCCAGCTCTGGGATCTGGAAAAGGCAACCTCAGCACAGTCACAAGCGGCCCTCAAAAGGAGGTGTGTTAGAAGCAGAGACTGGGTGTATGTGATGGAGCTGGAAAGCCGGCGTGAGCACCTTAGCCCTTGTATAGACAAGGACCATCTTCCAGGCTGGCCAAGACCTGAATCTCGAACTTCACAAGCAAGCAGCAAACCACCCTTCAGTCTCCTTTCTGCCTTCTTTATCCATCGCAAAGAAATGTTGAAAAGTGCACCAGCCCCCCTTTGCAGGTTGTCTCTGAATGGCCGTGGCTTTTTTGTCCGGAGGGCTGGTAACACGGTTGACCTCTCCTTTTTCTGTAGGGGTGCCACTTCCGTGGTGTACAGCTGTGAAGAGAAAGGAACCCACATGCAGTATGCAGCCAAAATCCTGAAGAAGACGGTAAGTACCTGGGACGCCATCCTCAATGATTTCCAAAAGGTTCTGAGCAGGCATTAGCAACACGTGGTAAGTAACGGGAGGAAAAAATCCTAGTGTAGACAAGGCAGTCTGTAATCTCAACATGAGTTAGCAGGTTGAGGTCAGCCTGCTAAATTCCCTCATAAGTGAAGAAGCCCCCACTGAGGTCTGGATTTAGGACTGCATGGTTACAAATTTCAGCTGGACTGCAAAGGATCTGCATTGATCCAAGCAGATGCCACAAAGAGGAAGAAATAAGCAGCCGTGTGGCTGGGGGAAATGGGAGAATCCCCTAGAGGTAGAGGGTCAGTGTAGTCCTGGGGGAGTGAAGGCATGCATGGCTGGGGAATTTCCTGGCCCTGGGGGAAAATGGACCATATACAGGAAGGATGGGCTCCACCTTAACCAAAATGGAACCAGATTGCTAGCTCTTAAAATTAAAAAGGCCGTAGAGCAGTTTTAAACTAAGGTCTTGGGGAAAGCCGACAGGTGCAGAGGAGCATGTGGTTCGGACATCTAATGGCTAATGTGACGCCAATTTTTAAAAAGGTCTCCAGAGGAGACACCAGCAATTACAGGCCAGTAAACCTGACTTCAGTACCAGGCAAACTGGTTGAAACTTTACTAAAGAACAAAATTGTCAGACACGTAGATGAACATAATTTGTCGGGAAAGAGTCAACATGGTTTTTGTAAAGGGAAAGCCTGCCTCACCAATCTACTAGAATTCTTTGAGGGGGTCGACAAGCATGTGGACAAGGGGGACCCAGTGGATATAGTGTGTTTAGATTTTCAGAAAGCCTTTGACAAGGCCCCTCACCAAAGGCTCTTAAGCAAAGTGAGCTGTCATGGGATAAGAGGGAAGGTCCTCTCATGATTGGTAACTGGTTAAAAGACAGGAAACAAAGGGGAGGAATAAATGGTCAGTTTTCAGAATGGAAAGAGGTGAATAGTGGTGTCCCCCAGAGGTCTGTACTGGGCCCAGTCCTATTTAACATATTCATAAATCATCTGGGAAAAGGATAAACAGTGAGGTGGCAAAATCTGCCGATGATACAAAACTACTCAACATAGTTAAGTGCCAGGCAGACAGCGAAAAGCTACAAAGGGATCTCTCAAAACTGGGTGACTAGGCAACAAAATGACAGATGAAATTCAATGCTGATAAATGCAAAGTGATGCACATTGGAAAACATAATCCCAACTATACATATAAAAATGATGGGGTCTAAATTAGCTGTTACCACTCAAGAAAGAGATCTTGGAGTCATTGTGGATAATTCTCTGAAAACATCCACTCAATGTGCAGCGGCAGTCAAAAAAGCTAACAGAATGTCGGGAATCATTAGGAAAGGGATAGATAATAGGACAGAAAATATCATATTGCCTCTGTATAAATCCACGGTACACCCACATCTTGAATACTGTGTGCAGATGTGGTCACCCCACCTCAAAAAAGATGTATTGGACTTGGAAAAAGTTCAAAAAAGGGCAACAAAAATGATTCAACGTATGGAATGGCTTCTATATGAGGAGAGATTAATAAGACTGGGACTTTTCAGCTTGGAAAAGAGATGACTAAGGGGGGTACGATAGAGGTCTATAAAATTATGACTGGTGTGGAGAAAGTAAATAAGGAAGTGTTGTTTAGTACCTCTCATAACACAAGAACTGGGGGCCACCAAATGAAATTAACAGGCAACAGGTTTAAAGCAAACAAAAGGAAGTATTTTTTCATACAACACACCATCAACCTGTGGAACTCCCTGCCAGAGGATGTTGTGAAGGCCAAGACTATAACAGGGTTAAAAATTCTCCACCCAAGCCATTCCTGGTTGCTGGAATGACCCCTTGCGAGCCACCAGGAATAACTCAAAGCAGACTTGGATGTTATGGGGCTAGCCCAGCCCTCACCAACCCCAGGATTTGGGGAACAAAAAGATGGCTTAAAGCAACCTTTGCCAAACCCCCTCAGCTGCCCGACATGTTTATCGCCTGCAGCTGAGGTTCAAACCTTGACTCTCGATTACAATTCCTCTCTCTGTACAAAGGGTCATGGCCAGTCAACTGATGGGCGTGGAAACCCTGCTCTCTTCAGCTGCCTGGTCTCCCGCACAGCTGTGCGGCTCTCCATTCTGAAGTGCTGGAGCTGCTCTGAGAGGCTCCAGCTCTTGGGGGTTTGCTTTGGAAGAAGACGTCCCCTCACAGACGTGTTTAGAAGACCTGCTTGAGAGGAAATGGGAGAATGTACGTGCGGTGAATACGATCCGGTTCAGAATTAATTCCAACCTGGTTTTAAAGAGCAGCAGAGACCTCTGTATTTATGCCCTGATCAAGCCTGACGTCCAGAAGAGTTCTCAAATGTAAAGATTTGCGTCATTGTTCTTATTTTATTTTCTTGATTTTTAGATTGACAAAAAGATTGTACGGACAGAAATCGGCGTCTTACTGAGGCTTTCGCACCCCCACATTGTGAGTATGAGCCGTGTGGCTGCTTTGTGACTTAAATCCACCCATGTGCTCCCCAGACGGGAGTCCGCTATGAATCTGTCCCAAAGTAAATAGGCGTAACATTTTGAGGGAGGACAGCACAAGCCAGCGGAATTAGGAAGGGTGGAAGCAGTGGATGTGCATAGCCCTCTAGCTCCTGGACCTCCTGGTATTGCACCCTAACCCATGCTGGGATTCCCAGAACCCCATGGCCCCACATCAGGGGTGCCAGTCCAGTTGTTGCCCAGAGAGAAACAGAAACACACACACCTTGTTTAAGAGGGGAAGGAAAGTATCTTCCCAAAAGAATGCAGTTTTGATTTGTTGGTTGTTATGCTGTAGATTTCTCTAGCACATTTCACCCAGGTGATGGGCACTGGTATCAAACCCTAAGATAACAGATGGGATCCCCAACTGCTTCCCCTAAGCTCTCTCCATGCGGCACTACTAAAATGCAGCCACCTCTGGGGCAAAGGGCAACGCCAGGCACACAGTGGGCAGCAAAACAGGGAATCTTTGGCCAAAGATGCTGGAGCAAACCCCTATTTCTTGTAGCGGTCCCTTCTGGCCTGTATCTACCCTGACCTCCTGCATAACCCGAGGCGTTGTGTTTCACCCAGTGATTCTTGCAACCTGCCCATTAACTGATGGCTGAGCGAGAGCATCTGTTTAGTCCCAGCCAGTCTTGGTACAGGATGGGATCTTCAGAAGCACCTAAGGGAGCTGGATGTCTAGCCCTCTTCCGAAAGTTAGCGGGAATTAAACTAAGGGCCTAACTCCCATGAGCACCTTTGAAAAATCTCACCTTTCAAGGCAGCAGATGATGGGGGACTTCGCCACCCCCTTGGGGAAGCTGCTCTGACGGCGAATCGCCTTCATGCTTAAAAATTTGCGCCTTGTTTCCAGCTGAAATTTTTCTCACGCCTGCACTCACCCACTAGGCCTTGTTCTTCCTTTGCTGGCCAGGTTAGAGCCCTCTGCCCTCCGGTCTCATCTCTGCACAGGGGAACTGCAGACCAAGATCAAGCCGCCTCTCGACTTTTGATAAACTATGGGCAGGTCTACACTACAGTACAGAATTACTTTGGTATAAGTATGTTGCTCAGGAGTGTGAAAATCCACCGACCTAACCCCAGTGTAGACTGCACTATGTCATAGCTCTCGGGGAGGTGAATTAACTAAAGCGCTATAGCAGCGTGTCTACACCTAAAACGCTACACCAGTGGAAGGGCTTCCCCTGTTGGCATAGGTAATCCACCTCCCTGAGAGGCAGCAGCGAAGTTGACGGGAGGCCTAGTGCTGTCTACACCAGGGGTTAGGTCGGTATAACTGTGTCGTTCATGCGTGTGGATATTTCACACCTCTGAGCGATGCAGTTATGTTGGTCTAATTTCCTAGTGTAGACCAGGCCTTAATAAGCGGCGGTCCTAAGTCTCTCACTGTGAGATGTGTTCCCCTGACTTCTCTGTGCCATGATTCCTCTCTGCACAAAGCAGATGTGCGCTGCAGCTTGACAGCCTTCCTTGTCCGCCTGGGAAATTATCAGCCATGCTCAGATCAGTAGTTAGCCTTTTCCTCCAGGCCCAATTTATTGTCTAAACAGCCAGCAAACTCTCAAAAGGAAAACAAAACTTCCAGCTGGAGCTGTCTACCCAGCCATGACTCCCAGAGCTTTCAACCTGCTGCCTCCCTTCTCCAAGGACACCTATGAGAGACAGTCCCCTTCTGTGATCCCATTCCGCTTCCTGGAGATCTTGATCTATCCCCTGCTCAGCTGCGTATGATTAGTGACCAGGACGGCTGGCCCAAGGCCTCTGGCCCTTAAAGGGGCAGGCGAGAGCCCTGTGCGGGACTATTTTTTTAATCCTGCCCCACAATACCCACTCCCACCCACTCCTACATTGTTGAATTTTTATCCCATTACTGCTACTATGGCTGCAGGACCCACGGGGTCCCAGTCCTGCTGTAGGGCAGGCCATCCTGTTCCATGTGGTTTATTTTTATTTTAAAGGTCTCATTCAAAACACCCACCAGCAGCAAAGTGCATGGAACTCACTTTACTCACTGCCTTGGGAAGGACAGGATGTGAATAAGCCCTGCTGGGGTTTGCCACTCTCTGAGTTTCCAGGGGTCTTCCAGGCATTCCAGCTCTGATGTTCAGGCCACCAGACTACCCCCTTCGAGGGTTTCCATTCGGTAAGCGATTTCTGTCGAGGAGCTCGAATGAATGCCAAAGGAAAGTGCCTGTTTGTAACGAATCCTGCAAAGGAAGATAAGGTCGGGAACGCCAGGCCATCTCTTGCCAACAGCTGAGCTCTCAGCCGCTCGCCGGCATGAGCAGAGCAGCACTGATATAATGCAGCGCTGAGAAGATAATGAGGGTTGAACTGGAACAATTTGTAACACACAGGAACAGATATAATTAGGGAAGGAGTCAGCCTAGACAGGACCTTCTTGTCAGTTTCCATGTAACTGATGCAACACGCTGCTCTGTCTGCTCTGCCCAGGCACTCAAGCTGCTAATTCTACCAGGGGCGAAGCACCAGCGCTTCCCATTGAGCTGCAGGGGCTGTGCGCTGGGCAGGATTTGGACCCCTTTCCCTGCCTTTCTATCTCCAGAGGTTTATTCCTGGCTGTTTACTTCTTTGGCTGACTTGGAATTACCAGGAGACCAGATGGCTGCTTTCTACATGCTGTGTTGTAATGTAATTCCTGGAAGAAGAGCGCCCCCTTGTAAAATGGTGGTTTTTTCACAGGTCCCCAGAACGCCAGGCAACCTGAGTTTTAGTTTTGTTGTTGCAGGGTAACCCCAATGTCCCAGAAATGCTGCTTTGGGCCCCTTTCCCAGGTGACGGAGCTTTCAACAGTCCCCGCCCTCCTCGTGGGGATGAGTTTGAGAGTGGAAGTCTTGCCCGCTTGTAATCATTAAAGACCCTCCTGGCAAAAGCAAAGCCAACAGTACAGGGAATCGTCGGAAATCAGGCAGTTGGGGCAAAATCCAACCCCAGGGTAACTTCACTGACTCCAGGAATGGATTTTGTCCTTTGTCTACCCTGCCACCACCCCTCTCCTCCCCAACACACACACACAATTCCTGGTATGACACATTTCCTAGTGCTGTAAATGCCCCAAGCAAAGGGAACTTGCAGTACTTCCTCATAGAGGCTATTTCACATTCTTATCTCCCTGCCAGGAAAGCATCACTGAAAAGATGTTCACACCCCTTGTTAGAGGACTGGAGCAGGCTGCCTGGTCTGAGACAGCTATATTCTTTATTTGTATTTGTTCTTTGATGGTCTCCATTAGGAACCGTTGGTGCAGGGAAGCATCCCCTTTCGGAACAACTGGTAAGCAAATGAACTGGAACAATTTGTAACACCCAGGAGCAGAGATCATTACAGAAGGGGACCACTTCAATGGGACCTTCTTGTCAGGTCACATGGAACATGCGACACACAGCTCTGTCTGCTTTGCCCGGGCACTCAAGCTACTGATCCTGCTGAGCTCCATCCCATGCTAAAAGATCGGCTGCAGGAATTATATTGGGGAAATTCTATGGCTTGTATTACACAGGAGGTCAGACTAGGTGATCACAGTGGTCCCGTCTGGCCTTAGAATCTATGATTCCGTATGCTTAAGTGCTGTCTCGAATAGGCACATACTTAAGCGTGTGCTTAAGAGAGATCCTGAATTGGGGCTAAAAGGCTGTGTATGGCCTTATCTGTTAATGTTGCTGGTAAGCTTTGAGGGTCTGATTCTTTTCCATCTGCTTTCTAGACTGATTTCAGCATTCAGTTCTCCTCTTTTGATGCGTGTGAATGACTGGCGAGCTGTATTTCATTAAGGGGGAAGTTTTTCAGAAGTACCTAAGGCCTGTGTGTTGCACCTTAGCTATGCCAGTACAACCCTGTAGTGTAGACGTAGCCTACAGGTTTTCCTCACTGTAGGAACTCCACCACCTCCACCTCCCTGAGCATTCTTCTGTTGACTCAGCCACGTGTACATCAGGGATTATGTGGGCACAGCTACTGCACGCAGGGTTGTGGATTTTGCACACTCCTGGCCACCATAACTATGTCTATCTAAATGTTAAGTGTAGACCAGGCCTATGTCCCACAGTGACACTTCAGCTCCTAAATCACTTAGGTTTTGATTCAGGTCCTATAAAAATCAATGGTGAAACTCCCATTGACTTCAGTGGGACAAGATCAAGCCACTTTTGAACCTGTTAGCCTACATCTTTTTAAAAGATATGGTAGAGACCGAGGCCAGATTCTCAGTTGGTGTAAATCAGCCCAGCGGAGGAACATCAGCTTATACCAGGTGAGGATCTGTCTCACATTTGCTGTAGATGCATCACATGGTCTCTGAAGGCTTGTTTGTGTAGAGTCTGGGGGAGAGGCAAAGGAGAGATTGCCTCCGGTGTGTTATAAAGAGGATAGAAAACTTACTTTGCCCACCCTAGAAACAGGCGCCGCTACAGGCCAGCTACATTGACGTAACCAATTGGACAGCTTTAATATTTTAAATCAGAATGGTTTCGGTAAGGTTCTGCTCCCTCCCTAGTTCAAATGATTTTTTTTTTAAATGACGCTTCCTGTCATTATGCACACTGGTGACATCTGTACACTCCTTGCTGTCATTCAGCACCGACCTCAAGAGCAGACGATAATAGGATTGTAAACTTTTGAAGTTAATAGGAAAATTATAGCACTTCTGTGCAGTATTATAATATAGTAAGCTGCCACAGTGTCTCATACGTAGGTAATGATGAAAGCCCCATGAAATTCACAGTGTCACGGAAGTCTTAAGCCCTGTGAAATTTTCTTTTTCCCATTTAAAAAAAAAAAAGCACATGGATGCATTTTTATGAGACCTGTTAATTCCACGTTTGCTGCGTTGGCACAAAGGGCCAATGCAGGCATCGTGGGTTTTTTTTTAATCTTCAGGAAATATTATTTCTTTTCTGCTTTCTTCCTCACAGAGCAGCCTGTGCATCACAGGGGACCTTTTCAGAGTTGCCTAACTGACTTAGGTGCCCAATGTCACATTTTGAAAAATAACAGAGCTGGTCTTTTATTCCTGAAAAAAAATGTATACAATCGATAACTAAACATGAGAGGTTCCTAAAACATCAGGCTGTAGCAAAAGAAATTTGCTGGGTATAGACACATGGGACCCAATCGTGTATCTTCTACACACTCTAATTCCTCATAAAGACATTCATTTAATTTTCTCTTCCTTTCCTTTTTGTCCTTTCATGATCTAAGGATACTGCAAATAAAATACTGGAATAATGGTCCAATTTGTTCCGGTAAAGGGCAGATAACTCACCTGCAGTTGGCAATTCCAGCATAAATGCACTATGGCCCATTCTGGCAATTTTAATGTGGGTCTCATGATATTTGGTGTTTTTTCCTTAAAGCCTCAGCTCCTGGAGTCATGGGATTATGTAAGACCCTTGGCTTACATTCTTTTTTTTTTTAAGCAAGTTTCTAGTGCTCACAGTTGCAGAGGAAAACTTGAAAATGTGACATCACAAGGCTCAAAGATCAGAAGGCAAATAAAAGAATATAAAAATCTTGTGATTTTTTAAAATGATCTCGTAATTTTGTTGAAGCCTAGACACTTGGGATTAGCAGGACTGTAAATGCAAACACCCTTATTCTTAGTAACACTAAGGTCCCTTTCCATGGCTGTGGCATCAGCAAGCAGCCTTAGAGTGGATGGAAACAGTCCCCGGAGCTGAGCTGGCATAAAGGAGCTACTCCAACCTTGCTCCCATCCTCTGACCTAGGCAATCAATTACGGATGTGACCAGAATGCAATGCTCCATAGCTGTGCTTGCTTCCCATGGTGGGAACCAGAGCATAAATTAGAGTAGCCTCAAGGCTGCTGTAACTGACCCCAGCAACCAGGCAAGCCTCTGAACAGGGAGAGTTTGCATCTTCTCCTCTCTTTGATCCAAGTGCAGGAATGGAGTAACTGAAGCCAAGTCCACCCTAGAGGTGCTATAGTGGCATAGCCCAGTATAACTCTGTAGTGTAGACACAGCCATACAGCACTGTGAGGGGGTTTCCTGTAACTCCACTTTCCTGAGCAACAGTAACTAGGGCAATGGAAATGTTCTTCCATCAACCTAGCAGCAGCTGCACGGGGGCAAAGTCGGCACAGCTCCAGAGCTGAGGGGTGTGGATTTTTCCCACCTCTGAGCACCATGACTACGTCAACCTACATTGGAAGTGTAGACCAGGCATGAGAATCCGGCCCAAGAGCTTCAAGCTGAAATCCCGGCCCTGCTGAAGTCAATGGCAAAGCTCCCGTTAACTTCAGTGGGCCAGGATTTCACTCTTGGGGTAAAACACTCCAATCAGCAGAACCAGCGGTTGAATGAAAGAGCCAAGGACAACAGGCTTTGCAAAGCCACAGGAATGTGTACAGCAGAGGTTGCTCGGTCATCCTGGCAGGGATGGAGGGGCTGCTAAATTAAAAAGCTTTCATAGGATACTGTACATTCCACTTACAATAATGAGCTTCAGGATCTGGAGAAAATAAATGTAGGGCTTGCAGGTCGGTTTCCCTGCTCTAATTTGCAGGTGTTTTTTTTTTTTTAAATGCGGATTAAGTGAGCAAACCTGGTTTGAACAGTTAAAATGCCAGGTTCAAATAGAAAAAAACGAGGCATATTTGCTACCGGCAGCCCTGTTATGATGATGCTAAACTTGTTACATCTACGCAATCTGTTCTGCATTTATTTATTCCTCTCTCCATGATGAGCCTCCTGGCATGCATCTCGTGAATAAATTAACCTGTTCTAGGAATAAATTGACTTACAGTGAGGACAGGGCTGGCGGAAAGTTCCCACTGTGTCTGGCTTATAATTAACATGGTTGGAAGAATGGCCCCGTTCTGGCAAGGGAGCAGGGCTGCCAGTGAACTGTTCCTGTTCTTTTCAGATCAAACTGAAGGAGATCTTCGAAACGCCCTCTGAGATCGTGCTCATACTTGAACTAGTGACGGGAGGAGAGCTCTTTGACAGGTACTCAGTGAGACCTTCTTTTAACCTGCCAATTCTAAATAAAAGGAGACACATCTAGTCCCACCAAAAATGTGGAGGGTGGAAGGAGGATCTGAGTGGCTCAGGAGCTAAATTACCAGCTTTCCGTCTCCAGGCTCATAGATCCCGTCAGTTCAGGAAACCAGATGATTTGTAAGTGGCCAACGAGGAACACAAGACCTGATTCTCTAATGCCCTACATTTACATCTGGGAAAAGCCAGCGTCAGATGAATGATAACTGCTGAAAAGCAAAGAGCTGGGCTTTATTATTAAGAGGTCACTGTAATAAAGCCTATATGGAATGGTTAACTTATAAATGGTGTAGCCAGGACTATTTTGGGGGTCTAAAACTTGGTGTGAATTGATTCCAAGGCAGGCTGTAAGCCACCACGGGATGTGCCATTGTTACACGCGCTTCTTTGTGACCTCTTTGGTGTCTTCACCTTACAGGATTGTAGAGAGGGGATTCTACAGTGAAAGAGATGCAGCCCATGTGGTCAAGCAGATCCTAGAAGCTGTATCTGTAAGTTTGCCACTGTTTCTTGATCTTTCGACGGTATTTTGGCCTCTCTGCCTCTGTCAGACCCTAGAAGTCATGGACAGCTGTCAAGGGATCGTGACCATTAGAGCCAGGAGAATAACGGATGTAACTGGAAAAGTTGAGGGGTGGGGGCGGGAATTGTGTCAAACACAATGTTTTGTTTCATTTTTGTTTCTTTTTTTAAACTTTAAAAAAAAAATAACGTTGAGGTAAAATTCAAATTGCAAAGTGGTTTTGAATGGAAACGTTTCATTTTTTCCCCCAGACTGAAATAATTCAAGGGGATTTGACATGAATTCACACCATGTTTCACTCGACCTGAAGCTGCATTTTTTGGCCCCCAAAAAAGTTTCAGCCAAAACAATTTCACCCAGTTCTAATGACCACCAGGCCCCAAGAATAATAGATGGGAGGGAGGTGCAGCTTAATGGGAGGAGGGTTCCTCCATTAGGGAAAAGATTGAGAACCAGTGGTCTGCTGGTTAGACCAAGAGATAAGCCGTCAGGACTTTTGAGTTCTAAACCTGTCTCTAGCACTGTGAGACCTTGGGCACCTCTGTGCCTCAGTTTACCAAGGGGATACTAACTCACTTACCGCTGTGAGGCTTCATTAATGTCTCTAAAGCTCTCTGAGATCCAGGAGCAAAATATTATATATCGTTTTTCTGATTCTTTTTATCTTTCTCCCTTTCTCTATCCTTGGTTCCCTAAAAAGAGGACAGGATGACATGGGGGCACCTGCTTTGTACTGGATCACGGTGCTGTTCAGAGAGGACTGGGGCTTTGTGGTTAAAGCGTCATGGTAGGACTCAGAAGTTTACGTTCAATTCTTGGCTCTGCCGCAGTCTCCTTGCTTGACCTTGGCCAACTCACTTAGCTGTGCCTTGGTTCCTTTGGCTGTAAACTGGAGATGATGATGCTTCCGTTCTCCCACCCTTTGCCTGGTCTATTTAGGTTAAACTCTTTCAAGCAGGGACTGTCTCTCACTCTGAGTCTGTACAGCACAATGGGGCCTAGAGGCGCTAAGATAATGTAATGAAATATTATGCATATTTAAGGCATTTTGCTTAGAAGAAGCCAGTCTCGTAAACCTGCTGCCAAACGCCATAAGAAAGGAGTGGGTCTCTGACTACCCGAGAGAGCAGCCGCAGCTTGGCTTTTGTTCTGTTAATGGGTGGCCCCTTCCCGGCCTTATAAGGTCACCCGTCTCGGGGATCCGCAGTCTGTGAAATGAAGAGCACGGCAGCAGTGCCGCGGATTCAAGCACAATTACAAGGGAGGCCTGTGGCCTGTGTTTGTGGAGGAAGGAGAAATCTGGATACCTCCCCACTGTAGTGGAGGGAAATGCCACGTACTCAGAGCACAGCCCAGCTAGGACCCCTGCATATGAAACAGAGGGGCTCCCCTTCCTTATCCTGCCTCCATGACTTCCCTAGCGGGGAAGCTTCTACATCAAAGCAAGATCTTTCCGACGGCCAGCACTGACCTGGCATCTAAAAATAAAGCTGCATGCTCTCAGCCTCAGGCCTTGTCTCCTGCCAGTGTCGATGATAAACGGTCCGGAATCAGAACGTCGCTGGGGCCACTGGGCTGCTGATGCCTGAGACAAGCGAGATCAGAGTTCGCTCCTCCACTGTCCGCTACTGGATATTGGATCCTCTCCCCCAGTCCCTCCTCCGTGTGAATTATTGCACAGTTAACCAGATGGATTATAGGGTCAAGCTCCCCTGCAGGGACTGGCCACTGCTAGAGGCAGCTAGTGAATTGGATGGCTCTGATCCGAGGCCAGGATTAAAACAGATACGTGCAGGGCCAAGGGGCCATTGTTACAGGGTCTCTTTAATGGGACTCAGGGTAGCAGCCGTGTAAGTCTGTATCCGCAAAAAGAACAGGAGGACTTGTGGCACCTTGGAGACTAACCCATTTATTAGAGCATAAGCTTTCATGGGCTACAGCCCGCTGCATCGGATGCATAGAATGGAACATATGGTAAGATATAGAGATAGATATAGATATACAGTATGCATCCGATGAAGTGAGCTGTAGCCCACGAAAGCTTATGCTCTAATAAATTTGTTAGTCTCTAAGGTGCCACAAGTACTCCTTTTCTTTTTAATGGGACTGTTTCTGTGCTGAACCCTGGGACAAGAGGGGGGCATCAAAATGGCTTTGTGAGGGTGGGGTGGCCCTAGATATGCTCAAACGAGGGTGACCAGACAGCAAGTGTGAAAAATCAGGACAAGGGATGGGGGGTAGTAGATGCCCGTATAAGACAAAGCCTCAAATATAGGGACTGTCCCTATAAAATCGGAACATCTGGTCACCCTAGCTCAAACTGTCCCTGGGGCTGGTTATTAGTTCAATGAGTGGGGACTAAGGCTTTGGGACAAGCCTGTCATCACCGGGCCTGTTTCTAGCAAGCGCTGTCAGCCTTCACAAACAAGTTTACAACCATCACAAAATCTGCTAAGCCGAGGAAGCGTCTCTGTGTTTTTGTGCAACTGAAAAATCCCCGCAACTCACAAAGGAACCCACGATGCATTGTTCAGAGGAGCTGCCTCTTCAGGTCTGTGCTCTGGAAAGGATAAAAGAGACGGAGAGAAAATACCTCGGATTTGTATCAGGAAGGTCACTGTTTCTCTACATGAAAGGTTAGCTGAAGACAGTCTCTATGGCAACAGAGGGTTTAAAAATGGAAGCTCGTAACAGAAAATCTCCCGTGTGGAAATTGCACCTCCGTCCATGTAGGCAGGGAGAGAGCAACAATGTACCCAGGAGTAAGGTGTCCAGCAAAGGAGGGTTTAAAGGAAATCATTGGGATTTGGGGATCTCTAGGAGCTCTGTGTCACATGGCAAACCGGGGCAACATGCTGCAGATCCCCAGATATGCTCTTCCCGGCCCTTAGGTCAGGTTTTAATAAAGAAAGCTGATTAGCAGGTCAGGGTTAAGAGGGGAGCAGGTTACTGTAGAGGGGCGGTGATTTCTGTAAGCTAGCTGTGCTTGGAGGAGGAGTGTTAGATTCCTGTAGTTGATCAGTACAAGATAATACAACAGCTGATCAATATGAGCCAAGGGGAACATTTTTCTCTCCCCTGCTGCCGCTGTCTGTGGCAACAGCCATCTGCATAGTTCTGGACACAGCCAGGGTGCCATTATTTATACTATAGAAGCATTGGGGCCCTGTTGTGCTTGGTGCTGCATGTAGTGAGAGACAGAGCTTACAATCCAAACAGGAAGAGAGACCAAGGATAAGGAAGGGAAACAACTTGCCCATAGTTGCATGCTAGGTCAATGGAAGAGCAGGGATGGAATTCGGGTCTCTTGGTATTTGGGGTCGGTTCCCAGCTATGGGGCCATACCATCTACTCAGTGACAGTGCGTTTTGCATTCTGCCTCCTCTGCTCTCATCTTAGCCCCCTCTCATTCCTCCATATCCTCTCTCCTCCTTGCTCCCTTTGGCTCCTTTCCCCACTCTTGTGCATCCACTTTACTGCAAGCCACCCATGAGTTCTCAAAGACCCTCCCTCAGCTCCTTCCAATCATGTCTTATAATGGTTAGATATGTGCCAGGCACAATATCTACTTCAGCCACTACTGGGTGACTTATCTCTGTGTCTGCTGCATATGGATTAACACCAGGTGACTGTGTGTTCCTGTTAACTAGGAGTGTTTGGTGCACACAAGCATGATCCATTGTTGCAAGAATGTTCCGATCTTCAGCTGTCTTTGTCTGCCAAGAACTCTGTCTAGAACTGAACAGAGACTGGGGGCCTGATCTTCATCTCACCAAGGCCCCTTTACACTGCCAGAGCCATGTAAAAGAGAGTAAGGCCCTATGTGATTGGATAGTTCTGTCTGTGGACTCTCGTACTCTGTTTAATACAAACTAAGCATTGTGGTAAGGAAATCTAAGTGCGTGTTTCGTGATTCTTCAAGACACAAATCTTCTTCTTTTGCAAAGTCTTCATGGGTTGATCTACTCAGTGAAGATGTTCTCTGTGGCCTCTTCTATACGAACTGATGAGCTGTGTCTGACTCAGACTGCAAAGTCAACTGAGGCATTGGGCCGGATCCCGCCCTGGTGTAAACTGGCATAACTCCATTGACTTCAGTGGAGCTACACCAATTTACAGCAGCTGGAGATCTGGCTACTGTTTTCTGACATGTATTTTCTAAGGACCGAGTGCACTTAGTAATAACCAGGGTCCGTCACTTGGGGCAATCATCATACAATTTGCTAAGTCTCACGCTATTGATACAGCGTAGAGGCTACCGAACCGGTTATGCGCCTCCATGACATTTTATCCGAATCCAAGTCTGGCGTGTTCCGGGAAATCAGTCCTGCGAAGGACAAGTGTCTGTTGATGCCGTCCAGCCTTCGGAGTTGAGGTCTTCCGCCGGGTCTTTTCCATCCTGCTTTCTTTGGGTCAGAGTCAAAGAGGGTTCGTGCAGGGAGGTTGATGAGCATTCGGAGTGATGACCACGCCATCGTAGAGAGCACTGGGTGACCGTTTGAGGGGGTTGGAAACCTGAGCTCACCGTTCAACTTGAGTTCGTGCCATTTGATGTTATGAGTCATTCAGCGATGCTTCCTGGTCATACTATAAAGAGTGAACGGTGATTTGTAAGTAATTCACTTATAAATGGCAAATACCAGTAACGGTGTAATTACTCTGGCCAAAAACAAAGGGCCAGATACCCTTATTGACATTGAATGATACCTTATTCCTAGTCCCACGGATGTCAGTGGAATGAGACGTCACTTGTGGAGAAAGTTGCAACTCGATGTGAATAAAGGTATCAGAATCTGGCCCTGAGCAAACTCTCCAGGGTTTGGCTCAACGTAATTAATACTCTGAACGCTGCCGTATTACCAGTTATCATCCCTGCGTTTTGTCTGACCCTGAGTTGGCTTTTTCTCCCCCGCTTCGCATTCTCTGTCTCTCCAGTATTTGCATGAAAATGGAGTCGTCCACCGGGATCTGAAACCAGAGAATCTCCTGTATGCAGACCTTTCCCCAGATGCCCCTCTCAAAATTGGTACGTTTGGGGGGCGAGCAGCAGGGTTAGGGTTTCCTGTGCAAAGTCAGCTACCGTCTGCAGGGAGGGTCCCATCCGACAGGGAGTGGGAATTTGGTTCTTGATTTCAGTGGGCTAGAGTAGACTATACTCTTTCAGCCTGCTGTGAGTAAGGGGGTGGTGTGGAGCTGCATTGTCCCAGGAGCAGATCAGAGAAAAAGGGTAGAATGGCCCCATTTACATCCATAGTGAAACTCCCATTGGGGCAGGATTTCACCCTAAATTGTGACTCAGTTCCTTCCCGGCTTTCCCCTTTACTCTAGGGAGGGAGGAAGTTACTTCCCCCTTTTCCTGGCTGGGACAGTAATAATTCAGTCTGGGATTCTCCAAGAGATTAGGAGTTATGCACTCACATCCCACCGAATTCGTAGCTCCCTTAAACGGAGGCTAGGATGTTCAAAGAAGCCTATCAGCTGAAATATGAAATCCCATGCTGGCTGTGGAGCATGCCATGGTACCATTGTCCCTTTGGCATGAGTGGTTAGCCAACAGTTGGGGCCTTGCTGGGTTGTTTACAGTAGGAGGGGAGATCAGTGCTATGAGTCGTGTCTATTCTTGGCTGTAATCTTATTTACAAAAAAATGCTCACACAGACCTGTCTCCCTGATCACAGTAGAAGCCAAGAGCAGGCAGTTTCCTTGCTCAGAAATCCCTGAGTCTGCCCCTCCAGTGAGCTCTATGCCCAAGAATCTCCATCTCAGGGCCATGCTCACCAGTCTTCTCTTTCTCTCTCTCAGGAATTGTCTGCACTTGAAAGTTGTTTTGGATTAACCTCACTTTTTTGGGGGGATAAAGTGTCTTGTATCTACATGCAAAAGATTTTCTTTAAAGACATCTGATGTTTCAACCCATGCTAATAAACCTACTGGGGAAACAAGTTTGCTGAGATCTGGGATGAGTTTTCCATCCCTGTCCTGAGTCCACACCTGGCAGTCCTCCCTCTGGATCCCACACTGCTTGGCTGACTACCTGTGTCAACCAGTTTGCTGACCTGTGTGTCCTCTTCTGCTCTGGGGTCACTTTGACTGGATAGCACCTCCCCATTTAAATTCTGGCTTATTAAAGCCAAATGAAGGTAGGGATGCAATGAGCTAAATGAATGGGAATTCTTCAGTTTGACCCCGGGTCCCAGAATTCCAGTGCCTTCTGGTAGCTATCCCGCAAGGTGCCGCGAGCCCAGCTGAGACGCGTGGGATGCCGGTCCAGGCTGCTGAGTGCTGATTTCAAAACAGCCCACCCCTGTGGAGACAAAGGGGAGCAGCGTAACCCAGGATAACAGGGCGGTGCAGATGTACTGTTTACGCAACAGCTGTTCCGGGTCACTTCACGCGGATAAACACTCCCCAAACCAACTTCCAAGTATGGACGAGCCCTCGTACGCACAGGTTGCAAAACCCGTGTGGTAGCTGGGGCAACCAGGGCAACCCCTATTAGCTCATCTGTTGAGGAGTGGCTGGGCAGTTTGGTGCCCCACGTGGTAGCCTCCAGTGTCTGCAGCTGTTCTGCCTCATAAAGGGGCTGAATTGCTCCTTCCACTGAAAGAAGGCCGCTTGGCACGCCCAGTTGGCTTTAACAAGGGCTGTGATTGTCTAGGATCAAAGACCCGACCCGGAGGGCAGCCACCGGGCACCTGTCAGTGTAACAGTCCTTTTCCTGCCCATCTGTTCCCTTACAGGTGATTTTGGATTGTCCAAGATAGTGGATGAGCAGGACACCATGAAGACTGTTTGTGGTACTCCAGGATATTGCGGTAAGGGGGTGAGCATGTAGGAATCGCTTAGTGGGGAGCTTGGGGAGGTGGGAGTGGAGGGGGAGAATCACACAGGGTTTGTTCATGTTAGCAGCGTGTATCTTAGGAATGTATCTTTGCATATTATGATAGAAACCCCTAAGGGTTTGTCTTCATTGCACAGGGGGTTTGGGCAAACCCCCACTACTGACCACACAGAAAAACCCCTGACCTGGAGGTGCTTTAAGACCAGGGTATTTTACCCCTCTTGGGAGGGGAGGGGGAGGTTACAGCCTGGGCTCCGCTGTAATTCAGGCTAGAACCCACCCACTTTGCAGTTAGGATGCAGACAAAATCGGTGTCTCTCGTGCCTTCCCCCAGTTCTCTCTGGGGAGGGCAGACAAGTTTTCCCACAATTAGCACAGTGGACTGGGAATGAATCGCAGAACATCTCGGTGCAAAGAACCAGGGGTTACACTCCAAGCACACGCTGATGAGATCAGGGACAGTGAGGACATAGTAACGTGGCTGGGGCTGTGTTGTGGGGACACTCAGACCTGGGGTAGGCTAGCCCAGCTGCTGATCACCTAGGTTAACTCTGCAGTGAAGACATGCCCTAAGAATTGCAATTCAGCTGTGTTAAAGGGACTCTCGTAATATCTTGAACTCTAAAGACAGGGAGAATATTTTACAGTCTAGTTTTCAGGGCAGGTTCCCTTGTGGGTAAAGCACAGGATTGGGACTCAGTAGACCTGGAGTCTCTTCCCTAATCTGTCACAGACTTGTTCAAGTCACTTCATCTTTCTGTATCTCAGTTTCCCATATCTCTATTATGGTTGTAAACTGCCTTGAAATTTTCAGCTGACAATGTGCTATAGAAGTGTGAATTTTATTTGTAGGGTTTATTTAAAACGTTGCTGTTCAAGCCACTTATTGCCTCTTTGCGTCTTACTGATCTTAGTCCACAAGATCTAGATGATTCTGCTTTTCTGTATAACCAGTTTTTAATCTGCTTCATTTTTGGTTCATCCTGTACATTGTCTAGAAAGATGCTGTCTTATCCGTGTTCTAACCTCTGCAAGGGAATATTTAAATCCCAACAGCAAATCATATTTTTCATTGACACTTATTTTTTAATTCCTTGAACCAATTCTCTTCATATTAGGGTTATAAAAGATCCTTAAAACCTGAGTTTGGGGCCTAAATTACTTGCTGTGGTCCCTTTAACGGAAGTGGCTTGAAACAGGAAGTTAGCTCAAAAAGTGAGATTTCAGTACACTGTCACTGCTTTGAGTTGGTAAAGGCACAATGTAAACATGACATTGCTTTGGAATTTTCATCTGCAATATTTAGCAGCTGATAAAACACCTATTAAGTACAGCATACTGACCCATTCCTGTGAGAGACATTAACACATGGCTGTTTGACTCTAGAGTAACCCTATTGCTCTATGGCATTGCTCTGGATTTACACCAATGTATCAGAGCAGGTGAAGGGAGGGAAGTACAGTGGTTAGAGCTCTGGCCTGGGACTCAGGAGACGTGGGTGTAATTCCCTTCTCTGCCACAGACTTCTACTATGTGGTCCTGGGCAAGTCTCATAGCCTCTTTGTGCCTCAGTTCCCTATCTGTAAAATGGGGATAACAGCACTCTCCTGCCCCACCTGGGGAGCTGTGAAGCACTCAGGTGCTGTGGTGATGGGAGCCATATAAATACTCTTGATAGCAGAATTTGATCCTCAGGGTGTTGACAGATGCCTCCTGCTGGAATATTTTAACTGTGAATTATGCTTTCAGCGCCTGAAATTCTCCATGGCTCTCCATATGGACCCGAAGTGGATATGTGGTCTGTGGGTGTCATAACATATATACTGTGAGTAATGCTGAAAATCTCTGACATTCCACGCCCCCTCATCCTGGCTGCTTTTTCCAACCGTTGTCCCTAAGCAGAGAAGCACTGACTCATCTTAACTCCCTCTGCAAACATGTCTGGTGTTTTCACCAATCTGCTCCTGGGCCTACCACGCAGCTCATGCTAATTACACGTCTAGTCCATGCAACCCTTACAAGAATGAGGACTTACATGACGACTCCCACTAACGACAACAGGATTCAGGGTTGGCAATCTAAACCCTTAGCACCAAGTGAGGATGGGTGGACAATTTTTATGCTCACTGGGCTAGATTTTAACCCCTTAGTCACAGCAGTGAGCAATTAACTCTACCAAGTTGTCTCATTGGCCAGGATCTTCAAAGGTATGTAGATACCTCCCTTCCATTGGGAATTAGGCACCTCAATACCTTTGAACATCTGGACCATTGACTTAACTCGTGGGAGCGTTCTCACTGGTTTGAGAAAAGGGCTCACAATCTGGCCCTTTGTTTGCAGGACATAAAAATAAGTCATACTTAGAAGAGGGAGAGAGAAATATATATGGCTTATTGAGAGATGTCTGTCTTTGTTTTATAGTATATCATAATTTGTTACCAGGGTCTTTGATCACGAATATCTGATTTTCTAAAAGCCTTCAATCATCCAATTTCTTTTTCAAGCCTCTTTCTGCTGTAAGTGGCTCGGACCTCTTTATTTTCGGAGCGGTGGCTACACCCAATAATACAGATTCCGCTACTGGAACCCTTTTTTAAAAAAATGTCAATTACTGGCCAACTTTGAATTGATGGAGCCCTGCAGGCATGTTGTAAACACAGCTGGAGAAAGCAGATATTTTCTGACTGGCTGAACTTCAGAGTACAGACAGTAAGTGCCAGCTGATAAATAAGCCTCCATCACTGGATGGATGAAGACTTGAACAGTCCCTACTGCTATCATCTGCTATTAGCTGAGTACCAGGTGTGTTTTTTAAAAAACAGCTTTAGTTAGTTAACTTCTTATTACCGCCCCAAGAGGATTTCTCTCTCATTAGTGTTTTCTACGAGTATCTGAGTCTTTTTAAAACTTCGAACCCTAGACAGTTATATGCTACCACATTTATTCACAATGAGTAGAACTTTACTTTGCTACTAGTCTCACTGAAATCAGTGGCCTGAATTCTGTTACTCCAAAGTAAGAGGATGAGAGAGAGAACGAATCACGTGTGACAATGTTAGGGCTTATGTACATGTGGAAACTGATCATTGTAGCTATTTGGAAGGACTATACCACAGTTGCTACCCATGTGGACACTCTGTTCCAGAATAAAAGTTACTCCACTTAAAAAAGAATCTGGAATAGCTATGTTGGTCAGTTTCCCCCATGTAGACACAACGTTGGTCAGATCACTTAATGCATGACTGGTAGGCGCTTGGAGGGTAACATTTTACATCCACTTTACACTCACTATGTTCTGATGTAGATGACAGCATAAGGTACACGACAACTGAGAATTGGGACCACTTTTTCGGTTAAAAATGTTCCTTGGACAAGTTCAGATTTGTTGCCACAGTATAAATCCAGAGTAGCTCCGCTGACTGGAGTAGAATTGTCCTAATTTGCACTGGTGTAACTGAGCTGCAACATTTTATCCACCTCTCTCCAAAATGATCACCGAAATATTGTGAGCAAGTCACAGGTGTTCAGTAGCTCTTGCCCTGTTTGGAATGTATTACGGTATTATTGGCCATGAATTTACATGCTTGCAAAACTAACAGGTGCTCAGCAAGAGGCAGAAGCTCTCTTGATTGTTCTTATCGATTCCTTTCATTGTGACATATGCTAAAGTGTAGCATGACTCATAGAAATTACAGGTGGGGGAAAAGCCCTATAAAGTAATCCAATCCATCCGCCATGGCAAATGCAAGATTGTTCCCTCCCAGATGTGCTCCCGTGTTTTGTCCACTATCGTTGTCAACGTCCCGGGTAATAGTGCTTCCAGCCCAGATTGACAAAGGATTTTGGGTTCCTAATTTCCGTTGAATTCAGTGGAATTCCTTTGTGGATCTAGGCTTCCACCATTTTTTTCAACTGCTCCACAGCGTTACAACTCTTACTGGCAGAAATTGTCCCCTGCTGCTTGTATGTAGCCTCAAATTCCCTTTTCTTAATTTTATCCCACTGTGTTTTCAGGCTTTGTGGGTTTGAACCATTTTTTGATCCAAGAGGGGACCAGTACATGTACAGCAGGATACTGAACTGTGACTATGAGTTTGTTTCCCCTTGGTGGGATGAAGTCTCCCTCAATGCCAAGGACTTGGTAAGTTACCCAAGGCCACAGATGTAGATGTCATGACGTGGAAGAAATTATGACCTCGGTATTGTAGGTAACATGGGGGGATAGCTTCTTGTCAGGGAAGAATTTTGTAAGGCTAGGTTTATACCAGAAACTTTTACTGGTAGAATAGTGTCACTTCAGAGTGTGATTTTATTTATTTATTTTATTTTATTTTGTGTGTGTGACTTTTCTATACTGTAGCCCATAGGGCTAGCTTAGCCTTTAGTATATTCAGCTGTAATGCAAGGAACATACAGACCTGTGTCCTGGAAGACACTAGCTTAAGCAAGTTCCCATCAGTATAGTAGGCCTGTGACTCATAGATAAATGGCCTGACAGTCACCCTTAGATTTGGGGAAGTAGGAATAGCTTGCTCAACAGCAGGAGTTGGAATCTAACTGTACCATCCCACTGCACAAATACTGAAGTGATACTGGGCTTGGATGTTTTAGGATAGCATTGTTGGCAGATGTTTAACCACAGATTTTCTTGAGCAATAAGTGAGATGTATGATAATGAGTTAAATGGCATTACTGTGTATGCATATGTTAACCTATAGGATAAGTGCACCCCAGGTATTACCAGGGTGAGGAAGTTAGATTTGGACATGAGCATTAAAATGAACCTTCATGATCGTGCGCTGGCCCTATAATAGGGCAAACCACCAGGTGCAGGGGGTTAGCCTTCCATCATTGGACCCTTCCGCTCTATTGTTATCTGCCACCAATCTTAGGCATTGAGGACCACTGGACTCGGTCGGCATGCCAGAGACAGGGCTGGCCCTTTGTCTCTTACCATCAGGTCCTCAAGGAAGGGTGCAAGTATGCAAGTCTAAGAGCATATGCAAAGAATTATACCACAGATATTCCCCAATACTATTCCATTCCCCAATGTTATTAATATCTCTTTTACGTGGTTTGGAGCTTTTCTGGCTTTATTATTGATCTTAATAAAAATCACTATGACTGTGCTTTTGCCCTCAGTCTAAGTGTCCTTGCCATACACCCTGAGGTTCCCTATGAGATATTGAACTCAGTGGTTTCAGTTCTGTGTAGCCTGATTTTGGGACAATAGCCCCCTTACCCTCAGCCGGTCCTATCCACGGCTCTGCTATTCACTTGTTGTGAGACCTTGCACAAATCTCTCTGTGCCCCATCTGCAAAATGAGGGGGGCGATGCTTTGTTAAACATATTAAGATCTCTGGGTGAAACGCTCTCTATTATGTTATAGTTGTTATTCAATAATAATAATATTTAATAATAATACAAACCAGATTTGCAGAGCAATCCTTCTGAAGTGCAATATTGAAGTACTAATGTCTTGAAAAGTACATAAGTGACTCCATTTAGCAGTCTTTCCACTCTCACAAAGTACAATTGATAGCCAAAAGGAAAGACAAAAATGGATGAGCCTTATGAAATAACAGTAAAAGATGACAGAAATCAATCTAAAGTTAAAACTCTCACTGTTTCCAGCAACAAAATATAAATTAAAACCATTCAGATCAGCAGTATCTATGAATCATTATCATCCACCATCAACTGATAATATTAAAATGCTTTACGATCAATCCATTTGTAAAAAATACAGGATTTGCCAAACCAAAACAGACTAATGGTCCATCTTAATTTTCTTTCCTGTGTCTGGCCCCAATTCAGGAAAGCACCAAGCATGTGATTTGTGAATTGGGGCCTCTGACAGTGCTCAGTGCTTTATAGGAAGACCTAAACTGTTCCTATGATATGCTTACTTTTGCTATACTCTACAATGGGACAAATTCTTCTTGACTCATGCTGGTGTTCATTCTGTGCCCTACAGCAAGAAGATGCATGCCCTTGTAATTGCACTCCCTATCACTGGACTGCGGATGACATTAATGATAAATTTCCAGTTCCTTTTGAACAAACATATTTAAACTTACTTGTTTGAAATCTGGCTGCAGGTTCAAAAACTGGTAGTCTTGGACCCACAGAAGAGGCTAACAGTACATCAAGCACTGGAACACCCCTGGGTCACGGGCAAAGCAGCTAAATTTGCTCATATGGATAGCACACAAAAGAAACTGCAAGAGTTTAATGCCCGGCGGAAACTGAAGGTAACGTTATAGAGCCTTGCTGTTAATCATTCTGGAATATTTCTTATTTCCCTTCTACATAGACTGTACAAATGGTCACTGCTAACCAGATCTGCTATCGTCAGCTCTTCAGAATGCAGTGGTTTTAGTTAAGAAACACTTGAGATTTGTCTACACTTTCAAGCTGATGTGGATTACGATAGGGTATGAATATGCAGCCCAAGAGCTATTCCAGAATAACTCCACATGTAGACAAACATTAATTAAAATGTTACAGTTTGGTGGGGGACTGGTTGGCTCAGGGAACTGGTAAAAGGATATGAAGCTTTTTGCGCCCAAAGCTATGTTTCCACTGCAAAAACCAGGGCTGTTGTTACATCGTTAGCTATCACAGCGTAAAATTCTGGTGGGGACCAGGCACAAGTAGTGCCTTGATGTGGCTAGTTGGAATAAACCCCAGGTGAGGGGTCCAGTGTTTGGCCTCTGCTAGCTACGCTGAGCTAAAACCTGCCTGTGCTCTGTCTTCACTGGGATTTTACGTTGCAATGGCTAACATGGTGTGAAAACACACCTTTTTGGACTCTGGAGACATAGCCTATGGCATCACTTCAAATCTGTCTCAAAGTCATTGCAAGCTGGTGTCTCTTTGGTGGCCTGTGTGAAACAAACCAGAAGTCTCAGTCCAGCCCTAGTGGATGGATGTTGCCACAACAATAATTGGCCCCCTTGTTAGCCCAGATACCAAGGAATGAATGACCCATTGAAACTGATCTCTTTCTTCTGGAGGGGAGGGGTATGTCTCCAAATCTGGACTTACACTGGGGAAACTGATACTGACCATGTTCCATCTGTTCTATACAGACTGAAGTCCTCTGTCTACCTAGGGATGTCGCTCCAGAACCTTTCTCTGACACTAAATTCACTCTAGGAATTAAAATGAACAGTTTACTTTTTTAAAACCACTTTTACTAATGAAAACGTTGTAAATCTTTTCATTGTATTTATTTTTATTACTTACAGATGCACATTAGGGCCTCAATCCTGCGAAGATTCATGCTTGTAACATTACCCAAATGGGTAGTCCAAATTGACTTTGAACTTACATACGCATTACGTTTTGCAGGGTTGGGGCCTAGGGATACACTTCAATACAATATAAAATACGCTTGATTGGAAAATGTTAATACAATTAAACTAAAAGAAATCACTCCGGTTGGCCTAATATGATTTGATTTCTTGTAAGAATACATTGGTCTCTGATCTAAGCTATTCATTATCCTTTCTTAGAACCAAGAAGCATAGCACATATGGAAATATATATATTTTTATTTCCATTTCCATGTGACTTTGTCTCTTCATCCCACTGGCCCTATCGAAGAACCAAGGTTATTTTGTCGAGGGCTTTTTATTTTATCAGCACAGGCCTGGGAACCATTACAGCCATTTTTTGTAGCATCAGAGTGTTTCTGAACTTACATCCAAGTAGCAAATCTCTGAAATGCATCCTTGCACCACTGCTGTTCATTTACTCCTCATGTTTGTTTTTAAATAGGCTGCAATGAAAGCTGTAGTCGCTTCTAGCCGTCTAGGTAACCACGGGCATCATGACAGCTCCAGAAATGGACGTACTCACGAAGGTACCAAAGAATCTTGCCTGGCCCAGGCAGCTGAGAACTCCTGTCTCCAAGACAATCCTGATAGCTCTTCCATGCCCAGCCACCTCGAATCCAGTGCAACAGGTCCCTCGGCAAAGGCAGGGAACCTGGAAGCTTTCCAAAGTGATTGCCCTGCAGCTCCCAAGATTGTGTTTAATGGGGCCAGCTGTGAAAGTTAATGTTATAAATATGACTGCTGGCTCTTAACAACTTTAACTAAACAATATCCCACGACTCTTGGCCACAGCCATATGGAGAGGAGTAGGCAGAGGGATACCCAGTAAAGGGAGGAGCATCTGGGAAATTATTGGAAACTGGGACTCTGAATAATACATAGCATGTAGTAGGTGTGCTTTGATAAGAACTTGGTCTCTCATGTGATGCATCCTTATTTAATGTCCTGTATCTAGTACAATTGTAACTGGTGGCTGTGTATGTGGGTGTCTATATGGACCAACCTAGCAAACCAAAGTTGGCAAGTTGGACTTCCAACAAACCATTCATGGCCACCTTGTCTATAGCATATGAAAGAGGAGCAAACAGCAGATATGGGCATTTTTACCTTCCCTACAAAAGAAATTATGTTATCTTCATGACTTGTTTTGTAATTTAATGTAAATAATCCTCTTAGATTCACCGTCTTCCCTCATTAAATATACCTATGTTCTCTCTATTATTATCATTGTTAAATCTTCAAGGTCCAACCGTGGGATATTTTAGTTAGGGTTGGCAGACACATCTGGGCCTAGACATTTGATGCCATTCAAAGAAATAGTGCTTGCCCTGTTTAATTTGTGCTTCAATTACACTCCAGTTTCAGTTGCTTTTAAGAAGTTCAGTCTTGTGCTACAGACAACAATGCAGATCACATGGTTCTTAACAGCAGAGGCGATTGGCTATTCCAACCTTTGCATTTGCTTTCTAAGCCACAATTTACACAATTAATTCTAATGATGAACAACGTAAATATTTCGACTGAGCATCCTAAAACTTTGTTTGTAACAGGCAAGAAGTGCTGTTGTTTCTGGGTATCTTGCATTGAAGACAATGTCTTTGTGCAGCATAATGTTGTTTTGGGTTTTTTAAGGTTATTGAAATCAATTGATAGAGTATTTGGGAAAAATCCCAGTTAGCTTTTTTTGGCGCAATTATCACTGTACTCTGGATAACCATTCAGAGGCATCAAGTCAGTGAAAAGCAATTTTAGAAATACTGTATGTAACCTGTTTGGGACTATGAGCTGTCATTCAGTCAGATCGCTCCCTATAGATCCAGTCTCAAAACTTGTAAACTGGCATAGCTCCATTTAAGTTAATGGAGCTACACTGATTTACACCACTAAGGAGCTGGCCCAATGTGTGCAACAATGGGCTCCTGGCAGAAAATCTCAACTGAAAGAGATTGAAATTGTAAATAAGGTTCATTTTTGATACTTTGTATGTACAGTTCGGAATCTGATAACTAAGGGCTCACAAATAAAACTTACATTTACATTTAGCCTAAGCATTTAGTGTTGCTGATGCAAAATCTAAAAGGGGACAGAGAGCAAGTCAGAACTATAAAACAGTCAAATGATTTTCAGATTTATTCACAGCACAAGTAGAAATTGGAAAGATTATACATAAGGGTTTATAAGGGAATTTTTTTGATGTGAAACAAAAAATGTAGTGGGGAGAGATTAAGTCCAAGAGTTTTACTGATTGGAAAAGTATACTAGTTCTAGGCTAGAGAAGTACTCCTCTAATTAACTTTTATTTCTTAGATGGGATATGATTAATGCAGACCATATTGTTAAGGTGAGATCAATGATGAAATCTGAAAGGACAACAGGGCTTTTTTTTAATGCATGTAGGGCTTGATTTCACAGAGTGCTGAACACGCTGGCTCCGATCTTGCAAAACTCCTCAGATTAAATCATCTCCTCATCAAAGTCAATGGGAGTTTTGCCATTGATTTTAGTGGGGTCAGGACTTCACCTTTAAATGTTGCTTTGCTTAATTGGACTTCAATGGGGCCACAAATGCTTAAAGTTAAGCACAAGCTTAAATGTTTTACAGATTAAGACCAGAGTGCCTAGTGCACCCTGAAGGCTCAAGCATTCACGGCAACATAGCCCATAAAGCTTAGGGTCCAACCCAGTAAATTGCTAAATAACTGCTGGGTTGACTTCAATGGCAGTTGAGGACGCTCTTTATTTTGCAGGATGAACTACAAAAAAAAATTGATAGGCTGAGAACACTGAATAACAAGGGATATTGCAACAATAGAAGGAATCCGAGGGAAAATACGACGCCAAAAAAAAAAAAAATTGTCATTTCAAAAAAGAATTATTCTGTAAATAATGATAGTTTAAAGGTAGAGAAAAATGTACTCCCTGGAATAAACCTAACTAGAACGTACAGCTTTGATCTGTAGATATGTGTTTTAATAATAATTTACTAATTCAATTAAGTGTTAACATTTTCAGTGTTATCGGTATTTATAAAAGTATCAATAAATATTAATCATTACAACACATGGATCCTTTGTGTTTACTGTTGAGCTGTCAGACAGAGGGGAAGGTTAGGGGATTGTGTTGCTCATCTGATAGGGACAAATAATTCTCAGCTGATCTCGTTTTTACATGGTTGCCTGAATCCACCTTCACATAACTGACTTTCAGGCTTCAGGAAACTGACTACTATATCTAGGGCCTAGGTTTTTAAGGGCTTCTCTTGCCTGGCTTCTGTTTGACTAGAAGATAAAGGGACAAGATTCTTAGCCTAATTTTCCTTTACATGAAGGCTCCTTAGTGTAATAAGAATCTGCCCTTCCAAGTAGGCCATCTATTGTCTAAGTGGACCAAGTTAAGCCTGCAAAGTATAGTCAAGGTCCAGACGAAAGAGAAAATAATAATAAAAATAACAATAATGATAACAAGTAAATAAAAAGATTTGGGGGTCTGTTAAAAATGTCTGGTGGTCTGGGTCCACCTATTGACTACCCCTGGTCTAGGCTGTCATCCTGTTGAGACTGCCCTAAAATGTATGACTTTAGGCCCAGACCTGAAGAAGAGCCCTATGTAAGCTTGAAAGCTTGCCTCTTTCACCAATAGAAGTTGGTCCAGTAAGAGAGATTACCTCACCCATCTTGTCTCTCTAATATCTGGAGACCAGCAGAGCTATAACACCACTCCACTGATTTAGGCTTGACAAAGCAATGGCTCCCTAGGCTATCTTTTGTTTGTTTTTTTCATAGTATAACACACTTATAGATTTCTATTAAATTCCACTGCTGGATGGAGTGAACATTCTGAACTCTTTAAATGCAGGTTTATAAACCACTCATCCACTCCAAGGTTACCTCTGCTGGAATTAGAGCATGCCTAGTGAGTTCAGACATTAAACTGTTTAGGAACTCACAACGAAAACAAACAACCAATAAAACAAAAACAGTGTAAACGTCAAAGGCCCATGGCCTTTTGTTTTTCCCGGAGTGTCTCAAACTAAAATAGAGCAACACACACAAACTCACTCACGCCTCCCTCTGCCCCACTTGACTTGTTTGGTAGTTGGCTCTGATTGATGCTTTTGAGGATTGTAAAAGATATTTTTCCAAAACTGGGAATAAAGAAAGTGGATTCTATGAAGATTGCAAAGGATGTAGTTAAGTAGAAAAAGTACTAGCTCAAGTTCCAGCTGGGGCATGATTACACAATGCAAGCCTAAGGGTTGGTTAGTGGGTTGGGCCCTTGTGGCTGCTCTCAGCAAGGGTAGCCTGGACTTCTGGCTATAGTCTGTTACTGACTAGAGCTAGTCAGGAAAATGTTGATTTGTCTAACCTGAAATGTTCTGTGGGAACGTATTGGGTTTGATGCACTTCCGATAAACAAGAAGCAGAATTCTGATGGAATCCTGCCAGCTTGCCTGGAGAGCTTGGGCTTCCAAGGTCTGCAACTCCAGGGCACCCCCACTACATAGACTGCCACTGAGTCAAGGACCCCAGGGATTCCAAGCTCCCTGACATGGAGCTGGAGGCCTGGAAGTCCTGGGATGGCTTTCCAGGATCACTGGGGCAGTCTGCATGTCAGAGCTGTTTCCCAGCCAGGGACCCTGGAAAAGCCTGGCTGAAATTGACATGATTCTTGTCCCTTTCCTGGCCCCCCACCTCAATGGTGAAAAAAAAAAAGACCAATCTAGTCAGTTTCATGAGTCTATGGAGGGGGAGGCATGAAACTGACCAGGATTGTGCAGGTTTCATGAGTCTGGGGGGGGGGGGGGAGGAAAGGCATGAAACTGACCAGGAGTGTGTCCATTTCATGAGTCTATGGGGGGGAAGCTGAAACTGACCAGGATTGTGCAGGTTTCATGAATCTGGGGGGAAGGAAAGGCATGAAATTGACAAGAATTGTGTCAGTTTCATGAGACTATTCCATGGGGAGGCATGAAACTGACCAGGAGAGTGTCCAGTTCAATCAGCTGTCAGGATCCCCACAGCATATTTCCTTGGGTCAGGTCGGGACACGCGGAGCTCAGGGCCTCAGGTTTCTACGTCACCTCATGATGTCACCACAGCACCCAATCCCCACGCCAGGGCCACCCCGTGATACCGCCTGAAGCGGTTGCCTCACGTCCCGGCGTGCTGACAGCCCGCATCACTCACGTCACCCACTTGGCGGACCCATCCTCCCCGCTCCAAGCCTCGCGCCGGTGGGGAGGGGCGGAGGCCGCCTTCTGATTGGCCGCCCGCGCTCCCCCGCCCCCTGGCCCGCTTGCGCGAGGCTGACAAAGTTACAACTTGTGCGCATGAGCGGGAGTTACGGCGGCCGCCTGGGCGGCGCGCGGTGGGCGGGGCCGGGCCTGGCGCGCGGAGCCGCCGTTGGGGCGGAGCCAGGTCGAGGCTAGGTATGGCGGAAGGGGCCGGGAGGGCCGGGTCCTGCTCTTGCGTACGCGCGGTGAGCGAAGGGGGCGGGGCTGGGTCTCCTCTGACTGGGCGGCTGCGTGCGTAGCGCTCTGAGGTAACGGGGGGGGCTGCGCGTGCGGGTTGGTCATCGGGGGGTTCCCCAGGTTCGGGGGTGGCGCTTGGGCTCTCCCCTTAGCATGGGATCTCCTGGTAGCTCAGACAGCTCAGCCCTCCTGGGGGGGGAGGGGGGCTGTACACCCCCATTCTCCCCCCCCCACCCGCGGGGTCTCCCTCCCAATAGGGGGCTCCTGAGGAATTGGGGGCTGGGACCCTTCTGTGGGGCGGGTGGCTCAAACTACTCCGCTCTCCTCAGAGGGGGCGCGTGGGACCCCCCCCCGCTGGGTTCCTCACCCCCTTGCCCTGACCCACACAAGGGCGATTTCGGAGGGGGGGGGCCCTCTTCCCGTTAAGGGGGGGCTGGGCTGTGTGTACAAGACAGACCAGCCCTTTCTCTCCAGGGGTGTGTGTGTGAGACTTTAAAGGGCCCCCCTCTTGTTTTCTTCCCCCCCCCCATAGCCCCTCCCTGAGCTGTGGGACTTTTGCCTCTGCGCCCACTTTTCCACGGTAGTTTTTGTGGGGTGGGTTGGCACTTGGGGGCGGAGCGGGGACTGCTGCACTTGAGCAGGCTGGCCTCTCTCTTCTGTCTTGGAACTCGTGATTGCTCAAGTTTTTGGGGTCCCAGATACTGTCCTGGTCCCTCTTTTTGCACGAGCCCATCTGCTGCTGATGAGGTATACTTTTGTTGACTGGTGGAACAAACCTTTTTCTGGGCCATCGCCCACTGCAGGTTTTTGGAGTGAGTTCAATTTAGCTTGAGTACAACAAAACTGAAGTAAGCTGAATAAACTAGTAAGTGGGCATGTATCGATCTTTCTGAGCTAGGGACTAAAGTGGACCGTTCTGGGAACTAAACGTAGGGTAGTATTTCTGCACTAACATCACTCATGTAGCAATTAGAATTTATACCTTTATGATGTTTTTAGTATTCTTGCTAAAACAAAGTTATTTATTGAGCACTAGCAGTGTGTCTGTGTTTGAGAGGTAGGAAATGGGATGTAATCTGTATTCAAAGTACAAAATTGTCTGAAGAAATGCAAAATATAAGGGAGGGAAAAAGTTATTTGTAAATATATCATATTACAATCATAAGTGTTTGTCCTAATGCAAACAAGGTGACAAGTATGGTCTCTTTTAAGTACTGTATTTAAATGTAAAAATTATACTTTACTTTTCACTTAACCTTTCATATGTAGGACCAAACAACAAGACTTAATTTACATGAAGTCTTCAGCCTTGTAAGTACATGAAGCTTTTTTGGCTCTTAATATGTATGTAATTCATCGAATTTTTCAGGTCTCTAACAAACATGTAAAACATTCGGAATCTGAAAAATTCACGTTCTCTAAATAAGCCTCAAAAAGGGTAGCCAAGTTTGGGATAAGTTACAGGATGTGACAATTCACCTAGATAAACCTGGGAAGCGCTTACTTTGCAATGCTATAAATTAGACTGTTTGGGTATTTTGTAGAAACATTGGCAAAGAGTCCTGTGGCACCTTATAGACTAACAGATGTATTGGAGCATCTGACGAAGTGGGGATTCATTCACCCACGAAAGCTTATGCTCCAATACGTCTGTTAGTCTATAAGGTGCCACAGGACTCTTTGCCACTTTTACAGATCCACACTAACATGGCTCCCCCTCTGATACTGTAGAAACACTGGTTATCTGAATTTGGTAAAAATTGAATATTTTATCCTTTCCAACTAGCTCAGCGGGCAAAGTAGACGGGTATGTTAGTCCCCTCTGGCATGCACTGGACTGCAATGATAATTGAATATCATTATTTTATTCTCATCTGCAGGTTCACTTTATTCACTAATTTCTCAATACAACAGGACCACTCTAGCAACCTGAAACACATTGGTGGTGTGTTGCACTAGACTAGAATGATTTTCACTTTGTGCATTAATATTAATAGCTATCCTTGATAATGCTGGGATGTGTATGTACAAAACAATATGGGAGAAATTAACAGAAATTTATAATATTAAATAAGCAATAATTATGTAGTATTAGATTGTTTTGAGATATTGCATAACTCTTATTTCATAAGGTAAATTGAGTTGTTAAAAGACTGTTACACTTATCCATGTAATATCATTTTTGTTTCAGAATACACTGAGCCTGGCAGTAGTTACCTTGCTTATCCTACATGAAACACAGTCATGACCGATCAAGAATATATCCTGTGTAAATGGAAGAACCGTCTATGGCCAGCAAAGGTGAGAGCATTATGGTACCATTTAAATAGGTATAGGAATGAGGAGAAACTTTTTGGAGGTTTTCTCCCACCCTCTTCAAGATATCAGGAAAAGGTAGGGAGTGTGGGAGAGGGATGCATCATGTGATATGTGCTCAAAAGCCAAGCAACTTATTCTATTTGAAATTTCCTATTTGGAGACAACACCAGAAATGAATTACATAGGCCAAAAAAATTGGAATTATTGACAGGGACAAATCTTATTTAGAAATTATGATTTCCAAGTAAACATGAGGTTGATGATTTGTGTTTTGGTAGCATCTAGGAACCTCGGTCCTGGACTAATGTATATGGACCCATTGTATTAGATGATGCACAAACAGAGCCTCCTGCTCCACACAACTTACAATCTAAGTATAAAATGAGAACAGATGGATACAGACAGATGGGGGCATACAAGGAAGCAACAAGACAGTATCTGTCCACATGATAGGCAGTGATCTTAGCACACCAGCAGCCTACCTGTTGTCAGCTTTTTTTTTTCCTCACAACAAAAGAGTTTTGAAGGAAAATGACTTAGTTTTGCAAATATTTATAGGGAGCTTCTCCCAAGCATGAGGGGAAGCGTCAGCAGAAGCGTGAAGGTGCTTGTTTGAAAATTTAGCAAATGGGCGATGGAAATTGGCCTCATGGGCCAAGCAGAGGCGGGAGTCTACTTTAATACTGAATGAGAGATGGCAGGTAGAGTGGGGATAGATCAGGACAGACTTTGAAATGAAAAAAAGTAGTTTGTTTGATATGATGGCAAAGAGGCAACTAGGGAAGTGTTTCTAGTTAAGAGTTGCTTAGACTGTCAGCAGATTTGTCTTGAATGTTCGCCAGAGGCTTTTAATCTGGATGGCAAGGAGTTGAAGCCAAATGTAAGCTTTAATAGATAAGATAGAGGGTTTCCCCGCTTATTGTGGAGATGCAGCCTCATTCCCTGTCATACTTGAAAAAATCCTTTTATCGAGGGAAGATAACTTTTATATTAACCTAATGTAAAGTCAGTAACGTCTGCTTGATGTAAAGTATCACTTTACTTTCCACTTCCCAGCTTAAACAACTGATACTTTTGTGTCAGTTCATTTTGTTAAATGTATTCATAAGCGTGTTCCCAGTTTAATTCTCCAACTCTTCTCCTTAGTTTCTTATCATTCCTGGGAGGTAGCTTAACACAAGATAAGGATGTACTTATCTGTGCCATGTTCTTCATTCCTGTTATTTCCTTTATAATTTGTCTGTCTTTTCCTCAACTCCTTTTCGCTTCCTTTGCATAATTTTTTCCAGTACGTTAGCCTCCTTTATACTAATTTTTCACTGACTGTTCCCTGTTTCTTCTGCAAGGCAACAAGAAAGAGCATTACTCACCCAAAACATTGTACTTGCTATTTTGAAACACAAGCCACATGGACTAGAAGGGAGTTCTTAATGGAAAAGGTCCCTTGTGCACAGTTATGTTTTTATTGTAAGATGCTTGTTTTGTTAGTAAACTAGGAGTTTTGTAATTTGAATTTATTTAGGAGATTTCAATTACCATAAAAGTATCGTAATATGAATTTACAAATAATGTTTTATATTTCCTAGTGCAAATGGGTAGCTTTTTTTTAGGAAAACTAGAGATCTTTATTGGTTCCCTGTATTTTAGTAGATTTGGATATAACAATAAGAAGGGTACTCATCAAATATATTGTTCTTAACTTATATTCAACAAGAGAGATCTTAATTAGTTCCAAGCATAGTTAATCTACTTTGCTGTGTGTTTGCTCCTGTTATATCAAGTTTTGCAGGAACTGTGTATGTGCCAAAATAAAGACACTAAGATGCCACCAGAGTGAACGTGATTTAAATACCAACATAAATCCAAAATTTGTTTTGCACGTTGTCTATTTAAAGTTTCATTGGACATAGGCAAGGGTAGGGGGAAAGGAATGACAGCACTATTACATTAGCAACCGTATTCTGTGAAATGGTTTCTTTTATTCACAAGATGCTCCAGAGCTATTCACTTTAGATTTCATTCAACAGCATGAAGCAAAACAAAATGAGATTTGGGACAATCTGGTAGAGAAGTTGGCACCATGAATATAGAGCACACCTTTTGTGTTGATCTGCTTCAGAAAAGATCAGACTAAAATAATGTAACAAAATATTCTAAATCATCAAAGAAAGCGGGTACATTTATTGATGTTCTTAAACTCAGTTAGTTTCATTGGCCAATCCAAGTCTCTTGCATTTCCATGAGTTAGTTGTGGGAGGGCAATTTTCTCCGTGGCATAGCTAAAATTTCTTTCCATGCTGACATAAACACATACTATTTTTGTTTAAAAATGTTTCAGATTCTCTAGGCAGGTTGGAAAGCAAATTGGTTGTCTATTTTCAGGTCAGCAAGTGTGAGAAATAACAAGAATAGAAAAACGTCTTTAGAGTAGAAACATGAATATCTGTGGCCTTTTGGCTCTGTTAAAGGTTATATCCTGCTAGGGGACAGACTTGATTGAATAGAATCTCTTCTATCTCCGTCTTGTGTACAATTAGTTTTCTTAAAATAGCCTCTTACAACAATCATGGAATGTTTGTTTCCATGGAGTGATATGGCATCTTCTAATCAATTGTGACTTTTTTACAGCAGATCCAAGTAAACGTATAAACTTTAGACACAAATCAGATGTCAAGAATTATAACATTCATAAAGACAGGTTTCAGAGTAACAGCCGTGTTAGTCTGTATTCGCAAAAAGAAAAGGAGGACTTGTGGCACCTTAGAGACTAACCAATTTATTTGAGCATGAGCTTTCGTGAGCTACAGCTCACTTCATCGGATGCATACCGTGGAAACTGCAGCAGACTTTATATATACACAGAGAATATGAAACAATACCTCCTCCCACCCCACTGTCCTGCTGGTAATAGCTTATCTAAAGTGATCATCAGGTTGGGCCATTTCCAGCATAAATCCAGGTTTTCTCACCCTCCACCCCCCCCACACAAATTCACTCTCCTGCTGGTGATAGCTCATCCAAAGTGACAACTCTTTACACAATGTGCATGATAATCAAGTTGGGCTATTTCCTGCACAAATCCAGGTTTTCTCACATCCCCCCCACCCCCATACACACACAAACTCACTCTCCTGCTGGTAATAGCTCATCCAAACTGACCACTCTCCAAGTTTTAAATCCAAGTTTAACCAGAACGTCTTGGGGGGGGGAGGAAAAAACAAGAGGAAATAGGCTACCTTGCATAATGACTTAGCCACTCCCAGTCTCTATTTAAGCCTAAATTAATAGTATCCAATTTGCAAATGAATTCCAATTCAGCAGTTTCTCGCTGGAGTCTGGATTTGAACTTTTTTTGTTTTAAGATAGCGACCTTCATGTCTGTGATTGCGTGACCAGAGAGATTGAAGTGTTCTCCGACTGGTTTATGAATGTTATAATTCTTGACATCTGATTTGTGTCCATTTATTCTTTTACGTAGAGACTGTCCCGTTTGACCAATGTACATGGCAGAGGGGCATTGCTGGCACATGATGGCATATATCACATTGGTGGATGTGCAGGTGAATGAGCCTCTGATAGTGTGGCTGATGTTATTAGGCCCTGTGATGGTGTCCCCTGAATAGATATGTGGGCACAATTGGCAACGGGCTTTGTTGCAAGGATAAGTTCCTGGGTTAGTGGTTCTGTTGTGTGGTATGTGGTTGTTGGTGAGTATTTGCTTCAGGTTGCGGGGCTGTCTGTAGGCAAGGACTGGCCTGTCTCCCAAGATTTGTGAGAGTGTTGGGTCATCCTTTAGGATAGGTTGTAGATCCTTAATAATGCGTTGGAGGGGTTTTAGTTGGGGGCTGAAGGGTGACGGCTAGTGGCGTTCTGTTATTTTCTTTGTTAGGCCTGTCCTGTAGTAGGTAACTTCTGGGAACTCTTCTGGCTCTATCAATCTGTTTCTTTACTTCCGCAGGTGGGTATTGTAGTTGTAAGAAAGCTTGACAGAGATCTTGTAGGTGTTTGTCTCTGAGGGGTTGGAGCAAATGCGGTTGTATCGCAGAGCTTGGCTGTAGACGATGGATCGTGTGATGTGGTCAGGGTGAAAGCTGGAGGCATGCAGGTAGGAATAGCGGTCAGTAGGTTTCCGGTATAGGGTGGTGTTTATGTGACCATTGTTTATTAGCATTCAGGGGACACCATCACAGGGCCTAATAACACCAGCCACACCATCAGAGGCTCGTTCACCTGCACATCCACCAATGTGATATGCCATCATGTGCCAGCAATGCCCCTCTGCCATGGACATTGGTCAAACTGGACAGTCTCTACGTAAAAGAATAAATGGACACAAATCAGATGTCAAGAATTATAACATTCATAAACCAGTCGGAGAACACTTCAATCTCTCTGGTCACGCAATCACAGACATGAAGGTCGCTATCTTAAAACAAAAAAAGTTCAAATCCAGACTCCAGCGAGAAACTGCTGAATTGGAATTCATTTGCAAATTGGATACTATTAATTTAGGTTTAAATAGAGACTGGGAGTGGCTAAGTCATTATGCAAAGTAGCCTATTTCCTCTTGTTTTTTCCTTCCCCCTTCCCCCCCCGATATTCTGGTTTAACTTGGATTTAAACTTGGAGAGTGGTCAGTTTGGATGAGCTATTACCAGCAGGAGAGTGAGTTTGTGTGGGGGGGTGGAGGGGGTGAGAACCTGGATTTGTGCTGGAAATGGCCCAACCTGATGATCACTTTAGATAAGCTATTGCCAGCAGGACAGTAGGGTGGGAGGAGGTATTGTTTCATATTCTCTGTGTATATATAAAGTCTGCTGCAGTTTCCACGGTATACATCCGATGAAGTGAGCTGTAGCTCACGAAAGCTCATGCTCAAATAAATTGGTTAGTCTCTAAGGTGCCACAAGTCCTCCTTTTCTTTTTGAACATTCATAAACCAGTCGGAGAACACTTCAATCTCTCTGGTCACTCGATTTCAGACCTAAAGGTCACAATATTACAACAAAAAGACTTAAAAAACAGACTCCAACAAGAGACTGCTGAATTGGAATTAATTTGCAAACTGGATACAATTAACTTAGGTTTGAATAGAGACTGGGAGTGGATGTGTCATTACACAAAGTAAAACTATTTCCCCATGTTTATTTCCCACCTCCCCCACCCCCCACTGCTCCTCGGACGTTCCTGTTAACTGCTGGAAATGGCCCACCTTGATTATCACTACAAAAGGTTCTCTTCCCCCCCCCCCACCCCTGCTGGTAATAGCTCATCTTAAGTGATCACTCTCCTAACAGTGTGTATGATAACACCCATTTTTTCATGTTCTGTGTGTATATAAATCTCCTCACTGTATTTTCCACTGAATGCATCCGATGAATTGAGCTTTAGCTCACAAAAGCTTATGCTCAGATAAATTGGTTAGTCTCTAAGGTGCCCCAAGTCCTCCTTTTCTTTTTGCGAATACAGACTAACACGGCTGCTACTCTGAAACCTTAAAAAAACAGTTACAGGCAATGTTGCATGTTTTGACTAAAAGCTAACATTGATATTGTGGTACTTTCCAAGGCTTCAGGGACGTCAGTGTGCCTAGGTAGTACTGTTCCATTAATAGTTTGATATGCAAATAATGTTATAAAAAATTGTGTGAGGAGGGGGAATACTTAATGTAAAGATGGATTCCATTGCATATCCCATATCCGATATAGCTAGGATGAGGCTCTTCCTTACAGCATAGCTTTCTGAGTTTCTCCTCATGCCTTCATTTGGGATGCATGCTGTATGCCATTTTTACTCTTATGAACATTGTGTGCATGGCTGTAAAAATTATACTTCCTTCTTCATTTAGGTTTTATACAAAATCAGAACTTCCAGAAGACCAATTGTTTCTAAAGCAAAAGCAGCCTCTTTCAAAGTTGAAATACTCGGTCTGGAAGAACAGTTAAGTACCCTTGTCATTAATCATCTTATATTTAAGAATGCAAATGTATGGCAAACATACTGTAATCATTGGTTCTTGAAGCTGTCTCTAAAACAAGATTAATTGATTTCTGAAGTGTCTTGTTGGCTAACCAGAATTTTGTCAGTTTTTAAATGCATAAAATCTTATGACTGTTGAATTGTACTAACATGCCATTCTTAAACTGTTCTAGGTTTTGATTTGAAACCTGTTTCATGGTCATTAAAAATAGCAAACCCTCCTTGTATTTCAGAAGGCAAAAGATAAAATTTCTTTTTTGATTACTGTACTTCAGTATAGTATCATGTAATCATTGAAATATTTTAGATAGTGGACTTGATATATTCCACCTTACCAGTCAACCTCTTGATTTTATTATTGGCCATGCAGTCCACACTAACCAGCAAGTTGCAATGTTTTTCTGTCAATATGACAGTTGATTTCTGCTATTCAAAATTCTGAGGAAGAGGTATTGATTTCATATTGCCTAAAGAAAATGAGACTTCTAAAACAATGTCATGTCATTACCAATTTAAGACTCAAGGACAATTTTACTGTATTTTCAGGACTAATGTGAACTGTACGGACACGGAGCCTTTGAAGGAGGAGCGCATAAAAGTCATTGCCTCTGAATTAGGTGGGATACTTTAAAGTTTTTAATGCTTTACATGGGTGGTAGAAAAGGAAGAAATGGGTGGGTGAATATCTAAATACCTGACTCATTCATTTCCCTGGGAGGCTTCCAAAAACAGTCTCCATGTGGATACATGAAACATCACAAACAACTACCTCTGATGCTCCCCAAATATGCCATCTCTGTAATGTGATACCAATCTGTACTCTGAGGAGTGACTTCTGTGCAAGCCATGTAACAGTTATTTTTTAAGAAAAGCTTATTTAGTAGTAAGATGGTCACCTATAGATCTCTAAACTCCCATGTTTAAATTATTTGTAATTTGGAAATGGTGTGTGAAGCAACACAGATATGGAAACTTTATTCTTACAGGCATGAGGACAAATGGGAGTCAGCAGGTCTTGAGTTCTGATTATGGCTCTGCCACTGATTTGCTATGTTGCCTTGGGCAAAGCTGCTTCATTTTTCTGTCTCCAGGCTCCATGTCGGGAAAAGATGTCTCCTAGTTGAAGAAGTTCAGGCCAGATGTACGCTAAAAACTTGTTGCCAGCTTAGCTATGTCGGTCAGGGGTCTGATGAGGTGTGACTGATGTTGCTCTGCTGCCAAAAGCCCCTACTGTAGATTCAGTTTTTGCTGGTATACCTTATTTTGTTAGGAGGGGTGGTATAAGTTTTATACTGGAAAAAGTTTTCCCAGTATGAATTGCATCCACGCAAGAGTGCTTTGCTGCTGTAGTATACCAGTATCACTATACCGGCAAATCCTTGCAAGTGTTGACCTGGCTTCAGTCTATTTATCCAAGAGAAGTTTTGAGGTGATTTGATCAGTCTACCAATACCTGTATGGGGAAGAGACTTCTGACAGGAAAGGGCACTTTAGTATAGCAGGAAAAGGCATATTTGGATCCAGTGGTTGGAAGCTGAGACTAGACAAATTCAGATACGAAATAAGGTGCACATTTTTAACAGCGAGTGTAATTCACCATTGGAACACCTTACCTAGGGATGTTGTGGAGTCTTCATAATCTGAAGTCTTTAAATCAGGACTGGGTATCTTTAGGAAAGAGATGCTATAAAGTTTAATCAGAAGTTATGGCCCTGATGCACAGTTTACTGAGCAAGGTTCTTTGGCCTTTGTTACGCAGGAGATCAGACTAGAAGATTGTAATGGTCTCTACTGGCCTTAATGCCTGTGAATCATTTTCCTTATGGGTTTCCAGCTTGCTTCATTTAGTTGGCATCTCAAATCTGCTTGTGGAAAATGGTCTGATGACCATTTTGGTAGCAGTTTAGTTATATGCTCTTTTATTCAATTTTGCTTTTCCTTCCCCTGTGCTAGGCTTTCCGTGCTGCACCGTCGGAGACATAACAGAGAATCTTTGCCAGGATGTGTTTTTAACCTGTACAAGTCTATTTCAAATTTGTAATCCAAGAAAATGAGCCTTTTTGTTCGCATTTACTTACTGTCTTCCTTTAAAACTAATGGTGCTTTTTGCCATGCATTCTGTGATGCACTGTGCAAGAGGTACTATAAAAACAGTACATCGTATTTTTAATACACAAAGGAAAAGTTGTCATAACTTCTTGCATGCCTCTTTCAACAGACCAGAGGAATAAACCTAGTCATGCTGTGGAAGAACTGAAGTATCGCAAGGCTCTTAAAATCGCTCTAGATATTTTGAGTGCCTCTCCAAAACAAGTAAGGCCTTCAGTCGAGGGACGAACTACTCGATCAGCCCAGAAAGAAAAGAAAATAAGAACTTCATTATCTCCTCCTGTGACTAGGTGTCCAATATCTCCCCCAAAAATAGAATTGGAAGGGGGTGAGACCTTGAAGAAGAAAAGGGAACAAAAGACACCCAGCCCACAAACTGATACAAAAAAAACCAAACAAAAATGTCGGCTCAGTTCCAAGGAGACAGCTAAAACGTGTGGAAATGGAAGAAAATCTTCAGTATCTAAATCTGGGGACTTTTCTAGCACGTGGAGGTCAGAAGGTCAGCATTGCAAGACATCTAAATCAAAAGTAAAAACATTAACTAAACAGAAAAAAGTAAAATCCAAATTGTTGCCAAAGTCGAAAACAGGAAAAAGCTCATCACTTTTGCTAAAAGAGAATGAGAAAAGTAAGAAAGGAAGAAAGAGACCAAGAGATGCAGGCGAACCCTCATCTCTTAGCACTAAATTTCCAGATGATTCAGAACATGTTTTTGTTAGAGAGAGTACCCCAGTATCTGCTTTCTGCAATTCTACTATGTTAATATCTGCTGGAACAAGGCCAAATGTTAGGGGTCTGCGCAAAAAGAGATTTCTGGATTTTTCTATTACGAGTACCTCACCTGAATTAGAGAGTAACATCAGTGAAGAGAGAGACGCTCCTGCAAGGAAATATAAAATGTTAGATGGGAGCAAAAAGCCTGTGAATTCAAAGTGTGCTAGCTGGAAACAAAGGACTACTGCAGTTTCACCTCTGCACAGAAAAGGGGGATGCATAAGTTGCTATGAACCTTTATTTGGGGCTTCTAAACACAAAAAATATTCTGATAGCCCTCTTTCTGAGCTTAAAAAAGAGGAGAATAAGGATACTTCACACAGTCCTGTGAATAAAGCTAAAAACTGTCAGCTACCTGATTTTGATGAAGACGAAGAAGGTAGAGTATTTCATTGGGGGAACTAGGACTTTTGTCATTTGATTTTCAAATATTGCTTATCTATTTTTGTGGGAAGTTGCAATATCTTGGGGAAGGGATTCTCTCAATACTCATTTTATACTAAAGTCCATCATGGCCAGTCCCTCTGACTTTATCTTTTTTTAAAAAAAAAAAAGTTTCCCTGAAATTTAAATGTGGAAACTGTTCAGTCATATTGGCTAGAAGGAAGATATTTCCCTGTTTGGGAAATTTCAGAATTGCTCAGTGAGATGGACAGTTCAACAGTTTCTGCATTCCAACAATGCTTTGGGTTGAGAGTTACGATACAGAATAATTTACCAGTACTAGATGTGATTTACTAAATTTTATTTTTGTTGTTTGTTAAACTCTTCATTTAGGAAGTTTTTACAAATCCTATTCATGTAAATATCCGATACAATAATCATTACAACAGTGAGCTTTTGTTTAGAGAAACATTATACAGTGGTATAATCATTGGCTCTCTCTACTAACAAGATGTTAATGTGGGGGGACAATGAGCATCTTTACAGTACCCATAACATATCATTTCCGCTTTACTAAATGTTTTAACTTTTTGTGCACTGTCAGATAATTATCTGCCTATTTTGCAGTTCAATGTTACTAAGAAATATAGTGGAAACTTGCAAACCTTCCATTAATTGGTAGGATTTTTCCTGCTCTTCAGCATTCTAATAACTGATAAGTTTCTTAGCGCACTTTTTAGGGGTTCTGGTTCCTTCGCTGAACAGTTCACGTGAAAATTGCACAAGCTTATATTTTAATGCCTTGTTGATTCCTCCTGTAATTCTCCAGTGTTAATTCTTGGCTTCAGTCTCCTTCATCGTTTGACCTTGGCTTGATGTTTTACTACTTGAATATCTACAATTTCTACATCCATTGACAAGTGTATTGTTATAAGGAGGCAGATAATCTTTGGCAATATTTGTATTTTGAGCAGTCAATTTCACACCTTGCCTCTCTTACTGCTCTTTTGTATCTTGTTTGATTTCTTTTTTTCCCAAATTCACTGTTCTAAAGAGCGTCAATTGTTCTATTTCAAATTACGAAGTCAATTAAATTAGTAACAAGTGTTTAGATGCTTCCTTGCCACTACATTTTTTCAAAGACTGTCTTAGTCAAAACCAAGCCATAGCTTGCTGCTTTCTTTATTTTCATACTGTGCAAAGAAGCAGGCTAGTATCATATCTACAAATATATTCTTATTTTTTTCCAGTGTGTGGGACAACACTGAACTTCTTACTTATGGATTAATCTCTGTAGATCCTGTTGTGTGGCTTAGTGGAATCATATGATGCAGACGAGTAGCCACTTCATCGCATACCCTATGGCCTCAGGGCAGCCCAGCATGCAGTCCCTCACCTCAGTTTCCCTTCTTGGATCCCCAAACAACTCCGCACAAGGTTTTTCCAGTCTGGTCACCACTGCCTTCTGTAGGGTTTAATTTATTAACTTAAAGTTTCAAAACTAAATGCAAAAGTTGTCTCTCCAGCCTTTATCTAGTTTATAGACAAAACTCCCCTGGTCGGTCAGAGTCCCTTTTGCCTTTGCAGGCTACTCCCAGTTCTTCCTAGCTGGAGCAATTCCCTTGGTCTCAGGGTCTTCCCTGCAGGAGCTCCTCTGCAGTCTTCTGAGCTTCCCCCTGACTGCAGCCATCTTCTGCCCTTCATATGGAATTGCCTTATTCCCCTCAGGTAGGGCTCATTGTGTAATCAGGGTTGGTTTGGCCCCAGGCTCCCTAGCCCAAGGGCAAGCCACCCTGTAAAATATGGCTAAATACCTGTGAACTAATTCGTGTGTATCATTTTATATTTGAATAATTATTTCTCCAGTACTCAACACTGCTACTAGCTTGTCTGTCTAAAATGTATTATATTGTTTCCTTCAATTCAGGCAGTCCATGCAACCTTTTGACTTTCTCCCTTTCTCTAAGTCATAAGGATTCTACCCTAGCAGAAGTCTCTTCCCCACCCCCTTCTTTTTTAAAGATCCTTACTGTTTCCAGACACTTATTTACAGAAGTCCTGCTTCCCTCCTCTTCCTAATTTCTTAAGCTCTTAACTCTTTATTCACTGGCCAGATTCTGATTTTACATCAGGGTAAGTTTGAAGTAACTCCATTAAAATCAAATGGAGTTGTCAGTGTGCTTAAGTTGGAATGCACAATGGCAAATTGTGATAGCTTAATAGATGTAATTAACTCTGTAATTCAAAATAATATTGGGATATTTTTCAAATTAAGATACCTCGCTCGACCAGAAAAAAATTATGATAAAACAGTTCTTCTCACTTTGCTTACAGGATTGGAATCCTCTGATCTGTCTTTGAAGTTTAGCTCTCCAGGAGAGATATCTCTCGATACAACTTTGGTAGATGAGGAAGAAGAAGATGAAGAACTTCCTAGTATTCTTTTACGTCAAGGTAAGAAGAGAATGTAACTATTTCTGTGAGCCTTAGTCATTGAAGACTTAAATATGATTTAGACTTTGTTTACTAATACCTTGGTAACAAACATAAATGTTTTTATTCATTAGACTTGTTCTTGTTAGAAACTGTGAATGTCATTTTGTTCATTTGAGTGTGGCAGCATGTTCATGCACAGCTCCAGAAGCTGCATGCAAACTCCTCTTAAAGGAATATCCTCAGGTCATGTTGTCTTCTGTCTCTGCTCCCAGAAATATGGGTTTCCTTCAGGCCTCTGACAGTCAATTCCTTTTACCAGTACTACAGTAGTCTTTGGAAAGAACCACTATGATGTGATGACTTGTCTTTCTCCCCTCTCGCTCCAGGTGTGGGTGAATGTCAGGGGATGTGTATGCTATCTAGTCCCAACATGGAACTAGAAGTATCCACTTCGCACCCTGTCACACCACTCTTGCTTCCCTCTAGGCATAGTTCACAAAAACTTCTATCCTTGTCTCTTTGGCTCCCTCATTCACCTTCACCAAATCTTTTTCTCTGTCTGATCCATGTTGGAGGACACTCCAAAAAATTATTATGCCATTATATAAATATGTGGTGCGCACTCCTCTTGAATACTATGTGTGGTACTTGTTACCCTATCTTACTAATTCTGCAATATCCTTATTAGGGGTTAAAAGAAGGATGATGAGAATGATTAGGCCATGGAAAAAACTCATGTGCAAATAGAGATGGAAAAGATTGGGCTGGTTTACCTTAAAAAAGGGATAATGACAAAAGGACATGGTGATAACATACAGGATAATGACTAGTGTAGAGACTAGCTCAGGAGCTTCTGTTCTCCTTGTCTCATAACACAGGAACAAGGGAACAGCTAATGGATATGAATTTATTATATTTCAGTTTCAATAAAAGGATTTTTTCCCCACAGAACACATAATTCTGTGGAACTTGTTGCCACAGAATGTTGTCAAGGCCAAAAAACTTACCAGGGTCCCAAGAGGGATTGCACTTATCTGGATAACAAAACTATCCAGGATTGTTATAGTTAATGCTAATAGAATGTCTTAAGACCTGCCACTAATCTCTACCTATTTGGGATTGCATTGAGATTGTTATGGAGGGCAGATTATTTCATATTTGCCAGCTGCAGGGTTGCTTGCATGTTCCTCTGAAGCATCTGGCACTGGCCACTGTTGGAGAGGACACTGGACTAGATGGATCATGAGTTTGATCCAGTTTTGCAATTCCTGTGTTCCTAGGAGATACTGAGATTGTAAGATCTCTGGGGCAGGGACAGTCATTTTATTTATTGTGTACAATGCCTAGCACAAAGGGACCCTTGTTTCTTAGTGACAGGTTTCAGAGTAACAGCCGTGTTAGTCTGTATTCGCAAAAAGAAAAGGAGGACTTGTGGCACCTTAGAGACTAACCAATTTATTTGAGCATGAGCTTTCGTGAGCTATCGTGAGTGCTCAAATAAATTGGTTAGTCTCTAAGGTGCCACAAGTACTCCTTTTCTTTTTGTTTGTTAGTGTAACTTGAGGTTGTAGTTCAGGGACCTCGTCTTACTTGTTTGAACATCAATGATGCTATGTAAATATTACACTTGTCTAATTATGTAGTCCAGTTAACTTTTATTTTTGTGCTGTAGAACCATGTTCAATTGAACCAGGGATGTTGGTCTGGTGCAAATTGCCAAGATATCCATATTGGCCAGCAGTGGTAAGAACAGCATCTTACTACTTTTTTGAAAACGGGATCCGAGGGTCTGATTCTGAAATCCTGTATGGCTGTATTGAGTATCTTCTCTAGTAACTTCTCTAGTTTAGCTGGAAGAATATCTTTTGGGGGTGTGTGGAGAAAGGTAGTATCTAAAATGTCTTAGTGCTTAGTTCCACTGAAAAACCAGGGGTTTGGACAAAAAATGTCTCTTATAGATTCAAAGTGCTCATTAGGCATTTGAATTAAATATTTTTTTAATGAAAAACAACCCACACGCCAAAGCTTTATCCCCCTGATTAAAAATCAGTGCCTTGCTAAATTGCTCATCTGTCTTGATTCTTGTGATGTTTCCCTCATTCTCTAATCACTATAATATTTTGGGGTAGAGAGAACCTGTATTTTGGATGTAAAAAAACGAGCAGGGGCGAAAAATGTTTTTTTTGGGAAATCTCTTGATGCGATCTTTAAACCCTAGAAAGTAGAAAAAAGGGCACAAGACCACTATTTTTCCTTTTCAAACCTCACTGGGAACCCATCACAGTCACCTTTTAAGTAAGACACAGATGTTAAGGCTGACATGCTTGTTGAAGTGTGTAGCTGCAAGTCTGGTGTCTAAAGAGAGCACTTGCTACAGATTCCAGTGTAGAAGGTGATAATCACTCAGAGAGCTTTGTAATACATAATAAATTCTCCACTGAAACCCATTCTATTAGGTAGTAAACTCTCATGAGTTCCTCCTTATTCATTGCTTTGTATTATGTTGCTACCTGTCAGAACAGCCAGCAAAGTGATCCCTCTTGTGGCTGTGAACACGCATTACTCTGTCCTGGATAGGGAAGAATGATTAATGTACATCATAATACAGTGTTCACAGGTAGAATCCAAAGATGAATTAACTCTACATTATCAGATATTCTTGTCTTTAATCTGTAAATTTGTTTTGATCATGCTACTTCGCTTTTTTCCAGTGTGCAGCAATAAGGGAATAAATTCAAATAAAGTAAAATAAATTGCATCATCAAGCCACTAATACAGCCATGTGCACGCATGCTGTTCTTAGTGTACCAATTTTATTCGCTTTATTTGTTTGCCTGTTAGATTAAACTTGACTCTCAATGTCTGTTTTCTGTAACGGTACGTGGAGCAACATATGAAAATGCAGGTGGAAATAATGTGATTTGCTTTATAAGCAGTCAGGTTTCTAGGATGTTAACTTGTCTTTATATTTTCAACAGATAAAAAGAGTGACACGGAAATATAAAAAAGCAAATGTGCGGCTGATAGAAGCGGGCATGAATGGCAAGACGGCGAAGGGGTATAGTTTGTTGATTAGCTTCCGAACTTCACTTAACTTTTGTTAGAATTGTGGTAAGAGCCTTAACAACCAGGGTAGCCGAGGTAATGCGAACAGAATTCCTTCTGCTAGTACTGAAGCACAGCACAGCGCAGCCAGTTGTTCTGGTTTTGAGTTGGCATAAAGTAGCTCTTAGCTGTTAATGGCATGTCCACCACGGAATCCTGTTACAACCGCCAGCAACCTCGAGAGGTCTTCCTCATCCCACCCCTTAAAATGTGCATGCATTTTATCAAACTTTTGTTCAGTGTGTTGCAGATCATACATACACTCAACATGTGCGGTTTTGTAAAGGTGGAGGTGCCTGTTAAGGAAAAGTTAGCACATGTGACTCCAATTTGGTTTGGGGCCCACCATTGTCTAAAAGCAAGTACATCATGCACCAGGAGGAGTGTTTCTTTGATACTGCATTCCTGTGAAAATCCTTCTCCTTGTCTCCAGCCTGCCTTGCCTGCCTTGACTCCCGGTATCTGTTCTTTGTCTGTCTCTAACTCCCTGTCTCCTGGCCTTTGATGTGAGGCCTCCCATCCTGATAATAAAAGTTACTGATGCATCGCTTTAGGACCATGCTGTGTAATTAACATACTAGTTTAGCACGAGGAATGCACCAAGCAGGGATAGGTGGTAGATAAGAAAAGGGTTTGTTTATTGGCTAAGGTTTCCGATGCACAAGGGCAACATGCTTTGCTAAGAGGTATATAACCTATGTATAATCTGTATTCAGAGTCCCCACCTGGCTAGCAGGGGGGCACCATGCTCGAGCGTAATAAACTTGATGTTTTTTGGGAACTCTGCAGTTGTGGACTTTGTTTATGTGCCTCAGCCTAGATTCAACTGTGTGTGACCTACCAGGTGTAATTTGTAGCATTTGTGTGTGTGTCCTACCAGGTCTAATTCGCAGCAGTTGTGTGCGTGTCCTATCAGGTGTAATTCGTAACACTGTCCTTATGGGTTAGCTTAAGTCTGCAAAGCAACTTTAAACTTGCACTTCAGTCTTCATGTGGCCATCTTTATCTCTGTAGCCGAAGACCACTGGACATAGTTTCCCTCAAAGCTCATCAATGTCACTCCTGAATCCGTTGTTCTGTTGTCTTGTGCCTTACCCAGTTTAGTATCAAACAGTTCCTTGAATATGAACTGGTAGCTCATAAGAATTAAAATTAGTACAAATTCTATTCTTAAACTAGTTATGGAACCTAACCTGCAGAAAGATGTAGAATTCGGAGGGATGTGGGGTGAGAATCTAAGCTTGTCTGTATGCACTAACTGTGTTCCTCTTTTTTTTTTTTTTTCCCCCATGAAGTTTCTCTATAGGTCTCAGAAATCTAAAGCACTTTGACTGTAAAGAAAAGCAGAAGCTAATAGTAAGTACAGTAATAAGAAGCAGACTTCACGTTTTTCTTCAGTATATGATATCATTACCTTAAAACAGAATCCCTACTTATTGGCCTTAATTGGTTCTTTATTTCATAATACAATTTCATGCAAATATATCTTGCCTTTTTTTCAAATCTATTGTTCATATAACCTTTTCCAGCTGGAATGTAATCTTGAACAAAGTAATTGAATGTAGGTATTCAAGGGATGATACATCTTTCAAAATGGAGGGTGCATTGGAGGGTGGATACCTCGGACAGTCTCTAGAACTAGTTTTTGTTTGACTTACTGCTTCCAAGCTCACAGCTCTCTAAGTGCCTGTACTTGTAAGGTAATCCATAGCTAACAGCGGTCAGCAACTGGCTTCCTTTAACTGTCATCTTAGGACAAAACCACATTCAGCACGCATTACAGAAAGCTTAACAATTTCTGTAACAGTGCTGAAAACAGTGTTGTCCTTTCTACACTGGGAGTTAAACTCACTTCAGTACTGCTTAGAGATATTGTTTACAACTGGTTAGTTTCCTAGCATAGACCAGGCCTAAAGGAGTTTCTGCTTGAATCTGTCTAAATGGGTGGTAGTTTGGTAAGTCATAAATGCTCCGTTAGTAGGTACATAAATTTTTGCCCATCTAGAGCATACTTGTGAGACAGACCTGAAGTTCCAGCTTGTTACAGCAGCACAGTGCATTGTTTCTGTTCCTGAGCATTTGCATTTTCATTGAAATTAGTTTTAGGTTTTCAAAATTCAAATCAAACCTTAAAAAGACAAGTGCCAAAAGCATTGCCAAGACCAGAAAGAATCCATAGGCAAATAATCCAAAAGACTCTCCAAATTACTTTCTCAAAAAATTTGTATTTGGATTGTCTTCAGGTTTTTAGTATTTTAAAAGTACTTAATATTTTGTATTTATTCAGTGAGGACTGAGTTCTCTCATAAATGTCTAACATGTAAGATGAGCTACATTATATTCACTGGTTTCAGAGTAACAGCCGTGTTTAGTCTGTATTCGCAAAAAGAAAAGGAGTACTTGTGGCACCGTAGAGACTAACCAATTTATTTGAGCATAAGCTTTTGCTACAGCTCACTTCATCGGATGCATACCCTTTTCTTTTATTATATTCACTATAAATGTTTTTCTTAGTGTCTTCTAGCGTGTGTGTATTTGTGGATTGTGTACTAGTATACAAAGTGCATTGATTTCAGTAGGGTTTTCTATATCCTTGAAATGGGTTCATAATAGCATGTACTCTTTTTAGTCTACATTGAAAGCTTACAGATTTCTGAAATGTATTTTAACCATTTTAAAGGGATAAAATTATTGGATTATATTTACTGATAAAGCTCACAGCCATATGGATCAAATGGCTGTTACACTATGTAATAGACAAAATTAATCCCTCTGCACTGGAACTGCAAGCCATGCTCTCTCCCAGCTGATGCTGAGTCAGATGAGCTTCAAATGCCCTTTGACCTAGAATAGATATCCCAGTTCACCTGTGAGCTCTGGCAGAGGGAAACCTGCAGCTACAAGCAAGTGGGGAAGGAATGTATGTTTACAAGGCTGGAGACCAACCAATGGACCGAATTGTGGGTGTTGTATACATTCTGCGAAACAGGGAGATGTGGATGCTATTTTCTGTCAGTCAGTTAATGTAGTTGGCTGGTTTGGAGTGTATAAAGTAAACCTTGCTCTTTGTAAAAAGAAAAGGAGTACTTGTGGCACCTTAGAGACTAACCAATTTATTTGAGCATAAGCTTTCGTGGGCTACAGCTCACTTCATCAGATGCATACTTTTCCACAGTACGCATCTGATGAAGCGAGCTGTAGCTCACAAAAGCTTATGCTCAAATAAATTGGTTAGTCTCTACGGTGCCACAAGTACTCCTTTTCTTTTTGCGAATACAGACTAACACGGCTGTTACTCTGAAACTTGCTCTTTGTGAGGGGGAAGAGTGCTCAGGCTCCTACAACCATTCTGTCTGGGCTGTCAAACAGAATGCATTCTACAGCCAACTTCCCAGTGTGACTGGACTCCCAGAAGATGACTTGTTTTGAATGTTCACCAGCTTCCAACAGTAACCCTAACCCTAAATGGGGCAGGTGTTCAAATCTGAGTAATGTGTGGAACCCTACTCATTTAAAAATCTAATTACTTCTGTGTTAATTGCAGGATGGCAGAGATCAAAACTCAGCCAAAGTTAGCTTGCACTTCTGCAAGCCTTAAGAAATCTTCAGATTCCTCTATAATGCAGTCCAAAAACTTGGGAACCATTTCTCCCCTTGGAAATAGAAACAAGCAATTTCATAAGCAAGACTTATTCATTTTATGATGGCAAATGGACACACTACTCTGTTGCAGAAAAACACTGACAAAACATCCCTGCATTATTTTTTGATTGGTCGAGAGAGAGAAAATTATTCAGTTTAAATCCAACCTGTTAACTTTTTTTATTGTAGGACAAGGCCAAAGAGGACTACAGCCAGGAAATTGAGTGGTGCATTGAATTGATTGCTGACTACAGAGTTAGAGTAGGTAAGCAAATGGGTCAAGGCTGTCAACCATGTCCATTCTAGTATATATCTATCACAATATTGTCTTTCTTTAGATCCAGTGTAGCTGAGGCCTTTATACTTACAGGACATTGTGGTAGAGTAGAAGACTTGAGACCTGGGATTTATTGCAGGCTGAAGTTAACTCTTCCTTTTTGTGCCTCGGTTTTCCCATCTATGTGATAATTATACCTCATTGGATGCTGAGTCTTCATTAATCAATATTTTCAATGTGCTTTGAATCCTCAGAAGAAACGTATACACCTGGTTTTCTAGTTTATATATTATATAAAGTCTGCAAGAGAAAATGTTCAAAGACAAAAAACATATTCCTGTTCTGCTCCCACACCGCAGTTATGAGTTAGCTGTGCAAGGGGTTCTGTGGTCGCTCTATTTTATAGCACCGTGCATTGTGGGCTTCACGGGGCCACCTGCTGTGGGCTGGATGCTATGGAAGCTGAAAAAATAATCAATATTTACACAGTCCATTAGAGACTGACAGATCTTCAGAACGCCTCTTTAAAAAGTAGGTTTTCCCATCTGATGGATGAGGAAGAAGCTGAGGCAAGTGACATGCTCATGGCCGAAAGAGTTGCCCTACAAATTGGGATTGGAACTCAGGTGTTCCTGGCTGTCGGTTCTGGCATTAGACTCTTGGGCCACACCTTCAAACAGGTCAATATTTAGGCTTTGAAATGCTCAGTTGAAAGGTGCTGAATTATGGGCAATGTGGTGTTTAGATAATGTGCTGAATACCCTTCATAGCTTGGAAATGTTCACCTGATAAATATTGGCACTTTATCTGTGCAGGACATCTTTAAGTGGCTTCTCTGTTTTAAAATTTTCACTCTGCATGCCTGTTGCACTAAGGTATTTTAATGGTTGAATCGTGTCTTGATTATAGCACCTTAAATTTAGGATATTTGCCTAAAAGCTGTAAAGTTTCTTCAGGTGCAGTCTTTGCGTAGAAAATCTCAAACTTTTTTGTTTTCAGCGATTCTAATTGGGTTGATAAAAGGTTTTTTTTTGTTTTTTTTTTTCAGGTTGTCGTTCTTTTACAGGATCCTTCTTGGAATACTGTGCTGATGACATCAGTAAGTATTTCCATGGTGAGGCTGAGTTTTTTCCTCCTGTCCATGTTAGCCAGTGTAGATAGCTTCCTACATATTAGTCTACCAAATGCTTGCAGTTAGGATTTCCAACTCCGTAACTGAGTTTTTCTGACAACATACTTCAGGGATGCCTAAAAATTTTGCTGTTAACTTGCCTTTTAATTTTGGCAATGAAAATATCTTAGTTTTTATAGCACATGTTTTTCCGTGCTCATGCAAACGAATAACAGTTGTTTCATATTGTCAGATCAGAAATACCTAGTTGCCTTCATCTCCTCCCATCAGTGCAACCCCCAGAGAAAGAGATGGAGCAGGGTGAAATCCATACTACTGTTTTTTTTTTTGTTGTTTTTTTTTCCTCAAGACACTTGCTAAGACCTGGGGAGCTTTTCCTTATTTGACACAGTGTGAATGGTTGGCAAGGTACCAGCACCATGTGTTTATAGATAGTGCTTGTGTCTTCACAGTGAGCTGGAAGGGAGAACAGGTATAAAAAATGGGTGAGCTGAGGGTTGGTCCCATTCTGCTGCCAAAATAAGGAAGTGAGGATCTGGCTTAAGCAGGGCCCAGCACTCCAACTATTCAGGATACAGAGAAAGCATCAAGACTTCAAAGCATTGAGTTGGGATGTTAGAAAGTGGAATCAAGAGAAGCATTTGGGGGGAGGGGAGGCATTCGATGTCAATTTGGGCAGGAAACAGTTTTCCTGTCCCTTAAGAATTTTTAAGATTTTGAAAACTTTCCCATCTTGAATTGGGACAAAACATAAATCTTAAATGTTTTGGAAAACTGAAAATTGGGGGTGGGGGGGTAAAATCAGAAGGGAAATCAAAACATTTTGATTTTGACCTTTATTTTTCCTATAAATTAACTTAAATTTCAAAACAAAAAATCGTTTTGACCGCAAAACAATCTGTTTTTTGAAACTTGTCAAAACTGATCTTTTCCTGCAAACAGTCCCAAACGCGGACTATAGCATGATATGGAAAAGAACAATGAGGGGTGTAAGCGTCGTGTTATTTGATATACAGATTAAGGTGGAGGTGCTGCCTGACTCATGCCAAAGATGGCTGTTGGCCTCTTTTAGGAGAGGTTTCTGTTCCTAGGCCTGCCTACAGTTCTGGGTGATAAGTTCTCTTCTCGCTTCCTGGACACTCTTCATTTCTGCCGCTGGCATGGCACCAATCGTTCTTTCCTCCTCAGCTGCTGCGGCTGTCCTGACGACTGTGCTGCTTTCCAGCAAAATGCCACGTCTTCTGTGCACTGGCTTATTTTCCTGGGCATGGCTCGTTTTAGACCAGATGTAATGACTGGCATAATTTAGCCTGTTTTTAATAGACTGTAAAATTACATATAGCTAACAACCTGGCTGCATTTTTCTTCCACCTCTATCCCCTGGTAATCCTGTCCTCACTTGAACAGACTCCGTCCTAAACATGCCGTATTACAAGGTATTTGGTGAGTTGGTCAAATCTACTACTGTAGTGACCAGGATGGAGATAAAATGTAAGTTAATTCCTTCAGGGTTCTTGCAGTGCCTCTGATCAGCTGTCTGTCTTTTGGACAGAAAGCATTTTGAGGCAAAGACTCCTTATCTGTATCTCACTGAGTGTGTTCAGTACTATACACCAGCAAATGATAATGAATTTAATACACAAGCTACTTCATAGTTAGAGAAGACCTCTGTTGTCACTCCTCAAGGAATAAACTGATGGGTATAAGCGCTAGGCAGGAATTTTTCCTGTTTGATTTTTTTTTTTTTTTTTACTTCACTCGGCCCAATCTCACTGTCATCCAGAATTGCACAAATAGTAGTGTGCATTATGGGGTGCCTTCATTCTTTGTCAATCAGACATTGGCTGCCGATGAAGACCTGATGCCACATTAGAGCAACCAGTGGCCCACTTCAGCATGGGAACTCCTATGTTCTGAGAACAAATACATTTCAAAACCACTTCTATCCAAATTTCAATTCTTTAGTTTCTTTTCTGGCATAGTAAAGGTTTCTCTTTCTGAATCAAAAACATTTTATTTTTCTTATCTGCAATGTATTTGGATGCACTTACTTTAAGGCTGGCCTTTCTTTCAGGCTATCCAGTTAGAAAAGAAGTTAATCACGGTAAAATACAAATGACCTTCCCAATCGTAGCAGAGGAAGACCTTGAAGACTCTTTGTCAGAAACTACACCTATCAAACCCTCCAAGAAAGTTCTTCCTGATAGAATGAGGGCCGCCAGAGACAAAGCCAATTTAAAGATAGTTGACTTCATAGTGAAGACAAAGGGGGCAGAGGAGCATCTTTTGGCTATTTTGAAAAGCAAAAAGCAGTCCAGGTGGCTGAGAGAATTTCTGAATTCAAGTCAGTATATGACCTGTGAGACCTACCTTGAGGATGAAGAGCAGTTGGACCTCGTGGTGAATTATTTGCAAGAAGTCTGTCATGAAATAGATACCAGGAAGCTGGATGTAAAAAATGGTGATAGAATAAAATTTATTTTGGATGTCCTTTTGCCTGAAGTAAGTGAACATCTTTACTGTTTGACCTTGGTTCAGAGACTTGCTGAATGTTCTCCAGTTATTGAGTGACATTTGAGCAAGACAAGTTAAAATTCATGGGCCCAGTTTTTAATCTTGGGTTCTTCAGATTAAGTGCCTAACTCTGGATTTAGGCAACTAAGATTAAAAGGTTTCAGAGTAGCAGCTGTGTTAGTCTGTATTCGCAAAAAGAAAAGGAGTACTTGTGGCACCTTAGAAACTAACCAATTTATTTGAGCATAAGCTTTCATCACTGAATGCATCCGATGAAGTGAGCTGTCGCCCATGAAAGCTTATGCTCAAATAAATTGGTTAGTCTCTAAGGTGCCACAAGTACTCCTTTTCTTTTTAAGATTAAAAGCTGGACCCTTTATTATTATTTATTATATTTATGTATTTATTGTTAAACCATGTGTATGTGGCTCAGCCTTGGGAAGTCAAAAGTGTCCATTTGGTTCAGCACAGCAATCTGAAAGCAAACATGTATATGTTTTTAAATACTCTTTGAAAATAAAGTTCCAAATTAGCATTATGCACCTCCTGCTGGTGTTATCTTGTTGAAAAGTGAGTATGCACACCAGCATAACGGCAGCTCTGTCTCAATTTATAAACAGTTGTCCAGCTTGACTTATTCTTATGTAAGCACCAGTTTAAATATCAAACAGTAATGGTTTGTCAAAAATTGCCTTAATGTAGAATAAGAGCACTATACAATATCTCTCTAGGCTCATGTATTTCTGGTGTCACAATGTTACTTTTAGGGAAGATGGCTGCTTCTCACAGTATGCTAATTATAATTTGCCTTTCTGAAATGCTTTTATTATTCCAATCTGTGCATTTTTAGAAAATTACACAAACAACTTTTCCTAAACTCTAAATACTTCTGTCATGTAGCTTATAAAAAGAAATGAAAAATCCTTGTAAGGATCTTTTCCAACTTCTATAGAAACTAAAATTTCTTTTAAAACAAAATTTAAACTTCCAGCTCTTGTGGCTGCAAAAAGATCCTTCCAAGTGGGTTACAGGAAAAATTGTTCCTGAATTTCATATCTTTAAATACACACACTCTTTTTTTTCTCTAAAAGCACGATGAGCGAACTTTACAAAATTAGGTAAAACCTTTTTCCAGAATTTTGTTCATCTGCTGAGACCATTTCAATTGCTGTTTTCAGATTATTGTGCATATAATTTAAACTTTAATTTTTCACTAGTATCAATAAACTCTGTGCTTACAGGCAATCATTTATGCAATTTCTGCTGTGGATGATATAGACTACAAGAAAGCAGAGGAAAAGTACATAAAGGGACCATCTGTCAGCAAAAGGTATGGTAGTTATTGTAATCACCAGAATTTTACTTGTCAGACTTTTTGCCCAGAAATTAGCCTGATTCTCACCCATCTTTGCATACAAAAATCAGCATAGAGCCCCAACTTCCAGTTCATAAGGAAATAAGACTCATTAGGTTTTACCTCGTTTTCTCAATCAGTAAAATCGTCACAAAAGTGGGCTTTTCCAGCCGTCCCTCAGCTTTTACAACGATATTACTGTATATTCATATTTAAAGCAAGAGTTGACTATTCCAACATGGAAACTTGTCAGAAATTGTAACTCCTTAAAAAACTTAGCATTTGGCTTTTCATCTTACTTTAAAAAAAAAAAAAAGGCTAGAATCTCTGCTCCAGTTCAGTCCCCTTTGTGCTGCATGAGTGGCACTCAGAGGGTGTAATGTGGCTGCAGCTGCCCAGTTGTGAATTCTGTTGGTAGAGGGGAATTCTTAACTCGCATAATGCTGGTGGAGTGTGCCTTTGCCAGCCTCCTCCTGGCATAAGGGGGCATATCAGGGGAGGAAGTGAGTTTGGGGTGGCATGGAGAGGGGATAGAATGGAGTCTCCCCAGGCCAATTCTCTCCTGGTATGTGGGACTTTAGGGACCATATCCCTCTATCTGAAGTTAGAGCAGCCCATAGGCTGCTCTAATTTCAGTTGAGTTTATGACCGCTTAAGTAATAGGTAGCCATAACAGGCTCTATGGTGCATGCTTACACTCAGTACATGAGAAGTATATTGTTGCAGGAGAGAATCTGGCCTAAGCTTTTAAAAGAAGATAGGAATTTGAAACATACATGCTGTGAAGTCTAAATGCTGGCAAGTGTATTACTCTTGTAATGGGTCACACACAAAGGAAGAAATCAGACTACTAAAATCCTAATCTGAGGGTTACCTTGGGGCTGATATGGAAGCCATTGTAAAATATTGAGCAACAGTAACTAAACTCAATTAAATTGGTGCGTAGAAGATTACTGCATAATACTAGGTTTCAGAGTAACAGCCATGTTAGTCTGTATTCGCAAAAAGAAAAGGAGTACTTGTGGCACCTTAGAGACTAACCAATTTATTTGAGCATAAGCTTTCGTGAGCTACAGCTCACTTCATCGGATGCATACTGTGGAAACTGCAGAAGGCATTATATACACAGAGACCATGAAACAAAACCTCCTCCCACCCCACTCTTCTGCTGGTAATAGCTTATCTAAAGTGATCACTCTCCTTACAATGTGTATGATAATCAAGTTGGGCCATTTCCAGCACAGATCCAGGTTTTCTCACTCCCCACCCCCATACACACACAAACTCACTCTCCTGCTGGTAATAGCTCACCCAAACTGACCACTCTCCTTACAATATGTATGATAATCAAGGTGGGCCATTTCCAGCATAAATCCAAGTTTAACCAGAACGTCTGGGGGCGGGATAGGAAAAAACAAGGGGAAATAGGCTACCTTGCATAATGACTTAGCCACTCCCAGTCTCTATTTAAGCCTAAATTAATAGTATCCAATTTGCAAATGAATTCCAATTCAGCAGTTTCTCGCTGGAGTCTGGATTTGAACTTTTTTTGTTTTAAGATAGCGACCTTCATGCCTGTAATTGCGTGACCAGAGAGATTGAAGTGTTCTCCGACTGGTTTATGAATGTTATAATTCTTGACATCTGATTTGTGTCCATTTATTCTTTTACGTAGAGACTGTCCAGTTTGACCAATGTACATGGCAGAGGGGCATTGCTGGCACATGATGGCATATATCACATTGGTGGATGTGCAGGTGAACGAGCCTCTGATAGTGTGGCTGATGTTATTAGGCCCTGTGATGGTGTCCCCTGAATAGATATGTGGGCACAGTTGGCAACGGGCTTTGTTGCAAGGATAGGTTCCTGGGTTAGTGGTTCTGTTGTGTGGTATGTGGTTGTTGGTGAGTATTATAACATTATAAAATTCATAAACCAGTCGGAGAATACTTCAATCTCTCTGGTCACGCAATTACAGACATGAAGGTCGCTATCTTAAAACAAAAAAACTTCAAATCCAGACTCCAGTGAGAAACTGCTGAATTCATTTGCAAATTGGATACTATTAATTTAGGCTTAAATAGAGACTGGGAGTGGCTAAGTCATTATGCAAGGTAGCCTATTTCCCCTTGTTTTTTCCTACTCCCCCCCCCCCCCCGACGTTCTGGTTAAACTTGGATTTATGCTGGAAATGGCCCACCTTGATTATCATGCACATTGTAGGGAGAGTGGTCACTTTGGATGGTCTATTACCAGCAGGAGCGTGGGGTGGGAGGAGGTATTGTTTCATGGTCTCTGTGTATATAATGCCTTCTGCAGTTTCCACAGTATGCATCTGATGAAGTGAGCTGTAGCTCACGAAAGCTTATGCTCAAATAAATTGGTTAGTCTCTCAGGTGCCACAAGTACTCCTTTTCTTTTTGCATAATACTAGTCATTGTTTATATAGCACAGTTGTGACATATACAAAGGAATAATTTGAGGATGAAGAGGAAATGGAGACTCCGTTAGTTTCTCTTAGTGCATGTACAGTAGGACCTCAGAAGTATGAGCTGACCAGTCAACCACACACCTCATTTGGAACCGGAAGTACGCAATCAGGCAGCAGCAGAGATGGGGAGGGGGTGTGGAAAGCAGATACTGTTAAATGTAAACTACTAGAAAAATAAAGGGGAAAATTAAAAAAAAAAATTGACAAGGTAAGGAAACTGTTTCTGTGCTTGTTTCATTTAAATTAAGGTGGTTAAAAGCAGCATTGTTCTTCTGCACAGTAAAGTTTCAAAGCTGTATTAAGTCAATGTTCATTTGTAAACATTTTGAAAGAGCAACCATAACATTTTGTTCAGAGCTATGAACGTTTCAGAGTTACGAACAATCTCCATTCCCGCGGTGTTTGTAACTCTGAGGTTCTACTGTATTCAGTTTTTGATTTTAAAAACTAGTTTAGATGTTTTTGTTATGGTGAAAATGCAAACTTCTAGACAAAATGAAGACCCAAGATTGTGGGTGTTCAAAAATAAATAACAGATTCATATTCCAAAATGCTTACATTTTTAAAATGTATTTTGCCCACTTAGCTTTACAATTATAACTTCTTTCATTATCCAACTGCTGAAATGATTAAATGTTGGAAATATTCCTACTGACAATAGTGTGTGTTGGGGTTTTTTTGTTTTTGTTTTACAGAAGAAAGTAAGTTTATTTTTTAAATGTAGGAGTTCAGTGCAATGTTTGGATTTTTCTTTCAGGGAAAGAGAAATATTTGACAAAGAAATTCTAGAAAAAAAGAAACTGGAGCTGCTGAAGACTGACCTAGCCCCTGAAGACAGCGTATAGAAACAGCAGTAGGGAGCTTTAAAGTCTGCACTGGCACTGAATGTATATCATGGAGAAGAAAGCAATTTTTTTGTATAAAATTAAATATTTTTACTTTTTTATCAACATGTAAATATTCTTTAGTGAATATGCTGAGTCTTCAGAGTGCTGTGTTCTTTCAGATGCAGTTGTACTTCTATGTCTTATTGTAAGTTTGTTCTTTATTCTATGGAACTGCTCGTTGCTTTCCTCTGAGTGATCTAATGCTGAACTCCCTGTAAAATTAATTTTACAAAGATGCAATATACATTTTTATGGACGTATTGCTAGTCAGTTAGCTTGACGTCACCCTACCTTACTTGAAATGTACATTTAGTAACAATCTAAGAGGATAAATGGCAAATGCTTTGTGAGGCTTTTGACCTAATCATGTAGTTTGTATTTAATTTTGGGTGGATTAGCCTTTCGGAATATCTTGGAAACAAAGGTCTGCCATCAGAGGAACCTGTGATGATAGAAATGTAGAGTTACAGGATTTTATATAGCCAAGTGTTCTTTGGTAGCTTCATTACTGCTAAATATACTGGGTTTCCTGTTCTAAAATTATCAGAGGTGGATTGTCCTTGCTCTACTTTAATTTATATACCTATGGGGAAATAAAAATACCACCCATGAATGGAACCCAAGACACAAAAGCTCTCTTTCTGTTAAGAGGGCAACTTTGAACTTTAGTGTAAGAGAAGGCATTCCAACACACTAGAATTATTTTATAATATGACCAGCTTCACCTCATTTAGAAAGATGAAGCAATAAATTCAATGAGTGTCATGTTTAGCATATTGTAGGTTAATGAAACCACAGTTTCTAGGGGCACATTTGGTATTTTTATGTCTAACCTATTCAAAAATAAAATCTGCATGCTTCTGGGCCTGTGCCAGCATTAGAAGCAGCTCACATCATGGTATCATAAATTCATTTAGTGTGTTGCAAACAGATTACTGTTGGCTGGCCTACAGTGAAGCTGGCTGACATCAGGATTCATTGACAAAATACTTCTTAATTTGGGAAGAGCCAATCAAAAAGGTTAGCTATTTATATTCTATTTGTAGTGTGAATCTCTGATCAGGGTGTGGTATATAGTCTGAACTGAGGTGTAGTTTGATTTATATGGAATTAAATGCTGTAGCTTAATTTTTTTTCAAATCTAATTCCTTGTGAGAAAATGGAATGTAAAATGGCATATTGATATTGTGCGTGTATATATATTGTACTCATCTGAATAGTTCTTCGAATGACACTAAGTGTTCTGTATCTTGACAATCCATCCTCCTTTATATGGTTTAGTGACCTTGTATTAAGAACATGAATGTAACAAATGGATGTAAGGATATTGTACTAAAATGTTCTTTCATATTGCTTTTCACAAAAACTTTTTGAAAAAGGGATAATGCAATTTATATACACTTTTGGTCAAGGTATAAAACCTTTAATTATAAGCCAGTTATATAAATGTACCTTCAACTCTGCAAAGATCTTGAAAGCTGCTTTGGCAGACATTAATTATAGATGGAGATTTCTGAGGCTAGGTGCTATCTCTTTAAAATGTGCAAGCTTCATGTTCAGAAGAGAGATTTAAAAAACAAACAAAAAAACTACTGCAGCCACTGTTCCCAGAGATAATGGGCCACACCAGATGTAGCTCTCTTAAAGTCAGGGGGGAGGGAGGGAATGGTTTAAATCACAATGTGGTACCCATTTGCCCTCCTGAAATAAACCATAACCACACATGCACTTTTCATCAATGTTGCCATAATGTTTATGGGACTTCCAAACAATGCCACAGTAGCTGAAATTCTAATATCTCATGTTCTTGAATTACAGTCTGAGGAGAAGGAAGCTCAAAAATTCTGATGCTTTATTTATGTATCACACTCTTTTCCATGTTCATTTTTTCCCCTTTCCTCTTCTAATCGCATCCTAACATAAGACTTTTATTAAATACAAACTAGTAGTAATATTTAATCTAATTGCACTTTGTTAACCAAGAATGGATTGTCCTAAAGTAGTACATCATGTTGAAGTTTCTTACATTTTTAATATGTGCCTATCACAACTTAGCCTTGAAAATATTAAAAACAAAATTTAAACATTATCGTCAAGAAACCAAAGGCTGGATAGCTTTTTTTTTTTTTAAACTGTTATTTTTATGGGTATGTTGAGGCCAAATTCTGCACTCAAATCCACATTTGGCTGTCATTGACTTCAGTGGGTGCTGCACATATGTATCCAAAGGCTTAACTGGATCTGTAAACTAAATTGAGATGATAAATACTTTCCACTCATTGTAGAAAGTGCACAGACCATTTCTGTAAAGTACAGATAAATCTGTAGACCATCTTTGTGAATTCCCATGATAAGATATTGTATTTAATGTAACAGTACATTCAGATTGATATTGCCTAATGCAATAATATTTACTTTCCATTATGTGCAGTATTTACCTTTTCATGGTAGTGTGACTTCAGTTTCTTAAATACCAACTACAACTGGTACCTAACGAGGCATGAACTCTCCAAGGTTTATTATTTCTGCTTCATTTAAATTTAGCTGCTTCAGATACAGCAGATGTAACCCATTGCTCTCCATTACAAAACGCAGCTGGAAGTTTTTTGTATTGTCTGAAAGTTTGTTTGGTTGTTTTCTTCCAACTATGGGTATGTCAAATACCATTAAATGACATTTGATACAGTATGTATGTTGAAATATTTTGTTTATCTTGTAAGATAACATCTGGGTGAATATAAGAAAGCCGTGACCTGTATTGTAATTTTTAATAAAGCAGAGTAACCAAAAAGAATTTCAGTCAGTAGCTTGTTCTTCATAGGGGAGTACACAATGATGAGCTGCCAGAAGCTGAAGAACCAGTTCCTTCAATCGCTCCGGGTCTTCGGTGGCACTGAAGAGCCTGCCACCAAAGGCCCAGAGCGAGTGAAGGACCCACCACCGAAGGCCCAGAGTGCCGCTGGGTGAGTAAAAATTCTCAGGGGAGCTTCCCCGGCTGACAGCTCAGGCAGGACGGAAAGGATGGTCCCTCATGTGGCCCAGGGGCCACAGTTTGCCCACCCCTTTAACAACCGGTTCACGTGAACCGGTGCAAACTGGCTCCAGCTCACCGCTGGGTGTACAGTACAGTTTAAAAATAGCACTTCCAATATTCTGTGAGTGAAGTGATTTTTTTAAAAATGTTTAACTTGTATCTGCCTGTGTTTGTTTATTTCTCACCCATGGAGGGTTTTGGGTAAGCATCCAAAAGTATTTGTGATGCGTTTGTCTAAATTGAACCTTATGAGATCTCCTGACAGTATTATTTTTAATAACATTTTGATAACTTTAGTGTATATGTTGAAGGCAATTTACCCTTTAGAACTGTAATAAGAACAGGCCTTCAAATAACTCAGATGCGGGTTTTGTCCCAACACAGTTTAATCGTTTTTGAAACCCTGCTTACGGAATCTTGTTCAGTACTTTAGGGCTAAGCTACATGGAGACACTTACTGGCATAATTGTAACTTCTAATGTGAATGCTCTTCTGAACGAGTCCCTCTTTGGGATTTAGCTTGTCACTTCCAAAGCAACATAAATTAAACCAGAAAAAGAGACACTTATTCTGGAACTGTGTCTAGGTGGGGAGTTATAATCAGGGTAGCTAGGTTGATAAATATCCCTATGTAAACAAGTCCTCACCCTAAATACTTTTCCCCTTCCTTAAACTAGTTCATTGATATGCATCTATGGTGTATTCCTTCATATTTAAACAGTGTATGGACAAAATCCTAGGGAGGAAAGTTCTGTTAAATTTTGTGTGTGTAGACTCCATGTTTTGTAGTTGTTAAGCTGTTCTTTTGGGTATTGAAATTTTAACTCTCTGTAAATAGAAGGAAGAATTTTGCAGGGCATGAGAATAAAGGAAGAGGCACTATTGCTTATCCAGCTGCAGCTCCAAATATTGTACTGTTGCATATCACTTTTGAAGAATAGCATCTTACTGCTACATCCATCAGACACATTTCTCAGAGAAAATGCTGATCCTTGCAAGAACCTCATCTGAATGGACATTGCACTGTTTTATCTAAAGTATGCAAACCTGTATAAATCCCACTGTGGTCATGCTGTTCAGGAATCTGTCCACTCAATCAATATATGCCCCTCTTAATCTAAAATAAGTGTCTATGGCAGGTGTGGCTTGTTTACAGTTAATGTGTGGTACCTGGAGGGTATCCCCCCATTCCTGCCTACAGGACTGGGCTTCTGCCCTGTGGCAGAATTGTGGGACTAGGGGCTTCTGCCCTCTAGGGAGGGGGGTCTAAGGGATTTAGACTGGGGAAAGGGAGGTACTTAATTGTTACAGGTTTTGAGAGTATGGAGATTTTTTGTAAAATCCTTCCACCTGTCTGGTTCTCTAGTTAAAAAAATAAAATGCACTGTGGACTGTACCTGAGCCAGTTGCTTAGTTGCAGAGGTAGGAGTTCAAAGGGAGATTTGCAACAGTGGCTCTTAGCTCCCACTTACATATTGGGGTTTAGCAGGTGAGGTGATGGCTCAGTGGGGGCTGCATTTGCTGTAAGCGAATACCCCGCAAGCCAGTGGGGCTTTGAAACAAGCCAGGAACCTAACGCTGATGCTGGCGACATGGAAACTGCTAAAACTAACCTCCTCTGACCAAGGAAAACATCTGCCGAAACCCGGGATCGAACCAGGGACCTTTAGATCTTCAGTCTAACGCTCTCCCAACTGAGCTATTTCGGCTGGTTGAGGGCTGGTTTCTCTCCTCTTTACCCTGAAATTGAAGATTGATGTTTAAGGCTTTATTAAAGGGGTTTTAAAGTGTGTTTGTTCATGTATTGATCGAGTGCTTTGGTTAGCCCATTGCCAAGGTATGCAGAGGTCCACTTCCTCCCTTCTTTGATTTGACAGCCATCAGTGTGCAGTGCTGTACATAACCGAGGAAGACGCTGGCCAAGCCAGTCCAGGGAAAACATGCAGGGCAGATACGCCTTTGCCCCTCTAGAATGACTCCGGCACGGTTGATATTGTTACTGATTCATTAAGTGGGTGAGAAGAGAGGCAGATTGCAGCGGATGTGCGTGGAGGGGGGGTCTAAAATGTGGCTATCTATATGAAATATGTCCCCAGAAAGTAGGCCATATTTCTGCCCTTACTCCTTTGCAAATGCTGGTTGCTCAGATGCAAGAGGTGCCGCAAGTACTCCTTTTCAAGATGCAAGAGAGACAGTCATCCGGGCTTCCTCGGGTGAGCAAAGCACAGGACTGTGAGGGGGTGAACACAAATCCCTCAGAGGGTTGTTGTTTTTGTTGTTTTTTTAAATCAGATCAGATTTAAATCTAGCTTGGGGTTCTGGCCATTGGCCCTGCCCCCTGGTAGAGGAGGTTGCCGACACTCATGCTGCGGCAAGAAGAGGACCTGGAGCCGCTGCAATGGGCCCTCTCACCTAAGACAGCGTCCTGGGGCTGGCTGCACCCATGCGAGTTGTCTCGAAAGTCAGCCCGTGTTGGGGATGTGCCCGCCCGCAAGCACAAAGGCCCCCTTCCTGGGAAGGTGCCCCCCGCGGATTTCACCATGTCGCAAGACCATCTCCTCCCTTTGCAGGAGAATCTCAGCCTGGCTTCACAAAACACCCCCCCCGCCCCCCCGCGGGCGTCCAAACGTCCCGCAAAACTAAAGCCCAGGGGATGCACGAGGCCCTGGCCCCAACAGGCTCACCCCAAAGGGGAAGGACTAGGAGGGGCCACGTGGCCAGGCCCCCTGAGGGCATCACCCTCCCTGGAAGTAGCCCCGAATTGCTTTGCACGGCTGATCGGAACGTCCAACGCTGCACATGTAAAAAACAACTACGTTTCTTCTCCTTTCCCGCGGAGTATTAGCTGTAGCCGTGCAAACACAGGGGCTCTGAATCGGGAGGGAATCAGGCCAGGCAGTCCCTTTTCCAGCCCCTCCCGTCCTCGCTCGCCCGGGGATCGTTTCCGCCGCCTTGTTCTGCACAAAGTCCGCCCTGGGGCCGGCACAGCGCCAGGCGGCGCGTGAGGGGCTGCGGGAACGGTCCCGCCAGCCGGGTCTCTGTGGCGCAATCGGTTAGCGCGTTCGGCTGTTAACCGAAAGGTTGGTGGTTCGAGCCCACCCAGGGACGCGGACCTGCTTTTTACCCCCCGATAGGCTGGGTGTGGGGGGATGCGAGGGAGCGGCCCAGGTTGCGAGTGGGGAGCTGGGGCTTGTGCAAAGGAAACAAATCCTCTTCCCGAAGGACAGGGGACGGGAGCGTGTGTGGGACACTGCGTGGGGCAGGGAAGAGGCAGCGAGCCAAGAGCTGCCCCGACGCAAGGAGGGAGAATGTGTTTCTTTGCACACACACACGTCAGTGCAGCTGGGGGTGTCCTTTGCACCCCCCTTACAAATCCTGTGCCCAGTCTGCGCTGCAAACAAACACTGTGCAAGTGTCTGGGACAAGTGAGTACCAAGCACGTGTATTTTGTGCCCCCTTGGCCATCCCACGTTGCGAGTCTGAGTCCGCACCAAGTATCCTGGCCTCACCTTTTGCACACACACCCCCATGCAAATAATTGCACGGCCAGCCTTTCACACACACCCCTACCTCCTTTCACACACACCCACACACCCCTCCCTCCTTTCACACACACACACAGCCCTCCCTCTTTTCACACACACACACACACCCCTATCTCCTTTCACACACACCCTCCTTTCACACACACACACACACACCCCTACTTGCTGTCACACACACACACACCCACACCCCTACCTGCTTTCACACACACACACCCCTCCCTCCTTTCACACACACCCTCCTTTCACACACACACACACCCCTACTTGCTGTCACACACCCACACCCCTCCCTCCTTTCACACCCACACCCACACCCCTCCCTCCTTTCACACAAACACGCGCACCTACCTCCTTTCACGCACACAGACCCGCACCCCTCAGGCAGGCGGAACCTGGAGGGCCTCCCTGCGTTTCCCCGGCCTGCCGGGGAGCGGTGTGGGGGCTGCACCGGCTCCGGCCGGATGGCTTAGGCGGGTGCACGGCCCCTGCCAGGCAGAGGTTGGCTGAAGGGCTGGAGGCAAGATGGCTGCGCTGGCTGGTGAGTGGGGGGGCAGGAGGCAGGGACACCCCCTTACCTGGGGGATGGGGGAGCCCCCCCTTCTAGGGCTGAAGAAGGTGGAAAGGGGGGTCGCTCCCCTTTTGTCTGGGGGGACCCTCTCCAGTGGGCTCAGCCCAACCTCTCTGGTAGGAAGGACCCCCCCCTTTTGCCCCCCAGCTTAGGGGTCTGGATTGTGCGTGTTCGGTGTGTGGGTGACACACCGTGGCAGGATCCTCTTGTAAAGTGCCTTGAAAGGAACTCTCCGCTCCCTCCAGCCGGTGGATTTTGGCAGCCTGACCCTCTGGGGTCTCTTGGGGAGCAGTGCGGGCACCGAAATCCCTGCAGCGGGGTTGTGGCGGCGCAGGGTGGCTTGTCTGACGCACTCGCACGGGTGGCAAGTCCTGGGGCTGTTGGTCAACAGGCCGCGGGGCGCCGAGCAAACCAAGAAATTCACTACAGCAGGCTCTGAACTGGATTTGGGGAGTGGCAAATGCTAGGGTCCCCAAATATTAGGCTGCTGTCCCGATCCCAGGTGGGTACTAGATTGCTGACTTCCGCCCATGCAGTGCTAGGTGCTGGGCTGTCAGTGTGACGGTTTGGAATAGTGACAAGGCGGGTGGGGTAATATCTTTTATGGGACCAACTTCTGTTGCGGGGAGAGAGACAAGTTTTTGAGCTCCACAGAGCTCTTCTTCAGGTCTGGGAAACTAACTGAGTGTGTCACAGCTAAATCCAAGGGGGGACAGATTGTTTAGCATAAGTAGTTAACAATTTCAAGGGACCGTTGAAAGGGTGTCATTAAGTCACTGACCTACTTTTGCCCTAGACGGTGAATTGTAGGCACTCTTTCTTTTAATCACACTTGTGATTTGGACAGAGGCACGGTAACGCTTGCTTGAAGTGCATTGTTCTTGATATTTAAAAAAGCACCAGTCTGTGTGTGCATTTACTTATTTATTGCTTTGCTTGGTTTCAGGGCTAATATATTTTAGTGGGTGAATGTGACTTTGTGGGGAATGGGTTAGAGTTTTATGACTGAAAGATCTGCTTAGCTTTCCAAACCTTGCAGAATTATACCCATTTGAGAATGATGATGATGAGGCAGGTTGGTCAGTATTAAATCTCTTACCTGGGGCTTGGACATCCCTCCTCTCCCTCCCCTGCCTACCCCGCATTATTCTCACTCTGGGCCTTGGGGGAGGAATAGCAGACTTAGCGGAATGCTGCTCCTGACATGGCAGGGCAGTGCAGCACCATTATCATCTTTCATTGAGATTCTGGCTGTGTTAAAGGTAAACTGCCCTGTGGCTTTTGTTCACAGCTCCTCGCCTGGCCCGGGTTGGGATATTTCTTTTGCGGTAAGTTGCACCTGGTTGGTTGAGCAACCACAAAGAAGATATTTACTTGTGGGGGGAGGGTGGCAAAACGGATTAAATCATTTTGCTGCTTGCAGCCCTCTTCATGCCTTTCTCATGAATCCTTCCAATCTGCCATCTCTACAGCCCTATTCCTTTAACGTATTTCTCCTCAAGTGAGAGTGAATTTGCGCTGAATGCAGCTGCACAGCTCTCTGCTTGGGTTGTTGTTGTTCGTATGGAGACAGTAATGTCAAGTTCTTAATGGACATTCAGGGAAACAAGCCTGGCTTGTCTGATTATGGTAGGGTCACTGGAAAATGTTGCCCCGGGGTTAGATCGCAGGGCTGGAAGTCAGGACTCCGATTCTGTTCTCACTCTGCCACAAACTTTGGTCAGAATGCTTACTTCCTCCATTCGTCCGTTTAGCTGTCTGTAAATGGGGTATTATGCTTCACGGGGCTGAGGGGCTTAATTAGATAGTGTCCGTAATGTACTGTGAGATCCTCGGGTGGAAGGAACGACATAACTGGCAAAATGTTGCTGCTGCACCGTGATGTTCAGCTGTGTTCATTTTTACAGGCCTAGCACTGTGACACCTGTCCACGCTCAGTCACTCCATGAGACGCCAGCGATCGGCCATGCTGACAGGTAACGCCACGCGACCATCTAAGTTCTTTAGCTGAGTGTCACTTCTTCAGGTGGGAGATTGCAAGTGATACAGGAAAGGAATGTCTGTTTGCTACAGTTCTGTTCTGGTGTATGGCCGAAGGAAGCCCAGTTTCTCTCTCTCCTCTTAGCAATCAGTATTAAATGGCAAGGCGTTGGGTCCTAGAGATGAGCCTGCCAGGTAGCCCGGGTGTAATGAAGGTCCCAGTGAAGGTTCCCTGCCTGAGCAGCAGATTCCACGATATCTGGATTTTTCCCCACAATGTGGAGTCTGCTTGTTTGAACAGCATAGAGCTCACTCAGCCTGGTGCGCTATTTTTAATGGTTAGAACTCTCCAAAACAAAACGCGATGCAGTATATACAGCCTGTGATCCAGAACCCTCGCCATCTTCAGCCTCCTGCGTCACAAGGCAGATGAGTGATATTCACAATGTTCTATGTGTTGTGCTCCTCCTCTTCATGGACTGGAATCCTGGTCTTTAATTTGGGGACGAGTTCCAGTGCTTGTGAAAGTGGGGGACAAACAGCACTGGTATGTGAGCCAGGTGCGTCCTTCCCCATCCTTCCCTCTGAGCTGGCCAGCCGTATCCCTGGCTATTCCAGACCCCCGGCTCCTTACCAGAGCACCTTCGTTGTGACTTGCTCTTCCAATCCTGGATCCCATGCACAGGCCTGCCAGTGCATCTCTGTCCTGAACTGCACCATCCCCTGCATTTCCAGCCCAGCCCAGACATGCTTTATTGTCCCGAATGGGGTGGTACTGTGAGATTTCCTCTGGCTTTTAAACTGGCTGGTCCAAAGGTGACCGCTGAGTTTACCCTCGCCCTATTGTGCCATCTTTAGCAGCAGCAGCAGCTGGTATTGAATTGACTATGAGGAGTTTATTCCAGGCCCTTCAGGGGATCGAATGCCCTCAGAGATGAGACACCTTAATCAGTGACTCTGTTAATAAGCGGATAGATTGTAAGCTGGTGTAGCCGTCCATGCTGTTTGTTCTCAGCCCATCCCAGGTCCAGCAAAAGAGCACTACCGTCGTCCAGAAAAAATCCTACGTCCCTACCAGCCGGGGAGAGTATATTGTTACCAAACTCGATGACCTAATCAACTGGGCTCGTAGGGTGAGTGGCCAGGAGCGCCCATGGCCTGTAAACAAGAATGGGTAACAAAGGCTTTGGAGTGCTCGTGGGAAGGTAGATGAGCCTGTCTCTTTGAAAGGGCAGCAATCAAGTTCAAAACCTCTGGTGCCCTGCGATGAAATAGCACATGTTCCTTGGCCAGAGCTGGGGGTTTGGGGGTTTCTGCTTCAGACAGAGGACTAACGTCTTAATCTGAAGGTGCTACAAACTTACTTAAATATTGTGCTGAGAGAGTCACCTTGTTCCTCTGTGGTTTCCCTCCTACCTTGAATATTCCAGCAAATGTTGCTTTCTTGTCTCTATCTGTATCTGAGGTGGCTACGCTGAGTTCAGCCGGTGGGGCTCTTCAGATGACACCTTAAACTGAGGTGTCTCTGCTCTGGAGAATAAGGCTTTGTCCTGGCCAGGATTGCTTTTCTCCATTCTCCTAGGCCCTCGTGCAATTTGTTATGCACTGGCATCTGCCCGTCTGTCCCAGAACAGGCTGCATTTCAGTGGTGCTGCAGGTATAGCTTGGGCATCCTGAAAGGCTGCGTGCATACGCCCAGGTGTAAAGCACCGTGGGGCAGAGGTCTTGTCTTCTCTTTTGCATGCAAAGCCCACATCCATCTGTAGCACTACATGCGTCCTACAGAACGTAAAACACCTTTGCTATCCCCCCCGACCCCCAGACTTCCTGTCCCTTGAAACGTTTGGAGCGGCCCACGCGGGTCTCAGTGCTGCAGACCCCAGTCCTGTTAACCTAACTTAGATCTCTTCCATCCCAGAGCTCCCTGTGGCCAATGACCTTTGGCCTGGCATGCTGTGCGGTGGAGATGATGCACATGGCGGCTCCTCGCTATGACATGGATCGCTTCGGGGTGGTGTTCCGGGCCAGCCCCCGGCAGGCGGACGTCATGATTGTGGCCGGCACCCTGACCAACAAAATGGCCCCAGCCCTTCGGAAGGTATGGATTCTGGCCACGTTGGCAAGTGCAGCTTTATAACTCCAATGTAAAAGGAGTTTCACTGTGAAATCTCTCTCTCCTCCAGGTTTATGACCAGATGCCTGAACCACGCTACGTGGTCTCCATGGGAAGGTAAATGCCAGAGGCTTCCTTATTATCTTACAATTTGCTGGAAGGAAATCTGTTGCCACTGCCTGTGTCAAGTCAGGGTATGCAGTCGTGGGGTGTAATTGCGCTTCCTGTAGGCATACTGAGGGTGCTTTACTCTGACTAGCTCAGGTCCTGGAGCAGTGAAGCTATGTCTGCACGGGCTGCAGAGTGTTCTCCGCAAACCCGCCCAGGAGCCTGCATAATTACTTGTGGGACTAGCCTGTGCTGAAGCAGGCACTGCTGCAGCTTCCCTGCTCCAGGACCCCAGCTAACTAGATTAAAGCTGTCTGGGGTGTGTCTACATGAGCTGCAGTCCCACCCGTGAGTGCAGTATAGACCTACCCTAAGAATGTGTATCAGAACGAGCAGCATGCGTCAGCAGGAGCAGCAGTAATTTTAACCAGACTGGTTTCTAAAACCCCATTTGTATGCACAGATCATGCCGCAGGTTTGGGTTATTGTTGTGTGACTGACACGAAGAGTTTTAGAACATAGATTTCTTTTAAATGAATGAAATTCTTAAGTCCCTTGCTCAGAATCTGGTCTGTCAGGAAAGCAGCCGGGGCATCCAGAGATTCTCAGAACCAGGAGCCTAAGCCATGGGGAGATGCACTGGTGCACAATTATTCATCTGCATGTGTCACTTAGGCTCTTGTGAGCTCGACCCTTTATGTTCATGTTGAATGGCCACAATATTGACTCAGCACTGAACTGTCTGAAAATTGCCCATGGCTTTAAAGTCTTTTGCTTTAACTGCCGTGTGGCTCTGTTCTCTCGGCATCTCTGATGCACGGGTAAAGTCTTGCCTTGCCTTCTGTGTAACTCTTGCCTGGTGCTCCCGAGTTGCACTTCAGAGGACACTGAACCCTTTACGTCTTTTGTAGCTGCGCTAATGGTGGTGGTTACTACCACTACTCCTACTCCGTGGTGAGGGGCTGCGACCGCATTGTGCCAGTGGACATCTATGTTCCAGGTAAAAAGAAACTCTGCTTGTCTCTGTGGGATTACAGCATGTTACTCTAAGCGCAGCAAGCTGGAACATAGCTGCAGCAACCTATCGCTGTGTTTTAGTTTGGACTGTGACTGTAATATGTTATGACTCCAGTCCAGTCTGTTGCTACTGAAGGGCCTTTTGTTTAAATTTTAAACTGCATCACTTACATTTTCAGGCTTTCATTACATTGTGTTCAAACAAGGAATTGGGAAGAAAGTCAAATCCTTGTAACTTCTAGACAGGCGATTGTATCCAGTTCAGTCTGGGCATGGCACAGGGGTATTCATGAGTCCACAAGGAAGGAATGTTCTGTGTCAACATACCAAGTTATTTACAAGGAAAAGCAGTTCTGACATACATAAAACTTTTCCAAGTGCATCTCTGTTCTAACGTGTAAAAATACAGCCCTCTCGTCTGTGACGGCTGCTTTTTTTAATGCAAGAGAAAAACTTATGCCTTATTTCCAACTTAACAGTGAGGATGATTAAAACCCCCCTGGAATAAACTGCCTCGGGACATCTTCAGAACAAGACCGGCTGCCTTTCTGGAAGAGATGTTTTAGTCAAGTTATTGGGCTCCATCCAGGGGTAATTGGGTGAAATTCTCTGGAACTGTGCTATGCTGGAGGTCAAACTAGATGGTCTAATGGGTCCCTTCTGGCCTTAAAACGTATTCATTTATGAAGTCTCTCTCTGAGTGACCCTGTTGTATGTCAGCTGGTGTCTTTAGCCCACCCAGTGCAGCTGGTTGGCTGTTGTCTATTATGTGTACTGAGGTAGCACCTTGGAGTTTCAGTCATGGAGCAGGACCCTCCCGCCCCGTGCTAGGCGCTGGACAAATGCGGCCCCGAAGAGCATACAGTTCTCAGGCTCTCCCTCTCTCCCTCAGGCTGCCCACCTACTGCCGAAGCACTGCTCTATGGAATCCTGCAGCTGCAGAAGAAAATCAAGCGGGAGAAGAAGATTCAAATCTGGTACAGGAAATAGCCTCCCTTATTTATGACCTAGCTATTCACCCCCTTCCCTGACAGAGAAATGTATTGGTATTGTCACGCACACTGCAGCTGTGGTCTGCACAAGCCTCACAATAAAATGTGATCTGTTTAACGTGATCTCCTGTCCTTAAACGTTCCCACTCGTTTATTTAAACTGGGGGGGGCACACTTCACAGCCAGTGTCATTGCACATCCCAGGTGCTCCCTGGGCGCCATCCTCCCATCCCTCTTTTTTTCAGGGACTCTCTGCAACTCATCCAGTGCCCCCCTTCCAGGTGTTCTGGGTGCCCTCCCCCCACACATTTACCCCCCATGGGTATATGGGTTAAATCGGATAGGATTCCAAATACACTGGTTCCTGGGTGGAATGGTTCACGCGGGGGACAGAGCATGCCCACTAGGTTCTTCACATTGTTAGCTGCTGTTGCCAAACATCTGTTCTGCAGCCTGCCTCCCTTCTGTGACTCTGAGTTTGACCCCCTGGCTGCAGTGGAAATTGCAGGTTCAGGAAACTGGCCCCTCTTGTGTAGTGATGTTGTTTACGTAAGATAGTGTTAACTGTGCAAGCGGCCAAACAAAACGGGGCAAACCAATTTCAAACACCAGAGGAGTTGAGGCAGATACATAAGTGTGTTTCGAATGTTTCACAGAGTCCTGGTTTGATTTTAAACTGGGGGAAAAGTACCTCTCAACTCCTACCTCTTTGATGATAACAGGGTTAGATTCAGCTTGCATAGATGAGATTTATTTGGGTTTTTTTACCCCTCTGTGGCAATCAGGACCGAGATGTGTCCCCAGCTTTGCCATCGATGGGATGTTTTGTAAATCAGTCCCAAGCCTGCTCTAAACCAAACTCCCAGATGTCTCATCTCCACTTCCTCACCTGCAAAATTCTGAGCTTGATGCTGTCAGCAAAAACACAGCTACACCAGAGGCTGATATGGACCTAAATCAACATTTACAGTCTTCATTTCAGCCCATTACTGCAGCTTCTATACCTCCCTTTGCCACCCTAAAGCTCTGCTCTCTTTGATCTTTACACTTTTCATATACAGTATCTGTGAACTGTCTTCAGTCGTCACTTCAGCCAACCCATTAATTCCCGCCCCTTTTATAATCTTTACTGCTAAATGAGTCCCTCTGGCCTCCGGATAGATTTTGCGGCTCTTCTCTCAACTCCATCCAGTTTATCATCATCTTTCTGATAATGTGATGCCTAGTACAATGTCCCAGGTACTGCAGCACCAGAGCTGTACAGAGAAGGATTTATCTCCCTGTTCCACGACGTCTATGCATACAACACAACTGTATTTGACCTCTCTTTATAGCTAGGTCCCATTGGATACTTAGCACTTCTGTACATCAGGCCTCTTATCTGGTTGCTTAACTCAATTCTGAGATCCCTGCCTGTCATGCTGACCAACATTCTCATTGTTTTCTTTGCTCCCCCATTTCCGTCAGTGTTCACGTGTTATCTCTTGTCTTAGATTGGAAGCTCTGTGGGGCAGGGACCATGCATTTGGACAGCCCCTAGCTCAATGGGGACTTGGTTTGTGGGTGGGGCTTACAGTCTATATTTAGGCACCTGCTTTATCTAGAATCTTGCCCAGCAATCTTATTAAAAAGCAGCGGCTTTTGTGAAAATGGGACAGGAATAGAAAGCTTCTAAGCCGATCTTAGGCTGCCACCATCAGGACCACAGGAGAGTAAACAGATTGGTGATTTGCTACCAGCACTTCAGGCCACCTGTAATGACGAGCACAGAGCCACTGCAGAGTTATGTGTGCTTATAAAAAATGAAAATAAATTATTCTGAAGTCTTGAGCTGTAGTTTTTAAGTCAATTTACTGTCTTTAGTGTTTGTATTAATAGCATGTCCACCACATCTATGTACAGAGGTGGATAGTCAGTCATGTATTGGTAAACTTCCAGGAAGGTCATAAGAATTCATTACCAAAATCTTAATTAAAAACAGGCCATTGGCCAAAAATATAAGTGGAGATTCCCACAGGATATGCTCTGGGAGTTGTCTGAATCTCATTTAATTACACAAATGCAAATGCCAGGCTTTCAGAATTAAACTCTGTGGGGTAGAGGGTACTTTACTCGGCTGGTCGGGGAGAGTCAAGTCTTGATCTTTAAAAAAAGACAGTGTTCCACTGGAAACTCCGATTAGAAAATCCCTCATTCAATCCCTACCTACAGTCCCCTACTGATTTTCACTTTAATCAACAGCTGTGGAGCCTACAGCGAGGGCTCTGAGCGCAGGTCAAACCCCACAATAAAAACATTCTTTAAAAACGTAGGAGAAATGCTCCAGTTCCACAGCCAGGCCTTGGGGCAGGTTTCGTTTACCAAATAACACCTAGCTCTGACCTAGGGTCTTAGAGCCATAGATCTCAAAGCATTGGCTGAGGGGGAGAAAGGGGATAATGTATTGTGGATGGGGAAACTGAGGCACAGACGGGGCAGTGACTTGCTCATAAACACCAGCAGCTCAGTGGCAGAGCTGGGACTAGAAGGCAGGAGTCCTGAATCCCAGTCCTAGTCACTTGGACCCTTTGTGGTGCAGGGTCCACTACAGACGTGCTAGTTCTAAACTGTGATAAACTTCCAACTGTACTTTCCCAAATCTTCCCCTCCTCTCAATCTTACTGGAAAGTCCAATCGATATGTTAATCTTCCCTCATTAGTACTGTAGAGCGATGAATATTCCCTCCCCTCCCTGGATTGTAAATAGCCAGTCCTTGATGATTTAGTTTTCACTCCTGCTGGCAGGATTTCTTCCCTCTCTCTTTGTTGTAGCAGCTGAGTGAGCGAGACAGGAGAGGGTGCTGGGTGGCTGCTCACTCTTTGATGATGGTGGGCGTGATCATTTTGTGGAAGGAGTAGTACCGGCAGTCCTCAGGCGGGATCAAGTCCATCACGCTGGTGCTTACGTTCTCCTTCTTGAACCCTGCCTCCATCAGGTGTGCAACTTGAGTCTCCTAAGGGAGGGACACGTAAGACAGAGACCGGTGAGGTTCTGAGCCACCGCTGCCTGAACACACAGTCTGTCCCAACGTGATCCTCGAGGAAGGAGACGCCTAACCCTTTGTTTAACTGGTCTGGTTACATTAAAATGACACTGCCCCAGCCACTAAGATGGTTGAAGCTTTAGAACTGTCCTGGAAAAACACCCACTGTACTTTATGGTGCTTCTGAAGCGTATCCTTGAACTGGGTCCCGCCAAGCCCTACTTGTCAACCGTTCCTTCCTGCTCATATTATCACCTGCCTGTTATCTAGCCGTGCCATTTAACGGAGGGCCTGTTTCCAAAGTGCTGAGGACTGGCCTGTTTTTATGTGGATCTAATCCAGGCCGGTAAAACTCATGTGCTCGTTTGTGTCCGCAAACAGAATGGCAGGTGTGAGGCCTAATGCAGCTTTGCACCCACAGTTGGGCAGGTGGTAGGACTCTGGTATCTGTATGCTCCTGTCAGCAGCCACCTTGGGTGAGTGAGAAACGACTGCAGGGTTTGGCACCCCCTCGCCTGTGGTCATATCTGCCATCAGGCTCTCCGAGCCTCTGCCCCTCCTCACCTCAAACATCTTCTCAATGTCCGTGTACTCCGTCTTGAGCAGCTCCCCCCAGGATGTCAGGTTGCAGTAGGTGAGCACACCGCCAGCTTTCAGCAAGCGGAAAGCGTGACCCTGTGGAAGAGGGAAACAAATGGGAGGCTGATGGGATTTAGGGGCTGCCCTAAACACCGTGCTCCTCTCTGCCTTCCCTCCGTAGCATAGGGTTGCCAACTTGTAATATTTAAAAAACGGACACTCCAGCAGGAGTGCGGGAACATCCCCTGTCCCGCCTCTTCCACCAAAGCCCCGTCCCGTCCCGCCTCTTCTCCTGAGGCTCTGCCCCCTTCGACTCTTCTCCTCCCCCCGTCTCTTGCTACTTGCCTGCGGAGGTAGGGCTGGAGTGGGTGATGACAGTCTCTTCCTGCTTGCAGTAACTGGACTTTGGGTGTCTGGTCAGTAGATCTGACTGGACGCTGTCAGGCCCCCTTTTGGACTGGATTTTCCAGTCAAAAACCAGGCACCTGGCCATCCTACTGTAGCACCTGCCATCTAGAACAACCTCCCCCGACATCTCCCCTCTCCATTTCCTTTCAGAGAATCTGTGAAAGCTTCAATTGCCCCTTGCTAGGGTCAGTCCCTCTCCCACGTAACTCCAGCAAAACACTTCTTGAGTAGCATTGGTAGGAAAGGTGCCACAGGAGACAAACGTGGGCTACGTGCGAAAATCCCACGTTCCTAAAACACTGCTGGGCCCCAAAGCAGCATGGAGAAGCTGATGGCTGTAACGTAACAACCGGCAAAGGCCCATCCTAGCAAGTCTCTCGGGGCCAGGTCCGTCTCATGACGACTCCCGTGTGGCTTTGGAGGTGGGCTACAGATCTAACTCTCCAGCTCAGAGAGGCCTCTGGGGGATTAAAGTCCTGACCCTGTCAGGTGATATGTCCTCAGTCCCCAGTGAAACCCAACCGGAGCTGAGAGCACTCAGCATCTTGTCTGAGCAGGCCCCCAAATGCCTGGAGCTGCTGCAGAAATGCTAGCAGGGGGCTTGCAATATGCGGATAACAAGGGAAGAATCCTGCTCGTTGGAGAACTGCAGGAGAGTCTGTTACCTTGATAAAGCTGAACTGGTGAGTGTGCCAGGTTTCTGCTGACAGGGGATAGGTATCATAGAGGATGCCTGTCCAGGGAAACCGAGGGAAATAATGCATTAGCTGCAAGATATGCTGTAGCACAGACTGGGATCGTTTAGTTGGGCTAAGATTCCTCTTCGTAGCTGGCTGCTTGGCGTGTCTCCCCCCCTTAACACATGACATTTGAGTCCCATGCATTTGATAACACCAGTGTTGGCGATAGCAATCGTACCGACAGCAACGTGCTTTCCTTCTGCCAAGCTTTGGGAGGCTGGGCTAAGCTGGCTAGCTGAATTTCATCTCTCCTGCTTCAGTGCAAGCTAATGAGGCAGCAGGGCCTAGTGGCCAGAGCACTGAGCTGGGAGTCAGGAGGCATCAGTTCTATTCTTGGCTGTGCCACTGGCCTTGGGCAAGTCACCTCCCTTTTGTGTGCCTCAGTTTCCCCGCCAGGCTTCTGTCTTGTTGATTTAGACTGTAAGCCCTGTAGGGCAGAGATTGTCTCTCACCGTATGTGGGTACACCGCCTAGCCCAATGGGGCTCTGGTGCTCTATCCACTAGGTCACACAGCCTCCCATGTAGCTAATGTGCAGCTCCTCCAGCAATGCATGGTACTTAATCTTAGGGCCTGAGTTTTTTCATAGAGCCTGAGCAAGGTCAGCTCCCATTGAATTGGATGGGAGTTTCAGGTGCTCAACACCCATGAAAATTAGGCCACCTGGTATATTTTCCTATGGGTGCGTGAACATTCTTACTCCTAGCATGACTAAATTCAGGTCCTGTTCAGACTGGGTTTACGTAGCACCCTTCTATCAAGTATATAGCTAGCGCCCCTGATTCATGCTCCATTTGAATCCCTCCATTGTCTAATGGCCACACCTGTCCTAGATTTCATAACATTTCAGGCCAGACCACGTGCCACTCTAAATCCTGCCCAGTAAAGTCAGGCTTGCTGGCTCTGGCGTAGTTTGTCTTTCTCTGGGCCCCTGATCCATGGGTGTTGTGGAGGTCCTCACTGCCCAGCAGCCTCCTTCTCCACAACCCACCCCTGGGATTCCAATGATCTCTTTGGATTTTTATTTCAATCTGCTTCCCTTACCGTCAAAGTGTCCATCTGGCAGCGTCAGCACCACGTCTTCCCACAGCCCCTTCAAGGGGACGACCTTCAGGCAAGACAAGGAGAAGTCACCAGATGGTATGGAGGCACAGATTCTGATCAATGATTGACCAAAGCGAGAATAAGAAACACCCAGGGAATGGGGCAGGAAGGAAGAGTTGGATCAATGTCCACTACATGCAGCATTAAAGTTGTTTTCCTCTTAACAAGCCCTGATTAAATATAAAAGTCCAGCTCCACAATGGGTGTACGTCAGTGGAGGGCGGTAGCCGCAACGGAGCGAAGCTGATCTGCACCAAGGATTTGGCGAGAGAGAGAGAGTGTGTCACAAGACCAGCATTTGCAACTTCTAACACACAGATATTGGGCCAAATCCCACCCTGGTGTAATTCAAGTCCATTTGCTGCAGTGTAAGTTACACTAGGGATGGATTTGGCCTAGTAAAAGTGGTGGGGGCAGAGGGGGGGGGGAAGGGGAGAGTCCACAAGTCAAATTCAACCCCACTGGCATCTCGCTGGTCCTCACTGGAGTGGCATCCATGTAACCCAGGGTGCGGTGCCCATATGTGATAGATTAACTGAGGATCCTCTACCCCATCAAGGGGACGCTAATACATTGTGACCGATTTAAAAAAGGGGTTTATGGTGCAAATTAATAAACAACTTGATACTACTGAGTGTACTGCAACCGTGTGGGGCCAGCCTTCGCTTTACTGAGTGAGTTAATGTTTTGCTTAATGGAGTGGTTGTGTGTTGCTAAACTTTTCTTCTGCTTCCAAGTTATGAAAGTTTTGTTTTTTTTAACTCTGGTTCCAAAGATTTCCTCATTCAGCTCAGCCCTGGTCTACACTACGAGTTTAGGTCGAATTTAGCAGCGTTAGATTGATTTAACCCTGCACCCGTCCACATGACAAAGCCATGTTTGTCAACTTAAAGGACTCTTAAAATAGATTTCTGCACTCCTCCCCAAGGAGGGGATTAGCACTGAAATCAACATCGCCGAATCAAATTTGGGGTAGTGTAGACGCAATTCGATGGTATTGGCCTCCGGGAGCTATCCCAGAGTGCTCCGTTGTGTCCACTCTGGACAGCACTTTCAATTCAGATGTACTAACCAGGTACACAGGAAAAGCCCCAGGAACTTTTGAATTTCATTTCCTGTTTGGCCAGCATGGCAAGTTGATCAGCACAGTCCCAGAATCACAAAAGAGCTCCAGCATGGACCGAACGGGAGGTACTGGGTCTGATCGCTGTATGGAGAGACGAATCCATGCTATCAAAACTCCGTTCCAAAAGACGAAATGCCAAAATATTTGCCAAAATCTCCAAGGGTATGATGGACAGAGGCTACAACAGGGACCCACAACAGTGCCATGTGAATATTAAGGATCTCAGGCAAGCCTACCAAAAAACCAAAGAGGCAAACAGCCGCTCCAGGTCAGAGCCCCAGACATGCCGCTTCTATGATGAGTTGCATACTCCCTACCACTACCCCACCCCTGTCCGTGGACACCTGCAAGGGGGGAGTCTCATGCAACAGGGATGACGATTTTGGGGATGAGGAAGAGGAGGACGACGATAGCGTACAGCAGGCAAGCGGAGAAACCGTTCTCCCCAACAGCCAGGAACTATTTATCATCCTGGAGCCAATACCCTCCCAAGGCGGGCTCCCGGACCAGGAAGCCGGAGAAGGCACCTCTGGTGAGTGTACCTTTGTAAATGTAATACATGGTTTAAAAGCAAGCGTGTTTAATGATTAATTTGCCCTGAAGACTTGGGATGCATTTGCGGCCAGTACAGCTACTGGAAAAGTCTGTTAACATGTCTGGGACTGGAGCGGAAATCCTCCAGGGACATCTCCATGAAGCTCTCCTGGAGGTACTCCCAAAGCCTTTGCAAAAGGTTTCTCGGGAGGGCAGCCTTATTCCGTCCTCCATAGTAGGACACTTTACCATGCCAGGCCAGTAGCACGTAGTCTGGAATCATTGCATAACAAAGCATGGCAGCTGATAGTCCCGGTGTTTGCTGGCATTCAAACAACATCCGTTCTTTATCTCTCTGTGTTCTCCTCAGGAGAGTGATCATCCTAGATAATGGGGGGGGAGGTTTAGTTGGGTTTGTGCTGCACGTTTGGGCTGCACACCGCAGCCCCTCCTTTTAAATGGCCAACGCAACGGGTGCTTGGTATGGGAAAGGAGGGCACTGCTGTTTGAAACCATTCCCACGTGATATGAAGGCTGAAGAAGCCGAAAGACTGTGGCTTACCATGGCTGCCTGCAAGCCGAATTCCATTGCCTGGCCCTGCGTGTGTGATCTTTCGCACCAAACCAGCAGGCCCTCAATATAAGAGGCAAAATGCGACCTTGTACCGAAAGCACATGTGCTATGAAATGTTAACAGCTTGGTTCACCATGAAAGAGTCTACCCATTGTTCTCTAAAATGTGTCTTTTTAAATACTACTCTCCTTTTTTTCCTCCCGCAGATGCAAATGTTTCAATGCTCCCCCATCATCTCTGTCCCAGAGGCTAGCACAGATAAGAAGGCGAAAAAAACGCACTCGCGATGAAATGTTCTCTGAGCTCATGCAGTCCTCCCACAATGAAAGAGCTCAGCAGAATGCGTGGAGGCAAACAGTGTCAGAGTCCAGGAAAGCAGAAAGTGAACATGAGGACAGGAGGGACGAGCGAGATGAGCGGTGGGGGGAGCAAGGTGAGAGGAGGCAGGATGCAATGCTGAGGCTACTGGGGGATCAAACTGATATGCTCCAGCATCTGGTGGAGCTGCAGGAAAGGCTGCAGGAGCACAGACCACCACTGCAGCCCCTGTGTAACCGCCCGCCCTCCTCCCCAAGTTCCATAGCTTCCTCACCCAGATGCCCAAGAACGTGGGGGGGAGGGCCTCCAGGCACCCAACCACTCCACCCCAGAGGATTGCCCAAGCAACAGAAGGCTGGCATTCAATAAGTTTTGAAGTGCAGTGTGGCCTTGTCCTTCCCTCCTCCACCACCCAACTTGGTGCTTCCCTCCTCCCCCACCCCTCCCAGGCTACCTTGGCAGTTATCCCCCTGTTTCTGTGATGAATTAATAAAGAATGCATGATTTTGAAACAACAATGACTTCATTGCCTCTGCAAGTGATGATTGAAGGGGGGAGGGCGGTTGGCTTACGGGGAAGTAGAGTGAACCAAGGGGGCGGGTTTTCATCAAGGAGAAACAAACAGAATTGTCACACCATAGCCTGACCAGTCATGAAACTGGGTTTTAAAGCTTCTCTGATGCCCTGGTGTCTGGCTGCGCATAATCAGTGGCCAGGCGATTTGCCTCAACCTCCCACCCCGCCATAAACGTCTCCCCCTTACTCTCACAGATACTGTGGAGTACACAGCAAGCAGCCAATGGGAATATTGGTTTCGCTGAGGTCTAACTGAGTCAGTAAACTGCGCCAGCAAGCTTTTAAACATCCAAATGCACATTCTACCACCATTCTGCACTTGCTCAGCCTATAGTCGAACAGCTCCTGACTACTGTCCAGGCTGCCTTTATATGGCTTCATGAGCCATGGCATTAAGGGGTAGGCTGGATCCCCAAGGATAACTATAGGCATTTCAATATCCCCAACAGTTATTTTCTGGTCTGGGAAGTAAATCCCTTCCTGCAGCTGTTCAAACAGACCAGAGTTCCTGAAGATGCAAGCTTGTTGATGTCTGTGAAACATCCCTTGTGATCCACCAGTGCATTCTGTACCATTGAAAAATACTCCTTGCAGTTTACGTACTGGCTGCCAAAGTGGTCCAGTCCCAAGATAGGGATATGCATTCCGTCTATCACCGCGCCACAGTTAGGGAATCCCATTGCAGCAAAGCCATCCACTATGACCTGCGCATTTCCCAGAGTCACTACTCTTGACAGCAGCAGCTCAGTGATTGTGCTGGCTACTTGGATCACAGCAGCCCCTACAGTAGATTTGCCCACTCCAAATTGATTACCGACTGACCAGTAGCTGTCTGGCGTTGCAAGCTTCCAGAGGGCTATCGCCACTCGCTTGTGAACTGTAAGGGTTGCTCTCTTCTTGGTATTCTTGCACTTCAGGGCAGGGGAAAGCAAGTCACAAAGTTCCATGAAAGTGCCCTTAACGCACGCGAAAGTTTTGCAGCCACTGGGAATCATCCCAGACCTGCAACACTATGTGGTCCCACCAGTCTGTGCTTCTTTCCCAGGCCCAGAATTGGCATTCCACGGCATGAGCCTGCCCCATTGCCACCAGGATGTCCAAATTGACAGGACCCGTACTTTGAGAGAAGTCTGTGTCCATGTCCTCATCACTCTTGTCACCGCGCTATCGTTGCCTCCTTGCCTGCTTTTGCAGGTTCTGGTTCTGCACATACTGCAGGATAATGCGCGAGGTGCTTAGAATGCTCATAACTGCCACGGTGATCTGAGCGGGCTCCATGCTTGCCGTGGCATGGCGTCTGCAGGAGAGCAGAGTTGCAGCGGAAGCGGTGGCTGACGATGGATGCCATGAGAATAGATATTTATAGAGAACGACGAGAGGACCTGCAAGGTGGATTCAGGAGAGCAGAGTTGCAGCGGAAGCGGTGGAGGACGACAGTACCGCACACATTTCCCGAGGAAGAACACGGGTACCCAGGAGCCCATGACAGGCAACACGGAGAAATTCGCTATTGAGACAATAGCAGAGCGGAGCTGCAGTGGAAGCGGTGGATGACGACGGTTAGCAGTCCTACTGCACTCTCTGCTGAAAGCAGTATGGCGTCCGCATGGAAAAAAGGCGCGAAACCATTGTCTGCTGTTGCTTTCACGGAGGGAGGGGCGACTGACGACATGTACCCAAAACCACCCGCGACAATGTTTTTGCCCCATCAGGCATTGGGAGCTTAACCCAGAATTCCAATGGGCGGCGGAGACTGCGGGAACTGTGGGATAGTTACCCACGGTGCACCGCTCCATAAGCCAATGCTAGCCATGGTAGTGAGGATGCACTCTGCTGACTTAATGTGCTTAGTGTGGACATACGCAATCAACTGTATAAAATCTATTTCTAAAAATCGACTTCTGTAATATCGACCTAATATCGTAGTGTAGACATACCCTCAGGGAAATCTAGAGGGTAAGAAATGGGCAGGAAGACTGGCCCAGTGGTTAGGGCACTGGGGAGCGACTTGCGATCTGGAGTCAATTCCTGGCTCCGACAGTCTTCCTATGTGACCTTGGGCAAACCACAATCTAGCTTGTGCCTCGCTTCCCCAGCTGTAAGATGAGGGTAATGCTTTGGGGAGTGGGGGACAAAATCCTTTACCAACTGCAAGGCGCTCGGAGCCTGGTGATAAGGGCTGTATATGAACATAGCTACACAGCCAGAGATTGGGATAAGTCCCCCCATCCCAGGCCATATTGTAGCCCGTTGATAATCCCTGCTGAGCTCAGCTGTAGCTACAAAGGTGCACAGAGTCTGCAATGCATCCTTGTCTACAGCGAGCGGAGCTGCTCGTACCTTGTGTGGCTGTTTCTTGGCCCACTCCTGCAGCCTCTGGAAGACGCCCTCATTGCATTCTATGATCCAGTGCTCCTCAATGTCGAACTCTTCCAGTTTCGTGGCCGCGATGGCCATGCCAAACCCCACTTCCAGCACACGGCCACCTGGGGAAAGACAGGTCACAGCCTGGCTACCAATGTTCTGTAGGCATGCTCGAGAGTTAAATGACAGCTGTCTTGATCGCAGGATACAAGGCAGCTGGTCCCTTAGTCTTCTGTGCTCAGATACGAACGTGGGAGGAACTGGCTGGGGCAATATAGAGCCTTTCACCTATAGGTCACTGGTGCGGGTCCAAGCCAGGCTGCTAGTGACCAGCAGTCATTGCTGTCTGAAGGCTTTTTGGTCTTGATGTCTGCCCCCACGCAGCTGGCTCTAGCTGGGTCTCCTCTCTCTGCAGTCTCAGCAACGTGACCAAGGATTAGATGGGCCATGGAGACTGAAAATCACTCTTATTTCTTAAAATCACTCCTGATCATGCAAACACTTACCTGCAGGCTTAACCTTAAACATGTGACAATCCCATTGATGTCAAGGGGGCTGCTCATGTGCTTGTATAAGTGCGTGTTCGGAATCAGAGCCTAACTGTTTGGGAGGATGCTTTGAAAATGTAGCCCTGGATAAGTCTGAAGTATTATTACACTATTCTGGCCGTAGTGCATTGGAATAACACTACATTGGCTGGAGCTGCACAAGACTCCACGTAATGTTTGAATCCATAGGGACAGAGGACTGCCAGACCTGAAGAAAAGCTCTGTGGAGCTCAAAAGCTTGTCTTTCACCAACAGAAGTTGGTCCAGTAAAAGATATTCCCTCCCCCACCTTGTCTCTCTCATATCCTGGCACAAACATGGCTACAGCAACACTGCAAAACAGACTGGATAAAAGCAGGGGTCAAACTCCTCTCTGACAGTGGCCATCACCAGGTGCTTCAAAAGAAGGGTCAGAAATTAACCTGCCCTTGGAGAACGTTTTTTCTTGACCCCCATCAGAAAGAGGTGAGTTTATGCCCTAAAAGGGGTTATTGCCCTTCCAAACTTTGAGGATTTTTTTCTCCAAACCAATTTTAAAAACCTGTAATACCTTCATTACTTATATGAAATGTGGTTAGACCTTTTCCTAACAAAAGGAAACTACCTGATCCCTCTGGGCTGCTTCTCTGGTAACAATTCACTGCTTGTGGCACCTTAGAGACGAACCAATTTATTTGAGCATAAGCTTTCGTGAGCTACAGCTCACTTCATCAGAGGCATACTGTGGAAACTGCAGAAGACATTATGCATCCGATGAAGTGAGCTGTAGCTCACGAAAGCTTATGCTCAAATAAATTGGTTAGTCTCTCAGGTGCCACAAGTACTCCTTTTCTTTTTGCAGATACAGACTAACACAGCTGTTACTCTGAAACCTAAAAATTCACTGCTTGTAGACATGCCACTAAAAATCTCCATGTGACATGTTTCAAGAGCTTTGGGCCTAAACCTTAGGGTACTGAAGTCCGTGTGAGTCTTTCTTTCCATTCATTTTAATGGGCTTTGGATCAGACACTTTGTTTTTAAATGAAAGGTAAAGTGCAAAGATCAAGGAGATCACCTGAGCCTTCTGGTACTTTAGCCCTCCTCCAATGCAGAACTGCAGACCTCCCCTCCCCCTCTCTTGCCCTAGGGATAAGTCTGCAGCTATTTGGAAACCCGTCTTCTATGACACAGAGCACAACTGTTTGACCCAGCTACTGTTACAGGGGTGCTATTCTTAACCCTGCTTCTCTGGAGCATATGGATTTGCCTGGCATTTACAGTTCAAATGTGGATTGCATGACAGAGAAGAGTGAACTCCAAGGACAATGGACAGGAGATTATTTGTGCACTGTCGGAGTTCTCTTGACTTTAGACTGAAAAGCTTCAACAGGCCTGATCCCCCCCTTCCCCCGCAATGTTACCCTCAAAGCTGTGCAGAAATCAAATACTTTAAAGGCATCTATGTAGAATGAAAGTCCAAAACTCTGCCGTCTCGATCCACCTGGGCAAGCCATGTTTAAAGTTTCCTTAGGGGACCTGAAGCACTGTTCTGACGTACTCAGAACACATGGCTTCCATTGCTCTTTCAATCAGGGAGCGAAACAATTCATAAAAAGCTGACAGTGACTCTGATATCTTAGCCACACAGCAGATAGTCGCCCGGGCGAGGACTTGGCCGGAAGGTTTAGAAAACACCAGGCTTTCGGCTCTATGCTGGGAGCTCAGCTCCTTATTCAACGCCAGTCTTCATGCGGGGAGGAAATGCTTGTTACATTATCAATTCGTTTCAGGGTAGGGGCAAAGCCCAGCTCCTCTTGATAACTAGCGGGGAGCCTTTGACACTGGCCCCCGGGGCCGTGAGCAGGGCGAAGGGAGAATCAAGTGGAGCAAGACCCCGAAGCGCACGAAGGGCCCCCGCCGTGTCTGCAAACGGCTCCGTGTCCCCCCGCCTATTGCTCGTCCCTGTTCTTCCCAAATGCGCAAAGCCTTCGGGGCGCTTCCCTCGGCTGACAAGAAGCAGCCGCCCGGCTCAGGGCAGCGTCCCAGCGCGGGGAACGACAGCGCACCCTTCCCGATACCATCCCGCGGGACCCCCCCGACGCCTGGCCGCTGCCACTACTCGCCCCCCACCTCCCTGCAAGGAGCTGGGACCTCACTCGCCTGTTACCTTTGGACGCTGCTACCGTCGCCAGAGAATGCATGTAAGGGGTCTCCCACCTCTCCATCACTGGTTTGCCCATGATCTCCAAGTGGGTGTCCGTCTGATTGAAGCCAGCGTCTGCCCCCTTCCATGAGGGCGTGCAGTTCTCTCCCGGGAGGAAGATAGGAGCAGCTGCGGAGGAGTTCATGGTGTTGCCAGTTCTCCCACCCGGGGGAGGAAAGTCCAGCAGGCTGGGGAGGAGAGGGAAAGGGAGCCCTCGTGATCTCGCTGGCTTTATATAGGCAAGCCAGAAAAGGCTGAGTGTGCAAAGAAGAGCAGAGGCTACTTCTGGATAAAAGGGATCCCTTCTCTGGGCCCTGGGTCCTGAGCATGCCCAGTACAAATTGGGAGAGGAGGAGGGCAGAGATGTGAACGAGGAGGGACATCTGCCGATGCCTTGGAGAAATGCATGGACACCGATTACCGGGCAGAGCGAGTGCAGGTTGCAAGGAGATGTGTAAACAGAGCACTTCCACTCCCTCTGTGGTCAGGGAAGGACGCACTCTTTCTGCAAAAAGAAAAGGAGGACTTGTGGCACCTTAGAGATTAACCAATTTAGTTGAGCATAAGCTTTCCTGAGCTACAGCTCACTTCATCGGATGCATACCGTGGAAACTGCAGCAGACTTTATATACACACAGAGACCATGAAACAATACCCCCTCCCACCCCACTGTCCTGCTGGTAATAGCTTATCTAAAGTGATCATCAAGATGGGCCATTTCCAGCACAAATCCAGGTTTTCTCACCCTCGCCCCCCCCCCCCCCCACAAACTCACTCTCCTGCTGGTAATAGCCCATCCAAAGTGACCACTCTCTTTGCAATGTGTATGATAATCAAGGTGGGCCATTTCCTGCACAAATCCAGGTTTTCTCACCCCCCCCCCCATACACACACAAACTCACTCTCCTGCTGGTAATAACTCATCCAAAGTGACCACTCTCCCTACAATGTGCATAGTAATCAAGGTGGGCCATTTCCAGCACAAATCCAGGCTTTCTCACACACACACACACCCCGAAACACACACACACACAAACTCACTCTCCTACTGGCAATAGCTCATCCAAACTGACCACTCTCCAAGTTTAAATTCAAGTTTAACCAGAACGTCGGGGGGGGGGGGGGGGGTAAGGAAAAAACAAGGGGAAATAGGCTACCTTGCATAATGACTTAGCCACTCCCAGTCTCTATTTAAGCCTAAATTAATAGTATCCAATTTGCAAATGAATTCCAATTCAGCAGTTTCTCGCTGGGTCTGGATTTGAAGTTTTTTTGTTGTAAGATAGCGACCTTCATGTCTGTGATTGCGTGACCAGAGAGATTGAAGTGTTCTCCGACTGGTTTATGAATGTTATAATTCTTGACATCTGATTTGTGTCCATTTATTCTTTTACGTAGAGACTGTCCAGTTTGACCAATGTACATGGCAGAGGGGCATTGCTGGCACATGATGGCATATATCACATTGGTGGATGTGCAGGTGAACGAGCCTCTGATAGTGTGGCTGATGTGATTAGGCCCTGTGATGGTGTCCCCTGAATAGATATGTGGGCACAGTTGGCAACAGGCTTTGTTGCAAGGATAGGTTCCTGGGTTAGTGGTTCTGTTGTGTGGTATGTGGTTGTTGGTGAGTATTTGCTTCAGGTTGCGGGGCTGTCTGTAGGCAAGGACTGGCCTGTCTCCCAAAATATGTGAGAGTGTTGGGTCATCCTTCAGGATAGGTTGTAGATCCTTAATAATGCGTTGGAGGGGTTTTAGTTGGGGGCTGAAGGTGACGGCTAGTGGCGTTCTGTTATTTTCTTTGTTAGGCCTGTCTTGTAGTAGGTGATTTCTGGGAACTCTTCTGGCTCTATCAATCTGTTTCTTCACTTCCGCAGGTGGGTATTGTAGTTGTAAGAAAGCTTGACAGAGATCTTGTAGGTGTTTGTCTCTGTCTGAGGGGTTGGAGCAAATGCAGTTGTATCGCAGAGCTTGGCTGTAGACGATGGATCGTGTGGTGTGGTCAGGGTGAAAGCTGGAGGCATTCCGTCTGACACATGGAGCCAGCTTACACTACCTGCAACACAGGACATTGCCAAGGGGCAAGACAAGCTAAAGGAACAAGAGTATTAACGCCGCACTGAAACCTGCAGCAAAATCCCTTCATGCATAAGAGTCTGAAGGTATCTTAAATGAGAGTCCCCTTCTAAAAGAGGGAGATTTGGCTGGTGTGGAAAAGGGTGTGTGCGTGAGAGCTGACTGCTGGGCAATAGGCAGCTGAAATCAATGGCTCAAGAGCTAGGCTCATACTTACAGTTCCCCAAGGCAAGGAGAAGTCCTCAGCCACAACAGACATTTATCAACGGAATTCCTGTCCCACCACACTCCATCAGCCACCCCTAAAAGTGCAGCGTGGTTGGATGGCATATCCCTGCCCAGCACATGGGCTTATTATCTGTACTCTACCCACCGGGATAAAAGCAATTCTCTTCTCTCGAAACAGATTGCACTGTTAGCCCAACCTTATGCCATGTGTATCACTTATGTGGTTGTCAGTTTTGTGCAAGCCATCTGCCTACAGAAATACCACACCAATCCCAAACTGGGGTGTGTCAGTGCATCAGTCTTTTTCTGTGAAATTTAATTCTCTTTGCCCAAGCCCCTGAGATAATAACTATCTCACAAACACTTACGGATATGCTTAACTTTACTACTGTAAGTAGTCCCATCGACTTGGTAGTAAAGTGAATTCTATGAACAAGTCTTTGCAGGAGCAGGGCATAGGGGCATAGTTTTCATAAGTGCTGAGTACCCACAGCGTCCACTGAAATCAGCCGGAGTTTGGGGTACACAGCACTTCTGCAAATCAAACCCTTAAATATCCTTCTGGGATTTAGCTAAAGCCACTAGATGTCCCTGGTTCTCTATTATCAGGAGAGTGAGCAGGGCATCCATGCTGCTTGACTATTTCAATGGAGAGAAAGTTAGATTTCCAAAAGACAAACCAAAAAAATATCACCTCACGTGTGAGATTTTAAATGTTGCGTTGAAACCCACATAAGCAAAATCCTTCCTCCCAATAGGGTGAGGTTTTCAAATAAAAGTGCCTTAGACTTAATCCAAAATGAGGATGTTTTCCTCCTGAAGAACTTTCCTCCCGAAGGCATGTGCCAGAATGATCAGACACCTGGGTCGAAATAAATCTGCAGAAATAAAACACCACTCCCAAACTGTGCAACGTGTGGGATTAAATTGCCTTTCCTGCCCTCTACAGTCTGGGAGCATGTGTAATCCCGTGGGCAAATTAGTGATCGAAAGGGAAGAGGGGGTGTCATTTGATTCATAAAAATCTACAGAATCATAGTGCTCTCAGACTGCTAGGGGCCTAAGATACACAAGTGGTGTTATATATATAAAACAGTAAATAATACTAGTTGACAAGGGCTAGGTTTACTTCTGACATTGAAATAAAACCACTCACTGCCTGTTACAATATCATTGGCTTATGCTTGTCCCTTGTGCTACACACAAACACAAGCTATCCATGCACCTATAGATGCTGCACACATAGGTCTTGTATGGGCTTGTCTACACTTAAAACATGGCAGCTGCGTTGCTGTAGTGCTTCAGTGAAGACACGACCTATGCGACGGGAGGAGTTCTCCCATCGGCGTAGATAGGTCGATGGAAGAATTCTCCCATCACCCTAGCACTGTCTACACCAGGAGTTAGGTTGGTTTAACTGCATTGCTCAGGGATGTGGATTTTTCATACCCCCGAGCTATGTAGTTATACCAACCTAATTTCCTAGGGTAGACCAGGCCTAAGGCCTTGCCTACATTTTTTTGCTGATTTAACTATGCTGGCTTAGTTAGGGCTGGTCTACACTGAAAACTTACATTGACATCACAACACCTCTCAGAGCTGTGGAAAATCCACATCCTGATCAAGTAATTAAGCCAATCCAGTCCCCAGTGTAGACAGCGTTAGGTCGGCTTAACTACAGTGACGGGAGAACCCCTCCCATCACTGTAGTGAGTGTCTATACTGAAGCGTTGCAGTGGGGCAGCTGCTAAGTGCAGACTTAAAGCTTGGCTACACTTACATTTTATAGCGCTCTATCTTGCTGGCTCAGGGGTGTGAAAAATCACCCCCCTGAGCGCAGCAAGTCAGAGCACTTTAAAGTGCTGGTGTAAACAGGCTCCCAGCGCTGAGAGCCAATCCCCTTGTGGAGGTGGATTACCAGGAGCGCTGGGAGAGCTCTCTCCTAGCGCTCGCATGTGACCACACTCACACTTCAAAGCGCTGCTGCAGAAGTGCTCCCGCGACAGCGCTTTGAAGTTTCCAGTGTAGCCATGCCCTTAGCCTCAAAGCAGCAAAAAAACCATAGCGTAGATACAGTTATACCCGTATAAAAGTGCTTATCCCAGTATAACTGTATCTATAGGAGTGCTTTTATTGGCATAACTATGTTGGCAAAATATTATACCACTGACATAGTTCATAGATTCCACTGATGCTGGTAAAACTTTTTACGGGTAATTCAGGCATAGGAAAAAGGGTGCTTTTTTCAATCACATTGGTTCAATGGAGTTAACTAAACTCTGACGCTTAAGGCGATGTCTGCACTATAAAATTATGTCGTCCTAATTTACGTCAGCATACAGCCACTGCAGTTATTAAATCACTTGTGTGTGGGTGTGCATACTTGGCTCCTTGTGTCGGTGGTGTGCGTCCTCGCCAGGAGCGCTTATATCAATTGTACTGTGGGTGTGGAGCATTGTGGGACAGCTCCTGAAAGCCAGTAACAGTCAGTAAGCAACACAGGATCTACACAGTAGCAGCCGTGTTAGTCTGTATTCCCAAAAAGAACAGGAGGACTTGTGGCACCTTAGAGACTAACCAATTTATTTGAGCATGAGCTTTCGTGGGCTACAGCTCACTTCATCGGAGGCTGACACTGCGTCAACCTAACTACGCTGACCGTGACTCTATGCCGCTTGGGAAGGTGGCATTACTAAATCAGCGTACAGAGGCACTTAACTTGGCGGGAGCCAAATTTAACTGAAGACACTTCCACAACTAGGTCAACATAAGGCTGCTTACATCAACCTAACCCTGTAGTGTAGACCAGGCCTAAAAAAGTAGAGTGTTTCCTAAGGCTTTTCTACACACAAAGTTGTACTGCTTTAACTACAGTGAAGGGGTAAAGTGGAATAACCCCGGGAGTGTGGCTACACCTATATTGGCATAAATGCGCTTACACAGATATAGCTTTTCCCTTACAGGACGGGGGATAAGCTGCATCGGTGTGAGGCACCATTATACCAGTGTAACTGTTCACACTAGGGGTTGTACTGGTATAACTATTTTGGTTAAAAATCGCATCCCTACGTGATGGTGATACCAGCACAAAAACTGTGTGGAGACCAGGCCCTAGTCTAGGCAAAGCCATAGGCACGCTCACACCTTAGTAAACACCCAAGGACACCACTGTCCCCCGTACACACCATGCTTTGCACACACTCTGACTATGGCGCTATGGCGCTGTGGTGTAGACGCTGCCTAGGCTGTGAAGGGGCTTTTCCATTGATGTGGATTGATCTATTTTTATCTTTAAGCATAGCCCAGGCCTCACTTGCAAACAACGTCCCTGCCTCCCTCCCATTCCCTTTCACACTCTAAATCTGCCGCATTCGCTCCCACGCGGTGTGTCACGCACACGCTCCTTAGCGCCCATGCGGCCTCTCTTTCTCGCACGCACTGCCCTCTCGCTCCCTCCTGCCGGCTCGCATCCGCGGGGCCGCCCCACGTGTTAGCCAGCCCGCGCTGGACTACGTTTCCCGTGGTGCCCTGCGCCTGCCGCGCAGGCGCGCTACCCCTTTCCCCTCACCCGCCCGTTGGGCGCGGTCCCGGAGACCCCGTAGCGAGGCTAGGGTGCACGCGCAGCGGCGGTTGGCGGGCGGCGCTGAGGGGAAGAGGGGGCCGGAGCCGCCGTTGCGCAGCTCGGGAGGGAAGCGGAGCCCGTGACCTTCCGCTGCTGCCGCCGCCTGGGCCTGAGGGAGCCGGGCCCGGCCCGGAAGCTGCCTGGAGCCGCCGCCATGAACAACGTGGGAGGCGCCGACGAGATCGGGTGAGGGGGGGCGGCTGAGGGACTCCGGGGACGCCGAGCCGTTGGGGGGGGGGGAAAGGGCGCTGGAGGGGTTCAGGGCGGGGGGAGCCCCCCCAGTGAAGGGGCTGAGACTGGGCAGTTCCGGGGAGCTGGGATATTCCCCCCTCCCCCCCGCGCTGCCCCGCCCCGCGGCCCCTGGCCACGAGCTGGCGGCTGACGCCATCCCGAGTCCTCGCGCATCTCATCGGGGGGGGGTTCCCCCCCGCGTGCCGCCCCCCCCCCCCCCGCCGGCGCCGGTCCCGCGCCTGGCGGCTGCAGGTGCTTCGAGCCGGGGCCCAAGGTCACAGGGGCTCCCTGCGAGCTCTGAAGCGGAAGCCCTTGTTCCCTCCTCCGGGCCCTGACTCGAACCGTCCGCGGAGCCCCATTTCCACGGGCTGGGGAGCATCGCGCGTGTCTCGGGGCGGGGGGGGGGACCGCAGCCTCGTTGGGACCCCTGTGTCCGCGTGCTGGGCAGCCCAGCCGGTCCCAGCTGTGGGGTCAGCGCAGGCAGGCCACGGAGCGGGTATCAAGGGACCAGGGCAACTGCGGCAGCCCTGCACCTATCTTGGCCTCACCGTGAGGTAGCCGAGGAAGAAGGGAGATGCAAAATCTGCTGACAGTCTTGCCCCAGGGCAGGAGGAGTCCCTGTCTCATCAGGCTTTGCCCACATAGTTTTCCCCCGCTTGTGTCGGGAAGGGCCCGCTGAAGGTGAACCATACATCTGACTGCGGGGCTGAAATCTCTGCCCCTCCAAGAAAGACTGGCAGGACAAAGACGGAAACGGAGAGTCTTTTTATCTTCCCTCTGCTTCCCTTCTAGAGACAGGAACCGTGTACTGTGTCTCTGTGCTCTTTTAAACTTCCCTTCCACTGACAGGCTTCCACAGATCAGTTTCACATTAGGAATCTTGAATGGCTGCTTAAAGGTCTTCGGTGGACTTTGGCTATTTTAAATAGATAATGCCATATTTGGCTCCCCGTGGATTTAAGAAAAGGAGTATTTGTGGCACCTTAGAGACTAACCAATTTATTTGAGCATAAGCTTTCGTGAGCTACAGCTCACTTCATCGGATGTGATCACTCACTTCATAAGCTCACGAAAGCTTATGCTCAAATAAATTGGTTAGTCTCTTAAAGTGCCACAAGTACTCCTTTTCTTTTTGCGAATACAGACTAACACGGCTGTTACTCTGAAACCATGGATTTAAAATCGCATTTTATATAATTTTCCATACACTGCTCAAACATTTGCAATATTAAGAATCACAGGACAGTGTACAGTGTATGGGAGAATTGACAGAAAACTATAGAGTAGTTTTACACAACACTGGTTGCCAAGTGTTCTGTTGTAGTGAAATGTATCAACAGTTGACGGTGAATTTTTCCACCATGATAAACTGTTCATCCTTGTAAAAACTAAAATATACATAAAATCATAAACTAAAACCTTAGACTACATTGTCCAGAACTAGACTCATATAATGGTTCATCTATTGTGTCCCTCTGTGTTTAAATTCTGAACGATCTCAGAAGTACAAGAGATTTAATAGTACTGAATGTCTTGAAAATAACTTGTCTCAGTGAATGGTGTTTGTCCCTTGGGTTATGTTTATGGCATTTTCCTGTTCTGGAAGTATTATTTTTGTGTCCTGAGCCCCAATTACTGTTGAAACTAATTTATGAAATGCCCTCCCATGGGAGGGCATTAACAGCTGCATTTCTCGAAGAGACTAATTCGTTGCTCTGGAGTAACATGTTTAAAACCGGCTTATAAATACTGGACAGAATATTATGCTAACTCACATTCTGGACAATGAGCTTGTTGTGGATTGCAAATTGCTCATAATTTCACTCCCTACGTTTATATTTAGGTGCGGAAGGATCCGGTTTTAGTTCGTAAAAAACATAGTCATTAATTTATTCATCCACTCAAAAATACTTAGAAGAGAAAGGTGAAAAAAACAGGATATGTTACAGTTTTAGACAACTTACTATGGTATCAAGTCTGTTTGGCAGTCAACTAGAAATTAATCTTAAGAAATACAATTTTTATTTTGGAAGCTGTTATAAATCTTCTGTGGCTACCAAATTCTGAGTCTGAGTGTTTTACCTTCTAATGCAAAAATGTAAGTTGATGACATTTTTTTAAAAGTTGAGAAACAAAATATGTGGCGATAATTGAACTGTCAGCATTAACTTAAAAAAAGAACATTGCAAGCTTGTTGAAGTAATTTGTATAGTAGAACAAAAATATGAAAACTTTTTCCTATCAATTATATGTTTCCAGCAGGGTAACTGCTAAAGTTGATATGTGATAATCACTCTGGAGAAACAGTTTGAAATATTTATGGTATTACAGTATGTAAAATGTCCGGGTTTGCTGGACTCAAAACTTCCAATTTGAGAGATAATGTCTGAGAATGGAGTAGTAGTGTGCTTTTCCTGCCTTTTGATTATTCTGTCTGACATGGCTTTTATTTTCAGATCACTTTGCTGCTCCTTGTGTCTTGAGATTTATTACTTTAGCTACCTATACTTCATGCTTATTGCCAAATATTACAGTTCTGACATTCATGGAAGCCTGGCAAACTCATATAATAAAATAAGTCTTTGATTAGTTCACTGTCTTCCTGCTGTATTGAGAAATAGGGTGATGGTAATGAAGGGAGGGGAATTTGTGCCATACAGCACATGGAATTTTAGTTTTGTAAATTTGGGATTTGTGGTTGAAAATATTTAATACCTGAGTATATATAGTCTCATACTGCTGTGAGCCCCTAAGACTCGTGTTCTCTTGATTACTGGTGAAACCTGCTTCTGTTATTTCATACCATATCGGTTATGATCGCCTATGTAATTGAAGGGAAAACCTACATGAGATTCCAAGGCGTATCACCTAGCTGGATGATACATTATACACACAAGGGCTGTAATCCCTTGCACTAGCTGGGACAGATAGAGATTTTGTGGATACTATTCACTGCCGTTACTACTGAGAGTCAAAGAAAATGGTGCACTCCTGGAGGACTCTGTAGTCTACTGAAAGGACACTGAAAACAGCTGACGTATTTATCAGCTAGGATATTAATTAGAGATTTAGTTTAATAAGAGTCTTTCTGTTATAGTTAATTCAAAACTTTCACATAGTTGAGTTTCACATAGACAGAGTTCGCACATTGACTCCAGAGGTGGGATGGAGCTGCTTTGCATGTCATTTATTCCTCCTCCACTTGTAGTGTCCCATGCAAACTACTCTGGGATGAGATGAAGCATGCAAAACTTCAGAACCATCAGCTTTGTCTGAGAGAAGTTAACTTCAACTGTACTATGGGTTGATCAGAGCAGCTACATAATGTAAATTGTTATATATAGCTTTGTGAAAACATTGATTTGTGTGTGTGAGAGAGAGAGAGAGAAGTACACTTGCACAATACTTGAACTGATGGCAAGAGTTTACTGACTACCTGTCCTTAAGTGTTCGTACAAGCAAAGCTGTAAATGGCCAAGCCTCAGCTTGTGTAATAAGACTCATGAGAACAGGTTGATGATGGTATAAGCTAAATGTTGCAAGATGAGCAATCCTCTTGCACTGTCCTTAAATATTTCGCTTCTGTCAGCTTTCTTTTATATTGTGCCTATATCCTTGTTTTAGGCAGGTGGGTTGGTTAAATAGGGTTTACTTTTGCTCAGTATATTAGAATCCATCCATCACAGAGCCAAAGGCTAAGATTGTCTTGGCTTTTGCCATTCTATAGTATGCATATAAATAGAAGTGCTCTATTTACATACAGCTGCTGCAGTTGACCTTAGACAACCCTTCTTTTTTTGTTTGAATATTTGTCTGTGAGGTGGCTTGAAATAATTTATAACAGAACTGGAAGGTTTCAGTGGTCATTATCGAGAAGGGGAGCTCCCTGCAGTCAAACAACTAGATGGTCTGTCAGAAACCCACAGATGGTATATTTTTTTTATATTTGATAACCTGGCATAGACTAGTTGTATGTGGCTGATGAAGAGCATATTGCTAATCCAGAGTCCTAGGTTTAAAACAAAAGCTAAAATAGTTGCCTTTTTTATTTATAGTGAAATTCAATTGTGAATATTTTGTTATACACAAAACTACCTTATTTATTTAAAAAAAAAATTCTTGTGTTCCTGTTAGGCAGTATTACAAACTTTCTTTTCACAGAATAGGTACAGCATAGGAAAGAGCAGTGAAAGCCATTGTGTGTCTTTCTCTTTTGTATGCATCCGATGAAGTGAGCTGTAGCTCACGAAAGCTTATGCTCAGATAAATTGGTTAGTCTCTAAGGTGCCACAAGTACTCCTTTTCTTTTTGCGAATACAGACTAACACGGCTGTTACTCTGAAACCTTTCTCTTTTGTGGGGACCAGATCTAAGGAAGAGTGCAGTTCTCATCTTGGCCACTTTGGTGAGACTGCTACCAGAACTGTTTTTGTATCTGCCTATGGACAGTTGGATGGAAAGAAATTTTCTTCGCTCAGATAACCAAATAGACCATCTGGTGGTAGACTTGTTAAAACCAAAAAATGACATGTTACTCAAAACTGTTGTCCACAATGTGTGGGTTCCTTTGAACTGATGCTGCAAACACTTCAATGGCTAGAGACAGGACAAAATCATTTTTAGCACCATTATGGAAAACATTCTTGACATGTAAGCCTTGTTTAATAGTATCTTCCAGGAAATCTCCCACTGTTGCACACTACTCTTGGTGCAGCTTCACTGGTGGTAACAAATGATGGGTGTGCCCAGGCATTTTTGGTTTTGTATCATTTAGACCAGCTTTCAGCAGGGTTGGGTTATATGGCGGTTAAAACACTGAAGCCCTGTATACACTAGTATCATTAGTGAGGATATGCTAATGATCATTCCTCCAAAACAATTTAAGTGTGGACATAGTCAGTGTTTCTGTACGAGTGCTGAAAATTGTCCTTTGTACGCTGATAGTCATTTTCTGGACTGGTTCATGTGAACTGACTGAACTGTTCTCAGCAGCAAATCAGTTTTCTAGTGCAGTTAAGGCTTATGTTATTGCTGAGTTGGTCTGTCTATGAACCAGTGACTTAGAGGTGAAATCCCTGATCCAACTAGGCAAATTTTAAAATACCGTATAAGTAGATTAAAATTTGTACAATATGTTCATTATTTTTAGACTCTGGAAACCTAAATTCTTAAAGTATATTTATTTTCTGTCATTTGCTGAGCAGCTGAGGTAAGCTTGAGATGTCTTGGAGCAAGCTGGTGTAAAGTGTGTTTTAAAAAAAAAAAACAATTCAAGAAAAATTAAAATTACAGCTCCTGGAATCAAATTTTAGCTCCTGAGGCTTGATTGCAGCCATTTTCTAAAGTGCCATACCTCCCTGGAGCTCCTAGCTCAAGTGAACAGGTGAAGTCTATGCTACTATTACTAATCTTCTATACAGCAGAATTATCCAAAATTCCTGTTGATTAATTACTACTGCACCCACAACTCTGTAAATTAGCTCCTGCTGAGCTGACTGGTGCCTTATGGCAGCCATTGTTAGGGAGTAGCTGGAGTAGCTATTTGTTTAATGGGTTTCAGAGTAACAGCCGTGTTAGTCTGTATTCGCAGTCTGTATTGCATCTGAGGAAGTGAGCTGTAGCTCACGAAAGCTTATGCTCTAATAAATTGGTTAGTCTCTAAGGTGCCACAAGTACTCCTTTTCTATTTGTTTAATAGAACCAGTTTCTTCTGCATAAAGCAGGTGAGAGGAAGTTGCAACATTTTCTCATAGGGTAAAGTAGCTCTTTTTTTTTTTTTTAAATCTATGGGCTGAGAATGGGAAAAATACAAATGAAACTTTCTCCTCTCATGGGGAGACACTTTTTTCTGAGTTCAGCTGAGCTTTGGCCATACACTGCACTATAGCAAAGTGGAAAACAAAAACAATAGACAGTTTCCTCTTTTCTCTGGAGAAAGATCAGGAAAAACAGGACATTTTCTTATGAAGTAGACAGCCCTGTCATATTAGTGTAAACTCAGTTACTTACTAAAATATAACAGGTGGCCCTTTAATTAAGATGCTGCTTTTGAGTAAGAGGGCCAAATGTTGGGATGGCCTTAAGTTAGCTTTTAATTATGGGATGCACTTTTTGTATATGTAGGGTTTTTTAAAATGCTAAAATTGATATGCATGTGCATACAGTTGCAAATCAAGTAGTCCAGCATCTGTGCACAGATAGAAATTTTGGGGCATGCTGTAACATGGAGAACTTGTGGGTACAGATTTAGATGCTGTTTCTAAAAACTTGCCCTTGACCCAGATTTCTGCTACATTTTAGTTTAAGAATTGATTTTGTTATTTAAAGAAATGACCATTTTTTATAGTCAGTGTTTTGGTCCATAACTTCTTGATATACAACAGGCATGAGACTGTCCTCACTTGTTACTTTTAAACTGAATCATAAGGTGACATTGTAGGTATGGTTTCACAGTTCAGTATTAAGGAGTTGTCTGGTGGTTGGTCTCAAACCTGGAAGTCAGTACTCCAAGGTTCATTTTCTAATTCTGTGTCTGACTTTCATGACTGTGGCTGGGTCACTTCTGTTTCACATTTTTCAAATGGGTAAACTGAATAATAACTTCTAAACACCTTGATAAACTCAGATGAAAGGCATTGTATGAATACATATGTCACTGTCACACCTCTTGTCTTTGTAACAAAAGCACAAATTCTGACCAACCAGCATACCTAAGCAATGCATTTTGATTGGTTTTCAAAGCTACCTATTATGACAATTTTACTAAAACTAAATACCATATTTTGGTATTCCAGATGTTCAGTGACCGACTGTGTTCTGTTTTTAAAGGGGGGGAGCACGCAATTTTATGTTTGCCATTCGGTTTCAACAGCAGCAATGTTATTTTTCATAAGAGTTAGTTCAAATGGGCTTGTCGTCTTTACCTAGTGCCCGAAGGCATCCTAGGAAATGCCTTCTTACTACATCCCAGTCTTCTTTGAATGTCACATTTAATATAAACTTATTTCTGGAAACTAAAATAATTTAAGAATTTACTAATGAGTCTGAGAGTCATTAATTTCAAGTAATGTTGTTTTTTTAAAAAAAACCCTCATATCTAATGTAGGATCAAACAAAACATGATGTGCTGACTGCAGAGCAAAGTTTACAGAATTACTAGACTATGTATTTTCCTTGTGGGAAAGGCCTTGGGCATTCTGTTCTATTACCATGAAGCAGAAATCTTTGCTATTAATTTTATGTGGAAGGTGCTCAGATACTATGGTAATGGGTAGCAGTATGTAAAGATAGTTTTATTCTATGATAAGAGCTTGTTAGGAGAAGACTCTTTTCAGATAGAACCAAATTAGCATAAATTTCCACTTTTATTTGGTATCTTGCGTGTCTTCTTCAAGCAGAGAGACTACCATACAAAAATGGTGCAGTCTGCAATCTTAGACTGCAAATCATTAATTTTGTGTTTCAGAAATTAGCTACAGAAGTATCTTTTTGTAGACTGACTGTCAGGACTTTGTAACTAGCGGAGCCTAACTGCTGTTTAGTTTTCACTGCAGTTAACAGACAACTTGACAGGGATGCTGTTAGGTTAGATTTTCCCTAGAATGATGTACTTATTGTGAAAATGAGCTTTCAGAGACCTAAAGACCAAACATTAGAAATGTTTCCCTGTTTTTTGAGCCACTACACATTTAAAAACTAAACTTTCCCCTGCAGTTTTTAACCTGAACTTTGTAGTTAGTTTTCCTTTCACTTATTGACTAGAATCTGATGGTAACCAAAAATGAATCAGACTAGTCTTCCAAGATAAGTGAAGTAGCAACATATAAGTAGCAAATAATCACTTTTAATGTTTTGATGGCTATGTAAGAATTTCTTTTTATGGATTTTTGGGTCTGACTTTCTCTTTCTGATTTTTGGGAAACCAAAGACAAGTGGGTGTAACTCACCTAAAGAACCAATTCCAGCTTACTGATTTGAGAGTAGGGGGAATTCAAATGTTCTCTAAGTTTATAGTTAGGTCAAAGGGAAAGCTGTATACAGAAGTTCCAGGTGATTGGAATTAATGATGGCTGAATTTTTCATTATTGTGTTTAGTTCAACATGCTTTAAAGTGAAGCATGTATCTTTGGTAAACATGATTCCCATTGGGCTTTTACCATATGGTAAAAATGGTAAAAATACCATATGGCATACAAGAAATTTGCTATATCATTTCCCTGTGTTTACACATTTTATTGCTTGACATTTGGAAGTTGGTACAAGATAACTTTAGTAATTGAGGTGGAGTAAATTTTCATACCCCAGTAGTTTTAAAGATAATCTCTTGAAGGAAAGGTAAAGTGACATACATTAGAGAACTTGGGAAATCTGCTATAACATTTATTCTTACAAAGGGGATACAGGGACTGCAGTATTTTCAGTGTTTACATATCCCGTTGGTTACTCTACAGTTATTAAAATCATCTGTTATCTAGTTGGGTTGTTTATCGTTCTTAACAATTTTGTATGTTTCATTCAACATTCAGTGTTTAATGGGTTTATTAAAACAGTCACACTAATGTTCTCTGAGCTTATTCTCAGAGGGTCCATGCAAGACCCTACGCACTACTTCAGACCCTTAACTCGGGAATAAAATGGTGAATAGATCCTTGATCATACTGTCTGAACTGAGATTTTCACAACATGAACAACACCGCTTGGCCCCAAAGAGTAGATAAGTAAAGATATTTGATGTCGTCTTTCTTCTGGATATTTTAGTGCTAGACATCTGTTTTCTTTTATTTCATGTTGAAGCTATCGATGTTTGATTTACCTTCTGCTTTTCTAGCACATTTCATATCTGCTATTTCAAATGAGAATAAATATATTCATGGTATAAATGTGCAATCCTATACCTGTGGGGTGCAGAAGAAGTAATACTTCAGTGTTTTTAAATCTTTTCCTATACTCATAGTATGTAACAGCTGAAGATAATCTTGAAATAAAAGTGGAAACTTAAAAGCAAAGGAGAAATTCATCTTCAGTGAGTAACAGGCTTTGAATTCTTCAAACTATGCTAATTTACTACATTAGCTAGATGAAAGCACAAACAGGTTGTGTATGTTATTACTTAAAATAATGCATGTTGTTTGATTCAGACCTCATACTTAACCACAATATGTTGTTTGAATTACAGAAAGTTGTTTGTGGGTGGCCTAGACTGGAGTACAACACAAGGTAAGTTATGTATTCTACAACCATTATACCAAAACATTACAAAGGACAAAACTTTATACCTCATACTTTCTTATAAAGTAATATAGTAGTAAAATCTCTGGAAAATTCAAATGAGTCTTTACTACTAATCTTCAATTTTGTTGCTTTTTAATGAATGATGGTAATAGAATTCCTGTAAAGAAACTTTAAATTTAAGTTTCTCTCCTGATTGTGGTGTTCATCTTTACATTGTGTCACTTTCATATCTCCTGGACAAGGATATGGAGAAATTTTATATTCCCTGGTTATGTTGGTTGGTATTTGGAAACGTTGGTTTTGACATCCCTTAAAGTGCTGACTCAGAAATAGCAGATCTCTGTTTTGAAAACTAATTTACTGCACTATTTTCTTCCATCTGCCTGAGTGGAATTAAAACAATGAGCACCTTTGGTTTTCAGATACATGGCTAGTATATCCTCTTTAAATGGTACAAATCATCAGGTGCCAGGTTTTAGCAAGTGCATATTAGAAGATTTAGACATATCAGTTTTACAAAAAGTTATACTCTTTAATTGCTGGTTCTGCTTAATACCATATTTTTTTTAACAGAAACTCTCCGTAGCTACTTTTCCCAGTATGGAGAAGTTGTAGACTGCGTAATAATGAAAGATAAAACAACAAACCAATCTCGAGGGTTTGGATTTGTCAAATTTAAAGATCCCAACTGTGTGGGAACAGTACTGGCTAGCAGACCACATACATTAGATGGTCGAAATGTAAGTTTACCTTTCACTTTGGTTTTAACTATTTAGACTATGACTAGGTCTTTAATATTTTTTTAAAATCCGTGAATGTAAAAGTAATTTGGGTGGTGGTTGACATATGAATAATTCAAGCTATGTTTAATATAGTTCTTTCTGAAATGTGTAATCTGGGGGTAACTTTTATCAGAAGTGTTAAGTTTAGAGAGTGGCATCCACAGCTGCTTTGAATTCATTTATTAGAGCAAAATATTCTGCACACTCAGAACTGACCAATTTGGAACTTGTTACAGATTGATCCAAAGCCATGTACGCCTCGGGGAATGCAACCAGAAAGAACACGGCCAAAGGAGGGATGGGTAAGGAGAGATCCTTAAAGTATACTGATAGATATATTCTAAGGTCTTTCTGGCTAGCGGCCTGTGCTCTTCACCCCATACACATCATGAATATCATGTTGGTATTTCTCGCAGTTCCTGATCATCTTACATACATTTTAGAAAGCTCTTTAGCCTGCTTGGAACTGAGAGAGAAATGCAGAAGTATTGGTGTAAAACACAGTAAGCAGTTGGTATTAAGGCCAGATATCTTCTTAATTAAATTAAAGCTGACTACATTTTATATTCTGGTGTGTGAAGGAGCTTACATTGATACATGCTGCTTCAACAGAATTTTTAGTTCTAACAGCCAAGTGGTTTTTTCCTAGGGGTGCAGCTCTCGTTGGAGTTGTTGGTTATGCTACTAGGTCTTTTGTTCAAAGATTCTTGCCGTTTTAACTGACATTGTGACATACCTACTGATTGCTTCTAGATGTACAACAAGCCAGAGTGTGGGAATCAACGAAATACCTTTGACAAGAAGCAAGTATGATTGAATGTGGGTAATGGTGGTCTGTGACTATGCAAGGATAAATAGAGTAGAAGTTAAATTGTATGCTTTTGTGAAATTTCAAACAGGCTAAATCTGAATAAGCTCTTATGTCTGATTTACAAGAGTCAAACAAAGTTCAAGAATTTCATCAACACTTGTATTTTGGGTTTTTTTGGGGGGGGAGGTGGGAGAGGTAGGGGGATGAATTACGGTAATTAAAAACTTATTTATGTCACTTATACTGTGGTAGCATCAGGTATTGTACCATAGCTTAACCTCCACCGCCATCTTTTTGGGGAAGAAAACTGGATTATTGCTCTGTTTAAAGTTCTGCTATATTGTGAACACATTTTTTTCTGAAATATATTTATTTTACTTGTTTAATTTTATTACTGTTCTGTCTCCTGTTTGTGTGTGGTGGTGGTGGTGTTGGTTTTTTTTAATCTAATTGGTAAAGTAGCTGTTTAGCATCTACTTTTTTACCTGTTGTTTGGATAGTGTAACTTCTAAAATCTATGAGTGAGCATGCAAAGCACAAAATGAGGATGAAATCTTTGCAGTTATAGGCAAAAGGTTTTTGACTGACCTTTTTTAATCAACTGATGTCCCTTTCAGTCTTCCTTTATGGTTAGGTCTACAAATTGAGCTCTGTTTCAGAGGGGTAGCCGTGTTAGTCTGTATCAGCAAAGACAACAAGGAGTCCTTGTGGCACCTTAGACACTAACATTTATTTTGGCATAAGCTTTTGTGGGCTAAAACCCACTTTTATCAGGTGCATGAAGTGAAAAATACAGTAGGCAGGTATATATATTACAGCACATGAAAAGATGGGAGTTGCCTTACCAAGTTGGAGAGTCAGTGCTAATGGCCAATTCAATCAAGGTGGATGTCACCCATTCCTAACAGTTGACAAGAAGGTGTGAGTATCAACAGAGGGGAAATTACTTTTTGTAGTGACCCAGCCACTCCCAGTCTTTATTCAGGCCTAATTTGATGGTGTCATGTTTGAAAATTAATTCCAGTTCTGCAGTTTCTCGTTGAAGTCTGTTTTTGAAGTTTTTTTGTTGAAGAGTGGCCACTTTTAAGTCTGTTATTGAGTGTCCAGGGAGATTGAAGTGCTCTCCTACTGGTTTTTGAATGTTACAATTCTTGATGTTTGGTTTGTGTTAATTTATTCTTTTGTGTAGAGACTGTCTGGTTTGGCCAGTGTACATAGCAGAGGGGCATTTCTAGCACATATCACATTGGTAGATGTGCAGGTGAATTAGCCCCTGATGGTGTGGCTAATGTGGTTAGGTCCTATGACTGTGTCCCTTGAATAGATATGTAGACAAAGTTGGCAACAGGGTTTGTTGCAGGGATTGGTTCCTGGGTTAGTGTTTTTGATGTGTGGTGTGTAGTTGCTGGTGAGTATTTGCTTCAGGTTCGGGGGCTGTCTGTAAGCAAGGATTGGCCTGTCTCCCAAGTTCTGTGAGAGGGAGGGATAGTCCTTCCGGAGGTTGTAAATCCTTGATGATGCACTGGAGAGGTTTTACTTGGCGGCCGTAGGTGACAGTTAGTGGCTTTCTGTTACTTTCTTTGTTGGGCTTGTCCTGTAGTAGGTGACTTCTGGGTACCCTTCTGGCTCTGACAGTCTGTTTCTTCACTTCCCCAGGTGGGTATTGTAGTTTTAAGAACGCTTGATAGAGATCCTGTAGGTGTTTGTCTCTGCCTGAGGGACTGGAGCAAATGAGGTTGTATATTAGGGCTTGGCTGTAGACAATGGATCATGTGATGTGGTCTGGATGAAAGCTGGAGGCATGTAGGTAAGTTTAGCGGTCAGTAGGTTTCTGGTCTGGGGGGGGGTGTTTGTGATTATTGCTTATTTGCACTGTAGTGTCCAGAAGGTAGATCTCTTGTGTGTACTGGTCCAGGCTGAGGTGAATGATGGGGTGGAAATTGTTGAAATTCTGGTGGAATTCCTCAACGGCCTCCTTCCCATGCGTCCAAATGATGAAGGCGTCATCAATGTAGCGCAAGTAGAGTAGGGGCGCTAGGGGACGAGAGCTGAGGAAGCATTGTTCTAAGTGAGGCATAAAAATGTTGGCATACTGTGGGGCCATTCGGGTACCCATAGCAGTGCCGCTGACTTGAAGGTATAAATTGTCCCCAAATCTGAACTCTGTTTCTGAGGAACAGTAAATCCTGAACATGAACTGCTTGGTGTAAGCTTCATCTATCTACTTGGGGAATATGATGGGGATATATTATATTTAAAATGGCTGCGGGAATAGGTGCACTTGGGTAAAAGTTTCAGAAGGACTTAAATGACTTAGGAGCCTGCGTCCTTTTGACTTCCATTGAGATGTGGGCCCTAAGTGTGTCATCACCTTTTTAACACAACTTGTGGTTTTGAGTCACTTAGTCACTTCTGAAAATTTTATCCTGAGTGTCTATCCTGTAAGCAAATATACTGAAGTAGAAACTATCTGACTACAGTTTAGGGCTGATCAGTGTAAATTCTCTGCTACCCAATTTCCCCCCAAAAAGTATTGTTCTAATTACCCAGAATTGTAGAAATCCATGAAAAAGTTACTTTAATGAAGTCTGTTTTACTTGGACTCTTATCTTGATTTCCCAGAATAACATGTTTAGTCTTCCAGTGGTTGTGAACCAAGTCCACCTGGCTTGTAAATTCATGGTTGCTGAAATTGAGTATAGAGTCAACTGTTGATAGGCCTCAACCTTTTCCAGGCTGTAAGTAGCTCTCACTTTAAAAAAAAAAAAAAAAAAAAAAGTGGCTTTAAGTAATCCGTGACTCTGATTCTTCGATAGCCACGGGAATGTTTAGATAGAGTACAGCCCAGGTCTACTACAGATGTTCCTCCACCTTTATTTGGGTGATTGACTAATCAACATTCAAGTTCTGCTAATGACATCAGTAATATTTTAATTACCCAACTTTTGTGGATTGAAAGAATGTAAATGATAGTGTCTAAAAATCCCCTTAAGGTTAAGAGGATGCACAACTCACAACCTGCTGGTTAATACTGCTTAATTAAGAAATTAATAAATAAATGCTTTCAGAACATTGCCCTCAGTTCTCATCCTTACCAAGAAAGAACACCAAGTTATAGCTAAGCATACCAAATTAATGAATCCAGAACAGGCTTTTGCTCCATTTGAAATAAAATGGGTGGCCTGCAAGTTTGGACTTCAATTTGAATTGTGACTTTTTGTAGTCCTAGAATGCAAAATGGATTAGAGCAACCCACCTTCATGTACCAGTGGAGGAGATTATGCTACAGTGTTTATCACAGTTCTAACTAACAGTATTTTATTCCTTTTGATTTAGCAGAAAGGACCCAGAAGTGATAACAGTAAATCAAATAAAATTTTTGTTGGTGGGATCCCCCACAACTGTGGCGAGACTGAGCTCAGGGAATACTTCAAGAAATTCGGAGTGGTGAGTCATTCATCATCATGGCAAGCATCAGCTGGTTACAAGATGTTTTTTCCCCCTGTCTTCATTCTGATTTCATTAAGCTGTCAAATCTTAGTGTTAATTTAGGCAAACTGCCAAAGAGACATATTGACGTGTTTTGTGATAAAGTACAGTAAACGTTTACTTTTGCAGCACATTTGCCGTTTTTCATAAGATCTCTTGCCCTCATGTGCACAACTTGTTATGCACCTTCCCTTGCCTCCTTTGGTTTAGCTATTCCTGTTACTATTTTCTCTCCCCCCTTCAAAGGGGGGGGGGAACCCTCGAGTTTAATTATGACTTGAGTATAAATGTGACTTATCACCCTCCTTTCAGCTGTTGTTCTAGTGTTCTGTAGTTTTATTATGAAAACTTTCCATTTGCTTTTGGAACAGCAGGTACTTCAGTGAATTTGCATCACCACAGGTCTCTGTCCTCTACCAAGTAAGCAAATTGGTAAAAGACTTTTTGGTGATCCACTTGACATTGTTTTGGTTTCATGATGCTGTTTTAAAAGTAACTGAATTCTTTCAGTCTTTAGAATCTCATTTCTAGGGTCAGACTACGAGTCATGCAGTTTCTTACTCACGCTTTTCTTGAAATTTTGCCAGCTTCAGTTTTAAGTTGATATAGAATGAAAATTTCCAGATATGACTTCATTAAACTCACATTTATTTCTACTTTTATTGTCAGATTTTTTCTGGAATAGGTAAATTGTTACAAGGTTCAAAGATTAGTTTGTATATTAAGTTCAATTTAAAATATTGTGGAGTAGTATACATTTTATATGACTGTTCATGTCAGTTGTATTGGTCATAATGTCAAAAGCAAAGAGATTCACAGTGGCTATTGATTGGTTGCCGTCACTCCAAAATGCTTTTGTCACCATCTTCACCTTTAAATCACCTATCTTTCTAAATTCCATCAGCAGTCCAAAGCATCTATGTAGCCATCTTTCTTAAGTGGTATAATGATGTTTTTCAATGAAAGTTGATTAAAACAATCTTTTTTAAAAAAAAATTACCAACACCAATGGCTAATAGATGTTTCTTTAGTTTGAAAAGCTGCGACAGACTGAGTTTACAAATAAAAATGGGGAATGGAATCCATAGTTGTGGAGCATAATTTCTAAAGGCTCTTCTCGCAGACTTATGGCTTTCCAATTCTGACCTGGATGGCTTGGGAGATACAGGGTTAAGTTCCATCAGATATAGGAGGCCACAACCATTGAGTGCAAGTGCCATAAAAGTAAGTAGAACACTTTATAGTTAAAATAGAATTTGGGGAGCCAGGGTAGCATTCTTAAGACAGGTTTCAGAGTAACAGCCGTGTTACTCTGTATTCCCAAAAAGAAAAGGAGTACTTGTGGCACCTTAGAGACTAACCAATTTATTTGAGCATAAGCTTTCGTGAGCTACAGCTCACTTCATCGGGCTGTAGCTCACGAAAGCTTATGCTCAAATAAATTGGTTAGTCTCTAAGGTGCCACAAGTACTCCTTTTCTTTATTCTTAAGACAAGAATTGTGTGTATAGTCATTTAAGTACCTGTAGAAATCTGGGATCCTGCATTCTGAGAAAAACACATTCAAGAGCACACAGAATTACAGGTATAGCAGCCTGAAAAACTAGAAGCTAAGACACAACACAAAAAGGCAGGCTCTGATTCTAAGAGACCTATGGGGATTATTACTGACCAGTGTGGCAAGGAGGACTCAAACCAAGCCAAAGCAGTATCGAACAGACCAGCAGAACAGATGTGTCAAAATAATATATGGCTTGCTGTCATGCTGCCAAATGGCCTACCAGCTCTAAATGATGACAAACCTGAGTCAGCAGAGTTCGATAATATACCTTCAAGTGAGTGTATCTTTTGTGGTGATCTCCAAAACATGACTGGAATCTTTCACAGAAGTTGGAGAGCAAGACAAATGGGTATCAGACTAATAGATTATTTCAGCTGCTTGAGATACAAATGTTCTAAGCTAAATTGAAAGTAGTTTTTTAAGGCAGGGATGTAGTGATATAGGAATAGCCACAAGATTATGAAACTGGAAACTTTCTGGTTTATTTTTATATTTATCTTGAAAATGGCCAAATAAGCTGCCTTTAAAATTGGCATTAAAATAAATGTCACCCCTGGGGTTAGTCTCTGCAGATCACATTAATTGTGCAGTGAATTTTTATTCTGAAAAACCTGGAGGGGGTGATTAACATTGAAAATAATCAGCCCTAAAGCAGTACAGATGAACTCTGTTTAATACATGCATGTGCTCTGAACTAGTTTTACAGTATTTTGGAGACTCTGTACTTCAGAGTATTTCAAAATAAAATGGAGACATCCATTTCAGCTCCAATAAGCTTGCATTGAAACTTGCACTTAAAACATGGCTGCTACTCTGAAACCTTTAATATTTTATGGAATTTAGTCTCAATACAAATTTTTCACAATAACTCTCGAGGGCCCAGTTGGCTTTTCTGTGTAATATTTACCAGTGTTTGCCAAGGAAGCATTTTTTGAACTTTTATCCTGTTTTCCTCCAGCTTAAATGATCATAGTTCTCAAAAACTTTCAGCTTCTCTGCATGTGTATGTGATAACATCTCAGACTTAACACCAGTTTTGTAATTTAGCATTATAATCACTTCCATATTTAAACAATTCACGTGTAGAACAATCATTAGCATTACCCACTGGCATAACTTTGCTTAAACATCACAGAAATGTCTTATCTCAGGGACACCACGCTCCACGGAGAGGCATAAGCATGTGTGGAACTACATACAATACAATTCAGAAAAGCTACACAAATCCTATATTAGTCAGTAAAGTAGTTGGAATTAAGGCTGCCTCGTTCAGGATGAGGGTGGAAATGTGCATGTTGTGGAAGAAAGGTAGTTGAGACTGTGAAGTAGTACTGAAAAGGGGTGTTGAATGATTTAATTGTTTTCTTATTTTTATGGTCTGGTTAGTGGGATAAACAGTTTTGCAACCGTAACACCACTTTATCAATGTTTTTGGTGGGTAAATTTTGTTGCAGTCCTAAATAAGCAGCAATGTGGTTATACTTTAGCTGCTAGGAACAAATGAACTCAATTAGAATTTTCATAATTGGGAAGTGTTGCTCTTTACTGGAGTTTATTTGCATGTGCTGTGACAGACAAATATTGATGGCTACATCAGACATTTAATTGTGCTTTGTGGAATGAGTGCTGGAAACCAGCCTGTTCTTCTCTGCTTGTATCACTCCTCTGATAACATAGTTAGTAGAATTTCCCTTCTCTCTTCCAGGTCACTGAAGTTGTAATGATCTATGATGCAGAGAAACAGAGGCCCCGAGGTAAAGGCTGATCTACTTTGTCCTTGAAATTTCTTCATCCTCTCCTGTAGTCAGATGGCAAACTATTTCACACCATCAAAAAACGTAGTGGTTTTTTTTTTGTTTGTTTTTTTTGTTTTTTTTACATTGCCTCAGGAAAAGATTTCAGTGGACAAATATCACAAACGTAGGCTTTTCATACACAGCTTCATTTGGTGTCTGTGTTTTTAAAGTCAGATGTTACATATTCATTTTTTGCTGGTTCTTTTTACTTGAATATGAACAGAATTAAACATCTGACCGAACATGTGGTTTTTAAAATAATATTGAAAACGTTCAATTAACTAATTTGCCTCAGATTTCCCACCTCCCCTGTTTTAACATGAAGGTATGTTAAAGTCTACAGTTGCTTTGTATTCAGTTTTTTTCTTTGTGGTTCAAATTATCTCTAAACATGAGATTGGAATCAGATCCATCCATTTGTGCTTTTTGTTTTGGTTAAATGTCTTCACTTGAAATTCAAGGAAAAACAATTTTCTTAAATTACATAAATTACATGCCTTTGAGAAGTTGTTTATATGTTTGCAGGAACTATATGTCCCCATTCATGCTAGAATTATTATTTGTGTTCCTTAAGAAGGAAAGCAGTTAATAGGCTATATGAGCGAGTCTGTAACCTTTGGTCAAAATATGAAGTAATTTTCATGTCATCCACTTTTCATTGCATCAATCATCTATTTGTTGACTATTACAGAGGCAATATTGTAAAAGTACATGAAGTTTAGTTGCACTGATCACCTTGTAGCATGTGAGACATGCTAGAGAATAGTTTGCCATCTGAACTTTCATTTCTCCTCTGACTCCATTATTAAGAACTATATTCACTTCATATTTATTAAGCTAAGTCAAGTCTTAGTTTTATTTTTAATTTAGACATACATCCTTAGTGGCATATTTAAGTGTTTCATAGTAAAGTACAGTAATGTTAAGTAAGTTTGTTTTTTTTTTCGTTTTTTTTTCCTTTTTCTCTCTGTGAATTGTTTAACTGTGATTAACGATATCTCTTTAGATTTCTTCTCTCTAGGTGATAATTTATCACAGAGGTACAGGCCAGTTCCACAGTCAGAGGAAGGGCGGGCTTTGTCTTTATTGGGGTGTAAACGAAGTTTCAATATATTTGTTTTGTTTTTGCCTTGATAATAGTCTTAATCCTCTTGCAACTGATCTGTTCTCCTTAAATAGAAAACAAATTCATCCATTCAGTAAATGCTGTAGAGCATCTTATTTTAAATAGAGGCGGCAGTGGAGACCAAAATAAACACCTGATTAAAACTTGCCTGGAGTTTTAAAACTGTCTTTTAGAAATTATTGCATCACCTGTATCTTTGAAATATTTATCCCAGTCTTGCAACCTCTGAGCAAAAAGGACTAAAACATCACAGCTGGTTTGGATTAATGGCTCCACTGCTAAAGCTGCACTAAAAAATTGATAGAAGGCTCCCAATCCACTCACAATATTAAAGGGTAAAGCAGAACTTTAAGACATCTGGGATGAAAGCCTACAAGTCCATCCATTTGAGGGAGTAGTTGTACCCCACAATTCTCTTTGATTTGTCTAATTTTAAAAAATGACTGAAATCCCTCAGTCCTGTCACTGTCGAAGCTTGCTTTTGTGTTCTCCATTTCTGTATCCTCTTCATAACATAACTGCACACAGTTTCTAAACATGGCCTCCTTAATCCCACAGAAAATGTTAGAAAAATTTCCTCATGGTTTGTATTCAGTGCTGCTGTTTGTACATCCAAGAATATTTTTCTCTTGCTTGGTATTTTGTTATGTAAAATGCTATTGAGCTTATACTCTTCTTGTTCTTTTGAATTATTATCTTAAATTTCTATGCATTAAATTGCAGACGCCCACTTATCTGCCCAAATTCTTTTCTATCCATATTATTCTGAATTTTACCTTCCTCCTTTGACTTTAGTTTTCTCACTTTCTACAAATCCCTTAGTGCATGTCATTTTACCAAGTCACTGAGAGAGAAAGATCAAAATTGGCCCTGTTACTGTCCCCTATGGCAGTCTACTGCTACTTCCTCCATCTCAGACTGCTTACAACAAGAAAACTAGGGGCCAGATCCTCAGGTGATATAAATCATGGTTGCTGTGTTGACCTCTGAGACTCTGGCCCTGGCTCTTCAATACTCAAGTCCCCAGTCCTTCAATTTACACACAATCCTATCCTTTCCACATCCCATACCTACTCATGTTGTTGTGGTCTTTTGTGCAGTGCTTTATCAAGAACTTTTCTAAATTCCAAGTAAAGTAAAAGCATAGCCAACATTATTATTATTATTTATTATTGTTGCTTCCTAAAAGAAATAATCTGCTTTGTTTGTTGTGATCTTTGTTTTCATGCTGTTTCATTAACTAAACCAACTAGGTTTCAGTAGCTCACAGGTTCTTTCTGTGTGTGTTCAGTTTCTTCGCTCTAGCTGCAATCCAGCTTCACTGTTCTCTTTTCTTGAGTCCCCCTAGATCTCATCTTAAACACAATGTGTTAATCTGTCTAGTCCATCAGTAAACTTTTGCCTTCGAAAAAGTTAGAGCAAGTCTTCCAATAGCTATATTTATCGTTTTTTACTACATCCTCTTAAAATTTTGTGGCCGTTCCCATCTGCTCTGGAGTTCTGTCATCTGTAATCATTCTCATTTCTTAAATACTCTTTTTATGTTATCATGTTTGGGTCTTTAAAAAATTGTCTGTTTGCCTGATACATGGCATCTGTCTACTGACTTCGCCCAATTTTCTGTGAACAAACTTTAACGGACCATCTCAGTAGTTGGATGGGTATCATCTGTTTTTCCCTCATCTTTTGAGACGGAAAGCTATAATATTAAAGTGATCTAATACTCAATGCAGACTTGAATGTGTCCTCTTTCTACTCCAGTGCTGGTGAGAATTCCAGTTAACTTCAGACAAATATATTGATGAAATGCTGCTTTCAGTTTTGAGGCTGCTTTCATCATAGACCAACAAAACTTCGTTTATACTGCCAGTCTCTTGTGTGTGGGAAATGCTAAAAGTTTTTTCCTTTTATTTTAATTTTATTTTAGTGATGTCTTTTGCTCTTGTTGCTGACAGCAGAATTTGACCTGCTGGAATCTATTTTGGCCTGTATCTTTGTGTATTTTATATATAAACCTTCTCTACAATAGGCCTCTTTGGGCTTACCCAACCCAGTTGGATAAGCTTAGAGAGACACTAACTGTTATAGATACTGTATTTCTGTTTAATGCTTTAGAGCAATATATGGCTGCTGTCAGCACTAGCTGCAAAGCAAAATGCAAACCAAGGGGGAAATCTTGGGTTTCAGAAAAGCAGAAATGCACCCATATTCCATATGCTTTTGATGCTGCACCTTGTTTTGTTTTTTTTTCTTTCTAATTTTACTGCTGTACCCCTTAGCTAATTTAAAGAATGGCAAAACTGTTATATACTGCATGTGTTCTTACCTTTCCTGGGATTTGGTTATTCCACCAGCAGTGAGTGGTTGATGGCATGACTCAGCCTTAATGTTCTGTGAAATTAACCACTACTTTTCCACTCTCTAGGCAGTGTCAGCAGCTACAGCCTAAGCGAAGTGGTTCTCAAACTGTGACTGCAGAGAGTTCTCAGCTCACATGGTGCTGGTACCTTCTCCTTTCCAGCTGCTTCTATGGGCATTGGAACCTAGCTGCCTGTAAAAGCAGCTGGATGCTAGGAGGATCCAGTTGGATTGCTGCTATAGATGAGAGGAGGAAATTAGTTGCCCTTAGGAACACCAGAGAACCGGTGGTAGAGATGTGCAGGGAAAAAGGCTACTGGGGAACATATACTGAGATTGAAGAAGAAGGGAATCAGGCAGCAAGGGGAAGGGATAGCAACAAAACAGATTGGGCAGAGGGGAACTGACAAGCAAGAGACATGAGTGTTTTTTTGTTTTTTTTTAAAGGCAACACTGGTTAGCTTAAACAGCTAAATACTTGCTGTTTGCTGTGTAGGCAACTGCTATATTTGGCACAGGAGAGCTATGATTGGAAGGGGTAATGTCCATTAAGTGCTCTCTGTGTTAAGATATAAGAAGTTTGAGAATCTCTGACCTAGGCTGTTAATTTCTGAAGCTTATCATTCATCCATGGAATGGTAAAAATTCTCATGCTTTATCAGCTACATTTCAAAAAAATTTTCTTTGAATTTGTACTGTTTTCTAAGAAAGTAAATAGCCCACACACAAACACAATTTTTTTTTTGGGGCGGGGGGGGGAAGGGGGGGTTACTTTGCAGCATTAGTAACTGTGACAAGTGTAAGTTTTACCTGGGTTCCTAATCCTAGGATATATTTTGGTTCAAGGATAAGAGCAAAGCTGCCTTATTTTAACCTGCGGTTCCACAAACATTGTTTTTAGAAGTTGTGGTACAGTAACATTTAGGGTGTTGTAGTAGTGTTTATCTCTCCACCCATTTTAGTGGATGGATTAGATATAAGAAACTAAACATTGATTTTAATTGTTTCAGTTTGTAATGTTGCATGTATAAAACTAAGCTGAGGCATTAATTGCCCGATAATTTATATATAAAGTACACACTACAGTTTTCTCAGAGGACTGATTTTTGAGAACTTCATAACACAAGCCTTGGTTATCTGAAGCCCCTGCTTGAACCCTTGGTCCGCCCCTAATACTGTTCATCATCCTGTTTTGTGTCACAACACCCTGCTACCTTGATTCACTCTTCGTCGTTGGCTAGGTTTTGGATTTATTACTTTCGAGGACGAACAATCAGTGGACCAGGCTGTCAACATGCATTTTCACGACATCATGGGCAAAAAAGTGTGTAGTTGTAGTTTTATTTTACCTTAAGACAAAACCAAGCCTTGGGCAATTGGCAATTTCACTGGTGAAATAGAATCAGTAATTTGTGGGTTAAGCAGGGAGATCCTAAAAAGTTAAAGAAAATCCAAATTCAGGGCTTTGTCCATGATGATGGGGAAAGTCCCTTGAGTTTGCATAAGACAATGGATATGAGGGGAACCTCTCCTTAACTTGTTGCCTATCCCATGAGAAGGAAACAGACCTTGAAGGCCTGAGTATTTTTGCAAGTTATTTAAACAGTTCAGATGAGCCTTTGACCATTATACAAGTAGCAAACTGCTCCATTTGAGCAGAATTTGTATCTGAATAAATTGACTATATGAATAGTCATGGTTTATGCACTGCTACGTGACTGCTCACTATTTTCCTTTTCAGCAGCAGGGATAGAAGTTAGTTTTAATTCTCATATGTTTGTAAATTGAGATCCCAGTGAAATCTCTGAGCTGTCTAAGGCTCGGTTTAACATACCACTCCTTCAGATGTGCATTTAATATTCGAATTTTGAGGCACTTTGAGGGGATCTGCCTTTATACTCTTAAACTTTAACCCCCGCAAAAAAGACCATAAAACATCATGAAGGATTGGTTTTTTAAAAATTGGGTCACTTACTGTGAAACTTTGATACGAACCCACATATTCTATATAGTATTTAACCACAATGCAGTTAAGTGACCTCTGGTTGTTTCATCTTCATACTGTGTTGTCAGCACAAGGAGGTTTGATAGGTGAGGGATTCCGCCTTTCTACTCCTTTTGATTGTATTAATCAAATGTGAACATTAAGATTCACCTGTGGAAAATCTAGAAGTAGATGAATAAGTAGTTCCTGAGAGAAATTCCTAAATCTTAATTATATTGTGAATACCACAGCTTCTGAAAGGGAAATTCTGGTAAAATTGAAAATATTTCCGCTTTATACAGCTTAACCTGAATTTGAAAACACAGATGTTAGAAGGCCGTTGAAAATCTACAGTGAAAAGTACCCAAAGAAACTTGCATCAAAACCAAAGGACTTTGTCATATTCCTTTAACTCAAACATTTTTCCATGTTGAATTTAAGATTTCTACAGCCTAGTAGCTCTCAGGCATTTCCTTAGCTGACAGGTAATGTGTTCTTGTGGGTTAGTGCAAAATTTGCATTGTTAAATTACAATGTTCTGTACAAAGTGCTTTAAAAAGTCACTGTTAAAGTTTAACTATTTAAAGCGTTACTACCCTATTTCGATACACTGAAACTATAGTCACATTGAGAAAAAGAATGGTTTACCAATTAATACAAATGAATTATCTACGTGAACACACTTTTGACCCAAATCTTGGAAGGAGGAACGAACATAACTTTCTTACTGTGAGTAGTTGAATCAATGCAGCTATTTACATGAGTAAAGTTGTGTGTTTTCAGGATTGGCACATTTATTTACTTATGTTATCCTCTGTGCATCTATTGCTTTTTCACTGATATTCCCTTAAACTTTGGAAGAACTACTTAAATTAGAGGACAGATTGCAAAGCAGTATGCCATTTATGAACAGAACCAAAGGATGCCACGGCTACTTTTTTATGGTTCTGTAAATCTGTGGCGAGCCTCCTGTAAATCTAAAACATGCACAAATATATGCAGTATTTTCCCAGGTTGCATGAAAGAAACCTAGGTAGTTCTTCCTCTTGTGTTTATAACTTTGGCCTTGAGCAGGTCTAGAATTCTCACCTTGATCCTAAAATTTGTTTGCATTAGGTTGTCCCAATCCCTAGTTTAGGCGTCTTAACACATCCAAATGCCAGTGTACAGGTTAATTAAATCTGCCATTTAGATAAATGTAACATTAGATAGTCCACCCCCTTCATTTATTATTAATAGACGCTTCAAGACTTTGAAATACATTTTTAATTCTCAAAAAAGGCTGAAGTGAATCTGCTTCCGTATGTTACTGAAAGAAAAAATTTAAAATTACGAGCAGGATTTTGCTTGTGTAAGCAGTAACCGAATTCCCTTCAGGAAAATGCGTTAAGGCTCATTAATTTGAATTCTTTGAGGAATTCCCTTGGTTCTTCTCTAGCAGGGCCTTCAGCTGACAGAGGTTTGGTTACTGTCATGTATAATGTCCTTGAGGCATCTTCAGAAGAAGGGGAGGGAGACCTTTGTCCTTGTGCTGTGCCAATTTCCTGTTTGTTCTCTAACATGAATGGTTTTAAGACCTAGCAGGAAGAATACTTTTATTTTCCGTACTACTCAGGCCCATTAGCGATTGAGGTTTATTTTCTTTGTACTCTGGCATCCACTAAAATTAATCGTAAAATAAAAAAATACTTTAATTCAGCATACATGAGTGCTGAGTGTTTCATTAAATCAGAAACTGGATTTTTTTGTTGAGAGGTTTATATTGAATGTGGAGCTTATTTGAAGTAGGTCAGATGCACTTGATGCCTGGGGCCCTAAGACATTTTATCTTTACATGAAATAAGTTAAGCACTGAGGCTTATTAACACTTTTAAAAACAGGAAGGTTTTTGTCACTGACTTAACACAGTATGAAGATTTGCTTCTTATTGACTCAACTGTCCATTTTTATTACTTGCATGTTTGTTTACTTTTTTGTTAGATGTAATGTAAGATTCTCTTATCACATCCATTCCCTCTGACATTGTTTGAGTTATTTGAGATTCTTTAAGCGTTAGCCTGGGGAAGGTAAGTCTTTATCTTCCATTAGACATTTAAATAAAACCTAAGTAAAAAACCAAACAAACGAATGTGTGTTTCTCAGGTATGAACAGAGCTGAAATTGCAGGTAGATGGGGTGGGTTTAAACTATAACTTCCAAATGAACCCCAATCATCCATAAATGTTAAAGCATTAGTACCCTTTTTCAGAGTGGACTCTTTGCTTGTAGAAAGATCTTTACTAAAATTGTTTTCTTCTTTGTAAATGTCACAGTGAACATTTAAAAAATAGTCTAAAGACTAAGTTAAAAAGATTGTGCCTATAAATTTTTAGCAAAGAGCCATTGTAAGAGGGTACTGCTGCTTTAAGATGAGCAAGCAAATGACTACTTAATATAATGGAACAGAAATTGTTTGTAGGACATGTTTTGCTTTAAATATATGTTGATATAGGACTTGTAATGTCTTACTATCGCATCTATTGTACCTGAGAAACATTTTTTAATTACTGGCCTAACTAGTTTTATAATTAAGTATTTAGACATAAGTCATAAGGTGCTAAGTGTAGTCTTAAGTGTAATTAAGGGTGTGTGTGAAGGGAAGGGGGGTGAACTAACCTACATCATCTCCTAAATGGCTAATCTGTTTGTTTAGGTGGAGGTAAAACGTGCAGAACCTCGTGATAGCAAAAGCCAAACTCCAGGGCCACCGGGTGCCAGCCAGTGGGGAAGCCGGATCATGCCAAGTGCTGCCAATGGCTGGGCAGGTCAGCCCCCTCCTACCTGGCAACAAGGATACAGCCCTCAAGGTAAATTTTCTTTTGGGGGTTTCAGAGACCCAGAGTCAAAGGTGTGATTCCTGTCTTCCTTAAAACTGGCAGTGTCTTTCACTAGCCATGGTTTTGTTACTGACCACATTTAACTTGCATTATTCTTTCAAAAGGTAACATCATCTCATTAGTGATACAGATACTTCCAAGTGGAGTGAAACCATCTATGCAATGATGTAATACAGTAGAGAACTAAAGTACTGTGCATCTGTTTTCCCCAATTCTGCTTGGGTTTTTCCTTAGTTTATTTTTTTCAGAATGATTTTTGTTACATGCTGCAGAAATCAGTGGGTCTTGCCAGCACAAGTTCTGTTTCCTCAACATCCCCCAGCCTGATTAAGTGGGGATCAGTACTGTGATTGGTGCTTCATCCATTCTTTTTAAGTGTGGGGAGCAGGAGTACCAAATCAGCATGTTCTTTTTACCTAGTAGTAGGGAGAAGTCAGGGAGAATTCCATGATTCTGCAGCTGTGGGAATGTGGGTGGCATGGGACCCGGATTCAAAATATTTATGGAACACAGATTTTCAAAGATGAAATCTGAAATGAGTTTCAAGAGAAACTACACGTGAAATATGAAGGAAAAACAGGCTATCTTGTGTCTTTGTATTTCATTACTTAGTGTAGCCTGGAAAAGTAACAAGCAGCTCTGGGGTTAATTGTTAGTGGTGATGCAGGGGAGCACTTAATGCTTATAATTTTCTTGATTTAGCTTGAGCCCTTTAGGGCTGGAAGGAGCAGATGCTTGTTTTAGTTTTGAATGCCATAAAAAAAAACCAACAAGATTTTGGAGATGGAATAAATGTGTTGAATTCATCTAAAGAATGTTTTCATGCCATATGAAGAAATGAGGTGGCATAATTGGTGGATGAATTAGTTGGGGATTGGTCCTGCTTTGAGCAGGGGGTTGGACTAGATGACCTCCTGAGGTCCCTTCCAACCCTGATATTCTATGATTCTATAATTGAGTCACATCTAACGAATATATAACCTGCCTTTCTCAGATATGAGAAATTATTACCATGGAGATAGGGGCTGGCGTCACCTTGTCCATTATGCCCCCTTAGGATGACTTACCATTTCCCCCTGGTGCTTATTTACTTGAAAGCTGCAGCTGAGGCTTTGACAGTCTGCATGGTTTTGCTAATCTGCAAACTCAGATTGAGAAACTAGATCACTTTCATCTTGGTTATTTGCAGGGAAAGGTATCATTATATCCGTCTGTGGGAGGGATTAAATGAAGAACTCTTAAATAAGTTAAACTTTCTACCTTCACACTGCAGCAAATATAAAATGAGGTTCCATGAGTCTAAAACACTTGAAATAGCTGAATGATAACTCTTATCAGCATTATATTTGAAACACCTTGTATCTATAGCTTCACCTTTGTAATCCTTAGTCTTTTTAAACAATGTTATGGAATTATTTTTAACACTAGAATATGCTCTGTTTGAACACTGAGTGTAATTTGAGTTTTGAGACTCCTGGACACTTCTTGCATTAGCTCTTTAATCAATGTAGAACACTGCTTTTTTCAGAATTGCATTGTATGCCATTTTTAATAGAACAGTTTCAATATATAAGTGGATAAACTATCATTCTGTTTCATTGTTTTAGGAATGTGGGTACCAGCTGGACAGGCAATTGGTAAGTAGGGAACAAAAGTTTCATTGTTTAGTGTATTGTAAACTGTAGAAAAGGCCAACTGGTAGTGCAGATGTAAATTGCATTTCAATGAGAATTGATGGTGGCTGTAAATTTCTCAAGTACAGTGCTTATAGGCCAGTTTTGAAACTAACTTTTGAGTTTGTATTGGAAAAAATATGGAGTGGGGGAACTGTTCTGTTCTTAACTATTCAGTGTTGGGAATTGGAATACACCCTTTTGCTGATAATGCAATTAAATTGATACTGGCCATCAAGAAATTAAATACGAAGAAGAGAAGTGTAGAGTTATTTACAGTCAGGGTTCTCTCAGCATTTCCCAATGTTCATATCCATAGATGGAGGGGGGAGAGTTTCCCAGAGTTTGGTTCCCAGTTACAGTAACAACTTCTTTGTTCTGTTTGGGGTAATTTTGACTTTGTATTAAAAAGTTGCTGTGCTGAATTTAGATGAAGGCACCGCTTGTTCTCACAACTCTGTACTGGATTTTCTAGGTGGGTATGGACCGCCTCCTCCAGGAAGAGGAGCCCCGCCTCCTCCACCACCTTTTACCTCATATATAGTTTCTACGCCTCCTGGAGGATTCCCACCTCCACAAGGGTTCCCACAGGGCTATGGCACCCCTCCACCATTTAGTAAGTGTCCTCTGTGAGTCTCGAACCAATGATGTGCCATTGAACACAAGAACGGGTTTTAGTCACTTCTGTTTGTCTTTATTTCGTGCCTTTCTATAAATTCAGTGGAGTCATTCACATTTGATCCACATGTGGATCCACTCAAGTATTTCTGTACTGTAACTAGAAATCAGTATATTTTCAGATCCTGTTTCTTTGAATCCATCCATCTTGATCATATTAGTAATACTCAGTAATACCATAACCTCTCAGTTTTTTGGTTTTGACTGAGGACTTTTACTTTTGACCTCCTCTTTTCTAGAATTGAGGTATTCGACATAGTAATACTACATGTTGAAGACTAGAGACACAGGCTCCCTTGAAAATTCTAGCCTAAGAAATTAGGCACCCTACTCTCATTGAATTTAAATGGGATTTGGGCACCTAACTCCTTTACATTCCTTTAAAATTCCTATGCACAATTGGGTTAAAACTGGCAGAAAGATGCCCTTAATTATCCAAAGTTTCTTGAACAGCCATTATGCACCTCTTAGTTCCGATTCTTATGCTTTGGGGAAGCAGCCTGTCCAGGATTTTTCAGTCTGTGGCTTTTGGCAACTTCCTTATTTGGATGGATGAAAGGCTTTTTGGAGGGGTGTCTCACCATGACTTTCCCTGCTCCCCCAATACACCTTTCGGTACCTGTGGCTACCTCTTCAGCTATTATTTGCTAGGTAAGATGGTTCAATTGCTGTTAAGCACATGCAGTCTGTGTAACAGGTGTAAGATTTCACATCTCTTAAATGACTTTAGTTGTGGATAGGATGACTGTCAAGAGATGGTTAAATCAATCCCTTTACTTCAGCTGCAGGCAACAAGTAGTAATCTCTTTTTTGTAGACACCTTACAAAGGGTTTACAACAAAATGTTAAATTACTCTGAAGCCAAGTGAAAAGTCCAAGTGCTTTTGGCCTCGTATCATGTCACAGATTTTATGCTCTGCCTCTTATTTATCAGGTTTTGGATATGGTGCTCCACCTCCTCCACCTGACCAGTTTGCCCCTCCTGGAGTACCCCCTCCACCTGCCACTCCTGGGGCAACACCACTAGCTTTCCCACCGCCACCACCACCATCTCAGGCAACTCAGGACATGAGCAAACCCCCAACTGCTCAGCCAGAATTCCCTTATAGCCAGTTTGGTAAGTAACTGCATATAAAATACACTCAGAGCGGCAACCTTTCCCCTCAGCCCCAAGGTTCTGCTTTCCTTTTATTCATAATGTTTTGGTGAAAAGTCACAGTTTCCAGGAGCAATGTATTAATGCTGACAGCATTTGTACTAATGGTGGGAATGCCAGCTACTGGCTCTCAAGGGCCCCCCAAAACATGCAGTACTCTGATATCACAGTATTGTTTCCTTCCTGCCCAGCCTGAAGTATTGCCCATTTCCTGAATCACTAAATAACTGGCTCTCTAGAGATCTGTGCGGTGGTAGGCTAAGTCACCACTTGCATTCCCCCAAATGCTCAAGTTTAAACTCTTTTTTGTTCAACTAACAATTTCACACTGCAAGGTGCTCAGTAGTTTGCTTCCTTTTCTGTTGAAATGTCTTGGTTAACACAGTAGCAGCCAAAGGGAATTCTGGTAATCTCACCTCAAGGAAGATACACTAGAATTGAACCAAAGCACAGTGAAAAGGGCACTGAAAATGGTTGAGTGATGGGGCTTGCATAAGAGGGTGGGCTCAGCATGGAGAATAATGATACTTAAAAGTAGTATCTCATTACTCTAGAGTAATGGGAATTGACTGAGACAAAAAACAATAAAGGGTATAGCGAAATCTGACCTGCATGCCCCTTTTGACCCTGTTTCATAAGACTGGTTGAAATTGATGCAGCTAATTTAAAACAAAAGCGGATACTTACTAGGGAAAACTTTATCAGTCTCTGGAACTCATTGCTGCAAGTAGGTGATAAAGAATGATTTAATAGGTAAGCTACAGTAAGACAAAATATGGGAAGTCAAAGTCTTGTGCTACTGGCTGAAAAGATGACTATTTGTAGAGATCAGGAAGGAGTTCTTTCATTTGACCCTTGCACCCAAGCCTTCCATGAGCAGCATTGCCCAATTAGCTGGGTGGGTGTGCCGCCTTCTTGATCACTGGCCATTGGTAACTTCTGAAGGCAGCATACTACACAAGGTGAGCCCAAGAATCAAGAATTTACACTCTGTCCCTGCATTTTAACCACTTTTCCCCTGTGTTTATGCATGCCTTACTAGTCCCATATAAAATACCTGCAGAAGCTGTTCATTACGAAATGTCTGCTCCATAAAGCTCTTTGAAAGGATTTTCTATAGTCCAAATAATCTGAAGTATAAGACTTCCGATAGGAGATCAGCTTTTCAGTTGTTCTTGACATGCATAAGGTGAGGGTGTTAGTTATGATGGGTTTAGTTAGAGATGTTCTTAAGCTTATGTCACAGACACAGTAGCTGGGATCGAAAGTTCCCCCAATTTGACTTCAGGTGGAAGATTTTCTTGTCTTGTCGGAAACGTGCCTTTGTTACATATGAGGGGAAACTTCTACTGATTAGAATAAAAACTGATACATACAAATTTATCTTGTCTCAGACTTGGTAGCCAAGTCTTTTAATACCAATAATTAAAATGGATCCAAACAGCAAAGGCGTAATTGATTATATATAAACTTTCCATACAGGGAATTCTGCTCTAAAGTTCCTGCTGCAAGACTTTTATGTAGTAACCTCCAATTATCATTTAAAAAACCTCACTACTCAGTTTAATTGCCTGACTTTCAAAACAATGTTGTGAGGGATAGTTGGGGTGTCTGGTGTAAGGAATATGTAGTACCAGCTGCATCTTGTATAAATCTTGGAGACATTTTTCCCCCAGCGAGTATCTGAAATGCTGGTTATGGTTAGTCCTTAGGGGTTAATGGTTTTTTTGGAAGGAGGAAGAGGGTTAGATAATGTTGTTAAATGCATTAGTGGGATTAATCTCTCTCACCCCAAAATTCATGCCAGAAAGCAAACTACTTCTGTGCAAGACTGCACTCACAGTATATGTACACAGCATTAGAAGTGTTCAACTTAGTGTATTACCACCCAAGTCAATAACCTCTTCATGTTTATAAAGCTATGTTTAAGATCTTTTTAACCTCTTTAAGATCTTTTGAACTTCATGTGTCATTTGCAATTCAGCTAGCAGCATTGGTATACAAAAGGCAGTTAACAAGTTTTTCATGTTTTCACTTAAATGCATAGAGTTTATAGACTTTAAAGAGGCATCAAAGTATTTAATCATTTTGGCATTTACAGATTAATCCTGGCTTCACAGCATCATAAATGCTGCTATGTTTACAGCTGAGATAAATGTAAACACTCTAGTAAATTAAACTCTAACAAGGGTGTGTCTCCCTCACCCCCCAAAAAAAAAATAATTATATCTCTGTACAGGGCTGTCTTGGGGTTAGTCACCCTGGTCTCCTCATTTCTTACTAGGGCTGGGTACCTATTCTCAAGACCCTTCAGGCTACGCGCCAATACTTTGTTTACACTCTTATGGTCAGGCTGAGCAGTGATATATCCTAGGTAGGTGGAGCCTATTTACAACCAATGCTCTTACTTTATCTGCATTTGGGAAATTAACTTTTATTTCTTGCAGGGTCTCTTCTCTTTGAGGGTGGGTGAGATAAGTATGGTGGCTTGGAAATGTTTGCTTTTTACAGTTCAAGGATAATCTAGTTTAAATATCTGTTAGTTGGCATAAGTAAAAATGCGTCGTTGGAATATGGCTGCTCTGCTGTTCGCTTTCCCAAGATCTTGCATTGGCAAGACTTAAAATTGTCTTGTGTAAGCAAATTGCATTTAGTTACCCTAAGCAACAGAGTCAATATCCCCTGCTACTGTTGACACGACTGACTTAGAATCCAGGTCACTCGGGAGCAGTGAATCAGCTGTGTGTCGCTTTTGGAAGTGACAATGCAGACCAATGGTGGGATAGTTCGCTAGAGGAGAGAACAGTGCCCAAAAAAAACAACAGCTGTTGGTTTGACTGCTGGATTCCTTTGTGGCCAACAAACCAGCAGAGCTCTAGTTTTCTTAACTTTTCACTGCAAGCCACAGTGCTGCTGAGAGTAACGTGATTATCTTCACTCCGAACCCCAACCCTTGGCATTAAATTAATGCATTTAAGATTGCCTACTGATCTTTGTGTCAAAAATGGCTGAATTAGCAGCTTGAGAAATCTTCAAACGGGGAAGCCCATGGTAGTACTGTTGGGTTCATTAGTGGTAGTAAGTCCTGTGAGACAGGCAGAGCTTGAAATTGAAATACTGAAGAGATGCCAAGAGACTGTTGCTTTGGATTAGCAGAGTTAAACCTGCTTTAACCCTGTGCAGAAAAAAATTTGACTCAGAGATCCACTGAGTAGTTACAGGATTCTTAACAGGGCTGTCTTGCATAGTGGAATTTCACGTTGATGCCATTGTAGTGACTGACAGTTGTATTTTAATCACTAGAAAGTTTCTGTTAGATTTCTTAACTTCTTTTAGTAAGTTACTGTTAATACACATCCATTTGCCTTCCAGGAATTTAGTTTTTTCCTCCAAATTGAAAGGTGGTCTCTGTCTCCTCTGTCATCCTGCTTACTCTAAACCTGTTGCTCCAAAATCTCTGACCTCTGCTCCAGATTATGTTGCAGTATGGAGGTTACAATCTCATTGACAAGGCAGGAGGAAGATTTGGTAGGAGGTAGAAGTCTCCTGATTCCGTAGTTACCTTTATGATCTCTGCAGAGAAAGGAAGCTAGTTGTTACACAGTCAGAAAGATACTGATTTACAGAATAAATTAGCATAAAGTTCACAGAGGGACAGCTCACTTTTAGTTTTAAAATGAGTAAGTCTGGTGAAACAGTTTAGACTAACTCAGTGGTTGTGTTAGTATGAATAGCAAGGGTACACAGAACGGATGGCTATTCCAGTATAACTATTTATCTGTTGCTTCTGTGTTTTTGCTACATTGGAAATATAGTCTGCCTGCTTAAGTTATGTGGGAAGCTGATGATAAAATGGCTTTTGCTATTCTTTTGAGCTGTCTTTGAGAAGAAACGTGCCACACCATTTGCTTATTTAAGCTGGTTCTGTGCAACGAGTTAACGGCAGGGTAGAGTGTTGGGTCTGGATGGCAATTAGCTGAAGTCCCTTTTTAACCACATAATGTGGGCAGTAGAAGCAATAACAAGCTTCCTGATTCTGGCCTGTGGATCTGATGGAAGTTTATGGGAGTCCAGTCACCACATCCTTTGAAAGGGACACTGTCAACTTGGGTTTTTTAATTCACAATTTCAGAAAATTCCAGTTTCTGATGCAACCGTCGTCTTAAAAACAATACATTCAGAGCCTAGTATTTAAAACTCCTTTTTAAAGCAATTTCCTAGGGTTATCTTATAGGGTTCTTTTCAGCAAAGGAAAACTTGACTATACACAGGAAACTAAAATTGGCTGAACACAAAAACAGAAAATCACAATCTTTCACTAACTCCTTTCAGTTAGAAACATCAGCTATAGTAACTATCAGCTTTTCAGACAGATGTTTCCCCATTAATTTTCTCTACCTCTGCTGAAACTGACAGAATGCTAGTTTTGCTAATATGAACACTTATCCATTATGGACTAATAGATACTACCAACCCACTTTACATAAGCCTCTGAACAGCAGTAGCATGACATTTTGGTCACCACCAGCCTGGGTAAGATTTGATAGAGAGTGAAAAGCACTATCTCCAATTAGGCATTCAGTCCCCCTCCTCTCTGCCTTTTGTCATTACCTGTATTTTCTACATGTAAATCCAAATAACTTGGTCAAATGTAAAAGCAACTATCATCTGGGTGTTAGATCAGCACATCACTGTGTGTTCATAGGGCTGTGCATTGGTATGTGTGGCATCAGTTTTCAGTTGGTGCTGCACCTCTATCTTTGAGCTTGTGGACTGTAATAGAAGCTTACTGCAGACTTTTCCTCTTCTTCCCAGGTTATGGACAAGACTTGAGTGGTTTTGGACAAGGTTTCTCTGACCCTAGCCAGCAGCCCCCCTCCTATGGAGGCCCCTCGGTGCCACCATCAAGTGGCCCACCTGCAGGAGGAAGTGGTTTTGGACGAGGACAGAACCATAATGTGCAAGGATTTCACCCCTACAGACGCTAGCACATGCTGGCAATCAGGGAATCCTGTCCACAGTGGGATATCTGGTAGCAGCTGAAGCCGGGAATCCCAGACTTCTGAACTTGTGACAATCACATACTTGATGGAGGAAAAATCTAACAACATTGGGGGAGGGGAATGGGAGAGGGGATGGCTTTTGAAGGCAACGCTGTGGGTGTTTGGACTGCAGGTTTTAAATATATTCCTTTCTCTAACCCATCAGCACAAATAAAGAAAATGTCACTGGTTCAAACTACAGGGTTTTAAAAATGTCTTCAGCTTTAATTCAAAACTTCAGGTTTCTTTTTTTGAAATTATTTTTCCTGAGCCTTTGTTTTACCGTATATTGTAAACTTTTATGTTTAAAGAAAAATATATACATTTACAGATTGTGAAATTTTTAAGAGAAATTTTCTACTATGTATGCTGGCTTATTTTTTAATTTAAAACAGGGTTTCCGTTAGCAATGTTGGAAGTGATGGTCAGTTTCAACCCCTTTACTTCAAACATAGTGGTGGGGCAGTTGGTCCAGAAACTCTGGGAGTTAGAAGAAGAAATCTACTGAGTGTATTTTGCTTTTGTTACCTGACAGTATAGAACTGGTAACAATGCAGGTGCAGACTTGTTGATGCACAGAGTCACTTATGAAGTACAGCATTTAAATCTGTGCTTCAAACTCTTTAAAATCCTCTGTGGATTTCATTAGGGGTTAACGGAGGCCTTGTTAAGATGTAGATTTCCCTCAGGCAAAAGGTTTAGGTGCATTTTGCACTAACCAGTGATTACCCCTGGTTTGAATAAAGAGAAGTACATTTGGATTAGAAACATAAGCCTGTCTCCATTTTTTTTTCTTACAAATTTTTCCATGTGAATTGGGTTCTCATGAAAGTTGCCATATTGACAGCCCTGGAAAAGAAATCCTTGTGGGTAGAGCGTCAGTGCACCCTTACCCACACTTTTTGCCCTGTGCCTCAACCAGGATCTTTAGGTACTGCCTAGAAGTGAAAGCATAATGCGCTCTTCATGCCCTTTTAGCCCTTAATGCAAGTGATATGATTGGATTGATGTAGGATCTGGACTGAGACCATTCAATTAATTTCATAGGCTACTGAAGAACCTCAGTAGCTTTAAGAAAAGGAGTACTTGTGGCACCTTAGAGACTAACCAGTTTATTTGAGCATAAGCTTTCGTGAGCTACAGCTCACTTCATCGGATGCATAAAGTGGAAAATGCAGTGAGGATGTTTTATACACACAGACCATGAAAAAATGGGTGTTTATCACTTCAAAAGGTTTTCTCTCTCCACCCCACTCTCCTGCTGGTAATAGCTTATCTAAAGTGATCACTCTCCTTACAATGTGTGTGATAATCAAGGTGGGCCATTTCCAGCACAAATCCAGGGTTTAACAATCCGATGAAGTGAGCTGTAGCTCACGAAAGCTCATGCTCAAATAAATTGATTAGTCTCTAAGGTGCCACAAGTCCTCCTTTTCTTTTTGCGAATACAGACTAACACGGCTGCTACTCTGAAACCTGTCATAAGCTTTAGGTCCACACCAGACTGATCTCGAGTTGAACTGGTAATCTACAGTTGAAAGACTCAATGTACCATTATGAGTCTCCAAAACCCTCTTCTGTCTCTTACATGTGCATGACTATAAGCAGGAATTGATGCATTACGGAGCACTAGCACATTAAATCAGTGATCTGCTTTAGTCTAGAATTAAAGATGGGTTAAGTTTCAAGATTATCAGGCTGCAAAGTAATCTTAAACCCTAAATGTAGCATGTAAACATATTCAAGCTCTCAATTTAAGAGGTGAGGTCAAAGTACATAAATGTCTAACAGAAGAATATATCCATCTCAAAGAAGAGGGTGGGACTAACTCCTCTAAGATTTGGCATTCAGTTATATATAAAATATATATAAAAGCAGTGGCAATATATATATTTTCCCATATGTCCTCATACAAGTCCAGGGAGTGTTACCTCCCCATATCAAGGATCTGATCTATGAAAAAATCCTTCACTGCATAATTCCTCTGGAATCAGCTTTGTGCTGGTTTGAGCAGTGATAGAGGATTAAACTCCAATTGGTTGCAAATTGCTATGTGAGCTAGCTGCTTTATTCAAGAAAGTGCTTCAGGGGCAGGTCTTAGGGAGCTAATGAACTGTGTTATCACCTTCACAGAGCTGGGTTCATATTTGGTTCAGAGTGCAAACTAAACTCGTTTGAACTTGTAGGCTTGCGTGACACTTCATCAACACGTCCAAAATATACCACAGATCTACTCCTACATCAGCCACTCCCACTATGCCCAGATCCTCTCCAAACCCATTCATTGGCTTCCCCTGAACCTCTGTGTCAAATTTAAGCTCCTTGTTCTTACCTTCAAACCCCTGCATAACTTGGCTTCTACCTACCTCTTTGCAAGTAACTAAACAGCCCCAACTTGCTTTTTCTTTCTTCCATGCAGCCTCCTGTTCTGAGGAGCTCCCTCCAACCTGAATTTCCAGTGCCTCTGCTAAGTCCTGTAAACACTTTATTTGGCCTGTAAATCTTAGTGTTAAAACACAGAACTAACCTTCCAGCACCAGCGCTGCTCTGTTGCTATGTGATATCCTTCGACTTTCCATCTTTTGTCTGCTGATTGTGTAGATTGCAAAGCCGGGGCTTGGTCCCTTGTCTGTGCATGTCTAGTTCCAACTTGCTTTTAGCGTTGTCACCATTTTTACCGCAGAGACAACTGGTACATCCGGGGAAGGCTATGGGTCAGAATTGTAGAGACTGGATGAATTAGGTGCAAGCTTCTGAACACAATATAGTTCTATTAATGCTGGAAAATTCCACTCGCAGCATTTCCCATCTCTGCTGCTACCTGCTGTATGAGAGTTATGCTTGTAATCTCAGTACAAATATAACAAACTGTGTGACACTTACGTAGGGAGGAGACAGTTCAAGGAACTCAAACTAAGCCCTTGTGTGTGTCTGTATTTAATTTGGATGCTAGCACTGCCCTCTGATCCCATCTTTAAATGTCACTTGACCATAACTTGACCATAACTCTTTAAAAAAAAAAAAAGAAAAGAAAAAAAAAAGAAGCTAAATTCTGGATTGTCTTTGCTTTGTTTGAACACTCAGCCTTTCTGCTTCTTACACCCAACCACTGCTTCTTGTTCTCCAGCCTCAACTGTTCACCTCTGATACTCCTAGGCTCTGAATCAAGAGTCCACTAGCTTCTGCTAACTCCAGGCCTGGCACTTAGTCGAGCGTTGATAATTCTGGGGTAGAGTTAGCTTTTTTCTTTTTTTTTAAATGGGTGAGGCAAGCAGAAAAAAGTTAAACTGGGATTTTAAATGGTAGGATAGATGCAGAGTGAACAGAGACTCTCCTAGTTGAATAGATAATGCATTGAGAGGTTAACCCCGATTTCTGCCCTCTCCAGAGAAGAATGGTGATTGTAGCCCCCTCCGCACCTTCTGTTGAGCCCCCAGTTTTGCAAAAGGAAAAACTGGAGTGACCATGTGAAGCAGGTTCCTCTGCAATTTCTGGCTGTTCTTGGGGCTGGTAAATTAGTTTCTATAGTGGATTCATTTACACTGATTCTCAGTGCTAAAGCATGGTCTCTGGATGTTAAACAGCTTGTGTTTAAATTGTCCAATCACTGTTAAATGGGGAGGGAAAGCAGATTTTGCAGTGGCACTGTGCTCCTGTTGTGTTAGTGTCACAAATGCCACCTCAGCAGCAAGGCAGGCACTGGCAGAAGAGGAACCGCAAAGCTTAAAGCAAAAAACTGCATTGTGGCCAGCGATCTGAATGGAAGGATTTTACATTTGCTCATTTAAACCAAAGCAAAGAGTAAAATCCTAGGAGTCTGACTTGAAAGCATTGTACGCTCATGTTGCATTGGTGTAACTGACTGCAACAAGGGGCAGGATAATGGAGAATATCTTAACTCTTCTTTATTTATGCTTTTCATCTTGTATTTCGTGCAGCTTGAATGTTCAAGCTTGACTGGATGTGTTGAATTTCTAGACCGGGTTTGCTTTTCAGTTCTCCTGCACTTCAGCTGTTTGGAATTGCAACATGGCAGGGGAACGTTTTAAATGGTTGCACAGGTTTTGTTTAATAAACCATTAAATCTGTTTGAAGTGCAACTGTGCCCAGCAACAGAAACTGAATCAACCCGTGCTAAGAGCTGAGCCAGCATTTGTCGGCAGCACCTTGGCCTAACACTTGTGTGAATCATCTCACAAAGCATAGCGGGCTGGAGGCTCTCCAAATTCTGTGAGCAAGAGAGAAATGACCCAGCGATGGTATTGGAGGAACAGTTCTATTAGGAAATCTGATCTTGGGCATGTCTTCACTGCACTTAACTCAGGGGTTTGGCAGTTGGGTCTAGACTAGTGAAAGCCCTATCTGACTTCTGGGGGCATGTCCCATAGTTCTCTGTGCTGCTGCAGCAGTAAACTGAGATGCTTTGTGATTCTTCCCCAGTGAATTGCAGGGGACACTCTTGTCTGTTCTGGGCACCTGGAGGGAATTGTGGGAAGGCATTGGAGGACTATCTGTACTTGAGTGATCTGGCCTCATCCAAACTAAAAGTGGGTGAGGACCAATCTGAGTGAAAGCAGCACCCAAGTTCTAATCCATGTCCCCAGCTAGCCTGGGTTCAGAGCACCACCAAATTCAGGTGAGAGGGTGTTGTGTGTGGATTGGAGAGGGCTTAGGGGCAACATCTGACTAAGAACCCAGGTTAACTCTGACTTGAAGACATACCTCATGTGTGAGACAAATTTATGTACATCTGTGTCTCTGCTCCCTAGATGAGTGGAAAAAGGACAGACAGTTTTATGGTGCCACTGCTGGGAAGCAAGGAGGCAGCAGTTCTGAAACCCATATAAATCTCAGCCTTGCTGCCTCCCTTAGGTTTTCTTTGCCACCTCATCTTGGAAGCACAGAGGCATTGCCTCATCTTTCCTGCTCTCTCCCTCCATCTGGACTAAGAAAGGACTAGGAGACAAGAAAAAAAGAAGAGTAAGGAGAGAAGCCAGACGCCTGAGATTTCTGCTTCAGCCCAGGGGAGAGGATAAAAAGCAAAGCTCCTAGCTCTGAAGCGGAGCATCCTTCTTCATAGGGGTCTCAGCTGGGGCCAGCCATTTAATCAGACATACTTCCCACCTGAAAATGGCCAAGTGGTCTCCTTCTTCTGAAAGGTGGCTACTTGTGTACCTGGGACTAGCACCCTGCCTAAGCCTTCTGCTTTGCTTCATAGCCTACTCAGCTATGCAGCAGCTTCTCTGCCTCCACCTGGACCTCATGTCTTGTTCTGGTAAGTCCTGCACTGGTGGGGATTTCTTTTGCCTGCCCCCCAAATAGCCTCTTGCCCTTTCTCAGTGGGGATTCCCCTCAACCATCTGCTCCTCATCACCTGCTTTTGCTCCAATTTCTGCAGCCTCTTCATCTTCCTGGGATTCCATCCACTCCTTGTCACCCTCCCAAAACTCACCCCTGTCCAAGCAGCTATATGGTTGGTGTGTAAGCATAAGGACTCAAAATCACCTGACAGCCTTGCTCCCAGCCCCTGGCATAGAGAGCAAATTGTAAGCATAGCCAGTGTGTACTGTGATTATGACTATTTGCTGCTTCCCAGGGCCTAGAGGGAGCTATGAAAAGCAGAGCATAAATTAGAGCAGCCCTGAGGCTGCTCTAACTTACACCAAGGGGGCAGGCAGGGCCTCAGGGTACTCAGAACATGGGGAGACCGCAGGTGAAACAGTTGCTCTTCCCTTCATATCCCCAAGTACAGGAATGGAGTAATTGAGAATTGGTCCCGTTGTGCTATGTTAGATCACTCAGGTTTTATTGAGCCACTGTCATTCAAAATGAAACTATCAAATAGCCTTCTGTAATTTTTCTTTTTTATCTTAAAATGAATTTGGTTAATAACGCTCACAAGGACTCAAATCTATATTCTAGCCAAACAACTAGAATCAAACAGGGATTTTTTTTCTGTGAGAAATGTTGATGAAAATGGAGGGAAACAGTTTTTATGTTTCTCAAACTTTTTCAGCTTTTCTTTGAACAAACAAATTGAAACCTGAACAGTTTTCCATTTTAAACTATTTTTTCCTCCAAAAATTGTAATTTGACCGAAATGGACGCTTTCCCATGAAAATTTCCATTTAGCCAGTAAGGCATTTTTCTGTTAAAAAATGCTTTTTAACAGAAAAATTTTGATCAGCTCCTAACCCAACTTATGAACTTATGCAAAGCATGGGCCGGGTAAATGGTTTGTAGAAACTGCTTAGCCAATACCTAATTCCACACTACTTTTGCCCTCGTTCTCACACTTAACTTTATCATTCAGGTTTTACAACACCCAAAAAGCATTGGTTCCTGATCTCAGTCTCCTGTTATTGGACATTTCCCCATCTCCTTCCCAAGTTGATGGGGAGTGGTTCCAATATTTGTTTCTGGTATGGGCACATGTCTGATCTAAAGTATCTTCTGTGCCACAGGATCCCCAGGCACCATTGAATTGCAGCCATCTCTGGGGTGGGTGAAAGGCGACAGCCAGGACTGACCTACAGTCTAGGGGCGTCTCCTAAAACTTGGGAAATGCCTACTTTGAAACCCACTTCCAGCAAAAACCCCATAAGGTTTGGGCCAGGATCTGTGGGGGCCTAGGGCTGGCCTAGGTGGGTGAATACTTGGCAGGTGGCAGCTACCTCGGGCATGATGGATTGCAGGTGGGGCATGAAGAGCCAGCGCACAGCCCCTACCTCCAGGTAGTGGACAGATGGCAGACCTCTCAAGTGTGTTTGCTTGGATTGAGGTCAAGGGGTCAAACATCCCCAGCATGGAATTGTGGCTGGTGGGGCATCTACGTCTGGGGCAGAAGCCAGGCAGGTATGATGGTGGGACAGAGCACCAGGAAGCAGTTAGGGGGATTGGGAGACCTGTTGTTACCTGTTGTGGCAGGTTGAGCTGGATGAGGACCTGCATGTGGATGGGGCATGCCACAGGGCCCTGGGCATCTACCCAGAGTAGGTGCCCAGGGTAGCCACCTTGGGAAGTAGCCTATGCCAACTGGGGGCTGTGCTCAGCTTGGGGCTAGGCTAGGTGGGTGCCCAGAGGGGACTGGGGTAAGCGGGTGCCTGGAGTAGGGTGGAGGAATAAGTAGGGTTGCCAACAGTCCCTTATTTTTTCGTATCTGTGCTGTGTGCTGCAAGAAATACCCTGGTACAGGTAGCTGAATGCTGGTTGTGATCGGGGGTTGGACTAGATGACCTCCTGAGGTCCCTTCCAACCCTGATATTCTATGATTAGTATTAATAATAATAAATACTGGGAGGAGGAGTGGGGCAGGGGTGCTAAGAAAACAGCCCCAAGCATTGCTAACCAAGTGTGGGAAGGGGGATAGGGCAGAGGAGATGGGGCCAGCCAGGTGAGACCGTAGGGTTGGCCTGGGGTAAGGAGGTGCCCTAGAAATAGACAGGTGAGCCATGAAGCTGATGGCACCCCACGTGCTGCGCCAGCAGGGATGAGTAAGCCCTGGTCTACACTAGGACTTTAGGTCGAATTTAGCAGCGTTAAATCGATGTAAACCTGCACCCGTCCACCCAATGAAGCCCTTTATTTAGACTTAAAGGGCTCTTAAAATCGATTTCCTTACTCCACCCCTGACAAGTGGATTAGCGCTTAAATCGACGTTGCCGGCTCGAATTTGGGGTACTGTGGACACAATTCGATGGTATTGGCCTCCGGGAGCTATCCCAGAGTGCTCCATTATGACCGCTCTGGACAGCACTCTCAACTCAGATGCACTGGCCAGGTAGACAGGAAAAGAACCGCGAACTTTTGAATCTCATTTCCTGTTTGGCCAGCGTGGCAAGCTGCAGGTGACCATGCAGAGCTCATCAGCACAGGTGACCATGATGGAGTCCCAGAATCGCAAAAGAGCTCCAGCATGGACCGAACGGGAGGTACGGGATCTGATTGCTGTTTGGGGAGAGGAATCCGTGCTATCAGAACTCCGTTCCAGTTTTCGAAATGCCAAAACCTTTGTCAAAATCTCCCAGGGCATGAAGGACAGAGGCCATAACAGGGACCCAAAGCAGTGCCGCGTGAAACTGAAGGAGCTGAGGCAAGCCTACCAGAAAACCAGAGAGGCGAACAGCTGCTCTGGGTCAGAGCCCCAAACATGCCGCTTCTATGAGGAGCTGCATGCCATTTTAGGGGGTTCAGCCACCACTACCCCAGCCGTATTGTTTGACTCCTTCAATGGAGATGGAGGCAATACGGAAGCAGGTTTTGGGGACGAAGAAGATGATGATGAGGAGGAGGTTGTAGATAGCTCACAGCAAGCAAGCAGAGAAACCGGTTTTCCCGACAGCCAGGAACTGTTTCTCACCCTAGACCTGGAGCCAGTACCCCCCGAACCCACCCAAGGCTGCCTCCTGGACCCAGCAGGCGGAGAAGGGACCTCTGGTAAGTGTATCTTTTAAAATACTATACATGGTTTAAAAGCAAGCATGTGAAAGGATTACTTTGCCCTGGCATTTGCGGTTCTCCTAGATGTAGTCCTAAAGCCTTTGCAAAAGGTTTCTGGGGAGGGCAGCCTTATTGCGTCCTTCATGGTAGGACACTTTACCACTCCAGGCCAGTAACACGTACTCGGGAATCATTGTAGAACAAAGCATTGCAGTGTATGTTTGCTGGCATTCAAACAACATCCGTTCTTTATCTCTCTGTGTTATCCTCAGGAGAGTGAGATATAATTCATGGTCACCTGGTTGAAATAGAGTGCTTTTCTTCAGGGGACACTCAGAGGAGCCCATTCCTGCTGGGCTGTTTGCCTGTGGCTAAACAGAAATGTTCCCCGCTGTTAGCCACAGGGAGGGGGGAAGGTTGAGGGGGTAGTCACGCGGTGGGAGGAGGCAAAATGCGACCTTGTAACGAAAGCACATGTGCTATGTATGTAATGTTAACAGCAAGGTTTTACCCTGAAAGAGTGTAGCCACTGTTTTATAAAATGTGTCTTTTTAAATACCGCTGTCCCTTTTTTTTTCTCCACCAGCTGCATGTGTTTCAATGATCACAGGATCTTCTCCTTCCCAGAGGCTAGTGAAGCTTAGAAAGAAAAAAAAACACACTCGCGATGAAATGTTCTCCGAGCTCATGCTGTCCTCCCACACTGACAGAGCACAGATGAATGCGTGGAGGCAAATAAAGTCAGAGTGCAGGAAAGCACAAAATGACCGGGAGGAGAGGTGGCGGGCTGAAGAGAGTAAGTGGCGGGCTGAAGACAGGGCTGAAGCTCAAATGTGGCGGCAGCGTGATGAGAGGAGGCAGGATTCAATGCTGAGGCTGCTGCACGACCAAACCAGTATGCTCCAGTGTATGGTTGAGCTGCAGCAAAGGCAGCTGGAGCACAGACTGCCACTGCTGCCCCTCTGTAACCAACCGCCCTCCTCCCCAAGTTCCATAGCCTCCACACCCAGACGCCCAAGAACGCGGTGGGGGGGCCTCCGGCCAACCAGCCACTCCACCACAGAGGATTGCCCAAAAAAAAGAAGGCTGTCATTCAATAAATTTTAAAGTTGTAAACTTTTAAAGTGCTGTGCTTAAAGTGCTGTGTGGCATTTTCCTTCCCTCCTCCACCACCCCTCCTGGGCTACCTTGGTAGACATCCACCTATTTGTGTGATGAATGAATAAAGAATGCATGAATGTGAAGCAACAATGACTTTATTGCCTCTGCAAGCGGTGATTGAAGGGAGGAGGGGCGGGTGGTTAGCTTACAGGGAAGTAGAGTGAACCAAGGGGCGGGGGGTTTCATCAAGGAGAAACAAACAGAACTTTCACACCATAGCCTGGCCAGTCATGAAACTGGTTTTCAAAGCTTCTCTGATGCGTACCGCGCCCTCCTGTGCTCTTCTAACCGCCCTGGTGTCTGGCTGCGCGTAACCAGCAGCCAGGCGATTTGCCTCAACCTCCCACCCCGCCATAAACGTCTTCCCCTTACTCTCACAGATATTGTGGAGCACACAGCAAGCAATAATAACAGTGGGAATATTGGTTTCGCTGAGGTCTAAGCGAGTCAGTAAACTGCGCCAGCGCGCCTTTAAACGTCCAAATGCACATTCTACCACCATTCTGCACTTGCTCAGCCTGTAGTTGAACAGCTCCTGACTACTGTCCAGGCTGCCTGTGTACGGCTTCATGAGCCATGGCATTAAGGGGTAGGCTGGGTCCCCAAGGATACATATAGGCATTTCAACATCCCCAACAGTTATTTTCTGGTCTGGGAATGAAGTCCCTTCCTGCAGCTTTTGAAACAGACCAGAGTTCCTGAAGATGCGAGCATCATGCACCTTTCCCGGCCATCCCACGTTGATGTTGGTGAAACGTCCCTTGTGATCCACCAGAGCTTGCAGCACTATTGAAAAGTACCCCTTGCGGTTTATGTACTCGGTGGCTTGGTGCTCCGGTGCCAAGATAGGGATATGGGTTCCGTCTATAGCCCCACCACAGTTGGGGAATCCCATTGCAGCAAAGCCATCCACTATGACCTGCACATTTCCCAGGGTCACTACCCTTGATATCAGCAGATCTTTGATTGCGTGGGCTACTTGCATCACAGCAGCCCCCACAGTAGATTTGCCCACTCCAAATTGATTCCCAACTGACCAGTAGCTGTCTGGCGTTGCAAGCTTCCACAGGGCTATCGCCACTCGCTTCTCAACTGTGAGGGCTGCTCTTATCTTGGTATTCATGCGCCTCAGGGCAGGGGAAAGCAAGTCACAAAGTTCCATGAAAGTGCCCTTACGCATGCGAAAGTTTCGCAGCCACTGGGAATCGTCCCAGACCTGCAACACGATGCGGTCCCACCAGTCTGTGCTTGTTTCCCGAGCCCAGAATCGGCGTTCCACAGCATGAACCTGCCCCATTAGCACCATGATGCATGCATTGGCAGGGCCCATGCTTTCAGAGAAATCTGTGTCCATGTCCTGATCACTCACGTGACCGCGCTGACGTCGCCTCCTTGCCCGGTATCGCTTTGCCAGGTTCTGGTGCTGCATATACTGCTGGATAATGCGTGTGGTGTTTAATGTGCTCCTAATTGCCAAAGTGAGCTGAGCGGCCTCCATGCTTGCCTTGGTATGGCGTCCGCACGGAAAAAAGGCGCGGAACGATTGTCTGCCGTTGCTCTGATGGAGGGAGGGGCGACTGACGACACGGCTTACAGGGTTGGCTTCAGGGAGCTAAAATCAACAAAGGGGGTGTCTGTACATCAAGGAGTATTTCAGGCAGGACTTCACGGAGGGTTCCAATAAGAAATGGTGCACCTAAGTTATCGTTCTTATTGGAACAAGGAGGTTAGCCTGGCCTCTGATTGATACATGGCTAGATTTACCTTGCTGCACCTTCTCTGTGAGTGACTGCAGTGTGACCTAGAGGAATGAGTCCCCTAGACAGGGAAGGAGGCAAATGAGTACAAAACAAATCTGGTCTATTTCTTGTTTTGACCCACTCCATCTATCTTTTACATCTTTGGCTGGCAGCAGACGGTGCAGAAGGACTGCATGCCATCCACATCTCATGGCTGCTCGGCAGAAGATGGTACAGTACGACTGCTAGCCATCCTCATCTCTTGCCTGCCTGGCAGAAGATGGTACAGTACGACTGCTAGCAGTCCGTATCGCCTGCCCGCTCACCATAAGACGGTTCAATAGGACTGACTGCAGGACTAAAGAGAATGACCTGGTCAAGTCACTCCAAATTTAGTCCCTGCGCCCATGTCTGCCCAGGCGCTCCCAGCCGACGTGGCCAGGAGCACCTCGGACACGACAAGGATGACTACCAGTCGTATTGCACCATCTGCTGCCAGAAGGCAATGGGTTGCTGCTACTGTGCAGCAAAGCCATACCACGTCTGCCAGCACCCAGGAGACATAGGGTGACGGTTACCTGAGCGGGCTCCATGCTTGCCGTGGTATGGCGTCTGCACAGGTAACTCAGGAAAAAAGGCGCAAAATGATTGTCTGCCCTTGCTTTCACAGAGGGAGGGAGGGAACGGGGGCCTGACGATATGTACCCAGAACCACCCGCGACAATGTTTTAGCCCCATCAGGCATTGGGATCTCAACCCAGAATTCCAATGGGCAGCGGAGACTGCGGGAACTGTGGGATAGCTACCCACAGTGCAATGCTCCGGAAGTCGACTCTAGCCTCGGTACTGTGGAAGTGCTCCGCCGAGTTAATGCACTTAATGCACTTAGAGCATTGTCTGTGGGGACACACACACTCGAATATATAAAACCGATTTCTAAAAAACCGACTTCTATAAATTCGACCTTATTCCATAGTGTAGACATACCCTGAGACTCTAACGCCGCTTCTCTCCTCTCCCTGCCCACTTCCCTTTTTTAGCAGCGGCCCCTTTAAATCTCAGTGAGGGCGGAAACGCCGCACTGAAGCCGTAGTGGGCGAGGCTTGCCCCTTGCTGTGCTCTCGCGACATCAGGGGCCGCCCGGACGAGATCAGCCTTTTCCGCAGAGACGCGGCCAAGATGGTGGGTGAGGGTGCCATGGGCCGGGGCCCTTAATCCGGCTCCATCCGCTTCGGGGCCGGCTCGGCCGGGGCTCCGGGCGCCGATACCTTCGGAGGGCGCTGCCCCCTGCCCGCCTGGGGCTGTATGGGCGGGGAACGGGCCCGGCTCTGGCTGCAGCCCGGCTCGGGCCCTGGCGGGGACGGGGACGGGGAGGCACCCGGCTTCTCCGGGGATGGGGCCTGAGCGGAGCGGGCTGGAGAGGAGGGCGGGTGCGTTGTGGGGGGAGGGGGAGCCGGGGAAGGAGTGGGGGCGGGGGTTGTGCATGTGTCTTGGGGGGCTGTTGGAGGTGCTGCGGGTACGTGCGGTGTAGGTGGGTGAGGTTGCGTTGTAGGCGGTGTCGGTGACTCTGGGGGGTTTTGTGTTGAGGGAGAGTTGTGTCTTGGGGAGGGGGGGGTGTTGTGAGATTGTCTGTGTACAATATGTGGGGCTGAGCATGTGTAAGGTGTGCTGGGGCATGACTGGGCACCCGGGGGGTTGTCTGGATGCCGCATGTCGGTGCAGGGGTGTGGGAGGGTGTGTGTGTGTGGGGGGGTGTGTTCTGTGTGGGGTGCTGATGGTGGAGGCCGATGGAACTTGTGTGCCACTCCGGGGAGCTGTGGATTGTTGTAGGGCCAGGCAGGGTGCTGAAGGTGCGTGTGCGGGTCTGTTGTATGTGGAGTGCTGGCACAGGGCTGCGAAGCTTATGGAAGCATGCTGAGCAGGATTGGTTTATGAACCAGGCTAAACTGGTTCCAGATATGTCCAGTAACCAACCTCTTGTAAATATGGATTTGGCCAGTTAAGCCATGTGAATGCTTCACCTTGGGGGGGGGGGGGGTGTTTCATAGCTCTGCGAGATGGAATGTGTGCTCCAAAGTGAAAGGAGCGTTAATATCGATTTCTGTACCAGTGAATCAGTATGAATAATACAGCATTTATATTGGTTCCTCAGAGCACTTTTACCAAGACTAATGAGCTACCATGCATGTGCTCCTCTTCCCCCCCAACACGTAAACGTGGGCAATAACTGGGCTGATAAACATAGGGGAGCAGGGCAGCCAAGGTATCTGGCAGAATGTCACAGCCTGCGTAGATGTCTTTGTAATTTGGAGGCCTAATCTGGTTTTCCTCTGGTTCTCTCCATCCAGGCGGAAGTCGAACAGAAGAAGAAACGGACCTTTAGGAAATTCACCTACAGAGGTGTTGATCTGGATCAGCTCCTCGATATGTCCTAGTAAGAAACTCTTGCTTATTGGCACCCTTCTTCTCCACCCCTCCCCCGCACCAGACCAAGCAATGAGGTTATGTTAAGAGATGAAGGCAGGTCTTGTGGTGAGAGCCCAGGACTGGGAATCAAGATATCTAATTCTATGCGACAGACCCATAGGCCCTGTCTTTGCTGCAGAAGTAGCCAGGCGTAAACAGGATTGTGAAATAGTTTGGGGCCAAGTGTATTATATGACTTCTATTGTCTCATCTAACAATGAGAGTGGGCCATATTCTGAACCAAGAATACATTGGGATTAAGCTGTGGTTCCTTAATTTGGATAGAACAGCTTTTTTGCTATCCACTCAGGCAAAAACCTTTATAACAAGACCATGCCTTCTGTTTAGTTTCCCCATCTATAAAATAAAGATACTATCAGTCTTTCTCCTGGAGACTTAATTAGGGTAAATGCATTCATATTGGTAATGTGACCTGGAATCTTTGAGTACAAAGGACTATCGAAAAGCAACATTTTGTTGTCCGCTACTTTACTTGAGTGTTTTTATAGAAGTAATTTGCTATGTTCATTCGTATTTCTGGTATCCTTAATTTGGACCAAGCATGTGGGAGATGGGGTGGTGTCAAGATGGGGCCACTCCCCCAGCATTCCGTGAGCCCAGAACTGTGTGGGGGAGAAGCCCTAACTCTGAGGGCGCTAGGACCCAGGTGGGGTGCAGCTGCTGAGAGGAGCCATAGACCCCAGCTTGCAGGAAGGGAAGTTGCCAGAGCAGGGACCTCTGGCCATTCAGAAAACTTTCTACAGTTTCTCTGGACTTTCGGCTGCCCTGCATACTAGACTACAGATTTGCTCGCTCCTGAATCTTTCCAAACTGAACAGATGATAATTCTATCCTCCCACAGCTGGCAATAGAACCCAGGAGTCCCTGGCGCCAGGTCCGGTGTTTCACTCCTTTCCTCACTGAATCTAAATATTACATGTGAGCTGACTCTTCTTTAGCTGATCTGGTCCTTTTTGTTATTTCAGTGAGCAGCTGATGCAGCTGTACAGTGCCCGCCAGCGCAGGCGTCTGAACCGCGGCCTGCGGCGTAAGCAGCATTCCCTCCTGAAGCGCCTTCGCAAGGCCAAGAAGGAGGCCCCTCCCATGGAGAAGCCAGAGGTAGTCAAAACTCACCTGCGCGACATGATCATCCTCCCCGAGATGGTGGGCAGCATGGTTGGCGTATACAACGGCAAAACCTTCAACCAGGTGGAAATCAAGGTGAGCCATGCAGGAGCGAAAGGTTTAAATACTGCCTGACAGCAGCAGAAACTTACCAGCATCCTGCTTGCTTAGGCCCCGTCCCTGCTCCTGAAATTTCCTGCGGTGGATTGATTTTGAAAGTGTAAGCCATTTGCCCTTTAATTTGCTTGAACTTCTGTTCCAGTTGGGGCCTTGGCCTGTTCTGCCTCTTGGAGGAGAGTCTTTGTGTATGACGCTTTAACACCAGTGAAAGACAGACTGTTGTGGGAGCTTTTTGTTTTTTTTAAAAAAAACCCAAACTTTGTTGTCATTCTCTATTTTCTTTTGAGAAGGTGGTGTCTGACTTTGGGGAATGTGCTACATACAAGGCTTTTTCTTCTTAGCTTGTTAAGACCTAGGCTGAAGCTTTGCAAGAGGTTCCTTGCCCTTCTGGTAATTCAGTGAATGAATCAGTTGTGCATAGTGCTGCGGTGTACGAGAGAAGTAACTGGGGGAAGGATCTGTCAGCAGTGCAACAAAAAGCTTGCTCTTAACTTGGCTAAGCTAAGGAGATTAAGAACATGTTGCTTCTTGCAATGTAGACAGACCCTTTGCGGCAGTCCTGTACCCCCTCACTCCTACACTCACCTGCCTGGTGGTGGCAGGGCAAGAGCTCAGTTACAGAGCCACAGTGTGTCTTGCTGTATCGAGAAGTCCAACTTGCAAATCTAACTGGAAATGAAGTAGCCAGCAGGTGCAGTGTGGTGCGATCTGAGGTTACGAGGAAGGATTAAACAACTGACCAACGTTTTCTTTGCCTGCTTCGTTTGTGGTTGAAATCTAACCTGCAAACCTGCGGAAGGCTGAGGGTAGATCGACCTGTTTGGGCTCTCTGGTTGGGGGAATGTTTGAGTTGTACACTTGGGGGGGTGATTTTTTTTTTAAAGGCACAGGTGGCAGTTAGATGTGAAATGGGAGTGAGACACCTGGGATACTAACTCATAATGGCCACTTGTGCCTTTGAACATCTCCGTCTTTGGCTGTCTATCAGTGTGGATTGCTGTAGCTAATTGCAGTGGCCTAAGCAACGCCCAAGCCACATTTACAGTAGACGTTCCTTACCACTGTAGTTATATTGGTAAGTGTTCCTAGCAGGGACGCAGCTATTGCCAGCAAAACTGCGCTTTTATTGACCGCTTAGCCCACCCCAAACAAAACAAGCATGGCCGGTGTAAGTGCATGTGCATTAGTGCTATCTGTCAGGGATCACACCTTTTCACACCCCTGACGGACACAGCTGTGTCAACAGACGTCTGTAGTGTAGAAATAGTCTTGTCTGCCAGGGCGGTGGGAGTGCTGTCTGGGTAGGGGGAAGGAGAGGCGTTTTTGAATGTGAGGAAGAGGAGGATTTGCAGCTGTGGCTAGGGCTGGCTGAATATTAAAAGAAAAAAATTCCCTCTGGTGTTTTACCCCCGTTTATTCAATTTCTGTCAGCGTTCACCTACGGGTAGGTTTCTGTGAGCACAGAGGCTTGTGAATGTTTCTCTTTCTCTCACGCGCGCACGCGCACACCAGAAACATTTGTGCAGCTGTCTCTACAGCATTGTTGATTTGGGAGCCCTCAGCCAGGGAGAAGGAGCAATACTGTGCCACTGGGTGCCTAGTTGCAGGGAAGTGGCCAGGTGTGACTTGTGCTTGCTCAAAACAATAGTAGCAGTGAACTCTGGAGCAGTCTGAAGGCTGAAACGTTCACATTGTTGTTCAATGAAAGATCAGTCAGTCCGCCTGGATAATTTGGGCACAGAAAGAGGGCTACATTAATTGAATTGGCTACAAATGGCATGTCCATCTCTGCCTGCACCAAGCACCTGATAGATGTGGGTGGAGGTATTGCATTTTTAAAGAGTAGTTCTAAACAGTCATCGTAGAGCTCTGAGCCATGAAATCCAACTTGTCTTCGGATGCTCTTCAAGGTCTTTGCAGGGTACTCTCCTGTTTTAGGCTCTCAGCTGCTTGTCACATCAGATCAGTCGTGTTTCTGAATAGTCACCCTGTCTTTTCTCTTGCAGCCCGAGATGATTGGCCACTACCTGGGTGAGTTTTCCATCACTTACAAGCCAGTGAAACACGGCAGACCTGGTATCGGTGCCACCCACTCATCTAGGTTCATTCCTCTGAAGTAAATGATGCTTCGGGAAAATGTTTTCTATATGTAAATAAAGAAAATGCTCCTGCCCGACACTGTCTCTGGTCCCTCTCTGGGTAGGGTCTTGAAAATTTCCCTTCCATTTGGGCTGAAGCTAAATGCCACTAGGAGTTTGTGTGTAGGCCTGGGGATTCTGTAGAGAATCTGAGTCCATGTGTCTGCATAAGCTCACTGAAAATGCTTTGTGGTGTGCAACCGGGGACAAGTCAGGTGGAGTATCCCTTCCTGGCGCTGGAAGGGATACTCCACGTGTCTTGTCCCCAGCTGCACAGCTTGTTGGTCAAGGAATGCCATCTCTGGTGGTGGGTGGGAGGGGGAATGGGCTTGTGCCCTAATAAGCCTCTTTGCGGGTCTGATAAGAATTTTTTCAGTGTTTCTTCTTTTTTATTTTTAACACGAGAAATTCCAATGCGGTCGAGCCCGGGGAGACTGACTTAAAAATGGGTGAAATGACATCACAACTGCTAAATGTGAAAGTTGAAATGTAGGGGGAAGATGTCTTACGCAGACTGTTCTAGAACTTTTACTGATTCCAGTCACCATTTGGAGTAGCGATGTCCCTGATAAGATTCGAGACCCTCTCGTCAATGAAGGGATGAGAGCTCATTATAAACAACCCATATTCTCCTGCAAGACTAGAATTGACTGTCTTGGTACTTAAAAAGCACGAGTAAAATCCTTTCACACCTCTTTATGGTATGATGGGGATGGGGGGCAGGCTATGTACCCAGTCTTCTGGAATCTTGCATGGTCACCTTTTAAGTATATATTGAATATAAAAGGGAGGCAGAGATCAGGTTTATTGGCTGGTAGATGTTCTAGTCTGAGGAATGCACTCTGGATTCTTCGATGTCAATATCCTCTTCCTCTAAAAATTGTTAGTAGGGTATCGCTGCCTCTTTGAAAGCTATTGAGTGTTTTTTGGTTTGGTGTCCCAAGTATGTTCCCCTCCTGTGCACAGCTGCTTTCTGTCCTAGGGCCTTTCTTGTTACTTCCATGAAGATGCTGATAGAGTAAACAAATGTGGTGATTACCCTGAACATCTGAAGGATGTAAGAATCTGGCTGACAGAAAAGGATGAAAATAATTTTTTTCCAAGCTTCCATGACTTCCCAAAAACATTTAATATATCACAATAAACCCTTTAGGCCAATGATGCATCCCAGTGTGCAGAAAAATCTCATCTGGCATAATCTCTGGGTAAATGCTAGAGAACAACACTGAAGATGGACTAGAAATGTGAATGCATCTTTTCCTTACATGGTCTGCCATGGGAAATCCCGTGCTGATTTCAGTAATTGTACCCTTGAGAGGTCCTGAATCCTTTCCCACTAAAAACAAACACCTGTATGGAAACTAATCAGAGTGGTTTCAGTATTGGGTGTGTGTAAAAATCAGAAAGAAAAACAACATTGAACAAATGAAACCCTAATGGGACTTGTCTAAAATACCATGTCCTAAGCATGCTTCCCTACAGCTGCATTGCTTTCTGTAGCACAATCTGAAAAGTAATTGATACTCCATGGAAACAGGATTTTACTAAAGGTTCCCGATGGCAGAAACATGGTTATAAAAGGGCTTGTGTATTCAGACCCTGGTTCTCCAGTCTTCAGTCCTTCTGACACAGCTCTAGTCTCATCAGTTTTTCCTTCTCTTATCTAGTAATATTAAGGTCAAACAGAAGTCCACGTGGTTTGCCATGGCTGTTTGTTCTAGGGTCTAATCCCAAGTGGGTTCAACAGATTCCCCTCTGCGTGTGGCAGCAGGTGTATGAAACGTCAGTCAATGACCCAAACAAACGGTAGCCCTTTTCCTTGTTCTGCAAGCCACTGGGTAGTTCTGGTGTCCCTCCATTCCCTCAGACTGAAATGCAGAGTTTTGGGAGCTTCCTCTAATTATGCCTCATGGAAAACATGTTTTAAAACACAGGGGTTGGAGCAACCTGGCTCCTTTTCTTCTTCCAACTACTGAGGTCTCCCTTTGGCCTGTGCTTTTATAATCTTGCAAGCTAAGTGAGGTCAGGCTTGGATACCTCTCGCACACTACAGGTAGAGGCGGTTGGGATGAATCCTGGGCGGTAGGGAGAATAACTCCTCTAACTCTAGTGTGCCTAGGATGAAGCTCTGACTGTTCTATAAGCCCTATAACTGAGGCTGGTAATGCCACTTTCCCAGCCACGTTTAACGGCTGCCATGTTTCTCCCCAAAGGTCCCTGCACTCCAGTGGTAGGTTGATTTGTAAACTAGCCTGGAGCATTTGGGGCTGAAAGATGCTACACAGTGGTCTCGCATCAATTGCTGTCCATTCGGTTCCCCATGCAGGGGCTTGGTAATGAACATAGCAAATTCGGCTCAGGTCAACCAGAACCAGAATGGTAACTACTCTGATGGCTGTTTGATGGCCCGTGTGAAAAATACAGGTGGGTCTCGTTCCATTTCCTATTGGACATGCGTCCACAATATCACCATCTTTGTAGTTTCAGCAGAGAAGTCGGGGGAATTGGACACCCTCAAAAAGATGGTCTTTCTACAGCCAGGCCAAGAGATTTATTTGTATTACTGTAGCCCCTAGGAGCCTTACTTCTGGAGCAGGACCCTACTGTGCCAGGTGCGGTACAGACATAGGACAAAAAGCTGGCCCATGCCCCAAGGAGTCTACAGTTAAATATGACAAGATACAGACAGGTGTGTTAGTGGGAAGCTCATATCGCTGTTCTCTGTGCTGTACCTGTTTCCGGCTTGGCCTCGATCTACCAATCTAGGACCTTTCACCAATGCTAGATTTACCTCCCCCACCAAAACAACTGCTGCAGCCTTGTTGCCCGGCCCGGCGCCCGCGGTGAATACATCATGGCTGCCCTGCATTTACTTGCTCTTTGTTGGCGCTAGCATCTGGTGGAACGTACGATGGGGGCGTCAGGTCAGTTAGCAGCGGGGTTCAAAAGGGGATCTTTGTGGCTGGTTCTAAAAAGCCTTTTCATGCTCTACCGGCTTTGTTCTCTTTGGAGTAGCCTAGCTTCAGAAAGGGGCTTTGCACCCTCCCCTTGTCCCTGAATGACTGCCTGTCCAGGAGCTTAAATAATAACCCAGGACTTGGATGGCTTTGGAAAGGAGAGAACTGCGTTGCCTGGTGTCGGAATGTCCTTTGTGCACCAAACCTAATCTCCATGTGAATGGCCGGGGACAGGCATTCACTGCTAAGATGTAGCTCTTGCATCCGTTGCACCCGTTTGTTTTCCAGGTACCCCAGCAATGGTCTGAGTAAAGAACGCAGCTCTCTTAACCCACGAGGAGCATCAGCGCCAAAGAAGTTGTACTGCGCCATCCTGCATGATAATGAGACGCCGGGGATGGCACAGCAAAGTGGCTGGCGCGTGGGGCAGTGGGATCCCCGAAGGGGAAGAGCAGTTCCCTGTGCCCGGTGTGTTTGCCTGCTACTCTTAACACCATTTTCTGCTTCATCCAGCAGAACCGTGTGGCCAGGTGTTTTACGCTCTATAGATCACGCCGGTGCATTGCCTCTGGGAGGCATGAGCATACGTGGCCGTTACCATGGCTCCAGAAACTGTCTGGAAGACTGATGTTTGCCCAGGCTGTTGTAAAACCGCATGACCTCCAGGCTACCCCGCCTGAGAGCCAGAAGGATATTTGCAGGCCAGGCTGGCTTGCAGCCGGGTAATGTTTTTTGGCCAGCAGATGTCACTGTGAGATTATTCCCATTTGGTCAATATTTCTGGAGATCATGTGAAATTTGCTTACTGCCTCTTTCTCTTTGACCAGTGATCAGAGAGGATTTGCATTGCAAAATCCTTCCTCTGAAGCAGCAGTATGGGTTTGGCTGCTGGGGTCAGAGCTTTTAGCCCTTCCTGAGATGAAGAGTCTAAATCAGATGCACGACTCTCAGCTAGAATTTGGATGCACAACTTGAAATTCCCTAGCAGCTTTTTAGGTTCATTTGGCTCTTCTCTATTGTCTTTTCTCAACGCACTTTCGAACACACCTGGCTTTTAAATGTAGCAGCCGGAGAAGCCATCCACATCCAGCTCCTGCCAGTGCAGGGTGGCTCTCCAGGGAGGAAGGCTGGTTTGGGGTTAAGGCGTGGGCCTGGGCCTTCTTGGCTCTGCTACAGGCTTCTTGGGTGATCTTGGTCAAATCATTGCACTTACCCTGCACCTCCACTCTCTAAGATGAGGCTAATATTTCCATGCGCTGTAGAGGGGTGGTGAGGATAAATGCTAATGGAGGCCTGCTGATGTGGGCCATGTGAGTAGATAAACAGAGCTTTGTCTACTCCAACTCTAAATGTCTTTAACCACGAGCCCTTTCTCAGTTCCCTTTGGGAGATTATTTCACACAATCAGCTCTGCCCTTTAGCAAATGTTTCCAGTTATCCGGCTTAAATTCCCCCATCTAAATGTCACCCTATTAGCTGTATCATGGTAGCACCCAGGGGCCCTCGATACGGCGCCAGGCCCCATCGTGCTAGGTGCTGTATAAACAGCACAAAGAAACAGTTCTTGTCCCAAAGAGCTGCCATCCTTTGTTACGTAAGGGTCTGATCTTCTGTTGGGGATCATTTCGGAGTCGCTTAAATTGTCACTCTTGTGTGAGATCGATGGTGCAATGACAAAACCCATGACCCTTACTCCTATATACACCCCCTCCACCACCATCCTCATTCTCCCTCTGGGGTGATTATGCAACTCGCCCTCACACAGAGTGTGCCTTTGTCCCCTGCTAGCGGCTGGATAATAGCCTAGTGGTGCTATCAGCTGGAGGAGTTACTCCTTTAGCTCAAGTAATAGTGGCTCCTCCTTGTTAGCACTGCAAGTCATGGGCTCAACCCTTGCTGGTGACCCAGAGGAGTCACCGTGACACCTGGCCAGTTACACGCATGGTTTCCTGGCTGTGCTTTTTCGTGGAGCTTTTCCAGAAGCCTCCTGGAAGATCTGAACGGCGGCGTGCTGCATCCCCAGCAGGCTGAACAGGAGACAAGCCCAGGAGGAGCCGGCCATGAAGTGGTTAAAGATGTCCTTCTCCCTGGCATTCAGAATGGCACAGGTCACGGCTGGCGGGCAGGCAGAGGGAGGGCATTGCACTAGCGCGGGGAAGTGGCTGTAAAGTATGTGGAACGTCACCAGGAAGATGCCTTCTAGGACAGCCTTGGCCAAGAGACTTCCCAAGAGCAGCCAGAGCCGCTGCTGCTCACCCCGGGGCTTGGGCTGCAGCCAGCTGCCCTTGGCCTCGCCGTGTGGGCGGAAGTGCCAGGAGCTGGCCAGAGCATGGCTGAAGATCACCACCAGCAGCAGGGCAAACAGGCTGCAGGGCGAGATGGGGAAGGCGGCGTCGAAGCAGGTGCGGCGGCAGCTCTCCGCGCTGGCGTTGCAGGGCCAAGTCTCCCACCTCGTCCCGCCACAGGGTCCCGGCTCCAACCGCCATGGCACCCAGCTGCAGCGTGAAGACCCCGACCAAGCCAGCCCCACGCAGCTGGGGGGGTGTGCCTGCTGGTGCCGCTCCACGGGCTCGCGACGGTGTCCAACCCCATGGCAGCCTGTGGGCGGAGGAGGAGAGATGTAGGTGGGTCGTGCAGAGGAATATACACGGTACGTGGCCTTTAGGGAGCACGGGGAGGGGAGAAATGGGCCAGAACCCTCTGGATGACATTAGAGATCAGCCCAGTCGGAGTCTTAGAAATACTGTCTCATGGATAGAAAGGGTGTTCGAAAGGAAGGCCAGGCGAGTGATTAAGGCGCGGGCGTGGTCACTGGGGGACCTGGCTCTGTCACTGACCTGCTGGATGACCTTGGGCAAGTCACTTCCCTACTCTGTGCCTCAGTTTCCCGTCCCACCCTTTGTCTATCTGGTGTGTTTAGATTGCTAGCTCTGTGAGGCAGGGCCAGTCTCACTGTGTCAATGCAGCATGATGGGGCCCAGCTCCTAGGCTCGGATCGTACATTTAGGACACGTACCCTGTCTGGGTGCATGCCCTTGGGGGAGGGATAGCTCAGTGGTTTGATCATTGGCCTCCTAAACCCAGGGTTGTGAGATCAATCCTTGAGGGGGCTATTTAAGGATCAGGCAAAAATTGGGGATTGGTCCTGCTTTGAGCAGGGGGTTCAACTAGGTGATCTCCTGAGGTCCCTTCCAACCCTGATATTCTATGATTCTACCAGAGAGGACTTCACTGCCACAGACAGCCAGGTAACGAGCTGCTCCGGCTGGAAGGATCAGGTCTTTGAGGCTCAGAAGGAGCAGCTCAGAGCTGCTCAGCATTAGCCGGGATGAAGGAGCTGGCAGAATGTGGGCTGGGCCTCTGAGCAGGGATGGTGGGAGCAGTCTGCCTGCTTCCCTAGGGGGAGAGTGTCCCAAAGTGGGAATATTTTGTAATGGTTTTGAGCCCTGTTTGTGCCTCAGTTTCCCCATGTGCTGCATTGTTACCCAGTGGGGATGGAAAAGGACTGTTTGCTTTCGGGGCAGGCAAAGAGACTTAGGTATGGGTGTTGCCTGGTTGTCTGGGCCTTAGTCTCCAATAAATGGAGCATCTGAGAAGACAGTGGTGAATCCAGTCGCCAGGACATTGGAACCTAGCAACCAACAACCCCGAGGGATATGGACTTCCCGTCGCTCCTCAGGGCAGATGAACAATTCCCCCAGCTCGAGATCAAAGGACTGGAGAGGGTGAGGTGTGGAGGTAAGAGTTGGCTGCTGGAAGGAGTCAGGGCTCTCTCAAAGGAGGTCAGACAGAAAGACAGACAGAGCCTGAACCAAGGGGTTCCCTACAGCATCCTGGGCTCTGGGCTAACCAGAATGGGCTCTGCTTTACCCTTCAGTTCTCTAGCCTACCCAAAGAACTTCCTAGGGTTCCAGTTAATGGAGGAACTGGACTCTCCCAGCGCCGTGTGGGTGTCACTGTAAACACTGGGCGAGGTGTGTTAATCCCTGCAGACAGGAAAGTCTCCCTCAGGGGACTCGCTGAATGGAGCTCACGGTGTGAACCAGGCCCAGAGGTCCAGCTGCCTGGCTTCCCCGGGATGCAGAGTGAGACGCCCTAGGGGGGTCTGGCGCATTGAAGGGGCTCCTCTTAGAGACAGTGCCAAGGCTGGGTCTATAGCACCGATCCTGTGGAGCCGAGAGACAGAGCCTCTGCCTGCCTGACCCATGTCAGTCCTGGGACAGACCTGACCATGGCACGGAGGCTGCACCGGCCTTTGGCTAGATGATCTCTTCCAGGCGGTGGATGAAGATCAGGTATTGTCTCTGGTGCTACGTTGTTTGATCTGTCGATACCACCGATGGCGAGGTGCTGGAAACTCACTCGCAAACCCTAGTGCGGATAGATGGGGGCTGCATGTTCCTACCTCCCTGAGACCCGACAGAGGGAAGACTCTGGGTGATTTGCTTTTCTGCCTCAAAGCCTGTCTCACGTGGCATCTGCAGGGCTCCAACTTCTCTTCCCTCCTGGAGGAGTAACCTGAGGCACAGAGAGGGGAAATGGCACTCATTTACCCAGCTTGTCATTGATAGGGAGTCCTGGATCCCAGCCCCGTCTATTCTAGCCCCTAGACCCAATGCCCCTCCCAGAGCTGGCAAGAGAACCCAGGAGTCCTGACTTCCAGCCCCCTATTCTGAGCCACTAGTCCTAATTACCAGAGGAGGACGCAGCACCCAGGAGGCCTGTTTCCCATTCCTTGCTCCCTTGCTACGGCGAGGTTCCAAGGAATGGTTCAGGGGGCACCGGGGTGACCTTGCCCCTTGCAGCTTTGGAGGAGAGCTCTCCTCCTCCTGTGTCTCTGGGCCCTTCCTGCAGACCAACCTGCCTGTTCCCCGGTGGGTTCTTTAACAGGCTCGTTGGAGGCTGTCACGTGACAATGATTTCTGCTGGCCCATTAAAGCAGGGACCCTGGTGGAGCTTCCACCTGCCCCCCACCCCCGGTCAGTGATGGGAGGGGAAGCTGCTGTTCTTCTTGCATCTCTGCATCAGTTTGTCAGGATTTCATGCCTCGTGGTCCTGATCAGAGCCCCAGGGGCCTTTCCCTGTATTCAGAGCTACGGCTCCATCACTCTCTAAACTTGGCACAGTGCAGGGCCTGGCCCTCACCCGCTGAGCTGCTCTGGTAAGCCTCATGCTGGCCATCTTGATTGGCTGAGATTGTACCAGGCCTGGCTAGTGGGAGGATGGCTATTGCTGGTCCTGTGGCCTGGGAGCTAGGAGACCTGGGTTCTATTCCTGCCACTGACCTGCTGGCTGACTGTAGGCAAGTCCCTGCCCTTCCCTGTGCCCCAGTTTCCTCTCCTGCCCCTTTGTATATTTAGACTGGGAGCTCTTTGGGGCAGGAATGGTTTCATTCCATCTGTGCAGCGCCTGACACAATGGGGCCCTGATCTCAGCTGGGACTTCAAATTGTCATCTTAGTTATTAAGACAGTTGAAATCAGACAAAGAGAAATGGGTGGACGGGGCGGGGGGGAGAAGGCTACCCCTGTGGAAAGCTGACAGCTGATCCTTGGGAGGGGGAGGAGGGGCTTTAACTAGGGAGCCAATTAGTCAAAGTCATCATCAGTCTCTGCGCAGGAGTGGCCCAGGCATGGAATACTTTGTACTTGAGGAGTGAGGGGCAATGGGGTGGGTTTGGACTGTGGGGCAGCAGCAGAGCTGAGGGTGGGGATCCCAGAGCAGGACTAGCAGGGGGGCTGCAGTTCAGGGCGTTGACAGAGCTGTGTACGGGAAAGCCCAGGACTGGAATAGCCGGGGGAGGGGTGGCGGGGGGGGGCAGTGGGTGCCAGGAGCGAGGAGCAGGGGCTGAAGAAAGCGTGTGCAGTCGGTGGCCAGCGCGCTCAGCCCCGGCCGCTCGGAGGCAAAGGAGATTAATGTGGCCGGAGCCGGCGGCTGCGGAGTCCAGGCAGGGCACATGCCTCCGTTCAATGCTATTGAGCCCCTTGGGGTCTGGCTGGAGCTGCTCTTGGAGGCTGGGGCTGGGGCTGGGGCGGGGCAGAGAGAGGAAACCTCCCAGATCGTGGGTAAAATGCCCTGACATGGAGACGAGCTGCAGAGAAGGGGGCAGATTATGGCCAGCCCTGCCTCGCTGCACAAGGGGAAGAGAGAGGAGAGGCAAGAGCGGTGCCGGATTCTCAGCTGAGCCCCTTCTGGCCTCCCCCTGCAGCCTGTGGCTGAACTTTTCCAAAGTGCTCGCTAGTTGGGTGCCTCCGTTTTGGGGGGGCCCAGCCCTCATGAGACACCTTCAAAGAGGTGTCATTTTTTTTTTCCTTCCAGGAAGCGTCTAGCTCTCTCCCTCTGGAAATCAAGCCCTTTCTGGGGTCTTGAGTGGGGTGCCCAGACTCACTTTTTAGAAAATGGTGACTGTTGGATTGACCCCTAATCAGATCCCTTCCTCTCTCACTAACCCCAACCAAAAATAATGATCCAGACCCTCAAAATCCTGAGACTGGTTTAGAAATCAGGAGATTTAAAATAACACGTGGGCTCTTTTCCCTGTCTCCCGGTTTCTCAGCCTTTAGCCTCCCCGCAAGTCAGATTTTCATGCTCTTCTCTGCAACCAGAAGGGCCTGACACAGTCATACAGGCTCAGACCAAGGGTCCATCTAGCCAGGGTCCTGTCTTCTGACAGTGGCCGGTGCCAGGTGCCCCAGAGGGAATGAACAGAACAGGGAATCATCCAGTGATCCATCCCGTCGCTCATTCCCAGCTTCCGGCAAAGAGAGGCTAGGGACACCATCCCTGCCCATCCTGGCTAATAGCCATTGATGGGCCTATCCTCCATGAACGTATCTAGTTCTTTTTAGAATCCCGGTGTAAGTTTGGCCTTCACAACAACCCCTGGCAAGGAGTTCCAAAGGTTGACTGCACGCTGTGTGACGGAAATACTTCCTTTCGTTTGTTTTAAACCTGCTGCCTATTCATTTCATTGGGTGACCCCTGGTTCCTGTGTTATGAGAAGGGGTAAATAGCACTTCCTGATTCACTGTCTTCACCAGTCAAGATTTTATAGACCTCTAGCCTATCCTCCCTCAGTCGTCTCTTTTTCACTTAATCATGTGGACCAAAGTGCTGGGGCTTCAAGAAAAGTGTGAGATGCCATGAGAGACAGCAGTGCTGCCTTCCTCTTTCACAAAATAACAGGCCAGATCCTCCCTGGGGGTACATTAGCCTAATTTGGAAGGCAATGGGAGCGACCCCGGTTTACACCTGTTGGGGACGTGGCCAGTTAGTTACTGTCCAGGGGCAGGGCAGGGCAGAAGTGGGAAAACTAAGGAGGAGGATCCAACCCAGCTTCCCCTTTACCTGGGAGTTTGCATCAAGGTCGTTAGGGTTTGTTCAGTGAAATCTCCTGGAGTTGCATGGTCCTTTCCTGCGGCACCGTTCTCAACCCTTCTCCTCCCAGGAACTGAGGACACCAGGAAATGCCCAGGGACCTCTCCCGCTGCTGCTTTGTTTTGCTGTAAATAGCGGGGGGTGGAGTAGCATGCAAGGTGCAGGCGTGTTCATGGCTCGGGCTGGTTTGGAGCAGCCAGGACTGGGCAAGAGGCTAGAACAGAACTGACCGGGAGCCCTCAGGAGGGGAAGGGAGCAGGATGTGATTGCACAGGCAGGGAGGCTGCAAGGTCATTCGATTCACCTCTGTACTGCTGGCACACGAGAGGTGTAAGCACGGGGAGAGTGGCCTGATTTTAAACGTAGACCCTGTTCTGTGCCACCGTTAGGGCAGGGGTGGGGGTCTTTGCCGAGAACTGCTCTGAAGTCTTAGGTACGATTTCTATGCTCCAGGGCACAAGTGTAGCTGAGGATCAGGAATATCCCCTTCTGACACACATCCTGTAGGATCTTGCAAGGTCCAGGTGTTGATTTTGCAGCTTACAAAACCCCTGTTCCCCTTTATGCCCCGGCTTTGTAAAGGCTGGGGCAAGGGGCGAAAGGGAAGCAGTCTCGCTGCCCAACAGGAGGGTATAAAGGGAGGAAATCACCCTGATAGGCTGAGGTAGTGGAAGGGCTGGACTAGGACTCCTGGGTTGTACTCCCAGCTCTGGGAAGGGCATGCGGTCTGGAGATGAGAAGGGAGTGGCATTGGGGTCAGGACTCCTGTGTTCTATTTTTTGGCTCTGCCTCTCACTCACTGGCTCACTTTGGACAAGTCTCTTCCCTTTCCCGCACCTCAGTTTCCCCCATCTGTAAAATGAGGACAGTGAAATTTAACCCCTCCTTGCAAAGGGGCTTTAAGATCTAGGGATCGAAGATGCCAGATAACTAAGGGCTGTTACTTGTCCTCAGTATGAGGGCCTGAGAACCAGGAAGTGAAACTGACTAGAAATAGACATAGAAAGCCCCCACTGACTTCAATGGGGCCAGGCTCTATGTCCCCCTCCCCCCCGGAGGGTGAAATTCAATAGTAAGAGTTCGATCCTGCAGATGCTGAAGGATTACAAGATCAGGGCCTAAAGGCAGGGTGACCATATTTCCCTCTGCTGAATACGGGACCCCCTGGTTAAATTACTCTTATTCGAGCAAGTTCAACAGCAATCAGTCAGAACTATACAGTACAAACGTTCAAATTAACATCAAGTGAACAGAGCCCCTGTTAAAAAGAAATGGGGGAGACAGAAAATATGGGACAATTTGCCCATTTTTAAGAAAAAGTTGGGACACCTGCAGGAGGGCTGAAAAACGGGACGTCTGTTCACCCTACCTAACGGAGAATCTGAGAAGACAAGTGTCTGATGGGGATGGGGTTTGGAAACGGTGGAGGGTTTGCTTCTCGGATAATAAGGGTCAGGAAGGAGTTTCTGCAAGTGGCCAGCTGAGCTCCCGTTGAAGCGATTGTAGTAATGCAGCTGACACAGCACGGTGGCGTGAATGGTGTGTCACGGCACCTCCAGCCGTGGCTCGGCAGCTTTTGAATTGTTACTTAAACTGAAATAAATGGTAAAGCAACAGATTTGATTGTTAAAGTTCTCTTGGTTCTAACAATCTCGGGGGGGTTCTGGAAACTTTTTTTTTGTCCGTTTACGGAATAGAATAATAGGAACATCGGGCTGGATGAGGCCTCAAGAGGTCCAAACCCCTGCGCTGAAGCGGTATGAAGTAAACCTAGACTGTCCCCGAGCAGTGGCTGTCCACTCCAGCCTGTTCTCAAAAACTCCCGTGGCAGCCTTTTCCGGAGTGTAACTAGCGTCATAGTCAGAAAGTTTTTCCTAATATCCAACCTAAATCTCCCTTGCCGCAAACTTAGCAGATTTCTTCTCGGCCTGCAGCCGGGGGCTGTGGAGAACAGTTGATCACTGGCCTCGCTTAGTCTGAGAGGAGATTTGTGTATTTTCATCTGATGGTTTCAGATGCGACCTGCCGTCCCCCTGATGCTTCTGGCACCGTCGGCGTCTCCCTGGCTGTCTCTTCAGGTCTTGTGTATTCACCACCCTGCTCCTACCCCACCCCCATATTTTTCCAAGGCTCACGCTCCTTTGCAGCTTGCCTTGCACCCTTGAATTTTCCTCTTTCATTGCTGTTGCATTAGATCTAATAGCTGGAGCCAAATGGGATCTGCTGCCACCTAGGGCTGGGAGCCCCACACACTTGTAAAAAATTCCACGCCAAGGACCCAGCCCTTTAGGAGGAGACAGAGAGAGACAGATACAGCTGCAGGATGCGGGCTACATGGGACTGCTTTGGTTCCTGTCCTTTCTGCATTCGACCTTCTTTGGAGACGAGGTAAAGCAAAAGGCGATGGATATTTCAGGTGCAATCGACTGGCAAAGCCAGCTGACGAGGGTCGGGGGAGAAAAGGAATGATATTCCCCCTCTTCCCCCCCCCCCGCTGGTAGCTGTATATTCCGGCTGCCATCCTGAGTTGCATATTAAGCAGGGTCAGCAGCAGCCTCCCTGAAGCTGCAGGGGATCTTGGGGGGGTTGGTGCAGGAGACATAGAGGGTGGGGGGCATGTTTGGGGACTGTGGTCTCCGCATGGAGCGATCGCGGTGGGGCTTTTGATCCACGCGCTGTTTTATTTGGAGGGAGATTGGGGCACGGTCGACATCATCATCTCCTCCATGTCTAGCCCCATGGCACAGGGAGGTGCCTGGACTGGAGGGGACGTGGCCGCAGAATGTGTGTCCTGGCTCGGTTTGAGTCCGATGTGGAGCTGTGATGACAAATCAGATCTAGCAGGTTCAGTGGGGAGCCCAGAATGGGGACCCTTTGAGTTGGAGAACGGAAACAAAGCTCCCTGCAGTGGGAGGCAGAGCCTTGGCCCTGCCTGGCTGCCGATGGCTTCGGCACAATGGCAAGGTGTGTGTGCATTTTCTAGAGGCGTTAATTGCATAACAGACCGAGCAGGGCTAGCTGTGGGCCAAGCAGCCAGGGCTTTGCGCGTGCTGCTTGGTAGGGCAGGTTCTACCCGGAGAGAGACCGAGAGATCCACGACAGCGGCTCTGTTTGTCTTTTTTTGCCCACCTCTCCATGCCGCTGTGTCTATACGGTGATGCACTGGGCTGATTCTCCATCCCCATCTCTGCACGGAGGGCTCTGTACCTCGGATTCCTCTACGCAGCTATGGACTCTGGGTGGCTGGGCTTCCCACAAAGGGTTACAGTGCGGCTGGGAGCCAGTGGGCATGGCGGGCTGCTGCTGGGTTCCTGGCAGCTCACCGATTCCATGGCAGGGGGATTGCAGGGATGTTGGGGGGGGCGGTGTTTGTTGCCCAGCCAGGCAGGGCCCTGGAACCTCTGTTGTGCTGGGGGACGGGGAGGTGACCCGGTGGTGGGTGCGGGGTACAGCTGGATCAATGCAGGGTCTGTTGTTCTGGCTGATCATCCTCTTACCCTCACAGCCTAGCCATCAGTCACAATGATGGGCCAGCTCCATCCTGGGTTTAACTCCACCGACTCCAGTGGAGTTACACCAGGAAGGAATTTGGCCTGATATCATATTGCCTTTCATCCAGCAGCATCCCAGACCGCCCCTGCGCGCACTCCCTGAGCAGCAGCTGTCTCTGGGGTGGAGCTCAGCAGCTGTGCTGCACTAGACACATGGCCCAACACGTCTCTTCGATGCAGGGAATTTCAGGGAGCACATAACCCCCCCCATCGCCCCATGCTGGGATCTAGCTAGGACGCTGGGGTTCCTGTCTCGTGGGGAAAATGCCAGGGGATATCTTAGTGACCGTGAGCAGTCTGGGCCTCCGTCTTTTGCGATGACACATCAAACAGCCCCCCTGGCCGTGCAGCGCCCCTAGAAGCCTGCTGGCAGCATTGCTTTGAAATTCGGAGGCCTGACGGTTGGGCCTTGTATGTCTCTCCTGGATCCGGAGGGTGTTTTCATAGGAGGGGGGCAGGGGCTGGCGTCTCGAATTGTACTGCTGAATTCTGTACTCCTGGGGCATAATTGGGAGGGGCAGAACATTAAACCGGGGCTTGGTGTCTGGCTTCGTTCGGGAATGCTGAGTGTCTGACAGCCCTGTAGAGACCGGCCTGAATTTCATTGCGAAATAGCTTTTCCAAGGCACTGATGTCTTGCTGCGGGGGGGGGGACCCAGGGCTGGAGCTGCCGAGGGGAGTGCAGGGCAGGACTGAGGGTCTTCAGCGGAGCTGGGTGTTGGGAATGGCAGGGGAGGCCCTGGGTTTGGAGTAGCAGGGGGGCTGTGAGTCAGGATTGAGGGGCACCAGAAGAGCTGGGGGTTGGGGGCTGGGGGGAACCCAGGACTGAGATAGCAGTGGGGGCTGCAGGTCAGGATTGAGGGACAGTGACAGATGATTTTAAACAGCTTCTTGCATTGTATTCTTGTGGCCGGCTCTCTCCGCAGTGACCTGACCAGACAGCAAGTGTGAAAAATTGGGACAGAGAGTGGGGGGTGTTAGGAGCCTATATAAGAAAAATCCCAAATATTGGGACTGTCCCTGTAAAATCAGGTCACCTGACCGTAGCGTGGCCATGCAGGCGGAGGGCTCTGCCTCCCTTTTCAGGGTGAATTGATGCTCCTGTGCTAATGGACCCTCTAATTCTGGGTGACACTTACCGGGGCTGGGGCAGGTGTGGTTAGGAGGTGGGATCCCAGGGCATAGGAGACAGCCAGTCCTCTTCCCCCCCGTTATTTTCCCCTCTGCTGCCTGGCCACTGTTGTCTCTTGCCCCTCTCCGCTCTGGGGTTGTACCCTCTCCACATCTCTGCTGTTCTTCAGTTCACAGCCTGTCCCCACCCCGTGTTTGCTGCGAGGAGCTCCACCCGAAGCCAGGGGCCTGGAGACCTTAGTCAGGGGAGGCTTGAAAACAGGCAGAAACGCAATAGCCTGGCCGGGGTCGTCCCAGCGTCCTAATCAAAGGCCAGCCCTGCTGGTGTGACTGCAGGTGGTATGTTGCTCTGCCCTGAAATGGTCTGGGACCCGTCCTAGTTCCCTGGGAATCGAGCTTTGCTGCCTCCCAGGTGCCCACCGCATCCCATCGCTGCGCCTGCAGGTGCTGGCAGGAGGGAGGGGCAGGGACGGCGAAGGGGAGATCTGACAGAACTCGGGCAGCATGGGAGTGTCAACAGGGGGGCTTGGACTCTTATCCTGGCAGTGAGATCTTGGAGACAGTGGAAGAGTCTCCCCTGGGTGGCCATTAAATCCAGGCTGGACGGGGCGCTGTGAAACATGCTGTATTATTGCTTAGAGGCTCCACTGTGCCGGGCCCTGCATGGCCCCAGTGGGAGACAGTCCCTGTCACAGGGAGTTTGCAATTAAGAGACCAGATAGATAAAGGCTGGGAGGGGAAACTGAGGCAGTGAGAGGGGAGGCCTCCAATGGAGATCCTAAATCACATAGGTCTTTCCATTTCTAGCACCTCTGCTCTCTTGTGTATACAACCCATACTGGGGCCAGTTCTGCCTTCCATTCCTGTGGACTTGTGGGGGTAACAGAAAGCAGAATTTGAATCTCCTCTTGGGGGCTGGATCCTGATCTCGGGGATGCCAGTGCAAATCTGGAGTAGCTTCATCAGAGTTGTCAGGGGACTGGCTCTGAATTTGCACCAGCCTCACTGGGCATGAGGGCCACATCCTGAAGTCAGGGGAGTGACTCTGGGTGCCACTGAGATCAGGATCTAGCCCTAAATCCATTGAGTTAAGTGGAGCGACTCCAGATTCACCCAAGTGTCCCTGAGATCAGGATCTGGCCTGCTGCCTCCCTTCACTTTCCTACTTCCTCTCCTATCTCTCCTCCCTTTAATCATTCCCACTAGGTCTCCCGGCCCCCAGAGCAGGGGCTGGCAGACGCAAATCTGCCCAGGGGTGTGTGCCAAGAGGAAGGATCTATCCTGGTTCCTGGTGATTTGTGGAAGTATAAAAATCCCAAGGCAGGTCCTGAGCCCGGGACACTTTGTTTATTTCAGAGCAAAAACAGATAAGAAATGAATACGGATCCCCGGGATCGTGGCGGGTTGTCAGGCCGTGCCCAGGCGGGGAGGTGCTGCAGCCGGGCCATCTGTGCAGGATCTCGCTCTGTGAGATGTGGCCTCGTTATTTCATTCCGGCTTTCTCCATCTTTTCTTATGAGCCCATCAGTTGTGCCTTGGAGACTGGGCTGTGCACAGAGGCTGCTGGAGAGAACCCGGACCACCAGGCCTGGTTGGTGTGGGGTTCTCTGTTCCCCTCTGTGCCCACTTGACGCCCCCTTGCTTCCTGAGAGGCTTGCGTTGGCTTTATTGGTGTGGGGGAGTGGATGCATTGAGCTGCCTCCGGTTTGTAATCGTCCCTGCAGTACAGCCTGGGATATGTTCAGAGGCGGGTGGGGCTAGCTCTCTGGCAAACCCTCCCTTGGGGCTGTTTGTGCTGCTGGTTATTGGGTTTCTCCCCCCCGCCCTTGCTCCCCCAGCTGGGTCCCCCTTCGCCTGGAACCAGCCTTGACTCCGGTTTCAATTAGTGGAAGCTGGTAACAACATGGTGTTTGTTTAATGCCCCCTGGGACCTGCCGGGGAGGGGGCTGCCGTGCAGAGGAGGTGTCTGTTGTGATGGACGTGCTTGCTTTTCTTCCAGCGGGGCTGTCCTCTGCTCTCTGCAGTTGCTGTGTGTGACTGGCAGCCCCCGGTGCCTCTGTCCCCACCCACGCAGCCCCCCCTTGCTGGCCTTCCTGAGCTGGAGGGCGCCCCTGGGGGTGAGAGTGGGGTCTGGGTCTGAGTCTGAGTTTTGACCTGCACTAATTTGAAGCCAGGCAACAGCAGATGCAGCCCCCTCCCGCAACACCCCTTTGTAACCTCGCTGTGTGTTTCCCTCTCCCTTTCGTGTTCCCCCCACCCAGCTCTCTGCACCCCATTCCCAAAGGCATCTGTGGGTGGGACACAAGGCCAGGAGTGTTAGGGAAGAAGCTCCTGTTATTGGCCAAGGTTGTAGCAACAGGAGATGGAGGCAGATGCTTTACACCCAGTCGCCTACTTTCCCCTTGCTGACCTACACCCTAGAAGGACCAGGTGACAGCAGAAGCACCTCGCACCCCCCTACCCCCGCCCATGAATGCCCGGCTCTCTCCCACCTACCTCTAACCCCCTCTGGGTACAAAGCCAGCTCCTGGCTAAGCAAGGGGAAGCTGGTTTGACTTTCCACCCTAGAAATCTCCCCGCAACATCTGGGCTGGTAGCGAAGACTCCTGAGCCTGGGGATGGTGCAGAATAGATCTAGTCCCTGGCAGTGATTTTAATTCTAGCACATGGAGGAGCCAATCAACACAATGCTATTGTTTCCCCCATCTCCCCCGCGTCCCCTCCTTGCGCTGCATCGACTAAAATTGGCCGTTGCCTCGTGAGAGCCGCAGGCCGAGGTGACGTGTTGTGTCCCCAGCAGATCTCCACGGCGAAGAGGAAGGCTCCCGAATGTCAGGACCAGTAGATTTCCCCCCTCATCAGGAGTATCCATGGATACCGTTGCTTGGGTTCTTGCAGGGCTGCAGGGAATTAGACTTCCTGGAAATGAACACAGGAGCGTTTGCAGTGTTGGTCCCAGGCTGAAACAGAGACAAGGTTGGGGGGGGGGGATACATCTTATTGGACCAGCTTCTGTTGCAGGAAGGGAGATGCTTTCGAGCTTCCCAGAGCTCTTCTCCAGGTCTGGGGAAGGGAACCAGAGTATATGGGGAGCACTGATAGTCCCAGGGGGCAAAGGGCGAATGAAATTCCTCTTCGCCCGCGGAGATGGCACATGGATCTCTGCCATCTTGGCAGGTCCAGATGGCCTAGCTCCGCTGGTCACTGTCGAGAGGGCTGTCACGAGAGGGGGTGCCCTCGGCTAGACCTTGCTGTGCAGCGGGCTAAAGCTCCATCCCTTTCTGTGTTGCTGGGTGCAATGAGACACTTCAGAGGGGCAGGTTTGTGCCAGACTTAGAACAGGGGCCAGGTCCTCAGTGTGTGTAAATCGTCACCTTTAATGAGTTCAGTGGAGTTACGGTGCTGCACCAGATGGGGATCTGGCCCTGGAAATCAAAGGCTTTTTTTGTGTGCATTGATCAGCCGTAAGGCTGGGGGAGAGTGGAGTTTCTTCCCCCTGCTGGCAAAGTCTTGGGGTTCTGCTGGGACAGAGGCCAGCAGCTGATGCCTGATGAGGGCTAGTGACTGGGATAGTGGCTTAGATTGGCAGTGAGAGCCGGGAGCCGCATTGGGAGCTTGCCGCCAAGTTACATAAGGGCTTTGCAGGGGGCAGGAGCCGTGTCTCTTAATTGATTTCCTGGCTGATATTTTCCCAAAACTATCAAAACACTCTGGAGTGTATAATGGTACTGAGCCAGATCCTCGGGGGTGATCTGCGCCGCCGGGTGCCTGGCTCATGACCTCTATGTCAAAGGCTTGGCCAATGTCAGATAATGAAGCACCGTCGCTTCCCTGAGAACCTGTACAGATCAGTACAGAGATACCGTCAGAGAACCTCAGATCAGTAAACTGAGGCCTGGAGCAGGGAAAAGACATTGCTCATAGCCACACAGTGAGTCAATGGCAGAGCTGGGACCAGAACCCAGATGTCCTGAATATTACACCACCCTCCCCTTCCCAGAGCTGGGAATAGAACCCAGGAGTCCTGATTCCCAGTCTTCTGCTCTGGTCGCTAGATTCCACTGGCCTTGCCACAGGCCCTTGACTATTAGCAACTTGGGCCAGGTGCACATCAGTCCTCTACACAAAGTGCCACCTGCCTTATAGTGAAATAACGAGCCCCACATTGCTCCCTGTTACATGTTCTCAGTCTTGCTTGGTCAGTCTGCATGTGCTAATTATCTACTAATTGTGTGTGCGTGTCCACAGGGCCACTCTCTACCTCCAGCTATGTCACTTTAATGTCAGCCACTGGCCTCTTCCAGAGATGTGGCTAGGCCAGAAGAGACCCTAAGTTCTGTCCATGGTGCTGAACCCTACATGGGGGCTGGGCACAAGGAGTTACTATGGGCATCTGAATCACTGAGTGTCCCAAGTGAGATCAGGACTCTATTGTGCAAGGTGCTGCACATACACACAGTGAGAGAGCCCCTGCCCCAAAGAGCTTCCAATCTAAATAGGAAAGAGTGGGGTGGGGGGGAGAAACTGAGGTACACACGGGGGAACAACTTTTCCAAAGTCCCACAGCAGGTCAGTGGCAGAGTTGGGACTAGAACCCAGGTCTCCTGAGTCCCAGCCAAGTGCTGCTGCTATCTATTGGCCTGTGCTACGGTCTAATGGGAGTCTCCATACAGCAGCATAAACCCCGCAGTTACCCCTGTGCATGGGGTGGGGTGGGGGGGGTTAGACTTCTACTGCTTCTACTATCCAGTATTTTTTATTATAGCTTGAATGACTCACCCCAAGGCCTTTCCCCCATCCTTGGCTTCCAGCCTGTAGTCAGAAAGATGGTGGCTGCCCATGGGGAGGGATCCAAAAAGGTGGGGGGAACATTCAGAGCAGCTGGTGCTGTGAGCACAGGAGCTCTGAGTTCTAATCCCGGCTCTTCCACTGACTCTGAGTGGCCTTGAGCAAGTCCAGTACTACCTCAGTTTCCCCAAGCTATAAAATGGGGACAACAACTGGCGCCCAGATATGGCACCGGAGCAGAAAGACTCAGGTTGGGGCCGGGGATCTAATAACGAGCATAGGGTCACTCGTTCCTCTGGGTTTGTGCTGCGTTGATTTGCCTTTGGAAGGTGTGAAGAATTACCTAGCTGCTAAGAATTAAATCCCCCTCGTGGGAGAACATGACATTAATTTATAATGATGAGAACTTAAAATAACACAGGCCTCAGATTGCTTGTCCTGCGGCTCAGCCTGTCACTGTGTGTGTCTGAGTGAGCGAGAGAGCGCGCACGTGCGTGCCGGCTGCATTGAGAAGAAGTGAGCTCCGACACTCAGAACGCACTTTCCGGTCCAGAGAAGAGCCCTGCGTTGCTGAAGCGAATGTTAGAGCTTCTCTGGAAAGGTGCCTGTCTGGGACACCTGCTCTAGCCAAACATACGTTACTGGGCTCAATAAAGGGGTGACTGGTGCTCCAATGGTCTCTTCTGGCCATAAAAATCTATGACTCGCTCAGGTTCCCCCAGACCAAAACGCCCATTGCAGACGGGGAGACCTAAGAGGAGGCTGATGGGGCTGTTGGCTGTACATCAAGCACGTTATGCCTTTTCCGCCCCCAGTGGAGAGAACTTGTCCATGCCTCGGTTTTCCCCTCTGTAGAATGGGGATGTGACATTGACTTGCCTTTGTAAAGCGCTTGGAGATCTACGGCTGGGAAGCGCTACAGAGTCGCCAAGCGGTTACAGCACGGCGTGAATAACATGACACAGTGCTTGGACTCGGCCTGGAGCGCAGCAAGGTAAAGTGGGGGTGTGCATGCCAGCAAACTGCAGATGATTGTTATCTGCGTTGTAGCTCGGAGCTCCAGCTGCGGGGCTCGGTGCCACACCAGCACCCAGGGAGGGGCTAGGCCTGCCCCAAAGAGCCGATGAGCTCAATAGGTGTGACAGACAATGGGTAGGAAGAGAGACAGTGACCCAGGCAACATGCCTCTTCCCGAGGTACAGTTCTTCTCTAACCTGTGAGGTCAGGAAGAAATATTACCCTTATTTTACTGATGGGGAAACTGAGGTGCAAGGCAGCTGTGATTTGCCCAAGGTAACAGGCAGGCCAAGGAATAGAACCTAGATCTTCTTAGTCACCTGTCCAGTATCCTACTCATTAGACCAGCCTTCCTTTGGGAACAAGAGCCTTCAGAGAGGTGAATAACAAGGGGGCCAAAGATAATGACTCTTCAAATATTTAGTAGGGGGGAAAAGTGAAATTTGTGGCACCAAATTGAATGTAATGGTTTAAGAAAACCGGACAGGTTTTCATTTTCCCTCTTTATCTTGCGGATATTTCATTATTCACCCCGGCCTCTGCTATGCAACAAGGTCAGATTAATACTTCCTTCTGGCCTTACAATCTGTGTGTGTCTAGTGAGAGGGTGGGGGAGCGAATACTTTGGATTGTTTTCATTAAAGAAACTGATGTTGCAAAATAAAGTGAATAAGATGTTCGGCTGTGACTGGAGGAGCCCTGCTTCTGCCATCAGTAGCATCTGAGGCCAAGGACAGAAAGATGCTAGGATGGGAATCGAAGCTAATTAAAAAGGAGTCAATATATTTCTTCCCTGACATGGTTAGAATGCCTTGGCGTGAAAAACGCTTTCTATCTGCTTTATCCAAAGGAGCGTTACGACTGTGACCTATCTGATCATGGTTTACAAGTCCCTGCATGGTGAAGAGATTTCCCTAGTACCGGGCTCTTTATCTAGCAGGAACAAGCATCTAATGGTCAGAAGCAGAAGTTAGACAAGTTCAGATTAGGAATAAGGGACTCGTTTTTAACTCCGGCAACAACTGACCTAGTGGTCTTGTGGCGTCTCCATCACTTCAAGTCCTTCAATCGCAAGTGGACATCTTCCTAAAAGAGGTGCTGCAGATCCAACAGATGCTGTGGGGTCGACCCAGAAATTGGTGGGTGGGGTACTCTGGCCCATCTGGCGTCGGAGGTTGGACTAGATGGTCATGTCGGTCCCTACAAGTGTATGGCTCCACGAAGGGCCAGATGTTCAGAGAAGCCCAGGAAGTCCGAACACAGAACCCCAGCGGGGTGATGCCCGCTATGGAAAACCCAGCCCTCAGTCTGCATGGGCCTTAGGGAGTGCATTCTTCTGGGACTGCATTCATGCACAAAGGAAATGCTGAGTGCGGAACAGAAGCTCATCCATCTCACTTGATTTGAAGTGGGCAAATTTTGCCACGGAACAAAACGATTCATTCAAGTGATATTCATTTGTAACTCGGTCCCTCCGCTAGCCCCGATTTAAAACCAAGTTGCCTACGCCCCCGCAAAAGAAGAGTCAATCCCACTTCTATTGATGTCAACCGCAAGTTTCCACATTGACGTCAGCATGCGCTGGGCCATCTCCCCGGCTGCGCGAAAGGCAAGCACAGCAAAGGAAAGATCGGAAAATGCCCTCAAAGCTTGGGAGGTCCTCAGGATCCCTGGTAAATATCTCAACACCCACCTCAGCCCCAGGAAACTCCAATGCAGCTCCTATTTCATAAGAACCTGAGCATGCCCCAGCTGGACTCTGACCCTGGCTTCTACCTTCTACCTCTGGGAATGGAGCATGTGCCCAGCAGCCAGGGTTAATTTGCATTCTCCATCTGTGTGAGCATTGCCCCTTTGCGGCTGGGCTGGGGTTGGTATGAAGGTTAATGAGGGAATGATTTTTAAAAGCATTCGGTTTAAGGGAAACAATCTACACCAACTCTAGAGTCGATGTTTCTCATTCTTTGAGCTGCTTCTCTCTCTGGGGCGTAGGCGTCTGCCAGTTGAAGGAGTTGCGGGAGCAAGGAGCTGATAGGCACAGGTCTCCTTGTGTGCTCACGAGCACCAGTGCAGAATGGATGTAGGTCTGATCTGATTGTGTGTTATGCTCTTTTTGATTGGTGTAAATGGCTGGGCCAGGTTGGGGCTATGAGGAATTGGGCCCAAGAGGTCAGGTGGTCAGCAGGGGTAAATTGTCATGTCTGCATTGATTTCAGGGAAGCAATGACCATTCACTCCAGCAAGGGAGCTGGGCTTAGATGTTCGATGAACAATATGTGATCTGGAGATGAGAGCTGTTTAAACAGATGCCGGGGGGGGAGGGGGGGTCAACTCATTTGATCTGATGAAGGGCTGGATAATTGGAAACAGGAGTGAGGGCATGCAGAAAGTCAGGGGAACAAGGAGCAAGGAAGGGAATGAAAGGTGGAAGGAGAAAAAGACAGAGCACAAGAGGAAAAGTGGAGGAGGGGTGGGGAAGGAGATACTAGACTGTGGGAGAGAGTGGGGATTAGAGGGTGTCCTATAGGAATTCCTCCCCCAGGCATAGTAGCATTCCCAGGGATGGAGTTTGTGGGGGATGGAGGAGCCGAGGCTGGGGAAATACTGCCAGCAGCCACACCCCATTCCCCTTCACAGCCGGGAACCTGGGGCACCTAAATAATTCATTTGCCCGCTGGAGCAGAAAGACAAATGCTGATTAAAGCAGCTGATGGAAAGGCTGGCTGGAGGGGGCTTTGTGTGCCATGGGCAAAGGGTGCGTGCAAGGTGTGGGTGGGGGCAGGGGGTGCTATTGCTTTCCTATTAAATCCTTCCTCGGAGGCAAACAAACCCATTGTGATGCTGTGATATTACAGAGGGCTGTCCCGCGGGGATCCTCTGCCACTTGCCCGGGTGCAGTCAGAGACGGGGATTGGATTTACTCTGTGGTGGAAATTCCACTGCTTTCTATTATTTGTTGTTGGTTTCTAATGCCCACGGGTGCTCTGAGCGCATCACTCAGACAAAGGGTCCCTGTGTCAAGGAGGGGAAATGTCCTCAACCTCCCCAATTTTCCTTTAATGTAAACGTCTTTATGATTTCCTGATTGGGTTTCTTAGCAACCCGCTTGCAGCCCTGTCTGCATCTGGCAATCAAACCCCATTAGCTGGAGGTCTAGAGGGTACAGCCTGACAGTCAGGAGACCTTAGTTTTAGTCTCAGTGTTGCCACTGGTGAATCACTTCCCCTCTCTGTGCCTCAGTTTCCCCATCTCTAAGGTGATGCTAATGATACCACCCTCCTTTGTAAGGTGCTGTGAGATCTAATGACTGGAAGCGCTATGTAATAGGCAGGTATTATCGGTGGAACTAGGAAATAGGCTGAAGTGGTTTTTACTCAGACCCATCTGCTTTATGTCAACCTGATGACCACTTGGCTAGATCCTGCTCTGAAGCTTGTGTGTGTAAAGTGAGGCATCAGCACTGGGCCTCTGCGCTTGGCCCTGTATAAATACAGAACAAAGACACAGTCTCTGCCCCAAAGAGTTAAACTGGGCTCTAGATCAGCATTCTTGGTTCTACTAATAGGTGGAGTTTTATATGCTCACATCCTTCTATTATGTGCATTACGGATGCGCCCAGAGCCTGTCAGGCATCAGAAGGCCATTGTGCTGGGAGCTGTATGTATGCGCAGTGAGAGACACTGCCCCGAAGAGCTTGCAACCTGAGTAAAGACTTTGATAAAAACTGCCCCAGTCCCTGAAGGTTTTGGGGAGCTTGTCCCGTTGCAAGGGAAGACGCTGGCTGATCGGCACCAGCCTTCTGCTTTTCACAACGCCGACCCTCGCTTTTTATTTCACCACAGACTGTTGATGTCTTGAGCTGGGCCCAGAAACCCAGGATGGAGCTGGAATTAACAAGCACGCTTGCATCTATATTTGATGGCATGGTCGAGAGCCCAGGAAAAGAAATTGAAAGCCTCTTTGCCTTTATATTCCGGCTGCTGGGATGCTATTGGCTGTCACCGTAGCAACCAGAGAGCCTTGGCCCGGCTGTGATTGGCTGGCCCCGTTGGCAGCATCTCCTTGGCTTTTCCTGATTGCCATGATTTATTCAGCATCGCCTGGGAATCGCCCACGACGCAAGATTCATGAGGCTTCAAAGAGCCGCGGAGCCTTTTGTCTCCCATTGGGGCTTGTCTCTTCTTTATTTATTTAGTGGGAAATCGGCTTGGCTCTGGTTTAAAGGAACCCTTGGCCCATTATCTCTGCCGAGTGGGGCCTGCGCAGGGTCTTGGCAGAGCTGGTGGAGGGGAGCCGGTTGGCTGGCTCGGGAAGGACATTGGGAAGAGGAAAAGGGAGGCCCAAAGTGCAATCAGACTGGGGAGGACCAGAAACTGTTGCCCTGCTGGGGGCAGTAGGGAAGATGTTTAAGGCACAGGAGTCGAGGACAGGACATTGGGTGCTTTGGCCCAGCTCTGGGAGGTGGGGAGCGAGGGAGGGCTGGGAGTCAGGACTCCTTGGTTCTCTTCTGGCTTGGAGAGGGAGAAAAGTCTGGTGGTTAGTGCAAAGGAGTCTGGGAGCCAGGACCCCTGGGTTGTGGTGAGGAGAGAGTGGGGAAGTGATTGAAGCATAGGACTCCTGCCTTGGAGCCTGATCTGTGCCTCGGTTTCCCCCTCTGTCACATGGGAATGATAACCTTTCCCCGCAGGACTGTTGTGAGGTTTAACTCATTGATGTCTGCAGAGCAGTTTGAAACCCTTGGGTCCTAAGTCAAGCAAGTTTGGGATTTTTCCACTGAAAGGGCTTTAAAACAGGAAAGGGTATTTTGACGGAGCAGAGATTTTGTGAAAAAAGCCTGTTTTCCTTGAATGTTTTTGGCCTTGAAACGTGGAGACAGACAGAAAAGAAACCAGGATATCTGAGTTTTGTGGAAGTATTTTTTTGCAGGGGAAAACCAGTGAATTTCCCCACCAGCTCTGGTCCTAAGGATTAAATGACTGACCACCTGGGTGACTCCAGGTGGGACGGTCTTGCATCCACTAACTGGTGAGAAGAGGAAGCCCCCTGCTCAGACCCAGACTAGCCCCATCCCTCCTGAAATCTCAGGTGGGTGAGACCTTGCGCAGTTTGCTGATGAGTAGGTGACAGTGTCCCATCCACAGAGTGCGTGAGTCTGTTACAGGCCCACCGAGGAGGGTTCGTTCTTGAGCTCAAGCTGAAGCTTGTGCTTTTAGGTCCCTGGATCAGCCCCTGGGGGGTCAGACACAAGGGCGTCCGTCGGGAGGGGTACTTGGCTTCTGCCTTGGCCCCACTACCAGGGGGCTTTCTGCAGCTGCTGGTGTTACTGCTTGGCTCTCTCGAATACCCCTCTCTAGAGCTTATCTGGAGCTTCTCAGCAGCAGATCTCAAGGTGCTTTACAAAGGAGGGTGGTTGCGTTACCCCATTTCACTGTGTACTGGTGCCACTCCGTGGGACAGGGTGTTGCGAGCATGGCTGTTAATCCTGCTGTGGCAGATAACGAAACTTCCCCTCAATCTAGTTAAATCCTGGCCCCTTCCCGCTGCCCCAAGGCATAGGGCAGGGCTGGTTCCTCACGTCCTCAGAGTACCCTCGCTCAGTGAAGTGCCAGGAGCCTGGGGAGTGGCTGTTACCTCCTTGTCCCCGGGCACGCGCTCGCACTCCACACCGGCAGCCCACGCGCTGTCTCCCTCCAGGGTGCCCGCTGGCACCCCGAGCCATGTGCACGCCCACGCGGAGGCACCCCTGCACAGTCAGAGCGGTGGGCACCCCTGCCCGCTGCTGCCCTGAGCCACGATCACACCCCGAGAGAGACTCCGGAAGGCACGCCCGCCGTGAGATGGGGCGGCTCGCGCCCGCATCCTGAAAGGCGCCCGTGCTCTGTGAGGCGTGGGCTAGCGCGCACACGCGTGTGCGGAGACACACGCGTGCTGACACGCTGGGACACAGACGCACGTGAGCTGCTGCCCACTCACCAGCCCTCTGGCAAGCGTAGACATTTAGCGGGCGCCGAGCGAGGAATGGGGAAGCTGCTGTTGTCCTTCTTGCTCTCACGCTGGCCTTGTGCGAGCTCTCCCAGGGTACCCAGCGCCGAAGCCAAGGGGCTGCAAGCAAACGTCGCGAGCTCGGGGGGCAGCTCAAAGCCCGACCCGTACAGCTCCCATCCTGATGCAAGGAGACTGGGTCACCCTGCAGTTCACATGGAGGACAATAAAGGACCCACTGTCTCCCCGTTCGCACTGGGAACCACTGGGTCCTGCACCCACATAAAAGTCTCTCGCAAGAGCCAGGGAGGCCGTGTGAAACCATCACAGCTACCACGGTAACCATCCCCCGGGGAAATACAGAGACAGAGTCCTGAGCAACCAGCATGATTATTAGTTATTCCTCTGTCCACTCGTAAGATCTGATCACCCTGGGCAACCGGGTGATGCCTTTGTCCCCGTTATCTGAGACCCCGGGGTGCGACCCTTCTGTCCGTTCCACACATGCATGACGGCTCTGCCTTTCCCGGCGCTTGTGCAAAGGTAATCGCAAAGGGCCGGGTTCTGATCCCACTTACACGGATGTAAATCCAGAGCGACTCTGTTGGGGCCAGCGTGGGTTTAAATCTATAGCAGGGAACAGACAGCTGGCCTAGGGTAGTTCATGCTGATGTCCTTTAAAGGGGCCACTGGGTTTTGGTGCCCAACTTGAGACACTGAGGCTGGATTTCCAAGGGCTCAGCACCCAAAGTGCAGCGCTCTTGGGAAAGTGTGGCCCTGTCTGGGGGGTGCTGAGCCCCTCTGAAAATTCTAGCCCTGGGATCTGAGTTTTAAGGGGTGCTGAGCACCCCCTGTTCCCATTGATGGGAGTTGGAGTGGTGAGTATTCAGCACCCCTGCTGAAAATCAGTCTATTAACCCCTCGGTGACTCCATTTACTCCCTTGTCATAGAGAGACAGTATCTTCCTACCTCCTAGCGGCTTACTGACCTGTGCAAAGTGCCCTGAGCGCCTCGGGGGCAGGTGACACAGGAATGCAGCTGGGGCGATGGTGAGCTCTTGGGGGCAGGGACTGTCTTTTTGTTTTGCCTTTGTACAGCGCCTAGCGCAGCACAGTCCGAGCCGTGGCTGGGGCTCCTGGCTGCTACCACAGGATAAATAATTAATCATAATAAATTATGACTGAAAGAAACATTCGCTCAGCTCTTGGTTTGACTGGCACATTGGACAGCAACACCTTGCCGTAGTCGGTCCCCGATCGAAGAGAGAGTGAGTGTGGGTGTCGATGTGTGTGTGTGTTGTATTTTAGGGTTCCATTTTTGTTCCGTTCAGTTCGGGGGTACCAGAGCAGCTCCCGGCTGCTCACATCTGTGATTCTGGTTCCAATCTAGGCTGTGCGAGAACCATCTGGTGGCTCATTGGTGGCACCGGGGTGAATGAGTCCTGATCTCGGTTGAGTTTCCAACGGATACATCACAAAGACCCAGTAGTGCCATTATCAATAAGGGCCAGATTTCCCTCAGTGCGGGAGGGGGATGCCCATTGTTCTCGGTGGGGGAGGGGAGAGATGGCCCATTGTTCTCAGTGTGGGAGGGAGGGATGCCCTTATTCTCAGTGAGGGAAGGGAATGCCCTATTGTTCTCAGTGGGGGAGGGGGGATACCGCATTGGTCTCAGGAGGGGAGGGAGGGATGCCCCATTGTTCTTGGTGGGGGAGGGGAGAGATTCCCTATTGTTCTCAGTGGGGGAGGGGGTACCCCATTGTTCTCAGTGGGAGCTGCTAACTGCTGAGCTTTTTTGAAAACCTGGCCCTAAGGGTCCCCTTTGGTGGCCCCCTCAGCAGAGGGCCAAAGGGCTGAATGGGGCAGCAGGAACCCAAACTTCCCCTTGGGCCCTGTCGGGGCCCCCTGGGGTTAGGATTGAGGCCCATTGGACTGGAGTGGGGGTACCTCACCTGCAACTCCTCCCCGCTGAGGGCTCCAGCCTTCCCCCGGGGCACCACCGAACCCCAGGCAGAGGGAGAGGGTTGCACCCTCAAAGGCAGCAGCAAAAAATATCCTGTGAGAGAATTTTAACCCATGCTCCAGTTGGGGAGGGAGGGGGGCTGCTTTCCTAGCCCCCGGGCAGCGTGTGAAGGAATGAGCACGCACGGCGCTCGCGCGTGGTAAACAAAGCCCAGCCGCCGACTCCGGTCAGATTGTGGCGATGCCGGGGCGGGCGGGGGGGGCTGCTAGGAAATTAGCTGAACACGGAAGCCACCCCCGGTGAACGAATGTCGATGCGGCACCTGGGATGGGGCCGAACATGCAGCGTTCACCAGGACATCGGACGCCCCCCAGCCTGCCGGGCAGGCCCTCGGGGTAACGAGTGGAAAGAGAGGCCGTCCAGGACGCCCTGGCCTGGAACACGGAGCCAGCGGGCCAGGAGAAGGAGGTGGGGGCAGCCCTGAGAGCTGGAGGTTAGAGGGGAGGGGGGGTAGCTGGGGGGTGGGATATGGGGGAGCAGAGGAGGGAGGGTGCAGGGGACTGCAGGAAGCTGGGACTGGATGACGGGGGGGATAATTGCCCTATTCTGGTCATTTCCTCCAAAGCACCTGGCCCCGGCCGCTGTCAGAAGACTGGAGACTGGGCCAGCCGGACCATTGGTCTGCTCCAGTGCGGCCTGCAGTGAGGGGGGTCTCTGATGAAACAGAGGGGGCTCAGCAAGATGGGCTGGGGGAAAAGGATCCTTTGTTGTTCCCTTCCAAAGGAAAAGAAAGCGAAAGGAGTGAGAGGGAGAGAGACCCAGGAGAAGACAGACGGACAAAGGGGAAGGCTAGGGGAGGAGGTGGGGGAGAGATAGCACCTCTGGGGGGCTTGTGCAGGGTGATCAAGGGTGAAGGAAGGAGGGGGATGGGGGACGCTTAGGAGTCAGCAGGGCCAGGGGTTGTAAGGGCCTGTCACTTGGAGGGCAGGTGGCTGGGCCTGGCTGATGAATTGCCAGCTCGGATTTAACCCTTTGAGTTCCCCTGGGTGTGCCGTTCTCTCTCTGGCTGGGGTTGGCTGTTCTTTGTGAACCTAGTCGGGGCATCTCACAGAAAATCAGGGTTGGAAGGGACCTCAGGAGGTCATCTAGTCCAACCCCCTGCTCAAAGCAGGACCAATCCCCAATTTTTGCCCCAGATCCCTAAATGGCCCCCTCACAACCCTGGGTTTAGCAGGCCAATGCTCAAACCACTGAGCTATCCCTCCCCCGCCCCCAATCTGGGCGGGGCGATCTGGGGGTGTCTTTTTGCTGTGTGTAGCAACTGGGGTGTGGGGGAGAGGAAATAAACACCAGGGTGTGGTTCAGAAATGGCCCCGAGGCCACAGGCTGAACCCGCTGCAGGGTTGGACTGTTACTCCTGGGTACTCCAGGGTTTTTCCTGAGCCTTCCCCTGCCAGACGGCAACTGTGTTGGCTGCGGGGTTGGGCTGGTGCCGCTGCCATGTCTAAAGGCCCCTTTACCCTCACAGAGCAGCCCTGCGGTGCTGTGCAAACCACCCCCCAAAGAGGCGATGCCAGGAGATGCCCAGCCCCTGCTTTGGGCATCACGAAGCCAGTGCGAGCGCCTGGCTAATGCATCATACAGCAAGTGATTGGCACTGGTGCCCCTCCCCGGTTTTCCAGCTCGGGGTCACGCTGCCAGCTCCTCCCCCTTGGGTGCCACGTGCCAGGCTTTGCCAGCGCAGCACTGCCTGGGAACAGGACGATTGCCTGGCACATTGCAGGGCCAGCTGACTCCTGCAAACCTGCGTCTCCTTGCATTAGCTTTTTGAGTGTGCTCAGCTCAGCTAATAGCAAATCCCCTCCCTAATAAGGGAAACTGGCTGGGCTAATGCTGCCTTGCAAATGCTTCTTTATGGCGCTAATGTTGTAATCCAGGGTGGGATTAGCTCCCCCACGCTGGCGCGGTTTTGGGAGCTCCTTTATCTGGGGTGAGAGCCACGCCGGCTGCCCCACCAGTCCCGACAGGCCCGGGAATGTCTGCCAGGGCAGCGGCAGGTTGGTGATGTGGGACGGGGGCCTCTGCTGCCGAGCTCTGAGCTGCCACATCCCGTGCCGGGAGACGGGGAGGGAAGAGCGAGAGGGGCCCTGCAGAGCAGAGAGGGCGCATGGGAATAACAGCACAGGCTAGGCCTGCGAAGCCAGCTGCTGTGAGAGCTGTTTCCATACCCCTCTGTCCTCGCCCCTGCGGCCTGTCTGCCAGCCCCCTGCTATCCCGGCCCTGGGCTCCCCACCCCAAGCTCTGCTGGTGCCCCTCAGTCCTGACCCACAGCCCTCTGCTATCCCAGCCCTGGGCTCCCCTCTCCAACCACTGCTGGCACCCCTCAGTCCTGACCCACAGCCCTCTGCTATCCCAGCCCTGGGCTCCCCTCTCCAACCACTGCTGGCACCCCTCAGTCCTGACCCACAGCCCTCTGCTATCCCAGCCCTGGGCTCTCCACAGCTCTGTCAATGTCCCTCAGTCCCACCTGACCCACAGCCTCTCTACTATCTCAGCCCTGGGCTTTGCCCCCTCATCCCCCACAATGCTACTGACCCTCAATCCCAACGTGAGCACCGCCTGGAGGGCCGAGTCCTACAAGCACCTCCCCATGCAGAGCTCCCCCTGACTTCAAAGGGAGCCGCGCTGCGGGATCAGAGGTGTGAAGCACCCTGAGGAAATAGAATCGAATTGGGTGCGTGGGTTTACACCCAACCGGCCCTTTCCAGCTGCAGTGTCCAAGTCCCGTCCCCCTTAACCCTCCTTGCAGCTGCAAACTCTTGGATTTGATCATCTATATGCGGCCAGGAGATTCTAGGAGCCCCTCTGGGGCCTGTGCTGTTTTTCAGTCAGCCACTAGGAGGTGCTGGAAAGTTTTCATCCCATCAAAGGGAAGCCCTTGGGATCCAGCCGCCCTGCTCCCACCCAACCACACTGAGTGTCCCCCGTTGGAGCCTCCAGCCAGGGCGGGTGTTTCTGGTTGAGCGGGTGGGTGTGGGGTGCGGGGAGTGGGTGCTGGTCACTGCAGCAGGTGCACTGTCCGAGGCCAAGGGGAATCCCGGGAGCCGAGCGTGTCCTTCCAGGGGGAAAGGCAGGAGAGACCCAAAGGAGCCATGACCTGATCTGAGGATCCCCTCGGCTGGGGCCTGCTGCTCTCTGAGCCCCGGCAGCTCCGTCACCCCCCGGCAGGATCCTTGCCCAGGAGCTTCGTCCAGCAAATGCTGCGGAGAACAAAGTGGACGGGCGGGCAGGCTGCGGGCGCATGGACAGAGATACTGGTGGGGGAGATGGGCAGAGAGCTGCAGCAGATGGGGAGAAGGTCGGCTGGTGAGATAGGAGTGAGAGAAGACATGGTCCCTAGAAGGATGCAGGGTAACGTGAGCTCACTGGGCAGGTCCTAAGGGCAGCGTGGCTCAGTGGGTCGGGTGCTGCCGTTTCCAGCTCTGCTCCTGGCTGGCAGGGTGACCCTGGGCACATCACCCCCCACCCCTGTTCCCCTCCGCCTGTGGCACTGAGCACACCGGCCTGGGCTGCAGGTCTGGGGCCAGTTCTCAGCCCTGCGGCCGACTCCCTGGGTGACCTCGGACAAGTCGCTGACTCTCTTTGGGCCTGAGGTCCCCAATTGACAGGTAGGACTATTAACCCTGCCTTGGTCTGTCTTAGACCGGGTCAGGGACTGGCTCTCCGGACAGCACCCTGGGGCCCCCATTTCTTGCTATGGTACTTCTCTGGCCCCCCCTTACCTAGGATCTGAGCCCCTGCCCATCTGCAATGGATTTCTCCCGTTAGCCAGCACTGAATCAGGACCTGCAAACCCCCCCGCCCCCCGTGCACAAGCCTCCGGTGCTTCTGCTGAATGGGGCTCAAGCTGGATACTGCTAGAACACACCTACTAACAGGGCACTCCAGGGCGCAGGGGGTCCCTGCCGGGGACGGCGCACCCACGACTCTCTCTTTCCCCAGGCGCTGGAGGAGCTGAAGATGTCTGGCTCCATAGCATCCTATGACCAGCTGGTGCGGCAAGTGGAGGCGCTGAAGAAGGAGAACACCCATCTGCGCAGGGAGCTGGAGGACAACTCCAGCCACCTCTCCAAGCTAGAGAATGAGACCTCGGACATGAAGGTGAAGGCGCTGCCGGCCCCAGGGCCCAGCCCTCTCTCCCGGCCCTTGCTGAGCAAATCACCCAACGCCCTGCAGCAGGGTGGGGTGGCGAGTTTTCATCTGGGTTTCCTGGAGAGGGAGGGAGGCCTAGTGGGCGGAGCGCAAGGCAGGAAGCTGGGAAGTCCAGTGTTCTGACCCCCTGCTCTGCTTTTGGTCACGTTCTGCTCGGATTTACACCCTGGCTAGGCAGTGAATTTGGCCTTTCCATGCCTCAGTTTCCCCACCTGGAGCTAAGACTCTTTTTCCCTTCTCCCCCCTCCCCCCAAAAGGGTTAATCAGGTCCTCTCTGTACTAGAGCTCATTGGGGCATGTATTTAATGTTCTCCCACTCCCCCCCCGGCAGCTTGTGCTTCAGTCAGAGCATAGGGAGAGCAGTAGGAGCTGAGCGCATTCGCGATCCCCCCCGTTGTGTCCCCCCCCTCCGCTGGCCTGGCTGGAGTGATACCAGCTGAGATGTTGACTTTGCCTCTCGTTCCCCTGCTGCTGGGAAGAGCTGGTGAAAGGGGCTGAGCTAGGAGCCCTGGAAATGGATGTTCTTGGCCCATCCCCTGGGCCCGTACGTGTAACCCACACGCTTGTGGTGGTGTGTTCCTCACTGCTGGTGCCTAGTCCAGGCGTAGCAGCCGGTGGGCCTGCGCCGGCCATGGCTAGTGCAGGCGGGGGTTTGATCCCTGCTGTTGACAGTCCCCCCAGGAGCGCAGCCAGCCTGCCCTGCGGGGATCCCCCTTGGGAGTGAGAGGGGAGCCCCATCTCTGTGGCCCATCTGCATCTTGGCTTCTCTGCAGGGGCCTGGCTGGCTTGACTCATTCACACTGTGTTCCCTGTTTGTTAGGAAGTCCTGAAGCACCTTCAGGGCAAACTGGAGCAAGAGGCCCGGGTCATGGTGTCCTCCGGGCAGACGGAGGTCCTGGACCAGCTGAAAGGTGAGTGAGCCCAAAGAAGTGACCCGTCCAGTGAGGTGAGGGCAGGTGGGGTTCTGTTCTGCACAAGGGGAGTCCTGCAGAGCTTATGGTGGCCGGTGGGGTGATGCAGCAAGAAGCCCAGAACCTGGGGGCTGGAGGCAACATGGAAAGTAAATTGTCCTTGATCCAAGAAACAAAAAGGCCAGTGTTCTGCATGGCGGAGAGGACTGGGGCCAGGACTCCGGGGTTCTAGTCCCAGCGCAGATGGGGGAGTTGTGCTTAGTGGTTAGAGCAGGGTCCTGGGGGTTATCAGTCCTGGATTCTGTTGCTACCACTGGGAGGGGAGTAGGGTCTAGCGGATGGGCTGCTGGGTTGGGACTCGGGAGATCTGGGTTCTTTTCCCAGCTCTTCCACTGACTCCCTGTGTGACCTTGGAGAAGGTCGTGATCCTTACTATGCATCAGGCTCTATTTAACTTTACACACATGGAAGTCGCATGCTGAAAGGGTGGGAGGGAGAAAGGATTTCTAACCCTAGACTGCTCATTTAATAATAGGAATTTAGGGCCAATGATCCATTGGCTCCTTCGATGCACCTGTCGGCCCTGATCCTGCAAACACCTACCTGTGTGCTTGAAACACATGAGCAGTTTCATTTGCTTCAATGGAGCTACTCTGCTTTGCACTATCTGAGGAACTGCCCCCAGGACTGGCCCTAGACCAAATGGCGAACCCCGCCTTCGGCGGACCCCGCCTCCATTTGAATACCTTCTTTCTTATTGCATTTGCAGCCCATTTCGCGACTTTGATGCACGATTTACATGCGTGATTCATCCCTGTCTTATAAGACGATAAATTTGTCTGATAGCATGAATAATTACAGATTTACAGATCCTAACAACAAAAACAGCACCCCCTGAGTCCGGCACCCCCCAAGCCTGGCACCTCAGGGGCCCCTTAATCCAGCTCTGTTCCTCCCCCATCCCCAGTGCCAAGGGAGTCCCTGGCAGAGCCAGCCAGAATCCTGTTCAGACACAGCTGTGCGGTTCCCCTCCCAGCGTGAGCAGAGCATGAAGAGGTGCTGGCCCACTTAACTCCCCTTAACTCTGCCCACGTCCATCTGATCCATGAGCAGCCTTCACTTTGCTGGGAAATGCATGTGGCGTATCGGGGCAGCATATTATAATAAGCTAGCGCTCCCCACTCCCACCATGCTGAGTTTGCTGGTGTGGCCGGGACCAGACTGTGCGATAAGCTGGGTATGGAACCATGTAACAACCAGGGGCTCGATTCACTGCCCCACCTATGACCCGGTGTGTGGGATTCACCCCAGGGGGAAAGGAGGGGCAGAGACTGTGTGAGCTGTCACCAGGCCCTGGGGCTTCTGATGGAGCTGAGGATGCAGCTTGAAGTGGCTGCTGGCTGGGACAGCGTAGCCTGGGTTCCCCACCCTCTCCTGAGGCTGGCCTGGCCGGCTGCTGGATGCTGGCAGAGGTTGTTTTGAGGGTGCCTTGCAATGCTACAACCGTCCTCTCGGGGAGCAGCGATCCAGGGCCGGGTCAAGACCTGGGGGCCTCTGGCAAGGCTCAGTCCCGCTGTTTCTCTGACCACCGTCCACACAAGGTTCTTGCTGCCTCCCCAGCTCTGCAGATGGACATCACCAGCCTCTACAACCTGAAGTTCCAGCCTCCCGCCCTGGTGCCTGAGCTCGCCTGCCCCGAGAGCAGCCCCCTGCACTCAGCTGCTCCCCAGAAGAAGGACAGCATGGGGGAGCTGAGTCGGGCCACCATCAGGCTGCTGGAGGAGCTGGACAGAGAGAGGTAAACTTACACACCCGCCTGCCTGTCTCCGTATACCCATATACCTCCGTCTGTCTGCCTCTCCCCTGGCACACCTGTCTGCCTGCCTGGCCTCTTACATATCCATCTGTCTGTCCCCCTACACATCCCTCTGTCTGTCTGTCTGCCTTTCCCCCTGTGCACCCACCTGTCTGTCTGTCCCCCTGCACACCCCTGTGTCTGTCTGTCTGTCTCTCTCCATCTTGCCCCCATCCCCACAGTGTCTGAGCCCTAGCTCACCAGGTGGCTAAGGGACCCCTTTGCTGCTCCCATTACCCAGCGTTCTGCCCATCACCTTGCTGTGTGCCCCTGCCTGGGACGCTCCCAGGGCCCTTAGCCAGCCCTTGAGTTTGGCTCAGTGTGGGGAGAGCCTGGTGAAGAGGCTCCTAGAGGATTTATCCCTCTCCTGTCGCTCTTCCCCCTCCTCACGAGGGTTTTGGCTGGGCCTGGGGTTGGGTTGGTGTCAGCACTGGGGGTGGGGTCCATGGAGTGGGGCGTCCATGACTGCCCGCCCTCTACCCCGTCCCCTTCTCCAGGTGTTTCCTGCTGAGCGAGATTGAGAAGGAGGAGAAGGAGAAGCTCTGGTACTACACACAGCTGCAGAGCCTCTCCACGCGCCTGGACGAGCTACCGCACGTGGAGACGGTGAGTTCCTGGTCCCAGGGACCAGCCCGAGACCTGAGCCGACCGGGATCCCTCCTCTGCCAGGCGTACCTGGGTGCTGGGAGGTCCCAGGGGCTCAAGGGGTGTTGAGGACTCAGCCCAAGACCTGAGCGAATCCCCTGTCCCGAAGGATGCGCTTTGCCCCGTGGGATACGCCTCCCGTAGAGAATATCCTGTGCTGGGGGAGAGCGGGGCCAGGCGGGCTGCTGGGATCCCGCCCCTCATGCCCTGCCTTTCCTCCCGGCTCCCAGTTCTCTATGCAGATGGATCTGATCCGACAGCAGCTAGAGTTCGAGGCCCAGCACATCCGCTCGCTCATGGAGGAGCGCTTCGGGACGACCGACGAGATGGTGCAGAGGGCTCAGGTCAGGGCAGGGGAGCTGCTCCCTTCCTGCGGGTTATTTCCCTTCAGCCTCCCCCCTCTTCCCCCAGTAATGCAGCCCCCCCTTTGCAAAACCAAGTAACGGGAGGGATCAGACTGCAAAGCCCTCCCCCCAAAGCTGGGCAGTGTGTGTCTTGGGGGGCAGGGGGAGAGTAGTGGATCAGGAAGCAACAACCCTCCCAAAAATATGGGCAATGGGAGGCATTGGGGGAGATCAGGCTGTCCCCCATCACCTCAGAAATATGGGTAGTTAGTGCAACCCCCCTACCCACACAGCCGGACAATAGGGGGTGGGTAGGAATCAGGATCATGTTCTACCATGGGGGGAGAGGAGGAGTAGCTCATCTGGGAAAAGGCTGCCCGCCCTTCCCTTTGTCCCCCTTTCCCACCTAGTGGCCGAGCCTGCCTCTCTTTTAGGCCCCGTGCTGCCTGATCCCGTCCCCTCACGGGACACGGCTGAGAGGCATTGGGTCGGGGGGGCGGGGCGGGGGGGCTGGTGATTGCTGATTCTGTGGTTAAATCCCCGCAGATCCGAGCGTCCCGCCTGGAGCAGATCGACAAGGAGCTGATGGAGGCTCAGGACCAGGTGCAGATGTCGGAGCCGCAGGTAACGGGGCAGGAGCCGAGTCCACTGGGCCTCGGGCTGCAGCCCCCGCGGGAGGGGGGCATGGTGCTAACCTCGCAAGGTGGGGGGGGATGGTGCAGTTAGGGCCGCCTGTTCCACAGAGAGCTGCAGAGTCCCTGTCCTGTGCGTGCAATGCCACTGTGCACCCCCCCACGGTGTCACACCCAGCCGTCTACACCGCGAGTGTCGCTCATTCGCCGGCATGCACAGCATCACCCACAGGCGTGCACACCTGCACATTCACCCCTGCGCTCCAGACTCATGTGCACACTTACGTGTGGGCTCGCACACTTGCATCTGCCATTTGTAGTCACCCACAAACTCCCCTGCACTGACCCATTGCACGTGCACCCAATGGGGGCGTGTGCTTGCAAACACAGGCATGCACTCCCCCGCCCCACAACTGTCCAGGTGTGCCCGTTCTCCACCTGCACACCCCCCTCATTGCACCAAGGCGGGGGAGACCTCCCCTTGCACACACACCCCAGGCCCAGGTCGCTCTCTCTCTCTCAGAGTGGGAATGCTGGAGGAGGCTGCTTGGCATGGGGGTGAGAATGGTGCTAGAGGCAGGCGGGTCGCCGAGGCCTCCCCGCCCCACTGAGCGGGAGGCCTTTGTGTGTCTCGGGCACCATGAAATGGGCAGTTGCCATGGCGACGAGAAGTAGGCCATGAGGGGAGATGCTGGCAGGCCCCGCATTGGATTCTGCAGAGCTGTCGCAGGGTCATCTGCGTCCAGTGGCTGAGCCTGCCCCCATGCTGGGAGTCAGGAGCGGGTGGGGGTGGGGGCGGGGCAGATGCGTCCCAGGCCCCGGCATTAGTCCCACTGCTCCCCAGGCTGGATGTGTGTCACTGACCCCACGGATCTAACGCAGTCCTCAGCAAAGGCCACTGACTGCGAATATCCTGCCCGAACTGCACAAAACTACCACGGCATTCTGTGAAAAAACCCTGTCTCTGAACACTCCAGTCATACGAAAGTACAAGAGTATTATTTAAAACCCACATTAATGTTCAAATCGTAATGGTTCACTATTATGGAGGTAGTAACGGTGCTAACACCGTATTTTAAAAGCTGCTGTAAGATTAAAATGCTGCAGTGTTGTTTCTAAAATCCTGCAGCAGAACTGAAATGCGACAGCATTATTCTCCCAAAGATACTAAACAATACTGAATTAAAAATGCGACAGCATAATAAGGAAAATACCGTGATTGTAGGAATAAAATTAACTACATACATTTTTAAATGTACAGTATTATCAAAAATACTATCCTGTTAAAAAGGGGAAAACATTTCAGTTTTTATGAAAAATACTAAATGATAAGAAAAATACTTCAAAATTGTTCAAGAAAAATACTTGCAGTATTTTAAAAAAAATACTACAGTATTATCAAAAACACTATCCTATTAAAAGGGGGAAAACATTTCAGGTTTTATGAAAAATACTAAACGGTAAGAAAAATACCTGCAGCATTTAAAAAAATACTACAGTATTTTCAAAAATACTATCCTATTAAAAGGGGGAAAACATTTCAGGTTTTATTAGAAATATTAAACGATAAGAAAAATACTAAATGATAAGAAAAATACTGCAGCATTTAAACAAAATACTACAGTATTATTAAATAGTACAGCCCTTTAAAAATACTTCAGCATTATAAGGGGAAATGCCATGGTTTTATTAACTATATTACGTAATAAGAAAAATACTCTATCATTGGTAAAGAAAAAATACCTGCCGCTGTACAATAAAAGCTTTGGCTTTTGTATTAAAAATACTAGAGGGTTATAAAGAAAAATACTGTCGTGCTAGGAAATAATACTACCATATTGTTTCAAAGATACTGCAGTATTATTTAACACCCCACACAGGTTTATAATAAAAATAGTATTTTTAAACAAAAATACTACAAGATAAGAACCCTACAATGTTATTAAAAATACTGAGGTATTCTACAGTGAGAATCCTGAATCCTTAATCCTTCAGTAATATGGCAGGAAGCTGTAGTGTTTTGGGTAATTACTGCATAATACTGTAGCATTTTTCTAAGGGTTAAGTGCCCAGGGTTTAAACCCAGAGGCCATATATGAAATCTGGGCCCTATTAAAATGAATAGGAGTTTTGCCATTGACTTCAGGGGGATCAGAATTCCGCCCTAGGGTTTCATTAACATCTGAACTGGGTTTAAAAAGCCAGAGGTCATGGGATTCCTACTCTGGGCTCCCAACAGGCACTGGTGAGCTCTCTTCTGCCTTCTGGGACGGAGATTAAATAAGTACAGAGACAAATTATTTTGCCCCGAGCCTTTCTCTGCCCCAAGAAATCGATAGCAGAACTGGCTGTGAATTTCTCCCTTAACCCCATGCAAAGCCGAAGCGCAGCAGGGCTTGGAACTAAGCCCTGGGAAGATGGAGAGGTTTAGAGTCAGTAAGACAATTATCGCACTGTTGGCTAAAAAGGGGATTTGTCCTGGAAAGAGAAATAAGCCAAAGCGCTCAGTCCTGAGGCCTTGAATCCCTGGGCAATACATATTTTATTACATATATCTGCAATAAGGCCGGTCGGTAGTGAGGAAGGATAGGCCCGTGCTTAGGCTGTTTGCCCTACGACTCAGGAAAGCTGGGTTTAATTCCTGCCTCTGCTACAGACTGTGTGTGTGACCTTGGGCAAGACACTTAGCATCTTTCTGCCTCAGTTTCCCATCTGTGCAATGGAGACAGTATTGCTGCCCTGTCTCACAGGGTGGCTTTGAGGTGCTCAGATACTATGGGATTGGGGCTGTCTAAGTACTTTGAGAGAGAGGGTTTAAAATAATTTAATATGGGCTGATTGAGGACCAAGGACGGAGTGGGAGTTGTGTCACTAAGGATGGTGGTAGAAAGATGGACTGGCCCTTCTACATGTAGTCAGAGGCCATTTCCTCCACTATGCAAGGAGGGTTGCCGGCCCTCCAGGACTGCCCTGGAGTCTCCAGGCATTAAAGAGTAATCTTTCATTTAAGAGGTCATGTGATGAAACCTCCAGGAATATGTCCAACCAAAACTGGCCACCCTAATTGCAAGGCCTAGCAAAACACTGTGCGGCGAAGATGCTGGAGCTTGCATTGGCCTCATAGGAAAATCCATGTGGCATATTAACACAGTCACCTGGCATCCCTGCAACCCGGCACCCCGTTCACTGACACCTTCAGTTCAGTATCCCTCCTTTTAGCGCCGGCTCTGGAGGCTGGAAGTCTCTGTTCCACCCCGGGACTGAGCTGGAGGGGCGCAATCCTGCTCCCATTGAAGTCAACGGGACTTCTGCTCTTGCTGGGTGCTGCCCCAGGGCTAGAACAGGGGCTGCAGGCCCCAGTTCAGAAAGCACCAAGTCCCATGAAAGCCAAAGGGATTTTAAGTGAGTGCTCAAGTGTTTTGCTGAATCGAGGTCTCAGTGAGCACAGCCTGCTCCCAAACGTCTCTCCATTGCTGAGCCCAGTTATGTGACGCTGAGGGGGTCCCATGTACGCCTCCTCCCATCCCAGCCTCTGCTGCTTTGGGGCCTATCTGTGGCCCCTCTGCCCCCTGGAAGGCGACTGGAACTTTGCTGGGTGTCTTTCTGGAGCACCCTTGGAGCTGAGAGCAGGTCTGGACAGAGCCAGCGTCCCGTAGCAATTCCCAGAGAGTCTGCTTGCCTGGAATGAGCCACTGATGGGGTGGTATTATTGAGGCGGGTAGATTGGCCTCCTCAGAAGAAATGGGTTTTGCTGCCAGCCTCACACGGAGCAGAACTGGGTCTCATGTGTATCTAAGGGTGTGAAAACTGGTGTGACACATGCCTCCAGCGTACAAGTCCCTGTCACGCCCTATGCTGACCTTTAAGGTGTGGAACCCACTGATCAGTGTGTCCCGGGTCCCCCTCCATGTCCGATCCACAGGGGATGTGAGTCTGTCACTGCCCCAGCTACAGACACTGGGTCTTCAGTTCCAGCTGCAGAGACTCCTGTAGTTAGCTCTGGTTGTCATCCACCTTACGCTCCCTCTGCGTCTGGCCCACTGAGTAGAGTTAACTGGGGTGTAATTTACACTCTGAGAGGGCAAATTGCACCAAGACTCGCCCCTGATCTGGGCTCTGTGTGTGCCTGATGCAGGAGACAGACAGAGAGACAGGGACAAGCAGACCGGGAGAGGAGAATAAAATCACACCACCCTGCAGGGGCTAGTCAGAGCCAGCCAGCCCAACACTGCAGCTGCAGGGGTGTGCTCTGTACAGGTCACAAGTTCTTAGACGTCCCCCTGCTCTGTTCTTGTAGCTGTGTGGGAAGCTGTCTGGCATGGAAGGGGATGGGAGCCTGGACATCCCGACACATCCCGAGGAGGGAGGGAGCCACCTCAGCAACAATAAGGTAACGAGAATCCCCATCCCTTGGGCATTTGACGGAGGAAACACAGACGCTCGCTGGAGATGAGCAAATCGAGTTCTTCCCCGGCTCCGAATGGCTCCAGTCAGTGTTGTGTAGCAGATAGGGCATTGGGCCCAGAGCTTCTGTTGCCACCTCTGCTGCTTACCTGCTGGGTGACCATGGGCGAGTCACTGCCCCGCTCCGTGCCTCAGTTTCCCCTCCTGCCCTTGGTCTATTGTTGCATCTTTGGCTATTTACACAAGAAATGTGAAATGAAGGAACCCCACAGGTGCAACAGGGTCCAGATAACCACATGCGCTGACTAGGTACAACTTGCCAGACTTAGCTGCATTCACACCTCACTGCTCTGACAGGGTTCTGGTGGCTTCAGGGACACAGAAGACAGTGAGTGCCAGCAGCAGGCATGCGACCTATTTAAAGGGATGCTACCCAGTTCGTACACACGTCTATTCAGATCATGCACTCTGACCCCAGTATTTGATTCGACATTTCCCCCAGCACCGTTCGGGGGGGGGAGGGGGTCTCATGTTGCTTCTTGGTTTAATTGCACTAGGAAAGGGCTTGAGATTTAGGTCCTCACGCAAGCAGGGAGCCTGATTCTGTTCCTGTGTTACTTGTACACCAGTGTAAACCCACCAACTTCAGTGGGGTCAAGCGTGATTTCCACTGAGGTGAGTTAGAGGAGAATCAGGCCCAAGGTGCTGAGAAGGTTAGAGGACATTCGTTGTGTGATCTTGGGCGAGTCAGGTAGCCTCCCCTCTCTGTGCCCCAGTTCCTCACACCTAAAGGATTAACCCCTGCCCCAGGCTTGTCCCCAGGTGACCAGAGGTGGCTGGCAGCTGCTGAGTGAAATTGAACTGTCTCTTGTCTGTTTCACTTTGCCCACCATTGAATGGACCCCAGTGGTCCCCAAACTTTTTACCTTGTGCCCCCCCCTTACCCCTGTCCGCACACCCCCTCCCTGGAGCTGAGTAAGGGGGCTGGGGGCGGGGGCAGGGCCAGGAGCGGAGCTGGGTGGTGCTCCCTCCCCGCCCCCCTGAACATTCCTCCATGCCCGCCTAGGGGGGCACGCCCCACAGTTTGGGGACCTCTGCACTTGAGGGAACGGTGCAGCAGGATTTGTGCTGGGGGGGGGCTGGCCAGGGTGGGGTGCAGTGTAACCCACTGAGTGCTTGTGCTCTGCAGGTGGAAGTGGTCTTCTGGCTCCTGTCCATGCTGGCCACCCGGGACAAGGACGACATGTCCCGCACCCTGCTGGCCATGTCCAGCTCGCAGGAGAGCTGCCTGGCCATGCGCAAGTCCGGCTGCCTCCCACTCCTCATCCAGATCCTGCACGACGCGGACAGGGCGCCGGGAGGCCCCCAGAGCCCCGGCAGCGGCAAGGACTCCCGCATGCGGGCCAACGCCGCCCTGCACAACATCGTCTTCTCGCAGCCCGACGAGGGCCAGGCCAAGAAGGAGATGCGGGCGCTGCATGTGCTGGAACAGATCCGCTCCTACTCGGAGACCTGCTGGGACTGGCTGCAGATGCAGAGCAAAGACGGGGGCCAGGGCGCCGAGGGCAGCGCCGGTAGGGAAGGGTGACGCTGGCTCCAGCAGGGGCACCAGGGCCTGCTGCTCCCAGCGGAGTGGCGGGGGGGACACAGGGAGCAGGGGACACCTGACCGTGATGCTTCTGCCTGGAGAGAGCATGTGTCTGCGGGGGTAGGGAGGGGGCGGGTTGCAAGCATGTCTGTGCATGCACAGATGGGTGCATGTGTGACTGCCTGCTGGTGTGCCGCTGAGTGTGTGTCTGTGTGTGTGCACGCACGGTGTGTCTTGGGGTGTAGGTGTGTGTCAGTGTGCAACTGAGTGCGTGTGCGTGCACATGGTGTGCGTTGGGGCGTGTGTGTCGGTGTGGGCACTTGGGGTGTGTCAGGGTGTGTGTGTGAACAGGTGTGTCGGGGTGTGTGTGAATGAACATGGTGTGAATGTGTGTGTGTGTGCACGGTGTGTGTCAGGGTGTGTGTGTGCACACAGTGTGTGTTGGGGGTGTGTGTGTCGCTGTGCAGCTGAGTGTGTGGTGGATGTGTGCATGGTGTGTGTCAGGGTGTGTGTGCGTCGGGGTGTGTGTGTGCACATGGTGTGTGTTGGGTGTCTGTGTGTGTTGGTGTGCAGCTGGGTGTGTGTACACATGGTGTGTGTTGGTGTGCAGCTCAGTGTGCGGGGGTGGGTGTGTGCACAGTGTGCAGCTGAGTGTGTGTGTGCGTGCATGGTGTGTGTTGGGTGCATGTGTGTGTCTGCACGTGGTGTGCATCGGGGGTGTCGGTGTGCAGCTGAGTGTGTGCACTACAGGTGTGTGCGTGCGGGGGTCACTGCACGTGTGTGATTGTGAGTGAAGGCGTGTGTGCAGGCATGGCTACACACAGGTGTGTGAGGTGCACACGCATGGTGGAGGGGTGCTGGGAGCACGCGCAGGGCCTGGTTAAGCACAGGTGTCTCTCCCCTGGTTCTGATCCCCGGGCGGACTGGCCATACGGAGTCTGTTGGTCCAGTTAGCAAAACAGATCCTCTCTGATGGGAAAACAGCCCCGTCCCCTCCTGCCTGGCTGGGATTTGGGGATCCCGACGGCTAATGGATCCGGGCATCTCTGATCCATGGCTGGGCTGGGATCTTGCGTGGCCCGTTGCTCACCTCCGCTCTCCTTGCAGTGCCAGTGCCCATCGAGCCGCAGATCTGCCAGGCCACCTGTGCCATCATGAAGCTCTCCTTCGACGAGGAGTACAGGCGGGCCATGAACGAGCTGGGTAAGCCCCGCGCGGCCCCGGGAGGGGGGAAAGCTTGCAAGAGGGATCTGGGCTCTGCTCCCCCATCCCCAGGTGGACAGGGAGTGCAGAGGACGCTACTCAATGGGTTAGAGTCCCTGGGGGCTGCTGTGCCCCATGCCATGGGCAGAGCAAGCCCCTCCTGCATGGCACAGCCTGGCAGTGGGGTGGGTGCCTGAGGGGAACACATGGGAGGGGGCTGGGAATACAGCACCCTGGCTCCTTTTCAATGGGACCCCCCAGCTCCACCCCCTTGCTGACAAACTAGCGGAGTCCAGGCATGAGGTATTGGCACAAAGAGGAGCGTGGGGCGGGGGGGGAGGGGGTTGACCCCCCGCAGTGCCTGGCTGGGCCCGTCCATCTCTGTAACCCCCCCACCCACACCCGGATTGTCCCCCAGGTGGTCTCCAGGCCGTGGCTGAGCTGCTGCAGGTGGATTATGAGATGCACAAAATGACCAGCGACCCCCTCAACCTGGTGCTGAGGAGATACGCGGGCATGGCGCTGACCAACCTCACCTTCGGGGACGTGGTGAACAAGGTGCGGGGGGTGGGGGGAATGGAGGCCCAGGGGCTGGGGGACTTGGGAAGGTGATGGGAGGAGGGAGGGAGGTCAGGGGCCCCAGGGTTGGGGTGTGGGGGGAGGGGATATAAAGGCTCAGGGGAGTGGAGGGAGGGGAGTGAGGACCCAGGGGCAGGGACTGGGAAGCAGAGACCTGGGGGTGAGGGCGGGACAGGGGGGTTAGGGGAATGCAGCCAGAGCAGGGGTCCTGGTGCGGATGCGACTGATGAAGGGGCCTGGAGAGTAGAGGGAGAAGTCAGGGAAGGGGATCAGATGGGGTGGGGTCTCGGAAGGGGCCTGGGAGCAGTGATCTCAGCTGGCTCTAAGCTGCAGGGAGTTGGGTGACCCAGCTGTGGTCCCTTCCAGCGCTGGCAGGGGCTCTGGGGCCCCCGTGGGCTGCACTGGAGGGTGAGAGTGTGCAGGATCTGACCCCACAACATCTCTTCCCCTTGGCAGGCGACTCTGTCCTCCCGCCGGGGCTGCATGCAGGCCATTGTGGCCCAGCTGGCCTCCGAGAGCGAGGAGCTGCACCAGGTAGGCGGACACTGGCTCCCCCAGGGCTGTTGCAGACGCCTGGGGGGTCGTGCCCATGTGCACTGAGCCATGGCATACACCTGGGCTGGCTACTGACTGCTGCACAGGGCCTGGGTTATTCCAGGCCCCCTCGTGCCTTGGGGGCACTCACACAGAGTGGGGTGCCTGGCTAGGGGAGATGACTCTGGATACCCCATGCTTGGCACCCAGCGATGCATGGCGAGGCTGCCTGGTATTGCAGGGCAAAGCCCGGCCCGGTCCCTGACTTGGTGCCTTTCACCAGGACCAGCGTGTGCTGTTGGGTGCAGGATTCGCTGGCTCCTGTTCCTGCTGGAGCAGGCTGGCTGAGTCCTTGCTGCTCATCCCGCCTGGCTGCTCCACGGCAGGCCCTGGGATCATCCGAAGGGGCCCAGGAACTGCCCTTAAATCCCCTCTGCTGAGGGCAGCCAAGCGAGGAGCTGGTGCTGGACAGGACGGGGGGCTGGGAGACTTTGGGGGTGGCAGGGTGGATGGGGTGAAAGAGGGTCATGACGCTGCCCTCTTCTGGGCTGTGACCGAACTGCTCCGGTCCTGTATTGACAGCTCTGCCTGGAGCAGGTGGGCTGAGCACGGGACGCTGGCCATGTCCCGCCCTGTGTGTGAACATCCTCATCTCTTCCCCCCAGGTGGTCTCCAGCATCCTGCGGAACCTCTCCTGGAGGGCCGACATCAACAGCAAGAAGATCTTGCGCGAGGTGGGCAGCGTGACCGGCCTGATGCAGTGCGCCCTGCGGGCCACCAAGGTAAGAGGCGTGAGCCCTGCTCTCTGGGCTGCGTGTGCACACACAAAACGGGGGGCAGTTTACGTGCTCACAATGAGCTGCATGTGCAAACGCTGCCCTTGCACGCACAGAGCAGGTGATGGCTTGCACGCTCGCTATAAGCGTGTACGTAGGAGATGGCATGTGTACAGTGAGCTGGATCTGCAAACGTGGCCATGGCATGCACGGAGTGAGCATGCTTACGGTGAGTGTGCAAATGGCGGCAGGGTGTGTGTACAAAGCAGATGCACTCACAGATATGCTGCCGGTGCAGTTAAAGAGGCCCTGCACTAGAGGGACGCTGATGGTGATTTTATCCTGGCTAGGAATCCACCCTGAAGAGTGTCCTCAGCGCCCTCTGGAACCTGTCCGCTCACAGCACCGAGAACAAAGTCGCCATCTGCTTGGTGCAGGGCGCCCTGGGCTTCCTGGTGAGCACCCTCACCTACAAGTGCCAGAGCAACTCACTGGCCATCATCGAGAGCGGAGGAGGCATCCTGAGAAACGTGTCCAGCCTGATCGCCACCCGGGAGGATTACAGGTCAGCCTCGCCCTGAGGGCAGCTGCCACTCCCGGCTCTGATCCTAGGGTGACCAGACAGCAAGTGTGAAAAATCGTACAGGGGGTGGGGGGTAATAAGAGCCTATACAAGAAAAAGACCCAAAAATCAAGACTGTCCCTATAAAATCGGGACATCTGGTCACCCTATCCGATCCTCTCGCTGCTCCCAAGCTCCCCCAACCCCAAAGCGCTGTTCTGGTCGGTGGGCGGGATCTGGAGGGGCTGTGGGTCATTCCCAGCTGCCTTGGATCCATTCTGGCCCCTGAGTATAAGGGCAGCAAGATGTGCTGTCACTGTTGGCTGTCCCTGATGAGATGCCAATATTATTCACGGTAGCTCAGAGTATCCCCTCCAGGATGCGTGCCTCCCCCATAGAACAGACTCACGGTGCCTCAGGGAACCTTACCATCCCGGGAGCGTTACATTGATTATTCGGGTTTTGTAAATACTGTGCGCTCTTCATCAGGTCTTTCTCCAGAAGATCCCGAAGCACTTTGCAAAGCTCATTGTGCCCATTTTACGATGGGAAAACAGAGGCACAAAGTGGGGAAGTGACTGGGAGTCAGGACTCCTGGGTTCTGTTCTCAGCTCTGAGCGGGGAGTGGGGTCCAGTGGGTTTGGGCAGGGGGGAAGCTGGGAGTCAGGACTCCTGGGTTCTATTTCCAGCTCTGGGAGGGGAACGGGGTCCAGTGGGTTGTGGGGGGAGCTAGGAGTCAGGACTTCTGGGTTGCTCTGCTGGTGACTCATTGTGTGACCTTGGGCAAGTCATTTCCCCTCTTTATGCCTCAGCTGCCCTCCCTATAGAATCGGGCTGCTGTGGGGATGGATCAATTGGAGGATTTTGAGGCGCTTTGAGATCCTCTGACGGGGGGCAGCCGAGAAGGGCCAAGTGTTGTTGTTTGTTAACTCTCTGATGGTTGAAGCGGGGTGATTCCAATGCAGGGTCCATCCATGTCTTGCAGGCAAGTGCTCCGGGACCACAACTGCCTGCAGACCCTGCTGCAGCACCTCAAATCCCACAGCCTCACCATCGTCAGCAACGCCTGCGGGACCCTCTGGAACCTCTCTGCCCGGAGCCCCAGAGACCAGGAGCTGCTGTGGGATCTGGGGGCCGTAAGCATGCTGCGCAACCTCATCCATTCCAAGCACAAGATGATCGCCATGGGCAGCGCCGCTGCGCTCCGGAACCTGCTCACCAACCGACCCCTCAAGTACAAGGACGCCACCGTCATCTCCCCGGGCTCCTGCATGCCCTCGCTCTACGTGAGGAAGCAGAAGGCGCTGGAGGCCGAGCTGGATGCCAAGCACCTGGCGGAGGCCTTCGACACCATGGAGAAGCAGAGTCTGAAGAGCCAGAGCCTCAAGAAGCCCCCGAGGCACATGGACAGCCTGGCGAAGGACTACACCTCCGACTCCGGCTGCTTCGACGACGATGAGGTGCCCAACGTCTCGGCGGGGGCGGAGACCGGGAACACCTCCATCCTCTCCATGTTTCTCAACTCCTCCTTCCTCCAGGGCCAGGCCTTGCCCAGGGCCATCGCCCAGAGGAGGGGCCCGGAGCCTGAGAAGGACGAGAGCAGCAAGCCGGCCGAGCCCAAGAAGCTGCCGGCGCCCGAGGATGAGGTGTCGCTGGCGGCCGAGAAGCTGGCCAACAAGATCTCCACCACGGTGGCCAAGATTGACAAGCTGGTGGAGGACATCGCCACCCTCCACACCTCCTCGGACGACAGCTTCAGCCTGAGCTCGGAGGACCACTGCCTTGACTGGCAGTACGGCTCCGATGAGGTCCACGAGGCCCGGGCCCAGTCCTGCTCCCCATGCCGCCTCTCGGATGCCAGCAGCTTCGTGAAGCGGGAGAACCTGAGCCGGGCCCACACCCTCCTGAGGCTGAAGAAGGCTTACACCAGCTTGTCCAACGACAGCCTGAACAGTGGCAGCACCAGTGATGGCTACTGCACCAAGGAGCACATGAAGCCCTGCACCAGGGCCTCCTTCCTAGATTACAAGGAGGAGCTGCAGAGGTACCAGAAGCGGCCCAGCAGGCTGGATCTGAAGAACATCCTTGTCCACAGGCCTGAGAGGATGGAGCAGCCGGGGGTCAAGGCCAAAGAATCCGGCGAGCCGGAGAAACTGGAGCCAAGAGACGCGCACGACAGAGCCAAGAAAGCAGTGACATTCCCCAGCCCCAACGCCCCTGAGAAGGAGCCTGAGTGGAAGAAGGAGCCGGGCAATGAGCTTTCTCCCGACCCTCAGGTCCACACCATCAAACTCTCCCCTTCTTACCAGCATGTCCCCCTGCTGGAGAATCTGGCCAAGAGCAGCCCGGCCCCTGGTGCTGTGGGGCTCTCGGGTGCTAGTTACCACCCAACTCTCCCAGGCCGGAAGCAAGCCTGGCTCCCCACGGGGCTTCTCCAGACGGCCGAGAACTTGAGCAGGATCCCAGAGAAGCTGGCTGCCCACACACCAGCCCCAGTGGAGCAGGAGTCAGTCCAGAAGTACGCGGTGGAGGACACCCCCATTTGTTTCTCCCGGTGCAGCTCCCTCTCTTCCCTCTCCTCTGCTGACAATGTGCTGGATGGGCAGAGCCACAGCGAGAATGAGGTGGACAGCGACTCCTCCCTGGAGATCATCGAGGTGGAGGAGAGCGCCGAGACCGAATGTGACGTGGAGCAGGCTGAGGCCTGCGATAGGAGACAGGAGAAGGTGAAGGCGGCGGATCTGGGCCCAGCCACTCCAGGAGGGATCTCCCAACCCATCGCCATCCCCTTCCAGAAGCGCGACAAGATCTTCCTGAGGGAATCCTCCCCGTCCCGGCACGAGGACCTGACCCCGTCCAGCTCCTCCGAGAACTACATTCAGGAGACCCCTCTGGTGATGAGTCGGTGTAGCTCGGTCAGCTCCCTGGGCAGCTTTGAAAGCCCATCCATTGCCAGCTCCATCCAGAGCGACCCCTGTAGTGAGATGATCAGTGGCACCATCAGCCCGAGCGAGCTGCCGGACAGCCCCGGTCAGACCATGCCCCCAAGCCGCAGCAAGACGCCCCTGTTTGAACTGGGATCCCAGCCAGAGAAGGAGACCAGCCAGTTCAACATCCAGTGGGAAAACAACGTCAAGAAGTTCATGGAGATTACGGATTTCAAGGAGCGTTTCCAGCTGCCCCAAGATCTGGATTCCATGATCTACTTCACTGTGGAGAAACCCAACGAGAACTTCTCCTGCGCCTCCAGCCTGAGTGCCCTGCCCCTTCACGAGCACTACATCCAGAAGGACGTGGAGCTAAAGCTTATGCCGCCTTTCCCCGAGAGGAACAGCCTGAATTTTGTGGCACATGAGAAGCAGGAGGACAGGCGGGAAGAGAGATTCGGGGAGGGTAAGAGGAAGCTGGAGCGTCCAGAGCTCAATTCAGACGATGATATTGAGATCCTGAAGGAATGCATCAACTCGGCCATGCCTTCCCGCTTCAGGAAGGTCAAGACCTCCCTTGTCTCTGGCCTGCCCAGCCAGGGCTTGAATCCTCAGACCAAAAAGGCTCTTCACATGCCGGTCTACATGCTGGTGCCCACTCATTCGCACCGGGCCATCCCCAAACACCTGCGACCTGCCGCCCGGGACCTCTTCAAGGATGACGACTCCTTCACCGACTCCGCAGAAGGCACCCCCATCAACTTCTCCAGCGCCGCTTCCCTGAGTGACGAGACCCTCCAGTACCCCCTGAAGGAGGAGGCTGACCACAAGTGCGGCCCTGGGAAGAGGCTGGAGAGGAAGGAAGTGTCGGGGTCCCCGGTGGGGCGCAATTTGGAAGCACCCCATGAGCAAGGGAGCTTGAGTCCTGCGCCAGGCAGGAAAGCAGCTTCCAACTCCTCAACGCCCACCAAGATGAGTGCAGCCTACCAGCAGAAGGGTGGGTCGAGACATGGCAGCCCTGTCCAGACAGGCAGGGGCCAAGCGGCTGAGGTGAAGAGAGGGCTACCTCCCCTGAAGAATGGACCCAACCTGGAGCTGGACTTTGGCAGGGCAGGGGCCCACCCGGAAGGCGTCCCCCCGAGGAAGGGTGCTCCCTGTGAGGACAGTGCCCCCGGGGGCATGGCCTTTCAGTCCCTGTGCCACACCACGCCGACCGAGGAGGCCGTCTACTGCTTCTATGAGAATGACTCCGACGACCTGCTGGAGGTGCGGAGAGACTCACCTAAGAGGAAGGCCAGCCCTGCCCGGGCTCAGAAGAAGGAACGCTGGAGCAGCACCGCCCCTAAGAAGGAGCCGGAGAAAAGCTCCAGGCAGCTGCTACAGGCCAAAACCAAGATGGCTGCCAAACTCCACAACAATCTCATCGTGGACGAGACGCCGCCCTGCTATTCCCTCAGCTCCTCCATGAGCTCCCTGAGCGACATTGACCTCTGTGACCACGAGGAGCGGACAACTCTGTACAAGGCCAACAGGCAGCTGACCCTTGGCCGGATGCAAGAAAGCGCGGCCTCCAGGGCCTTAGCCAAAGAGAGGGACAGCTCCCCCAGCTCCCTGAGCTTCACCTCGGACGACGACCTGCTGCAGAAGTGCATCGGCTCTGCCTTGCCCAGGAGGAGGCGGCACCCTGCTCGGCGCAGGAACGCCGAGCACAAGCAGAAGCTGAAAGGTGCCAACCCCAAGAGCACCACGGGCAAGGAGAGGAAGCCGGAGCCAAGGCACAATCCAGCGGATGAGATGGTGTCGGACAAAGGCTCGGACCTGGACAGCGTCGAGTGGAAGGCCATCCAGGAAGGCGCCAACTCCATCGTCACGTGGCTGCATCAGGCCGCAGCTTCCCTCTCCAGGGAGCCTTCCTCGGAGTCTGACTCCATCCTCTCCTTCGTGTCAGGGCTGTCTGTCAGCCCCACCCTGCAGCTGTCCCTGGACAGGAAGGATAAGAAGCGGGCTAGGAGTGGGGTAGGCCGCGAGGTGGAGAAGAGAGACCATGCGATGGCCTTTCAGGAGAGCAAGAAAGTGATGGACGTTGGGGGCAGAAACGCCAGGGCCGGGAAAAACGTAAGCCAGCAGAAGCCAATGTCAAACTTGCCAGTGGTCTTCCGAGGCAGGACAGTGATCTACATGCCCAGCGCGGTGAAGGACTCCCCAAGCCCCAGGTCCACCCCACAGAAAACAGCCACAACTAAGCCCGAAGCCACCATCCAAAACCTCACCCTGAGCCAGCAGAGGTCACGGAGTCTTCACAGGCTGGGGAAGGCCTCGGAGATAGCCGACCTCACCTTGCCCAAGAGGAGCGCCACCCCTCCTGCCAGGATCACCAAGCCCCACTCCTCGGGCTCCTCCAGGACCTCCACCCCCTCCCAGCCCACCCAGAAGAAGTTAACGTCGCCCTCCCAGCTCAACAAGCAGCTGCCATCTCAGGGGGTGAAAGTGGGCAGGAGCTCCCCAACAGGCTCCACCCCCAAAGCGCTCCCCCAGAAACCCCCAGCCACCAAGCAGCACAAGACCCAGAAATCCCCCGTCCGCATCCCCTTCATGCAGAAGCCGAACAAGAAGATGCTGCCGGCCAGGAGCTCCATGCCGGTGCTGGAGGAGCACGTGGGCAGCCCTAAGCTGAAAGGCAATGGGAAGGGCATCCTGCCGACCGCCCGGCTCAATTTGGTGCGGATGTCCTCGGCCAGGTCCAGCGGCAGTGAGTCGGACCGGTCCGGCTTCCTGAGGCAGCTCACCTTCATCAAGGAATCCTCCAGTCTCATCATGAGGCACCGCTCCGAGCTCTCCTCCTGCGAATCCGTGTCCTCGCTGTCTCAGAGCGCTTCCCCCAAGAGGAGCAGGCCAGGCCTCCCAGCTGTGTTCCTGTGCTCCTCCAGGTGCGAAGAGCTCAAGGTGGCCAAGCCGGTGGTGACCAGCCAGAGGTCAGTCATCTCAAGGACCCCGGCCAACAACAAAACTTCTCCCAGTGAGAGGCCTCCTCGGAGGACCAGCTCTGAGAGCCCTTCCCGGCTGCCTGTGAAGACCAACACCCCCTCGCCTGAGCCATTCAAGAGGTATTCCTCCTCCCCCAACATCAGCATCATCAAGAGGACCAGCAGCCCCTCCTCCGTCCTGTCCTCTTGCTCCGAGTCATCAGCCAGGAGAAGGAAGAGCCAAGAGGCCTCCAAGCTGACCCCGAATCCTGCAGTGGGGAACCCGGGGCAGCAGGACAAGCAGCAGATGGCGATGATGAAGGGTACTTGGAGAAGGATCCGAGACGAAGACATCCCACACATCCTCAAAAGCACCCTGCCTTCCTCAGCCCTGCCTCTGGTCAGCACCCTGGAGGAGGAGACCCCCAATGCCCAGATCCCCATCCAGAGGAAAACCAGTGATGCTGTGGTGCAAACTGAGGACTACCCCACCACCAAGACCAACTCCAGCACCTCTCCAACGCTGGAGACCCGGGAGATGCCCAAGAGCGAGACAGAGTGCCTGACTTCGATCAAGGGCACCGTGCCCATCTCCTTCAGTCATGAAGGACCAACTGGTTCTGTTGGGAGCTTCCCCTCCAGCAGGCACAGCTCCCCCAGTAGATCCGCCCGGGTGACTCCCTTCAACTACGTTCCCAGCCCCATGGTAGCACCAATGATCAACAACAAATCGCTTGAAAAAATGCCAGCTTAAGCCGCTATTGCAAATGTAAAGAACACCTCAACTGTGGTGATAGTGTATTAAAAAATGAACAAAGCCCCAGGCACCCTCATTACTGCACCTCCGTGAGGACAAAACTCTCGTTCATGAAGAGACAGAAGCTGCAGCGTTTTTGTTTTCTCGAGCTTAACAAACCAATGAGGAACTTTTGCGTTGATGTAACTGTTGGCCAGGAGGGTTGGGACAGTTTTGATTGAGACACACACGAAACACCTGGAGAAAAGCAAGTATTTGTTCCTTTATTCTCTCCGCCTTTTCTTTTTTGTTTAATGGAGCTTTGGAACCTTTACCGTCGGGCGCTGGGAAAGAACCAGGTAATCGCCCACCCCTATTCCCCTGACATCTGTGTTCTGTTGATGGCTGTGCCAATGTCTTTACTGCAATGTCTGATCACCATACACTCTAGTTTAAGGAGAGGGATTTTTATCCTTGGAGCCTAGATGGCCACAGGTGTCCTGCGTGAAGGGATGAACTTTAGCAGTGAGCCTGTGGGACGTCTTGAGGGCCTCACAGTTCACAGTTTTTGAAGAACTTTGAAGCAGCAATTAGCCAACTTCCCCCCATGACCTGCTGTCTCCTAGACAGTCCAATGCCAGGAGGGGCTGTAGGCCCATTGTCTCCACGCTTTCATTGAAGCACAGTTGGGATTTTCGATCCGAGGACAACCAACAGGGGTCGTTGATTCACTGGGGTCCCTCTAAGTTCTCCCAGGAGGTTGAAATTTCAAAGGGAACTGGGACTGCTGCTCTTTCTATTTAAAAAAACAAACAAACCCAACCACCAAGAATGCTTCAAGCAAAAGCCTTAATCTTAGGTCTCAGCTGCATGCTTTGTCTCACATGTCGGCACTAATATCCACATATCCAAATAATCTCAGCTGATTTATAGAAACACCTTCAGAAACCCACCCATGGACCAAAGGCAGAGAGGGAGAGGGGTGAGGTGAGGGGATCTGGGGAGGATTCTACAATGGGGAACAGAAGAAGGGCAGAACCTCTCCATTACGGAACCAGCCATTTGCACAGTGCGAGGCCTGTAATTATGGTGACTGGTTAATCTGCTAATGACTAACTTGCCAGGATTGTGTTTGCGTTGGGTGTCACCCAGTGTCTGGGGGGAGCAGAGCAGCACCTTATTATCGCCAAGGGAGGAGGGTTGTTATGGAAACGCTTCTTGCAGCGCATGGGGCAACGCCAAGGAGCTGGGGAAAGGAAAGGCCATTTTTGTTCTTTCGGCGGGCCAGGGGGACAGGTCTGGGGAGGGGAGGCTGATTTATGCCATTCATCCTCTTTGTAAACTCAGCCCCACTATGCAGGCTTTGCGCTAACGGTGGGGCCCGAGGCGACTCCTCATGAGCTTCGGGGCCCCCCTTCAGTAGTTAGTCCGGTTCGCTCTCCAGTGCCGCCCAGGCAAAGGGTGGGAGGGAGTCACAGGCTGCGGCGGGATGTGAGGAAGGGAGCGAGGTCTGCACCAGTGCCCCTTGAGCCTGGCCTCTGAGGGAGAGTCGCTCATCGGGTGACTAATTCCCATGGAGCGGGAGGCATGGAGTGAAAATCGCCCCTTAAAAATATGGTCCTGATTCTCGTGGTTTGACACCATTGTCGCACCATTGAGGTCAGTGGCATGGGAGTGACTTCCTGATTTGCAAGTGGGAAACAGGAGACAGAGAGAAAGAGGCATGTCTCTCTCTCCATCCCCATTCCTGCCCCCAAAGATACTGTGCTTTATAGGTACACTGGGACTTGGGACTCCTTCTTTGTTTCAGGGCCTTGCCCGATCACAAGCAGGGAGCAGAGGGGGTTGCCTACCACACGTTTGGGCTTTGTTGTTACAGGTTCTGTCCAGCATGGTCAGATTTGGCTTTGAGTAACAGTACAAAGCTCGGAGGGAAGCTGCCGACGTGACTTCCTATGATCAGGAGGGCAGATTTTAGGGGTGAAGTGGTATTTTTAAAAAAAGGAGGCATTCAGAGGGTGTCAATTTGGCCAGAACCTGCTCTCTTTCAAGAGTGTTATAAATTAATCAGAATGCCAGATTTTTTTTTTTAAATCTGCTGAATAATAATTGTATGGTAGGTTCCAAAGGACTAGACATTTGCAGGCCTCCCAGATCCCTTTGCATTAGCGATGACTAAGTGCAGGGTCTTTATGACGGAGGCAGGTGTTCTTACCAGGTCATGATGGCTCAATTCCAAGGTGGGCTATTCCATTCCGCCTCCCTCGAATTATCCGGGCTTTCCAGCTGGATGCAGGGCACAGCTTGATTTCCACAGCTGGCAGCATTGCTGTGTGCTGTTGAAAGGAGCCACGCCGTTCAGCCCCAGAGGTGGCTTTATTTCAGTGGCCAATGAAGATACTTGCATATAAAGGTGCCATTGAACAGGGTAAAATGCTGGTCTCATTGAAGCCTATGTACGTTTTAGTCACTGACTTCCCAGGGGCCACTATTCAGTCTGTGCTGTGCAAAATGCTTTGGGACTCTTTTGAATGAAAGATAAGGATGGCTATTTCCTACCTGTAATACAGTAGCAGCCCCAGTCCCTGCCCCGCCCCACTGGGCCGGGTGCTGAACAAACCTAGCTGGGGAAACATGCCCCCCTACCCCAAGATACGCTGTAGAAACAGGAGATGATGGGCAGGAAGGGGATAGTGGGGTAGGCTGGTGCAGGTCGGAACAAGGACAGAGCAGAGCTATCAGGGCTGTTGCAGCCTTAGGGGGAAAGGCCAGCAGAGTGGCTCTAGCTTAGGACTCTGGACAGCTGGCATCAAGGATTGTTTTGCCACAAACTCCCTGGGTGACCTTGGCCCTCATTGTGCCTCACTTCTCCGCCTGTAAAATATGGACATAGCCCTGCCTCCCAGGGAGGTTATGGGGATTGAAGGTGGCAAGGTGCCCGGGTGATATGGTAATGGGGGGTCAGATATGTACCAGCTCCAGTGGAGAGTCCGAGTCTCACAAGGTCCTCACTGAAAGTACTAAACCCTTGGCGGGGTGGGGAACATTTTCGAAAGTGTCTAAGTGGCTAGGCGCATAAGGGCTTGTCTACACCTGGAGCATCTCAGGAAGAGCTATTCAGAAAGGCCGCCACGGGTGGACGCTCGTACTCACTTTGGCAGTGCGGCAAGTTCAACAGCGCCACCATATTTCTAGTCCGGAATAAGAGGCTGGCGTTCACAAAGGGGACTTGTGCATCCAACTGCCCCATTTTGGAGCTGCATGGAAGGCCCTTGGCGCCGACATTTTAAGTCCTCAAGGTGCCAAAATTGTCAGTTTTTCAACAGAAACCCCCTCCCACAACAAAATTCCAGTTTTGGATTAAAACCACCTCTCAGAACAGAAAAACGTGATGGAAACCTGACAATGCATCACCAATAAGGGCTGAAAAATATTGTTTCTTTAGAATTTTTTCATGGGAAAAACCCTTCCCAAGCCGCTCTACTAAGCCCCTGACTTTGCTTTCGGGAGCTAGGCACGCCGTTCAGATGCGTCATATTTTTGAGTGACTCGAAGCCTGGTGAAAGGACAGCCCTGCAGGTGAAAGGCTCCAGTCGATCACAGAGCAGGGCAGTGGTTGGGCATCGACCGCCCCATGTGCCTGGAGTGGACAGGCAGCCTGGCAGATGGGCCCCATTCTGCCCTGGTGGGGGTGGTGCCATTCAGTGCCACGGATGGTTTTTATGAGGTGGAGATGGGTCCACTAAGAACTGGACGAAACCCACCAAGTCACAGGCCCTCCCCCAACAGCCCTTGGATGGGCTGTGTGAGGTAAGGAGGGCCAGCCTGGACTCCTTCTCCCCCAGCAGCTGCTTAATGCATCCTGCAGTGGGAAGTTCCCTCACAAGGTTTTTTCCTCCTTTATCTGGGCATTTTGAAGCAGTGCTAAAAGCAGAGGCCTGGCCTGGTGCTGTGCTCTTCATGGTGTCTGCATTCAGTGTGCGAGCAGGGGAAGTGTAGGGGTTGGGGTCCTGGCCCCCTATAGCCAGCGTCCCCAGCTTGAGTCCTGCCTGCTAGCCTTGTCAGCCAGGCCCTGCTCTGCAAAGCTGCACAGCGAAAACCACCTCACTCAGGTTTGGGGTTGGCTGGCTCTGGGGCTGCTGTGGTGATTTGCACCCATGCACACTGGGTGTGAAATGCCACAAAGTTGGAACTGCAGCGGTTTCCCCCTGGGCTTTACAGTTTTGAGTGATGACCCAGGGTGCCAAAAAGAGCCAACTGGGGCCTGCCTCTTGCCCTGAACGAGGCCACTTGCTTTGCCCCTGCCTGCCTCACTATCTGTACATGGGCTAATACTCCTGCTTCCCTCTGCCTGGGGAGCAGTGAGTTAATTTGTGTTGGAAGAGGCTTGAGTCACATGTGTTACAATTATTGTTACAAAAATGAAGCAGGGGCAGAATGGGGCTGCTGGGGGGGAACCTTACCCTTGTGGGGCCTGGCATGCAGCTGACAGGGGAAACCCCGAGGGGCCGTCATAGGCGCAGGCTGGAGAGGGCCCTACTGGTTGCAGCTAGAAGAGTTTCTGGTTGGAGCAGCGAGGCACTGTGCTGTCATCCACCCTAGGGACCAATTGCTGCACTGCCTAGAGGTGGGATTTTAGCTTGTGATGGGTCTTTTTCAGGTCTCCGATGGCCCCAGGGGCTTATGATCTCAAGGGAAAGGTGCTGGGGCAGGTGGGTGTTCCAGCCTCAGCACCCGGGTCATGGCTTGAACTTTCCTACCCTTCACCCACCCGCCTCGCCTCTTCCAAACACATGCTGGCCTAAGGCCCCAAACAGCAGCTGCTGGACCCAGCCAGCCGCCGAGATGCTGCATCCGTAGGACCCAACGTGCCCACACCAACCCCAGCTGTGGCAGTCAACAGCCTTGATCCCCTTGCAGAGAGGCTGGCTCCCCATCAATTCCAGCAGCTTCTCTCCTCCCACCAGGGATGATTGCTGCATGGCCTCGCACAGCCCCTACATCATGCCAGAAAGGGTTGGGCTGTAACATGGGGGCAAACCAGCCCCTCTGAGCCCCCGCTCCCATCCCATCCCGCTGTGTGGGATACACACCATCTCGCTCTCTGGGACATCGCCACTGACACAACCCCGGCAGGGGATGAGGAGGCAGGGGGCAAACTCAGTGCCGTGGGAGTCAGCTCCACATGAAGGTTCAGCCTTGGCGCGGTGGGAAATTCCCAGCCAGCTCAGGGGCTGCAGTGCTGCAGTTAAACAAGCAAAGGTCTCGTCTCTCCCCCCCAGGAAAAGAAAGAGTCTGAAAGCTCCCCCCACAGGAGCAACACACACCATCCAGTCTGAATGCTGTAATTAATTCAGGGTACAACCCACCTGTAGTAACAGGGGAAGCCTGCATTACCTCACCATTTTTGCAGTAACCATTTGTTTAACTTTAAAACACAATCCCCCCCCCCCGCCCCCCACAGCTGTGCTTTCTGTTCGCCTAGCATCCCCTCACTGTAACCCTCGGCTTCCATGCTCGGCGGTCGAGCAGTGCGCTGGGTGTTGAGCCGTCTTGTTTTTTGCTACTGGTTTCTTCCCCCACCCCCTACCTGCTGTATGTACGTATTAAGGATGTTATTTTACTGGGGCACTGGACAGTATTAAAATTAAAGCTGTGTAAATAGGAAGCAGGTCTCTTTATTTTTCCACCCTGCTAAAAAGGACTGCATGGCCAGTTGGAAGTGGTGGCCAGGGGTGGAGCGGGGAGGAGAGAGCCAGCAGGGGATAGGGAGGGGTTTTCATTTAATATACAGAGCTGGTTGGTTCCCCAGCTGGCTTGAGTTGGCGGTGATTCACAGGCACAGCGTCCTGCTCACCAGGGAAAGGGTGGACTTAGGGTTAAGGCACAGTCTTGAAGATCTGGGTTTAATTTCCAACTTTAACACAGACCCGCCCCCGCTTTCCATGCCTCAGTTTCCCCAGCCATAAAACAGGGATAATACTAACCTCTCACACCATGGCTGTGGTCAGGCACTCGGATACTCTGGCCAGAGAGACCAGGCACGGAGCTGGGAAAACCTCAGCTTTGAACCCAGCTCTAGTCCCACATACAGTACACCGGGGTGGTGCAGCACCTCTCGAGGGCTAGCTGGGCTTCCCAGGGAGCGCAGATGCTCCCCCACACCAATGTTTAGAGGCTCCTTCCTCTCTGTAATCACTACAGGAGACAGCAAGTGCCACTCAGGGCAAGGAAGCTGCTCACCACCCAGCTGTCCCTTACCCCAGTTCCAATTTCCAAGAGCGAGTTGGTCTGGCCAAGGCTTTAGCTTAGTTACCAGACACGGCTGTGGTATCAGCTGGAGCCAGTGCACCCACAGCGTGATGCCCCCAAGGCGTGCGCACACACACACCGGACAGGACGAGGTTTCACTTTTATTTGAAATCAGCAGCAGGAAGCGTGATGTAGGGACGCAGGCAGACAGTTTGCATGCCAGGCCCGAGAGGGAGAAGGACAGAGCTGAAGCCTCTCTAAGAGAACAAGTATGCGGGGGTGGGGGGCTTGCGGGGGTTTGAACCAGCAGTGCCCAGACGGATGGCTGAGGCACATGCGGCTGGGTGAGTGAGCTGATCTCTAACCTGGGCAGCCACTAGGCGTCAATACAGGGAAGGGGAGATGGACAGGCAAGCTTACAGATGATGCAGTCACAGGGCTTGGCCCTAACGTAGATATTTTTTGATCCACTTCTTGTATTTAAAGACCGCCGTTGCGACGGGCGGTTTGAACACGTCGATACAGCTTTTGCCCGCGAAGGAGAGCACGCCGGCCACCTCCGCTTTCTTGCCACACACCACAGGGCCCCCGGAATCACCCTGCAAGAGCACAGAGTACATGGCGTCCGTTAGCCTGGGAGGGCCCCTCGCAGCACTGGGAGTGAGGGGCAGGAGCATGGAAGGGCCCAGGGGTGGGCACAGAGGCGGTGGCACCAAGCAACAGAGAGGATAGAGGCAGCGGGGCACATTGCACAGGGCAGGCACGAGGGTTATTCTAGGACTGGAGCAAACCAACAACTTGCTGTGCTGGTAAAAGGGGCTTGACTGACAGCCCCAGAGACCGGAGTCCTCTCTCCACAGAGCGGGTGCAAAGTAGGGTGAGCGTCCCACACGCATGCCCCAGCAGAGCTTGGCCCTGACCTAGGGGCAAATCTCCATGGCCCATTCAGTCTTTGGCCTCTCTGCCAAGCCTGCTACCAAGGGCTTCAAAGACCTGGGGAGACCCTGGCCAGCAGCTCCCTGCACCTCACTTATCCTCGCCTGCCAAAAAGGATCAAAGCCTCCGGGATGGAAAATTGGACAGGATTCCCAGGGAGAACACGTGGCCAGACCCCCGAGCATCCCTGTCAGCAAAGGGCTGGAGCACCCACGGAAAAGATAGGGGGTGCTCAGCACCCTAAGGTGGGCCCTGCCCATCAGCTCCTCTCCCTCCCCACCCAGAGCCTCCTGCCCACCGCTGATCAGCCGTTCAGCAGCAGGCAGGAGACACTGGGGGGGAGGGGGGAGCAGGAAGAGGCAGAGTGAGGGCAGGGCATACTCAGGGGAGGGGCAGGGCAGGTTCTTTAGTACCTTAGCTCTGTCTGGGGCCCCCTCGTCAGGCACTGCCAACTCCACACATGCTCGAGAACAGGCAGCTAAGCACGCAGGCCTGGCAACGAGGCCATCCCCCTTACACACAGCCAGCTGGGGACTCTTCCCCATCAGCCCCTTCTAGACCAGCATTGCTGTTAAGCCATCACCTTGCAGGGGGCAGAGCCCTTCTCGACCCCTTCGATGCACATCATGGCACCGGTGACCTCGCCATGCCAGTACCGGCTGTTGTTGCACATCTTGCTGTCCATCACCTTGACGTTGAGTTCGCGCAGGACGGGGGAATACTTGCTGTTTTGTCTGAAAATCCCCCAGCCAGCCACGCTGCACAGCGTCCCCAGGGCCGGCTTCTTCTTGGACAGCGGGAGAAGGCTCGTCTCCTTGTTCCAAGCCACCTTCCTGTCCAGCTGCAGGCAGGAGCGAAAGCCAAGGTCAGACCTTGGGGACAGACTGCCAGCCTGCAGAAAGGTCCCCAGCCCTAGCACCACTGCGGTCCCCCGAGCTGCTTCCATCTCCGTGGAGATGCCTCCAGCTTCTCCTGCAGGCTGCGGCCCAGTCCCGGGCTCGCTGGGGGTCGGGGGGGAGGAGGCGGTGACTTTGTGCCATTGATACAAAGAGCCCAAATGTGACTCTTTTCATCACCAAGTTCTATAGTGACCTAGGTAGGGGGGATGGGGAGATGGTCTGTCTTAAGCAGGGGAGTCCACAACCCCAAGGAGGTTTGAGAAACACACGGAGACTGACCCCCACTATCCAAGCCTGGCCAGTCTCAAACAGCCAGGGGCCTGGCTCCAGCCCTCTCCTAACGCCCCTTTGTGCCACAGGGCTCCTGGGAGAATTCCCCCAAACAGGGGCAGCGTGCATCGCCCCCCTTGGCAGACGCTGGTGCGGGGAGTGCAGAGCAGCCCCTAGGCGGCCAGATGCCTCGGTGACTGCTCTAACTCCCACGAAAGGCTGCACCAGCCCCACCTCGAGCAGCCCAGAATCTAGGACTCACCGAAGTCCGTGTCCGCCCCCCCACCACCCAGGCTGCACCTTCTAGGCTGCTTCCTGAGAGGCCAAGCCCCCAATCCAGCCCTAGAGGAAACTGTGCAAGCCAAGAAACTGAGGGATAGTGGGAAGGGGGAGGAGGAATGAGAATTCCTAGCTGTTGGGAAGCAGCTGAGGGACAGAAGGAAGCATCCTTAGCTCTGTTAGAGGCCAGACTCTGGGAAAAACTTTACCCCTCAGCAAAAGCAAGGCCAGGCTGCACACCTACCAGCACCTCAGAGGCAAGGGTGTGAGCTGAGAATGACTCAAGACTGGCTAGAGAGCCCTGCTAGCATTAAAGATTTCCTGTACGGATTAGGCAGTTTGTCACTTCTGAATCTCACCTTTCTAGCCACAGCAGAAGAGGGCTCCAAAGAGACCCCTCCCATCCCCCCTTCACCCCACTCAACCTTCCACCTACCGTAAGATGGAGGAACAAAGGAAGGAGTAAATCGTATGCAGTGCTGAATGCCCCGGCTTGCCCCTGAGGGTCCTAACACAGCGCTTTCCATCCGCAAAAGAAATACTGAAATCATTAGCAGCATGGCCTAGTGGCTAGAGCACGGGCTGGGACTCAGGAGACCTGCGCTCTAGTCCTGCCTCTGCCACTGACCTGCTGGGTGACCTTGGGCAAGTCCACTTTTAACCTCTGTGTGCCTCAGTTTCCCCATCTGTAAAAGGAGCTTGACAACTCTGCTCTCCTTTGTAAAGTGCTTTGAGATCCACTGATGATAAGAGCTAGGGACTATTACTACCTCCATTTTACAGATGGGGGAAACTGAGGCAGGCAGAGGCAACACGATCTGTCCAAGATCACACAACAGGAAGAGCCAGGATTTGAACCCACTCCACTGCCCTAGCCTCATGGTCAGATGCTGCTGCCTCATAGGACTGGCCCCCTGCAGCAGAAGCTAGAATAACTGGAACCCATGGCTCTCTAGCAAACCCACGTACCTTGAGCAGCATGATATCATGTACCATGGTCTTGCTGTTGTAGGAAGGATGCGGGACAAACTTCACGACAGTGAAGACCTGCACTTGGGCATTTCTCACAGTCTGCCGATGGAGACCCACCACCACCCTGATGGAACCCTTACACCTGAGACACAAAAAGAAAGCCTCTCTAGCGTTAGCACCCTCACTGCGGACACCCGGCTATGCCAATGGAAACACCCCATCGGGGAGGCACAAAGCTAAGCCTGCAGTCAGAGGAGCAAGTCGTCTTTTTGGTGGAGCATGTTCCCCCAGCTCTTGACTCATGACCCCAGTGATGCCAGCCCAACCATTGATCCTCCTGTCATGCCCCTGGTGTGCTGAGGGCAGACGGGCTCTGCATGCAGATGCCTCCTATGAGCTAAGGAAGTATCATCTGGGAATGCAGAAGCAGGCATGTTGGCCCAGATTCTTCAAAAGTATTTAGGTGTCTAATTTGCATTAGAAGTTAGGTGCCCAAATACCTTTGAGGGTCAGGGCCATTCAGGCCACTTTGGGTGCTTTGGTTTTGAGGTGCCCACCCTGTGATGCACCCTTGGGCCAGATTCTTCTGAGAGAGGCTGAGCACCCACAACTCCACTGGGCGTCGGGGGAGCTGGAGGCTCTCAACCACCTCTGAAAATCAGGCCCCACAGACCCCAAATCAGAGGTCCCCTTTGAAAAATGTGGCCTGTCTGGTTCACCCAAGACCACGGAGGAGCTGGAGAAAGAACTCGAGTCCTGGCTCTCTGTCCTGCCCTTGATCCATAAGACCTTCCCTTCCTCTCTAGGGTCCCAGTCTGCCTCCTACAGAAGGCAATGGAAAGATTTCAGTTGCATTCAGTCCCCCCATTTACGCTTCACGACCCTGACCCTGTGCGCCTGCCAGGCTGAATGACCTTCAGGGTTCTTAGTTTGCTGCTCTGATGGTTTGGTGAGATTCCGACAGGCGTTCGGCAAGTAATGGCCCTTTTCCTCCCGGGCTGGCACCAAGGCTTTTCCTCTGGCATTTCTTAAACCCGGGTTTCACTATTTGTCCCTGCAGGAGCAGAGCAACCCCTGCAGAAGGCTGAGCTCACCTAGCAGATCACCAGAACAGCCTGCTCCCCCTGTCCGAGCCAGGAGCCTGCTCCTCCGGCCCTAATCTGCGGGAACCCACCAGCCTGGGGTGGGTTCTGTACTCACGGGTCGACGTAGCAGTGCGCAGCCGTCAGCACCCAGCGCGCGTGGATTAGGGTTCCCCCGCAGGAGGGAATGCCTTTGAGCTGGATAGACACCATGTAGGGCCTGGAGTGAGGCAATGCGACACGTCCCCCAATGATCAAAGACTGGAGCTGGCCTGCTGCAAAGAGAGAAGCAAGACGTGCCCCAGTGCACGGGAACCGGGGAGCAAGGCAGATGCAGGGGACAATTTTCACCCCAAACCCTGGAAAGGGAGGGGTTTTCGAATCCCAGCACTACCATGTTGGAACCGATCCATGTCCCAGCTGCTCCAACTATGCCCTTGGGTATATAAGCCCTGAAGCCGAGAGGTAGCTAGCTCCAGTCCAATGGGCAGGGCATCGGAGTATGAATCAGGAGCCCCGGATTCCCCCCCAGCCATGTTAAACCATCAGTCTATTGACCCATCACGTCCAGAGGCCTGGCTCCAGCAGCTGCTGATACTGGATGTTTCAGAGAAAGGCAAACTCCTTCACCGATGGGGGAATTGAGGCAGAGAGAGAGAGAGAAATGGCTCAGCTGAGCCCACTCAAATTAGGGGCAGTCAGGAATAGAATCCAGCCCTCCGGATTCCCAGCCCGGTGCTCCTATCCACTGGGCCACCCTGCCACTCCCTGGCACCACGTGACCACCCACTCACCAGCCTTCCCAATGGGGAGGAACAGCAGCACCAGGAAGAGCAATTTCCGATCTGCCTTCATGCTGCTGCCACGCTGAGTCGTCTGCAGACGTCGTCGCCCCACTGCTTCTGTCAGGGGGCATTTCCGCTCTTACTTATATACCCCGCTCCTTCCCTGAGCGCATTTGCGTCTCCTCTGCGGCAGTGGGAGAAAGTGCTCTCGGGGGGCGGGTGGTGCAGAGGTGTGAGGTTTGCAGAGCAAAGGACGTGCAGCCAACGTTGTTGCTGTCACACCCACAGCAAGTCTTTCTTCACCGCTTGTGAAAACTTGACGGCACTGAAAGCAAAGTGTTTCTGCGCCGGGGCTGGGAGATGTTTCAGAGGGAGGAAGACGCTGAGTGCCAACAGCTGAAACATGCCAAGGCTACCGGCAGGGAGAGGAGACGGGCTCACCTTGCTACTGCCACGAAAACAGGAACTCAGTGGTCTAAAGTGAGAGGGTAAAAAGCAAGTTGAATACATTACATGCTTCCTGAACACTCTGGGGCCAGATTCCAATCTTTGTTTGCTCTGTGACATTCTACCCCTCAACACCCCCCCGGCCCCGCACCACATGGCCGAATCCCCCAGCCCACGTGCCCTGACAGAAGAGATGTTAACTGCTCCCTTGCAGTTTCCAGCCACTTTTAATTCCCTTTCTATTGCACTCCTCGATCAGGATCACATCTTTAGGCACAAACAGCTGCTGAAACAGGTCCTGGGGCTGGACTAGATTACAAATCTGGAACCATTCCCCTGATCCAGCTAGGGTTGTAGCGTAGCATCCGATTGCCCAACCCCTGTCCCCTTGTCACACCCATGCACCAACTCTCAGCCACTGCACAGCTCTGGACCTTGTCAAGACCAAGAGATACGCCACTACCTTCATTTTCGCAACCACTTACGTGATCGACTGCAACATGCACCTTTGACCTCCTCCCCGGCAAGAAGCTGTGTCAGCGATCGTAGCAGGTGATAACACAGTGTCTCTCTCCCAGATGTAAACCCAAGGTCGTAACCACCCAATGCTCACTGAGGAGTCTAACTGCAGGGAGCACGACATCCCAATGATCACACTGGGATGGAGCCAACGCCCAGGTGCGAGCAGAGATCTGAAGGAAAGTGCTCAGGCTTTTCCGGTCCAAGGTACTTTGCAATTCTGCCACACTCTGCACCATTAGCTAGTGGACAGAACAAGGGGCTGGGTCTCCAGAGACCTAAATTCTATTCCCAGCTCTTCCACTAGCATGCTAGTTGTGTCCTCGGGCAAGTCACTCCCCCTTCCTGTGCCTCAGTTTCCCCATCTACAAGATGGGGATAATGAGACTGGCCTCGTTTGTAAAGTGCTTTGAGATCTGGTGCTGAAAAGCACTAAATAAGGGCTAGGGGTTATTACGACTTCCAATGAAATCACAAACAACTCTTTCCCGCCCCTTCAAAACAGGCAAGCATTGTTGCACCCATTTCACAGACGGAAAGAAATTGAGGCACAGGCCTACTTTACACCAGCATTTTAAGGACATCGCCATCTGTTGCTATCCGCACCAGGAACGGCTAGTGCAGACAGGGCTCCAAGGGGCCTGGTGTGAGCTGCATCAGCGTAGCAAAGCATTGGGAGAGGACCAGTTAGTTACCAGGGCAGATACAGCCAACGAAAAGCTTGGTGGGGTTGGGGGTGCCAGGGTCAGAGCTGAGAATAAAGCTCATTATTGGCTCCCAGCAGGACCTTATCTTATCCCTACCCAGCCCCTCTCCATTAAAGAGCTTGTAACAAAGACTCAGCCGTTCAGTTTTCTGAGGAATGGATTTTAATAAGAGCTTATTAAATAATGAGATTTAGGAAACCTGGAGCCGTGGCTCACATTCCATATCGACTCCCACTGCATTTTAATAGCAAACTCCCACTAGCAACCATTTTATTTTCTAAGTATTCTCACGGGGGTCGAGTCTAGGCGCAAAGCCAAGCAGATTAGTTCACCGCCAGCACCGCACTGGGGCCCACAGCAAACCCCGGATGCCAAATGGACAGGGCAAGACACAGCGCCTCACTCCTGGCAGGAATCAACCAAAGCCAAGTCCACCGGGCTCAGTTTCTCCCAGTTGCTATCGGCTGACTCTGCTTTTGGTGCTGGCCACTTTGGAGGGGCGCACAGCCCTCGCTCGGCCAGCTGCAGGCCTGATGCTCTTCAAGCTCTCCAGCAACCTCCGCTCGAAGAATTTGTTTCTGTAGTCGAGTTCGTTAAGATGCCTTAAAACCAGAGGCACCTGCTCTTTCTCCACGTCCACGTAAACCGGGATCATCTTCGTCCCCTCCCGCTCCATCACATGATGCAGGTTCCACTCCACGACGCGCTGACACCAGGGGTCGTCCAGCGAGCTGGCTGACAAGATGACGATAGCGACCCTGCTGGCCTGTATGACCTCAGTGGCCGTCATGAGAATGGACGTCCCTGCCACCTGGTCCTGGTGCTCGGCATAGCCCTGGAGGCCTTGATTTTTCAGCATCATGGAGATGTAGGAAGCAATATTGTCGTCATGGAGGCAATACCAGATGGAGAAGTCGTAGGTAAACCTGGAGGGTGAGGGGGACGTCATGCCAACAGTCACTATGGGCACCTGAGACGGTGACCCGCTTACAAAAAGTCAACGGCTGCCTGGAGCCCACGCTTACCCCAGCCAGATCAGGTTCAAGCTTGCCATTTGGAAACTGGTATCAGGTTCTCCTAATGGCTCAACAAGACGCCTGGTCCAAGAGTCCCTTCCGAACACGAGCAACAAGATCAGGGCCGCCCACTGGGAAAAGGCTACGGAGGCAGATCCTGTAGCATTTTTAGCTTTAAAGATGAAACCCACCCTCACATACCCCCTAGCGTTTCCAGTGAGCACGAGGGGCAACTCTTGTGAAGCTGCATTCATGAGGCTTGGCTGGTTCTTGGCGATTCCAGGCAACATGCAGCAGTGACAGATCTTCCATTAAATCAAAGCACACACCATTAAATCAAAGACACACATATCTGGCTGGGTGGCTTTCTGGCCCTATGATTTGGATACAGAAACAAGAAGCCACACTGGGGATGTCTGTGAAAGTCTGACACACACTGAGAAGTTTGTCAGGACTAGGAGGCGGGGCTTTTTTACAGTTGAGAGCAGACCCTCCTGGGCCAGCTTTTTGTCTCTGCTCCCAATCTCTCGGCATTCCAGAGAGGCCAGACAACCTCACAAGGCCTTTTCCTTAATTTCCACGATATTCTGTTCCAAAGTCACACCCGCCTGCTTCAGCTCTATGCACTTCTCCTTCAGCACACTGCAGGCCTTCTGCAGCCGCTGGTTCATCTCTACATAAGAATGACTCTGCTGGTACAGGCGCTCGGTCTTCACTTCAGAATCCTCCTTCTTCCTAGGGGCTGGCAAGTCTGGGGAGGGGAAATGTGGGAGGAAAAGACAGAGAATAACATGCATTCAAAAGGGGTAGTCGCTTTATGTAAAGCTAAGTTACATTTCAGATCAGATACACCTTCAGGTCTCGATAGAAAACTAGGCATCCCCTATCTATCAAGTGGAATGGAGGAAGCACCACTCTGCATATTTGTTACCTACAACAAGAGCGATACTTGTTCCAGTGCTCCGAGCAGAGGATTAGAAGCCAGGACTCCTTGGATCTATACCCAGCTCTTGCCACTAACACCACGTGAATGCAGACAAGTTGCTTCATCCTCTCGAAGGGGGATATAATACTCATCCTAGATCAATGCAGCCATAAAGCTTCCCCCTTTTACAGTCTCTTCCCTGTGGCCCATAATCTCCCACTGATGGTCCACCCCAAACCCCAGTAAGCAGAACTCACCTCCCAGTGCTACTGCCCTGGCAACAATTTCCCAAAGGAAGAGAGTTTGCTGATAAGGTGCAATAAAGAAAACAGAATTAAGATCGTTCATTTTGAAGCTTGGGTTTAGTTTTCTGGGCTCCTCTGATCAAAACTATTGTGATTTGTGTTGCCTTGTTACAAAGACCTATTTATAGCCTTTACAGGCCAAAGACCTATTTATAGCCTCTAAACTGCACAGGTAGCGCCAGGGGATGTTTCCCTGCCGTGCTCTGACCAACGCGCCTTACTTACAAACAGGGGAGGACACCTGTAAAGGTGAAAGGGAAGGTCAGTCTCCCGGCCCCATGAAGTCTGTGGCTTCCCTGAAGAAATTGTCAACAAGAGCACCAATCACAGCTGTGGATTTTGGGCTATAAAGAGGTGTCCTCCAAGAACAGGACTGAGACCAGCAACTCATATCATCCAAGCCAACAAACTGGCAAGATGGCAGCAACTTTCAGGGCCAATCTGTGCAATGCTCGCTGATGAAGATTTTATAATTGATAGGTAGGATTGGAGTGGACAGAGACAGGCTCCCATCGTTTGGAAGATTTCATACAGAATGGATCATGGAGATTCCCGGGGCAAAGAGCTGGGATGCATTCTCCTACCTTTATTGGACTCTGCTATAAGGACAAACATGGGATCGGATGGCTGGGTGTTCCGGACGTCCTCGAGGATCTGTTCCACGGTGGGTGGTTCAGGCCGAGTCGGCAGAACCACCCGCTTCTTGCCTTTCGAGCTCATAACTCTCCCGCCTCATAAACGGGCATCCTGGAATGGGCATGAAGAGACTAAGGAGTCAGTGACTTTCCTGCCTGCTGAGATAATGCTGCTGCTGCCCCCCACCCCCCTGACTGGATATACACCCTTTATCCCTTCCCCCCAACTCACACTGTATATCCCATACCCCTATTCCTATATCCCCGCGCGTACCACATACCCCTCTCCCCCACGCCCACCCCCCATACCATATACCCCCCTCCCCATGTCCATCCCCCCATTCCGTATGCCCCCCATTCCATATACCCCCTCCCCACCCCCACCCCCCCATACCGTATACACCCCCTCTCCATACCCCACCGCTCCCCACCCCCACCCCATTCTGTATACCCCCCTCCCCATGTCCACCCCCCCATACTGTATACCCCCCCATTCCATATACCCCCTCCCCACACCGTATACACCCCCTCTCCATACCCCACCGCCCATTCCATATACCCCTTCCCCACACCGCCCCCCTCCCCATGTCCACCCCCCCATTCCATATACCCCCCTCCCCACGCCTATCCCCCCATTCCGTATACCCGCCCCCACCCCCGAACTGACGCACCCACCCAGACGTTCACCTGATCGCGGCTCCCGCACTCCGTCCCCACCCCGGCCACCGTACGCCCAGCCCCAGTCAGCGGCAGGCCCCCACTTCCGGTTCCGCCCCCGCCACGTCATTGGCGTCCCGCGCTGCGTGCTCCGCCCCGCCCCGCCCTTAAAGGGGCCGCGCGCGCGCCTGTTGCTGACGCCCGGGGCAACCGTGACCGTGACCGTGACCGTGACCCGGGGGCTGGGGGGGGGGGGAAGATCCGAGGGGGGCGGGGCGAAGCGTGACTCAGCCCCAGCCCCTGAGGCCCCGCCCCCCTCCCCATCTGGAGCGGGAGGCCACCCCACCCTGAGATCCCCACATCCCCGGGGCCGCGCCCCACATCCCCGGGGCCGCGCCCCACATCCCCGGGGCCTCTCCCTCGGCCCCAGGGCGAGCGGTGCCCGGGCGGAGATGAGCACAGCTGCCCTTGGCGGCGCGGGGCCGTAGGGGTGTGAGATTTGGGACCCCAGCCGGAGCGGGTCGAACAAGGCGAGGGGCCGGCGGGGCTGGGCCCAGCCGCCGTGGGCCGGCCTTGGGGCACCGTGTTTTCCCTGGGGGGGCCCAGAGGACTAAGGGGGGGGATAGGTGCCGTCCCGAACTCCTGAGGGGGTCAGCTCCTGTGAAAGGCATCCAGTGCAGGGGTGGGGAGGACGGGGGGCCACTGACGGCCCCCGGCCTGCGGGCGTTTTTAGAGAGGTAGCTTTCAGCCTAGGGCGACCAGGTGTCCGCTTTTGACCCACCATTTAGGGCAGCTGGCCGGGAGGGCCAGAGCAGAGGCCCACAGGGGCACGGCCAGCGGGGCAATGAGCGAGTACCCAGCAGTGCGTGTAAGGTGCCTCCTTACCCTCCCTCCCACACCCACACCGGTGAACGCTGTCGCTTAACCTCTGAACTCTGGGGCTGCGCTGGCCAAGGACAGCGACTGCGAGTGGGGTGCAGAGAAGGGTCGGGCACGTTAAAGGGACTTGTGGGTTGCTGGACTTAAGACCCAGAGGGGGAAAAGGACACTGCCCAACTTACTTGGGGGTGTTCCTTTGGCTCACCGGTTGTGTTTATGAACCCTAGTCGTGGTGTTTTCCCAAATCAATGCTGGGTTACTTCCCTCCTTTTATTAAAAGCTTTTGCTACACTCAGGCGCCCAGAGGGTGGTGTGTAATTGGTCCTGGGGGTGGGTTTGAGCTGGTTTTATGTTGTATTGTTGAAAAGGAGCCACTAGATACTGAACCCGGGCCTTGGTGCTGCTGGCTCCACCTGGCAGAAGGGTTACGTTTTTTGCAAGCAATCCCATCATGCCGAGCACCTAGGCGGGGGGGGGGGGTGGTCTATGCAAACGAGATCAGCTTCTGATGTCTTTTTCCACAGCTCACCACTAGATATCAGGGGGAGAGCTCATTCAGCCCCTGCTTGCACAAATAGGCCTGTAGCTCATTCAATATCACCCCCTGGGGGTTGGGGTAGGGATACCCACTTGCAGATTTCCTATAGGGGCTCTCGGTTTATGGGGCCACCTTTACTGTGCAGCGAAAAGGTTGTTTATCTCAAGTGCTTGAGATTCAGTCACTCATGAAATCCTCTCACCTGTCCCAACCTCAGCATATACAGCACAGCAAAATCTCTAGTAGCACCTGCAGCAGCCCTATGAACTGGGTGACTGCTGGGCAGGTGGGTAAGACTGGTAGCTTGTCGATACAAAAAGTGGCATGTCCTGTTATGTCGAAACGGCAAGTCCTCAGCTGGCACCCAGGAAGCAGCAGCAAGAGCTGCCAAGGTTGAAGTAGCAGTAACTCGCGTATGGGGTCACTTATGCCTCTGGTTGAATCAGCAGTAACTCACTGACTTTAAGGGGAGTTACATCCACATTGATCTGAATTTGCTCCATTCCTAAATTGTTACCCTCAAATTACTTTTGCTGCCCAGGTGAAGCAAGCAGATGGCACTCCAGGGACAGAATAGCAGTGTCCAATCTCCCTTCTCTGTCTCATGCAGGAGGACCCCCAGGGTAGGATTGAGGTGCAGTGGCAGAATGGGGCATCGGTGGTGCTCTGTAGCTCTTCCTCTAAACTGGGGAGAGGGGGGCTTTCATTGGTCCTCTGCTTCCCTTCCCCAGGATTCAGAGAGTCTGCGTCAGGAATAAAGCCAAGCATGAAGAGAACAAGCAATGCAAATAAAACCCGTGAACAGAACCGAGTTTGAGTCACATTTATTCGGTTTCAAACAAAATAAATGAATACAAATGAGGGGGGGGGAGAGAATCCCGTTATGAGCAATTTTTTTTTTTTTAAATAAAAAAGCAGCCAGTACATGAACTGCTGTACCTTGATGGAGTTACCACTGAGGACAAACGGAAGCCTGTTGCTCCCTACAGAATTCACAGCTTGTTGAGATTGCCCCCTGCCAGGATCTGATGAAGTAAATTAGAGACATTAACATTTTATTTTCTAAAGAGGAGGGAGATGGTGAATTGCAAGCAGAACGCAGACATGCTAGAGTTCAGGGTCTGAAGTGTGGAGGGAGCAAGGGGCAGCCTAAAATCAGGGTTTTCCAAGCTCAAACAGGATTAAGATTTGGTCCAAGTTAAGTTACAGCTTGTTGGCTTAGTGAAAGATGTCAAAGCTAGCAAAAGCCGGATGCCAAAGCACTGGAAAGCAAACATGCCCTGAAAGCATCCTGCCCACAGCACGCACCCTACTGGAAGACCCTGCCTTGTCCAGTTCTGGAAGTGAACTGCAGAGCCAACACCTAACCAGACTGCCAGGACATGTATGATTGCCAAAGCAGCCTGCTAGGATGGAAGCACAGCTGCAGGCCCGCAGGCTATGGAGTGCATGCTGCTCACAGGTTGGTGCTAACTTCCCCCTCCCCGCAAAGACCACCTGTCCCCTATTGCACTGCTGTTGCCTGGGTGAGACCAAAAAACTCCCTAGGGACCCCTTCCTGGAGCTGCACTCAGTGCTGGGATTCGGGCAGAGGCAGACTCTGAACTGGTATGGACGTTCGGTCAGCTGCATAACCGCTAGCAGGGAAGTGCCAGCAGAGGGTTAAAAAAACGTGAGTCAGCATTTCCAAAGTCACGCAGTACTGCTGCCTTTTTCCTCCTTCAAAAGGATTAAAGATCTGAACGTTTCTGTGGATCGCAGGATCTCCCTGGAGGTAACAGCTTCATGTGCATGTTAATTCCCCACCTCCGCTGCCCCCGTACAGCTCCCTGCAGCCCCCACAGGACACACCGCTGTGGTTCGTTTTATGATCACAAAGCAGAGCAGCAACTTCTGTGGTGTTGCTATTGCTAGCGATTGCAGAAGAGTGAATAGTCTGGAACTCCCTCCCCTTGAAGCCAGGCATGAACATCTTTCTGTGTCAGCCAGCATTGTTCGCAAACCCGCCCCTCTCCCAGCTTTGTTGTTTACCGGAAGCTTGGCCCCTGTCTTCAGAGAGGGGCAGCACAAGGCCGGGGCGTGCGAGGGGAAGAGAAGAGCTGCCTGCTCTAGGGCTGGACCCGAGCCTGCTGAAGTGAAAACTGAACAAGCCAGAGACAGAAAAACAACCTGTGGGATTGACAGCTGAAGAGCCAGTGGCTACAGAACCCACTTCCTTCTCCCTTTTGTGCTGTGGTTTATTGCAAAGTATCCTGCATTAGGATGAGTGTGTAGCCTGGGGGTGGGGGAAACAGGATGGGGGCTTGAAGGCTTTATAGCCGGGAGTTATACTGCATCATGATTCTACACCTAAGCTCAGGCCACAAAAATACTAGAAGGGTGGGTCTCAGGCTAGCTCCAGGGGCCTGCCTCCCCCTCCAATCTGTGCTCTACCTCATAAAACAGGATTGGGGAAAATGCACCAGCAGCCCCTGTGATCTAGTGCAGAGCTGACAGCCTTCCTGTAGAATAAAGGCTGCCTGCAAAACAGGAACTACCAAATTGTCTCTCTATTTGAGATCAGAAGGTCCCACCGTGCCTAGGTGCTGACTCCCAGCAAATGCCTGGCTGTAATTTTAGATCTGCTGGAGCTCTTTAGGTTTGGGGAGATCTGGAAGGTGTACTTCTTAGACAGCTTAGAGCCAGTTGCTTGCTGTTGCTACTGGCCAGTGTGGTTTCAGAGTGGGAAGGGGAATCACTGGTTTATTGACGGGTGCCCGTGGGTTACTTCAAGCCTTTGGTTTAGGGAGTTGCATTGGGAAACTCAGAACAGCCGGCGCCTTGGAGCTCCGTCCTCACTTGGTCTTGTCAGATTCTAGACCAAGGTGCACTGCTGCTTTGGATGCTACAAGGAGGAAAATAAAGGCAATTAGCACATTGGTCACCTGTCACTGGACCTCTGAGTGATCGAATGATCCCTATAACCTCTGCCCCCACCCTCCTAGAGTAAGGGAAGTATTGAATCCATTTTACAGACCGGTCAGTGGAGGCACAGAGAAGTGACTTGCCCACGGTCATGGAGGACATCCATGGCAGAGCCAGCAATAGAGAGTCGAGGAGCGCTGCCTCCGGCTTGTGCTCGAATCACCAGACAACATTCCTTCCCTGAGCCAGGAATAAAACCCAGCTTGTTGAGCATTGCTCTAACCACTGGACTCCCCTTTATCCTACACCCTATTCCCTGGGTATTAGACCCCCAAAAAACCTCTGCTATTCCAGTGTGGCAATGTCTTCTCTTCTCTTTGCTTATGTCCTGTCTCTGGTTAAGAAGTCTGCTGCTATCACGCTTAGGCAAAACACTCGGCATGAACAGGAGGCAGACAAAAGCCTTGCCCGGGCACAGAGGTACCCTTGTGTGCAAGCTTGTGAACTTCTTGGCAGAGCTCCTACCTAATCCACTTTAGGAGCAGCTACAGCCCTAGTAATCCAGCTATAACACCACAAACCACTGCATCAGCTTTCCAGGGTGTTAAAGCTAGGTACTCCAGACCAGACAGCCCATAGCCAGATTCTCCTCTTTTGGAGCACTTAAGACCCTGAAGGGGAAAAAGGACACTGCCCAGCTTACTTTGGGGGGGGGGGGGGGAGGGGAGGCTTGGCATGCAGCCAGGGGCCCAGGGGCTGGTTAGGCAGAGGTACAGTAGAACCTCAGAGTTACAAACACCTTGGGAACGGAGGTTTGTAACTGAGCAAAACGTTATGGTTGTTCTTTCAAAAATTTACAACTGAACATTGATTTACTACAGCTTTGACACTTTACACTGCAGAAGAAAAATACAGCCCCGCCCCCGCCCCTTACATTTAAACACAGTAGGGAATCATAGAATATCAGAGTTGGAAGGGACCTCAGGAGATCATCTAGTCCAACCCCCTGCTCAAAGCAGGCACAATCCCCAATTTTTATTTTTTTTTTGCCCCAGATCCCTAAGTGGCCCCCTCAGGGATTGAACTCACAACCGTGGGTTTAGCAGGCCAATGCTCAAACCACTGAGCTAAAAAATAAATACTGTATTTGCTTTTTTGTGTGTCTTTGCTGCTGCCTGATTGTGTACTTCCAGTTCCAAACGAGGTGTGGGGTTAACTGGTCAGTTCATAACTCTGGTGTTTGTAACTCTGAGGTTCTACTGTACCTGCAGCAGGGGCCTGGAAACCTGAGCTGCGAAGAATTTGTACCCCACCCCGGCCAACAGCTGCAGGGGTGGAGCTGTGCCCCTCCCAAAGGGAACTGGAGTGGCAATCTAAAGCACCAGCTAGGTCCCATCGTCACCTGAGGCTTTACACACTCCATTCCTCCTGCTTTCAAAGTTAACCCTCTGTCTGCCCTGGGTAGGTTCCTATCCAGGCATCCATGCCTACCACACACACTATAGTAACTGGGCACCTCTCAGGGGTGTCTGTGCTGCAGTTAAAGACCAGCACCTGGCCTGTGTCAGCTGACTCAGGCTATGGGGCTGTTTAAATGCAAAGTAGACATTCAGGCTAGAGCCTGGGCTCTGGTAGCCTGCAAAGGTCCCAGAGCCCGGGCTCCAGCCCAAGCCAGCTGACACAGCCCAGCCGCAGTTGTTTAACTGCAGTGTAACGAACCCCAAGTGATTTTCCCCTGTGGTCTCTGAAGGGGACCAAGGGGGCTTCCCAGCCAGGAACTGCACCCTTCAGCTGGAAGGTGAAACGGGCTGGGACTGATGCCCCCTGAGAACGCTCACACTAGGGAGTGCTACGTTAGCAGAGCTATTTGCGTTGCTGGAACGGAGTATGCCATGTAATCCACTTCTGGCTAATGCGATTGATGGATTTAATGTGTCAAGAGGGGCAGCTGGGAACTCCCGGCCCTGTAATTCCACACACAGGCAGCTGGGGTCAGTTCAAGGGATGAGGGGTAGGGGATGCTCCCTCTTGGGCGAGTTTCTGTGGCTCAGCCGTCCAAGGGGTGGTTTTTCCTTTGCCCCGTCCTCAGGTCAGATAGGAAATTGCAGAGCCTCCACTCTCCCTCCCCTGCAGGGTCACCCCATGATGCAGCCACTGTCTTGGACTTCAGTACCCATCATATGATGCCTGTTGGGAGTGGGGAAGCCCCTGTTCCCCATAAGCAGCAGGGCACTGCAGACACAGCGCCCCAAGTGCTGGCGGGCTCAGGGAGAAACAGCCAGACCTTTCTGAGCAACCCACTCCCACCAGGGGAGAAACCACGTCAGCACTGTTCCCTCCAGCTGGCCTGCTGCGGTCATCCCTACCCCAGGCCATTGGATTTCACCTCCCACACCGACAAGTCTCTTGTGGGGCCCTGGAATGTAACCCCACCCCCAACATGGGGGTCTCCTACTTGGCACTGCTCCGCCAGCCAAGACACCGGGCTGGGTCTGAGCTGTATTGAAATAGCACTCTGAGGAGTTAACAACCAAATTACCCAGGGATCTGGGGCAGGTGCTACCCAGGAGAAAAAGAGACACCAAACCCCACCCACAAGTATCTACCACCAAGGCATGTATGTGAATGACACGAACACCACAGTAATAAGCAAAGGGAAGACAGACTACAGTGCACCTTCTAGACGGGGGAGAGTTGTGGGGGGGGTTAAGCTACTGGAGGCTAGGGGGTGCTGGCATTTAGAGGACAGAGACTGTTCTCCACAAGGGAAGGAAGAGAAAGGAGAGTTTAGCATGACCCCCCAGTGAGGAATTTTCCTCCAGCATCACCAGCTTCCTCAAGAAACCACAGGGGTTTTCCATCCAAGTAGGTTTATAAAGGACCAGCAGGACAGCCCCATCACTGACTCCTGTTGGAAAAATATGATCTCCACGGTCATGCAAATCTGCATAAGTTACCCATAATGCTCTGGGCTGCAATTGCATGTCACAAGGTTGCTGCTTTCTGGAGCGAAGCATACTCAAGTTACGTTTTTAGGGTTGGCAACACCTGCGGTGTCTGTATAGCGGCAACCTGTCAATCCACGTGCTTTCTAATTGCAGGACCTTTAAGAGCAGCCAGTGAGAAGAGAGCACAAGTTTGACCCAGCACCTTCCTCCAGATGTTTTGCACAAACTCAGCACCGCCTTGACAGCTGCAAAGACTGTTGCCACCTCCACTGGCCCCCAGAGCAGATGGAGCCCTGGCAGAACTTGGCTTCCTGACCCTGCTACCACCAGTGTACCTCAACCCCGCTCCTGAGCGACCCTAGTTTGGGGTCAAAGGGGGAGGTTCCTTTCCCAGTGCTCATTTAATCCTTGGCATGTCTGCCAAGGCTGCCAGCCGGAGGGCCAATACAGTGGGCGGTGTTTGTAATGAGCACAATGCAGGAATCACTGGGTGACACTTTAGGGCCTGTGTTATGCTGGGGATCAGATTAGTTTGGCAACAGCCCCTCTGACTTTAAAAATCTAGGTGGGGGGCGGGGCAGAGGGAAATCCACTGGCAACTAGATAGCAGCCACCAAAATAAAAAGGCCCCTGAAGACACATGTTTTGGTCCTTGCTGATCTTCGGCTGGATTTGAACCAGCCATTGGAGGGGCTCGAGAGCCAACTAACAAGTCCCTGAACCATCACTGCCACTGCACCCCTCCCCCTGACCCCCAAATTCTAGCAGCCATTGGGACAGGAGATAAAGCAGCATCTTCAACCAAGAAGATGCTCAGGGGCTTTGCTCCAAACAGCACCAAGATTTGAACTGGCTGCCTTTAAAACCCAAGAGCAAGTGTCCTGGTCCAGCCCGTACTGACGTGTGGGGGGAAGTCGTGCTAAACTGGCCTTTGCCCTACGGATGACCGACATGAGTTATTACATACAGACAAGCTGAGCTGTGGCCCCCTCGGACACCAGACGGGCTCTGCTGTTGGCCAGCGCATGGAGGACTGTGCAGAGAGGCACAAGGGAAGAGAGAGAAAACAAAGAGGCAAGAGATTACGAGCTGATTCGTATCGCTGCGGAGAGGAGACAGGGCTCTGTCTGGACACAAAGTTACGGAACGAGAGAAGGGTGGAGAGAGAGCGCATGATCCTGCAGCGACACCGACGGGATGGTCTAGTCTTGAACGAGGGCCTGTGCTGCTCTAGCAGGGGGCAAACGGCCCTCTGAAAATACTCCCAGCTCAGAGGGTCTCCCTGGCCGAGGTAAGGGCCCTGCTCCCAGTCCAGGGGCAGATTAGAGGTATGGCTAGAGTACCTTGTATGACAGCTAATCTCTGCTTCCCAGGACACACACAAGGCCATGGGAAGCAATGCCAAAATTAGAGCAGCCCTGAGACAGCTCTAACTTACACCCCGACCTGGGAGGGCCCTGCCCTGGACTACAAGGAGAACAAAAGGTGGTTTAACGCCCCTCCCCGCATTGCTGCCCCAAGCACAGGAACGGGGTAACTGAGAACACAGGCCAGAATAGAGAGAGGGATCAGGACACGGTACCTTCTCTGGTGACTGTCGAAGCAGTGTCGAGCGCCTTGCCACTCAGGTCACTGAGCACGTGATCTACTGTCTGGTGGTGCTTCAGGAAGCAGGGCCGGATGACATTTTGGTACAACACCTGGGAGCCATTCCAGGAGATGGGTGCCATGCACCAGACCAGGAACAGGCACTGCAGGGAAGGAGACACTTCACTCCAGGTTTGGAAGAGACCCAGAGGTCAGATGGCAAGACACAAACCATCCCAATGCATCAGCTATAAAGGACAGAATTGGCCACGGGTGACGTCAGCAGGACAAACCCTCAGTGAGGAGCATTCAGCTGGACGAGGAGGGGAAAGCAGCCAAGAGGCTCCAGCTAGACCTGAACAAACTATTTGGTCTGTTTTGGTTCACACGTGCGTCAGTTCAAGTTTTAGGCGGGCTCAGGCCCAGTTAGGTGAAGAATCACCTCCAAGAGGAGCCAGCGAGTTTTATCCGAGCCTGGCTCTGCTCAGCGACCACTGGTACCATGGTGGGCTTCCACGGCTATTGTCTAAAACCCATTGAACTTGATGGGAGTGTCTGCCAACTTCAATGAGCTTTGGGCTGGACTCTCTGCCTAGAAACAGCAACCCTCTAGACACCCACGACAGATAGAAATGCCAGGCTAGAGTCATCCCTGGTATTGACTTCCAGTTACACCAAAGAGAGATTGGCCCCAAGCCTGTAGTGCTACTAATTGGTCAACTTCACATTAACCTAAGGTTTTTATCTCCAGAAGATGGCTCATGGAGGGAGAAATAGGACAGAAGCCAACCTCTGTCATCCGTCCCGTCCTGTCCCCCCCAGTTACCTTTCCAGCATAGTAAAACGGGAACCAGTAGAGGAAGGTGTCTGAAAAAAACTCTGCCACACTGAAGACTCCATATACCACCCAGTACGTGAGCCACATGGTGTCATCGTCCTTGTTAGTGCTTTCAATGGCTTTGATGCTACGGGCAGAAAGGGGACAGGTCAGTTCTACCTTCTACACTGCTTAGGTGCGTTAAAGATGGGCATGTTAAGGCTGAGATTTTCAGAGCTTACTAAACGAGTTGGGAGGGTCAGTTTTGGGTGCCCCCCAGAGGCTTTGCTGAGCATCCACTGTCTGAAGAACATACCCCTTTAAGGGAGCCTCAAGTTGAGCACCCCAAAAAAAACCACAGTAATTTTTTTTTTTATCATCTTGGTCAAAAAACCCAATGGAGACTAAACTTGGGACTCAAAGAACATCGTGGGATGTTCTCCCTGGTCGAGGAGTATTTAGCATTTCATACGCAATGGGCAGGTACTGATCGTTTTAGCATTTTTGTGGGGCCCAGCTGCAGCTTAATACTAATTCCTATAGCCACTCAGAGGGCTCCGCGCGGCGACGTTGGAGGTGAACACAACATGGTGCGTTCTGCCGGGTGCCTCCCCCCAGAGAGAAGTTCTCAGGGGTGAAACGAACACCCCTGCCCTCCACCCCCATGTAAAGCCAGGGAAGTGCAGTGCTAAGCAGAGTGCAGACTGCTGGCACTTACGAGACGTAGGCTGGGTAGACAAAGCCAATGAGGTTACACAGCAGCGAGGCGCCATATCCAAACAGGAGGTACAGCCCCAGGAACGCGATGGTACCTGGTCAGGAAAGGAGACAGGAAAAGAGTCACATTCCCCAGGGCTGAGATTCGTGCTAGCGTGCGACTGCCATTAGCCAGCTATGTCCCAAACAAAGTTGTAATTGGAGAAACCCCCTCAGCATGGTGGTGTCAGATCTATTTTGTTGGTAGTCAGATGGCCAGTCTGGGTGTGTGGCCACCGGACAAGCTCACTCCTAGGTTGGGTTAACTCCCGTCTGCTGATACCATCTTCCTTATTTCCTTTAACCTGTCGTTTGCACAGGGCCGGCCTGGAGGCTCCCCTTTGATTCAATCCTGCCTCCAACGGCAGAAATCAGGCAGGGTCACTTGCTTGAAGGCATTTAACAGGCGTTTTGCCATGTAGGACTCTGACCCTTGGCATCACGAGCTCCCAGAGGGCACAGGGGGTAAACAGAGTTTTACAGGAATGCCCGGGGCAATTCTAGGCATATCAAGTCACTGAAGGAGTGGATGTGAGGTCTCAGAGGCAAGCCAGTAGCACACTGGTCAGCATAACCATGCCACGTTGTAGGCGAGGATATTTATGAAGTTTTGTACCCAGACTGGAAATTATATTCTTAAGGTCAGAGTTAAAGACGGTTGCCAGGAGGTGACGAACATGGCCCTATCAGACAGGCAGAAAACGCATATCTACTTGTCTGGTTATATGCAGAGGATTGTATACTTCACCACAGACCCTTGTGTGTGCGCTGAGCCCCCAGCAAAAGTGAACAAGAGCCTGCAAAATCTCCAGCAAGGAATACACAGCAGGAGGGTGACTAAAGACCAAAGGACTCTTGATATACCTGTGGGCTATAAAGGGACACCCTGGTATCTTTCACCGAGGAAGTAAGCAAGCCCATAGTTCACTTCATGAACAGAAGAGCACCGCCAGGCTTGGCTGTGCTGCACAGAGAATTTGGGGCAAGCTTTGGCTCTCATGACACCATAGTGGCCTGTTAAGTTGACGCTCTAGGACCTGGGTTATGATTTTATTTGATGTGTAACCTTCTCTTTCCAGGTTTCACAGTAGCAGCCGTGTTAGTCTGTGTTCGCAAAAAGAAAAGGAGTACTTGTGGTACCTTAGAGACTAACCAATTTATTTGAGCATAAGCTTTTGTGAGCTACAGCCCACTTCATCGGATGCATTCAGTGGAAAATACAATGGGGAGATTTATATACATAGAGAACATGAAACAATGGGTGTTACCATGCAGACTGTAACGAGAGTGATCACTTAAGAGGAGCTATTACCAGCAGGATGCGGGAAACCTTTTGTAGTGATAATCAAAGAGGGCCATTTCCAGCAGTTGACAAGAACGTCTGAGGAACGGTGGGGGGGGGGGAATAAACATGGGGAAATAGTTTACTTTGTGTAATGACCCATCCACTCCCAGTCTCTATTCAAACCTAAGTTAATTGTATCCAGTTTGCAAATTAATTCCAATTCAACAGTCTCTCCTCGGAGTCTGTTTCTGAAGTTTTTTTGTTGAAGAATTGCAACTTTTAGGTCTGTAATCGAGTGACCAAAGAGATTGAAGTGTTCTCCAACTGGTTTTTGGATGTTACAATTCTTGACGTCTGATTCGTGTCCATTTATTCTTTTAATGTAGAGACTGTCCAGTTTGACCAATGTACATGGCAGAGGGGCATTGCTGGCACATGATGGCATAGATCACATTGGTGGATGTGCAGGTGAACGAGCCTCTGATAGTGTGGCTGATGTGATTAGGCCCTGTGATGGTGTCCCCTGAATAGATATGTGGGCACAGTTGGAAACAGGCTTTGTTGCAAGGATAGGTTCCTGGGTTAGTGGTTCTGTTGTGTGGTTGCCAGTGAGTATTTGCTTCAGGTTGGGGGGCTGTCTGTAGGCACCATTGGAATCTTTGTGCTTTGTAGAAGAAACACACTCGCTTGCTCCATAAACAAATCTAAGTGCTGTGTGTTAAGCGGCGCTGTGCTGGTAAGCTGGGGCGGGGTACTGCTCCTTTGGGAGCAGAGGATCTGGAAATGCCAGTGGATCAGTGGCCGGTTGCTCCAGAGAGATGTTCGGAGGTTGGAACATGCCTATTTTGAAGCTGTACAGAGAGAGCAGGGCCGGCAGAAGCCTGGATGGCAGTGCTTGTATTCCCAGCGGTGATGGGGAGCCAACCCATGGTGGGCACCGATGGGGTAGGTGGTAGCAAGGAGCCTCACAACCCTGGGTACCCTGGGGAAGCGTCACACCATGGCAGAGACATTGAGGATATACCTGTGCTGGAGCAGGAAGGTAGCTTCCAGCTGGGGTAGATGTACCCCTGCTAGCTCTGATCAAGCCAGGGAACCAAAAAGAGCAGCGTAGCCATGGCAACGCAAGTAGCAGGATGGGGGTAGCCGCCCCAGATATGACCCATCAGAAACCAGAGGGATGTACTTGGGCGGCCACCCTGTCCTGCTGCCGCGGCTACACTGCTATTTTTAGATGTGGGGGGATGTCTGGAAGTTACCCTCAAAGTCTCACTCATTTAAACAGTCACGGCCTAAGACGACTCCCTGCCAACAAGGGGTGGGGGGGTACAGACTCTGCATGTGACCTTAGGCCAGTCACTTTGTGCCTCAGTTTCCCCATATGTAAAAAAAATGTGGGGAGGTTTGATACCGACCCACTCCATAGAGCAGTCATAAGGCATCAATAGTCAAGGTGCTTTAAGATCCTTTGATGGAAGACACTAGCAAGTGACACTGTTATTTACTCCAGCTTGGCTTATTGTGGTTCTCCCAGGAAAGTAAAGCACATCTGTGCAGGAGTCGGAGCTCTCTCAGAGACCACAGAACAAACTCCTCCAGGAACAAGGGGCCATCACAGACCTCTTGATCTTCTGCTCCAAGTGCAAGGCACATTTCTCCACCCTGCCTTCGCCAATACAAGCGAAGCAGCGTGGGCATTGGAAAGAGACACTAAACCTTAACACTGCACACCACACACAATTCTCCCCCAGCCGAGAGAACAAGCCACACGTGATGGATGCCAGCTCTATCGCTTAACGCACAAACGGAAGACGCTCAGATACCGTGGTGATGAAGGCAAGATACGAACTAACGTATAACAAAGATTTGGTCAGCCCAGCGAGAGAACGTCCAAAGGTTCCTTTAACGATCCTCAGGAGCTGTGGTACGTTGCCATTTTCCTTCGCTGAAATTCCTGTTGTGCAAGATACTATTGGCATTTGGAAATAAAACCTTCACAGACCTGGCAAGAACCTTTGATCCCATGGGAGCCTCATGTTCCCGCCTTTCCCCTGGGCTTTGCAAATATTGCTGCAACCTTTGAGCGACAAGCAGGAGTACAGCTGAAACTGGGCAGTGGGGTGTGGGTGGTAGTTCTTCCCATTCCTTAGCAAGGCTCCTGAGGACTCATGGGAGCCAGGGTGGCTTTAAAAAAAAGTTTTGGATAAAATGCTTTGAGGAAAAAAAAACCACACCTATCTAAAGATCGTTTTAATTCAGATATATTCGAGCTATAATGTATCTCATCATGGAATAGAGATTATAAATTCTAGTTCTACAGTATGAGACAAAATATTCATTTAATGTTTAAGAAAAGTTTTGTAAAGGAGTTCCAATAATTCATGGATCAGGGACCCAATCTTATGGGGTTCCAGGGGCTTCTGTATAGACTTAGGTTAATCTATCTACCCAGTGGGGACTCGGTATCTTCCAGACTGAGCACTATCAGAAATGCTTAGTTTTGCAGTTCTCAAACTGTGGATTTGTGTCTCCAGAGATAACATGCTTGTTAACAGCAAAAAAAAAAAAATGGTTGGTTGGTTGTAAATAAATATCTACCTATAAGTGAGAAATAACAGACCTCAACTCTATTGTCCTTCTGCACATTTGTGTACACAGAGTCAATCCCTTACCTCTCTCTCTCAAAGTGCAAAGTTTCAAAAAGTTCAGTGAACAGAAGATTGTTGGGGGTGGAATAAATCTGGACAAGGAGAAGAAGCCTGGAGATAAATGTGAGAAGGGAGGGACAGGCAGTAGAAACGAAAGAGAAATCGTTTGAGCAGCATATTCCAGAAGTCCCTCCGGGGGGAGGGATAGCTCAGTGGTTTGAGCATTGGCCTGCTAAACCCAGGGTTGTGAGTTCAATCCTTGAGGGGGCCACTTAGAGATCTGGGGCAAAAATTGGAGATTGGTCCTGCTTTGAGCAGGGGGTTGGACTAGATGACCTCCTGAGGTCCCTTCCAACCCTGATACTCTATGACTCTATGATTAAGTCCTGAGGTCTTTCTGAGTGTAGCCTTCATTGCTTTGAGATCAACCCGACCATTCTCTCACTAGAAGGGAAAACCTAGAATGGCAGCAGGCTGTAAAGAGACCTAATGTTTTAAAGAAAGTCACACCAGTGACCTGGAGGAAGTCACTTAAACACTTGGATTCAGAGACTGTTGAAGTGATAATCTCACTTTTAACAGCAGTAGCTTCTGCCGGTGTAGAAAGAATATTTTCTTCCTTTGGACTAATTCATTCCAAACTGAGAAATCGTTTGGGACCTGAAGAAGCAGGCAAGCTTGGTTTTCTTTTCCAGATTATGAATAAACAGGAAAATGAAAGTGAAGACGACTGAGTTAGCTGCAGACACCAATATTTTAAGTTTCTCATATTGACTGGGCTGACAGTTGATTTAAATTTTTGTTTTTTTAAATATTTCATTTAACTATTTTAGTTAAACAGTTTTAACAAAAACAAACCTGATTTTAAAAAACTTGAATATTTAAAATAAAAAATTCATATGCTTGTTTTGTTAAAATATTATGTGTTTGCTGTTGAAGAAAAAATCCAGAACACATAACGTTGTTGTTTTAGTTAAATAAAACAAATATAAATGTCCAGTGATGTTCTCCTCCTAATACAGCATGGCAAGAAAATCCTCCAAATATTAATGATTAACCTGTTGAATTGGAGATATTTATGAAGTCATTGGGAGGTGAACTATCTGCTTCAATTACCTTTGGTAAATGAAATAACCAATCATTCATTTTCTGATATAGCTGTAACACTAATCTGAAAAGTTTTCCAAATAAGTCACTGTTTAAAAATGAAACCTACATCTCTCCTCTGAGTTGTGAAGAATATGTATTAAGGTTATAACAACAAGAATGCACTTTTATTTAGAAATCCATGATTAAACCGAGTCTTCCTGACTAGTGATTTAAATCAAATCCACCCTGATGGGAGCAGTGGAGAAGTCCAACATCAAGCAAAGCAGATCCCCAGAAGGGCTAGAGAGGCATCTCCCGACACCACTAAAAGCTAGTCACCTCCATTCCATCAGCTGGTTCTTTGCAGCTAGTGGAAAAATCTCTCATTAGCTCTTTCTTCGGCCTTTACCACGAGAAGTGACCCACGGCAAAGTGAGCAGCCATAGGCACAAGTGGTCTGCACGGCACCCAGCTATGAGTTAGCAACTCAGGGGCCAGCCCAGTCTCCCACCTTCACGGCAAGACCAAAAGGGAAGGAGAGCATAAGAACAGCCACACAGGATCAGACCAATGGTCCACCTTGCCCAGCTTCCTGTTAATGCAGCCAGTTAGCAGGGGCTGTGCTGGTCTTTTTATTTTTATATATATTAGATGAGGACTGGACTGAGGCCAACACATTTCACTTCAGCAGCAGCCTTCGCCCCCCAACAGATGGGGTCAGTAGCACCTGCCAGGGCTGGATTTGAACCAACTACTTCAAGGTGGAGGGCCCCATAGGCCATGCCCACTCCTCTGAGCTCCTCCCCCTCCCCATTTCTATTGCTTCCTTAACTTTGGGGAACTATTTGCCAGGGTTAGGAACAACCTGCTATCCGCAGAGCACATCAGATTCTGTGCAAGGGCTGGTCTTCCCATTGGTTCCGAGAGTTGAGACAGGAGCCCCGTCGGGAGAATGGGGCTGTTTGGGAACACGCTGCATTCCCTGTCGTGGTGGTGAAGCAAAAATTGCTACTAAGTGGCAAGATGTTTGCAAGGAGACATTAGTAAGCTCTGGAAGAAAGGAAAACAGAGTGGAGAGGCATCCATCATTGCTAATGGATCTGAAAGCTTACAAGTCATTTTAATGGAAGGAGGGTCTCTTGCTGGCCTTCAGGCTAATGCTAGGGGGTGTCTGTACTGTTTTTAAAACCAGGTGCATGTAAGAGAGCAGCAGCACTGAGGAAAACAGGATGTGATAGGCAGAGAGCAATTCAGAGACCCCTGGATTCTTGCTCCTCAGTCAGGTCCTTCTGGGGCAAACAAAGGAGACAACCAGCTCAGATGACTGGAGATGCAGTGTAGTCTAGTGGTTAAGCGCATGGGATTCAAAAGACCTGCATTCAATTCCCAGCTCTGCCCTTGACCTGCTGTGTGACCACAGGCATGTCCCCTCTACGTGCCTCTTTCCCCTCCCATGCTTTGTCTCGCCTATTTAGCTTGAGAGCTCCTGGGGGGTAGAATGTCAGTTAGATATATGTACAGCGCCTGGCACAATGGGGTCCAAATCTTAGCTGGGACTTCTAGGTGCTACTGCCATACAGATATGCGCAACAGAAGAACTGCCCCCCAAACTCTTCCTCCACAAGTTTTGGGGGATAAGTCCTCTTCTTCTGCACGCTGATCAGGGCGTCAGCCAGGATCAGCAGCATCCACAGCGACCTTGCAGCACGTCTGATCCAGCTTGACCCAAAAACTACCGGAGGTCACATGAGCAAGCCAGCAGGGAGGCGGTAGGATGTGTTTGCTATGCTTGACACAAAGACTATGATGGGTATGGATGTTACTAGAGGAAAAAACAACCCCATTTGCTCCCCTACATCAACTTTAGATTCGATAGGGGGCCCACAGCTGGTGGACAGGGAGGAGCACGGGGACAGCTCATCAGGTGCATAGTGGGATAGGAGGAGCAGGAGAATTATGGTGGGGAGCAGCCAAAATGTAGCCTCTGCGCTCCAGGATCTGAGCTCTCCTGCAGTGCGAGTGGTTCACCTGGGCATTCAGTGGCATGGGGCTGTGTTTCTTCTCCCCACTCTTGCCTGAGCATCGGCAGTAGAGCTGGAGAGCTTGATGCTCCGCATCCTCCCTGGGCGACAGAGGTCCCATGAGCTCAGGGAACCTGTCTGGGAGTTTCCCAGTTGCTGGGACCCGCTACGTACACACCTTTGCTGCTGTCTTTGAGTGTTCTTAATAAACTACAAATATTTAGTACAAGTTTGTGCAGAGACTTAAACCCTCCCAGTCCCAGTAGTTAAAACCTATCTTGGTTTTGATTTAATCGATTGAGAGGGGAATGCTGCCTAGCCTAGAAGAGGAGAAAACCCTAAGTTCCGCACTGCGTGTTCCTGAAGGATGCACATTTGGAGAGAGTTCAGTAGATCAGCCTAGCAGCTGTGTGTTATCCAGGGACGGCACAAAGGTTGAGACACAAAGTTCAGGAAGAACACTCACTGCCGACAAGCACAAGCAAAGCAGTAAGTGCAGCACCCCACATGCCCCCCGGCATTGCAATTAACAGGCCAGGCCTATCTCCCAATCAAGGAGGGGTGGCAGCTAATTACCCTATTCCACACACCCATCCTCTAGCAATGCCAGTCTTACAGACGTGGCACTTCACCAGCACAGACAGATTACTGGGGACTGCAGGGACGCTCACCGATACACGTCCGAAGGGATCTGGATTGGTTCACGCTGATTTGCAAACAGTTACTAAAATCTGCAAGAGCACCAGAACACAGGCCTCTAGAGGAGAAACTCTATTAACTAGTAGTGGCAATAGGCTCTTATATTCAGTGGATAAGTTACCAAAGAGGGACATGACACTCTGCTCATGTTACGTATGCTATAACATGACCCTCCTGCCCTGCAGAGCACAGATGGGCCCCAAAAGGGGCATAAAAAGCCTCAAGCTTTAAGCCACTTTCTAATTATTAGGGGTGAGGAGGAGGCCTTCACAGGGGGCAGATTATCCCGCGCTTGCCTGTTTTCTTGCGCCTTCCTCTGAAGAATCAGATGTTGGCCAGCCGGAGGCAGGATACTGACCAGCTTGACTCTGGGTCTGGTTTAGGGCAGCAAGTCCGGTGTAAAAGCCCCTGGGTCAGACTGGCAGGAGTAATTTCAGCCCTGCACAGGGTTTGCAGCGTGGCATTTGCCATCCCTCCCTTTAAAATAAAGCAACATCACACCATGGTGGGCCCAGCTGAGAGTGCCTTAAAATTGGTTTTATGGGCGGCATGAAGTCTACCCACAGGAACTTTTTGAAATACCAGCGTGCTTAAGCCCTACAACAGGGCACATATCAAAAGATAGCATGGGGGGGGGGAGGGGAGAAAGACAACAACCACATTCATTCGGTGGGATTAAGGCCTTTGCTTATGTGTTTGGATTTCTCTTTTCCTTACAGATCATAAAAGGACTATCTACGACTGGCTGTGGAAGCTGGCCACACAGCTCTGCCAGTGCAGATCGGTTCTGACATGCAGCACTCCCTGTTCTCCCTCACAGACAGCTTGGCCAATGCCCCTTTGTGACAGTGGGAATTTTCTAGAATAGTTTTATGCGGCCGACGCATGCCTCAGTTTCCCCCCTGTCCTTTCATTGCTACCCAGTGGTTGCAAAAGGGTTAAATCTGCTCTGGAGGCAGAGCAGAAGACATAAGGTGTTGGCTCACATACCTGTCTGGGGTGGTACGAATGGGTTCCCAATGGGTCGTAAAATGGGTTGGCTGACATCCACCCATATCAGTGGAGGATCCAGAAAGACAATGGGACTGAACAATTGACACCCAAAGACCTTGGGCAGGCAGAGCATGTGACCACCTGGCCATGTCTCTGCAGGACAATGGGCCGAGAGTCAGGTGGCTCAGCAGGAGCTCTCACCTGGGACTGACAAAGATACAGAAGGAGAGCCAAAAATGGATCCAACAGCAGTTTGGCTGTGCGGAGCACAGGCTTGGCCAGGATAGACCATGTCCTAAGCCTTGCTTCCCTATGGTAATCTAAGGACACTCCAATGCCATGTTACAGTCGACTAATAAATCCTACTCCGCCTGGGGTCACTGCAAATACTCTCTAAAGCGCATTGTCCCTGAAGAGCATAATGGCTCTGCCCAAAAGCGAGCATCTCAGCTGGACTCGCTGGGCAGAGCTCCTGGGGTGAAACCGAGTGCTGGAGCCCTAGGACTCTGCCTCTGTGGCACGGAGGCTGCATGATGTACAATTAAGGAAGAGAGTGACCCCACTGGGGGACTGGTTTCAGAGGAACAGCCGTGTTAGTCTGTATTCGCAAAAAGAAAAGGAGTACTTGTAGCACCTTAGAGACTAACCAATTTATTTGAGCATGAGCTTTCGTGAGCTCATGCTCAAATAAATTGGTTAGTCTCTAAGGTGCCACAAGTACTCCTTTTCTTTTTTCACTGGGGGACTGGGTTTCTCCAAGGGACCGTTTAAAAACTGGGGCAGAGCGCAGCTCTTGTGGCTCCATGACAACCTTCAACCTGACCTTCTGCGCTAGCTGCTATTCCACGCAGCCCTGCCCAGTGCAGAACGCTGCCAGTGCGCCCCAGTCCTCATCAGTGAGGCCCCTGCTAATCTAGTCCGTTATAGAGACAGGGTGTATTGCATGGATCTCCCCAATACCTGACACCGCCAAAGCATTTTGCAAACGTTAATTAAAAAGTGCAACCCCCCCACCAAAGTAGGCAGTGGGTATAATGCATGCAGGTCTTGCATGACAACCATACTCCTTTCAAATCATGTTCTAGAACAGGAGTAGATCCCTTGTCTTCGGAGGCCAAAGACTAATGGCTACATTTAACATCCCACGGGGGCGGGGGGGGGGGCGGGTGTGAGAAAATCAATTTTAAAGAGCTCTAAAAGGGAACAAGAACAATGATGTTTAAAAGGCAAAGTAAGTTTTGCAGGGGCGTCCCCTTTCAATGCATACAGAAGCTAGGAACGGTAGGCCAGCAACAGAAGCAGACGGCAGGCTTACACTTCCGATCAGCTACAAGGGAGCTGCTTTTTTAATATTCCTTTGTTCTCAAGCTGTCCACTACCCAGCTTAACCCATCACGTGGCTGAACTGCAGACAGGCACTGACAAAGACAGCTTGTCAAGGACTCCATGCCAGCATCTCTCCATAGTACAGGAACCCAGATTGCAATTCAAATAAAATCAGAGTAAAATACAGTTGGACTAAAACAAAAGTTTGCATTAAAGCTTGGCAGAGTGGGGTGGGGGAGGGGGAGAGGGAGAGAAGCCCTGCTGCCTGGGAGACAGACTCTCCTTTCACAGGAGTTAATCATTAGGCCACAAAGAGTAGCTATCTTGGCGTAGACTGGCTTCTAGCTGAAGTCTGATTAATAACAATTCACACGTCCCTCTACTAAGGAGAGCGTATTAAATCCTAAATATCCCAGTGCCACACAGACTCCCTTGGATCTTCGGCAGCAAGGATGTCAGCGGGCTAAGTACTGTTTGCAAATATTGCCTGCTTGAAAAAACACATGACAACACATCTCTTTATGCAGATGTTTCCAGCATTGTGACATACAGCATTTAAAGCCAGGAAAGTCCCAGGTAAAGGTGAAATGAGGAAAGTGTACTCCAGCATGCAGGCGCCTGTGTGATGCACCATCACAGCAGCACCCAAAGGTTGCAATCAGGAACAGGGCCCCCTGTTATAAAATAACCCCGTCTCCGCCCCAAAGAGTCTAAGCCCAATCTTGCTAGTTGTCCCATGAGCTAAACACAGGGGTCCGGACACACAGACCACAATCCTGCAGGTTGGTCCAAGAGGAACCAAGACAGGTGAGAATATGCCATAGAGGAATGAAACAAAATAGGATTTCCAATGAGCAATTTCCTATTTATTCCTTTAGGATCAGACTTTGAAGTTGGCAGAGGATGCTTACAGTTATAAATGAATGAGTAGCTTCATGCCAGTCCCAGCCTACAGCAGTCAGCTACCTCAAACCTACTGTTGCTGCACTTGCTGCAGAAGAAAGGAAAGAACAGGAGGACTTGGGGCACCTTACAGACGAACCGATTTATTTGAGCATCCGCTTTCATGAGCTACAGCTCCCTTCACCCGGTGCATGCAGTGGAATGCATCCGATGAAGGGAGCTGTAGCTCACGAAAGCGGATGCTCAAATAAATTGGTTCGTCTGTAAGGTGCCCCAAGTCCTCCTGTTCTGTCTGTGGATACAGACTAACACAGCAGCTACTCTGAAAGAAGAACGAACAAACTTCCCGGAGTCGGCCAAGCAAAGGTTGGATGGGACGTCAGGCACCGTGTGACCTCGGGGAGCACAAAGAAGAGGGTTTTTGAGAAAGGGGGAAGAAGATCTTCATTTGGCCCATTAATGCCAAAGGTCAAAGTGCTTGTGAGCTGGGAATTTTGATTCCTACCACCAGCTTGCAGCAAATGTTTAAGAATGGTCTCATGTAAAACCAATGCAGACAAGGAGTCCTGCGGCACCTTATAGACTAACAGACGTATTTGATTATGAGCTTTTGTCGGCGAGTACCCACGAAAGCTCACGCTCCAATACGTCTGTTAGTCTATAAGGTGCCGCAGGACTCTTTGCCGCTTTTACAGATCCAGACTAACACGGCTCCCCCTCTGAAGCTTGACACAATGCAGATAGAGAGGTTTGGCTAGAGGGGAATGGGGGACTCCAGCTTCTGTTCCTGACTCTACCACAAGCTTCCTGTTGGGCCAATTATTTGACCTCTCTGTGGTTCCCTCTGCTACACAAAGATACTTCCTCCCTCCCGAGCAGCGCTGGGGTGAGTTCGTGGCCGTCACTGAACTTTCCAAATAGTCGCTAAAGTACTGTATAGCTGGGCATTTAGCTTGGAAGCACCGACTGGCCATTCAGCCAAAACAGTCAGCTACACTAACAATGCGTCTTGTGCCATTACTGGATACAAACACAGGATCTTAGGAATTGCTGGACTGGATCAGACCCAAGGACCATCTAACCCAATACCTACCAGTTGCTTCAGAGGAAGCTGCAAGAAATCCCACAGGAGGCAGATGATCTCCCCCCATCCCAAGCAGAGTTTGGTTTAAACCCTGCAGCATGATACACGTTGACTTCTTCTATTAGCCCCTTAAATAGCTGGTCTGAAAAAGTATCGCATCCTCCAGCCAGGTGTTTCTCAAGAGCAGGTCTACCAGGCGGTGCCAGTTCGCAGTGCTCGCCCCCCCCCGCCCAGTCACACCCAGCAGCAAGGAGATCCAGAAACAACTGGGCTTTGGGCAGTGGAGGAGAGAGCTCCTAGAGACCTGTACATTGCAAGCCAAACAGGCCACATGTGGTCAGAGACCAGGAGAGGCTCTCAGAGTTCAGCCACAGGCAAGAGGCAAAAAGAAAAGGAGGACTTATGGCACCTTAGAGACTAACCAATTTATTTGAGCATGAGCTTTCGTGAGCTACAGCTCACTTCATCGGATGCATACATCTGATGAAGTGAGCTGTAGCTCACGAAAGCTCATGCTCAAATAAATTGGTTAGTCTCTAAGGTGCCACAAGTCCTCCTTTTCTTTTTGCGAATACAGACTAACACGGCTGTTACTCTGAAACCAGGCAAGAGGCAGAGTTTCAAAGAGCTCAGGCTTTTTCTTCTTGTGAGGGTCTCCCCCCCTTTCCCTTCCCCATCCCTTGAAACTGACTCAGTCAAGCAAAGCCCTTTAATGGGACGGGCCTGGAGCACATTTGCAAGACTCTCCCTTTCCAGGCAAAGATCAACAGGCAACTGCACCTCCAGTGCTGGGGGAAGGGGGCACCAAGGGAGGGGGCATTGGGAAAGGAGATCCCAGGGGGAAAGGGGGTCTCTTGATGGGAGGAATGTGGCAGGGATATATTGAGAAAGGGTGTCCCTGGGAAGAGAGCTGTAGTGAGGTCCCCTTAGAAAGGGGGGTGCCCCAAGGGGTTCCCCAAGAGTGGGAGGACATACACGGCAAAGGGGGGCCCCTGCCAGATAAAGTGTCCCTCCCCGGGGAAGGTGCGGGCGAGGAAATAGCACTCCTGGTTTGCAGGAGCGGGAGGACCCCTTGGAAGGGGTGTCCTTGGGGAGCAAGGGGAATCTCTGTGGCGAGGTCCCGTTAGAAAGGGGAGTGCCCCGAGGGGTTCCCCGAGAGTGGGAGGACGCGCAGGGCAAAGGGGGGCTCCTGCCGGATAAAGCGTCCCTCCCCGGGGAAGGTGGAGGGGAGGAAATCGCACGCCTGGCTCCGCAGGAAGGGGGGGTTCGCTGGAGCGGGAGGTCCCCTAGGACGGGGTGTCCTTGGGGAGCGCCCCGGCTCCGAGGGCGGTTCCCGGGCTCCCACCTGTGGCCAGATAGTAGCGCTTGACGCCGGTCTTGGCCTCCAGCCGGCCCAGCAGGTCGGTGAGCAGGCTGGGCTGGTGGAGGAAGCTCTCGAAGCGCTGCTGCAGGGAGCCCATAGCTGCTGCGACGGGGCGAGCCGCGCTCCGGCTCCCGCGGCGGCTGCTCGCTCTCTATCCGCCTCGGGGCCGGGCCGGGCCGGGCCCGCCTCCCCGCGCCGGGCCAATGCGGGAGCGGGGCGGGGCGCAGCCAGGTGGGAGCCGGGGCAGGGGACGTCACAGGGGACAGGTGCGGGCGTACGTGGGACGCAACAGGAGCGGAGAAGGGGGGGCGCAGGGGAGGAGATGGGGCAGGGGGGCAGAGAGGGCAGGGGCCGGGGCCTCTTGGGGAGGCAGAGTTGGGGTCCTCTTGGGGGGGCAGGCCACACGTGGAATGCCAGGAGGGCTCAGGAGAAGAGCGGGGAGGCCCCAGCCGAATATACAGAACTAGAGGAGGGTGAGACCAAGCCTGAGCAGCGGCAGCGCCCTGCAAATAAGGATCATCCCTAGCAAACCAGCTCCCCGGCTGCTCCCCTTGCACGGGAAGCAAGCCTGGGGCATCCTCTGGACAGGGGCTGCCTGCCTGTGAGATCAGGGCAGGTGGGAGCCAAGGTAACAGGCGGAGGGAAGAGCCTGATAAAGCGGATGGGGTGCACACAGTGGTTGAAATGGTAAGCTCCTGGGGGCAGGGACTGTCTATGCATCCGGTGAAGCGGGCTGTAGCCCACGAAAGCTTATGCTCTAATAAATGTGTTCGTCTCTGAGGTGCCACAAGTCTGCCTGTTCTTTTTCTGGATACAGACTAAGACGGCTGCTGCTCTGAAACCTGTCGTTTAGTTCTGTATTTGTACAGCGCCTAGCGCAGGGCGGTCCTGGATCATGACCCCAGCTCCCTAGGCGCTATCTTGAGGCAAATAAATGATACTAATAAAGTATATTTATAACAATATTTATGACAAAAAGAAAGCCCCCCCCCCGCCACAACTCTTTGTCATCTTTCAATCAAAGACGAGGCTCCAGCCCGGCAAACATCATCACGGGAAGGAAAAAACACACCCTCGCCCAATGCTTTAAGAAAACTACAACCCCCATAAGGCTTCGCAGCCAATGAACCACCGCCTCTCCTCGCAAAGCCCACTGGGAGTTGTAGTTTGTTGGGAGGCGAGGTTGTCGAGCCCTGCTGCCTTGGCTTGCGGTTGCTATGGCGACCCCGGCCGGGCCGGGGTGTGAACACGTGGGGTGGGGAAGCCCGAGCAACCCTTCCCCGGCCCGGGAGAGAGGCAAAATCGAGGCCCCGGCTCCAGGCGTAGCGCTAGGCCGCAGATCCCGGGCAGGGCGGGTATTTAAGGGCCCCTTGGCGGGGGTGGCCCCGCGTTCCCCCCCCGGGCAGGGGAGACCCGGTCCGCGCTCTGGGCGGAGCCATGTCGGCGGCGGCTGCCTGGCTCCGGCTCTTGTTGCTGCTGCTGGCCGGCGCCTCCTGCTGCTTGGGCGGGCTCCGCATCTACCTGAGCAGCTGGGCCGTGAGGGTGCCCGCGGGGGCCCGGGAGGCCGAGCGCCTGGCCCGCAAGCACGGGCTGCTCTGCCTGGGGCAGGTGAGGGGCAGGCCGCGGGGGGAGGGGTAAATAGGGGAGTGGGGCAGGGAGGCGGAAGAGGGGCAGTCTGCGAATGCTGCCCCAGCAACCTGGTCCTGGAGCGGCTGGTGGAACTTTCTCCCTGCTGCCCCACACCCTGATCCTTCCCCCCAGACCACCCGCTCCCCAAGAGGGGCTGCTCCCAAGCTCTTCCAGTCCTTCCCCAGGAATTCAGTCCATTTCCTGTTCCAAACCCCCTTTCCAAGAAATGGGGGGGTGGGAAGAGATGTGTTTATGAGAGGGGGGCTGGGGGCAGCAAAGCATACCCTCCTCCCTCTAACAACACCCCAACATTTGTTCCCCAGATGGAAAAGCTCCTGTTGAGAGCCAGGGGGCCAGGTCACTCCTCCACCTGACTGTCTGCAGGGGGAGCTGATGAAAGGCTGACCTGCTGCAGAAGTTCACACTTCTGCCCTCACATGGCCTGCCATTACAGATGACTCTTCAGAAGTTACACTGCACCTAGGACTAAGTAGGCGGCTTCCAGCCAGCCCTGCATAGGTGCCATTTGATGTTGCAATCTTTTTCTCCTGCAAACATTGCCTCTTGTTTATCTATTTTCCTCCCCTCACTCTCCCTCTTCTCTGTCATATCTGTATCTGAGATGCTTTTATCAGGCTCTATTTCTATTTTTAGATGATGACACTCTAGCATCATTACCAAGTCCTCCTCATGCGGCAGCTTAAGCTAAAAGCATACACGATGCATATGGCATTGACAACAGATGCAAATGAATCTTTAAAGAGAGGACCTATTATACAGCAAGGTTGTATAGAATACCACTGGTGTTCAGCCTGTTATCTGGCAATTTAAGGGGAAAAAAGTTTAGTGCAGAGCAGGGTCTCTTTCATTCTAGTTGGCCCATAATTAAGTTTTGGTAAAAAAAGACGCTTTTACCAAAAAATCCCAGATTAATTAAAACATTTCTATGAAATTTTTAATAATGTAATGGTAATACTAGAAGGGAATGCTTGCTTTTCCAAACGCTGCAGCCCATAACTCTGTTCAGCATTCCCTAGTCTCTCTGGATGCATTCTCTGCACCTTTTTATTTATATTTATTTAGAGTGTTTTAGAACCTAGAGGCCCCAGTTGAGATTTGGGGCCCTGTTTCTGCTAGGTTCTGTACAAACGTTTTGTAAAAGACAGCTACTGTCCTGAAAAGCTTACAGTCTAAATAGACCAGACTGATAAAGGGTGAGAGGGAGGCAGAGGAAGTGACTTGCCCAAAGTTATGCACCAGGTTAATGGCCGAGCTGGGAATAGAACCCAGGTGTCCGGAGTCCCAGGCTGGTGCTCTATTCACTAGATCATGCTGCCTCGCTAGCTTACAGTACCTTACCTAACACACAGCCAGCCCGCCAGTTGACACTCTTATCTGAAAGAGAGCTTTATCTCCTTTTAGTTCTAAAAGGCTGGCAGCCATCATCCTGCCATGTATCCCCGTAAATCAATAAGAGATCAAATTCACCTTCTCTGCCTATACAACCAGTTTTAGGCCTCAAGAACTCCGCTGGAGCAGCTGTTTGGTTACAAATGACGTCTTCTCCCCAGCTTTTAATCTGATCTTCTGTTATACCAAAAACAAGCCCCCAACTGACTTTCCACCTTGATTTTTCAGATATTGACCTACCCATCTTCCGTGGTGCTTTCTTTGATCATACAATGGCTTGCCCTCTTCATAAAATCCTGGCAGGAGGAATGCTGGTGCTTCATGCAGCCAGGTGTCCCACTAATTCAATGTCCCCTCATTCAGACCTCGTTCCAAAATCCATTATCTTCTTAGTCCTTTTTCTTTGATTCCTCTCCCAGTCACTCTCTGAATTTACTCTAGGATTCCTACTTGTCCTTTATTCTGGGTGCTCAACATTGCACTATTTCAGAAGTCTCAGCAACCACTCCCCACCTTCCATTCAGCATGAGTCTGGGTGTTTTGAACATCTGTTTGCTCCTTTTCCACCCTCCGTTGTTTCCTTGGCAGTATGTTTCCTACAAGGTAACATTTCAATTGCCGAACCAACCTTTATCCGAGTGGTGCTTTGCTAAGTAACAACTACTTGTCTTTACCATTGTATAGGCCTGTTTTCAGGGTAACTCGGCCACATGAATAACCTGAGCCGAAACTTGCCACAGAATGTTTTTATCTCTTAAGCAGAGGATCTGTGTTTGCAATTGGATATTACAAGGATTTCCTCTTTATCAGCTCCACCTCTGTGTCCTTCCCTAGCTTTCTGCTGTAGCATCCAAATGGCCTCATAGAATATTTAAAAGGCTGTGCAGATCTTTGTCATGTTTTTCCCCTGTCTTTTGCTTTAAAAGACGTCTTTTGCTAACTGATTGTGGAACTAGCTCTCTACGCTTGGTGTGTTCAGGGCTGGGGATCTTCAGTGGATGCCTGTCCTTTGGGGAAAACAAAATTCCATTCAAACTGCCACGTACTGTGGTTTTATCTAGTACCCCATGACTGAGTAAAATGGAAACATGGAGAGACCCACCCCAGTTAGCCAGCAGTTGGCAGGCTGATCAGAAACGTTAACTCTCCATTACTCTGAAGGGAATTCTAAAATGACAAAGGCAAACGCAGAAGGGAAATTCCTAATGCAACGGGCCAGTTAAAAAAAATAAATCCACCCCACACAACTCTCTCCTGTTTTTAATATATTAGAATATGGCCAGGGAAAGTGCTTATAAGGGGGCAGAGATCTAGCTTGTATACTCAGAATGCCAGATGCTGCATTTTATTAGACATACATGGTTAATATTTCTGGTGGCTTCTGGTTGTCACCTGTGTCCTAGCCTTATACATAACTCTTCTTTCTGCAGATAATTGAAGGGGAACACTATTACCATTTCAAACACCGAGGCATGGTGCAGGAATCCCTGAACAGACACTGGGGCTGGCATGTGCATCTGAAAAGAGAGCCCAAGGTGAATAGAGTGTAATTTCTGGTAGAAGCTCAAAAGAACTTCAGCTTGCTAGAAAATGCGTTTGTGAATTTTAAGGCTAGACAGGACCATTGTGAGCATCTAGTTTGGCCTCCTGCATAGCACAGGGCAGAGAATATCACCGAGTTACTCCTGCATGGAGCACCTAACTTCTGGTTGAAACATAGCATGGCCTCTTTCCTCCTGTCAGAGCTAAGGTGGAAAGGGATCGGCCAAGGCATCAGCTTCCATGGTTATGTCTATAAATACTGCAGATCAGGCACCGATTGAATGGAGTTGCTGTGCTATCAAACCAGCATGTGTAGCCTTGAATGCAGGGTCCCGCCTACTTTGATAGCCCGTCCCTGACAGTGACCAGTTCTTCAGAGGATGGCAGAAGAACTAATAGTATGTTACTATCCACGGTTTGTTTGTTTGGAGGGGCTGTCTTCTTGAGTCCCAGCTTGTGATCAGATCCAAAGCATAAGGACCTTTTATCTTATCATGAGTGACTGCCAATGTTGTTTTTCCTAGACATAGTCTGCTAGAGGCAAACCTTGAATGCATATGCCAAAGATCTCCTCGTTCATTTGATGCCCTGTCAGTTAAAATGTCTAACAGACTTTGGAACTGATTTGGTTAGGAATTGATAAAGGGTCTTTTCTGTTAGTGCTTTACAACCACAGACGAAAGCTTCAGGGAATGAGATCTACTTCGGTGGCTATGGCAAATCTCCAGGTGTCTGGTTAAAATGGCCACTCCACCAAGCCAGTAGAGCACAGAGGTGTAAATGGTATGGAAAATGTACAATGGGAGGTGACATCTGTCACTGGGAGTAGACTGGCAAAGAGGAACTTGCCGCTTTCCCTGGCATTAAGAAGGGTGACTCCTCTCCATCTAGGTCCACTGGTTCGAGCAGCAAACGCTGAAGAGGCGTACGAAAAGAACCATTGCTGTCGTGCCAACAGATCCTTGGTTCCATAAACAGTGGTACATGGTAAGAGTTTATATTCTGTTACCTCCTCCTGTCTGATCCTCCTCTAACTCTGCTACTGTATCCTCGTGGTTTAGTGGTCCATGCGTTCTAGCATTTAGAGCAGCCAACTGGGCGCCAGGACTCCTGGCTTTTATTCTTCAGTTCTGACTTGCTTGAGGAAGTCACCATTGCATGCCTCATTTTCCTTAGCTGTAAAGTAGGAATAATACTGGTAATAAATCAGAACAATCTCTGTCATTGGAGGTTTTCAAGAGCAGGTTAGACCAGTTACCTGTCAGGGATAGTCTAGATAATACTTAGTCCTGCCTTGAGTGCAGGAGACTGGACTAGAAGACCTCTCAAGGTCCCTTCCAGTCCTACGATTCTATGGTTCGTAAAGGAGATTCATAGATCACAGGCCAGAATGGATCTTTGTGCTCAAACCTGGTCTGGCTTTCGTTTCAGAACAACGACGTCCACCCAGACCTGAATATCCTCACGGCTTGGAGCAAGGGGTACTCCGGCTTGGGCGTGGTGCTCTCCATCCTGGATGACGGACTGGAGAGAGACCACCCCGATCTGTCTGCTAACTACGTAAGATCAATCTGAAACTATCCAGGTGTCCCAAGGTTGTGACCTCCACAGCTGAGTCGTTTGGGATCGATCAGCTACAACCAGTTGCTTCTTTGCAGCATATTCCCTGCAAGGAAGAGGAGAAGCTGTGAAAGAACCTTTGTCCTGGTGTGGTGGGGCTCAGCCCTGGGGAGCCCAGCCTCTGGACGGCTGGATCAAGAGGCTTAGGGAAACTTCAGACGTTTGAAATGGCTTCTATAAAAGAAATATCAAAGACCAAAGAAACATGACAAGATGTAATTAGAGGAAGCTGCATCCGAGCACGTTTAGAAAACAAATGGAGAAATCTCCTTAAGTGATCACTTATAGTGCATCTCATAAGTCCTCTAAATAGCGCAGAAGTTGGGTTGACTCCTCCCTCCCAGCCATATCCTCCCAGAGTGACAGCATGCAACGGCTCTCAACCTTTCCAGATGACTGTCCCCCTTTCAGGAGTCTGATTTGTCTTGCGTACCCCCAAGTTTCACTTCAGCGTATAGTACATAGAGCAGCATAACCAAGTCATTGTCTGTATGAAATTTTAGTTTGTACTGACTTTGCTAGTGCTTTTTCTGTAGCCTATTGTAAAACTAGGCAAATATCTAGATGAGTTGATGTACCCCTCTGGAAGACCTCTGTGTACCCCCAGGGTACATGTACCCCTTGAGAAGCACTTGGCTAATGGACAAAGCACTGGGATGGGATTCAGGAGACTTGGCTTCTATTCCTGGCTTTGCCACAGACCTGCTGGGTTATTTTAGCAAGTGACTTTTTAGCTCCTTGTGCCTCCATTTCCCCATTTAAAATGGGGATAAATGCTTTGTAAAGCGTTAGGTTTCCTAATGCTCTGGTCAAAATGCAGAGTAGCACCAGTTTAACCAAAGGTGTGATAAGTAGACCTTGTCAAACCAGTGAAAGTTGTGTGTAGGACCCTATATTGATTTAAACCTATTTTCTATTAGTTTAATTTGCATCTAAGTTAAACTGATGTAACTGGGTTTAAACCAGAAGAGTGGTCTACAAAGTTGCGCTGGTATAATTAAATCCTGTTTATTAAATAACTTTAAAATTAATCCCAGTGCTCTTTGTGTGTGTAGATAAACTCTTCTTTCTTGATGGCTGGACTGTAAGAGACAAGTGGTTGCTGTGTTTGAATATAATTGAGACAGTAACCCAGTGGACTGAGCATAGGGCTAGGAGCCAGGAAGTCCTGTTCTAATTCTGGCTCTGCTACTGAATTGCTTTAGGTAATCTCTGTTTTCCTATTGTTAAATTATTAGGCCAGAAGCAACCACTCTGATCATCTAGTTTGCCCTCCTGTGTAACACAGGCCATAGGATTTCCCTGGATTAACCCCTGGGATATTATCAATACCCCATAGGAGCACATGGTAACACTTGTGAAGAACACTCACAATGTGGAGTGCTACATAGATGCTGATTTACCTGGTTGTTGGCTTTGTTTCAGGGGTTAAAGAGAAAGTATAATGTCATTGTAACAAAGATATGCTTTCTAAAGCAGGGTCTTCTCACCTTCGTGTTTCCTCTTGCTTTAGGATCCCCTTGCGAGTTATGACTTCAACAGTAATGATCCCGACCCACAGCCTCGTTACAATGTCTGGGATGAGAATCGGTGAGTTTCTGCAGCAAACGGGGGTGCTGCTGCTTGGGGTGTCCAGATCTAAATCCCCTGCCTTGGGGATTTTGTCTCTCTGGTAGTAGAGCTAATCTCCTGGGTCGTCCTCCTGGTGCATCATGAGATTCACTATTACAATGCATTGAGGTGAAGGTGGAAGCTAATTCTGTCCCTGTACAATGAAGGACTGGGGTTACAAAGCATGCATGTTCCTGTGGGGGGACATTCGGGCACTTGGATTGGAGTCAGAGGGATTTGCCTCAGGATTTCCCCTACCTAAGCAATGACACTAAGCTGCGTCTCAGCTGTAGTGAATGTTACCAAGCGCTCTTGATCTGGCAGGCTCACCAGTGCATGTGTGCAGGGTGCAATGTACCCCAGAGTGTCCAGTACCTTGAATTCCCAGCTGACTCAAACAGGAGGATCCTAACCTTGCATCTGGCCCCTCCTTCTCTTACGGTGACCAAATGTAATGCTATCTGGGCCATCAGGCAGGCTGGGTATTTTCAGTTGTTCTCTCTCTCATCCCACCTGCCAGCACTTATTGCACCACTTACCACAACTTGCACTGACTGAGTTGTGCCCAAATGGAAAGCGACCCCCAAGGTGATTTAAGGAGGGACCATCCTAATGGAATATTCCAGGGAGAGGAACAGCATGCGCTGTCCATCGTGGCAAGGCAGAGTATATGGGGGAATCTGGCTGTTTGGCTGGCAGATATGGCTGTGGTGACTTGCTTCCTGCCTCTGTCCCTCAGGCACGGGACACGCTGTGCAGGAGAGGTGGCAGCTACAGCCAACAACAGACTCTGTGGAGTCGGCGTCGCCTACAATGCAAAAATTGGAGGTAAGCGACCTGCTTTCCTGGAGTGATACCTCCCAGATCTCATGGGAAGGGAAGGCCCGAGCTTGCCCACACCTCTGAGGGAGTGCTTGGCCCCAGAACAGGGACTAGGCTGTACAGCATAAGGGCAGTTCTGCAGGCATCTCAAACCAAACTCTTGGTTAAAACTGGCTGCGACTATCCAAAGAGGCAGCACGGTCTAGTGGATTCAGCACAGGGCATGAGGGCAGGAGCTCCCGAGCTCTAACCCAGCTCTGCCGATTACGTACTGCATGGTTTTGGACAGTCCGTGAGGACCCGACGGATTGGGTTTTTATTTTGCAGCAGGAGCAAGTAACTACAAATCCATTTGAAGCCAATGGGAATTGCAGATGCTCAGCACCTCTGTACATCTGGTCCCTTAACCTCTGTGTGTCCATCTGTAGAACAGCAAAAACCTCATCCCTGCCTCACCACGCTCTGTGGCTACGGAGATTGACTGGTGAATGCCTGGGCGTTGTGCTGAACATATACAAAGTGCTCAAGGTTAGGCTGACCTGGCTGAAGCTGGAGCCTTGCGTGATACTAGAGGGAGCTCTTGCCTAGCTGCTGCAAATGGATTAGAAGAGCTGTTGGCTAATTTATGATTCGGGCCCTACCAAATTCACAGGCCATTTTGGTCAATATCAGTCATAGGATTTTAAAAATTGTACATTTCATGATTTCGGCTAATTAAATCTGAAATTTCACAGTGTTGTGATTGTAGGGGTCCTGACCCAAAAAGGAGTTGGGGGGGGGGGGGGTCGACAAGGTTATTGTGGGGGGGGTTGCGGTTCTGCTACCCTTCCTTCTGCGCTGCTGCTGGTGGCGGTGCTGCCTTCGGAGCTGGGCAGCTGGAGAGCGGCGGCTGCTGGCCAGGAGCCCAGCTTTGAAGGCAGCAGCACAGAAGCAAGGGTGGCAACACAGCAACCCCCCCTAAAATAACCTTGTGAACCCCCTGCAACTCTTTTGTGTCAGGCCCCCTAATTTGAGAAATGCTGGTCTCCCCTGTGAAATCTGTATAGTATGGGGTAAAAGCACCCAAAAGACCAGATTTCACGGGGTGGGGACCAGATTTCATAGTCCGTGATGCGTTTTTCGTGGCTGTGAATATAGTAGGGCCCTAGGTATGAGGCTACCGTGGAGGCTTGCATGCTCATGTCAGCAACTGGAGACGCCTGCTTGACCTGGAGTGGGAGAGGGCTCACTGGCCCATCGAGGGCAGTGCTGGCTCACAGAGACCTCTGACCTAGCTGCCCTCTCTTCCCTGGCCCCACAGGTGTGAGGATGCTCGACGGTCCCATCACGGACCTCGTGGAGGCTCAATCCTTGAGTTTCCGCCCCCAGCACATCCACGTCTACAGCGCTAGCTGGGGCCCGGAGGATGATGGTAAAACTGTGGAGGGGCCTGGAATGCTGGCCCTGGAAGCTTTCTACAAGGGGACAGCAAGTGTAAGCACCGGCTCTGGGCATGGCTCCTCTGCCAGCTTGTTACCTCTGAAAAGAGCCTTGGCCTCTGGTCGTCAAGGGGGTTTGTGGCTTCTGAAGGGGAGGGATAACATAGGCTAGCCCCCCAGCAGGCCAGCTCTGGGCCAGGCACCTGGGGCCAGTTCAGGGAGGAATTCTGCTCCCCCCTGCACGACACAGCCCTGGGTGCTGGGTGTTTTTTTGCCCTCCACTGAACTGTCCGAGCCAGCCTGCTGCGAAAGGCTTGGCTAGCTAGAGCCTTGGTTTGATCCACTACGAACAATTGTTGGGTATAATTTTACATGGAACTAGCCCCACCCTTCCTGTTTATTCCCATCTCCCTCTGAAATAGCACCCTGTACGCATGCTGCGGCAGGTGGGGATTGGTCAGCTTAACTACAGCGTATTGTTTCCATGGAAACTAGGTCAGCTGTACCCAGGACCCTGGAATATCAGTGTCTGAGGGTCCGCACTGCGAACCGACCAGAGAGCCGGGAGGAGCCCTGTGTCACATTAGCAGCATATTAACGCCACTGCAACAGCACGGGACTCTGTCCCGACACCTCCCCCTGCCCCACGCAGTGTAACACTAGTCCCAGCTTGCTCCCCTCCCCACAGGGGCGCGGCGGCCTGGGTTCTCTCTTCGTCTGGGCCTCTGGCAACGGCGGCATCCACTCCGACAACTGTAACTGCGACGGGTACACCAACAGCATCTACACCCTGTCGGTGGGCAGCGCGACGGAGAGCGGCCGGGTGCCCTGGTACAGCGAGGCCTGCGCCTCCACCCTCACCACCACCTACAGCAGCGGCACCAAGAGCGAGAAGCAGATCGTGAGTCCCCCCCGCCCATTCCTCTCTCCCCTAGGTTAAGGCTGCACTCGAGGGCCCACCGCAGCAGGGCCCCAGCCAAGAGGCGGCTCAGTGGTGACCCCTTCTGGCCGACTGGGGAGCCAACTGATGGCTCGAGAGTTCTGCCCTTCATTTCACTCCTTTACCCGCACAGGCCAGCTCAAACCCAGCAGAGGATTCAGTCCAGAACGTATCTTGGCATCTCTCTGAGAAGCCAATCCCACGGCTTCCTTACCTACCCTCTCTCCCCAGGTGACTACTGATCTGCGGCATCGCTGCACCGACAAGCACACGGGCACCTCCGCCTCTGCCCCCCTGGCTGCAGGGATGATCGCGCTCGCTCTGGAGGCCAAGTAGGTAGAACGTGCGTTCACGCTGCACTCCTACCCGCTAAGGCTGTTCCTGCCTTGGCAACGCAGCCACTACCCCCAGGGAATCTGCTAGGGCCTCTTTCCAGAGTCACTTAGAATGTCTGTAGGGATTATGGTCAAAATATCTCCCCATCGCTCCGACAAAAGCAAACACGGTATCTAGTCATGTGGAGTCAAAATCGCTCATGACCTGGGTCGCGCAGTCTCCTCTCCAGGGATACAGTTCGGGAAACCAAAGCTAGCGCCCCCTCCCAGCTGTTCAGCTTCCTGCAGGAAACCCAATTGGTGGGTCTCCATCCAGTCCAAGTGGCTGGGTGTCCACCCCACTGTCTGCCCTAATTGGCAGAGAAGCCAAGGATGGAATGAGCCAAAGATGCTCATCTATTAACCCTGTAACACAGCCTCTCCAAAGCACTGGAGACCAAGCTGGGACTGCCTGGAGAAAGCTTGCCCATGCTCTATCTGCTGTGTGGATGAGCAGAAGCCACCTGCCCTCTCACCAACCCCAGAGTCACCTGAACCTTTTGATACAGGAGACCTCTTTCCCAAAGTCCTCCTTGTCTCTAGCCCAGCACTGACCTGGCGCGACATGCAGCATCTCGTGGTGAGAGCCTCCAAACCAGCCCATCTGCAGGCAGAAGACTGGGCCCTGAACGGAGTTGGACGCAAAGGTGAGGCTGCTCGTTAAATCTTTACTCAGTGCAGATTGCTACCTGGACCCAGGGATCCTAGTTACATCCGCCATGGTATTTAAAAGAACAAGAGGCTTGCAGCCCTTAACAGTCTTTGTTGGCTGTTGATGGTCTCTACTAATGCTGCAGCATCTAGACCAAGTGCACCTTCCATGCTTGCTGTGAAAGAAAATGCTGGTTCTTTGGGTATATAAGAGCTGATTTTTCTACAGCAAATCTGGAAGCAATAAGCTACCATGAGTCACGTTTTAGCAGTCCGTTGTTGAGGCTCACTGATACTTCCCTGGGCTGGGTGTCTCTGTTTTTCAGTGAGCCACCATTACGGCTATGGACTCCTGGATGCTGGTGACCTGGTGGACCTGGCCAAGAAGTGGACTACAACCAGGCCCCAGAGGAAGTGTTCAGTCAAGGTTGTCTATGCACCCCTGTAAGAGAAGAAATCCTGTTGGAATCTGACCCCTTGTGTTGCGTGGGGAATCCTGGCAGAAAAGCCTTTCTGTGCACAAAGCAGGAGCTTCCCGTAGACACTTTCTCAGGGAAATGAGACCTTGGGATGGGGATCAGATTTTCAAGTATGGGTTGGATACATACAAACACCACAGCACTTCAGGAGGTCCTGCTGTTGCAGTTCTTTGTGGATGTTAAAGGGGGTGGCAGCAAAGATTAGTGACTGCCTGTCCCTCATATTCATGGAGGCAAGATCTGGGTCACTGGGGGCCCTCCCCCCAGAAAAAGAATAACCCTGCCTGCAAAGCATGATCCCCATCCTCTGCTTGGACCCTATGAACTTACACCCCAAAGCTCTGCTCTGCTTTAGCTCTGGTTTGCTGGATGCACCAGACCTGATGCTGTTCCTTTGTGGTTTCATTAAAAAATGTGTGCTGAAGCAAGAGGCTTTAGTAGCAGGCTCTCCTGTACCTGATCTCATTGGGTTTCTGGGCCCCAAGCTGAGGGAGAGGGGCAGACGCCTTCACCTCCTCTTCTTGTCTCCTGGCAGGGAGATAGGCTCAAAACTCACAGTCAGCAAAAAAGTCTCCACCTGCATCGGGAGGACCAGGTATATCCGCTCCCTGGAGCATGTCCAGGTCCGCATCTCTCTAAGCTACAGCAGGAGAGGGGATCTGGCCATCTCTCTGACCAGCCCAATGGGAACCAAGTCCACCCTGGTGGCCATCAGGTAAGGTACCAGTAGGAAGTGTTTAGCTCACACTTCCATGGGAGAAGGTACAGCCTGCAATGATCAAATGGGAATTTCATGGATAATAGAGATTTAAAACTCAAGTCTTAGGGAATATGATTGCTCTAAAACGAGTTGTGGCACTAGGATAGGAGTTCTCAACTTGCGGGTCACGACCCTCCAGAGAGTCACAAACAGGTGTCAGGCTTACAGCCTCCCTGCCCTTCCCATATTGCTAAAGGTAAGTGTGCAGGGGGCAGGGGGGTCCTAGCTAGATGAGAGGTAGGTCATTTCTCTATATGGATCCATTGCACTGGGGACATCAGAACTGCTGCACTGGAATGGATCCATGGATTGTCTGGTGTGGTATCCGGTCTCCAACAGTGGCCAGTGCTGACTTCTTGAGGGGAAGCCACCAGCCTCCACAATGCACTAGATTACAGGGGCACAGGTTCCTTCCTGACCCAAGCTGGGGAGCAGTGTATGCCCAGAAGAGTTACCCCAGCAGGGCTGTGAGGTGAAGGCTGCTTCGAGAAGTCTTCCTGCTAGAAAGGCAAATGGTTGAGGCAGCCAGTTCTCCTGGCTCTGGTACATTTGAAGCTGCCGTTGTAAGAACCTGGACACTTGTCTGAAGCTCACCTCTGGGTTTCTGAAGTGCATCCTCTGATCTTCTAGTGTCCAAATTCTGAAGGGTTTGAGCATTTCCCTTCCCTCGCCCCCGCTAGGCCATACGACACCAGCAACCAGGGCTACAGGGATTGGTCCTTCATGTCCACGCACTTCTGGGACGAGGACCCACAAGGCACCTGGACGCTCTTCCTAGAGAACAAGGGAGATGCCTACAACACAGGTGAGCATCCCCGCCATGCACGAGACATATGCAAGAGCCCATTTGCTATCGCTACAGCTGCTTTTCCTCTGGTTAGCTGAGGCTGAGCAGAGTTCAGGACAGGCTGCTGAACGGCTCAGCAAGTGGGGATGTGCCTAAAGAACTGGAGCGATGATCCCCTGTAGGCCAGCAAGGAGTTCTAGGCAGCAAGGTCTCTTCCTGGGTTAGTTGTTACTTACGTTGCCATCTCCCAGTGGGAGTGAACTGTTCCCAAAGACACTGGTGTCTCCCAGATGGCTGTTCACAACTCTTCCCCTGAATGCTTGTGCAAGGGGAAGCTGAGCCAGAGTTAATCCCTATGCACCAGGACCCAGGTGGTGCCCCTGAGCCCTGTTACATTTCCTCCCCTGTGCACCCCTCCTTTGCTGTTCTCTTTATCCCATCCTCCTGCACCCCTCATTGTACACAGGGCCTGGACTAAATTCCCTCTTCTGATAGGGATTTTGGAGCTAGTGAGGTTGCACCTCTTGGGATCCTTTAAAGCTCCCTTGCTAGGGGCCCCTCTCATGTATCACGGCCTTTAGCACTGGGATGGGGTGGAGTGGGCTCCGGCTGTGAATGGCCATGGCGTTCATTCACTAACCTGTCCAACACCCGGTGTCCCAGTGCTCATCCATAGCACCTGGGGTTAACCCTTTGGGCCCAGAGCTCCATGAAGCACCTGTGCAGGTGTCTTGTAGGGAACTCGTGGCATTTGGGATCATGGGCTCCCCAGCATCGAGTCTGAAGCCCCTCCTCTCTTGAACTCCCTGCCCCCCAGGGTTCCTCACCAGCTTCGTCCTGCAGCTCTACGGAACGGACGAGGACATGATGGCCAGGCAGGTAGCAGCCTCCGTTGTGAGCGAGTGCGTTAGGCGGGACTCCAAGGGAACATGCGAGGGTGAGTCGTCCTTGTTCTTCGTTACCCCCCTGGCACCAATAGACTCACTAGCACAGGGCCCCAATGGGGCTCTGTTGTAATCCTCAGGCAAAGTCAAGAGTTATCCACAGCCACGTGGCCTGACCCCCACCCACCCCCAGAGCAGGCAGGGCTCTGCCAGCACAGCCGGCCACCTCGGCTCACCTCAGAGGAGACCGTTTGCCTGGTGAGCTGCGGGGGAGGTACGTCTGTGCAGCAGCCTGAGGATGCTTCCATGTTCCCTTTAGACTCTTCTGGCTGGGTCTCCTGAGTAGCCAGTCAGTGGCCCTCCTCAGCAGGATAGGGGGTCACTGAGTGACAGACCCCCCCCCTCCTTGCAGCGGTGCTGTGCGCCAGGCCCTGGCCATACTGGCATCTCCTGCTGGCCCCAGGAATGAGTTGGGGAAGCCTGCTGGTGTCCTTCCCCGTCCTTCAATCAGGCATTACAGTGGGGCGTGGTTGGCTTGGCCAGAGGGGCTGCTAAGCCATTCAGCCTGAGCTCAGCAAACCGGGCGGGCCTGGGGCTGAACCAGTCTCAGCCTTTCAGTCCCGCAGGCAGAAACGCTCTGCTTCTTATCAGCATGCCTGTCCCTCCTTAAGCCTGAGGGGATACCAGTGCTCTGTGCAGCAGGTTGGAACTAGAAACCACCTAGATTCCTGGGAGTCACAGGTTTGAATCCAGGCAGGGTCAACTTAACCCTTTGTCCTGCAGAGAGCAGTAAGTGGCATTCCACACCTGCAGGGCTTCCTTGGAGGAGACCTTAAACACCAAGGCCCAGATCCTCCAAGGTATCTAGGCTCCTAACAGCCACTGAAATAGCTTTGTGGATCTGGGCCTAGGCTCCCCTCTGCTGCGTGTGGGCACTGGCCATGCCTGGGCACCTCAGTAAGATGGGCTGTAAGCCCCTTCGTGCCCCACAGCTGTGCAGCTGGCTCTGCTGGCTGTTGCCCATCCACCCTGCAGAATGCAGCAGAGGTGGCTGCATTTCAGCCTGGGGCTCATGCTAACTCTTGCCCCTCTCCCTGCAGAATGCAGCAGCCCCTTCTATGCGTTCCAGCACCTCTGCCTGTCCTACTGCCCTCCCCACTCTTACAACCGATCCAGGAGGTCTTCCCGCCTGAATGGGAGCCCACACCCTGTCCAGGTCTGTGCCACCTGCCACCCGTCCTGCTACACGTGCCAGGGGGACACCGCCAACAACTGCACCGCCTGCCCCCCCTTCTGCACCTTCCATGAGTTCTCACACTCCTGCTCCCCGCCAGCGTACCCCTTCCTCTTTCCCAGCAAGCCTGCAGAGGGGCAGCACGTCGTCCTCCTCATCCTGGTGATCCTGCTGGGCGGGGGCCCTCTCCTCGTGGGCATCCTCTGCATCACCTGCCATGGGATGTCCCTCGCCGCCTCCTGGAGGCAGCGGAAGGGGCTCTGCGCTCTGCCCACAGCCACTGGCTTGGCAGGGGGAAGTGAGACTGGGACCAGTGCTAACACGAGAGGGGCTGGGTGCTTAAATGAGCCAGGGCAGCTGCAGGCTCCTGGGCCACCAGTGGAGGGCAGTGCTGGCCACGTAGCCCAGACACTGCCTGCAGGCCATGCTGCTTCCAGACTTAGAACCTGAGACCACCCCCCTCCCTGTGAAATAAATCTCCTATTGTCAGTCAGAGCTGGCGCCTCCTCTCTTGGTGCATGCAGGTTGGACTGGAGTAGCAGAACCAACCCTAGGGGCTGCCATGACCCCTGCATTGGCTACCACTACCCTGCCCCCGCATCCCTGAGCCTCAGGGGCTGGAGAGTCAGGTGGGGGGGCTCTGTGCTCCTCTGCGCCTGTCCCTGGCTGGAGCTCAGCCAGCGTGGCTCCTGGGGCCTACTGCACTGGCCAAAGGGTTGGCCCAGGGCTGCAGCATTGCGACAGCAGCCCAGCAGGTGTTCAGGGTATCGCCTTCCCCGCCCCGAAAGGAGGGAGGGAGAGTGAAAACTGATGAGTCGAGAGAGGATTTTCCTGTCCCTCTTCTTGCTGGAGGAGGGCGTTTGACACCTCAAATGCCTGTTTAGCTGTGAGCAGATGCAGCTTTGCAGGTGGGAGGGGGGGGAAATGTTAAGCTGCTAGCTGTACGGCTTGGCCCACAGAGCCCCGGGGGTCTTGCTAGGTAACAAAGGACCAAGCCTTGATCTCTTCAGCCCAGAGCATCAGAGGCCTTTAGGAACCTAATGCCCATTGAAAGCAATCGCAGCTTGGTGCCACAGGCTCTTCTGTGAGGCTCTGGGCCTGCCCTCCTGCAACCAGCTCCCGCCATGGCTGTGTGCTGCTGAAATCCCTCAGTTGCACCGATCCCCCTTTCAGTAACAGAACAGCAGGGCCTGAAGAGGTAGAAACAATATTTTATTTTGTTCAGAGGTTTTTGCCCAGGGAGTTTCTACAAGGACCCAGCTGAGCAGAGTGGTGGCCGCTCTCGCTACATGTAAGGGCCTTTTTGTGCCGGAAGGAGCCAGCCAGACCCTCCGCTTGGATTTCAAGGGAGTTCTAGCAGCTGTGGAGCTGGGCCCAGGCCTGCACAATGGTTGTACAAGTGGAGGAGGGAGGCAGGTTTCTGTTCCATGAACAGAACTGAGGGGCTTGGCCTTGGGGGCAGCTTAGACTCAAGTTTCCCTTCTCAGAATTCACCGTTCAGGTGCTGTCACCTGTGGACAGAGCGGAAGTGGGGAGTTACCTCTGCTCAGCCAGGGAAGGGAGTACTCTGTCCTGGCAATACTCCTTGGCAGGGAGCAGGGGGGCGGCAAAGGGAGGAAGCCTAGAGCCTGGGTGGGTGTTTTTCTGCCTCGGGCAGTGGTGGAGTTAGAATCCTTTGTGGTGATCAGACCGAGAGGCGAGGTGAGATCTTTTATTGGCCTTACTTCTGGGGATGAGGGACTATAAAAGATATGTCCCCACCAGTCTTGTCTCTGTAAGGTCCTGGGCCCAGCACTGCATATTGACACAATACCACTCCATGTCCCCACCTAACAGCACTAACAGCCATCTCCTGTCACACTACAAACAACCAGCTCCCTTCCAGCTTCCCTTCCCTCCCTTTACCAGCCACAGAGGCTTGCTCCTGCCCCCTGCATCCCACACAGCTCACCAGACAGCATCCACGCTCCTCCTGCAGCCAGCCCAATTTCCCATTCCTCTGTACCAATCGTCACTCTGCTGCTCTGGGAGCAGGGGCCACCCCCCCGTGCGGAGCAGGGCAATGCTGGATCAAGTCCACTGGCTACTGCTCTGCTCCAGCTCGTCACTGAATGGGATGAAATCCTCTCTTCCAGCAAGCCACCGCTGCCCCTCTTAAATCAGAAAGTCACTTTGATCAAGAGTATTTGGGATCATAAATGCACAGAGAAGGGCTTAATCCCCCCCAGCCACTCACAGAACTGAGTACCTGGCTCGTGCCTGCAGTCGGTGTTATGTAACTTGCCGGTACGTGTGGGGGTTGGGTGGCAGAGAAAGGAAAGGACAACTCTGGGCACTGCTACAGCTGCCAGACCCATGTTTGTGGGGTGCCCCGGCCCCGTGGAGGAAATAGCAATAAAAACAACAGAGCTGTAGCTGAGAATTTCAGAGCCTTCTCCTGGGAGTTCTGGCTAATTTTCAAGGGCAACCAAGCCAGGCTTTTGACCCAGGTCTGGCCTTGCCAATCTGCCAGGATTAGCATGTCCTTAGGATGCAGTTGCTCATCTCTCTGCCCTGGCTGCAGCAGCATGCCAGAGGGAGGTAGGACCAGGCCACATCAAAGGGAGAGGCTAAAGCCCCTCTTCTCTGGGCTCAGATTAACCTTGGCCATGCTGCAGAGACAGCTGCGCCCCTGGAACACAGCATGGGAGGGAGGGAGAGACCAGGCTTGAAGGGGATCTCCCTGGGCAAGAATCGCTATCTGTTACAGTATCTCCTAGGAGCTGGTGCTGTTTTGCATGCTGCAGGCGTTCAGATGGGAAAAGCCCTTCCCACACTGTGCTGTTTGGTAGCACAGTGCTTGGCCCTGCTGCTCTGTGCTGTCTTAGTGACCGTAGGGTGGAGGTTGCTAAGAAGTTGCCTTCAGCTGTGGGGCTCTTCCATCACTCAGTCCTGCCCAGCTGTGGGGGACGGGGGGGGGACACAGCTGGGGAGGGGCCAAAGCAGGGATGCAAACAGGGTAGCATGGCAGCTTTATGCTGCCTTGTGCACTGACTGTTGTGACCGGCTGGCTGGCTGGCTGAGAGGTAACAGGACGTCCCTCCAGGGTCCTGAGTTGGAGGCTGCTGGAGCTCACGACTCTCCCTGTCCTGGGCCATCTCCTCCTTCAAGTGCTTTGGGTCGCCGGCTCCCACGTGGGGGCAGGCGTGGCCCCACCGCCGTCCCCACCCGCTGGAGAGGGCGCGAAGAGGAAGGCGAAGCCCAGGTCGTACAGACAGAACAGGTTGTAGCCAGTCATCGCCAGGGCCGGGAAGAAAGCGAGGCCGAAGCCAAAGCCACGGTAAGCGCTGCCGACGTGGAGGCTGATCCAGTAACAGCATCTGCAGCACAAAGGACAGAGAGTTCGCTACCCATCCCCGGCGCACCAGAGGGCTGAGGGCAGCTTGCCAGGTGACTAGCACATGTAGTGCCCAGCAGTGGTGCGTAATAAGGATGGACTCCCTGCCCCGGGGAGCTTACGCAATTCATGGAGAACAGGAGTGGAGACCAGGGTGGGGGAGAACACGAGGATCATGCAGTTACTTGGGAGGTTAAAGGTCCAAGTGGCTGAGATCATCTCTATCCAGTACCCATCATAGCCTCCCTCGGCCGTTCATTTGACACCAAGTCATTCCTTGCCCAGGCTGCAGACTCTTGTTGAAAGCTCCCCCAGGCCTCCCCAGTTTAAGAAATCAGCCAGTCAAGGAGATGCAATCAGGGTTAAACACCTGCCAAAGAGATCCGGCTCAGAACATGGCTGGAAATAAACAAGAGGCTCTGAGAAGCTCTCCTGTCTGTTACATCACGGTAGCGCCTACTGACTTCTGCAGCCTGACCACTCTGTGGATGCTGCTCCGGGCCGGCACGCAGCCATGCCAATGGGGGAAGGAGGTTTCTGGAAGGCAGCGCAGCCCGAGCAATGGGCCGGGAATCCCTCGCGACGGTCCTGAGGCAAGCAACAGGCCGGGAGGGGCCACCAGCTCAGTGGGGAGATGCAGTTAGAGGGGACGCGAGGGGAACTACACCCAAAACAGCTCAGTGCTTCAGTTCCCACTGAAGAGCCAGATCCTCAGCTGGTGTGAACTGGCTTCAGTGGAGCGACGATGGGCAAGAGTGGCGCGTCAAGCCCCCGAGTTGTGTCTCTGCTAAGGAGGGGCCGGACAAGAAGCATTTAACTGAATCTCTGTGGGGTGCAGGAAGGGGTGTGGGGGGGAGGGGATTAACTGGGTGCATTGTCCATGCTGCCCACTGGCCATCCCTGGTCCCTGCGTCTCACCTGCCAATGGAGAAGAGCCCGGCCAGGATGGGGATGAGGCGCAGGTGCTCCTGGGCCAGGAACGTGGCCAGCACCACCATGTTGAGGCCGAAGATGACAAACTGCTCCATGGAGCTGGTGACGTACAACCGGTGGAGCAGGACAGGCGGGGAGCGCGTGTCCAGCGGGTCAATGGCCACCGAGCAGAGCTTGGCGAGAGCCCCGAACATAACACCTAGGGGCAGAGCGGGATGAGGGGAGAGGTTTGCATCAGACACCACAGCCAAACTCAGGCTCCTTCATGCTTCTGAGCGCCAATTCCAGGCCCTGCCGTGCTCTTGCTGAGACAGAGCCACTCTTGGCCAACAGCACCAGCAAATACAGCGCCACCCCCCATGTTCCCTGTCCCCAGACAAAAGAGCTTGTGGGCTTGGCAGAGCCCGGGGGTAAATGTGGCTCACCCAGTCCCTGGATACAACTCCCTATTTTATCAGTAGCCGTTCAGTGACCACCACGTGCTCGGAGCTGTACCAGACCAAGAGTTTATAAGGCTCAGAGTACTGGGCATTTAGGGAAGACCACTGCAGAGATTAGGGTGGCACTCAAGTGACCCAGATTCAATTCCCTGCTCTGCTAGACTTCTTACATGGCCTTGGGCAGGTCTTAGCCTCTCTGCACCGCAGAGCCCCAGCCCTGCCCTGCCTCACAGGGAGTTAAGGAGGATGAAGATTGTGAGATGCTCAGGCACGACGACAATAGGAGCCATAAATACCCTAGATAGATGGCAGCCAGGACTTTTGTGTTCTATCTGTGGTTCTGCCACTGTGTGTAACCTCAGGTGAGTCATTCAGCAGCTGCATGCCTCAGTTTCCCCATCTGTACCATGGTGATAATAAGCATCAATCTCAATGCAAAGCCCTAGGCGCTACTGTACCAGTGGACGGAGATACCTCACAGAGGGCTGAGTCCATTGGCTGGTGAGGCACAAGGCAGGACACAGTGGGCCCCAGGAGAAGTATGAGACATGCACCTGATCCTACACTTAAAGCCTTGAATGTGTGGCTGCACTCCATCCTGTGTGTCCTGCTACCTGTCTCCTGCTGAGCCGAGAGGCCGGCAATCTGCATGTCACTCGGGCTAAACCTTACCCACCATGCAAGAAGGGGAAGCCTCGGTTTGTAAGTCTCAGAGGGCAACCAGGACTTCCCTGTACAGGCTGCAGCAATCAATGTCACTCAAAAGGTCAGACCTGCTACCCTTCCTCCTCCCCAGCTGATACCCCCGCTGCCCCTCATCAGAAAGCCTCCTGGTCACAGTGAGATTTTCTCCCCTGAATTAATTCCCTGGCAGACAGGAATCAAAAGCCATGATCAAACATTCAAGGGCAGGAGGAGCTGACTGCCCTGATCTGGCAAGTGCCAGCAGAGGCTCAGAACTGGGTCACTAGGTGGGGAAGGTCGGGGGGGGGGTCCCTTTTGATCCCTCCCCACACAGCCTCCTACCAGATGCAGATGAGAGTTATTAGTGCATGGAACACAGAGAGGGCAAATTTCCTACGAGGGCAGCTTTTTTGGGGCGGGGTCTGGAACCTAGATCATGGGGCAGGGCCGTGTTTGTGCAGATCACGGGTCCCGTGCCGTGCCAGGGGGGCTTCCAGACATGACCATGCTACAAATAATCAATCATTATAAGGGACTGTCTCAGGGACTGGATGCTCAGGAGGTGCACAGCAAATTCGCATGAGCAGTGAGTCCAGGCCTCCACCCCACCCAGCACCCAGTGAAAGGAGAGGATAAGCCAGCTGGTCATGCAAAGCCCAGTGCATTCAGCCCACTGCACGCCTCCAGACTAGACATCCAAGGCCCATCTAAGTCCCTAGATAGGTGCCTTTGGTTTAGCGTCTGATCAGACTCTCCCTAAGCTCAGGGGCTGGCTAGGCAGCTGCTGCAGCAGCTCCCACTCCTCTCTCATTAAGGCAGGAATGCTGGGCTCAGGGATCCTTCCAAAATCCAATTCCAGGCCAACAGGCCCGTGTTTGCTCCCTGTCCCGCTTGCTGTTTACAGAGATAACAAAGAGGAATGTTCTCTGTAATTAAACTGTCTCCCCGCGTGCCTTCCACGGGAGATGGACAGGGGCTGGGGCCCGGCAACGTTCATCCCCTGTGCTGACAGCACCAAGACAGCGGGAGACGTGTACAAGTGGCAGAAGTGCCCAGGCCAGGGAGCAGCTGGGCGTGGGAGACGGAGCTCGGGTGGCTGGAGATGGGAGTCAGGCCCAGAGGACATTCCTGGCTTGGCTGGTGGTGGAAAGGTCTCTGCCAGCACTAGAAGCCCTTGGGGGGCTTAACTGGAAATCAAAGCAGTGACCGTGCATTGGGGCGACTTCTTTTTCCCTGTAGACTCCAGCTCTGCCACTCCCCCTGCTCGTGGAATAACCAGCTGTTCTCAGCCATCAGGGAGGGGACTGGGGATCTGGCAGGTCTTCTCCACGGCCCATAAGCGAGGTCTCTGCAGGCATCTGCAGCCCCACACACACTGCTCCGACCCATGGTGGGGGTGGGAGTATTGTGCTCCTGCCACAGAGGGGCTGAGACTCCACAGTGAGCTATAGGACAGTAGGCTCCAGGGGCCATGTCTACCCTGCAAGGGCGACCTCGCAGCACTCACTAGAAGCCTGAGCCAAACGGATCCAGTGGAACCTAGGGAGGGGGTGGAATCTCCATCCTTACAGGTTTTTACGGCCCGGCTTGACAAAGCCCTGACTGGGATGATTTAGTTGGGGTTGGTCCTGCGTTGAGCAGGGGGTTGGACTAGATGACCTCCCGAGGTCCCATCCAATCCCGATATTCTATGATCCTATGAAACACTCCAATGGCCTTTGGATCAGGCCCTGAGCAGCCATAGTCCTGCCCCAGCAAGCGCTGGGCTCAGTGCAAAACCCGGGACAGATTATAACAGGGCTGGTGCCACAGTCCCGGTTTGGAATGAGGAGTGGGATCTCCCCAGGACATCAGAGGGTGATGGGTCATGATTGGTGGCTGTTCTGGGAGTTGTCCACTCCTGGGCCCACTTATAGGGAGATTTCCATTGCCAAGTCAATGCACATTGCAGAGACCCCACTGCTGGGTAACGAGGATGAATTGGTGACGGGGGCTGGCAAGCCCCAACCACATGGCACCCCATGGAAAGCAATCGGCACACAAAGAAATTAACTGGGGTGGGGACCACATCTTCCCTCTACTGCATTCAGCACCATGGCCAGAGCAGGGAGGGAAGGTAGAGGGGAACCCCAGCTGAGGGCAGCCCGATCAGCCATCCAGCCTGGTGTGCCTGCAATGGGCAGATGCACCCGCACTTGCTGGGGGTCCGGGGAGCAGCTTAGCTGGTGACGCCATCCCATATGGCACCAGGCCCAGTAGGAAGTGGCTTTTCTGTCACCAACAGGGCAGAGTGAATGTCTTGGTATCTTGTGTTGCAGAGCATGGAAAGTCTGCTGCTCTTGGGACTCCAGACTCTTTCACAAGAGCCCAAGTGAGGAATCCAAAATGAACGGAGGAAGGTCTCCGGAGAGGGGAGCCCCTCACAAATACCCATGTGCCCAAGGGGGCTAAGGCCAAGACACAGGAGTCAATAGAAAGATCCTGAGACCCTTGTGTGAGGGTCTCAAGAAAGGCAGATGGGCCAGAAGGAAAGCCAGAATTCTGCTCTCTTCATCCGGGTTCCTAAGCAGATGTTGCAATGACCCAGGTCTGAGAAATGCCAGTTGCCACCCTCCTCCCCCGACAGTATCATTATCCCCATTTTACAGCACGGTAAACTGAGGCACGGGGAAGGGCGTGGCAGAGCCAGGAATAGCAGCCCCCGGCCCCTGCTTTCACTGCTCAATAACTCTCCCTCCGAAAGTCAGGACTAGAGCCCTGGTAGCCAAACCAGCATCCGGACCAGCCCCTCATCACCCTGCCCCCTCGTGCAGTCGCACTGTTCACCGATGCAAGGGGGGATGCAAAACACCACCATCCCGATGAGCACTGGGGTAAACTGCACCAGGGACAGAGCCACGATGGGTTGGGGGGTGGGCAGGCAGGGTGACAGCTTGGGTCCCCCAGAACCTTGCCAGGAGGAGAGGAGATTCCCTCCTGACCCCTGCCCGGGCCCTGAAACCCGACGACCCCTGGCCTTACCAAGCATGCTGGGCACCACGGCGATGAGCAGGCAGCGCAGGGCGAAGGCCGCGCGGCTGGCCAGATCCGGGCAAAGCGGCGGCTCGAAGGGCAGGAGGTAATAGAGTCCGTAGAGGACCCAGGGCGCCAGGAGCAGCGAGACAAAGACCGAGGACACGGCCTTCAGGTGGGAGCTGGTGCAGCAGCCACAGCACTGCCCCGGCGGGCGAGGGGTGGGCTCCTCGGGGCCACAGGAAACCGGCTCCACACCTGAGCCGAGGAACGGCTGCTCCTCCCTGGGGAGAGGCCGACCGGCCGTGGGGCGTGCCGGCCCCTCGCTGTGGGGCTGCGCCCTGCTTGGCTCTCTGCCAGCGGGCAGATGCTCCGTGTGCTGCACCATGGGGGGCTCTGCCCCCACCCTGTCCAGGAAGCAGGTCTCCTTGGGCACTGCCATCGCCACACTGTCTCCAGGCCCCGCCCAGCCAGCCTCCCGTGGGTCGCAGCCCCATGGAAGGATGAGGTCTTTGGGGTCCATTGCCATGGGAAGCCTGGGGTCCCCCTGCACTGTGGAAGGCCGGGGGTCCTCCCCCAGGAGAGGCCCAGCCCCCTGGCTATGTGTCCCTTCCACCGGCTCAGCCTCTGGGCCTGGAGAGTCGCTTGTAGCCAGGCTGAGGGAGGCCTCCTCCTCAGAGGTGGAGTGCAGCTCCTCGACGGAGGACTCGGGGCTGTCGGAGACAGGCGCCAGGGAGATCTGGGTGTCCAGGTCCAGGAAGGGCGAGAAGGAGAGGCGGCTCGGGTCTATGTCCTGCAGCTGGTCGATGAGGTCGGCAATGGACTCCTTGACACTGTCAAACTCCCGCAGCTGGTGGCAGCTGGCTGGGGCCTTGGGGGCTGTCATGGCTGGAGGGGTGGGGCTGCAAGGCAGAGACTCGTCAGAGGCCGGGGGAGAGAACAGGGTGTCCGACCCCCCTCCTGTGCCTGGCGATCCCCAGGCCTCATCCGCTGTCCTGGCAGGTGGGTCTCACCATCATGGAGGGGGAATCTGAGAGACAGAGAGGGGAAGGGTCTTGCTTAAGGTAACCCCACAAATCAATACCAGAGCCAGGGAAAGGACCTGGCAGTCCTGACTCCTGGGCTCCCTTGATCTAACTACTAGACCCTGTTCCCCTCAGGAGGTGGGAAGTCCAGATTCTCACCTCTGAGCTAACCGGTGGGACTCCTGACTCCCAGCCCCCTGCTCTAACCACTAGACCCCACTCCCTGTCATTGCTCCTGGGAAAATGCAATATGCCAATCTCTTCCAGCAAGGTTTCTCATGGGGGGGGGGTAGCGACTGACAGGGTCATTTTATTGGATTTGATTTGATGCCTGAAAAGCAGCTGTCACCGCAGATCTTTCTGGGGGGGAGGGGGAGCTCCATGTTATGTGGGGCAGGATTTCTCTTGGAGGGACAGGTGCTGTGATCCCCTCTCTCCTGCTGGCCCCAAGGATCAGGGCTAGGGGCTCAGGGCTCTTAGCGGAGACAGGCCTCTGCTTCCCTGGTGAGCAGGCTCCTCCTGTAGCCTGAAGATGCGGCTGAGACCCTGGAGCTAGATGGAAGGTGCCACCCCTGGGAAAGTGCTATGCAGACCCAGGGCTCCCATCGGGGCAGAGCCCTGCTGCCCCACAGCTTGTGAAGGGAGCTGGGATGGGGCTGGAGGCCGGCTCCAGCCGGCCAGTGTGCAGTCTGGATTTCAGACCCCATAGGGTCCAGGTGTGACAGGAGCCAGAGGGTTCAAGGGGAGTGGGGAAAGCTTTGTCTCCATGCAGGCTGCAGGAGGGATGAATGGGCCACTGAGCAGAAATTTCCCCAGTCTAAGACAGAACTCGTCCCTCCCCCAACGCAGGAGAGAGGGGCCCTGTGGGGCACAGCCCATGGGCTGGATGAGCCCTCAGGAATAGCCCCCAAATGTGCCATGGGGAAGCTGTGTCCTTATAACAGGGGCCTCATCACTGCAGTGGGACAGAGGACAAGTGACCCACACCCACGGGTGCCATGTTGCTGGGATACGGGAATCGCCTTGGTGCACAGATCAATGGGGCGGCTCCTTGGGAATCCCATCTCTGCTACCAGCCAAATCTGGGAGGAGAACTGCCCCACAATGCACCTGGATGGGGAATATATCCCACAGGGAGGTGGTCCCCCCGCCCCCAGCCAGCCATCGGCTCCAGCCCTGGAGCTGGAAGCGAAGTTGCTGGACCCAGTCCTATGTACTGTAATCTGGGAGATACCTGGGTGGGGCTGGGGGGGTTAAAGGCACGCAGGGATCCTAAGCAAACAGGTCTCTTTGGCGTATGTGCCCCTCCCTCTGCCTCCCCCCTTTCTGGGACAGCAGCATCCTCAGCGCAGCTGGGAAATTACACCAACCTCCGCCCCCCCCCCAGCACATATCAAAGCATTTCACCGTTGCTCCCAGGCTAGGAAAATGGGGTAACTTGTGTCCCTCCAAGATCTCCACTGCCCCCCTCCTCCCATGCTGATGGAAAGCAGAGAAGAGACATCTCAGTGAAACTCCACCTCCCCACCCCACCGTGTCTCCGTCCGGGGGCCCCCAGCCAAAGCCGACCCCTCAGAGCGACCCTAAAGTTAGACAAGGAGAGGACTCTCCCCCCCAACTCTAGTGGGATGGGAGGGCGATGGGGGGGGGGTCCCTGCTCTGTTAGGAAAAGGTCACTTCGAACAGAGTCGAGAGCTCAGAATACAAATGGATTTGAAACCTTCATCCCCCCCAGCCCTTTCCCCTCCATGCCCCCCATCGATCCCTGCCCCCTATTGCCCCAACTGTCCCCCACATCCAGCCCTGCCCCCTCCATGCCCCCCACATCCACCCCTGCCCCCATTGCCCAACTTCCCCCAACATCCAACCCTTCCCCCTCCATGCCCCCCCACATCCACCCCTGCCCCCATTGCCCAACTGCCCCCAACATCCAACCCTTCCCCCTCCATGCCCCCCACATCCACCCCTGCCCCCATTGCCCAACTGCCCCCAACATCCAACCCTTCCCCCTCCATGCCCCCCCACATCCACCCCGTCCCTACCCCCTCTGTATCGCCCCCAACAACCACCATCCACCTCCCCCGTCAACCCGGTCCCCTACATCCAACCCCCGAGCCTGCCCCCAATTCCAAATCACCTCCCTCCGACCTGCCCCCCATCTCCAGGCCCCGTCCCTCCTGCGCCCCGGCCGGCTCACCGCGTCCCCCGGGACTCTCCGCGCAGCGCCCGGGCTCGGCTCCGTCTCGGCAGCGAGTTTGAATGAAAACGCGAGTTAAGTTTCTTGCCTGGCCAAGGCGGCTCCCCCCCCCCACGCCCCGGCCCGGCCCGGCCCGGCCCATCCCCGCAGCTGGGCGGGGCCGGCCGCGGCCCCTAACCCGGGCCACATGGCTCTGAGCCCGCCAGCGGAGGATCCCAAAGCGCTTTGCAGACTCACCCTGCCGGGGAGGGGGGATTCTGGGGCCCGATTCTGCGCCGCTCACTCCCCGGTGAGTCGGGAGCCATTCAGCAGAGGCAGCCAACGCAGGAGCAGAGACCTTCAGCCCCCCCCCCACCCCCCCAGTCCCCTCTAAGGCCCAGCACTGTCCTTGTCCCTTCTCCAGCTGCAGCGGCAGCATGGGCCAGTGAGTAAGGGCATGGAGTGGGGCATTCCCAGGTGGGGGAACAGGCCAGTGCCTCACTTTCCCCCTCTTGCCCCTTGCCTGTTTAGGCTGTAAAATCTTCCCTGCCCTGCTTAGCACAATGGGGGTTAGTGTTCCTGTAATACAAATATGATATGGGGAAACCGAGGCACTGAGGGGACTTTCAAAAATATTACCCAGCAAGTCCCAACGGCAGGGATTGGGACCCAGGCAGCCTGACCTCTGCTCGGCTGCTCTTACGCAAAGGGCTTCTCTGTTAGTGGTATCAACCCTTGAGAGGAGACTTGATCCCCAGCCAGTACCTGCATGAGGAAGAGGCCACTAGCAGAGGGCTCTTTGATCTAGCAGGCAAAGGCAGAACAAGACACAAGGGCTGGAAGCAGAAATTAGATAAATCCAGCCTAGAAATAAGAGGCACATATTTGACAGGGAGAGGAATTAACCACTGGAGCAAACTTACCTGGGGGCATGGTACGTGCTCTACCCCTTGAAGTCCAGTCCTAGTTAACAGATGCACTAGCTCAGCTACAAGATATGGGCTGGATCCAGGAATCACCAGACAGCCCTCTGCAGATCAGACTAGCTGAGTGTCAGTGTCCCTCTGGGGGGTAGATTTGATGAACTCTCAGTACCCTAAAACCAGCACCAGGGGAACGTAACTGGGTCTCAGGAATGTCACCCCCCAATAGCACTCACATCTCAGAGGCAGGGGCCTGGGGTCCAGCTAAGAGTGCACTGGTTGGGTGTATAAGTTGAGGGCTGACCGTCCCTTTGCTGTACGGTGATCGAGTCCTCACCCAGCACTGAAATGGTTAAAGCTGGTTCTCTCTGTGCAGCGCCTTCCGGTCCCAGCCCAGATCTTAACTTGCATGGCATGTTCCATCCCTAGATCTCAAAGCACCATGGGCCAGGCTTACCGTCTCTGTTTTACAGATGGGAAAACTGAGGCACAGATGGAGTGACTTGCCCAAGTAAACTCCACCACAGAGGCTGTGGCAGGGCCAGAAATCAAACCCAGGTCTCCTGAATCTTAACCCCTCATGCCCATCCGTCTCACAGGATGGGAGCATGGTTCCTGCAGCTGCCCCTCTGCCTAATTCAGAGCCACCTCGCTCATTGCCACCTTCCTCTAACAGCAGGACTCCAGCGGGGAGCACACTCTAGCTGGGGAGACCAAAGCACAGAGAGGAAGGGACTTGCTCATGCCCCCCACCCAGCCAGTCAGGGGTAGAGAATCCAGGCCCCATCCCTAGCTCTAACCCCTCTTCCCACTGCCGGCCAGGGAACAGAACCCAGCTCCCCAGCCCTGTCCTGGTTGTATGGGAGGTTAAAGCACTCCTGGCTCCAAAGTGGGTGTCGCACTGCACTGGGGTGGAGCCGATAGCAGCCTCCTGCAGGAAGCATGGCCCCTGTGCAGTTGGGATTTCTCTCACTGTGGGGCCCTGTTGGGGGAGAGCAGTACAATTGGTGGTTACTGGTTCTCCCCCCACCCCCCATAATAGCTTTGAGAGCTGGGCTGAAATCCTCCAGGATGGGGTGATCTAAGGGCTTCTCTGACAACAGGGCCCTTTGTTCAGCAGCAGCCATGTGCTCAGTGTTGAGAGCCCAGCAGAAGGCACGGGGCGGGGGGCGCTGAGGATAGAGTTACACAAGCTGGTGAGGGGATCCGGCTGGATTCTACAGGGGTGGCAGAGGCAGGGTTATGCACCCAGACTGCTATTGGCCACAGGGCTAGGCTGGGCAGCTGCTGAGCTGGACCCAGGCTTCCCGCCTCTGGCTACTGGGGTTTGCAGCCCCTTGTGCATGTGGAGGAAAGAGACTGGCTGGTGGGATTTCTGGTGCCCCCCCCCACACACACACACTGACCCCACTGCTGTGACCCCCCTCAGCTCCTGGGGCAGGATGCCCCCCCCCCCATTTCCCAGTGGCTGGAGAAAGCAGCTAGGTCACAGTCTAATCTCCTCCAGAAGGGAAAGGCTGGCTCAGTAACCCACTCTTCCCAGACCCCCCAGCCTGAGGCAGGGGCATTAGCTGTGGGGACTGAACCTGGGTCTAGCAGCATGACCCCCTGCCTGAGCTCAGAGACCCAGTGTGGCTGGCTCATGAACCTTCATGTAGCCCAGACAGAGCACCCCACGGGGGGCTGGAGAGGGTCTGCAGTGGGAATAGCTCCAGCCCAAGGCTGCACCTATAGGGGAAACTTGTGCCTATTCAGTGAGCAGCAGCCAGGGAGCTTATGGCTGCACCTAGACAGACACCCAAGGGAGACAGGTGGGGCTTCCCTTGTCTGGCTGCCCCGGCTCAGAAGCAGGGCAGTTTGTCCCTGCTGTACGACTGCCACCCTCTGGGGGCTACCCCAGATCTAGAACCTTACATGGCTGGGGCTGCCGCCAAGCCAGCAGCCCTTTGTCACCAGCAGTGAAGAGAGTTTCCCTCTGGCATGTGTTCTGGTGACTAGGACTGAGTCTGTGTCAGGCCATTTGCAGTAAAGCAGGCAGCTGGGGGAGGGGTAGGAGGAGAGGGGAGCAGCACAGCAGAGATGAGTAGTTGATGGTGGTTTTTTTATTAAACAAACAAGGTTACAAATAATGAACTTTTCAAAACAAAATTATAAGAGTCCAGCTGGGAATCTCAGCCCACGGCCCTTAAAAACATGGAGAGGGCCCAACACACAAAAATCTCTCTCTAACTCCACCCCAGACTTGGCAGAGCCAGGCACAAGGGTTACACACCAGCCTTGCACATGGATGATCATGAGGGAGGTGTCTGGGGGGCAGGGAGGGAAGAATACCAATATTTGGCCTGGAAAGAGCTCCTTGGCCCAGCTGAGTTGGGTGGTCAACTGCTGACCCACCCCAGCTCCTTGGCCTTGGGGATGGCCTTGCTGAACACAGCACTAGCTGCTGTTATGGCTTTGAAGTGCCCGTGGCTCACTGCAGAACCCAGACTATGTGATCAGAGAGTGCCAAGCTCCCAGGGTTCCCTGTGCCAGCCTGCTAACCCAAGTGGCTCAGTTCCCAGCATGGGGGGGCATGTTGGCAAGACAGGGGCACACAGATTGAAAACTGAAAGCTAAGGCTGGCTGCAAATTCCTCTCCCATCAGGGCCCACCCACACTCAATCAGCCCCCGGAGTGGCTACAGGGAGAGCCTGGTTTGCTCTCCACTGACCCACCCTGGGAGAAGAGGGAGGCCTTGAGTTGTTTTGAGGCAGGGGGAGGAAGTGCTGAGTTGGAAGAATTCAGGAGGTGAGCTACAAAGACAAGAGGCAGGTGTGAATGCACCACTAGAGAAATCTTAGCAGTGGGCAGAGCTGCACAAGCCAGCGACCATTGCCCTGGGCCCAGCACACACTCAGAGATACTAGACTGTAGCCACTCTGGAACAACAAGCCTTAAATGCAGTCCTCTGGCTGAACAAATTGTCTCAAAGGTTGTTTTTTTAAAAACTGTTCTAAGGACACCAGTTTCAAAGCCAATACAAACAGCCCAGCTTAATACAAAGATGACAACAGAATTTAAGTGGAGTTTACCTTCAGCCATTTGTATTTCTCTCAGCTCAGAGGCCGGTCAGTTTCAACTTTTGTTTCTAGTCTGTTTCACTCAGGTTCTCAAACACTGGGACCTTGCTGCAATTCTTGGGTTGCAAAGGTCTGCAGGGAAGTTGTTGCTTTGCAGAGGGAAGCTTCCTTTGTCTCCTCCTAGTTTGAAGAGCACTAAGTAAAGGGGAAGTTTTCGAAGAGTCTTTTTTTGGGTTAATATACACACCAAGATTTTCTTAATAAACTTATGAGTCCAGGTACCCATCTGATTTAAGGGGCCTGATTTGTCAGAGGATGGGTAAAAAACAACCCAGCCCTCTTTAAGAGGTTCTCAAGTTGGACCCCCCCAAAACTGAGATACTCAAAGGCACTAGTAACTTCTGAACTGTAACTCTTGAAAGTTGGGGGTCAGACTTGGATTTCCCCTTTAGAAAGCTGCCCTCTGTGCTCACATTAGGTTGCCAAGCTCAGTTTTCCCAGCGGGGTGTATGTGAAGGAGAGAGTAGGTAGGAGAAGAGTGAACGTTTGCCTTGCCGCAAGCTTTGTGCCTGGGACCTTTGAGAGCAGCCCATCAGGACAGACTTCTAGGAAGGCTTTTCCCCTCTACACTTAGTCCCTGGGCAGACATCAGTCTACAGCCAGTAGCTTGCAGAGACGGTATTTCCTCCGGATTTCAGTGCGGACATCACCCTATGGGAGAGGGATTTCAAAGGGGACAGCTCAGGTGGGCAGTGCTTCGTTTGGGCCGGGGCTCAGCCCCAGCCCCTCTTTCATCACAAGTGGGGCACAGCAGGTGGGGTGTGCAACACTCACAAGGATCCCCCACATGGCAGGGGAGTCGGAGACTGGGACCTCCAGCACTGCAACACAGACCTCCCACTACTGCTCAAGTAACTCTGCCAACAGGCTCTGTTCCTTCAGTGGAGCAGCCCCTGTTCGGGGGCGGGGGGGGGGAGAGATGTGGCATGTTCTGCCATTGTGTTACAGGGGCATTATTTCCTAAACAGATGATCAGCACCACTGACTCCTGAGGGTAAGAGGAGCTGATCCGGCCACTTTACTGACAGATCAATAACCCTAGATTAGCACTGTGGAGTGGCACTAGGAACCATGTCACTGCTCAGCTCGGGGCCTGTCTCCATAGAAACAGGGCACATCTGAGCCCTGAGGAGGGGCAATGCCCATGAAAGGCAAGAACGGGCGAGATCCCATCCAGCCCCTTGGTCAGCCGGGTTAGGGGGATAGTGACCGAGCTGGCTCAGCGTGCTGGTCTCCTTACCACTTGGCTAAGCTTCCCCAGCAGTGGGAGAACGCGTAGCAACTCCTCGTCCTGGCGGTCCCCCAGCCAGCCGGGGATCGGGATCCAGTTGGAAATCTGCAGAAAGGGAAGGAGTGTTGGCTGTGCAAGAACCAGGCAGCCCCGCCAGCCAGCAGTTAGCCAGGGGAATGTGGAGAGATTAGAAATCCAGGGGCAAGAGTGGGGAGAAAGTGTAGACTCCTAGAGGTGCAGGGCTAGAAGGAACCTCAATCATATAATATCAGGGTTGGAAGGGACCTCAGGAGGTATCTAGTCCAACCCCCTGCTCAAAGCAGGGCCAATCCCCAATTTTGGCCCCAGATCCCTAAATGGCCCCCTGAAGGATTAAACTCACAATCCTGGGTTTAGCGGGCCAATGCTCAAACCACTGAGCTATCCCTCCCTTCAAGAGGTCAAGTCTAACCCCCCTGCACTGAGGGGGGACAAAGTCAACCTAAACCATCCCCAAGGGGTGTTTGTCTAACCAGTTAAACCTGCACTGATGGGGATTCCACCATTGCCCTTTGAAGCCTTGCAGGACCCATTAGATACACCCTCCCCCTTGGGCAGTGAGTCATTGATAACAACTCGGGTATCAGTTGCACCCCAACCATTAGCAATTTCCTCTCAATTGCATTTCCCGGGTTTGAGAGTTTCAGGTGAGATGGTCAAAAGCCTTTTTTAAAAAGACGCACCCCCCCCCACCCACTAGGCCGTAACCCCAAAGGGGGTTAAAGGAGAACAGTAGGTTGGTTTGGCAGGATTTGTTCTGGACAGATCCAGGCTGGCTATTATCCTCCATGTGCTCACAAACGGAGTGGTTAGAATTTGGTTGCGGTATCTTTCTGGGGAGTGAAGTGAGGCGGAGTGGTCTAGAACTTCTTTGGTCCTCTTTGTACACCAGTCCTCCAAGATCTTGCCCATCCTCCAGGAGTCCCCAGAGAGAATTGCTAACACGTCTCAGATTGCTTCAGCTGGTTCTTTAAGGAACCTAGAGTGAATTTTGTCAGGCCCTGCCAACGTGAATGTAGCTACCTATTCTTTAGCCTGCTCTTTCCCCATGTGACTTGTATTCCTTCCCCTTCGTTGTTGGTTTGTTAATTGCATAGCGTTAACCATCTGATCACAACTCACCTTTCTAGCCAAGAAAGGAACAAAACAGGCATTAAACAAACACCTCCAGCTTCTTGAGGTCATCCCTTATTAGCTCTGCCTCCCCACTAAGTGGGCTGTGCTTTCCTTTGTCTTTTATAGAACCGCATATGTCCCTTGCGAGGCATAATGCAGTTTGGGAATTAGCCTTTTGCACTTCATCCCCACATGTGTGATTTGTCTGGACACCTCTTCAACCATTCATCCACTTTTCCACTCTTTGTAGGATTCCTTTTTGGTTTTCAGGTTATTAAAGAGCTTCTGATGGAGCCACACTGGCCTCTTGCTATTGACTTCTCTGGACTCCTCATACTCTGCAGAGCTAGAGTGGGTGGGAACCCCTCTCCAAAATCCTGCTTCCTCTTGTGTTTATCCCCACTGATGGTCAGGCATGGCATATACAGGCAAACACCCCCAGCAGGACTTCAGCAGGGAAGGGTGCAGGGTTAGGATCAAGCATGGGAGACACTGGTCTTTAGGATGAGACTAAAGGACCCAACCTCTTGTGGTCTCTAATGCCCCTGGCACTTGGGGTGGCACTTGCTTTCAGGAGAAAGCCAGAGAGGCAGAGTGTAGAATCCAGCCAGGATGCTGGGGCAATCGTACATGGGGCAAGTCTTACCTTCAGCAGCCTAGCCTTGCTGGGTATTGTTTAGCTGCTGCATCACACCCCAGAAGCAGCTGCATTCCAGCAGCAGGGGAGTGCGACTGTTTGCAAAGCACCATAGGAACCTTGGGGATGAAAGGGGCTCAAATGACCCTCTTATGCTTTTGACGGGAAGCACGTCTCACCTATGCCCCGTAACACACGACTCCCCTCTCCCCAAAGGAGGTGGGGAGCTGGGGAAAGAGACCTCTGACCCGCTGCATGGCACCAGATGGGGGTGAGCAGGCAGAGGGTCACACTGCCTTCGGAGAGCTCACCCCCAGCCTGTGCAGGCAGAGCCATGCTAGCTGCATCCAACACCCCCCAGTTACCTGGTAAGGGAACCCTTGGAGGGAATCATCCAGGGCCACTGTCCTGGCCAGGTCTCTCTCCAGGATGGAAAGGTCCTTCACGTAGTAACCCTGCAGGCAGAGACAGTCCTGCTGATAGAGGCGGTGCCTGGGGGGGGAGAGGCCAGGGCAGGATAAGAGTCTGAGCGGGGGCAGGGAGGAGACCTGCACCTCTTGCCTGGGACAGTCACCTGATCAGCTTCTTCTGAGGGTCCAGGACATCCAGGATCTTCTCTGTGTAGTCCTGCTTTGCAGTAGTGAAGATAAAGATCTGGGGGAAGAACATGCAAGCAGGGCTTGGGAGCAGCTCCCCCATGGTCGTGTCTGAGCAGCTCCCAGACACAAATGGCGTTAGCCCCACTCACCCCCCACCCCCATATCCACAACCCTCCTCTCCCAGGAGCATCACCGGCTGTGACCAATGCGGAGCCGGAGGAACAGGGAGATGAACGGATGTGGTCACACAGGGAGTCAGTGGCAGAGAGGGGGTTGACCCTGGGACCCAGTGATTCCAGAGATCTCTTCAGTCCAGAGAGGAGCCCCCAGCTGGCCTCCCCTCACCACCCACCCAGACAAGCCCACGGACCTCCAAATTCAAGCCTGGCTTTGGATCTGGATTCTGCAGCTGGGTCCTCTCCCTATCGCAGATGTCCCAGCACATCCCTTCCTCCCACACAGCGAGCATCGTTACTCCCTTACACCTCCTGGCGTGGTGCAGTGTCCCCACCCCCAGCACATCCGTGCAGTGCCCTGGCTGTGGGAGAGGGAGGCCAGGGGCCCAGCAGGTACCTCATAGGCTTTGGAGAGAGTTTCCAGGAACTCCTGCACGTGGGGGCGCAGCTTCATGTAAACCTCAAGGAAACCAGGGGGCAGGAAGCAGGGATCTGTATTAATGGGTCCAGCCTCCATCCCCTGCACCGCAACCCCCGCCCCACCCAAACAAAACAAAAAACCCCTCCAGCAAGGGCTTCTCATTCAGCACCAGAGACAGAGGGGGCAGCAAGTCAGCTCAAAGGCCCATCGAGCTGCGGATCTGGTCCCCAGGAGCCGCTGGCTCCGGGGGATGGCCCAGTCCCTTGGCATGCAGGGTAAGCCCACTCCTTCCTGACCCCCATGCAGGCTTGGCTTGTGCCCTGAAGCAGGAGGATCAGTGGTGCTTGCGGTTTGGATTTTAGCTACTGCAACTGCAGACGGGAAGGGACTGCTCTCCCTGCACTGCCCACCGGCTGGGGAAGGCCCCGGAGCCCGATTGGCACGGGAGGGCTGCGGGAAAGGACCGAGGCAGGGAGGCCAGGTGAACACGGCTCTCGAGCCCCATCTAGTGGGCGGATCGGGGGCAGGGCCGATCTCCCCACTTCTTTCCTTGCTGCCACCTCCAAGGGCAAGGAGCCCCCCCCCCCCAGCTCCCCCCCCACCTTGCCCCAATCACACCCCAGGCTGCTCAGCAGCCCCTGCCAGGCACTAACCCGATAAGCATCCCCCTGGAAGTCTGTGAGGAAGGTGCAGTCGGCGTCCCGGCTGGAGGTCAGGGAGCAGCAGACCAGGGTCCCCTCCTACAAGCAGGGAGTGCGGAGCTGCTTTTAGCGCCCTCCCCACACGCGAGGCCCCCACCCCAGCAGCACCTCGAGCTGGCACAGCAGCCACGATGCACTGTACGGTGGCGCCAGGCCCACGGTGGGGATTTGGCTCCTTTGTGATCCCTGCACAGACACCCCCTAGCTCACCAGCTCCAGGACCAGCGTGCTCTCAGGGGTGCTGCGGGTCTTGATGGGAGTTTCTTTCCTGGGGGGCTTCTGGCTGGACCTGGGGGGCAGGGCCTTGTGGATGAAGCTGGATGGGTGGGGAAGCAGAGAAAGGGGATTGGAGCTTCAGGGGTACAGCCACCCCCCGCATCCCAGGGAGCGCCGTACTCACGGGCTCAAGATACTGGTTTCCTCTGGCTCATCCGATGGGAGGTTCCCGAAGTACACAACTCCACCCGTAGGCTGAGCCCCGGGCTTCCCTCTCTGCCCCCGAGGGCTCTCTGGCTCTGTAGGGACAAAAGCCTGGCTTCAAGATGGCCCTAAGTTTCAATGGGGACAAACTAGGACTTTGGGGCAACCAATGGGGCAGCACCCAGAGCCTGCAGGCTGGGGCTGAGGGGACCCAGTCCAGTTGATGTCCATGCAGCACAAACACAATCCCCAGAGTCGCCGACAGTGACCCCCCAGACCGAACCCTGGGCCTCCCCACACTCAGCTGCTGCCGGAGGGCTCCTGGAGGGCAGGCAGTGCCCAAGCACCCTCGCTGGGGGCAGCCGGCCTCACACCCAGCCCCGAGGCAGGGCACGGAAGCGCCTGGTCATCAGGGGCCCAGCAATTCAGCCAGCCCCACTTACCCTCCGTGCCCAGGGGAGAGAAGCAGACGACACCCAGGGGTGGGCCCTGGAGGGAAGCCGCCTTGCTTGCTGGGCTGGATGGGCACGGTTCGAAATGCACCTTCAGGGCCCTTCCCGTCAGCGGGGACACGGGCTCTGCGGGAGGCAAAGGGGGCAGGCGGTTACAGTCCGTAGGAGGTGGAATGGGGAGGGGGGACCCACAGAAGAGTCAGCACAAGGCATCAGCTCTGCAAGGTGCTGGGCACACAATGCCAATGGGGTGGGGGGGGAGCGCTCTGGGACACCACCCTCCCCAGCCTGAGCCCCCTCACCTGTAGGGCCATCCTCTCGCCAGCCTCTCCCCTGGCTCTTCCCCCCTCTGGGGGCACTCGCCTTCCGAACTGGGGGTCCCAGATCCTCCACATCGCTACTGGTCTCTCTGGGGCTGAAGGGCTTCTTCACCCGGGGCGTGATCTTACCCGAGCGCAGCATCATGGTGCGGACGGGCAGCTGGGGACGGTGGAGGAGACAGAACCACCCAGACCCTTCAAACAACCCACCCTGCGTGGTTAGCGGTCAGCAGTAAGAGACTCAAGAAGGCTCAGCCCCTTCTCCAGCATCAGCGCCCCGGGGATCTCAAAGCACATCGCAAACAGCGACTGACCCTCAGCGTTGGAGCTGCCAGACCGGATCAGACCTGGGACCCATCTCCGACAGCGGCCAGAACCAGATGCTTCAGAGGAAAGTGCAACCCCCAGCACACGCAGTGAATTGTTAAACTGGCTCCAGGGATGTCGGGGGGTGGGAATTCCCCCCCTACGTGAGGCTAACGCTTTTGGGGGAAACACCCCTCTATTCCCCTCCATAGAAAGGCCCTCACGAGCGACTCGCCCGAGGGATCAAGGCCTTAGCTGCGCCCAGGGCCGGCAGCAGAGCTTGGGGGGGTGGGAGAGTGAGTCACCCCCAGAGACAGAGGCGCTTGGAGAGGAGCAGGCCCAGCCAGCGGGGCACCTAGCAAGTGCCTTTGGAGCCATTTAGGGGGAGAAAGGGGCCAGGACCCCCAGAGGAAGTGAAATCGGTCCATCCCCCACTCTACAACAGCCCCAACCCAGGCCGGGCAGGAGAGAGCCGCCAGCCAGGCGGCGCGGACACGGCTATAGCCAGGGCCCTGGCTGGGAGCCGCAGCCGAGAGGCCACTGAATGAACACAGCCCAAATCGCCTTCTGGCCAGGGGCAGGCTCGCTCCCAGGCAGGGGGGGCCCACGGCTCCGGTGATGGCGAGGCAGAGGCGTCATGGCTGCCCTGTCACTGCCAGGCCTGCCCCAGACAGAAGGGGTCACACAGCCCCAGCTGAGATGAACATTACAGTTACTTTAGTACCTGGCCCTCCCTAGCAGCCACATCTGCTCCAGCATCCCCCATGGGCGTGACCAGGGCTTTGGCTTGCCAGCCACCTGCCCCAGGTGCAGGGATCGCCACAAGTTCAAAGCGGCCGCTTGGCCCAGGCGTGAACCCCCTGCACAGGGGGCAGGGAGCCAGGCCTCAGCAGCAGGGCCAGGGGGACATCATGGTGCAACACAGGAGGGATCCCCATCAAGCCACCTCCTCTCCCTAGCTCGGTTCATCCTCAGGGTGTAAGCATAGCCCAGAGACTGGGGGGAGCCTTGTCTGCTCAAATAAAGAGACCAACACCTCTTCCCTCTTTCTGTAACTGGCACCAGGCAATACAGCAATGGGCGCTTCAGAAAACCAGCTGCCCGTTACAACAAACGGGGGGTCCTGGTTCCAGGAGAACCGAGATTTTGTTCAAGTCTCTCTGAGGCCTGAAAAGGCCCAGCCCAGAACTGGTAACACTCACCTGACCTAGAGACCACAGCACATCAGGAAGAAGGGTCATAGAATAAAAGCCCCCAGGGCACTGTTTTATTGGCAGGGCTGGTTAGTAACACAGCCCAGCTGGGTTTGCAGGTAAGCTGGGTGCATTTAAAGGGACGGGAGCTTTAAAAAAAAAAAAAAAAAATCATTCTAACACACAGAGCCGGAGACTCAAGCATTCAAGCCCGAAACGAATAACGTACCCCAGCTTTCTAACGGGTGCATGCTAAGGCTCCGGAACGTGAGGGGTTAATAGCACTGGCCGGGGCACTAGGTAGGCAGGTGCTTACAAACTTCACCCACACAGGTCTCAGGAGGTCTCTCATTCCTGGCCTGCGGCTTCCAGCGCTATTCCAGTTCCCTCGCCCTGCCAACGCCCCTCGACCCTGACCCGCAGGCCCTGCAGCTATTCCAGCCTTGGGTCACCCCCCACAGCCCTGCCAACGCCCCTCAATCCTGACCCGCAGGCCCTGCAGCTATTCCAGCCTTGGGTCACCCCCCACAGCCCTGCCAACGCCCCTCGACCCTGACCCGCAGGCCCTGCAGCTATTCCAGCCTTGGGTCACCCCCCACAGCCCTGCCAACGCCCCTCGACCCTGACCCGCAGGCCCTGCAGCTATTCCAGCCTTGGGTCACCCCCCACAGCCCTGCCAACGCCCCTCAATCCTGACCCGCAGGCCCTGCAGCTATTCCAGCCTTGGGTCACCCCCTACAGCCCTGCCAACGCCCCTCAATCCTGACCCGCAGGCCCTGCAGCTATTCCAGCCTTGGGTCACCCCCCACAGCCCTGCCAACGCCCCTCGATCCTGACCCGCAGGCCCTGCAGCTATTCCAGCCTTGGGTCACCCCCCACAGCCCTGCCAACGCCCCTCGATCCTGACCCGCAGGCCCTGCAGCTATTCCAGGCTTGGGTCACCCCCCACAGCCCTGCCAACGCCCCTCGATCCTGACCCACAGGCCCTGCAGCTATTCCAGCCTTGGGTCACCCCCCACAGCCCTGCCAACGCCCCTCGATCCTGACCAGCAGGCCCTGCAGCTATTCCAGCCTTGGGTCACCCCCCACAGCCCTGCCAACGCCCCTCGACCCTGACCCGCAGGCCCTGCAGCTATTCCAGCCTTGGGTCACCCCCCACAGCCCTGCCAACGCCCCTCGACCCTGACCCGCAGGCCCTGCAGCTATTCCAGCCTTGGGTCACCCCCCACAGCCCTGCCAACGCCCCTCGATCCTGACCCGCAGGCCCTGCAGCTATTCCAGGCTTGGGTCACCTCCCACAGCCCTGCCAACGCCCCTCGATCCTGACCCGCAGGCCCTGCAGCTATTCCAGGCTTGGGTCACCCCCCACAGCCCTGCCAACGCCCCTCGATCCTGACCCACAGGCCCTGCAGCTATTCCAGCCTTGGGTCACCCCCCACAGCCCTGCCAACGCCCCTCGATCCTGACCAGCAGGCCCTGCAGCTATTCCAGCCTTGGGTCACCCCCCACAGCCCTGCCAACGCCCCTCGACCCTGACCCGCAGGCCCTGCAGCTATTCCAGCCTTGGGTCACCCCCCACAGCCCTGCCAACGCCCCTCGATCCTGACCCGCAGGCCCTGCAGCTATTCCAGCCTTGGGTCACCCCCCACAGCCCTGCCAACGCCCCTCGATCCTGACCCGCAGGCCCTGCAGCTATTCCAGGCTTGGGTCACCTCCCACAGCCCTGCCAACGCCCCTCGATCCTGACCCCCGGGGACCTATTCCAGTGTGGAGCCCCTCCCTGCAGTTCTGCCGCTGCCCCTCAGTCCCACCCCCACCCCCCACTCCAGCCCTGGGGTTCGTCAGCAGCAGCTGCCGGCCATGCCAATTGCTGGGGTGTTTCCCCTGCTACGATCAAATGTCCATGCTGGGCTGGGTAACGACCCGACAAAGTCATTTTACTTCTGACCTAAACCAGAAATTAAGACATAAGGGGCTAGTAGTTGGCGACGGTGAGTCAGGACTCTGAGTTCTGTCCCCAGCTGTGTCACGGACTCACTGTATTGCTGTGGCCAAGTCACTTCCCCACTCTGTGCCTCAGTTTCCCCATGTGGAAAGCAGGGTCAGTCTACCCCCCCAGAGGGACTGTGGGGCTGCGTTAATGGCTGAGCTCCTGGGATGGTGCATGCTCGCTGCAAATATTGTCACAAGTGGATTTGCTCCTTACACCATCTGTGAGTCCTGGGGAGACTGGACAACGCCGTCTCGTTTCCTCTTTGATTCTGCTGGTGGTGGAGGGTTCACGTGGGAGAAGGACGGAAAGATGAAACCCCCGTGCCTGGAGTCTGTCAGACACACATTGCTCCAGCCCCGGAGCCCCCCAGACCGAGCCCAACTCTGTGGTCCTTGTGGTGCCGGTCAGATTCCAAACAGCCCGCAGGGGGCACCCCACTCCAGCTGTGAGGTGTCCTCGGGCCGGCTGGGTGTTTTCCATGGGGACGCGAGGCCCCCAGAAATGCTGGTGGATGTTCCATGGAGGCCTCAAAATACACAGCCCGGCATAAAATCTTCTGCTTCACTCACAGGTTCGTGGCCAGGCGACCTGCCATCAGGAGCCTGCGCTCAGCCCTGGGTGCCATCTCTGGGATCTGGAGTGGGAATTATTTCAAGCTGCAGCCGGAGCCCGAGAAAGAAGGGGTGGGAGGGGGCGATACCTGTGCGCGCACGTGTATATGTGTGTGCATACATGCACATCTGTGTGTGGGGGCGTGCACAGGCGTGTTTGTATATGCACTCATGAGCCTTCACGTGTGTACCTGTGAGCAGGTGGGCGTGGCTGTGCATTATCACACATCCCCAGGCTTTATCACTCCCTCCCCCCATCTCAGATTAGTTTAAAGATCACAAGATTTTTTTTTTAATTCACAACGTGGGGCTGGGTTTCTTTGCCTCCTGGCTGTTGAGTCTCTGGGTGTCACCTTTTCAAGCTTTCTGGGCAGCCTGGCAGGCGAGAAACGTGCAAGGGATTTAAATGCAAGCTCAGAGTCTGATGAAATCACCTGACTCCAAGAACTGGGGCTTCAAGGAAAGCACCTGGTATTGTGAGACTCAGGTTAAGATCACGAGAGCTGGCCACATTGTTTCAAGGGCTTTCTCTGCCGGACACTCACAACCCCAGTGCCCCAGGCTGCTTTGCAATGGGAAGCCTAACAGATCCCAGCTACCGCATCCTCCTGCCCTGGACAGGATGGTTCCCTTTGCCGTGTATTCCCCAGGGCCATGGGCCAGCCCATCCCTTCCGAGGCTATTCCACACCTTGCTAGATCTCACCCTCAGGACCCATTTCCTGCTAGTGCCCAGCACCATGCTCTGAATCCGCTCTCAACAGCATCCCAGAAGCAGCCGCATTTCAGCAGCCTGGTTAGCCATCTCTGGAGTGGCTGGAGCTATGAAATGTCCACACTTATTGCTTCCTGCACCCTGCAGCCTCAAGTAGCCAAGCGCAGTTGTTCAGCAGCCTTTGAGTCCCAGACTTCAGACACACATCCCGCTCTTTCTCATGGCGACTTGACGTTAGTTCTTTCTTGATGCGTTCTCACACTCGGGGTTGGAATCCTCCAGCTGTCCCGGGTGGAAGGCAAACAATAGACGCTGTTGGTAGCACAAAGCCTCTAGGCCTGTCAAGGCCACAGCACATGCCTCAAAAAATCCACCGGGGACGACCAGGCCCCACCTCTGCGATGCAGACCCCGCTTAGCCATGATTTCACAGCCTGTTCCCGTGTTGGTTTGTCGTCCTGGGACAGAGCTGCCCTTTGGCAAGCGCTTTGGGTCTAGGGGTGAGAGTTGAGTGTGCTGGCGGGGAAGGAGCGAGTCCTTCCGCCACTGTTAATTGTGACCGGGGCTTTCCAGCTCCTTTCCTGGAGATAAAGCCGCCTGTTTCGGGAAACAGCTCCAGATAAGGGAGTGGGGCCAGAGCGCTGGCTTCTGCCGAGCTCTACCCCGGCCAGTGCTTCCCTTTCTGCCTCTCCCGCTCCTTCGCTCCTTCCAGAGCGGGTCGGGCTGGGAGCCTGTTGGAACGCTGCTTTGCAAACAGAGAGCCATCAGTGTCATGAGTCAGGAGGCCTCAACCCCTGGTTCCGGTGATAGCTGGGCGGGGCTTGCCTACTTCCTTGCCACCCTGCTGCTGTGACTCAGTGGGTGACACGCCCTGGAGCCCTGAGATGAGGCTGGCACGGAATGGCCCTGGAGCCAGGGGCTCCTGTAGAGTGATGGTGAGGCAGGAGCCCTGAGTGGCGGGGAGATGCTGGCTGGGGTCGGGGGGGGGAGGCACATACAGCACCGATGCATGAGGCTTTAAGACCTATGCCCACTTTGCGTGGAGGGCCTTAAAGCTCCCCAGGGAGCATCTGTAAACGCAGGAGCTGGCCAGGGCATTCCTGGGTAAGGCCCCAGTGCTGTGTGGAAAGGTGCTTCCCCGGGTATCTGAGAGCAGAGAACGCATTGGCTCCATGGGAAGGGATGTGGGGTTGGGGGTGCAGGAGCAAGGTCCCTACCCCCCTGGGATCATTGCAGATGTAAAGGCCGGAGCTGGTGCTTGCCCTGGCTGGATGCTGGCTCATTACTGACATTCTGGGCTCCAGTGGACGCAGAATTCTTCCTTTCCCTGCAGAGCAGCAGTTAAACAGCCCAGAAGTGGCTGGCAGAGAGCTAGGGCCCTGGACATGCCAGGCATGGTCCAGGCTCAGGCACTTGGCCAAACTGGGGGAGAAAGGCTTAAATTAAAAACACAGCGACATATTTTATTTTGCAAAAATAAATTACCCCAAAAACACAACAGAGGAGAAGGGATGGGGTGCAGCAGGGGAGCCCCGCATTGGCCTGACTCTCCCCGGGCGAGAGGCTGGGCAGTGCCCTGATGGAAGCAGGCAGGGGGGCTGCACAGGGGTCTGGGAGGGAGCGCCACCGAGGGGCAGCTAGGGGCAAGTCTGGACTACGTGTTGGATTAGCAGTGCATTCAGGAGGCATTAGGGAGGGCCCGCCTCCCGCTGTGCCCATCTCTGACCCCTTCCCCTTCTGCCCCCAGCCCCAGGAGCCTCCACCCCTGCGAGGCCCATCTCAGCACACGCCCTGCCCATTCCTGCAGAGCCCACCTGCTGGCATGTTCTGGTGTGTCTGTCTGCCCCCTCCTCCGACTGCCCTGGCCCTAGGAGCACCCTCACGGGCGGGGGCCACCCCTCTCTGGCTGTACCACTCCCCCTCAGGTGCCCATCTCATGGTGTGCCCATGCCCACCATGCCAGCTCTTGGGAGCCCACTCCTAGGCTGAAGGGAGCGTGTGGCTCCCAGCAGAAGCAGACAGTGGGACAGGCCGGGTGAGGGTGGAACAAGGACCCAGCCCAGCTGGGAAGCTCGCCTGGCATGCGCTGGTGGGCCCAGGCAACGGAGCTGGCTGGGCAGATGGAGTCCAGGGCACCTCCCGTGGGCTTGAGGGTGGGATTCCAGGGACTCAAGCGTTATCACTGCTGGGCAGAGCCGGGAGAGGAGCACACGGCAGGCGTCAGTGTGGGGGGGGGGGGGGCGCAGCACAGCAGTGTCTGATCCCAGAGACTCGACTCCGAGCAGTGGCCAGGCGAGAAAAGCCGCCCAGCCCTGCACCAGGGAGAGGGGGCAGGGAGAGGGGTTAGTTACAGACAGACACAGACGCTTTGCCTCGGGCGCTCCAGACGAGTTCAGGTGTGTGAGGGGCGGGACTTGGGTGGGTGCTGGTTTGCACGGCGGGGCTGCGGGGGCTGCAGAGTGAGCTTGTGTGTGTGTGTTTGCATGTGTAGGTTTGCACGATGGGCTAGCGTGTGCGTGTGTGTTTGCACGATGGGCTAGCGTGTGCGTTTGCACGATGGGCTAGCGTGTGCGTGTGTTTGCACGATGGGCTAGCGTGTGCGTGTGTGTTTGCACGATGGGCTAGCGTGTGTGCGTGTTTGCACGATGGGCTAGCGTGTGCGTGTGCGTTTGCACGATGGGCTAGCGTGTGCGTGTGCGTTTGCACGATGGGCTAGCGTGTGCGTGTGCGTTTGCACGATGGGCTAGCGTGTGCGTGTGTGTTTGCACGATGGGCTAGCGTGTGCATGTGTTTGCACGATGGGCTAGCGTGTGCGTGTGTTTGCATGATGGGCTAGCGTGTGCGTGTGTGTTTGCACGATGGGCTAGCGTGTGCGTGTGCGTTTGCACGATGGGCTAGCGTGTGCGTGTGTGTTTGCACGATGGGCTAGCGTGTGCGTTTGCACGATGGGCTAGCGTGTGCGTGTGTGTTTGCACGATGGGCTAGCGTGTGCGTGTGTTTGCACGATGGGCTAGCATGTGCGTGTGTGTTTGCACGATGGGCTAGCGTGTGTGTTTGCACAATGGGCTAGCGTGTGCGTTTGCACGATGGGCTAGCGTGTGCGTGTGTGTTTGCACGATGGGCTAGCGTGTGCGTGTGTGTTTGCACGATGGGCTAGCGTGTGTGTTTGCACGATGGGCTAGCGTGTGCGTGTGTGTTTGCACGATGGGCTAGCGTGTGCGTGTGTGTTTGCACGATGGGCTAGCGTGTGCGTGTGTTTGCACGATGGGCTAGCGTGTGCGTGTGTGTTTGCACGATGGGCTAGCATGTGCGTGTGTGTTTGCACGATGGGCTAGCGTGTGCGTATGTGTTTGCACGATGGGCTAGCGTGTGCGTGTGTGTTTGCACGATGGGCTAGCGTGTGCATGGCATGCTAGCAGATGTGGATGTGATGGCTGGGTTCTCACGCCGTTTGCACCCTGCCTGGCAGGGATTTCGCAGTGCCAGGGCTGCAGGGAGGTGGCTGAGCAGGGTGGCTAGTGTCCAGTAACTGGCTTGCTGCGAGGCTCACAGCCTGGATTTGCCCCTGTAGGGAGACACTGTTTTAAAGCCCTGTGTCCCCTCGACCACCAGGCGTGGACTCGAACATCCTGCCCTGTTGTGAAGCCACACTCCCATTTTACCCCTTGGACAGCATGGCTGGATCGGGGAGAGACTGGAGACTGAAATCCCCCCGTTCCCATTGCCCTCTGCCTTCCTCCGTCACTGCCGCCCCAAGCTGATCTCAGCAGCCGCTCTCCCATCAGCTCCCAGCTCTCACCCCCATGGCTGGCACTCGAGGTGAGGGTCTGGCTGCACTGGGAGCAAGGGGGTGACTTTAGCAAGGCTTGCATCAGGGCCTGCCTTGGAGCCAGCAAGCCCAGGGGTGAGTGGCAGGTGAAGGCAGCGTCGGTCAGACTGGCTGATCTGAGGGGAACCCTGCATTTTGTGGCATCACCCCGAGTATGCACGTGGGAGGGCTGGATGGAAACAGGTCAGGGCGCCCCCAAACCGCTCCCTGCCCGCCCTGTCCACGGCTGGGCTCCCCCCCGGTCACGCCGGCCTGCCCCGGGCGCAGTGCCCGGCGATGTCCCGCAGCAGCGTGTCCTCGCGTGGCGACCAGGGCCGGGCGTAGCTGCCACGCTGCAGCAGGATGCGGTTGAGCGTGTGCTCGTAGTTGACGTGGCGCCGGGCCATGAGCAGGTACTCGCGGCGCTCCAGCAGCGGGGGGCAGTCGCAGGCGTTGGAGACCCACACGTACTCCCGGTGCACCAGGGGGAAGCGGTTGCGGTAGGTGTGCTTCACCTGCACGTCGTAGCGCGTCTCCTGCCCGATCGGCCGCTTGGCCAGGATCCGGGCCCGGAACACTGCGGGCGAGAGCCGAGTGGGGGTGGGGCGGAAGGGGAGAGGGGGCGGAAGGGGAGCAACAGGCCAGGCGGAAAATCAGCTGCCCTGGGGGGCTGGGGCGTGGGACATGGGGCCCCTCCGCCTCTAGGGGGCGCCACCTTCAATCCACCCCACTGGGGGAACTGGCTGCCCTGGGGGGCTGGGGAATGGGACATGGGGCCCCTCCGCCTCTAGGGGGCGCCACCTTCAATCCACCCCATGGCGGAAAACTGGCTGCCCTGGGGGGCTGGGGCATGGGACATGGGGCCCTTCCGCCTCTAGGGGGCGCCACCTTCAATCCACCCCACTGGGGGAACTGGCTGCCCTGGGGGGCTGGGGAATGGGACATGGGGCCCTTCCGCCTCTAGGGGGCGCCACCTTCAATCCACCCCTCGGGGAGAACTGGCTGCTGTGGGGGGCTGGGGCGTGGGACATGGGGCCCTTCCTCCTCTAGGGGGCGCCACCTTCAATCCACCCCTCGGGGAGAACTGGCTGCCCTGGGGGGCTGGGGCGTGGGACATGGGGCCCTTCCTCCTCTAGGGGGCGCCACCTTCAATCCACCCCTCGGGGAGAACTGGCTGCCCTGGGGGGCTGGGGCATGGGACATGGGGCCCTTCCTCCTCTAGGGGGCGCCACCTTCAATCCACCCACGGGGAGAACTGGCTGCCCTGGGGGGCTGGGGCGTGGGACATGGGGCCCTTCCTCCTCTAGGGGGCGCCACCTTCAATCCACCCCACCGGGGGAACTGGCTGCCCTGGGGTGCTGGGGAATAGGACATGGGGCCCTTCCGCCTCTAGGGGGTGCCAGTTCTGAGCTGGCCCCAGAGTGTGGGGGGACTGGCTGGCTCAGGGGGTGGGGAATGGGACATGAGGCCTTTCCCCTATAGGGGGCGCCAGCTCCAATCCACCCCACAGTGGGGAACTGGCTGCCCTGGGGGTGTTGGGGAATGGGACACGGGGTTCCCCTCTAGGGGGCACCGGCTCTGATCCAGCCCAAGTGGGGAGCCTGGGTGGCCAAGTTTTTTTTGTAAAAAAGACAATGTGGAGCCAAGCTCAGTGCCCACCGTGCCCCGGCAATCCCTTCCCGGGTCTCCTGGCCTGTCCCAGTCCCGCGTGGCCCCTGTGCCTGCCCCCGGCTCCCTCTCCCTGCCGTGTTCACGCTCAGCCCCCCGACAGGGGGCTGGGCCAGGGGCTCTTACCGAAGTCACTCTGGCAGTAGTGGCGGATGCGCTGGGACTTTCCCTTGGGCGTCTGGCACCTGCCGCAGCTCCCTATGGGGCACAAAGCCAGGGCAGTCAGTGGGGGGTGGAGGATCGTTTGGGGGGGGATGCAGGCAACCCCGGTACCTGCCCGACAGCTGCAAGCCCCAGCGGAAGCCCCCAGGGGCCGAGGGATGCTGTGTTGTGTCTAAGGGTGGGGCTGGGAGGGAGGGGGCTGTGGTGGAGCATTAGCAGCCCTGCCGGGTGGGCGGGGGGTCCCACATCCCAGCAGCCAGGGGAGCCCCATGGACAAACGGGCCTGGGGCCAGGAGGATGTTTAGCTCCGGATCCAAACTTCCCCCAGGGCCCTAGGGGCTCAGATCTGGGGCTTTGGTTCTGCCCGTTGGAGCGCTAGGGGCCAGGGCAGAACTGCAGTTCGGATCCCGGTCTGGAACCCCTCTGGGGTGGGGCGCTTCTGTAGCCCTGGCCTTCCCCCCTGCCACCCCCATGGTGCTATATCTGCCCCCCACAGCAGAGCTGGGATCCTGCTGCCAAGGTGGCTTCCCCTGGGCTCTGCAATATGCCCCCATGGGGTAGCATCCTGCCCCAGTCCACTCCAGTAGTACTGTCTGTCTATCGAGGTCCTGTCTGTCTATCGTCTGGGCCCTGGAGGGAAGACCCATGAGGACAGAGCAGGCACCTGTTTGCGTTGTGTCTGTGGGTCCCCGCCGGGCCCTCTCCGTGGTCGTGTCCCTGATGCTGAGGTGCGTGGGGGGCACCAGTGTGGTCCAAGGCCCAGGCTGGGGCACGCCGGGTGGGTCCAGGTCGACCCCTCTGGGCTGAGGCTGTCGCAGAGGGCTGGAGTCACCCTGGAGGTGCCCGTGCCGCTCCCTGGGGAGCCAGAACTCGTACTCGATGCCCGGGTTCGGCTCCTGGAACAGGACCTGCTCGGCAGGGGGAAGACGGAGAGCTGCCTTTGAGCCCACCCATCAGGCTGCATGAGCCCCCCGCGTCCCAGCTCCCACCTGCCCGGGGGCATACAACAGTCCCCCCAAGAGACCCTACAATAACGAACCAAGGTGTGCAGCCCAGCAGCACTCAGGAGAGACCCTACAATAACGAACCAGGGTGCGCAGCCCAGCACTCGGGGGAGACCCTACACACATGCTGGGGGAAGTGTGTGTGTGTGAGGGGGGCTGTTCTCCCATGCACCGGGGTCCCTGGGGTGTTATGCTGTCAGGGCACCAGGGAGATCAGCCTGTGAAGGGGAGACCGAGATGGGGCAGCCCCTAAGCCCAGCTCGCTCTCTCCCCCAGCCCCCCTCACCATGACGTGCAGATCCTCCTCTGTCGGCCCGGCTGCCTCGAGGGTCTCGTGATTGTCCGCGTCCCGGGCATAGCGCACCGTGGTACCTGCCACCTCGTACGCGCCCGGCCAGTCGATGGCCCAGTCCCCGTTGATCACGTACTGCTGCTCCCCGTTCATCAGTGCTGCGGAGAGACACAGAGCGGCCCGAGTGAGAGAGAGGGAGGACTGGGGAGGGGACCTGGGGGGGCACAGTGTGAGGGTCTGCTGGGCTTGGGGGCGGGGGAAAGGCACCGTGGGGTAAAGCTGCAGATGGTGCAATGGCATTGGCCTGTAGCTGTGCCATCTGGGGGGGAGGATGCACAAAGGGCCCCAACCCAGCATAGCTTGGCTAGGCAGTAAGATTTAGTGGTTACAGCAGTGGGAGGGAAGTGAGGTCTAGTGGTTAGAGCAGGGGCAGGGTGGGAATCAGGACTCCTGGGTTCCTTTCCCAGCTTGGGGAGGGAACTGGGGTCTGGTGGTTAGAGCGGGGGCATGGTGGGAGTCAGGACTCCTGGGTTCCTTTCCGAGCTTCGGGAGGGAAGTGGGGTCTGGTGGTTAGAGCGGGATGCGGTTCCAGCAGTCAGGACTCCTGGGTTCTGGCTTAAAGGCACCTTCCCCAAGCACAATCAGGGACAATCTCGCTCTTGCCACTCCGGCTGTGGGACAGAGTCACTCCAAGTGGAATCATCATGTGGCCTGTGGGGGGGCGGAGTCAAGTGAGGCAGGGCGGGGCTAACAAGAGGCCATGGGGTGGGGATGGCTCCTCCTACCTAGGTAGTTGCGGCTCCAGTCGGTGACCTTGATGCGCATCGCCCCTGCCGGGATCCTCGTCACGTTCTTGTACCCAAAGAAACCTAGGTGGGGGAGGAGACAGGAGTCAGAGCAGAGCCTGGGCATGTGGGAGGCTGGTTCCTCCCGGCGCTGCAGCAACGTGTGGGCTGAACCCAACGGCGCCGCCCCAGGGGCAGCGAGAGGCCAGCTCGTCCTGCACGGCTCCCCCAACTCGTGTCCAGGGAGGGGAAGGAAGCGAAGGCTGCGGTGTGGCTTGGAGCTGGCGGGATGCCAGTTTCACAGGCACATGCAGGCATGGGGGGCGCTGGATGGCTGGGGGGGCTTAAGTGGGGCAATGGGCCTTGGGATCCCTTCTCCCAGGGGTCACCATGTCCAATCCAGCTCCGAAGTCACCATCACGTGGGTGGAAGCCGTCGATAGCAGCCTCTGGAGAGACCCAGGACTGAAAGGGGCTCAGACGGCCCTCTGCCCCCCTGGAGGGCAGGGCTCAGACATGCTTTGGGGGTGTAGAAGGAAGCTTGCCCTGGCGCCGCCCTGTGGGGAAAGACCAGCAGCTCTCTGGGGGCTCAGCCCTTTCCCCACAGGGGCCAGGCCTCTTCTCCTGGTGTCACTAGGGTGTGGCTGCCAGGGCCGGGCCAACGTGCAGCTGGGCACCCTCCTTCCCTCCCCTGCCGCTACTCACGGGGGCCTGGATTATTTGCGAAGCCACTAGCAAGCCTGTTACTGTGCAGGGAGGGGCGTGGTGGGCACTGAAGCCTGGCACCACAGCAAATGGGGTTTTGCCTCCTGTTCCCAGAGCTGGTCCCCATCTCTGCAGCATGCCCCATCCCCCCCACGCCAGCTCATCCACTCTGCAAGGCTTGTGCATTGCCGTCGAGCAATGGGGTCGCTCAGTTCCTCCTGGCCAGTGGGTTTGTCCCGTTTGGTGTCAGGAAGAGGATACGGTGCCCGGAGCAGGAGGGGATGGGCTGGCTCCGAAGGGTGGCGGGCGGGGGGCAGGGTGTGCGGCGGAGGAGACAGAGAGGGAGCGTTGAAGCCAAGAGCCAAAGCATTCACCCCTGGAGAATCAATCACCGGAGGAGGGGAGCGCGGCCCGGAACACCCTCTGCACGAAGAGGCACGAGTCGTTCCTGCCATCGCACAGGCCGCAGGCGTCGCTCCGAGAGCCAGACCCCAGGATCCCGTCGCAGCCCGCTGTCTGGTAGGAGGGGAAAGCGGGCGTCAAGAAGGGCGAGGTGGCTGCACCGGATATCCCTCCCCAGCACGGGACGACCCCCAGAATGAGCGGGGGCTGGGTCAGCCCGGAGTGCTGGCACCTCCCCGCATTGCCAGGGCTGGGACTCACCCACCTACGTCCCCTGAATGCAGGGTCTACGAGGTGGGTGAGCCTTATCCAGCATCCCTCGTTGCAGTGGCGTCGGCAACCCCTTGGGTACCAGGCACAGGGCGAAAGCCCCGCTCTGCCTGGGTACGCCAGGCACTGGCAGACAGTGCTGGTCCCAGTCCGGGGCCCCCCACGAGCCCCATGCCCTGCAGCACCAAGCGAGCCCTACCAAGCACTGGCCGCTGATGCAGAGATCCGGGGAGTCCGGGCTGCAGCGGGTCCCGTCCAGCACTCTGCCGAAGGTGTAGTAGAAATTGTGTCCCACCGCCAGGCAGTTCAGGTCGCAGAGGTTGGGCGCTGGAGGAGAAAGCCGGGGATGGGAGCGGTTCCAGTTTAGGGGCCAGGAAACCAGCAGGCCCTGCCGTTCAGCAAGGGCGGCTGGAGAAGGGCCCCCAGGGTGAGAACGGAGAGGCAGCAGAATGGCTGTGCCACCGCGGGGGTGGATTCGAACCCAGGACTCACCTCCATGAAAAGGAACCCACTGGTACCTCGCCTGGCTCCCCAGGATGGGCTTGCCGTCATACAGGGAGCACTGCACGGCCCGGAAGGGCACCGAGCTGCCAGGACACTCCTGCAAGGGAAGGGCACAGGGCTGCAGCCTCACAGGGGGGCGACCTGCCTTGCCTTGGCCATCGGGCACGCGAAGGAATGGCAAAGTGCCACCGAGTCCCGTCTGTACTAGCAGAGACCAGCGGGCAGGTTATCATGCACCCGGCAGGGGCACCTGTAAATGGGGCAGGTGGCGGGGAACTGCAGGAGGCCCAGAATCAGGGAGAATGCCCATGCCCAGTGCTGGTCTGGACGCCTGAGCTCTGTCTTTCCAGGGAGTCAGATGAGACGTGAGTCTCGAGATCAGAGCAGCAGAGGTGCTGGGCTGGACAACACAGGAAGGAACCACCCACCACGGGGCTCTGCCACCGAGACAGGATGGAGCATGACCCAGTTGTGGCAGCGACGGACAAACCTCCCAAGGGGATGGGGCAGAGAAGCGGCCAGCCACTGGCATCCACCCCTCTGGGGGCTGCAAAGTTCACGCGAGGAGTGGATGGAGAAACTGAGGCACAGAGAGGCAGGACCCAGCCAGGCCAGCGGTAGAGCCAGGAACAGAACCCAGGTGCCCGCTGTCCCGGTCCAACACCCTACCCATTGCACCCTGGTGCCTCGCTCTGAGCTGGCAGCTCCGTGTTGCTGTGGCATCGTGTGTTGGGGGGACGACACAGTGCGGATATAAACTGGTTCAGATGCACCCCTCCCCCACTCCAGCTGCCGTCGCTCTGGTGCACACTCACGTGCAGCTTGCACACGCGGTACTGCCGGGGCTCCCCTGCACACAGCTCCTCTTCAGGGAACCTGCGGTAAAAGGACCTTAGCACAGCGGCTCCCAAGCTGCCAGGCCTTCCATCTGGGTGGCAGGGCAATGGCAGGGTCCCATCATAGGCCCTGTGCCCAAGGGAGGGAGCCGGCGGGTGACGGGGCAGGGATTCCGGGATGGGGCGTGTGGGGTGTGGGAGCTGCGACGACTCGCTGGAAGAATGTGTGGTGGTTCCAAGAGGAAAACAAGGCGGAAGGAAAAGGGGCCCGAAATCCCAGGCAGGGCGCAGAGCCAGACGCCCGCCCAGCCAGCCATGCCTCCCGGTGCTAGCCACGGCGAGCACTGCTGCTTGCCCAGACGCTCGGCTGACACCCCCGCCGAGGCTGGGGAGCTGGGGGAATAGGGCAGAGCGTGCCCTGAATCACGCCCGATCTCGCCAGGCGCCTCCCCGCCTAATCAGGGCAGAGATAAGGAACCCGCTCACCCACGGACTCTGGCCAACCGGCACAGACAAATCCGCAGGCCTGCACCCCGCCCCTGTCTGCCTGGGATCCCAGCCACAGCCAGGGGTCCCCAAAAGGGGACCGATACCCCAGCGCACACCCCTTGGGGTGTGCGTCATGGATATCAAGGGACCATTGGGATCATCTCGTCTGATCCTCAGAGTCAGGTTGAGCCCAGTCACTTGGAGGGAGGGGGTGGGGGTATGAATAGCGGGGGAGGGGGTTGGGGGGCAGCTTATTCTGCCCAAGTTTAAGCTTTTTTATTTCTCTCCCCACCTAGAAATCAGGCCAAGCCTGTGTATTTTCCATGCAAAAATGTCAAATGAAGCTAAAAAATTTCATCTGCAATTTTGAGCAGGTGGGAAAATACAGAACATTCCCGCCTCCCCCCCCCAAATAAAAATTACTTTCCTTCCACATTTTCCCATGGAATTTTTCAGATTAACTAAAAATATTGTTATTCTCCTTCCCCTGCCCTCCAAAAAAGGGGGAAAAAACCCCAAATCAAACTTTTGTCATTAGAACCCTCCCCCCAAGTTTCAAGCCAAATTAAAATGCAAAGTCGTCGGAAATGCCCCAGAGAAAAATATTTTTCCATGAGAACCTTTCGGGCCACTGGAGAAATCAAGCCTGTTCCTTGGATCCCTGCCGGCTGGGCCATGGAATCCAGGCCAGCCTTTGCCCAGGACTGGCGCAGCTGGCCATGCTGGGCGCAGGGAGGTGAGAGGGTTCGGCTGACGGCCTTTGGGCAGAACCAGAGGTGGATTCCTGGGCCTGCCTGGAGTGGAGCCGGTGGTCTCCAGACGTGCATGTCGCTTTGCATCGGGGTGCGTTGCAGAGGGGTCATTCGCACCCTGGGCAAAGACCTCTCCCATGCCCCACATCAGCACTGGCCCTGTAATACCAGGCTGAGATGCCCTGTGTCTGGTCCCTGGGGGAGGACGCCGTCATGCCTGTTCCATGCATGGTTACGCAACATGGTGAGGGTTCCCATGGTTCTCCCCCCCGGATCCTCCACTCACCGGATGCATTTCCTGGTGCGAAAGGAGGCGCCGTCCCCACACGTACTGGAGCATGCGCTCCAGCCTCCCCAGGGCGTCCATTCCCCATGGCCTGGCTGGCGCCTTTGGCGGGGCTGAGGCTCCAGGCCGAACGCCAGGGTCCTGCTGGCTGTCCCCTACTTAAAGGAAGATGACAAAGTCACCCCTCCCGGATGGGCCAGTCCCTCCCAGCCCAGGCCTGCCCTGTGCCCCTCCAGTTATACAAGCAACATTTCCCACAGGGGCCCCTCAACCCACACCAGGAGGGGTGCCTCAGTCCCTCTGCCCTCAGATCCTCCCCCGCCCCACACCAGGAGGGGCTATCTGCCCCCCCCATACTCCCCCTGCTCCACACCGGGAGGATCACCCACGTCCATCCACTCCCTTTGCCCTGTCGCCAACACGCCCAGCCCAGTGCAGAGATGGCAGATCCCCAAGAACCTTCCCCGGTTATTTTGTTACACAGTCCCTGGAAACCGCCGTGCAGCTGGCACCAGCCCCCCAGGCTCCCTGCCAGTGGGGCATCCTGGGACACTCGCCACGGGGGGAGCACAGCTGGAGCACGCTGGAGAGAACTGCTTCCAATTGAACAATTTTGGGGGGGGCGCGGGCTCAGCGTCAGGCGTGTGGTTTCCATTCACGGTTTGGATGGAGGCCACGGGCAGCTTGTAGCTGTAACAATAAGTCTGAGATCTGCCCAGTTTGGGCCACTCGAGAAGGCTTGGGAGGCGGGGGGGTGGAGAGGGGGGAGTCCGGGCCACATGGCTTCTCTGGTGGAGTCAACATCCTAGATCTCCCCCACCCCCACCCCTTTATTTTTGCTGGGCAGTTATCATCACACAGTGAAATCATCCCCCTCCTCCTCCCCAGCCCTGTAATTGTCTCCTTCTCTGGTTTCTGTCCCTGCCACTCCTTACACTGAATCCTGTAGGATCCCTCCAGTGCCTGCTTTATCTCTGCTCCCGACATTTGGAATGAAGGTTCCTTCCTGGCTTCCCATCCCCTGGCTCCCCGCCAGCCAGGCCTGTCTCCCCTTCCAGTCCCCTGCCCCGCTATCCATTGTCCTTCTCAGACAGTGATCGGGACGGGGTGGAGGGACCGGCCTGGGGAGAAGAGTGATGAGCCCCAGGCTGGAGAGTCCAGAGCCAGATCTGGAGGGGAACTTCCCCAAAGGTGGGCAGGGGGGAGTTGGATACACCTTTACTTGTACTGCCCCTGGCTGAGCAGCCCCAGGGGGAGTGGGACAACATGCTAGCACCCTGCAGGGGTGTGACTCACAAGAGCTCAGCCACCACCATGAGAATGAGATAGATAGATAGATAGATAGATAGATAGATAGATAGATAGATAGATAGATAGATAGGAATCTATTACACTGGTGCTCCCTTTGCCCAGAGCTGGAGGCAAGAACATAAGTACAGCCCTAATGGGTCAGATCAAGGGTCCATCTAGCCAGTGTCCTGTCTTCCAACAGTGGCCAATGCCAGGTGCCCCAGAGGGAATGAACAGAACAGGGAATCATCCAGTGAACCATCCCGTCGCTCATTCTCAGCTTTCTGCAAACAGAGGCTGGGGACACCATCCCTGCCCATCCTGGCTAATAGCCATTGATGGACCTATCCACCATGAACTTATCTAGTTCTTTTTTGAACGCTGTTATGGTCTTGGCCTTCACAACATCCTCTGGCAAGGAGTTCCACAGGTTGACTGTGCGTTGTGTGAAGAAATACTTCCTTTTATTTGTTTTAAACCTGCTGCCTGTTAATAAACCTGCTGCCTATTAAAAGCTGGAAGCTGGAAGGAACCTCCAGGCCCAAATCAGCTGCTGCGTCTCTGGGACTCCCAGCTGCCGCATGCCTGGGGCCGGGTGATGGAAAAAGCAGATCTCCTCCCCCCCACTGCACATGGAGTCACACGCATGAGCACACACACGTGTGTGCAGGCACACATAGAATGCCACACAAATATCGTACACACATATGCGTGCATGGGGTTTTGCAGGCCTTGCACTACACACATACCCACACGCACGCACACATGGATGCACGGGGGCCTGACCACCGGGAAAGCCAAGTGCCAGAAGCTGGTGAGAGACACGGGGGTGGGCTGCGAGTGCAGAGCATCCCCCATGTGGAAGCTGACCCACAAATGAGCTGTGCCAGGGTCCAGCGGTCACCCGCTCTGGTGGCAAACTACAGCCTTCCACCCCAGGCCTTTCTTTGATGCTCCCTGGGGCAGCTACCACCCCTGGCATTCAGCCAGACCCTGGGGGCTCAGCCCCCCTCTCACTCAAACGTCCCCTGGAGCTGTGGGCGGAGCCAGCCATGCAGGAGACCAGGGGGCAGATGCACCCAGGGCCCCATACGTGGTTGCCCTGCAACCTTGTGCCAAGTAGGCACAGTGCAAAACTGTTGTGACCAGATAGTGTTTGCTCCAGGATGCAGAGCTCTGCCATGCTGGCAGAGAGGAGCCCCTGCCTGTGTCCTTAACCCAGCCCTAGGACAGGAGGGATGATCTCAGTGCCGTGGGTGGGTCCCTGCCTCTGTGGTTAGGGTGGGGGAGGATGCAGGCCCGTTTGGTAATTTGCACACCAGTTACTTCTTGTCTGCAGCGTGTTTCCTGGGGCCTGCACAGGGCCCTCTCCGCCACGCCCAGAGCTGAGATTCCCAGGGCCCCTTCACACCCACCACTGCTGCGCTGGGTTAGATTCTTCCTTTGATGACGGGCTCCCCTTGTGACACCCTCCCTCTCTCTCCCCCTCGCAGTGCAAATGCTGCTCAGAACTCAGGCACCAGCCCACGTGGAGTTTACAGCCGAGCTGGCCTGTAAAGTGTGATCCCGTGATCAGAGCAGCGGGAGGGAGCCAGGACACCTGGGTTCTCACCCCAGCTCTGGGAGGGGAGTGGGGCGAGGGGGGGTCTAGTGGGTTAGAGCAGAGTGGGACTGGGAGCCAGGACGCCTGGGTTCATCTCTGGCATTAACTTGCGGTGTGGCTTTGGGCAAGTCCCTTCTGGGACACAAATATGCCCTGCCAAGGAACATTACATCAGTGTCCAGCCACCACACTATTCACTGACAGTCTCTCCCAACAGCGAAAACCCAGCCTCTTCTCTTGGGGAGTGTGAGACGTCTGGAAGGGAAGCATCTGTACAGATACGTAACACGCAGAATATTGGGTTCCAAACCCCCGGGGGGCGGGGGGGGGAGAGAAACTTGTCACCTGCAGCAGGGTGGGTCTCCGAGCTGACTCAATGCACACTGACAACAAGTCACACCTGTCAGCTCGGCCCCGCCCTGTGGTAGTGATTCCTCCTGGCCGCCTTGGGTAACCCCCAACAGTGTCACACCTGCGCTGTGGCTCACTCGGCACCCCCACACAACTGGGCCGATCAGTATCAGCTCCGTGGGCATTCTGCACTGGGCCCTCTGGGCGCCGGCCGGAGAATTCCAAGGCCTGGGCTGTTAACTCCCCAGCAGATGCTGGGATTAATGAGCTACGGGCAGAGCTGGAAATAAACAGGGAGATGGGGTGGGGGGTCATCTGGCAACTGGGAGAGAAGCAAACGGCCAGGCCTGGCTGGATCAATTCACTGGCTCCTGGACAGGAGCTCCCAGGGGTCTCCTATGCTGGTGCCCAAGCCACCCCACCCCAAAGGGGGGACCAACCCAGCGACCTGACCCTGATGAGCTGCCAACCCTGCCTCCCGAGGAGCAGACAAGAGGGGAGGGCTGGGTCAGCCAGTTAAAGAAAGACAGAGCAGCTCTGGCTGCAGAGGAATAAAGCAGCTGAGAAGAGAAGAGACTATTTCCTGTATGACGAATGGAACATGCCTCCTGCAACGGAGGCCCACTGCTGCTGGAGATGGGGCCCTGACCCCTTGTGGCTGCTACCGATCCCCCACCGCAGGGGTCTGTTACTCCCAGAATCTTGGCCAGCTTCCAGCTGGAGGCATTTACATCCTATCTCCCCAAAATCCCCTCTGTAGCTGTTGTTGCTTTGTGTTGTCAAACAGCTGCCAGCTCTCACTCCAGGGGGGGCTGCATTGCAGTGGTGGGTGGGAATGCTTAGATAAGGACAGATGAATTGCTATCTACCAGTCAGTTAGCCAGATATAGTGGCATTGTGACCCTTGGCAAGTGCTTCAAGTTATTTTTATTTCCAGAGCTTTGGGAGGGTGGAGACTCCCATGCTTCTAGGCATGAGCCAACCCGTAAATCACAGGGGTCAGGAAGGAAATTTCCAAGGGGGCAGGTTGTTCCATTACTGTCACTGCAGGGTTTCGCACACCTGCCTCAGAAGCAGCTGGTGCTAGCCACCATCAGAGAAGGGACACTGGGCTAGATGGGCTGTGGGTCTCATCCTGCCTGGTAATTCCTATGTTCCTCACTTGGTGTATATCTAGGCCTATTATCTGTTAGGGGTCGGCGGGGTCCTGCAGTTACAGGTGGTGATACCACGACGTACATCAATGGGGACAGATATCTTGGGAAATGTTCAGATCCTACATGACCCCCACTCTGCTGCAGGCTTGGGCCAGGCCTTAGGGAAGGTCTGTCCTCCAATCTGACCTGTCCACGTGGTCTCTTCTCCTCCACTTACCTGAGTGCTGCCGATGCCCCAGCCCACACTCAGCCAGGTCAGGAGCAGGACGGTCCCCAGGGAACTGTGCCTGCAAAAAGCCAGAGAGAAAACTCAGCGTGGATTCCAGAGTTTGCCCTGCCCGGCATGTCAACCCCCCAACTCCCCGCTAGGTGGCAAAGGCTCCCACATTGCCTGCCTCATGGCACTTACACAGACCAGGCAAAGGAAGCATTTTGAACCCCCATTTCACAGAGGGGGAGACTGTGGCCCAGGGAGGCGAGTGACTCACCTAGGGTCACACAGAGAGGCCGTGGGGGAGCTGGGAACTGAACGCAGGTCCCAATCCAATACCTGACCCACTGTCAGTCACATGCTGGCCCCGCGCGTCCCTGAGATGCCATGGGCCGAGGCTGCTGTTCCAGCCCAGGCAGGCATGGGGGGAGCCAGCGAGAAAGGCCAGGCTGGTGTAATTCTGCAGATTCAAGGGGGCTGGAGAAGCAGCCAAAGCTATTGAGGTTGGCCGGTTCTTAGAGGCACCTGAGGGAACAGGGATGGGGGGGCCCTCTCGGGAGTGTGTGTCCCCCCCTTAGTTACCCACATTCATGTCTACAGGTGCATAACAGACACAAGGGAGACAGGAGCCCTGCAAAGCAAGCTTGGCTTGGTCCCGGCCCTCCCCCCAGATTTCGGCCTGAGCCAGACAAGACACACAGAGATAAGACAAGACACAACAGCTCAGGTGTGAGATCATCAGGGAAGGGAACAAGGTGGGGTGGATTCCTACAATCCAGTGGGGGTGGCGGGCTGACTGGAGATGGGTGGGGGGGCTGGGATGAAAAATGTGGGGCCAGATTTTGACCCTCTCCCCTGCCCGTCCAAAATAAATGTCTTTGTTTTGGGGGGTTCAGTTCAGACCATTGTGGGGGGTCAAGCTATGAAAGCTGCATCCACATCTGGGTTCCAGGTCCAGACCCCACAAATCTGGGGGTGTTTGACTGTGGGTTGAGGTTAGGCCCTTGGCAGAGATGTGGGGGGGGGTGTGGGAGGGGGAAATGGGGGGAGCTGGGGGGGGCTGGGAGGGGCGGAGGAGACAAGAGCGGAGAGGCCAGCCGCCTAGGACGCGGGCCAGCCTCATGGGTCGGGCACTGGCCTGCGACTGGGACCTAGGTTCAGTCTGAGTCTGGGCCACTCCCCGGGTGAGCTTGGCCACTCCCCAAGTCACTTTTCATTCCCCATGGGCTGTTCAGCTCCTGGCCACTCTGCCTGCCTGGAGAACAGCCCGACTGGGAGGCATTGCTCCGTTGCCCCCCCGCCACCCCTGTGCGGCACTGGCAGGACAGGGCAGAGGTAGGATCCTGCGGCCCCCGCTGGGAACCGAGCTGAAAGCGAGAGGCCACTGGTAGAACTGTCAGGGCACTCGGCAGCTCCTGCTCCGGCTTCGGGGCTCTTTCCCTGGGCGATGAGTCACGCGGCCAGCCTGGGATGTGCAAAGTGACCTCCTCTCTCTGTGTGAGGAATGCCACATCCACTCAGCAACCCGCCCTGCACAAAGGGTGCCGGTGTCTAGGGTTTGTCCCTAGCATTTCGAGACCAGAATGCTTCTAGAATATGCAGCCTGCTTGTAGAGCGTAGAACTGACATAGTGGCTAGGAGGCTCATGCCACCAGCTCACCTTGGGTTCTAGAGCACTTCAGAACTCAGGGCAGGGCTCCGGGTGCCTGGGGCTGCACCCCAGACAGACACACGCAGGTACACAGAGTCCCTGCCCCAAAGGGCTTGTGATCTATGGGAGCGCCGGACTGCGACACCTGCCTCCCCGTCAGCCTATCCTGCGGGTTCTAGAATTTACAACCCCTGAGAAATGAGCCGGCTTCTAGAATGTAGACGCCCCGGGCTCACATGGGGTACGCAGAGGCTGGGTCCCCTAGGCCTGCACAGGGTTCCAGAGCGCACACAGGTCTGGGCCGAAGCAACAGGCTCACGTGGGGTTTTCGAACCCAGTGGGTTCTAGACTGCACCCCAGTTAGAATTCCTTGAGCTCTAAAACATAGAACCCTCCTCAGAACAGCGTCTGGTTTGAGGGATTCTGGTTCCATGCAGGGGAGAACAAGCAATTAGTTTGCCTTGAAAAATTCTATCTTAACCACCCCTCCTCCCACCCCTTCTGACCCCCAGCTGCCCTGGGTTTTCCCGCAGAGTCACAGAAGTTCGGGCTGGGAAAGTCCTGCTGGAGTGTTGTCTCCATCCGTCCCTGCTCCCCCTGCCTGGCTGACGCAGGGAGCTTTTCGAGATGAGTCCCTGCATCGTTCAAAAGATGAGTCAGACATGGAACAATCGGAGGTGTGACTGGGGGTATCGTTTTGTGTTTGGTCCCATAGCAGGCCCCAGAACAGACACGTTGGCCAGAGCCCTGCCAGGACGCCAGCCCAAACCCTGCCCTGCTCTCGAGTGATACACAGGGAAGGAAGGTAAAATCCAGCCCGTGGTGTAGAAACAGGACCCCAGTCCTGCAACCGGACACACACTGGGCCTGATTCTCCTCTCACTCACGCCAGAGGGGGGTGGCATGGGTGAGTGAAGGTGGCAGGATCAGACCCATTCACCACCCTGAGATGCCCTCTGGGTGTGCCAGTGATGGCGAGTTAATGCCATGCCCGTGTGTGAGGGTGCTGGGGGGGCAAGGATCCCCAGCTCCTGGAGGTACCGTTGTTATCCTATCCTCACTGCAAAGTCACAGATCAGAGACTGCAGCCAGCAGATCACCAAGCCCTCCATGTGGCAGCTGGAGCCGGGTGATTTGCAGAAGCAGGGCACAGAACATCAGTGGCACCAGCAGCTGGCACACCAGCTGCCCCTGCCAGGCCGGAAGGGGTGCCATCTACATGCAGAGAGCACCCTCGGAGTCCATCTGAAGCTATGGGGTCAGGTGGGGGGAATTCTCTTCTGATCTCACAGGCTCTGGTCGAGCGGGTTTTATTGGAGCCCGAACTGTTTCTGATTCAGTATCACAGCAAGCTGCAGCAGCCGGGGATGCTCCACCCGGGACATGACAAGTTTTCTCATGTGGCTGGGACGGTGGGGAACAGGACAGGATGGGGAGGACAGGATGTAAGAACCCTCCCAGCTTCTAAATCACAGTGAAACCCAGACACCACACCCTGCAGCCTGCCCCCACTCTGCTTTAAGCAAGCACCTTACGCTGCCCCCAGCCCAGGTGAGTTGGAGCTCATAGACCATCTCAGTGGCCTGCCTGGCTTTTGCTGGCTGAGGGTTCCCTGTGCTATTACTCTCTCTAAGCTGAGGGTGGGGAAGGAGTACGATCAAGGAGTTAGAGACGGGCGAGGACTGGGAGTCAGGACTCCTGGGTTCTGTTTGCTGACCGTGAGCAAATCACTTCCCTGCTCCGTGCCTCGGGTTCCCCCATCTGTACATTTGGGGTGAATAACATTTCTGGAGGTGGTGGGGCTCCCATAGCTAGTGCTCGCCACACATTTGAAGAACCTTCAGGCGACAGGGGCTAGAAAAGGACAGATTGCAAAGGGTTAATAAGAAAGAAATACTCTTACCAGACGCTCTGGGAGCCCATGGTCAGCTGGCTGGATGTCAGACCCTCCTGGCACCCCTGGCTTTCTGTGCCCGCTCCTCTCCTTCCGCTAATCCTGGCATCAGGTGGGTGCTTTGCCATCCCAGCTCCCACCTGTATCTCCTGGATGCTGGTGGCTTGGGCTCACTTCCCAGAGGGGAGCTGGGAACTAACTGTGCCAGGTGCCTGACTTTCTCCCAAAGATTTCAGCGTCCGATCAGACCTGAGCACCCGGACGGGGACTTGCACGTGGGGGAGAGTCCAGCCCAGCTCCCCTCTCCAGAAACTCCTGTACTCTCATTCCCAAGCAGCCTGTAGCCTTGGAGTCTGGCCCGCATCGGCTTGGACGGCGTCCCATGTGCTGATCCTCCGGGGGGAGGGAGGTGGGGGCCGTGCCGGGGTAACCAGTTCCTGGGTTTAGCTGTCCCAAAACGCTGGAGGAAGGTGGGTTCTCATGCTGGATCTCCCAGCCACGCAGTGTCCCGTGCGGTTCCTCGGGGATGGAGCTAAAGCCCTTTTCCTTTCTCCTCCCCTTACGTCGTTTCACTTTTTAATGCTCTGATCCTGCCTACAACAACTGGTGTTATTAATATTCATACCCAAAGGTGCACATGGCCGTCCCGGTTTCCCACTTAACCCTTAAAGGCCCATGCTGCTCTGATAGGGAACACACCACGGCCGTGCCCTTCCCTAAAGGGAGCAGGGCAAACTGGCCGGGCGAGTCCGAAGTGTTTTCCCCTTTCGGAGGAAAATCCTGAAAACCGCCCCGCTGATTTGTTTCTATCGGGCCGGGTTTGGAGCCAGGGCAGAAAGGGTAAGTTAACTCTTTGATCCATGGCATTTTCCAGGCTGTCGGCCAAACCTGCCTTCAGGAGGTGTTGGGCCATATCAGCTATAAATAAATACACAGGGCCAAATTCAGAGCTGGTGGAGGAGGGTGCCAAGCAGGCCGAAGCTAGGGGTGATGTAAATGACTTGTGGAAGCTCCTCAGCTGGGGTCACACAGGCCTGCTCCTGATCATGCTTCAGCCCCGGTGTAAATCAGGACTAACCCATGGGAGAGGATGGAGCCGCCCCGAGGTTAGGGAAAGGGGTCGAAACGTAACTGACAGCCAGCGGGGGGTGCAAGGGATGTGATTGAGGTCTAAAAAATCACGAGTGGTGTGGAGAAAGTGTGTAAGGAAAAGTTATTTACTTGTTCCCATAATATAAGAACTAGGGGCCACCAAATGAAATTAATGGGCAGCAGGTTTAAAACCAATAAAAGTAAGTTCTTCACACAGTGCACAGTCAACCTGTGGAACTCCTTGCTTGAGGAGGTTGTGAAAGCTAGGACTACAATAGGGTTTAAAAGAGAACTGGATAAATTCATGGAGGTTTAGTCCATTAATGGCTATTAGCCAGGATGAGTAAGGAATGGTGTCCCTAGCCTCTGTCTGTCAGAGGGTGGAGATGGCTGGCAGGAGAGAGATCAGTGATCATTACCTGTTAGGTTCACTCCCTCTGGGGCACCTGGCATTGGCCGCTGTTGGCAGACAGGATACTGGGCTGGATGGACCTTTGGTCTGACCTAGTATGGCCGTTCTTATGTTCTTAACTCACCGCGGTGAGGAGGGGAAGAGGACAGGGTAGGGGGAGAAACAACCTGAGACTCCATCCAGTCCTGCCCGCTGCTCCGTGACACTCACAGGTGGGCCAATCAGTGCAAGTTACACTGACGGCCACTAGGCCTTGTTCTGTTCACACTGACACCAGCGGCTCCTGGCACGTGCTCTTGATTCACACTGGTGCCAATGACGGGGGGGTCAGGCCCAGTGGGCAACCCGCTGCACAGCCCCCCCCACCCCCGTGGAGTTTGGCCCACTCCCCCGCCCCGTGCAGCCTCTGCCACTGCTTGTGGCTTTGTTGTTTCAAACCCAACTTGTTTCCCGCAGAGTGGAGCTCCTGCCCCTTCCTGCAGGCCGGGGTTACAGCAACCCCTGAGCTTCCCAGGCAGTGCCGGGGCTGAGCTCGGTGCCGGCTCATCCCAGCCGCAGGGACACCCTGCTTCCATGCAGTTCTTTAACGCAAGGTTCCCCTGCCTGCTAGGCCTGTCAGAGGGGGCTCGGCCCAGCCGCTGAACGAGTCCCCGCGTGGAGGCCAGCTCCGCTCTCCCGCGCGCCTGGGGGTCTCCTCGTCGAGCATTACTGGGACTATTTCACGGAGAGGAAGGGACGCGCCCATGCTCACGGGCAGAGGCAGCAGCAGAGCTAGGAAGAGCTCTCAGGAGGCCCGACTCTGGCCCCCTTCTTACCCCTGGACCCTACTCCTCTCCCAGAGCTGGGAGCAGAACCCAGGAGTTCTGACTCCCAGGCCCAGCCCCCTAGACAGCATTCCTGTCCCGTCTGTGAAAGCCCCGGGCCCATCGCAAGGTAAAGCGAGGGCCCGTCACCCTCCATGGCCCTGCCCCAGGGACTCAGCCCCTTCCCCCTGCAGCCCAGCACGACTCGACTTCCATCCCCATGATCTTCCATCCCCACGTACTCCCAGGGGCTCCACCCCACAGCCCCAGCAAGCCCCTGGCAGGCGGAGAACCATGGCCCACCCCCCAGCACTACCCTGCTCTGCTGGGGGCGCTCGCTCCCCCTAGCCGCCTGGGAAGGTAGGGCAGATCTCGACCCCCTCCCCTCCCAGGGCAGGGATCAAGCAGTGACAGGAAGCTTGGGGGGCATTTTTATTTCTCCCGTCCCTGCTGATGCACCCCGCCCCCACCGCTATGTAGGATTGGAAGCAACCAGGGGCATGGGGGGTAGGGACTGGGAGCGGGAGGGGGGGCGGTTCTTGGAGGAGCTCAGTTCCCACCAGCCCTCAGGTGCCGAGTGCTGGGGCTGGGCTCAGAGCCCATCCCAGACAGGTTGTTTTTGGTGCTGTTCCCTGCCCCACTGCAGTGCGAAGCCAGCGGGCAAACCCCGGGAGGTGACCGAGATACGGGCTCCAGCCTCGTCCCCAGCCAGGGCCAGCGCCGCAAGGGAGATCCTACTCCAGGAGGATGCCAGGCAGGGCCTGCTGCCTGCCCTGGAGCCTCCTGGCAGGGAGGGCAGAGATGGGGACCAGAGCATCAGGGGCTTGTCCCCTTGCCCCTCGCAAAGCACCAGCTCCCTGAGCTGATGGGGAGAGGGGAGGTCCTGGCTGAGGCTCTTGCACGTGTGGGATGGGGCGGGTGATTCTGTGCTGTGGCAGTGGTGTTGTGGGGCTCGATGCCCCAGGCACACGGGTGATATGCCAAATCTGGCCACATGCCCAGATCTCATTGTACTGGTACCAACAGCCAGTGCAGCCTCCAGGCAAACTGGCCTGGCCCCACGTGGGAAGGGGGGCAGGCGGGGCGGGATTGGGAGGCATCCAGGCTTTGGCTCCGCTGTCCCCGGCCCACCAGTGGTGCCAGCCCCAGTGAGCTGGGCTTGCCTAGCCCACGATCACAGCCCAGCGGGGGGGTAAGACCCCCCATGTTTGAGACCGAGAGCTCAGAGGGCTTGCGGCTGGCGTGGGCAGGTTGTGGGGTGCGGGGGGGGGGCAGAGAGCAAAGCTGGACCAGCCCAGGAGAGCTGGGGGAAAAGGGTCTTGTGAAGCAGCACCAGGCACGGCCAGAGCCTGGCAGTGTGAGCAAGGCCTCTGCACAATGGCCAAACCAGGCCCCACGGCCAAACCCCCTCTTCCCAGCTCCGGGCTGGACAGCTCGGAGCTCCCCCGGGGTGCAGGGATCAGGGGGCCAGGGTTCCTTCTCTCTCTTTGCTTACAGGCTCTGAGAATACCCTTCTGCTCCCACCCTGCATCAGTCCTCCCCGAGAGCCCTGCCAGCCCCCCCTCATGTCCCTCCCCACCCCACAGCCAACCCCACTCCATGCCACCAGCCCAGTGCTGAGAACACTGGGGTAACGGGAGAGGGAAGGACCGCGGGGAGTGGCAGTCGGGTAAACACTAGGCCCAGGGAGTGGGGGGCACGAGGGGGTTAGGGTTGCCAACTTTGATTGGCCGTATTCCTGCAGGTTCCATCACATGACATAATCTTTCATTAAAGATTGATCTTTAATTGCTGGAGGCTCCAGGACAATCCTGGAGGGTTGGCAGTCCTAGGAGGGGCTGATGGTTGTGGGACTAGAGAGAATGGAGGGGCTGGGAAGGATGGGCAGAGCGGGGGTTGGGGGGGTACAAGAGGCTGGGAGAGATGGGGAGAGCAAAGGGGGCTGCATCTTTGGCTGGAATGCAGCTGACACCCCCCCACCCCAAGAACAAGGCCAGCGCGTGCAGTGCATGCTGGGAAATGGGCAGCTCCTTGCACCTGCAGCTGGGCTGCGCCTTGTTCTCCTGCCAAGGCTGCTTCAGGAGTGGGAAGGGCGGGGGGAGCAGGAGGACAGGAGAGGTCAGGGATGTGGGGGAAGGGAAGGGCAGAGAACAGAAGAAAGGGACGCATGTGTTGCGGGGGTGTCAGGCAGCCAGAGAAGGGGAGGAAGCTGCAGGGAGGGAGGGGTCTGGCCGGGGGTAGATGAAGAGTGGGATCGGGGGTGGGGGAGCAGGGGTACAGAGCACAAGGACAGGAAGGACAAAGCAGGAGATGGGGGAGGAAAATGAAGCCCTTTGCAGTGCTCAGTGGGGGAGGGATTCTTGAGCCAACACGGAGAGCGGGGGATTATGGCCTTTCCACCATTGACTGGGGGGGGGGGTACATGGCCCTCCCACCACCGGCCTTGGGAAGGAAGATGCTGGCAGGGGCAAGGCCGCTCCCCACCTCCGCAGGAGAGAGCACATGGCCTGAGCCTGGGAGAACCTGGCCCCAGAGCTCTCCGGCAGCCCAAGGGGATGGAGAGGAGCCCGGGCCTCATCCCTCAGAGAGGCAGCTCTGGACGCCCCCCAGCCCCTGCAGGGAGCTGGGAACCGTTTCCTGAGTCAGTTTTCTCCACCTGCAGCTCAGCATCCTCCCCCATGGCCGTGGGGCGCTGGCGGTATGTGGGGGGGGGAGGGGGATAATCAGCCAGGTGCCTGCCTGAAGCCTGCGTTCACGGACACGTCAGCACCTTGCCCGCCGGAGGGATGGTGGCTGGCAGCTCCCAGTGTGGCCTTGGTGGGACCCACAGAAGCTGTCTTTGTGGGGGTGTTGTTCAGAGACACGCTCTCCCAGTGGGGGTGGTGAGGCATCGATCCCAGGCCAGGATTGGGCCCCAAGTCCATCTCCCTTCCAGGACCTTTGCACCATTCAGCTCTGCTCCCTGTCCTGCAGCATGAGGACAAGGGAGGAGATCGCAAGTGCGCCCTTCCCCCAGCCACACACCATCAACCCCTGGAACTCACCGCTGCAGGATGTCACTGGGGCGAGCAGCATGCAGGGCTCCACATAAAGAGGAGCACAGCAGAAGTCTTCTTTAAATGGGCTTCCCTGACCATCTGTCTGTATCCACCTGCTGTCTCTTGTACTTAGGTCGTCAGCTCCTTGGGCAGCTCCTTTTTGTTCTGTTTGTGGGGTCCTGGTCCGGGACTAAGGTTCCTAGGTGCTACCCCAATACAGATTAAATCGTAAATAATAATAATCCATAAACCGCTTGCAGGCCTCAGCAAGAGCTCTTCTTAGCCCTAGAAAATCCAGGGACAACGTCGCCTCCTGCTAGGCACCAGGTACTGGCACCTTATCTGTTAACTACCTGGGTTTACACAGGCATCTGTTCTGCCGGCACCTTTGTAACAGTGCTATCTAACAAGAAGGGATCGGGCATTTCCCACAAAGAACAGCTCTTGCAGGGACACTGGCTAAGGGAAATCGCCATGACTCCCAGTCCTCATGCTTCAGAGCAGATGCTCAGGGAGGGTCAGGAAGGGATTTCCTCCCACAGGGAGAGCACTATAGTTTTTTAAAGCCGTATGGAGTGTCTGGCACTGGCTGTTCTTGGAAGCTAGATGTATCAGTGGAGTGTTTGCAGCCCGTTTTCCAGACAGAGAGGAATGCAGTCTTCTTGGATTTCAATCTGGCACCACATTGATGGAATTGGGGAGTTTATACAGATCATTGGTCCCTGCCTTTTAAATAACAGGGAAGCAGAGACTATTTTATATAGTTATTTATCATAGCACCAAGAGGATCCAACTAAGGTCGGGGCTCCATTGTGCAAGGTGCTGTATATAAAAGTTAATAAGAGATAGCCCCTACCCCGGAGAGCTTACAATCTAACCAGCCCAGACCTAGGAAGGATTGTTATCTCCATTTTACAGATGGGGGAAACTGAGACACACAGCAATGACGTGACTTGCCCAGGGCCACACAGGGAGTCAGGGGCAGAGCCAGAAATTGCTCCCATACCACCTGCATTCCAGCCCCGTAGCCTGCCCACACGACCACCTTCCCGTCTCACTAAATCACTGCAGATCCAGGTGCTAACAGGTACCTTCAGTGAGCGACCCTCTGACTAATCAGACCCTGTGTTGTTTCTCTGTACACGGCACACTGAAGAGACAGGGCCCTGGCTCAGCACTCAATGGGTTAAAGTTGTATGGTGTTTGTTGGGGGTCTGGGAGCCAAACCTCCGGGAACAGCTGTTCCCAGCCCCTGTTTTGGCTGCTTGCCAACCTTGTAGAGCTGCAGACTCCAGTCCTCAATGTTCAAGGGGAAAGGCTCCCCAGAGACACACCCATCCTCTCGCCCCAAACTCCCAAGTTACTGGGCATCAGCCAGGCTGGGTGTAGGGGATATGGCATGCTCCCCCCGCGCCCAAGGGCCCCCAGCTGGAGAGAGGGAGTGCAATGAAAGGAGGTGTGTTGTGGGGGGGGGGAACTTGACACCTCCTCTTTGCAATCCCCTTCCCCAGAGGGGATCTAAGCACCCCCAGGGACAGGAGGTGAAGAACTCTGAGATAGAGCTGGATTTCCACATGTCAGGGGAGTTGGGATCCAGGAATCCGATAGGGAAGGAATCCCTCCCTCCCCCAAAGTGCATAACAGGGATGAAAAGTGGGGGGGCATGGCTTCCCCACAGCCCTGAGCAGGGCTCACCTAGCCCTAGCCCATGATGCTGGTGTGCAGTGATTAACTCCCTGCCCCTTTCACAAGGGCTTGAAATTAACTCTGTGTGTCAATTGCAGCTCCCATTAGGGGTCCCTGGGGGTGTAGAGAGGAGCCCACGGTGGCTGCAGGAGAAGTGTATGTGCTGGACCCAGGAGTCCAGGGGGACTCTGCCTTCTAAACAAGCCCCTCTTCTCCCCAGACGCAGACAGCCACCAGGCTCTCACTGCAGCCTGTTCTCCTGCCAGGAGCGAAGAGCAGAAGGTGCCACTGTAAACACCAGGCGATCCGGTGTCAGACACACATCCCACAGGCCTGGCGTCACAGCCCGGCTCGGCCCCCTGCGACCAGCCCCACAGAGGGAGTGCGCACCCCGACGTCGGCCAGGTGGCACCGGCTGCTCGCCGATGGCGTGGGAAGACGTCGCAAGAGCTGCCCGCCTGGAGGCAGGCTCAAGGCGGTGAGATGGGAACCTTTGGGCAGGACCCACAGAGGCAGACCCAGGGGCGCCAGCCCCAGGGGCTGCCCAGGGGAAGGAGCAAAGGAGTCGGTGGTCCTGTAATGCCCAAAGCACTTCATGAGCACTCGCTAATTAAGCCACCTTTTGAGTTCGCTGGGCCTCCCGGAAGGTTGCCCCTCTTTGGGGGTGCTCGGCCATTTCTGGGGGCGCAGGCTGGTGACCCAGTCGCTGCAACAGCACCACCCCCATGGTAACCACAGCATCTGCCTTTCACCTTCAGCTCAGCCGAGCTGCCTGGTAAGACCAGCCCAGCTCCCAGGGGACAAAGACCCCTCTAGGATGGGGGTTTATCGGGCCTCCTCGCTGGGATCTTGTGAATGCACCATGGGGACTGAACTCCCCTCTCCTCCACCAGCCAGAGGTCCCTCCAGGGCAGGGCAGGGCAGGACAGGATATTTTCACTAAACACAGCCTGGTCAGGGGCGGGGCAGAGGGGGGCAGGAGTGCTGCCTGATTTGTACCATAATACAAATAACTAAGTGCTCCCCCATCCAGTCTTGCTGAAGTGGGTGGCTGCCTTTCATCACTTGTTGAATGCTGCCCCCTCGCCTCTCCCCCCAGCTACTGCAGGCTCCTGCAGACACGAGCACCGCCCGGGGAGATCTTTCCAACTTCATTTCAAGTTTTCTGAGGGTTGCTTTATTCCAAGGCAGACCCAGTCCCTGCGATCCCCTGGGCGGACGACTCTAGCTCTGAGATGCTCTCGGTCCCGTGTGGATGTCAGGAACAATAAGATTCCGCCCTTCTACAGCACTTTCCACCCTAGGATCCTGTTGGGCTTTAGATACATAAATTTAGCCCACAGGCCCCCCTCCCCAGCATTTTATAGATGGGGAAACTGAGGCACAGCAAGATTTAAGACCAGTATTTTCCAGCCTGGGTGCCTCAGGTTAAGCGCCCAATCAAAGGGTCTGATTTGCAAAACTAGTGCGCACCTGTAGCGCCCACAGACTTCACTGGCATTGTGGATACTTGGCACCTCCGCCAATCAGGTCACTTACGCAGCTAAACATGGATCCAGGGAGCCTAGTCTTAGACATCCAAGATGGACAGTGTTGAGCAAAGTGACCTGCCCACTGTCACACAGCAAGTTTGGGGCTAAGCCAAGAATGGAACCCGGATAAGCAGGGCCCCTTAATCACAAGCCCATCCTACCTGCATTAGAGATCCCGGGGGAGCTGCCGTTTGCACTCCTCCTCCTCGCATTGCTGGGCACTCGCTGTGCCCCCCCCCCAGAAGTGGCTGCATTTCAGTGGGGCTGTGCTGCCAGAGTGCGGTGGGAGGAGGGGCTCCAGGCACAGCACGAGTGGGTTATTCTGACCCTCTCCCCCCTCACTCTACAAAAGAGGACGGGGAGCAGCAGATGTGGGAAGATGGAAGGAAGGGGCAGGACCTTTGGGATGTGCCCGGGGGGATTCTCAGGATGGGGTTAAGGGCCTTACCAGGGGGGGGTTGGGTCCTTTCCCCCCACCCTAGAGGTGGAAGGGAAATCAGTTTCTCTATAAGGACCAGAGACAACAGAGACCCTAAAACACCTTTGCCATCCCCTTTGCCCGCTGCCCTACCTGTTCTCCAGCCCAGCTGTACATGGCCCTGGTGTGGGGGCTCCCACCCCTTATGAGATGACCCCCCCAGCCACCGATCCCAGCGTCAGGAAGTGCTTCCATCAACCCCACCAAAACACGGGATCAGAACAAGAGCTGGACGCCAGAGGGAGCCACGCTAGCGAGAACGTGCAAAGGAGCCCAAGCCGGCCCCGGGCCTAGGGCTGCCCAGGGCATGGCTAGTTCCAGAGAGGGGGCACTGGGCTCCCCTGTGGTGCATGGACATGCAAGTGGGGCGCTCAAGGGTGCTGCGAGGGGCAGGTGGGAAGGTTTGTCTACACAGGGAAATGCCAAAGTAGAATAAATATCCCAGAATAGAGTCACTTGTCCTGTGGAACAGTGGCCACGTGTGGGGGTAGTTAGAATTATTTTGCTATAGCTCTGCAGTGTTTCTCCATGGAGACAAACCTTAAGGGTCAAGGGGGAAGAAGACCACCCCCCCAAAAAAAGATCCCCCCCAAAAGGGGCTCATAGAAAGTTTCTGATTATCCTCCCAGCTAACCCACCCTGTCCCCTCAGTCCTGGGGCCACCGCCCCTTGCAGAGGGGACTCTGGGAGAGTAGAAACAAGCAGCAGGGAGTAACTCCTTGCTGGCGTCAGCATTGTCCCATGGCGCCCACCTCACCTGGGCATCTCACAGCCCTTTCCCTCACCCATGAAGCCACGCCTCTGGAAGGGACCCATCCACCCCCACCCCGAAACACAGCCAGCTCTGGGGTGGAGCAAGGCAGCTGTTGAACAGCCGCACGGCAAAGCTACAGAAGAGCAGGGGGATGGCACATGGAGGAGGAGGCTGCATGCAGTGGAAGTGCAATGGGGGTGGGGAGGCATGTCGGGTGCAGAATGGACCTGGCGGAGTTATCCCGGCTGTGAGCTCTTGCGTGACCACTCACCGCACAGGGCCAGGGATCTGTAGTTATCAGCCAGAATGGGGTCAGGATACTTCCTCAATGCGAAGTTTTAGCCTTGTGAATAAGGCCCCGGACAGGGGCTCAGGAGACCAGGGTTCTATCCCCCAGCACTGCCACCAGTTCTGGCCATGGCCACGGGCAAGACACTCGCTCTCTGGGTGCTTCCATTTTCTCAGCCATCTTTCTCTCCCCTTTGTCCATCTAGACCCTGAAAGGAGGGGCTGGCTGGGCCTGTGCAGCGCCGAACACAACAAAGCCCTGATTTCTACCGGAGCCTCTGGGCATCATTCAGCCAAGGGATATTTACATGGCAGGCCTAGCCCTAGGAGGGGGCACGGTTGACCACAGCGCGTCCCCATCTCTCTGCTCTGTTGTGACATATCCCTCCCGCACACCCACGTTTAGAGACGTCCCCAGACCCCCTGGTCTGGCTGGGTCACGGATTTTCCACGTTTCTCTGGCTAAAGGTGTTCGCAGGTGCGGGAGTGGGTGGTGGATATCAGGCTATTTCGTCTCTTACCATAACCCCCCCGCCCCCCCATGGGTGACATCCCAACCGTCACCGCAGTAACCAGCCATGATGCGGCCCCTCCAAGGACTCCAGGTGAGGGCCTGGCAAACCATCTCAGAAACCCAGCTGCTGCTAACGCAAGGACGGGAGGCGCAGCTGCTCTGCCAAGCCTGGATTCCCCTTTAACGAGCTCGGCCGGCCCCTCCTCTCTGCCCGCCCCCAAGTTGTGGAGTCTTGAGCCCATGTCTTGGGTATCCAATCGGCAGGCGATGGGGAGAGCAAGCCCCTGCCTGCATTATAAGAGGTTTGCAAGTGCTCTGCCTTGGGCACAGTGAGTGGACCTCGGAGAACGAGCGGGGTGGGAGAGGGCCTGGGGCGGATGGAGCCTTCAGCCAGCAGGAGGGCACAGGGAGACAACCTGAGCTACTTCATAGAGGATCCAGGCACCGGGACGCTGTACAGGAGGGGCCAGCTCTTGGGAAAGGTACCTTTTTTCCCCACTTTCAAGCTGTTCTGGGAAGCCAATTCCCCCCAGGCTGTTGGGGGCAGAGTCTGTGTGCGCATTTGATGGAGACAGGGCTACTTTTGTACTTCTCTAGCACCTGCCACTGGACACTGGCCATGGACTAACCTCATCCAGCCCCCCTTCCCCGCGGGAGGTAGGCAAGTCATTGTGGTCTCCAGTTTAGATGGGGGGGAACTGAGGCAAGGGGGGGGAGGGGGCGGGCTATTTGCCCAAGGTCATCTAATCAGTGACAGAACTGGGAATAGAACCCAGGAGTCCTGATGCCTACCCCCCCTTCCCCTGTTGGATCCACTGGACACCATTCCCTTCTGAGAGCTGGGACTAAAACCCAGGACTCGAACCCCAGGCGCCGCCCTGCTGCTCCCACTGGACCCCACCACTGAGCTGCAGCAGGCCACGGGCTGATTTGGGAGACTCTGCTGAGCCGAGGGCTCTTCCTGGCTCCTCCTGGGTGCAGAGGGAGCCCCGCTCCTTACCCTCCCTAATACCCTGGGCCCGATCCTCCATCACACTGTACCATCGCTTACACCTGTGCAAAGTGCGACCCCATCAGGGGCAGCTGTCTACACCTACTTCGCCCTGATGCCAGTGACCCGGGAATCAAGGGATCAAAGAACTTCCGACTGTGGCCAGCTCACGACAAGTCTGGCAAGGGAAGCCCTGAGCACTTAAAGCTACCCTGGACTAGAGTGACCAGATGCCCCAATTTTATAGGGACAGTCCCAATATTTGGGGCTTGGTCTTATATAGAGTCCTATCCCCCCCCCCCCCACACACACACACACCCCCGCCCTGATTTTTCACACTTGCTGGTCACCCTACCCTGGACGGAGCAGCCTAAAGCACTGGTCAGGGCCCTGCTCCGTGCCATTGCAGCAGGCCCTGGGCACCAGAGGCTGGGATGGCCCAGGGCAGCATGGGGTGCCCAGCCCGACTCAATGACGCTCCCCCATGGGCCCAGCCAGGGGCCTGCTAGCCCACGCCCGGAGAGCAGGGCTTGCTCCCCACTGGTGCGGCTGCAGTGCCCACCCCCCAGACAAAGCCTCGGTCTCACAGCCCCCGTGATGAGGAAACTGAGGCACAGTGAGGGGTTAGCCATCCAGTGGTGCTGCAAATTTTTACAGTGGAGGTGCTAAAGGTGGAAACCATGTATCTGGGTTGTTACTACTACTTCAAGCCAGGGGGGGTGAGGCAGCCCCCCGAGTTTCAGCACCTAGAGACCCTGTCTGTCTCAGTCCCCATCTCTGTTCATAGCCGTAACACCCGGCGCTGACCTCACTGCTCTAGCAGACAGGGGTGAGACAGGAATGGGTTAAGTAGCTTTGCATTCTGGCCTTGAACCTGGAGCCAAAAATCAACAGGAAGCAGAGTCCAGTGGCAAATGGAGAGAAACTGAGGCACAGAGGCAAAGCAACTAGCCCATCAGCTGCTGCTGCACCTGCAGGAGGGGGAACTTTGTCTCTTTCAAGACAGCCGCATTGGCAGGCGGGAGCGGCCAGGCCAGGAAGCAGGAGAGCCCCAACTCCCATGCAAAGCTGCCCACAACATGTACGATCCCCGCCGGAAAGGCTGGTGCCTTGCGCAGCACGTGAGGCTCAGCATGGGCACTGCTGGCTAGCGGTTAGAGCCAGCAATGGCGACTCAGGGCCCTGGCACTGCGGGGAGAAGGATTGAGGAGGTAAAGCAGCGTTTGGGGCACCAGGGTTGGTTGATTGATTGGTCTCATCTCTGGGAGGCGAGCCCGACCTAGGACTCCTGGGTTCTAGTCTCAGGTGGAAGGGCCAAGGGTCATCATTGGAGGCACTGTCAGGGTGGGAACGACCCTCCGCGGATGCCCAACCCCCATGGCTTTGTCCCAGGGAAGCTCCCCCCCGGTACAAGTCCCCACAGGGCCGGGGGAGCAGGATGCAGCCCCGGGTTACCAGCATCCTCACAGCTCCTCCTTGTGCGCAGGGAGCTTTCGGCCAGTGCTACAAGTTCACGGACACGTCCACCGGCAAGGTCTACGCTGTCAAGATCGTCCCCCAGTCCCGCATCTCCCAGCTGGAGAGCAGGGGGAAGGTGAGCCAGGGGCTACTCCCGTGGGGAGGGAAGGGGAGGAAGCACCTAGCACTGGCCAGACAAGCCTGGAGGTCATGCCCCCTCCTCCCCACACCCTTCTTATCATCCCCCCAGAGGAGCAATTGGCCGCAGCTGGGCCCTGTTTTGCCTTCTCCCAGCTGGGCTACCTATGCTGGGCAGACACCCATGAACTACGGGGAAGGTTAATTAACGCTTTCCTTGCCAGCACCCAGGGCTCGACTATACCCCTCCCCCCGCCAAGCCCCATTCCTGCGCCCCCTCACCCCGTACCTCAATCTTGGGGGTGGTGGGGGATAAATCCCAGGGCAAACAAAAAAGCCCCCCTCCCTCCGCAGACTCTCCACTTTCCTCTTGCTCTCACCATCCCCAAGCCCCAGGGTGTCGCCCAGCCCCCAGCTGAGACCCGGTCTCTGAGTATCACAGAGCAAACCACGGGCCACGCAGAGATGAGCCGCAGCCTCCAACGTCAGTGCAGGGTGAGACCGCTTCTCATTCCTCCACGTGGGGAGGCCATTGCGCCTGAGCACCGAAGATTGAGAGCGTTAACCCTGGTGGCCCACCCTGCGGGTAACCACAGCCTGATCGTCTCCATCCCCCCTGCAGCTTCGTTCAGGGTCCAGAAATTCCCCGTCTGCCTCTATCGTGTGACTCGGCTGTTGCGAGATGCCGGTCACATTCCACCGCAGAGCCAGCTGCATTTCGGTGGCAGAGGCGTGATTTCCCTGGCGCACACCGTCTGCCAACTGCTTGGCATCCCTTAGGCCCCTTGCCCGAGAGATATGTCAGATCTCATTAAAGCCTTGGTCTTGCTGTCATTTTACCAGCTCATGTTGGCATCAACCAAAAAGCATGAATGCTCTGAGCTAGCTGGGTTCTGACTCTAATGGACTGGCCGGTGGTGGGTGGGTATGCCCAGCCGCCACCTATGGGTGGGATCTGAACTGCATAGCTGTGTATCATAGGCCCTATACTTCTAGCAGCAAATGGGGTTTCTCCTATCGCTCCAGTAGCTTTGGGAGGAGCAGAATGATCCCTACTGCTGTCGTAAAGTTCCCAGGGGCTGTGAGTGCAACGCTGACAGCTGTGAAACTCCGAGCTGGGCACGAGGACCCAGGATCCGCAGGCCCAGCCGGGGAGCAGCGTGCGTGTGTGTTTTCCACAGCACTGTATGATTCTAGCTGACTCCAGCGCTTCGGGCTCGTGACTCGTTTCTCTTGCTCTTTGTGCATGTCTGCAATTCTCCTCCCGCAGGTCGAGAGGGAAATCGAGCTGCACAGCCACCTGAACCATCGGCACGTCGTGGGCTTCCACCGGCACTTTGCTGACCGGGGCAACATCTACATGATCCTGGAGTACTGCAGCCGCAAGGTGAGCCGAGCCGAGCCAAGGTGCTGGGCCCCGGCTCTCGTCAGGGAAGGGAGCAAAGAAATACCTAGACTCAGAACCTCCAAGGTGTTTGCACTCTTAACTTCCGTTGAAATCCAGGGAAGTTAGGAGCCTACATACATTTGAAGCCATAATAAATTGGGCGTCTCTCCTGATTTTTTTCCAATCCTCTGGCGCCTGCAAATCTGGCTTGAAAATATGAGACCAGCCTTTATCTGGCTTGCAGCATGTTGCGAGAGGCCTGTTTGACTAGTGTTGCGGGAGGCAGCCTGGTCTAGAGCAGAGAAGGTGCTGGGATTCTGGAGCTCTGGGGTCTGTTCCCTCTCTGCCTGTGATCTACTGTGTGTGACCTCGCGTGAGTCACTTTCCCCTCCCTTCCACCCTTTGGGCTTAGTGGGCCACCCAAGCTGGTGTCACTTAGAGCAGTCCTTAGGCTGCTCTAAATTACCCTGGGGCAGTGGAAGATTTCCTGGGAGCAGCCGAGGAGTCACTCCAAACACAGCTATATATATGGCTGCTCCCTTTGGATTGAAAGGGACAGACGTGGTTATTCTTCAGGGTCGACTTTTTAGTCCACTAAGTGAAGGGTGGGGCAGCTTTCCGAGGCGATACGAGAGTAACTAACCTGCCTCTAGCAGCTCCACTGACCCTCCGACAAGCAGAGACAGGCTGGAGCCATGAAAGTCAGGCCCAGATGTCGAGCGCCCGAGGGTCAGAGGGAGGGGGGATGGGTTTGACTCAAGCCCCTCCGCCTCCCCCCCCCCCCCCCGATCCAATCTGTCCCCAAAAGGCTGGGCGGGGGGTTACCAGCACCTTGGACCGTGCTGCCGATCGGAGGCTTGCGTGCTGTGCTGGACCCAATCTGTCGCTGAGCTGTTTCCTCTCCCCATCCCCAGTCCCTTGCCCACATCCTGAAGGCCAGGAAAACGCTGACGGAGCCAGAGGTCCGATATTACCTGAGGCAGATCGTTGCGGGGCTATGCTACCTCCACCAGCAGGGCATCATCCACCGCGACCTCAAGCTGAGTATGTGGCTCGGGCCGGCAGCAACGAGCCGGGGCTGGCTGCAGCACAGGGGGACGCCGGGGTGGGAGGGGGGATCCCCAAAGGGTGCAGGGGGAGAGACCTCGCCAGTGATGCTTACACATCGCCCTCTGATGCTGAGCAGGTGCCCGTGGGAAAGCGGCTGGCAGAGGGAACTGGATTCCGCCCCACCCCTCCAGAGTCCTCGCCTAGACATGCTATGGGACTTGGCTGCAGTGGGGAAGGCACCCCATGGGGACAGGAGGGCAGTGTTGCCTAGTAGTCACAGCCAGGGCTTGGGAAGCAGGACTCCTGGGCTCTATGCCGCGCTTGAGAGGTGCAGTGGGTTGGAGTGTGGGGAGGCCCGGAGGGGGGGATGGGGGGGTTGGAGCTCCTGGGTCTTCTTTCCAACTCTGAGGCGTGTGGAGCAGGTTGCTGGGTGCCAGGACTCCTGGGTTCTGGTCTCAGCTCTGAGAGGGTGGCCCTATAGGTTGGGGGAGAGGAGGGAAGGGGCTGGGAGTTGGGGCTCCTGGGTCCTCTCTCCAGCCGTGAGAAGCCTTGAGCTGGTTTTGGGGTGCCAGGATTCCTAGGTTCTGGTCCTGGTTCTGGGAATCTGGTCCAATTGGTGTGGGGAACAGAGGAACAGTGGTGGCTGGGAATCAGGACTCCTGGGTTCTTTTTCCAGCTGTACTTGAGGCAGGTCACGTCCTTCCCCTTCCTCTCAGCTCCCGCACTGGGCAATTAGGAGATGGGACTGAGCTCCTAGGGGCTCAGACCCTTGGATTGATTGATCTCTGCCTTACAGCAATGCAGCACCAGGGGTCCCCAAATCCATCTTCCTGGGGACCCTTTCAATCCTTTAAGCCTTGAGCAGCAGTGAAGGAGTTAATCACCCCTGTGCCCTTCACCTTGGCCTCTGAGACCCCACCCGAAGAGGGCTGGGGGCTGGAGAGGGGTTATAAATACACCAGCAGCGCGTCTGGCCGTCTGGCTTGTTGGGAGTAAATGCCACCAGCGTGACTTCATGCTTCTGAATGGGAGCCTGGGAGCCAGCTCTCCATGTAGGGGCTGCCCCATGGAGGGGGAGATACGTGGGGACCCCCAGATGCAGCCTCTCTCCCTGACACGCACACAGCTGCCCCCTGCCGAGCAGCCTCTGTCTGCTGGGCTGGGGAGGACCTCCTGCCTGTGATTTATTGCTCCCATGGGGCACATACAAACCGCCAGGGCTACTGAGGAGGCCCTGTCCAGAGCCTTCCTCTGAACAATGGGCTACTCCTGTCTCCAAAGCTGCTGTACAGAAATATATCGGCACAGACAGCCCCGCATACGCCCCCCTCCATGCTCCCTTCTCCCCTGCAGCATGGTCTAGTGGCTAGAGCCTGGGAGCCAGGACACCGTTCCCAACCTTGTTACTGATTCCTTGTGTGATCTGGAGCTGCTCTGTGCCTCAGTTTCCCCACCTGCAAAGGGGGGTGACTCTGGCCGTGTAACTGGAAAGCTGCCCGGATGTGCTCAGCGGCTTACCTCTCTTCCCCCCACAGGTAACTTCTTCCTCACGAAAAATATGCAGGTGAAGATCGGGGACCTGGGGCTGGCGACGAGAGACGAGCAGGCCAGCCAAAGACGGGGGTAAGTGCTGGCCCAGCACAGCCTGCAGCCCTCACCAGGGCGCTCTGCGGATTCACCTCCTGTTCCTTTTCCCCTACAGCGTGGTGTGTGGGACGCCCAACTACCTGGCCCCCGAGGTGATCGCCAAGAAGGGGCACTCCTTCCAGTCCGACATCTGGGCCCTGGGCTGCATCATGTGAGTGAGGCACCAAGCTGCAACTGGGGAAATGCCTCCGAACGGGGTGGGCCGGGTCGGTGGGGAGGGAATGGGATACGGGGCACCAGCTCCAACCCAGCCCCAGGGTGGGGAACAGGCTGGTTCAGTGGGGCGGGGAATGGGACACGGGGCATTTTGACTCTTTGGGGCACCAGCTCTGATCCAGCCCCAGGGCAGGGGAATGGCTAGTTCAGTGGGGTGGGGAATGGGATATGGGGCTTTTTGACTCTTTGGGGCACCGGCTCCAACCCGGCCCCAGGGGGAATGGCTGGTTCAGTGGGGTGGGGAATGGGACACGGGGCCTTTCCCCTCTAGGGAATGCTCTGATTGGCTGCTTGTGCCCGCCTTGGTGCACTGGGAAGGCTCTGATTGGCTGCCTTCCCTCGCCCCAGGTACACGGCTCTGACAGGCTGCTCCCCCTTCGAGATCACCCACAAGCAGGAGATGTACCAGTGCATCCGGGAGGGCCGGTACCCCGCCCCCAACCACCTCTCGCCCGGCGCCAGGAAGCTGATCGGCCGCCTGCTGGCGCCCCGCCCCTCGGAGCGGCCCAGCCTGGAGGAGGTGCTGGAGCACGAATTCTTCACCCAGGTGCGGGCGATGCAGGGGCGGGCGAGTCGCTCCGGGCACTATAGATGGCAGGCACCCATCCCGAGCAGCGCTGCGACCCCGTGTGCCAGGTCGCGATGCCGCTTGCTCGGATTTAAGACGGGTGCTGCGCGTACACTGGGGGAGCCGGGCCCAATTGCTGGGCACGTGCTTGCACCTGCGAACCCCGTCTAGGCGCCCAGGGTGGGCGTGCACCTGTGCTGCCCTGTCTTAGGAAGAATGCCACCTCCCCTGGCCCACAGCCCCCAGAAGGGTCCCGTGCCCTTAGCTCAGCTGCAAAGAGCTACGGCCGGCCCTGGTGCAAACCAAAGCCAAGAGGATCCAAGTTCTTGCACCCAGCCCCCGACACAGTGCCACAAGTCCCTGGGCTGGTGCTCCAACCTCTCCAGCCCCTCTGGGTTACTTCCACCATCCCTCGCCTCTATAGCCCCTTCTAGCCCTGGTGCCCGTATGGACCGTGGGGTCCTTGCCCTGCCTCCTCCGTGGCACCAGCGTGAGGTACAGCCGGGAATGGAGTGACGTGGCTGTCGTCTCCCAGGGTTTCACTCCGGACAAGCTGCCGTCCCGCGCCTGCCACTCGGTGCCCGTCTTCGCCCTGCCCAATCCAATCGGCAAGCTCCTGCAGAAGGCGGCCAAAGTGCTGTTCAGGGGGTTGCCGTGCCAGGAGCCCCAGGCAGGTGGGTCAAGTGGCCGCGTCCCCCCGTGCTCTGGGCTGAGCTTGGCAGTGCCCGTGTGGCGTCATGGCTCCACTGTGTCTCCATCCAGGTAGCCCGGTGCCCGGCGAGGAGCCGGAGAAGCTGACGAGCCAATCCTGGCAGGCTCAGAACCTGCCCAGCACGGAGCAGCACAGCGAGGTAGGAGGGGTCCACAGGAAGGAGGGTGGGGAGGGACCTGGGGGGGTCTGCAGTCTGGTTCCCCCCCTCACCCGCTGTCCCCGTCTCCCTGCCAGGTGGAAGGAGGCAGTGTCCAGGCTATGCCATTGACCAAGGGCCCCCACATGTTCTCCATCCATCTGCTCATGACGGGAGCTCTCAGGCCCAGATGCTCCAGAGCCGACTGTAAGTGGATGCCACATTTCCCAGACCGACCTCTAGCTGTCGGGCTGGAATTTGGGAGGGTTCTAGGCTGGAGACATCCAGGGCCTGATGCCAGCTGGGAGCGGTGTGTGCAGAGCCCCTGCTGGGGATCGGGCCCTGGGGAGGCTCCAGTTGGGCCCCCACACCAAGGACCTCTCTTGGTCTCCACCTCCCTTGGGAGCTGCCCGGGGAGGCTGCAGCTCACGTGCACTGTGTGGCCAGGGGCCCGGAGTAGCCCCCAGTAGGGCTGCCGGGAGCCTGCTGGGCCGGGATCGCTGCAGTATGAGGCCCCCACCGCCCTAGGGTTGCCAACTGTCTAATTGCACAAACCCAAACACCCTTGCCCCGCCCCCTGCCCCGAGGCCCCTCCCTCCATCACTCACTCTCCCACACCCTCACTCACTTTCACTGGGCTGGGGCAGGGGATTGGGGTGCAGAAGGGGGTGAGGGGTGTGGGCTCCAGGTGGGCGGCGCAGCAGGGCTAAGGCAGGCTCCTTGCCTGCCCTGACCCCGCGCTGCTCCTGGAAGTGGCTGGCACGTCCCTGCAGCCCCTGGGCAGGGCAGGGGTCTCTGCGTGCTGCCCATGCCCTGAGCGCTAACTCTGCAGCTCCCATGCGCCGGGAACTGCAGCCAATGGGAGCTGCGGGGGCCGAGCCTTAGCCCCGCCGCGAGGCCAGACTTTTAGCACCTAAAAACCTCCTGGTTTGGCTTCAGTAGCCTCCGGGAGATAGGTCCTGATTCCGGGAGACTCTTAGCGAAACCGGGAGAGTTGGCAACCCTACGCCTCCCCCTGGTGTGGCCCCCCGTGGGTTCCCTCGCTGCTTCCTGTTGGCTGGTTGGGGCAACAGCCCCACTCATTGCGGGAGGGAGGCCCTCAGGGCAGGAGAGCACATGGGGCTGGCGGGGCAGAGAAATGATCCAGCCACCTGCTGTGCTCACTGGCGGAAGCATTGTCTAGCGTTTTGACGGGGGTGGGGGATCAGGACCCCAGGGTTCTCTCCCCGGCTCCGGGAGGGGAGTGGGGTATAGTGGTTAGATGGGGGGCGGGGATCAGAACTCCTAGGTTCTAGCCCCAACTCTGGCAGGTGTAGTGGTCGGGGCTGGAAGACAGGGGGCAGAGGGGTGCCAGGCTTACAGGGGGTGCCATGCATGGAGCCCTGATCCCAGCCCGTCTCTGCAGCAGATGAAGGCTGGAGCGTGGGGAGCGCAGTGCAGTCAGTCACGAGGGTGCTGAGCAGCTGCCTGGAGAACATGCCTCTGGGTAAGAGGGAGCCCTGCGCCGGAAACCCACAAACCCCTGCACGCCCAGCTCCATCATCCCCTGGGCCTTCCTCAGCCCAGGCACCAAGCCCCCCGCGCAAACCTGGCCGGATACGAGTGGGGCCTGGGCTGGGCTGACTGGACCCACCCTGGGCCACTGTCCAGCCCATCGGCTGCAGGGGCTAGGACTCAGTGCTGGGGGGTGGGATTGCCCCACAGGGCCTGGCAGTGCCAGGGGTTGGGCCGGTGTGAGTCTGCTGGGTGGAGGCACAGGCTGCTCAGGTTGCCTCCTGCCCCCACCTGCTCTGTCAGGGCCTCTCCCCAGCTGGCCGGGCACCGGGGGCCTGCGAGGGCCTCTGTGCTGGGCCTCAGGCTCCCCTCTTTCTCCTTGCAGCCGAGCACAACCCTGTGCAGCGCCTGGCGCCACCTGTCCTCTGGGTCACCAGGTGGGTGGATTATTCCAACAAGTACGGCTTCGGCTACCTGCTCTCGGACGGCTCTACGGGCGCCCTGCTCACCGACGGCACCCACCTAGCCCTCTGCCCGCAGCCCCCGTAGGTATCCCCCGGGCACCCACCTGGCCCTCTGCCCCCTCCCCTGGGCACCTGCCTGGCCACCTCCTCTGGGCACCTGCCTTGCCCTCTGCCTGCAGCCATCGTAGGTATCCCCCCCGGGCACCTGCCTGGCCCTCTTCCCCTTCCCCCAGCCACCCACCTGGCCCTCTGCCCTCTCCTCCGGGCACCTGCCTAGCCCTCTGCCCACAGCCATCGTAGGTATCCTCTGGGCACCCACCTGGCCTTATGCCCCCTCCCCCGGGTACCTGCCTGGCCCTCTGCCCCCACCTGAGAATCCACCTGGCCCTCTACCTTCCCAGCACCCACCTCAGCACCTGCCTTGCCACCCCTGGAGCCCTCTGCACAGTCAGCCCCAGCCCCGCTCAGACACCCACCACCCCGTCTGCCCATGCAGCAGCAGGTACCTCCAACCCCCCCCCAACCCTCTGCTCAGTCCCCCTGACACCCACCTCGCCTGGCACCTGCCCTGGCAGGTGTCTGGGCACCTGGGACACCTGCAGCTCCAGCCTCGCGGCTTTTTTGTGGCTTCCTTCCAGGCGTGTCTGCTACTGCCCAGGGCGCGGGGAGGCCATGTCCTTCCCCCGGAGCGACGTGCCCGCCTCCCTGGCCACGAAGATGGGCATCCTGCACTTCTTCTCCCAGTACATGCAGCAGAAGCTGCTGGAGGTGAGGCCCCGGGGCTGGGGAAACCCCGGGGCTGGGCCAGGGGGGTGCAGGGGGAAGAATCACGGGGCTGGGAGCGCGGGATATGCCAGGGGCGGCTGGGGGAGGCCCCAGGGTGCAATCCCCTCTGGGCTGTGCCCGCGTTGCGGGGCGGGGGGGGTGGGGCCATAAGGGGGAGCCAGGCTCGGTGCCCCCCCGGCCCAGCCAGCTCCCTGACTCTGCTCCTGCTGGCAGGGGGGGAGCGAGCCGGCGGGTCCCAGCAGCTCCACGGACACCCCCTGTCTCCTATGCTGTGCCAAGTCGGACCGGGCGCTGCTGATGCTCTTCAGCAATGGGACGCTGCAGGTAACCCCCCATCACCCCCAGCACACCCTTGAGCCTCTCCCCCGAGCCCCCACTCAGGCCTCTCCTCGTCCGGTGCCCCCCCCCCGAGCCTCTCCCCCCATCCGCCTGCCCCACGGCTGCTCCCTCCTCTACGAGCCTCTCCCCTGATCCTCCCACCCCATGGCTACTCCCTGTCCTTCCCCTCCACCCCGCAGCACCCCGCAACTGCCATCACACTTCCCCCAAGCCATGCCCCAGGCTCTGGCTCCTCCCACCCAACACAGGGCCTCTGCAGACCTAGGCTGCTCTGGACTATCCAGTGTCACGAGTGAAGTGAGTTTGACGGCCTCAGCTGCGTTCTGCCCTCCCCGGGGGCTGCAGCACAGCCTGGCCGGGGTGACAGGCCCGGGGCTGGGATAGCAGGGAATGCAGGGCCCCAGAAGGGCTGCAGTCCGTGCCCCCCTACCCACACTGCCCCAAGGCCCTCTCCTGGCAGCAGGGCCAGACAGTGGCAGCGGGGGCTGGAAACCCCTGGGGAAAGAGGGGCTTAGGTGCAAGGGCAGCTGGGGGCTGGCAGTCGGGGGGCAGAAGGGTCAGAACTAGAGGGCAAGGGGGAGGGAGTGGAGCAGGAGCCCCCACCCTGCAGCCAGGAGCCCCCACCCTGCAGCCAGAGCTCCCTAAGCTCATGGGGGCTGGTCCGATTGTCGGATCCCAGCAGCGGGGGCCACCAGCGCGGCTCCCTGGCCCTCCCCAATGTGTGTGTAGGGGGAGACTCTGGGGCAGGGGGAGGGGTATTAACTCTCTCCTGGGCCAGGTCCTGTGGGATGCTGCATCACTCGCCCTCCCCTCTCTGCCCCGCAGGTCAATTTCTATCACGACCACACCAAGCTCGTGCTGAGCTGCCCAGGTGGCGGGCACCTCCTGACCTTCATCGACCAGCAGCGCATCAGTGCCACCTTCCCGCTGGGCGCCCTGGCCGCAGGGGGCTGTGCCCCGGCCCTGCGGGAGCGCCTGCAGTACACCCTCGACATGGCCCACTGCCTGTAGCTGCCTCCGCTGCCCCCCCGGGACTCTCCCGCCCCCTGGAGCCAGACCCACTGCCCAGCACCTGGCGTGGCATGGACATGGACACAGGGCGGCTGAGGTGATGTTGTGGCCCGGGGCAGGCCCATTAGGGGCTCTTATGGGACCCAATTTGATGATCAAACCCTACTCCCTGGCTTGGGAGGGTGCTGTGGAGACATGGGTCCTTTCCACTCTGCCCCTCACTCCCCCTGGAACCAACGGGGCCTGGAGGTGCCCATTTGCCCGATGCTAATGCCGGCCCAGGAGCTTCACCCACTGGCGTCCCCTGAGGATGGGATTTGGGGCGCTGCAAACGGGCCTTGGCCTCCAGGGGTGGCTCCCAAAGGGGAGCTGGAGCAGCGGGTGGCGGGAGCCACCAGGCTGCCTGGAATGGCTGGGGCCAGTGGCCAGGCAAACTGGGGAGTTGCCTGCAGGGTCTGGGACTGGAGCTGGCCGGGCCTGACTGCTCTGCACTGGCGGAGGGTGGGGAAGGAGCCTGCTGGGCCAGGCTTCCGCCCAGACTGGATCCAGGATGGGAAGGGGGCACTGAAAGCCAAGGTTACGTGATGGAGGGAGGTGCTCTGAGGAGGCAAGAGAACCCAGGAGTGCAAATGCAGGAGGTGTGACAGGGTCAGGCCAGATGGCTACAGGAGAGTGATCCTATTGGGATCCAGGAAGGGGGGGGGGCAGAAGCCCACTGCTAAAGGACCCCCCTCCATCTAAGGGGAGGATCCACAGGACCTGGAAACCAAGTGATTCCGGGGGACAACTAATGAAATAACAGGGACAGGAGTGCGGTCAAAGGGTCAAACGAAGGGAACCTGATGGGGACACTGAGCAGAGAACCACAGACAGCACCCAGTGCTCCTCGAAGGCGTCAAGGGAGCCAGTGGACGCCGCCCAGAGGAACTCTGCCCAGATGCATGAACAGACAGAAGGCAGATATATTAGCCCCAGATTAAGCAGTTCCCTTTTCCCTGGGTAAGGAAACAGGGGCAGTTCCAGAACAATCAGGAACCAATTAAGGTAAGCAGGCTAATTAGGATACCTGGAGCCAATTAAGGGGCGTGGGCATGGGCATGCTGGTGCTGCTGCTGCTGGAGGACTGAGGAGTACAAATGCTACCTGGCGTCAGGAGGAAGGTCCTGTGGTGAGGTTAGAGAAGGGGTTAGGAGGAGGCCATGGGGAAATAGCCCAGGGAGTTGTAGCTGTCACAAGAAACACTGTAGACTGCTGTGATCCACAGCGCCCTGGGCCCGGGATCCCCCCAACTCCCTATTGGATACAGGAGTTGCCCTGGACTGTGGGTCCCACCAGAGGGGAAGGTCCCTGGCCTGTCGCCCAACCCACGAGGTGGATCAGCAGAGACTGCGGGGATTGTTCTCCTTCCGTTTCCCCGCGCTGGCCAGTGCTGAGGGTAGCTGAGTGAACGGGGTTTGAGCCACTAGCCAAAGTGGCCGAACTGAGGGCTGCCGTGGACCTCAGAGGCGAGCAAATCCACCAATAAGCGCAGGACGCACCAAGGCAGAGGAGGAACTTTGTCACAGACGGGGAGGGAGCTGGCTGGAGGGCAAGTGGCGGAAGGTGAAGGAGCTGTGGGGCGGTGAGGGGGAGGTCAGGGGTGTCTGGTTGGTTCCGGGCCCCACTGAGTCTGAACTCCTCTCCCTGGCCAAGGAGGCAGCCTGGCCTGGCCTGGCCCGGCCCAGTGGTTCCGGCCGCACCCTGGCTTGTGAGTGAGGGTGGGGCAGGTGCCAGCTGGCGCTGAGGGTGGGGGGGAGCAGGGACAGAGAGGGGCTGTTCACACACACGTACCCCAGCGCTGGGGGGTGCAGAAACCACCGGGACAGCACGGAGGGGCAGGGCAATGCAGGATGTGAAGTGGGGGCCTGCAGAGAGGGAGCGAGGGGAATGGGCAGAGCTGCGAGGCCCAGGAGAGCCCAGGGCTCGGAGAGCCCGACCAGCGGGTCTCTAGCTGCAGCCCGCTGGCAGCGCAGGGGCTGGGCTGGCGTAAGTCACAGAAACGCTGTTCCACATTAAACTCCTATGGCCGCCGCTTAGCAGTGTCTGATTCTGAGGGCTCTGGGGCTGTGACACGGGGCTCCAGCCCTCCAAGGGTCTCTGCAAACCTGCCTCGGATGGATCAGCAGCCTGGCGGATAGAGCACCTGGCAGAGACGCCAGAGACCTGGGTGCTGTTCCTGCTCTGCCACCGGCCTTGGGCAAGCCACGGCCCTGCTCTGTGCCTCAGTTTCCCTCTCTGTAAAATGGTATCATGCTGCTGCCCTCCGTTAAACAGCACTTTGACCTACTGAGGAAAAGTCCTAGGTCAGAGCCTGGGGTGATTATTATTAGTGACCCAGGAACAGCCCCCAGCAGGGGCCCAGGACGTGGCTGGAGTTGGCAGGGCCTCTGCCTGGTTTCTAGCTGCCCAGCTGCCCGGTTGCCCAGCCCCCTAGCCAGGGGGCACTAAGTGGCTACCTTTGCCACGGACTGAAAGGGCCAGAGGCTTAGTCTGTTCTCCCTTCCCACGCCTGGTCTCCATTCAGGGCAGGCCTAGGGCACGTGGCTTGGGGGCCCTGGCACTGAGCCGAGCCGGCTCTGGGGTTAGAGGCATCCAGCCCTGCTCAGCAGCATCCCCTCCCCTGTAAACGGGTGGCAGGGGATTCCCCCCCCCACCGCAGCGCCTTGCAGTCTGCAGTGAAACGGCCCCAGGTGCCCTCGAGGGCTCTCACAAACCCACCCACGCTTGGATCACAGCGAGCGCTGCAGGAGGCCGACGCCCAAAGCAGACAAGAGCCAGACGAGTGGGCACCAGCTGGGAGCAAGGCCCTGGCAGCCCACCAGGGGCCTGAGGGGCAGGGCACTGCCCAACTGGGCGGGCGAGAGGGCAGAGGGCAGCCGAGTACTGAGTGGTGCTGCCCCAGCCTGCCTGGCTGGTCTCGTTCCCTGGGCTGCACGGCCACGCGGGTCTCCTCCGGCTGCTTCACTGTGGCCCTGCGTCAGCCGCCGGGTGTGACGTGAATTGCAGGGAGTATCACTCAGCAGAGCCCATGGTGGGGGGCAGAGAGCCTGGATCATGGAGGTGCCAGGCACAGGGGTGGGTGTGTGTCTTTGTACACATCTGTGTGTTTACACACGTGTGGGTACATGCACACGCCTGGGTGGGCACGTGCGTCTGTGTCTTCCTGTGCTCACACACCCCTGGGTACACGCACACGTCTGTCTCTGTGTGTACGTGCACGCACGAGTCCACACCCGTGTGCGTGTTTTATCTAACGTGCTTAGCGGAGAAACAACAGGAAATTCCAGCTCTGGCGCTAGGGGCTCGCCCTAAGCAGGGCAAAGGCCTCTCGCTCTTCCGTAGCCGGCTGGGGTCGGAGGCTGTAACAACAGGCAGCTGCTGATTCCGAAAGGCCCTGACCCGGCGGAGCCATGACTAACCAGCCCCAAGAGATCATCCTCCGAGGCATTCAGCTCCGTGCAGGGTGGTGGTGTCCAGTGGTTATAGCCCGGGTGCTTGTCCCCTGCCCTGCACGGAGCTGAATGAGCTAATGCTGCTGGCGGTGGCTGGGCAGGGTGGGTGCCCCTAGCCCTATAGGGAGCTGTTCTGTGTCTGACCCCCACGGCAGGCCCTTGCCAAGAATGCAGAGCCCAGCTCACATGCCCTGTGTTCGGAGATTAGCCCCTTAAGTGCGACAAGGTCCCAGCGACAAGCATATCGGGCCCTTTCAGCTGTACACAGAGGAGGAATGCGCCCTGCTCCCCCCGCAGACCCCCCCGCTTGTGAACGAGCCCCTGTGAGAACTGGCCAAGGACTACGGGGCCAGGGCTGCAGCAAGTCCCATTTCATGGCTTTCCCGGCCCTGCCAAGCCCTTCCCTAGCTGGATGCTTGGTGCCCTGGGCCTGGCACCCACTGGGCTGGATGGGACTGTGCCGAGCGGGAACAGACCCTACCATGCCCCCTGTGTGACAGCCCTGCCCAGGGAGAGGCACCAGGAGCAGGGAGGTGGGTATTCCACATGCCAGGGCCCAGACCGGGTCCTTCCCCTTCCCTGCTTGGGACAGTCTCTTCCCCTTGCTGTGCCTCTATTTCCCTACAGGCCCTGGCCTGTCACATCCCTCCCTGGGCAGGATCAGCTGGAGAAATCGAGGGGGAGCCTGAGTGCTGGGAGTGAGGTTACCAGCTCGTACCCCCGCCCCTGCAGTGAAGCCTGGCCGAGCACCCTGGCAGGGCTAATTTGGGCTCTGCTATTTAAATTGCAGCCATGTATTAAAAGACCAGACAGGGCAAATCAGGCTGGGGCTGGCATGAGCTCCAGGCTAATCATCCACCTGACGTGTGTCAATTCCCCCCACCCCCCAACCACTAGGGAGAGTGGGGTGTGCGCACGGGTTAGCATTCACCCCCATGCCATATGCCCTCATGCAGGAGCAAATACCCCAGGCTGCTACTGCTCGTGGGGTAGTGCCCGACCCTCCCCAGCAGAATCGGGCCCCTGCAGTGCTGGGCACCACCGGGAGAGGAAGTCGCAGTCCCTGCCCCAGACAGCTCACGAGCCGGCAGACTGTGTGGTGCAGGGAGCATGGCACCACAGGCAGGGGTGGCTCTACCAATTTTGCCGCCCCAAGCAGTCGCCACGGTGGGAAGAGCGGCAGAGCTGCCAATGAATTGCCATCGAGGGACACGAACTGCCGCCCCATTCTAAATGCCACCCCAAGCACCTGCTTTGAAAGCTCGTGCCCGGAGCCAGCCCTGACCACGGGGTTCACATTCACGGACGTGCCATAAGAACACTGCTGGGGGGCTGGGCTCTTTCACCACCAGTGCATGTGGGGGGCAGGAGGGCAGGCAAGGAGCAGCTGGCACCATTGGGGGGTTCCCCCCCTTTAGAGCTGTCTCATAGATTTAGGCCTCATGTCCTCTAGGACTGCTGCCTACGGTGATGCTGCACCAACGCAAAGGCCCTTGTGGCCACCAGGGCAGTGGGCTTGGCACCTATTTTGAACCCGGATAAACTGTACCCATGCCAATCATGTGGCCTGGGTGCAAATGGTTTCTAGACTGGGGCTGTGCCCTGGCTAAAATCGCACAGGGGCACAGCCCCAGGTCAGACCCCAACACCAAACGCCCAGCAGACAAAGCTGGCCCTGGGGGTGGCCTAAGGGCTGCAGGCAGGTAGGAGGCTGGTGAACAGTATGCCTGGCCAAGCTGGGCCCAGGGGAGATGAAGGCCACATTGCGCTAGGAGCTGTACGAGGGCCAGATTCACTGCAGGAGGGAGAGGCTCCATGGAGCAGCTAGATCTGCCTTCGTTTCTGCTCCAGGGCTCTAGCACATGCCAGCAGGAACCGGCTGCAAGAGCGTCCCAGGTGATCCAAGCAGGCATAGGAGGCCAAGCTGCCCCCAGCTCAAGGTGATGCCCCTCCTCCACTTGGCACAGCCTGCTTGACACCCAGCCCTGCCAGGGTTAAGAACGAGGCCCAGGCGCGCCAGCTGGTGTTGCTGGGAAGATCCAGATAGGGGCTGTCGGGAGGTACAAATAGCAGAGCCAGTCTCCAGGTCCTGGGTGGGTAGAAGGGGGTTCTTTGGCTGACCTCACTGCAGCCTCCACTCCAGCCCCTGGCCTGAACACAATGCCCGGCCACTTGCCAAGCACACAGGGCTGTTTGTAAAGCGATAGCTGCACTGGGGGAGTTGGTTTGGGGAGGGGGGACAGGGCAGAGGAATGCAAAGGTTAGCGATGGCCAAGGTGATCCCACCCGCAGTCCCAGCTACACCCGCCTTGTTTCGGGTCGGAGGAGCCCAGACGGCGGCAAGCTCTGGAATCCACCACATCTAGCCCCGGCTGGCCAGAGGTGGGCAATTCCCACTGTGGCAGGCCTCATTGATCGCCTTATGGTCCCGATTCCCAGCTGCGTGGGGAAAACCTGATCCTCTCCCCCACAGCAGCCACCCTGCTAAACTGCTCCAAAAATAGAGCCCAGCCCCTTTACACTGCCCCCCAGCCCCCGAGCTGATTCCTGGAGACCAAAGGACATGCCCAGAACCCAGACAGATCAGCATGGAAACAGCAGACCAGTCCTGCTGCATGGGGCAGAAAGCGGCTGCACACTGCCCCCTGCAGGGGAGAAGTGCTTTCTGCAGCCCCGGACATGCGTGCTCAAATTACAAAAAGAAAAGGAGGACTTGTGGCACCTTAGAGACTAACCAATTTATTTGAGCATCAGCTTTCGTGAGCATCCAATGAAGTGAGCTACAGCTCACGAAAGCTGATGCTCAAATAAATTGGTTAGTCTCTAAGGTGCCACAAGTCCTCCTTTTCTTTTTGCAAATACAGACTAACACGGCTGTTACTCTGAAACCGCTCAAATTACAGCGCATCAATCCCCTGTGATCACAGCACTGGAGGAAACGCTGAGCCCAGCAGCAGGGAATGGCAGCATGGGGAAGGTGTATCCAGGAGAGACAGTTTAGGAAGTAGGCTGTAGAATAAAGCACTGATTGTTCCCTGACGGGTGACCAGACAGCAAGTGTGAAAAATCGGGACACGGGGAGGGGGGGTAATAGGAGCCTATGTAAGAAAAAAATTGGGACATCTGGTCACCCTACTTCAGTGTCCGATTGTTCATAGCTCTGCAGGGCAGGGCCCAGCTCTTTATTCTGGGTTTGTACAGCGCCTAGCACAGTGCGGTCCTGGTGCTTAATCGGGGCTGCTAGGAGCAACTGCAATGCATAGGATCATGATCAACTCTGTAATTTAAGGAGGTGTAAGGGTGGAAACAGGGAGGAAGGATGATGAGTGCTAACTTAGGACGTGGGAGACCCAGGTTCAATTCCTAGTCTGTCACGGTCTCCCTGTGACCTGGGGCAAGACACTTAATCTCTCTCTGCCTTAATACTCCCATCTGCACAATGGATAGAACAGCCCAGCCATGCTGAAATGATAAATACGTTAGAGATTCTGAGGTTTGCTCTCACCGAAGCCAGGAGTCCTGGTGAAGGCCACCAGAAGCTTTCCCCTTCTCTTTCCCCAACATTCTTGAGCCAAGGCCATGGCAGAGACCCAGTGACATCAGCTCAATTTACGAAAACTCTTTATTGGTGCTAGGAATCATGTAAAATCCAACCCTGGTAACAAGCAGGGCTGGATGTGACCGTTACAAACTCCAAACACACCACCCTGACCTGGGAGGTGGTTAACAGAAAACAACCTGACCTCTCCCCTGGTTGGATCGGGGAGAAATGGGGTGAGAGGGAAAAGCAGCCACACTCCAAGGCCAAGGTGCCTGGTGCAGTTAGGGTTTGTTCTTTGCCATGGGGCACGTGAGTGAATTCCAGTGCTAGTGAAAGCAAGGGCACGACTACCCCGTGCTTTGAGAGGGGCACCACACAGGCTACCAATGCAGCTTTGAGCCACACTGCTATTCCAGTCCTGAGCCCGCCTTGAGCACAGATTGCCACAGCGTCAGGTGGGTTCTGTAGGACGATAGGAGGGTCCACAACTAAAGGTGCCTCCCTGTGACCCAGGGAGGACACGAATTCCAGCCTCTGCATGCAAACTGCCATGGCAAGCTGAGAGGAGCAGCACAGAGGCCTGATTAGAAAAGAGGAAAGCGTACAGTTTATCCCATTCCAGCTTATTCAGTAAAAAGACTAAGTGGGTGGAAGGGAGCAGGGAAGGAGGTCAAAAGGCCTTAAAACCCAGAATCTTTACACTTAAAAAAAAAAAAAAAAAGAACACCCCACGCTATTGATTCATAAAAGCGATGAGCCATGTGGGCGCTGACGCCCAGGGACAGAGATAGAGCTTATGTCTAGAACGGTGGGAAGAGAGAAAACATGTGTAAAGTACACAGCGGGCAGCAAGGAGCCACATCACTTCTTACATACCCAGCCCTGGGATGGAACGTCGGGAGGCCGAGCCAAATAACAGGGAGGCGGGCGGCGGGGAAGGGTCCCACATCTGATCGCCTTCCACCAGAAGGGGCAGGGAGACAGGGCCACACAGGTGGTATCACCTGCATGGCTCATGAAGCAATTTTTACCGATCCTTTTCCGTGTCTGGATTTTTCTTGGTGAATAACACTGAGCCAGATGTGGAGGGGAAAAGCCACGATTCCTTTATACAAATAAATAAAGAAGGGGGTGGGGGGTGGAATTTAAAACAATCTGAATTTGGGGTGGCATCGGGGGAATGCTTTGTTTGAAAGATCTAATGCAAAGATCCAGCTAAACCCATCCAATAGTGCAGCCCAGATTTCTACAGCAGGATTACGCTCCACTCCTGTGTCCAGGGTGCTCAGCATCTTGACACGTTCAGCTGTACATAGCGACAGGTTTCCGGGTAACAACAGAGACTTAACAACCGCATAACAGTCACTGAGCCATTTTGATGTTCACAGCAGGAGAAGGAAATGAGAATCAAAAGGAAGCTGCAGGTTGGGGGGGGGGGGGGTTTCAGGTGACTGGCAGGTGTCGCTCCTGCAATGTAACCCATTTTGTGTGGAGGATCCCGAAGCTGGAACTTAAGGGTAGGGGATGATTTGCAATTCAAAGAGGGGGGACCGGACAGATTGCGGCCAGGGGACCTGTCCAGAGACTACAGATTGTTAATGCTGTATGACAACAGAAGCACCAGAAAACAACAGTCTCACTTTCACTCTTTAGGGGATGAGCCACGCCCAGGGACAATGGAAAATCTGAAAGCCAGGCGGTGCCAGGGATGCCCTGCAGATTCTGCCATCTCCCACAAGGAGCTAAGCTCCCAGAGTTCGGTTTCTATCCTTCCCCGTTGCCCAAAACCTTCCCTGCTCAGCCAGAGCTGCATCCAGCTGCTTAACTGCAGCACAGGGGTGGATGTTGTTTCTTAGAGCACGGGCCGGGGGCGAGCTCCAGAGCTGGGCACTGTAAATGTGAAGATTGTTAAAGGGGCAAAGACATCCTGAAATCGAGTCTGGTAAAACAAAGAATCAAAAGCGGCTGTAGTTTCCACCCCAGTCACTGGGGCCTTCTCCAATTTGGGCGAACATTTACACGCCCCGTTTTCCTTTGTGGGGAAACAAAATGTTTCTCTCTCCTGTTACTGAGAAACCCTAAACAAGGCAAAATGACTAGAGAGGATGAGAACTGTGGTGACATCCTGGCCCCACTGAAATCAGTGGGAGTTCTGACACTGAAGTCCATGGAAGCAGGGTTTCATCCAGCGTGTCTAGTCAGTTTTATGAAGTGCTGTCAAATGCACAGGGTAGGAGTGAAAACTAGGGATGTAAAAGGTTAACCAGTAAGCATTAGGCTTACCGTTAACCAAACCTTAACTGTTAAACCCTGCAGCTGGCAGGCGGGACACGACATCGAGCTGGAGTGGCCCTAGCAAGACCCCAGCCCCTGCCACCCTGCCAGAGCGACATTGGTTAACAGGTAACTGGTTAAACGATATAATTTTAATCGTTTAGCCGATTAACTTTTTAAACCAATATTAACATCCCTAGTGAAAACATAGGGAAAATATCGACTCCACCCCCACCCCTGGATCTTTCACTAATGGTGAGACTTGGGAGGTTACAAAAATCCAGGTGGAAGTGTGATTTTTAACTGAATCCTTTAAGCCGAAGCAAGAAACACATCTATGAGTGTTCTTTTTACAAGAGTGGCACACATTTTCAGAAGGGTCCAACAGCAGCACTGGGCACCCACAGTTCCAGCTGAAATCAACACCCTCAGAAAAAACATCAAGCCCTGAGAGGCTCAAGTTGGATCCCCCAACAATTGAGGAGCTCAAATTCAGTGACTACTTTTGAAAACTTTGCACCTCCTCTCTCTGTCTGTGCTTGCCTTTCCCTGCCCAGGGCCGGGGAGTTTAGGGGAAATTTTCAGACAGAAAATAAAAAGGTTGGTTATTTGGGTTTTTGGTTTTTAACCCATTTACCAGCAGCAGTTAGAACGGAGATGGATCAACACTGGTTTGGGGCATAATCACAGAGAAAAGGGAGTGTGAATAAGAATCAATTTATACCTCAAATCTTACCCTAGTGGGAGGCTTGTACCATTTAAATGAATTCACGCTTTGCTACAGTCCTTAAAAGTGATGCTTAAAAGTGCATCACCTAAAAGAAGTAGGTGAGATTCCTGCCTGGCAGATCATAGGGCTTTTCTATAACACTCGGTCCAGCAGCAGCAGTAATTGACATTAAGAAGCTAATAAATATTTCCAATGATTCTCCCTGTCTTACATCTAGTATTACACTATACAAGAGTAGGAATCAAGTAGTATAGAATAGGCCCGGTGTGAAATTTCAGATATGGAGGGAGAACAGTTTTTGCCAGAATTTGCTGTGGGTTTCTACTGTCCCTGAGGAGAAGCAGGGGGGAGAGCAGATGATGCAACTCAGCTGGATCATTGTACAAGGAGCTGAATCGCATCCTGTTTGGTTTTTCACAGCACAGCGAAACACTAAACCAAAAAGGGCATTTGCTGAAATGAGCGAAGGCAGTGGTTAGCCATCCCGGGGCAGAGGAGGAGGGACTGATCCACAGCCTACACATCCATTGAAACAGACCGTTTCATAATGGACGGGTCAGTCTGTCAAGAATCTGAGCGACTCACCGCCAAAGACACCTGGATTGCAGGGGGAGACCAACGCCTCTGATGACAGACTGCGAGCAGGGTTAGAGGTGGCTAGACAGCGAGGGAGGGAGGCATATGGTGCCAGCACTGGCCTCTCTGCAGTAGGGCTGGTGCTAGGCTGTACCCGTGGGTGGATGGAGTCGCTGCTCACACAGGTTCCCCTGCAGTGCAAACAGGGCCCTGAGCCGGCTGACTTTCATCAGCTCCCCACAGCCCAACATTAAAAGATCCCTAGCCAGGTCACTAGGCCCCTAGATATTTGTATCCCTGTGGACCACATTGCTGTCATCTGTCTGTGCCCCCTGCTTCCTGGGCCAACCTCTGCTTTCGGAGATGCAGCAGCCCGGTCACGTTACGATACTGACGCCCCCCCAGCGTTGTTAGCATCCGAGCTTGCTAAGTACTGACCGCCCAGAAGAGGACGCTTGGTACCTTTGCAGGGTGGCGTCCCTTCCAGCTCTGAATACACTCACCCGCCTCACAGGGGAGGAAGAGGAGAGGGGACAGCGCCCCCTTCTGACATGGGCTGGAATTTCATTTACTTTGATCAAAACAAAATGGAGAAAGTTCTGAGCTGAGTCTCCTCGACCCACGTGGTGATGCTGGGGTGAGAGGGAACAAACACCCCACTCGCCCGGCAGGCTAGTAGTGTGGACGGGAATATTCCTTTTAGGGGTGAGCGAGGCTATTAAATTAGCGCAGGTGCACTTTGTGGCTTTTTACACCTTGGCCTCGCAGCCGGGTTTATTCTGAGGTTTCCAATCTGCCCACTGGAGAGGAGACCAAGCCCAAATCCTCCCTGCTATTTAATTCTCTCTCTGTTCATTTGTTTTATGATCAGAGCCGTGATTTTACCTTTGGGCACAAAACAAGCTGAGGGCTGGGGAAGTCTCAGCTTTTAAACAATGGTGCCACTTCTAAAATGGTGAATCCAATTTTTAACACCCCGACCCCCCAATCGAGCTGCCCCCTGGTGCAGACACTCTGGGTGCAAAGTTTCAGCTTCAAGGCAATTTGTATGGGCTACTTATAACACACACACACACACACACCGCGCCAAGGGGTGACGGATTGCACCGCCCTCCCCTTGGCACGGCTGTCATTCCAGAGAGGGGAAATGGCAGCGCCGGATCGAAACCTCTGCCCGAGGCCCTACGTTCGCTCTGGGGCCGAAGAGCAGCCGCGGAGTCAGCCCGCCCGGCGGGTGTTTGGACGACAGAGGCGTCTGGTGCTGCCTGGTTCTCTGGCTCAGGAGGATGGGTTCGCAGACACAGGAGCTGGCTCTACTCACAGGGTGGTGGGCGGGTGTTCAGCAGGCAGAAGGCAGCGAGCTGGACTCAACCTTCAGTCCTTTACTGGCCAGGAAGGCATCCTGCTTGGGGTCTCGACCCAGGAACCGTCGCAACATGACACTTGCATCCACGGACCCCCCGGGACGCAGGATGTAGTTCCTGTAATCCATGCCCACCTGCAAGGGGAGACAGGCCAGGGGTGGGGGGAAGGCAGAGCAGGAGGAGGGATCAGGGCACGGGAGACCAGTGAGGGAGAGAGCTCTCATCCCACAATGCTGCTGCCTGTGCTAACCCCTTCCGCATGCTCTGGGCTGACCACAGCCAGGGCGGGGGTCCCTGCAGATCACGGCACCCTTCCCGCTGGGCTGATATTCCCACAGCAGGCAGCATGGCTATGGCACACGGTGGAGACAGACAGACAGGAGCTTCCATTACCTTACAGTTCATGATCCCCTCCTGCTTGAAGCGCGTGTGGAACATGTCCATGGAATACACTTCACTCCAGAGGTAGCCATAGTACTGGGCATCGTAGCCTCCAGCCAGGTGGCCAAATGTGGCCGGCATGTTCGTACCTTGGGAATTAAGAGACACATGGCCCGTTGATGAGACGCGCTGCAGGAGTCAGGCACTCAGACAATTGCCTGAGGAGGGGGGTGGAAAACATCCTTGATTCAAGCGGCAAAAACCTGACGTGGAAATTTACCAGCCCAGGCACCAGATCAACTTCCCTCTGATCCTAGTGGGAAAACAATCTGGGGGAGAGGAAGGGAAGGGATTTTCCACCATGCTTGGCAGCGGCTTAATGCTGCTCCCAATGGAGCGAACGGCACGTTCCCCAAGCCCAACGCTCCTGGACATGCCACCCTAACTCTGGCAGATGTGCCCAAAGCGAGTGGGGAAGCAGAATGGGGCAAAGCTGCCTTTATAGGCTGGGGCTGGGAATATCCAGTGGCTCTAGCCCCCCTGTTGAGGGGCACAGGGGAGCGATTTTTGGCACAGGGCGTTTTGAGAGTCTGCCCTGGAATGTGCTTAGGCAGGAGACCAGGAAGAGAGGAAAAGCTCCTTTCCCTTGACATGATCTTCAGAGAGAAGATTTTACCTTGGACTTGCACCAGCCACAGCCCCTCTCCCCAGAACCTGTGGAACCAGCATGCCCATCAGTGCCAAGTGGGTACCTGGGGTGGCGGGGATGCCCAGCACCTCCTCACACAGCCGGGTGTACTCCTCCACTGGGTCTGCCTTTGTCTGGGTGTGAAGGGCCTGGTCCACCTTTGCCAGGACGATCTGACGCAAGTTGAACAGCCCTGTTAAAGGAGGGGAGAGGGAAGCAAAGCGTGAGGCAGACAGCGCCTCCGCGGGAGGCCACAGCGGGTGGGTAACAGCTGGCAGAGACCGGCTGCGCGTGCTTGCTCCCCACCCCCCTAGCTCTGCCAAGACCCCCTCAAGCCTGTCCTGCCATCTCCCACTCTTCCAGTGCTGAGCCCCCACACCCTTCAATCTAGACCCCCAGCCCCTCCTGCCCCATGACTGCTAACGATCACAGGTGGGTTCCTTCCCCACCAACCCCACCCCCCAACGGGCACAGCAGAGGGGCGAGACGAGGCTGATCCCAACTGGGGGGTGGGGGAGGTGCCGTGGCTCCTACCTGTGTTTGCCTGCCTGGATTGGATGAGCTTCTCCAGCAGTTCGTCGGGCATGGGGCTGCCGGTTTTGTAGTGTTTGGACATACGCAGCAGGGGCTCCTTCTCCCACACCCAGTTCTCCAGCATCTGAGATGGGGCTTCAACAAAGTCCCGCTCCACGTGGGTCCCACTGAACATGGCAAACTCTGCCTACAAGACACACATGCTGTCACAACGCAGCCGAGTCGGCGTGGACACAGAGTACCAGCCCAGATCCCCCTTGCCCCAGAGAGTGCCCACCTGGGGGTGAGGAGTAACCCAGCCAAGCAGAATGGCCCTGGCTGGGCACAAGAAGCCCACGATTAAACGATCAGGCTTGGCAAGCATGGAGATCGGAATTTCGAGCCTCCATCATAAGTGAGAGGAGTTTGCTGCTCTCAGCCTTGTCCCCGGAATCGTTCGCTTGCCCCAAGCTGCTGCACCGTTTGGCACAATTGTCAGCTGTCGCGCGAGTATGGCAAAGGATTGGCAAAGTGGGGGCTGCGGCTCACAGGCAGAGCTGGGTGGGTAGGCAGCCCAGGGCAGGGATAGCAGAGCGTCGGAGGAGCTGCAGGTTGGGATTGAGGGGCACCAGCAGAGCGGTGAAGGTGGGGGATCCATGGCTGGGATAGCAGGGGGAGCTGCAAGTCGGGATCGAAGGGCACTGGCAGAGCGGTGAAGGGGAAGGGCCCATGGTTGGGATAGCAGGGGGAGCTGCAGGAGGGGATTGAGGGGCACTGGCAGAGCGGTGTGTAGGGAGCCCGGGGCTGGGTTAGCTGGGGGAGCTGTGGGTCGGGATCAAGAGCCACCGGCAGAGCTGTGTGGGAGGATGTCTGCACCCCTTGCCCTCTGTGTGGCTCTGGCCGGTGCTCCAGCCTTCTCCCCTTGCAGCGTTGTGTGGGGCTAGGACGAGCAAGCGACCCGCTGCCCCCCACATGGCCCCATCCTTACCTGCGAGCAGAGCTGGTGCATGACGTGGCCGAACTCATGGAAGTAGGTCTCCACCTCATCGTGCTGCAGCAGGGATGGCACGTCTGGCGTGGGCTTGGTGAAGTTGGCTACCATGGCAGCGATGGAGACCTGCCGGCTGGAGTCCGGCAGCAGGCAGCCTGGCTGAAGGCCGAAGCAGGCTGCATGCCCATACTTTCCCTCCCTGGAATGGGTGGAGGAGACCGTCAGACGGACGTACCAGCACATCCAGCCGCATCACGTAGGGAGCCTATTAGAACCCAGGGGCCGCCTGCAAGGCGCAGACGGATTCATGCAGAACAAGTGCTCACTGGGATCAGCTGGACCAAATGCACCCCTGTTCGCTTTCCATCGGGGGCAAGGGAATGGGACAGAGCCAATCCCACTGCAGGAGCAGACAGGCCCCGCAGGAGCACACAGCAGATCTCAAGCTGACCCTAGCAAGTGGTTTGAGATGGCAAAGCCCCCCCCAGCAGCCATCCCCCCGGGGCGAGTTATATAGGGGCACTGGACGTTCAGCGTTTGTTGTGCTGCTTTGGTGGGAGAGGAGGAGGTCAGGCACCCACCAGAGAGAAGAGGCAGGCTGCAGGAATGCAGGAGTCAGGGCTTCTCTGGCCTCCGCTGTGGGGGCTGGCTGTCACTGCAGCTCAGACGGGATGGGGAGACCACCCCAGGGCAAGGCACAATGGAGAGCTGCTGGGCGACAGTGGGAAGCCCCACTCAGCACCATACGCCCTCACCTTGAAGTCAGGCCCTGCTGACTGCAGGGATAAAGCTAACGCCACTGTGAGGGGCAGGCGGGCAGTGCTGACCTACTGCCAGGGATGGGTGGCACAAGGAGAGAGTCACAAGCACAACTCCCGTCCTCAGGTGGCAGCACCACACCCTGCTCGACTAGCCATAGGCAACCGGTTCCATTGTCACACTGGGAAGGAGTCCAGAGCCCGTAACCCTCCCGCAGACAGACTCCCCGGTCACTCCGAAGGGGGTGCAGGAGGTTCCCCCGTGGGCCTGGGTGACAAGATCCACCATCCCCAAGCCCATCTCCCTCGCTCTGGTGCGACAGGGGACTCACCGGGGGTACAAATCCAGGTAGAATTTCCCAATGGTCTTGCCCGAGCCAATGTCCTTCACCGAGTAGAGCTGGACGTCCTCATGCCAGACCTGGGCGTGCTCCTCCAGGAGGAAGCTCAGGCCCAGCAGCTCCTGGTAGATGTCCAGAAGGCCAGCGGTGACTACCCGCATGGGGAAATACTCCTTCAACAGGTTCTGGTCCACGCTGTACTTGGTCTCCTCCACCTGGTTCATGTAGTAGCGCATGTCCCAGGCATTGATGCGGTCGTCAAACTCTAAGTCCCGCTTCTTGCACTCGTTCTTCTTCAGGTCCAGGATCACGGCCCGCTCCTTCTCCCCCAGGGGCTTCAGCTTCTGGGCCAGCTCATCTGGACAGATGAAGAGGGGGAAGAACCATGAGAGTAGGATGTACAGGAAAACCCAGCCCCTCCCCTTCCAAAGCCAGGTGCGGTACCTAAGAAGGAAGCCACGGTCTTGCTGGTTTTCGCCATGTTCATTTCCAGCACGAAATCAGCGTGAGTGTCGAAGCCCAAGAGGCTGGATTTCTGAGCCCGCAGGTCCACTAGCTCCTTCAGGATCAAGCAGTTCTCCTGCGATGGAGAAGAAGGCTCAGCCCATGGAGCCGGAAGTGCCAGGCAGGGAGGAGGCTCGAAGGCCAAGGTGGAACAGAGCAGCCATCCCGGGAAAGCAGCAGCAAGTCAGTCCCCTCATGCCCAAAGGCTAGGCCAGGACGTCCCCCCAAAACACCAGCCAGGGCCTCCATCACCCATTCGAACCCTTGGCATCTCCGCTGAGAATGCTCAGTGGGATGGCGGGCTGGGTGGTGCAGGCCCCTGGCCTGAGGCCCACCATGCTCGTTTCAAATGGGCCGCTGAACTGTCCTCAGATGATGGTGGCCGGCAGTCGCCACTGATCTGGGCCAGTGTAATGCTTCCCCTGTGCCCTTGGCCAGCCGACGCCAAGGGGCTCCTGGGCCACGGCTGGCACTGGTGACCTACACCCGGAAACACTCTTTGGCGCTGGGCTGTAGCTTAGGGTGAAAGCCAGTGCTGTGCTCTAGGCTAACAAGGTTGCATGCTCAGGAGTTCTGCCCAAGACCTTCATCCACTTACCTCCTTGCACCTGGAGTTGAACATTTCCTCCACCTTCCTCCTCGTCTCAGGCACACAACATTTCTTCATGAGGGGGAAATAGTGCGGGTACTTCAGGGTGACCTTCAGCTTGCCGTTCTCGGTCTTCTCCAGGGAGTTCACGAAGTCCTCAGGGAGCCCCCCTGGAGGAGGAGAGGAGACAAGGATGGACAGACTTTGAGGACGACCTGCAGCCCCCCCCCCCCCCCCCCACAGCCATGCCGCTCCCCGGGCAGTGCGCTCTGGGGCGGCTTAACCAGGAAGCACGGGAACGCACTCCTTCCCTGGAAGCCAACGAGTGCACAAGCCAAAAGGGGCTCTGTAGCTGGGTGTAACTGGCAACTCTCATGCTGCTCCAGCTGGACCAAAGCAAGATCAGGGGCAGCAGCAGCTGCCAGTCATTTCTACTGGCAGGTTTCCGCTTGATCGGGAAGTTAGAGAGCGAGCTCAGAGATGGGTCAAAGGTGACCCGGTCCTTGGAGACTTAGCGCCAGAAGAAGCAAATCTTCCCGGAGGCGCCAGCAGGCCTGGTTCCCCCGACCGCGAGCCGCCCTTACCCAGCTCCTCCTTGGAGAAGGGCAGAGAGGTGGTGTCTTCGGTCAGGTTTTTGTTGAAGTCAATGCAGAGCAGGCTTAGCCTTTTCTTAATAGCTTTGATTTTCTTTAAAAAAAGACACACACACACACACACACACGTCATCAGACCCAGCGACATTGTGGAAGGAAGCTGAGCAATACTTAGTCAGTTCTGTGCGCACATGGGTCCCCGGCTTCTCTCCAAACAGGGCCGGCTGCGCAGAGACACAGAGATCTCAGCCTGGGATAGGCAACCTCCGGTCACCCCTGGTGGAAGCCCAGCCATCACGCCACGGGCCCGTCTGTTTGTGGCCAGCTCAAGGAGCTGTGGGTGTTTAAGGTCTGGCCAGCCATCGGCCGATTTCATTTCCCCTGCTTGTCTATTTTTAACCTGGTGTCAAGTCCCCCGACCGCCCTCTAGCCCTACCTGCTGCAGTGGGGCCCATGAGATGAGGGTTACCCTAGTCAAGCAAAATCTGCTCACTGTTCCCCACCACCCTTACAGAACCTCTGCCCCCTGCATGCAAACTGCACGTTACTATCACTCTTGGGCTGGAGGCTGCTTTCATTCCTAGACTGCTATGTTCTACTGAGACTCTCTTCAGCCCAGGACCCTAAAGGGTACAAAGATTAGCTCCCCAGGCTGACAGGTGTATTATCCCCACTTAGAGGAGGGAAAACAGAGCGTTAACCTGACTTGCCCTGAGTCAGTGATAGAGCCAGGAATAGAACCCAGGAGTCCTGGCTGACCGTCTTCTGATCTAGATCACACCACTTTAGCTGTAGGTACCCCTCTGTACAGCTATTTACGATACATTGACAGTCTCACCTCCTGCGTCTCCTCCGGGAGGTGAAGGCCATTTCGTTTACCCAGTTTAATCAGCCTCTCTAGATACCTCTTCGCTTCAGGCCTCAGGGAAGCACTTTCTGCCTTCTCCTGTCAGACAAAAAGGGGGAGCGTCCGGAGCCGAAGGGGCGACAGTGCAGGGAGTGTGGTTTGCTAATCTACAGCTTCCACACAGCCGCAGCAAGCCATTGGTGTCGGTCCTACACCCGGCCTGCTTCAATGTCTGCGGGCCCCGAACTAGAGGAAAACACCCCCCTAGAAGAGTTAGATTCAAGAGGCTGGTCCTCACTATATCGTTTTCAACACGGATCTCAAAGCACATTACAAATCATTAGCCAACCCTGAACCTCCATGGGATGTAGGTCAAGGTCACCAGCCTCATTTTAAAGATAGGCAGACTGAGGCAAAACAAAGGGACGGGACTTGTTCAAGATCACACAGTGAGTCAGAGCTGAGACTAGATCCCAGAAGTCCCGATTCCCCAGTCCCTTGCTCTAACTACTAGACAATATTGCCCTCACATTGTAATTTAGCTCTAAACTCAATAGGACGGACAGTAGGGAGAGGGACTCCTTGAAATTAAAGGGAGGTCCCTGTGCACTCCCTGTTGGGATGCTGGGCCTGTTGTCTTCTCAGCACTGTGAGCCACTCAGGTTATCCCTCCCCCCTTCCTCTGAACCTGGAGCCAAACGATCCTCTGGTACACATCCTGCCGCATGCTCATCTCCACGTCGAACTCTGAGAGCTTTTTGTCCGCCTCCGTGCTCGCCGTGCGGATATCTTTGCGAGGGGAGACGTGCTGGGGAAAGTCCAGCATGTTCCTCTGAACTGAAACGACAAAGCCAGGAGCTCAGGCCGCAGCAGGAGCAGCAGTGTGCATCCACTGGCGTGCTCTAGGGTTAGCGTATGAAGTAGGTGCCAGTTTCTCCATCTGGAGCCCGACAAAGAGCCCAAGCGGGGACACGGCAAGCTACTCCCACCAACACGTCCCCACCTGACCCGGAACAAACCCCTCTAGCACTGAGTTCGATCCTCCTCGGCTCATTCAGTCCTTGAAGTCTCTGTTGAGTCTCCTGGTCTCAGAGCCAGATCTGTGTGTCGACGCTACATGGCAAGTTCCTTGAGGCAAAGCTCTTGGCTTCTGACTGCCCCAGAAAGCATCGCAATATCCCATGGCTCTGTTTGGCAGTACCCTGTGGGGTGTTGGCGACACCTGTCCCTTGGGAAATGGCCTGAGACCCAGCTTGCCGTGACACACAGGCAGAGTGGTGTGGGGAAGCTCGCACAGCGGTTACCCATCTAACTCCTGGCTCTGACCAGTGCCACCTGTCTCCCATTTTTCATGAGCACGAGAATTCAAGCCATAGTTCTAGGTGAAATCCTATGATGCTGTGGAGGCCAGACAACGTGTCCTTGTTAAAAGATGCTGCCCTACACACAACCACTGCTGTCTGCTTAACCGGAGAGACAGGATTAGACAGAGCACTGCTGGTTAATCAGGAAATACCTATACATCCAGTTTGCCACTCCCAGGAACTCAGGGGTTCAGGATTGGATCCTAGGACTCTCCCTCAGGTCAGCGTGGGCTGGGAAGGATGCACCCAGCTATCACCACAGAACTGGCACTGAGAACACCAGTGTCATGCCAGCCACGAACCTAGCAGTCACAGAGTACCTCCCCTCCGAAAGATCACAGTGACTTTGTTGTGGGCGCTGGATTGACCTCAAGAGCTACACCTCCCGCAGCATGGTAACTCCTCACTGGGGCAATCCATGCTGGAAGCTGCATCATACAAAGAACTTGGGCGTTTTCCACCGGGTTATCTAGCTCTGCTCAGCTGGACCCACACCAGGGTTTGCTGCAGCTCAGGGATTTGCTAATGTAGACAAAGCCCAGCAGGGTTGGGTTTTGGCCACAGATAACAGGGTTTGGGGGAGGTCCTTTGGTTTGGGCAGGCGCTCCAAAGTCTGATTATTTTTGATTGTTTAATTGCTAGGAAGGTTTTTTGAGACGGACTAAAAAACCCCAAATAATCACATTTTAAAATGATGCTGTTCTAGTGTGGATGCTTCTTAAAGCCTTCGTGTCCACAGCTTGTGTTCTCCTTGCCCATTTCCACTTCAGAAGGCAAAGGCAGGGAGCATATCCCTTACCACCACTTTCGTGCGACTCTGAACAACAAAACCCTGCAGCAGGGCACTGCTGTCCCCACAGATCCGCCATGAGAATTCTCTGCTGAGCAGAGAATTGGGTGTGCCAAGAAAGGGCTGACAGGTCTACGGATGTTAACACCATCCCTGCTTAGTAAGGAATCTTCCCCTCTCCGCCCCCTTTTTTGGGGGGGGTGGGGAAATCAGAGAAGGAGGGTAAAAAGGAAAGGAGTACTTGTGGCACCTTAGAGACTAACCAATTTATTTGAGCATAAGCTTTTGTGAGCTACAGCTCACTTCATCGGACACATACTGTGGAAAGTATAGAAGATCTTTTTATACACACAAAGCATGAAAAAATGGGTATTTACCACTACAAAAGGTTTTCTCTCCCCCCACCCCACTCTCCTGCTGGTAATAGCTTATCTAAAGTGATATGTGTATGATAATCAAGTTGGGCCATTTCCAGCACACAAACTCATGACACTTCCTTTGCACCACTGGTGGTCAGACTCAGGAAAAGATACCGCAAGGGTGGAAGGTTGTATGATTTATGCACCATTGAGAATAAACAGGTGTTACCCTGAGGTCAGCTTCATTTATAAACACGGTGTTATTTTTTCAGAGCATTTTAGCTGTAGTTCTAAAAAGAAATACATTGTTTACACAGAGAAGGGAGCTCACACCATGTGTGCTCATCCCACATCTGATCATAGAAGCTAGAGATGGAAAAGCCCTGGTCACCCAATCATCTTTCTGCCGATGCATGGTTGTTTCCTTCAGCACACTGTCCAGCCCTTTGTCCAGATACTGCAGCAACAGGCAACTTCAAAGTCCTAAGTGTTGCTTTTAAAAATCACAACTAGTGGGGCTGCCCGCAGTTCCTCTCGGAAACCATCCCACTGCCAAACTCACCATCAGGCAGATTTTTCCTGACATTCTGTCTATGTTTCCCATCCAATTTCATCCCACTTACCCTAGTTATGTCCCACTGTATAAACACTACCTAGAGGACACGTAAGAGAGAGGCTAGTGGAGTTATGCAAGAAAAAAACAATGATTCTAGAGACCAGAGGTGCACAAGATCTAAAAAGCACTCCGCTACTAACAAAAGCAAGAGGGCTCCAGAAAACAGCCAAATCCTGTTTGTCCAGGTACCTGTATACTCCGCCTCCACATCAGCCAGAGCTTTGAGGGTATTTTCATAGGAGACCTCCCCCTGCTCCTGGGAGCCCACCCGGTCATAGACCTGCTTGGTCCTCTCTAGGAGCTCGACAGTCATGTTCTCTATTTGCTCTGCTGTCAGGTCCCATCTTAGTCGGTTCACTGGGGGTCTGTGGGACTGGCTGTCCACAACGTTACCTGAATAGGTAAGAAAGAGATCTACATATAAGATATTGCCCTAGAAGAGTGTGGAGAGCTCACCCACAGATTAATAAGGCAGGGACTCAAAAGACAGGTCTGGCAAATACCACAGATCCCTTGTAACAGGCTCTGAAGAGAACCCAATCTGTCTGAACCAAAGAGTAAACAAAACTGTTTCCAGTCAAGGTTTTACCCCCTCATTTATAGCAACCCCTTAACCAAAACTTGATTCCTTAATTACCCTGCCCTCAATCAGACACACATATGTTTGTTACTGCAGGAGGGCTGGCAGAGATTTGTGGAGGAGCTCTGAAACTTTGGTTTGGGGGGGAAGTAACATACACAAAGAATGACAAGGAACTGGTGCAGTAGGGGTAGATGATGGGAAGATTACACCTAAGCACTCCAGTGTAGCCTTAATGAGGAGACCAGTGACTGCAGCAGACCCAGATGCAGAGCTGCCACCCCCACGGTGCTGGGAGTAACTCCACAGAAGTGAGCTTTATCTCACTCCAGCCCCGCAGCCCTTTACAACCTGGAGAGGAGCCTCTCCTTGCTTGCAGGGGAAATTTAAATAGAGAGTAGGGAGCAGATGCCCACCTGAGAGGCAACGAGAGAGAGAGCAATATTGCTTGGAAAGCTTCAGATTTACAAGTGATCTCCACAGCTCTGTTTGCAGCTGCAGCCGAGCTGGTCCCAGGACATGAGAGAGACAAGGTGGGTGAGGTGAAACCTTCTACTCAAGTGGAGCTGGTGCAATAAAAGGTATTACCTCGCCCACCTTGCCTCGCCAATTTATAATCATCGAATTCCAGCTAAACCTGCCTCACGGCTTTCAGTCCCTCCACTCCGCCTTCCCATTCCCATCTCCTTTACTCTGCCCCCCACCCCAACTTCCCATCCTCCTTCCCCCAGCCCCCCCACCCCAAACACTGCTCCCCCCCCACCCAACATTCATCTCGCTGCTCTCCCTCTCCCCATCCTGTGCCCCCCCCTCCCTGCTCCTCCAGCCTACACACTGCCACCCCTGCCCAACCCTAGACCCCCTCCCCACGCCCCTCACTCTATACTTTGCCCCCTTGTCTACATATCCCCCCCCGCCTCCATAGCCCCTCCCCCACCCCAGCGCCATCTCCCCCTGCCCGTTTCCCTTTCCACCCCCCCATTGCTCCCCCCGCCTGTTTTAATCCCTTCGCACCCCTCCCACGTGGCCCTGCCCCCCCAGCTGGGGGGTACCTGTCGGGGGAGCCATGGCGGGCGGGAAGGGCGGATCCAGCGGGCCTGACGCTGCTGCCAAGCGAGGCCCCGGCCGAGAAGCGCGGTGCAGCCCCACACGCGGGCTCGCCCTGGGTCCTGCTCCGCCGGCCCCGGCCGCAGAGAGGGGGGCGGGGAGAAGCGGGCGACGTGAAGGATTCTGGGAGGGCGGAGGACTTGCGCTTGGCGCACCCCAGGGAGGGGGGCGGGGGCGGCCTGGCCACCGCAGGGGGGCACCGCGGGGACCCCCCCCAGCCCGGGAGGGCACTGCCCCCCCCCGACAGGACCAGGGTCCTGAGATCCTGCCCCCCCCCATGGGGGAACTGATCTCTGCGGGCAACAGCGGCGGGGGCTCAGAGGGGGCGGGGGAGCCCGCCTCGAGCGGTGGCGTAAGGGGGGGTTGGGGGGCCCAGTCCCTCAGAATTAGCCCGGGGGGGTGGCTGTGGGGGGCAGGGTGCTGAGGGGCTGCTGGACAAGGGGGGCAGAGACCATGAGACCAGCGGGGGTCGCGGGGGGGGGGGCAGGGCCTGGGGCGGGGGGGGGCAAACGCCCCCTGTCACAAAGCACGAGGGGCGGGGCGGAGTTCTCTATGTGTGTCATGAGCGCCGCCCCGCGCTACCTCTCTATGGTAAATGTCGGGGAAGAGCGGAACCCTCCGCGATCCCACAATGCATTGGTGCGCACTCCCCCCCCCCCGTGTCAGTGCCTGACGGTAATCGCCTGGCTCGGGGCACTTCCGGTTACGCCCTTTCCGCTTCCGTGTGACAGTCTGGGGGCGGGGAGAGACGCGATGCGCCTGCGCGCCAACCGGAGCTGGCCCGACCCGCTCCTTGGCGCATGCGGCGCTGACGGGAGGCTCCGGGGAAGCCTGGGCGCCTGCGCAGCTGGAGAGGCGGGCGGGTGGCCCAGAGGGGATCTGGTCCTTGCGCGCTTGCGCAGGGTGCGCCTGGCTGGGGTGGGGGCGAGAGGAGCTCGGAGGCGCTTGGTGAGTAGCAAGGTGCACTTGGGGGTGGGCCGGGTGGGCCCCCCCGTGCTGGGGCTGGCTCCCCCCCCCCGTGCTGGGGCTGGCTCCGGCTTCGTCCCCGTCCTCCTGCCCCCCGCCCGGGAGCGGCCCCCCCTCACCCTCCCGTCCCTGCTGGGGGGCGGGGCTCCTGTGGGGAGCTGGCTGTGGGGGGGAGGGAGCCAGGAGGAGGGGGGGCTGCGGGGAGGGAGCTGGCGGAGGCCTGTGGGGGAGGGAGCTAGGAGGGGGGACTGCGGGGAGGGAGCCGGCTGGGGGGGGGAATGGGGCTGGGGGAGTGGGGGGAGGGAGCTAGGAGGGGGCGCTGCACGAGGGAGCCGGCTGGGGGGGGAAATGGGGCTGGGGGAGTGGGGGGAGGGAGCTAGGAGGGGGCGCTGCACGAGGGAGCCGGCTGGGGGAGTGGGGCTGGGGGGGGAAATGGGGCTGGGGGAGTGGGGGGAGGGAGCTAGGAGGGGGCGCTGCACGAGGGAGCCGGCTGGGGGAGTGGGGCTGGGGGGGGAAATGGGGCTGGGGGAGTCGGGGGAGGGAGCTAGGAGGGGGCGCTGCACGAGGGAGCCGGCTGGGGGAGTGGGGCTGGGGGGGGGAATGGGGCTGGGGGAGTGGGGGGAGGGAGCTAGGAGGGGGCGCTGCACGAGGGAGCCGGCTGGGGGAGTGGGGCTGGGTGGGGAGGGGGACACTGGCGGGAGATATCGGTTATTGAAACTGCTATGGGATGCCTGTTCCCCAGGCGAGCTGTTTCTGAAAGCAGCTGCTGGCCTGGGGCTTTCTTTGGGTCGGGTTTAAATAACGGCTGGCAGCTGAGTCTGTTTTCTTGAAAGCAAAAGTGAATGTGGAAGCTCTGATGCACGTCTCCTGTCTTGCACCCATCACCCTTAGGCCGCTTTAACTGTATCCCTGTAGCGAAATCCGTACAGCCACCTATTGTGGGTGTAGTTATGCCAGTATAAATGTGCTTATACCATTGCAGCTTAATCGTCTATGGGGAGGGGAACAAGCTGTACCAATAGAAGCATGTTTATAGCAGTATAACTGTATTCCCACTACAGTATTGGCCCGGAGATCACATCCCAAACCAACACAGTTATACCAGTACAAAAACTGTAAGCAAGCTTTAAGCCATGTCTGAACTCAGAGTGCTTTACTGGGTTACTATGCCAGCAAAGTGCTCCTCGCGTGACAGCTTATACTCGCAAACCACAATTTTTACTGATCTAGCTTATTTCACGTACCCTCAGACAAAACCAGCCAATGTGCAGTTATGCCAGTATAATTGGATCTGTCTTAGGGCTTCTTCCAGTACGCGGGTCAAGGATCACAACTCTGTCCAACATAGCTGTTCTGGCAGAAGTCTATAGTGTAGACATGGCCTTTGAAAAAAGTACATCTCTGCAGGAGTTCCTGGGAACTGGTGATAGCCTTATGTTCTTAAATTTGATTAAAAGCAAGGGTGGCTGTCTTGTATTGAAATAGCAGAGGTGACTCTGATGGTAGGATTTGAAACCTTCCTGAAGGCTAGAACGTTTGGTACGTCTTTGCAGTTGCAAACTAGTGCAGGCCTCTGTGGGTAAGTTCTGTGTAAGAGTAATAATGATACTTTGCATTTCTTAACATTTTCCATGCAAGGATCTCAAAGTAAGAGAGAGAAAAGCCTTTTTGAAGAAGTTGGGGAGGAGATTTTCATTAACCCCCCCTTCCCCGCCCCACACACACACATTCACTCACACAAGATTTAGGGAAGTTGCTAAATTTATGGATGATCGGTTCTGTAAAATGATCTGACGTGCCATCTGATTTATTAGACTGGCCCCAAGTTTCAGGAAAGAGGAGAAATTGTGGGTTAATAGTTACTCACCTGAACTGTCCATGGAGAATTGATAGGTAATGGTACTAAAGATTTTGACTGGGATATCTGTGTGTTTTTCTTTGGTTGTGGAAGAGAATCTAATCATTTTCAGTAGTTTCCAGCTGGCAGGCACAGAAATTGTTGTGAATCTTTCATGTGACCGTTGTTCGTGCGCTAAGCACCCAGTGTCCTTGTAAAGACACTTTCTATCTAAGACTTTAAATATGTTTCGATCACTTACTGTGTTACATGGCTGTTGTATGGATCAGGGTTTTCTGCCCCAGGACACACTATTCTAAGTTTAAGGAATGATAGAAACTTTTTCCTCCCAGTAAATGAGCCCTACTGGTGCCTGCATTTATACAGTTGTGAAATGATTTAACAAAGCCCATTTATTTCCATTCAGTGTGAGACTGATCAGAGTTTCTCTGTGCTGAGAAACAGGTAGTATTTATGTGGGTGGGAGTATCTTGTTGATTGAATAACTTAATGAATCGTATGATGTTGGTTTCTAATTAAACTAGATAGGGGTTAAGGTTCAGGTTCATTGGCTGAGGGTATGTGGGGAAACTTGTCCTGCTGCCGCACATAGAATCATAGAAGATCAGGGTTGGAAGGGCCCTCAGGAGGTCATCTAGTCCAACCCCCTGCTCAAAGCAGGACCAATCCCCAATTTTTGCCCAAGATCCCTAAATGGCCCCCTCAAGGATTGAACTCTTAATCCTCGGTTTAGCAGGCCAATGCTCAAACCACTGAGCTATCCCTCCCTTCTCATGCTGTGTCTATCTTATGTGGATAGAGGACTTCAGTCCCCAGGACTCTCAAGCACTAAAATCACACATGGAACAGTAGAATGACTATTATCCAGCAAACAAGCTCATCTCCATATGGTGGTAAGTGTCTTGTGGAACCTTTTTAATGCCCATCTGGGCAGAAGGGTTTTCCATTTAGTGTTTCATGGTCAAATTGGTCTTTGTGCCACACCACTGGTGTCAGCTGGCATTGATGGGTGTGATCTCAAGTCACGGTATGAGCTTGACATAAGACCTTATCCCCATTTCCCTCCCACTTTTGAGGTCAGCAGTGATAGCTTGTCCCACTCAGTTCTGATCTGTTCTTTTCAGGTGACTAGTATTTTGTTCCGGTGTCTCATTGAAATTTAGACTCTGCAAAGTTTAATTGAATCTTTACCCGCTCCCCTGCTAACTGAGCCCAATCACTTGTTCAGAACGTCTTGTACTAAGTTTCTTTAATTGTTAACCTGGTCAAGTTACCTAGGAGCCAAAAATACCCAGAGCATGGTAGTAAGCTGGTGGACTGGCAGTGGGGTATCCCTGAATTCTTTTCCAGGCTCTGATATTAATGTTGGGCAAATCATGTTGCCTCTTGGGCTCAATTTCCCCTCTCTGAAATGGTGTTTTGTATATGCCCTGAGTAGGGGGCTGTGCTAGATTTTTCAAGTGCTCAGTGGTTTCTGTCTTGACCGGTGTATCAAGGGTACTTAAGTGGCCCACATCACCGTAGTATCTGGGCACCTCACAGTCATTCATGTTTGGCCTCACAGCACCCTTGTGAGGCAGGCAGTGCTATTATCCCCATTTCACAGGTGGGAAACTGAGGCAGAGATGAAGTGACTTGCCCAGGCTCACACAGGGAGTCTCTGGCAGAACTGGGAATTGTAGGCTAGCACCCTAACCAGTGGGCCATCCTTCTCCTCTGCATGGAAAGCTGTATTCTACTTGGTAGAACCTCGCTGTTTGCCCTATTGCTCATTAAATTGAACCATTTTTTTTCTGTAGATTTTTTTATTAAGAGAAATCAGAGCAAAAAGTTCTGACGGCGAGACGAAATGGCTGACAAGAGGCGCCTGGCATACTCCATCATCCAGTTCCTCCATGACCAGCTACAGAACGGGGGTCTCTCTCCTGATGCCCAGGAGAGCTTGGAAGGTAAGTGGGTGGGTGTCCTTCCCTGTTCATGCCTTCTAGAGCAGTGCTACTTGACCTCTGCTCCATGGCTCTTGGGGACCCTAGCAGATCAGTCCTCACTATCTGCCTCCCGTTCAGCTGTGCAGTTCCTGTGGTGCTGTAGTCCCTAAGCCTTCGGAATTGATGAAGTGAAATCTTGTCTTATGTAAACTCGTGGTGAGAAGGCACCCAAAATGTTAAGCAGCCAGACAAGAGAAGAACTTTCCTGCTAGCCTCTTCCAGGAGAAGCACAGGCTAACCCGGGAAAGGAATATATATGTATGGCAATTGAAATTTACACTCATCCGAAGTCTGAGACTTGCCACATTAGGTCTTGGATAAGGGCTTGCCTGTAGTGGGGCAATGCGTACTGTGGAAGTGTGATTTCTAAAATGCATGAATGTGTTGGGCATTAATGGGTCCGTGTAGAACCTGCAGGTATGCACTGAGTGTTTCCTAGTGTGCTTTAATGTATTTGGTGCTCACCAGCAAGGTATACACAGACCAATTAATGCACAACTCGTTCGTGCGCTTTAGAAATCACGCCCCATGGTGCACGTTATCCCACTGTGTAGACAAAGCCCTAAGTCTCAAAAAGCTCTGCAAGCCTGAAAGATCAGGGAGCTTCTGAGAGTACAATGCAGTGCTAAAAATAAATGCCTTATACTTGTTGGAAGCTTTCCAACCCTGATGTTAAGAACCTTCCCAGTGGGGGACCCTGGGTATTACAGACTCTATGGGAGGGCTGTGCAGCGATGGGAGCATATGGCCCTTCACCCAAATGCAGCACACACACAGACTATTTGAAAGAGAGGGTGCAGCCAGATCCAGGAGAGGGAGTGACCGTTGTAGGCAAAGGAGAAGTAGAGAAGGTTCCTTCAAGCATGGAAAAGTTATTTCAAGTGCAGGGTGCTGTGTACATAAAGATACAAGGTAGAGGGACTCTGCGAGGCCGAATTCTTCCAGCATCTCCTTAGGTCTGCCCTTAATGCACCATCCTTGACCCGGGACGGGGAACGTTGGTAGGTAACAACATGTGAAAGAGAGGGGGCAGGAGCCAGTGTTGGAAGAGTTGCCCATTTTGTTTTGTATCTCTGGCATTGCCAGTGTATAGCCAGAGAGGCTACAGCAAGCAGCTCAAAGAGCTAAGAAGGAGAAATTAATCCTCTGCATTTAACTTTTAAAAAAAAAACAAAAAAAAAGCAAACGATAATTCAGCACTTCAGATGCTGCGTATCCTTGCAGGAGTGTAGATCTGCTTTGCCATCTGTGGGCTACATTGATTCTTTTCCTCCCTAAAGTCATAAATCATAGAATATCAGGGTTGGAAGGGACTTCAGGAGGTCATCTAGTCCAACCCCCTGCTCAAAGCAGGACCAACCCCAACTAAATCATCCCAGCCAGGGCTTTGTCAAGCCGGGCCTTAAAAATATATAAGGAAGGAGATTCCACCACCTCTCTAGGTAACGCATTCCAGTGTTTCACCACCCTCCTAGTGTAAAAGTTTTTCCTAATATCCAACCTAAACCTCCCCCACTGCAACTTGAGACCATTGCTCCTTGTTCTGTCATCTGCTACCACTGAGAACAGTCTAGATCCATCCTCTTTGGAACCCCCTTTCAGGTAGTTGAAAGCAGCTATCAAATCCCCCCTCATTCTTCTCTTCCGCAGACTAAACAATCCCAGTTCCATCAGCCTCTCCTCAGAAGTCATGTGTTCCAGTCCCCTAATCGTTTTTGTTGCCCTCTGCTGGACTCTTTCCAATATTTCCACATCCTTCTTGTAGTGTGGGGCCCAAAACTGGATACAGTACTCCAGATGAGGCCTCACCAATGCCGAATAGAGGGGAACGATCACGTCCCTCGATCTACTGGCAATGCCCCATCTTATACATCCCAAAATGCCATTGGCCTTCTTGGCAACAAGAGCACACTGTTGACTCATATCCAGTTTCTCGTCCACTGTAACCCCTAGGTCCTTTTCTGCAGAACTGCTTCCGAGCCATTCAGTCCCTAATCTGTAGTGGTGCATGGGATTCTTCCGTCCTAAGTGCAGGACTCTGCACTTGTCCTTGTTGAACCTCATCAGATTTCTTTTGGCCCAATCCTCTAATTTGTCTAGAGCCCTCTGTATCCTATCCCTACCCTCCAGCATATCTACCTCTCCTCCCAGTTTAGTGTCATCTGCAAACTTGCTGAGGGTGCAATCCACGCCATCCTCCAGATCATTTATGAAGATATTGAATAAAACCAGCCCCAGGACCGACCCTTGGGGCACTCCACTTGATACCAGCTGCCAACTAGACATGGAGTCATTGATCACTACCCGTTGAGTCTGACGATCTAGCCAACTTTCTATCCACCTTATAGTCCATTCATCCAGCCCATACTTCTTTAACTTGCTGGCAAGAATACTGTGGGAGACTGTGTCAAAAGCTTTGCTAAAGTCAAGGAACAACGCGTCCACGGCTTTCCCCTCATCCACAGAGCCAGTTATCTCGTCATAGAAGGCAATTAGATTAGTCAGGCATGACTTGCCCTTGGTGAATCCATGCTGACTGTTCCTGATCACTTTCCTCTCCTCTAAGTGCTTCAGAATGGATTCCTTGAGGACCTGCTCCATGATTTTTCCAGGGACTGAGGTGAGGCTGACTGGCCTATAGTTCCCAGGATCCTCCTCCTTCCCTTTTTTAAAGATGGGCACTACATTAGCCTTTTTCCAGTCATCCGGGGCTTCCCCCGATCGCCATGATTTTTCAAAGATAATGGCCAATGGCTCTGCAATCACATCCGCCAACTCCTTTAGCACTCTTGGGTGCAGCGCATCCGGCCCCATGGACTTGTGCTCGTCCAGCTTTTCTAAATAGTCCCGAAGCACTTCTTTCTTCACAGAGGGCTGGTCACCTCCTCCCCATGCTGTGCTGCCCAGTGCAGTAGTCTGGGAGCTGACCTTTTTTCGTGAAGACAGAGGCAAAAAAAGCATTGAGTACATTAGGTTTTTCCACATCCTCTGTCACTAGGTTGCCTCCCTCATTCAGTAAGGGGCCCACACTTTCCTTGACTTTCTTCTTGTTGCTAACATACCTGAAGAAACCCTTCTTGTTACTCTTAACATCTCTTGCTAGCTGCAACTCCAGGTGTGATTTGGCCTTCCTGATTTCACTCCTGCATGCCTGAGCAATATTTTTATACTCTTCCCTGGTCATTTGTCCAATCTTCCACTTCTTGTAAGCTTCTTTTTTGTGTTTAAGGATTTCACTGTTAAGCCAAGCTGGTCGCCTGCCATATTTACTATTCCTTCTACACATCGGGATGGTTTGTCCCTGTATCCTCAATAAGGAGTCTTTAAAATACAGCCAGCTCTCCTGGACTCCTCTCCCACTCATGTTATTCTCCCAGGGGATCCTGCCCATCAGTTCTCTGAGGGAGTCAAAGTCTGCTTTTCCGAATTCCAGGGTCCATATTCTGCTGCTCTCAGTCATCTGAGACTATGGGGAGGTTGCCCTTGTGACTCACTCTAGAAGCTCTGTCCTTGGAGCCAAGGTTTGCACAGCTCCGTTAAGTGTGTTGGGAAAACACTGGCATGTTAGCATGTGCCAGTTTCAGCAAGATAATGTTCATTCAAGCACCTGCCTGCCACTGTAGCCAAAGGACTGCTTCAGTCTTCTGATCCTTTAGAAAGTGCGTTGTGCTCAACAGCTAATGGCTTGTGCATGAGGTTTCAGATGCTCTAATCAACATGGTGTTATCCTTGATGTAAGGAAAGATGATCTTTTGTGGCTAAGGTACTGGACTGGGCTCCAGGAGATTTGGGTTCAATTCTTAGCCCTGCCACAGACTCCCTAGGTGACCTTGGGCAAGTCACTAAATCTCTCCGTGCCTCAGTTTCTCCATTTATAAAACTGGGATCATTCTTTCTGAGATGTTGTAGGGATAAATTCATTTGTTTCTGAGGCTGTCAGATACTACAAGGATGGGGCCATATAAGTACCTAGCTAGAAATGTTTTGCTTACACAACCGCAACTCCTTTAGGGTTACCTTTGTGTTCACATACCTTGTAAACTTTGCAATTCTCTTTATTTCTAAATGGGGGGGTTTCTCTTGTGGTTCCACATTTCTCTTCCTATTGGCAACCTGTCCTAAAATAACTTTGCCCTTTTAAATTATTTCTTTGTCATACTTCTGCTTCCATAACTCCTTTCATTGAAGGGCCCCTCCCTAAACACTTTAGCAAACATTATTTCTTGCAATATCCTTGAAAGGTACGTAATGTCCCTATTTTACAGATGGGGAAACAGGCAGAGAGATGAAATGATTTGCCCTAGATCTCTCTCACGCCTAGTAGCAGATATGGGAATAAATCCCCGTAGTCCTAGGCGCTCTCAGCTGTTCCAGACTAGCACTCCATAGCTGGATTTGAGATTATGCCCCAGATATGTAATCTGCTTCATATAAACTTATATTTCTGGTATCTTCATAAATTCAGATTCCACTGGAGGGAGGGAATGACACAAACTGGTGTTTAGAGGATGTGGGAAATGTTAAATGCCCACCTTCCTTCCCCCCAGTTGCAATCCAATGCCTGGAGACTGCTTTTGGAGTATCCATGGAAGATCAAGATCTGGTTGTGTCTCAAACTCTCCCTGAAATTTTTGAAGCTGCTACAGAAAAGGTTTGTGTCCTGCAGACTTCTCTGATCTACTAATGAAAATTGTTGTCTAAGCGCAAGGTATTTATTAATAATATTATAGACCTGAGATTTCAACTAAGACAGTGGAAAGCTGTCCAGTGTGCTTAATTTCACAAATGTGTCCCCCTGTTGGGGGATTCAAAAGCTGGAAGCATTTAACTCCTAAAGATGCAGTGTCAGGGAAATTGGTTTATAGTAATTGCCGATGATAAAGCATAGCTTTCTCATTCTGCTTTGATATTATAAGGAGCCTCATTACGTCAGAACAAATTCTGAACCAGTCACCCCCTCGGAAGAAGACATAGCTGAAGCTGAAAGACTTAAGACTGAAGGTAACCACATATGGGGCTGGTGCATGGACAGGGGAAGGATAACATGATATATACAGCATAGGCAACTAACAACGAAGGAGGCAGGCAGGCTTAACTCAAAGTATCTGAAGGTCTATGCCGCAAAAAGGAAGAGGAATTGTGTGAGGTGATGTAATTAGGAGCAGTAGGGTGGAGTTAAGAATGGGTTCATCTCTGTATACCCACGGAGAGTCAGAGAATGCGCCCTCCATGTGGGCGATTCTCCGGTTTTTATGCTCTGATGACAGAGGATGCCTTTGTCCTGCCAGTCTCCCATAGTGCTGCTGAAGCAAAAGGGTGCTGGAATGTTGTTCAGGTGGTATGTATAGGAACTGCTTCCACCCCCTAACGGCAGCGCCTTCTGCATGGGCATGTGGCCGCTCTTCAGCAGAACACAGCAGCTCCCAAGCAGGAGGGGCAGAATCCTACATTCAGCTAAAACTGCAGAAGTATATTTAGGTGGCAGAATGTAGTGGCTCCAGTTGGAATCTAGCTAGGAGATCCGGTTAGCGTTCGCTCTGATCATTGCATCCTGGAAAAGAACGTGTTGAGTGGAACATGGCACAGGTGCGCACTGTTTTCTTCTCGACTGTAACCCCTTTTCCCTGCAATGTTAAGACCACATGCTCATCCTGGAGGAAAGTGAAACTGTCCCCACTCTGCAGCACCCTAGTGGCCAGTGAGAGCAGTGCTGCCTGGCTCAATGAATCTGTGGATGGAGATTGAAAGCTGTTACGGTGATTGTGGGCTTGAAAGAAGCTGAAGGGAAATTAATGAGGGAGCCGGCAGGATCCCTTCTGAAATAGCCGTGGTTAGCATGGAACCCGCATAATGCCAAAAGGCCCACAGTTTCTTTGCTGGAGACTTCTCCCTGCACTGTTTGCTGAGCAGATCTCCCAGTTGCTCATATTCTAAGGCAGCAGTTCTCAGCCAGGTGGCTGTGGGGCCGCGAGCAGGTGTCAGAGGGTCTGCCAAGCAGGGCCAGCATCAGACTCACTGGGGCCCAGGGCAGAAAGCTGAAGCCCTGCTGCCCCAAGCCCTGCCACCTGGGGCTGAAGCCTGAGCAACTTAGCTTCACTGGGCCCCCTGGCATGGGGCCCAAGGCAGTTGCCCTCCTTGTTACCCACTAATGCTGGCTCTGACTTCTATATGCAGAAAACAGTTGGTGTAGCACGCACAGGTGAGCTGTGGAGTTTTTTATAGAATGTTTGGGGAGGCCTCAGAAAGAAAAAGGTGGAGAACCCCTGTTCTAAGGGTTGTGCAAAAGGGTGAAGTTTTCAACATATCTACATGCTCCTTTTTGCATTATTTTTTAAGCAGAGGCCAAGAAAAATTGAGACCCCAGCCCATTGCTCTAATTGCTTCATCTGTTTGACTTGTTACAGAGACCGTTGTTTTTCCATTTAGGTAATGAGCAAATGAAGGCAGAAAACTTTGAAGGTGCTGTGTCTTTCTACGCAAAAGCAATTGAATTAAATCCATCAAATGCAGTATATTTTTGCAACAGGTACTGACATTGAATTCTTTCTCTGTGGGTTTTTATATTCACGTTCTTATATTCTGAGCCTTGCTCATTTTTCATTGTTTATGGAACAATGGTGAGACTCCTGATTTGAACCTTATCAGGCTGTTCTTAGTTTATTGTTTGTCCTTTGTCTTTTGTAAACTTGTGCTGGCGTGTTTTTCTTTGACTTGTGCCTGCCTTGTGGCACTGTCATTTCTAGGTAGGGCTGTTTTCCATATCCCTGTCCTATTAAGCACTTGGTGAGATAAATGGATACCAAGTAACACTGTCTGACTCTGTTCCAATATCCCTTTCTAACTGAGGCAGACAGCACAGATTTGGAAAGGTTGTGTTGATCATGATTGAAGGACTGGTTTTCAAGGAATTCAACATGCGGTATCATGTGACCATTGAGGCTTGAGCTTATGAGGTGCTGAGCACCTTCAATAGAAGTTGAGGCATGAACAAGCATATTCCAGTATTTTTATATATATATATATTTTGCCTCCACCTGTGTGTGTGTGGGGGGGAGCATAAACGTTGTTATGACTTGAGAAATCATGTACTAAGACTTGATTATTATGACTTGAGATCTCATGTACTAAGAGATCACTTTCCATCCTGAAAAATACCAGTTTGAACAGATCTACAAACTAGTAGACACATCTCCTTCACTCATCAGACAACTCTGAGATGGCGCAGGGATGGAGCCATGCTCCATGGTATGTTTGGGACAGAAAATGAAGGAGGAGAGTAGTGCATTCCCCTGAAACTACAGTGGGAGCTGAGGATGGCAGTCGGTTGTTACCCAAGTTAGAATCTGAGCTGAAGGGGGGGGAGGGATAGCTCAGTGGTTTGAGCATTGGCCTGCTAAACCCAGGGTTGTGAGTTCAATCCTTGAGGGGGCCATTTAGGGATCTGGGGCAAAAATTGGGGATTGGTCCTGCTTTGAGTAGGGGGTTGGGCTAGATGACCTCCTGAGGTCCCTTCCAACCCTGATAGTCTATGATTCTATGAGTCTATGAAGTGAGGTTTTAATTTTAAACCTTCCCTTGGGCACTGAAGAGGGAGCATGAAGGGTGACTTTGATTGGCATATTCAGACCCAATAAACTTCCTGTGGTTTGCTTTCTCCATTCTCTCTAGGGCTGCTGCTTACAGTAAACTAGGAAACTATGCTGGAGCAGTCAGAGACTGTGAAAGAGCTATAGGAATTGATCCGAACTACAGCAAAGCTTATGGCAGAATGGGGTAGGTACTGGTAATGGCTTTTTTATTACAGTGTTGTCTTAAAAATGAATGGCAAGTCCTGTGGCAATGATACTGGTAGTGGTGCTCTACTCCAGAATGCTAACTAGGCGATATCCAGTGCTTGACGGTCTGTGGATCGTTGAAAAAAATCCACAAATTGGTATGTAACCTTCTATAATGGTTCTTCATTTTATTTCCTCTGTCAATAGCTTAGCCCTCTCTAGTTTAAACAAACACGCAGAAGCTGTCGTTTACTATAAAAAAGCCCTGGAGTTGGATCCAGACAACGAAACGTACAAATCAAACCTTAAAATAGCCGAACAGAAAATGAAAGAAACCCCTAGTCCAGTAAGTTCTTTCCCATCCTGTTTGAGGGCCAAGCCAAGAATTATGCTCGGGTGCGGGGTTGGGGGGAGAAAAAGAAATGTCTTCATTGTGCTACTTTAAAGTGTTACTGACCAGCTCTAACTGCTCCATTAATGTCTCCCGGTATGTGATAGGGATGTTTTTAACTTGGGTTAAGTCTGGAATATAGGTGTAATGTATAAGGTGGTGATGGTGGAGAGGAGTAGGGGAAAAGGCAGTTTTATAACATAGTTAAAACCCAGTTAGAATAATTTCCCTGCAGTGCTGTGAACCCAAACACAGCAGCTTATCCGGAAAATGCCTAGAAAGAATTAAACTAAAAAGCGGAGTTTCACAGCCCTAAACAATGTTTACTCTCTTATTGCACTTTAACTCTGAAACTCTTTGTGTTCATTAGTTCCTACCAATAAGAAGGAAGGAGTTCTTTGAAGTATGTTTTCTTATCTTGATAGCCTTTTAAAAAGGGACAAACTTAAGAGGGGAATATATCCTTGATCACACTCAGTTTTCAGGCCAGAGTATTTAGGGCTTGACTGATTCTCATTTCCACTAAGGGCCCTTTGGGCTTTAGTGTAAATAAGAATTTGGCCCTTATGGCCAGGGTATAAATGAAGAACTTTAAGCAACAGTCACTCTTAACTTGTTTAGGTTTAAATCACAAATCTGTGTACAGAATGATTCACAGCTGTAGTGAGGTCTGGTTAAAGACGTACACCTTTAGGTTAATTGCAGCATTCTGTGAGCTGCTTTGGAGGCAGGTAGATGTCGTTATTGTGCCTGACTAAATTTTTATTTGGTTTCCTCCTTGCAGACTGGAGGCACAGGAGGATTTGATTTAGCTGGATTGCTGAATAACCCGGGCTTCATGAGCATGGTAAATTTGCACACATTAGATCTCAGCCAGCTTGCATCTTGTCTGTGTATTTGGATGCAAGGAACTAAATGTATTGATACGTGACCTTGGGAGTTCAGACATTTCATTAGCAGATACATTTTCATTTCATTCATCAAAGGATTGCTTTGAGGAGACTGAATTAAAACTAAAGAGCCAGTTACTTACTCACAGGCTTTTCAGTGTGGGATGTGAGGACATGATTAGAGGCTCCCTGCTCTGCATTATCAGCCCTGTCTTGTGTGCTGTACTGTGTTCCTCTTGTCGCTACTCTTCCTGTTAGTGTTTCTGCCTTCACTTTGTGTAGTTGAATGGTACGACATCTATATATCCATGCAGGCACTTCTTAAATAAGATGTAATCTTTTTCTTTTTAAATAGGCATCTAACCTCATGAACAATCCACAAGTACAACAGCTGTAAGTTGGATACCGTCTCATATTTCTTCTTTGAATCATTTGTTTGACGTTGTGCATTGGTTGGCTGTTGGGGTACGGCTGAAGTTAGGTTCTGGTGGGTTCTGGGCTCATAAACACGTATGAAGGCATTTAAAGCAATATGTTATTTTGTTCTGTGTCCCCGTTGTGATCATTATGGCTTGACATGCTAAGGACCTGTGTAGTAAAGATGTGCAGAAAGGGGAGGGAAGGTGGCTTGGAGTTGCCACACTGAGGTGGGGCTCAGGAAGTCCGGGTTTGATTCATGGCTCTGCCATAAACTTCCTGCGTCACTTCCTTCACGTCTGTCTCATTCCTCGTCTATAAAATGGGGATACTTCCCTGTGTCACGGGAGGGCTGTGAGCACAAATTCCTGAATGTTTGTGAGGTGCTCACATACTGTCAGGCCATAAAATACATAGATAAGCCGGGTGACTCTTCTATTTATCCCACAATTGCAGTTAGAAATGGGTCACTCTAATGACACCCTAGGGATGCTATAATTATTCTGACGTCCTGATCCCATTGGCTTGGTTCACAAGCCAAAGATCTGGTGTCACCATCTCCAATTGGTTCTTTCTGCCTCTTCCATTGTCATTTTGAATAGAGGCTCTGCAGTTGGAACTGAACTGCCAATTTTGTTGATGACGCAAAAGGCAGGATAGGCTCCAGCTTGCACACCCATAGACCCTCTGTTTTAAATGAGTTGAAACACCTTTGGCCTTCCAGTGTCCCCAGATCTGACTTGAAGACACAGAGTGAACAGATCTCTTAATACAGTAGAACCTCCTGTATAAACCATGCATGCAGTAGGCAGAATCTTCACATCTTTCAAGACAGCAATAGCAGATTCTGTAGCAAGGCCCATTATTACTAAGATCTTTACAATATCCATACTACAGCCCACTTGCTATTGTGCTGTTGATAACATAAATTAAAATGAAACTGCCGCCGATGAAATGAATAAACAAAGGGTGAATTAGAGAGGTTCTACTGTATGTAGCTTTTTGACTGTCAGTAGACCTTAAAGGTCAGAAGGCAAGCGGCAGGGGTTTCAGTAAGATTCTCCTGAATGTCTGACCAAGCATTCAGCAGTAGAACTGAGGGAGGGAGGGATAGGATTACGTTTAATCCCATGAGAAACTCTGGCTCTTCACGCTAATTGTAGGAGCGCCTTAATTTAAATTTAGTTCTAGCAAGCCAAATCTTTTCTTCCTTAATCATGAAACTGACATGCTTTGTGCTGACTTTAATTTAAAAAAAAAAAAAAAAGTAACTTTTCCCTGCCGAAAAACTTGTAGGAAGTGAAATCTCCATCTCTTTTGTTCTGAGCAATAAATATTTCTTTGCAGAATGTCTGGGATGATTTCAGGTGGCCAGAACCCTATGGGAGCAGCAGGAGCCAGCCCTTCCCCTAATGACCTTGCCAGCCTTATCCAAGCGTACGTAGAATGACTTTCCTCCCCTCTTTGAATGGGCAATAGATGCATTTCAGTCGTCTTGATCAAAAGTCAAAGTTTCATTTATAACCAAGCACCTTCCACAAAATTCTCATCTTGCCCCCGGCCTTTCAGTGACCTACCCCAACTTCTTTTCTTAAATAGAACAGGGGTGGCTCTTGTGCCCTGGAGAACTCCGTATCCCCTGATCACAGTGCTAGACTATTCTGTGTTCCAAACTGCCCTGACGTTAGGGGGATCAGTTGGTGAGTGTGAAAAATCTGGGCGGGGGGGGTAATAGGCACCGATATCAGAGAAAGCCTCAAGTATTGGGACTGTCCCTATGTAATCGGGTCATCGGGTCACCCTGCCTGACATGCGCAATGAGAAAACTGGGTTGGGGGTGTCGCTTTCTCTCCGTTAGAGGCCAGCAGTTTGCTCAGCAGATGCAGCAGCAGAATCCAGAGCTAATCGAACAGTTGCGAAGTCAGATTAGGAGTCGAACCCCCAGTGCTAGCAATGAGGATCAGCAGGAATGAGAATACAAGGTGAGTCCATAAGCTCCCCGTTACGCAAGCCAGGTCTGTTGAACAAGGGCTTCTGTGCTGGGCTACTCGAGATCCGTCTTGTGTCCTTGGACAACTTACTTCACCCGTTCTCTGTGCCTGGTTCCCCACTTGTAAAATGTGTGCAATAGCACCATACCTCAGAGAGGCACTGAGGGTTCGTGGTTGTAAAGTGCTTTGAAGAATACTGTAGAGGCACGAGATGCAATTTACATGTCCCTTGCTGGCCATCAAATAAATAAGTCTCATCCTATGTGCAAATGAGTTATGAGAGGGGCAATTTAAAAAATAAAAATCACAAATATGTCTTGTCTTCCTGTCTTTGCAGCGCTACCCATGGGAATTCTTCACTATAAAAAACTGGAAACCGTGTGTGTTGCCATTTCTCCAGTTGGAAAAGAGAGAAAAAGGAAAACAAACCAGAAAAAAAACAAACTTTGTACGCCCTGCATGTTAAAGACAGATTCTCATTTTCTTCCCCTAGTCCCTGCACCTGCCCCCAAATTCCTCTTTTCCCTCTGGAAGATCCAGCAAGCAGTAAACATGAACCAGCATCAATTGTCTTTCTAGAACTCAGAAAATCAACCACATTGTTACCTGCTACGTTGGGGATTTTAATCTGTTTTCAAGGACACAGCACTCTTCACTGTAAGAAGCCTCCACCCTCCTGACCAGCTGCTTAAAAGGAGCGAACAGCTCCATTCCCCTTCTTATGTCTTTTCATCATGTTTAAGAGACGCCAATGTTTAAACGCAATTAACCTATCGCAGGTCACTGAATCTCCTTGCACCCAACAGCTGGGTGTCAAAAATCGCTTATGGTTACTGCATTTCTCATTCAGGGGCATAGCAATATTGCTGATGCGGTTTCTACACAGGAGATTAAGATGGTGGACATCTCTAAAGGCATTTGTGAATGTAAGTGTATTTTGGGGGGGTGGGGGAGTTGCCTGGAGTAAGACCATTTTCTGTGACTCCTTCAAATTGAGCATTTTTGATACACTTTTTTCAGATCTTTTTTGCCAATAATGACACAATTTATCTAGTGTTTTAAAACAAAATCATGGTTCTGTATTTGTCAGCTGTCCTCTCTGCGGTAGATGGGGAGGGAGAAGATTTGACTCCTTTTATTTCAAGTTTTTAGAAGTTCTAGTTTTTATTGTCTCTTGCATGTGAGTGGTCGCGGAGATCAAGGCTTCTGTGATAGAGATGGGAGTTGCAGATACCCATTTCAGAGGGGCTCGAGTTGCCGAATGCATGGGAATGTGAGCTGGTGGAATATCCATAATATACTGACTGGTCACTAACTGAGCTGTGGGACTGGCAAAGAGTGCTTATGCCACAGTGTATTACAGGCAAGATGGGGAGGGACCCATGTAATTTACCAGAATAAATGTCCTGCATCCACCAGGACCTCTAGTATTAACCAAATGGTTCTGTAGTTCAGGTGCCCAGTAATGGACTGACTTCAAAATGTGTAAGTGAATCCACTGGAGATTTCACTAGTCAAGCTCAGAGGGACTTTATAAACCTGCAGTTCAAACTAGAGTAACTCAGAGAGAGCAGGGGATGTATGTGAAGTGTCATATTGCCAGGTGCAAAAAATCATATAGTTTAAAGCTTAGTAGGTGTAAGAGATTAAAAAGCCTGGGAGATGAGTGAGGGGCAGGAGGTGTGTCCAACTAAATAGGTTTTTGTTGTTTTTGATACCATCTGTAAACAGTTTTGTTTTTTTAAATACTCTAACTGTGGTCACTGTAACTTGTGGAGAATAAAATACTTTGATGCTCTCTTTGTCATCCCTTTTGACCAGAGGTGACCAAAACAAAAAGGCCTATAAGGCACAGGGTGTGACTGGCTTGCCCAGTCTCTTCATAGGAATAATTAATTTGGGCCCCAGTCCTTGGATCAATAACTCGTGAGTGGACTGCTGCACCTGTATGGAGCTCTGCTCGCTCCAGTGGGGTCTGCCCAGATACAGCAATCCACCCTGGTGCTAACGCTTGCAGGATTGAGGTCTTGCTTCCACTGTGCAACAGTTACAACCGGACAGAACCTACATGTGGTTTTTCTTGCCCCCTCACTACCCCTCTTTGCTGCTTGTTTTGCTCCTTTACCTGAAACTCTCTCCCTGCATATTTCTAAGCAATTCGGCAAAGAGAAACCAGACAGGATCTTTTATAGTTAAATTGAAAATTAATAACAAGGGAGAGATGCCAGCTGAAAATTCACAACCTAGTTAGAAATCTGTCTCTCCGTTTGTTACCAATTCCACCTGAGACTGATAAAATTTACATTTTTAAATATTCTGATTTCCTTTTCATGTAGCTTATTTGCTATTGTATGTGGCTCAGCTTGGCTATTGAAAATTGGCTAGTCAGTTTCACTTCATTTATATGCAGCTTCTAATCCGTATCGGTCTGGGTGTCCTACATTGGCGCTGTGCTGCAACCTTTGGGATGCAATCACTGCCGGGGAATGTTGCTACTTTGAAATTAGCTAGTCCCATAGCAATTTTTTTAAAAATTGGTGGAAATATATTTATTAAATGTTGCAAAAGCTGATTATTACTTAAACTCCTGGAAAATATTGGGCCTAAATTCTTTCCTTAAACTATTGCAGTTTAGCAGTTGTTTTTAGATATATACGGAAATGTTTTAAAGGGACACTATCAATTTAAAAATCAGACTTCTGCCTCGAGATTTTTATCAGTAACACCTAAGATTAGTAGAAATGAAAGAGCTCAGTGAAACAATATCTTATTCTTTTTGTGCATTTGACAGCATTGTATAAAGACAGTTTTGTTGCTTTCCCTTTTAGAGTCCGTGTCCTTTGTTTAGGTGGGTCTTTCCCAAAGTAATGGGAGAAGAAACAATTTTAAAACCAGGAACATGAAATTGTAGAACCACAAAGCTTAGGGGCAGTTGTGGAGCTGGAGATTACTTTCAATTCAATATTTTTAAGCAACTAGGTTTCAGGCTGGTGACCTCCCTTTCATGTGACTTGATGAGAGTAGAATATTTTCTGATGCTTTTTTACAGTTTTGAATAAACCCTCCTGCTGCAGCACGGCAGGACACGTTGCAGCGTGTTCTTGCATGAGCAATGGTTGGGGTCTCTCGTCCGTTTTCGAGGCTACTGTAAGATCACAATTCGAGAATCACACACCGGGGGCTGCACTCTGCTTTCATTTCCATTTTTTTGAACGACTTTACTGCTTTGGCCTCCTGGTCCTTCTTTCCCATGTGGGTTGTCCTGTCACCAGGTTTATTTTTTTATGTCTTTTTGAGGGTTACCCAAAGGATACTTTAAATTTAGTGTTGTAAAAACAACATCCAGCCCACATTACATGTGTGTAAAAACCAGTTTTTATTGTGGACTGTTCAAGAGCTGGCATGGCATTTTCAGACTGTTCTTAGGGCTTCAAACTTTCTCCCCCCATCTTCCCAGCAAAAAGAGACCACTTTATAGGAAAGGGCTGCGATTGGATGATCCAGTGTAGCATGTGGAAAACAACTAATATTTAGTCATGTCTAGCTCTCTGGAATACCTGCACCTACAGTCCATCTCACAAGCTGAAGGGGTGCAACTCCTCTCACTGCAGGTATGCTGTGCAGAAAACGTTGTGCTTTGGTGAGGCTTTCATTTTATGTCCCCTGAGACCTTCTGTGGCTAGCAGTTCACATGCAGCACCTGCAGTGCTATATTTAAAACTAACTAATGCATTTACATGTTTTTATTTTAAAACACCCTACTATGTTAAAAAGATAAAACACCTAGAAAGTGAAACTGAGTGATGTCCTTGCAGTTTAGAACTTCAATGTGGGAGCCATTGGCTAACTTTCTCTTCTCCTTTTGGTGTGAATTTTTTTTAAACAGTGGTTCACAGATACTGAAGGGTTTTTTTTAACCTTCAGGTTTAAAAGTCTTTCTAAGAGCATTGCATTCCTGCAGCTGGGTGAATGGTGTGTGTCTAACAAAAGTTTCCCTTGCAGCTGCATTCATAGCTGATGCCTCAATGGATACAGTGAGGTTCTCAGCCAGAGCCATGGCCTCCACCTCCATAACCAGACCCCATCAATGGCTCCCACCCTGGAAACAAACTGCTCTTTTCTGGCTTTGAAGTTACTTCTGTTTTCCTCACAAGCATGATTACTTTGCGCAGGTGCAAGAAAGATGCAGACCTACACAGCAGGCTTTGTCAGGCCTGACTATAACTTCACTCCCAACAAGAAACAATGTCTGTGGCTGTCACCAGCTATGAAAAACTACAAACTATGAAACTCAGCCCTTGGACAAAGTCCATCCCTTAAACGAGAGCAGTCCCAGGGAGAACTTGGACTCTCAATGTGAAACTTGAACCTTCCAGTTAAGGTGCTGCTATGCCTCTGTTTTTCACTCCTAGAGGTAAACTTCAGTAGTGAATATTGGTCTTAATTCACCGATACTTGGTAAGTTTGAGCCTGGTGAGGCTCTTAGAGAGAAAAATAAGTGCTCCACGATGTCCCTTGGCCCTCATCCATGGTTGTGCTTTCTAAGTGCTACAGTAATATAAACTAAATTCATGTAGCTATGATAACTATAAGTACCCGCTTTTCCCCCAATTCCCACCTTCCCACTGTCACCGCAGCCAGTCACTGAGCCCTCATGCACAAAAGGAGGCCAGATGTAAATAGGGAAAAGCAAAGGTTTCTTGTGGCTGTGTCATTTGGGAGCTGGCAAAGGGAAAAGTTCTGCTGGCTCTTTCCTCTCCACTGAGCAGCCCTGACAGATCAGCCCTGCTTCATCATTCATCCTACCTCCCCGTACCTTGGTGCAGCCTGTGCCTTCCTGTCTGTCTCACTCCACTGACTCCTCTGCCTAGGGCTGTAAATATCTGTCCTCTCCAACCCCACCTTTGTGTATTCAGAGCCTTCTGTTTCACAAAGCCAGCTGCCTTTCATCTTCTTTGCAGATTTCCAATTAACTTGAGAGGATTTTTTGCCCCCTGCCCCCAAAACCTCCTTTGCTTGAAAAGAAGCAGGTTTGGTTTCTTCTCTACCTCCACCCCTCAGACTGGGAAATGCTGCTGTTTGTCCCGTTTACTTTTCAGCTTTGCTACTATTACGTTTGTGCGCGTGTATGTGTGTCAGCTGATGGAAATGATAGAAATGCTACTTGGCTCTTCTGCATGCAGGATCTTCCGTGTGGAGTTTGTGCTAGAAGCACAGCTGTTTGAGATGATGTGTGGTTGAAGGAATAGTGTCAATTTCTCCCCACCTTCTTGCACTCAATTCATGATCATTCCTGACCATATGTTTTCTTAGGGCTTAATACAGTCCACATGGTAATGATGGGGCTTCCACTACCTCCCTTGCAGCTGTTCCACAGTTGAAAATCTCTTTGTTGGGAAAGTTTTCCTGGGTATTCAGCCTAAATGTTTTCCCTTATTTGTTCCTAGGTATGTGTACTTAATCTAGTCAAACCACTTCCTCTCCCTCTTTTGTGTGTTTACACCCATCCAATACTGGTAGCTACATCCTGTCTCCCCTTATGATGTCCTGCAAAATGCATTTATTTTACATCCCATGGATTCTGATCTTCTTTCCAAACAAATTCATTTGAAAAACAGCATCTTGTGCATCAAAATATTAGCTGTTACCTATAAGACCAGGGGTTTGTTTGTGGGATTGTGAAGGCTCTCTCCGGTAGCCTGGCAGGTGCAAAACTGGTGCAGTGGGGTGGGAACTACCTAGGGTCACACACCATCTCTTAAAGGTGTTTAACTGCTCCTTGCCTTGAGTATTTACAGCAGCTTTTCCAAAGGTTGGGAGAATATTTAGTGCAGGTCGACATTTCCTAAGCTGTGGGTGAATGTCGGCCGGATTTCACCATAGTCCCTGCGCAACAGTTTGTGCGGTCAGGGGTGCAGACAGCTTCTGCTCAAGCATTTTCTCTGTCAGAGGAGAGGCCTCTGTTGAAAGCTGCTGTTCTCACACGGATACCACCATTCTTCCCCTGCTTGAGCCTTGTTCATCTGAGAGTCCCTCAGAACTTGAGATGCTAGTTCAAGCGGAGCCTCGCTGCAGGGGGCCAAGTATTCGTCCTGTGTTCCAGTTAAGGAAACAAGCACAGGGTGCGGATGGGATTTGCTCATGGTCACTCAAGAAGTCTCTGGTGGAGCCGGACGCAGAACCCAGCAATCCTCCCACTACCCTAGGGCTGCTGGAACAAATTTTATAGTGGGGGTGCTGAAAGCCGCTGAACCAAACTATAAGCCTTGTGTATAACAGAAACCAATTCAAGTTTGGGGGAGTGGCAGCACCCTTAGTTCCAGCACCTGTGCCCTCCCCTGCTGAAACCACCAGCCCCATACGCACAATGCCACTTTCAGCACCAATTGCCCCTGGACAGCTCTGCAGCCTCTAGAACAGGCAGCGGAACCTTACACAGCGGGCCCTTGTTTCTCCTCGGGCCCTCCTCAGGGACGCACCCCGTGGCCCGGGGGGGCGGGCATTTTCCTGGCACAACTGGTAGGCGAGGCCAGAGGCGCTGATTGACGTCCCCTCCAGCCAGTGAGAAACGGCGGTTGCTCTCAGGGCGTTCCCAGCAGCCAATCACAGGTGAACGTCTCCGGAAAGGGTGGGACCTCAGGGTTTGGGGCTTGCCCGGGCGTGGAGCCGGCCAAGGATCCCGAAGGTAAGGGAGGAGGGACCGTCCCGGAACCCGGGGGTGCTGGGGGACAAGGCCCGGGGGGAGGGGAGCAGTGGGGGCACCTGGGGGGATGGGACGTGGAGCGGGAGGCGGGGGGGGGGGTTAGAGGGGAGGACAGGCGGGGGGGGGGGGTTGGGAGCCTGGCATGAGGCCCTGGGTGGGAGCCTGGGGACGGGTCATGAGAGGGTCGAGGAGCCCTGGGCCTCCTGGGAGTCAGAGACAAGCGGGGGCGGGTGGCCACGGAGTCACGGTGCTGGCTGAGCCTGGCGCCAGGGACCAAGGGGCTGGTTTGGGGGGATGGGGATGGGGAGGACAGGGGCCGCGCTGCCGCCTGGATGCAAAAGGAGGCGACTTTATCCTGCGACGGCCCAGCTCTGTGAGGAGGGTGGGATTTTCTCCCACATCCCAAGGCTGGCAGGGCCATACTTTGCGGGGGGCGGGGGGGGTGTGATGGTGCAGTGACCCAACAGCACTATGCTCTGAGGGGGCAGCAAAGCTACGTGGAGCGTAGCCCCCCCCCCCCATCCCCCCAAGTAAGGGACTAGCCGCAGCTGCTAGAAAATGCAGCTGCGGTTCCAACCCTCATGTCTTGGGTCAGTATTTTTGATTCCCTAGGAACGCAGGAGCTACCAACCTCTGTCAGAAGGCTGTTCAATCTAAATTTGCCGTGCCCAGTCGAATTTGATAGGGCTGTCGTATGAGCTATAGGCATTAATAACCTTCCCAAATATTTTCAGGGATCCCAGCATGGTCTTGTTTATATGACAAAATAGCGTGATCAAAACGTCATATCGACTTTGTCCTAGAGATCAAAGGATTTACAAAGGGCAAACTTGGTTCGTCAGTGTCCCTTTTTTCAAGTCAATAAAACATGACTTTGGCATTAAAACAGTCTTTGGGTCTGGTACAATGTTATAATGCAACAATTTTGTTCCAGGAGAAATTATCTACAAAATGGTAATTCTCCTCTGCTATTAGAACCATGCAGCTCAGAAAGGAAAACACTGCCACCCCCTCAAGGAAATCTGTAGCCCAAAGGTTTTTTGTTTTCAATCTCATTTGCTGGTCCAGTAACCAGTTATCCAATTATCTACCTTGTCCATTATTGCTTTGAGCATCGGTGTGGCTATGAACATTTTGTCTTTGTTCATTAGAGTGAAATATACTGTGGTTCAGACTGCTGAGTGCTCCCGGCCGTATGGAACTCTTTACCTTTGTGTCACAGCAGTAAGAACCTCTCAACGTGCCATTGATTTGACTTTGTAAATTAGTTCAGTGTAATAGCTAAGGGAAACGGGCTAGAATCTTAGCTGTACTTTTGCCTAATTTCTAAATCTTGAGGGAAACATCATTGATGATAGTATACCTGTAAAAAATGTTTAATCTTAATTTAACCCATTTCTTCTTTTAAAGTGCTTTGTGGAATACAAATTGCACCCTGGCTGCATATGCCATATGGGGGGAAAACTTTTATGTTTCAGAGTAAATTGTTTATAATGATCCAGGGATCTTGAGTTTTACATCTTTGTCTTTTGTGAAGCTACCATCTGTTTGTTCTTTCACCCACTCTGTTGTTGCTCTGAATGAGAAAATAAAGAATAAATACTGAATTTCTGCCAAGAGCTTCCCTTTAAAGGGCATACTACAGATGGTTTAGGCTTGGTTTAGATTTTTGCTAGGCAAAAATAATCGTATTTCAAAACCTAATAATATACATGATTTCAGGATTGTTTATTCATTTAATTTAAAACTGGCTTTTTAAATAGTTCAGCCATTCACCTGCAGAATTGGCCGCCCAACCGTTGCGGCAGGATTTTCAGCCCAACCATAGCGAGGTTGCAGTTTGGGCGTAAGAAACGGAAACTGACCCAGCTCAGTGAAATTTAAAAAGAGACCCACATAAATGGTGAAAGTGGATTTTAAAAAGTGTAATTTCAACAACATAAGGTACCCACACCATAGATGAAGTAATATTCTTCCAAGGTGGCTTGAATTAAAGCCCGAATCCTGCAGCTGGATTTTGATGGGTGCAAAGTTCTGCCCCTGTGGCTCCGATTGCAGGATTGCAACCTGCATTTTCTGCGTTTTACCATGCCTGGGTCTCTCAGATTGTGCCACCTGAGGCTGCCTCTATTCAGTACGAAAGAGCCGGTGGCGCTTTTTACAGGGTCATGAGTTTGCCCTGTGTCCTAACTTTGAAAATTTCCCTTTTCTCTGCTTACCTCCTTAGCCCCATTTGTGCAGGCTAGCTATTTGGTTCCCTCCACTCTAGAGATGGCTGCGTGTTAGTGGTGAGTGACGTAATTCCTGTATGTAAACTGAAATGCAAGTTTGGGATGAAAGGTGCTCTATTGCATGCTCTAACTATTTATTTACATAGGCAAATATCATTTGTCTTGCTCCTTTCCACAGCTAGCGAGCTCAGGAACATGATTCTCTGGACACTGGTTTTTGCTGTTTAAATGCTGATATAACAATTACAGTAACTATTTGAAGGACCCCAGCAAACTCATTTTTCAGAGTTCCTGGCAGGGGACATTCTCCAGGGAGACAAGATGAATATCAAAGCAGTCAAAGTTCTGTGTCTGCTGGGGGTCTTTTTCCTCATGCTGCTCGGGTCCCTCCTGCCTGTCAAGATAATAGAAGCAGATTATGAGAAAGCTCATCGCTCCAGAAAGGTCATTGCCCTCTGCAATTCCTTCGGAGGAGGGGTCTTCCTGGCCACCTGCTTCAACGCCTTGCTCCCCGCCGTACGAGAAAAGGTAGCTGTGGGCAAACTCGTTGGGGTTTTGTTTTGCAGCTGTAATGACTCCAGATAGTCCCTTCTGTTCTGACACGGGGATTTGGGAGTGTCCTCTGCTTTGAGATGATATTGCTTTGAAGATGTTGTCCGATATGATAACAGTGCCACAGGCCAGGGCTTCCCAGCATGTTCAGGAAGCTACCACTTTATCAGACCAAACCCTCTGCTCTGCAAGCTGGTGCCACATAGGGGCTTCTCCTAATCCCAGTGCTACAAGGGCACAAGCCTGGGCTGCCCTTAACCCCAGACTCATCATTGTGAGACTAGGCAGTGCCAGCTTCATTGCATATTAAAGTGTACACCATTAAACAGAAGCCATGGGAACCCCAGGAAGAGGCTGATCCTTAAAGCAAGGTGGAGGATCCTAGAGACCCAGTAACAGAAGCCTGATGTACCCTGGCGGATGCCCATGGTTGGGTACCTGCTGTGGTTCCAGTCTTTACATTGAAAACGTTTAAAGCTTAGGGAGAAGTCCCCCATATTATTTTGAATGGTGAAAGATGCAGCCAGTTTCACTGCAGATTCCTTTCCCTTTGTTCCAGCTTCAAGAAGTTCTCAAGCTTGGGAAGGTGACCGCAGACTACCCCCTGGCTGAGACCATCATGCTGGTGGGCTTCTTTATGACTGTCTTTGTGGAGCAGCTCATCCTGACCTTTCGGAAGGAGAAGCCTTCCTTCATCGACCTGGAGACCTTCAACGCCGGCTCAGATGTCGGGAGTGACTCAGAATATGAGAGCCCCTTCATAGCATCTTCCAGAGGGCGCACGCTTTACCATGAGCATGGCCACCACTCCCACAGCCATGGCTTGAACGTCCAGGAGCTTTCCCAATCCAGCCCCTTGCGGCTCTTCAGCCTGGTGTTTGCCTTGTCTGCCCACTCCATCTTTGAGGGCCTGGCCCTGGGCCTACAGGAGGAAGGAAACAAAGTCATGAGTCTGTTCCTGGGCGTGGCCATCCATGAGACACTGGTGGCTGTGGCACTGGGTATCAGCATGGCCAAGATCTCATTAACACTGAAGGACGCTGCCAAGCTAGCACTTACCGTGAGTTTGATGATTCCTTTGGGTATTGGGATCGGCATGGGCATTGAGAGCGCCCAGAACTTGGCCAGCAGTGTGGCTTCTGTGCTCTTACAGGGCATTGCTGCTGGAACTTTCTTGTTTGTCACCTTCTTTGAGATCCTGGCAAAGGAACTGGAAGATAAGAATGATCGCTTGCTGAAGGTCCTCTTCCTGGTCTTGGGCTACACGACCTTGGCGTTGCTTGTCTTTTTCAAGTGGTGAAGGCTGGACTGACGGACAGTAAACCCCGATTCCTCCCTGTTGTAAATGGTGCCGAGAACAAGACCCCTTTCCAGCCAAGTAGGGACGCTGAGGAACATCACAGTCTGGGGGGTGTTTACGCATCGACCTGGCAAAAGGGGTGCACAGAAAATAAGATTGGGGAGTGTCCAGAAAGAGGTTTCATGTGGCATTGGAACGATGGGTTGTGGCGTTGGTGTGGAGATTGTTGGCGGTCATGGTGAAGTAACTGGTTGTAACATTACCTCCGAAGGGACCTTGTCTGCTGTGCATTCTGCTGTTTGTCTAGAGATCCCACCCCACAGCACAGGGTAACCTGACTTTATATTCTGTCGCTCCTGCCTTCAGTCTCTGGGCTCCAAGGAGGTGAAAAGTAACGGAGAAATCAAACTGAAAGCAGGCTGGGGTAATGGATCGCAAAACAGCACTAAGCTGCTTGTGCCAGTTTAGTTTTGAGAAGAAACCTGGTTGGTGTTAATAACTGCCAAAAATATCAACTGTTCTGGGATACAACAAATGTCTTTTAGGTGAGATTTGAGCCAGGATCCTCTGCTGGCAGAAATTCTGTTAAGCCACAAAAGGTCCATTGGGTTGGTATTGTTCCTGAGAGATTAATCAAAGCAACAGGCCAGAGTCCTTTTTACCCCCATGTGTCGTGTTCCATCACTGTTGTCTGGCTCTTCATTGCACAGTCACGGATGTGAATCTCTAGGAGTTTGGGTAACGATCACTTTGAAAAACTTAGCATTAAAATCCAAAATCCTTTCCAGAGCATCCAGGGAGCTCTGGCCTCATGGTCTTGAGTTTGTAACAAACTGATGTTTGCAATTTCCAGAACACAGAATTAGGGCATTCCAACTGTCTGAGGTGGATTTTGGTTTGTGGGGGACTCACCCTTGGATGGATCCAAAATGACTCTCCCAAAGCCATGTCTTCTTTGTGCTAACATGTTTGCTTCTCTCTTATACTGGCAACTCTGTCCCGTATGGTGACTGATGAGGACCAACTGATGGTGTCTGGCAACCAATATTTTAATTGCTACAGAACACCAAAGTTAATTAATCTTACTTGGAAGAAATGGGGAGGAGCTAATTATAGGCCTCAGGTGACCCCAGTTAGCAAGGGCCAGTTAAAATACAGTTTGGCGTGATGTGCCAATTTGGTTCCCAAATACAGAATTGCTGGCAGGTGGCATTGTAAACGTTCTCTCTCGTAGCTAGCCACCGCATAGAGGTTTGCCTCCAGCGCAGCAGTCACAACCTACCCTGCTGCTTCTATCGCTCGCCCTTCATTCTGGCCTCTTCAGGGCTTTGATGGCAAGACAGGCATAGTGTCCATAATGACTTGGAGATTTCTGCATGTAAAAACATTCAATCAGATATGAAAACTACACAACAGCTGTAGAACACGAGTGGCGAGGGAGTATACTTGGGGGTCTTTGATGCTGTGAGATAGGATAGATTGTATTCTTTCCTGCTCTCCCACACCACCTTAGTATCAGGGAATCTATCAGTTTGGTTTGGATCTTGAATCATAGACTATCAGGGTTGGAAGGGACCTCAGGAGGTCATCTAGTCCCCAAAGCAGGAACAATCCCCAATTTTTGCCCCAGATCCCTAAATGGCCCCCTGAAGGATTGAACTCACAACCATGGGTTTAGCAGGCCAATGCTCAGACCACTGAGCTATCCCTCCCCCCAAATCGTCCTCACTGCTGGAGTGACTGAGACCGGGGGAATGAGTCTAGAAGTTCTGAGTTCAATTCTGGCTCTGCCATAGAAGCCCTGAGTGACCTTGGCTAGGTCTTTCCCCCTCTGTGAAAAGGGGCTGATGATATTTATCCTGCCTCCTGGGAGTGTTGTGAGAATTAGCCAGTTCATGTCCTGGCTGTGGAAGTGCTGAGTATTATCACTAGAAAGGGGGTGCGCGTGCGGTGACAATGGACCCCAACATGTTTGATGTGGGCTTTAATGTGCAACTAGGTAGGCCACGGGCAGTTCACAGGGGATTGGTTTAATGTTGTTCATTTTGTAAATCAAAGGTGGGATGGGTATTGCTGCTGATTAATTGCTGCTTTTCTAAAGCTGGTCTGCGTCTGGCTGCAGACCCTTTTGTCCTGCATTGGCTCCATCCTGCAGGTAGGTGGCCAGAAGATTTGAGCACCTCCAAGACAGTGGAAGTGGGCGGTGTCTGAGTGCCCGGGTTTTCACTTGCCCATTTGTTCAAGAGCATTTTGTTTTCCTCCACTTCCACATTCAGGATCCTCCCCCATCCTCAAACCCTTCAGCTGGCCAGGCAGGGCTGATATTACCACTGGATCTCAATGTGTGAGCGGCAGTCTCTATCAGACTGTCACATGTACAGGCCTGTCATTTCTCTAATGCTCTGACTTTGACTGGGGCGGTGTATTTTGGGGTGACATGAACTGGAGAAGCGAGGTGCAGAAGAGTTGGATCTCCCTTCTGTCATCAGCTCTTTCCTGTAAGAGGAGCCAAAATCCCAAGGTGCTATCCAGATTTGCATCTCTCCTGTGGCAAACCACAGCCACTGGTAATGGCTGCCTCTTTACTGGAGCTCCCATGCGCCTCTGCCAGTGCTTGTAGGACACCCTGGTATTTGCTGAATGCTAATCAGAGCAAGGTAGGAGATGGAGTGCCTCCCTGTAAGTGATCCACAGCCTGAAGGATGCTCTCAAGCTAAATCAATAGCCAAGGCTTATCCCAACAAAGCTCCAGTGACTTGCAGGAACGTGCCTACCTCAGTCCAAACCAGGAATAGATTTCCTGGCCCAGAAAGATGCACTTGCTCAGTGGTACTTCTGAGTTAAGGGCCCTTCTCTGCAGAGTTTGTCCGAAGGAAGGAGCGAGAGTCCAGGTTTCCTTATCTGGGAAGTTAGCAGCATCTTCTGTCAGCATCCTTTCCCCACCCTGCTACTGCTGAGTGGGTGCCTGGCTCAGACCTGCAGGAAGCCTCTTCAGGAGTGCAGGCCAAATTGCTTACTCTCTGCTGGGACGCACAGGAAAGCTGCCCCATGGCTCTGGGGCAGCCAGTCAGTGCTGCAGGTTTCTTTCCATGGAACGTGGCTTTGATTTCATTTTGACATTCTCGTAACAAGATCACAGGACAGATTGCTGGTCTTTATGGACAGGGAGCTGCAAGGTCCAGCCCAGGCGCTGCACCGTGCTGAAATCCTCCCAGTCACATCAGGTGGTAGAAGGGCCTTTGCAGCCGTTTACATTGACCGAGTTAAACTGGCGTAGGCGAGGGGTCATTCAGCTCCTCTAACTGAATGTCAAGCACATAAATACCATGTAAAGGAAGGGCTCCTCCTTTCCAGCATGTGGTGAGTGGTGCAGACCTGCACATGGATCACATCCAGCCCCCTGGGATGATGTTTGGTCTGCCGAGGTTTGAACATGTTCTAGCTACCACTCAGCCTGCAGATTCTTGTATCAAGAATGTCTATACTGCCATTTCTAGCCCCGCAAGCCAGAGTCAATTGACCCAGGCTCGGTGCCTTGGCCCTGCGGGTTTTTCTTTGCAGTGTAGACATACCCCATGACACAAAAAGAGACAATGGCCAAACTTAAAACTAGTCCTTGTAACAAGGAGAAATAACTGGCTTTAGTGCAGTTGCCTTCCCAACCCAGACTAGAAAGAATGGTGAAAGCTCAGGGAACTCGAGTGGCTATGAAAATGGCACTCCCACTTTGAGCGACCTTTTTCGTCTCTCTCGTAAACGCTGGGTTTCTCCAAAGGGGCGTCCATTCAGGACTAGTGCTATGGTTAGAGAGAGCAAACCTGTTAGGTAATAGAAACATCCCCTTGGCAGGGCAGAAGGTGTGTCCTCCAATCAGATATCCCATTTTCACCTTCTATTAAAGGCCAAGTGACCTGTACCACTTTGGTGTAGATTTCAGTTTCAAAATAGCTTATTTTACAAGCGTAGGTCCCGATTCTGCAGTCGGATCTACACAGAGGGACCCTGCACTAGCACAAGTCTCATCAGAAAATCAGCCATGACGAAGGGAGAAACAATTGAGTACACTATGGGGCATGATGAAGTTGTGATTGTTGTCTGTGTTGTGTGTCCATGTGATTGTTGGTTCTCAGATGCACTGACTGACCCTGCTTACCCTGCCTCTGAACCATATTTCATTGTGGTCTGAGGTAATGTGTTTTTCAGCTAGACAAATGCAATGAATTGAATAGAATAGAAGCGAAAATCCGTCAGCTGCTCTGAGTTTAAGACAGCCCATTAGCAAGGAGGGTGCCATGGGAAGTGAATTTTTGAGCATACTGGGGTTCTTCAGTGCTTGAGTCACATCCTAAAAGGATACGTGTGAATGTGGGCATGGTGCTGTGGCTGCCACATGCAGACTCCTCCTAAGAGGAAGACGCAGTCCCTGGTGATTTTTTTTAACCAAGGGCTGGGCAGACACATCTGCAGCCTTTATAAATGGCCGGGGGGGCAGGGTTGTAAATAGGAATGCTGGTGTCAGTATAAATATCTAAAATGGGACAGATCTGAATGTCCGTTAACATGGGTTAGAAAATCAGAGGCTATCTGGATTTAAATGAGTATTTAACCACTGGGCCTTGTTGGGTATTTTAGACTGTAGTTCTCTGACCTTCTGCGGATCCCTTTGTAAGGGGGAGGATCTTTTGTTGGCCCATCTGCCCTCCTGGCATCCAAGTCCCCCTCCCTGATCCTGACTGTCCCCTTCTGTGGCTCTGTCCGGAGAGATGTGTCTGTCTCCTAGCTGAGGGGTTGGGGTTAAAATCCTAATGCCAAAGCAGACAACCCTAGCTACAAGATTTTTTTAAAAGAACTCTGTGGTGTCCCAGGGGCATCTGCTCAGGATGGGCAAATCTGAGTGTACCCCAAGCTATTAGCAAAGGGCTAAAGGCATTTTCAGATTGTTTGGACACCACACACCCCCCAGTAGCGAGAGTGGACTGATACAGCTTAAAATACTCCTGTGGGGGTTGCTCTTGTGCAAGAGATTGTGCTCACAGAAGAGGAAAGTGTACCCCTCAAGGGAACTGAAAGTCCCCCTGGTATGGACTGAGGTTTGGCACAGGACGCAGTCCCAACCCTCAACACATCGTCCTAGCAGGATTGATTGTACTTGTTAATATTCCTGCAGAAGGACCCGTTAGAGCCAGGCCTGGGGCGAGTGCTGGTCATTCATCATTCTTGGGTTCCAGGGTTCCAGCTGGCCTGATGGAAGGGGCGAGCCCTTTGCAATCAAGGCAGGTTTCTGTTTTGATAGACTTTGGGATTTAACACCTTAAGAGCCACAAACTTGGCACATTTTGCAGATGGATCAGGGACTGTCTCAGGTCAGACCTTTTCCTGTTAATCTGCTGTGCTCCAGAATGATCCACCCATGTGTGTGATGAGAATATTTATTTAACTGCGCGGGCAACTTGCGGTTATTATTTGTACAGTTGTTGTTTTGTTTAGAAATGCAGAAAGCTGACAACTGCTCCCAATAAACACTATGTTCTTTTCTTGATTTGTTTCATTCACTTGTTTAGTTCTTAATGTTTCTGGGCTGCTCTGCCTGTGACACCATGGCCCAGTCTGCTTCTCCGGATGCTTCCCCATGACGTACACGTGGTGTGCATTTAGCTTGTGGGTAAGGGGCCCCGATACAGCCAGAGCCTTCCATGCCGTGATCCAGTTCCAGATTTACACCCTGGGCCTGGCTAACTGTAAAAGCCATTTGGGTCAGTTCAGACCTGATTTCTGTGGAGTTGTCTGCTTATTTCCAGTAGGAATTTGGCTTATGGGGGCCAACTGCTCGTTGTCTTGCACAGGCAGTTATACCTATGCTCTGTGGGTGCATAAGGCCCCCATTCTCATCTGGGGGGTTGGTTTTGCAGGTCTGCACTGGCATGACTGTCCCAGGCACAGGGCAGGGGGAATTGACTCACAAAGTCTAGTTGAGTAAACCGAAAAGCAGCTAGGACTGTTGCAGACAGGGTTGTTACGTATTTGTGTTCTGGTAGTGCCTAGCGAACCTAGTCATGCTGTGCTAGGTGCTGTACAGACACAAAGCAAAAGACGGGCTCTGTCCCAAAGTGCTGACAGCCCAAGTATAGTTGTTGGGAAATATTCGCCCACTAGATCAGGAGTGGGAGCAAACCTCATCATCTCTACGCTTGATCTCAGCCACCAGGCCAATGGAGATACCCCGTGGAATCTCTGACATGCTTCACCCAGTGGGGTTCACCAAAGACAATACAGCCCGCAGGAGTCCTTCCGGCTGGAACCTTGGAGTGAAAAGAATGAGAGGAGGAAGAGCCCAGTATCCGTTAAAACGATGGAGGAGCCTTGATTTCTTTTTTTAATGAGTAACAGTTCAGCTCCTTCCACGCCAAGGGGCCGAGGAATTGTTCCGTACATGCTGCAGCTGGGCAGTGAGGGGGTGGGTTTATTATGCACCTAGGAAAGCCCCGTCTTGGCCCTGAATCATTGGTAGAGGAAGAGTCTGTCTCCCCCAGGGGGTCACTGCCTAACATCCCTTGTAATCAGGGTGGGAAGCATCGTGTTCGCAGCAGGATCCTGTCACTTGCATCTCCAGGGAGGAGTCTCCCGAGAATGCGGCGACCCCTCCCTGCTGTCTCTGTGCTGTTACTCGCTTGTGTTTCTCAATGGGATTCGTGCTGACAGCTGCGTGGGAGCCGCACTCATTCAGCGACGGCCAGGCTCCTCCGCTGGCAGCTATTAATAGCAGCTGCAGATTTTAATTGCTGTTGTGCCAGCATTCACATGAGTCATCCCACCTCCGGCTCCCACACAGGGATTCGCAGAGAGGCGCTGAGCGGCCTGGCAATCCCAGTCCACCGGGATCAGAACTGTGGGCCCTCAGCAGAACAAGACCTGCCTTTGCACTCTCCTTCTAGTTCTTTCTCAGTTCTTTCCCTGCTTCATTCATGAAGAGAGACTAGAGCCTCCTCCAGCCGGATTGATCTCAGGGCCATTTTAAAGTCTTTCTGAGTTTTGAACAGATTTTTTAAAAATGGAGACTGGAAAATCCTCTCCGAGGCAAAGAAGGTGCGGGAGGCTGGGGGCAGCTTGCTGCACAGCTGGGCCAGCTTAGGGGTGGCCAATCTTCCAGGCTGCTGAGCTGGCTCCTTTCGGCAGCACTTACCCTTGTCCCTGAAGCTGAATGCAAATGAGGGGCAGACGGTTTCACTTAGATGACCTTGTTCAGATTGAAAGCTTTTGGGGCCAGCTTTGTCCTGTGTTTGTACAGTGCCTAGCACAGTGGGCTCCTAGTCCATGACTCATAATTAATAATCCCCTTGCTTTCTCGGATGGGTCTGCCAGCAAGGTTATGTCTTTAGTACTCCTATCCAGTGAGAGGATGAAGGCCACCCAGTAATTTGTATGATGATAACAGTGTCTATTAACCTCCCACCTGGGACGGGTTTGAAGCAGGGCCCAAGAGGCAAGATATTGCACTGGGTAGCCTGGGCCAAGAGATCTCAAGGAGCCAAGACAGTGATCTAAGGATGCTGCTTGGCATAAACTGGGGCGGGTATATGCAGTGGCTTTGGCCTGGGACCTCGGCGCAAGATTGGGCCAGCAAAGGGTAGAACGGTGGGTGTTTAATTAAAATCTGAAGATAATTGAGAGGCAGCAGTTTTTTTATAAACAGTATGACAGGAAATACTTTTTTATGCCATGTTCAAGTAGCTGGTGGAACTCATTGCCACAGGATTGTGCTGAAGCCTGGAGCTGAGCAGGATCCAAGAGAACGTTTTGATGGAGAATGAGAGCAGCCAGAGTTACAACAGTAAGAGGTATTTGTTTAATTAAAAAAAAAAAAAAGCTTGGAAGGACTCAAACGCCCCCCCCACCCCCGCCCCCATTCCTCCCCACTTCCGGACATCCCTTCTTAACTATAACCCAGTAGCAGCTGTAAAGACCTTGCATGTAGAAAGAGGCAGCCCCGGTCCAAAAAGTTTTATTGTCTGAATAGACAAAAGATGGAAGGAGAAACAGAGGGAAGTGACTACCACTGACCTGCTGACAGACTTTATGCAAGAGGTCAGACTAGAACTCGGGTCTCCTACCTACTAGACTATGCTGCCAGCAACTCTGCTCCCTGTAAAATGAGGCAGAGAACCCAGCCCCTCCACAGCACCTGCAAACCTTTCTGCTCCTGATGAGGCTTGTAGCGCACAGCCTGAGACAGCACTAGTGTGTTGGTTGTCACCCGCGTGCCATGTGAGGATGCTTTCTCCCAGGTGTCACCCGGGCTGTGTCAAGAGTGGCCAGATGATGTGATGCTGTGAGACGTCGTTGGCAAAGTTCCATACATGCTGGCCATACATAATTTGCATATATTTACAGACTTAAAGACCTACCCCCATAACGTCTGTGTGACCTTCCCCTGCAACGTCAGAGACATTGGCCTGTTGGTGATTGGGGGCAATACACCAATACATTAATAGGAGTATTGGGATCAAATGAAGTGACATGTCCAGTGAGTATAAATCAGCCCAGCTCTATTGATGTCAGCAGAACTGCATCCATTGGGGGAGGTTTAGATTGGATATTAGGAAAAACTTTTTCACTAAGAGGGTGGTGAAACACTGGAATGCGTTACCTAGGGAGGTGGTAGAATCTCCTTCCTTAGAGGTTTTTAAGGTCAGGCTTGACAAAGCCCTGGCTGGGATGATTTAACTGGGAATTGGTCCTGCTTCAAGCAGGGGGTTGGACTAGATGACCTTCTGGGGTCCCTTCCAACCCTGATATTCTATGATTCTATGATTCATTGACACCAGCTGAGGATTGGCCCAACACAGGCAGGCTATCCGGAAAAACTTCCTAGCACTGACCTTCATTAGACTGTGCAATGACCACCACCCCCCCAGGAGAAGTGGGGGGAAATCCATTGCTTGGGACTTTTAAACCTAGACTGGACAACACGCTAGAAAGGGTCCTGGAGAGAGCCATTCTACAGTGGCCAGAATCCCACTACTTGACTCTTCTCAGGGGCTTTTCCTGGGTAAATCTCAAAACACTTCACACAGGAAGTTAAGTGTCCTCTCCATTTTACAGGGAAACTGAGGCACGGGAGGCTGGGTCAGAATTCCTGCCTCCCTTTGACTCCTTTAAGAGTCCCGGCTAAAGTGACTCACCAAGGCTTGTGGCAGAGACAGGGATAGAACCTGGTCTCCTGACCCTTACTCCAGCCGCATTTGCCACTAGGCCATCCTGCCCAGAGCACTTTTTAACCTCTGACTTCTCTGAAGGTTGCAAAACAGCTTCCATTTACCACCCCTCCCCTCCTCCTTGTTTTCAGTGTGCTTGTAACTTTTCCAGACACTCGCCTGTGGGGGATGAATGTTCTTGGCTTGGTCTAAGCCGAAAGGTGCATTCTGGGGGGGGAACTGAGTGCCTTCCCCAGAATTGCTGTTGAGTTGTGGTAGAGAAAGGGTGTGTCTGTGTGTGCAGTTGTACGATGGGGTGTGGGGAGAAGTAAATACACTTTTTTCCCACTGTAAAACTTTTACCTCGCCTAAACCTAAAACACGTCTTCTGCAAAACCCACTGATGCCGAGAGGCGGTGTGGCCCTGGCTGCTGTCAATGGGACTTTCAGTGGGTTTGCAGAGCCTTAGACAACGCGGAGTGAGCCTGCCCTGCAAGGCTTTTTTTTCAATCTCCCAGGTGCATGTGTGCAGAATTGCTAATGACGGGTGGAGTATTATGACTAGAAAGGGGTCGTGGAAATTACCCCACGCAGAAGCCTCAGTGCAGTGGAAAACTAGAGGGTTTGCCAAGGGCCATGTGCCTCTGATGCTACCCTAAGGATTCCTTACATTGCATGCCAGGAAGCATTCTATGGACCTCTGCAATGCTGCTAGATACTAGGTTTCAGAGTAACAGCCGTGTTAGTCTGTATTCGCAAAAAGAACAGGAGGACTTGTGGCACCTTAGAGACTAGCTAGTTTATTTGAGCATAAGCTTTCGTGAGCTACAGCTCACTTCATCGGATGCTCACGAAAGCTCATGCTCAAATAAATTGGTTAGTCTCTAAGGTGCCACAAGTCCTCCTTTTTGCTAGATACGAGGTTACCTTTGGGGGCTTAAGTGTACATGGGTGAAATTTCCCATCATGCAGCAAGGACTGGGCACCACTTATGCCCTTGGCTGAGGATGTAAGGGACTTATGGACTCTGTAGGGGCCCTCTGCCCAGGGGTGAATTTCACCCCAAGGCCACAGTTTACTGCTTCTGTCCATCTGCACCAGTTGGCCTTTGACCCCTTCGGCATGGAGACATTTCTTTGTCGTTATGAATCGTTTATATTCCTGCAGCAGCGAGGAGTTCCAGCCATGGACAAGGCGCTGCACAAACACAATAGAAAGGTGGCCCTTGCATCACAGAGCTCCCTGTCTAAGCATCAGACAAGGGGGATGGAGACAGGCTTCCAGGGAGTCCAAGGAGACAGCGAGACAAGGTTAGGAGATATTCTCTTCCCTTTAAAAATGCCTAGGAAACTAACTGCCAAAAAAAGGGTAAGGCACCGTTCAAGCGGAATGGCGGAGGCAGCCTGCTGGTGAGCCCATCACCTTAACTCTGCCCCTTCCTGCGCCTGTGGGGACCCGCAGGCACTTTCCTCTGGAAGCAGCTGGGCCAGGAGACGACGTCAGGTCGACTCTGGGAAGGAGCCTCCAGCAAGGTCACTCGGGTCTCTGTGTTGGGTTCCTCCACCGGTCCGTGTCCTCCCCTCCCCGCTGGCTGAGCAAACCTGGGGGGGGGCCGGGCTCGGAGCCGGGGTTATCACAGAAACACCCGGTTCCCCCTGCCCTGCTCCTGGGCTGCATGGGGCGCTGGGGGCAGCTCTCCGGCCTGTGCCAGGCAGGGGGTCAGCCCCGCCGAGCCCCAAACGCCCTCCCGGCCTGAGGGGGGGGGCCTGAATCCCCCGGGGCGGGGCTGGAGCATCCTCCTTGCGCCAGCGGGTCCTTTGCCTCCCAGCCCGGCCTGGGGGAGGAGTTTCTCGGCGCTGGAGCTCTGCCGAGGCGCCCGGTGTCAGGCTGCCTCTGCGCAAAGCTGGCGGTGCCGCGCCGCGCCGGGCAGGGCGGGAGGAGCCGGAGCCGGAGCCGGGGCCCGGGCCGTGCCGCTGACTGATGAGCGAAGCCCCCGCTCCCTGCGCCAGTGGCCGGGGCTGGCCCGGAGGCGGCGGCGCGGGGGGCTCGGGGCGCGGCCCCAGCACACGCCGCGGGGAGCCGGCTGCGGCCCGGGGCCGGGCGGACGGTAAGGCAGCGCCGGGCGCGGCTGGCGGCGGGCTCGCTGGGTGCCCCCCCCACCCCGCTGGGTGTCCCCCCCCACCCCGCTGGGTGTCCCGTCCCCCCCAGCGCAGCCCGATCCCGGGGGGCGGGACGGGGAGCCCTGCAGCAGAGCCCCGCGGGCCGGGGGGGCTGGCACGGAAAAGCAAATCGGAGCGCTGAGCCCCGGACCCCTGGGAGGGACGGGGGTAAATGATCCACCATCCTCATACCCCCCCCGTCCCTCTATCTTCATACCCACCCCGTCTTCAGACCCCCCCCCGTCCTTCTATCCTCATACCCACCCTGTCCTCAGATCCCCCCCATCTTCATACCCCCACATCCTTCTATCCTCATACCCCTTGTCCCTCTATCTTCATACCCTCCCGTCCTCAGATCCCCCCCATCCACATACCCACCCCCCTCCTCAGATCCACCCCCTGTCCACATACCCCCCCCTCCTCAGATCCACCCCCTTATCCTCACACCCCCCATCCCTCTATCCTCATGTCCACCCCCTGTCCTCAAATCCACCCCCCTGTCCTCTTACCCCCCATCTTCATACCCACCATCCTCATATCCCCCCTCTATCCACCGACCTATCCTCATACCCACCCCCCCATCCTCAGACCCCCCCTTCTATCTCCATACCCATCTCCTATCCCTCTAGTCATCTATCGTCATACACACCCCTCTAGCCATCTGACTGTGAGGGCATCTATCTCTGCAGTCAGATCTTTATATATATACACACCTGTACATCTGTCTATACATGGAAAGGCATCTCTACAGGCATGTGTCTATATGGGTGCCCATGTGTCTCTGTGTCTATCTGTGTACATATAAATATATGGAGATGTGTATGTACAGAGGTATCAATTGATGTACATATGCAGTATCCATGCGTATGTACTGGGGTGTATAGATTGGTTTATGTACGTATTTCTGTATAGGTCTAGCTATCTATCTTGCCTCTCATTTCCCTCCACCCCATATCTATCTATCTACCCTGTAACTGATAGGTCTATAGCTCCATACTGTACAGCGGGCATCTTCCTTTTGTGCTTTTTGCATTCTCTAGTGCAGTATTTCCTCACTGCCCATCAGGAATTAGCAGTTTGTTTATTCCATGCCAAGCAGTACACGACTGTTCTCACCCTCTGTAGGCAATATATAAAAATAAACCCCCCTCCACAGCGTTAGCTACGTGTTCTGTGCAGGAAGGTGATGGCAAGGCAGCCAGCTGGCTCATGGAGCCCCCAAAATAAGCCCCCTCAATTACTTCTCCACACACTCAATTTCCTAATCAGAGGGTTGTGCTGCTGAGTGAGGAGCAGCCTGCTACCAGGCAAATTGGATCCAATAGGTACGGTTGCAATCAAGGTATTTTTGTTCAGAGCATGAACAGAAGCGTGCAAACCAGGCTTGAGCAGTTAACGAGCTCTTGGAGTGGATGTAAATGTGTGTACGTGTGTGGATGCATGTGTGTTTCTGTGTATGCCTCTGTGGGAGTGTGTGTGTGTATCTAGATTTCTATGTATATACACATGCATATAGAGCGGACACACGTATATTTAGCTCTCTCTGTATATACGTGCGTACAGGTCACACATGCGCACACACCTATCTAGAGGTCATACGTGTTTTTGTACATATGTATCTCGAGATCTCTCTCTACATACATAGAGTGCGCACACAGACATGGCACGAGGACACACACAGCACACACACGGCACACAGGCCATTGCTTGTGAAGCACTGTGGGAACCCTTGACGCAGCCCCAAGCCTGCACTCAGCTGTCCAGGGCTCCTGTAACCAGAATAGGGGATCAAACTGCTTTGGGTAAACCACGCAGCATAGGGGGTTGGGCAGACAGTGCTGGATACTGGAAGAACCCAGCTGGCAGTCCCACCTGCCCCCCACCCCTCCATTTGGTGAAACCCACCATGTTTCAGGCCTTGCCAAATGCCAGAGATGAAGGTGGGGCAGAGTGGGTGCCAGGAACAGCCCTCCTTCCAGGCCATGCCCCCCCCCATACCAGAGAAATGGCTTGGAGAGTTAATCACCATGAGTTGCTCTAAGAATATGAAGGTCCCCTCCACCCCAAAACTTGCCTTATCCTTGGTCCTGTCTACTCTGGGGACAGCAGGATAATGGCCTTGCTGTACAGATTCTGCTGACTGGGGTAGCCAGAGGGTGCCCTGGTGGAGGTGACCAGGTGGGGTGCTGGGTGCCCTCTGACTCCCATCCATCCTGGATGAACTGGGGGTGCTCGGCTCCTCGAGGGATCAGGCCCCTCATAATCGTCTGAAAAGTGGTGGGAACCGATTCTGTCCTCAGCAGCAGGTGCCCTGCTCACATTGGGGCCGAGGGTTTTTCTCAGATCCCTGGGACGTACCTGGGAACAAAGGGGCAGGACAGCTCCGTGCTTGTCTCTGGCCTTCATATCCTGGAGAGCAAGAGAGCCCAGCCCAGCGCTGCATCCTGCACAAGCCAAGCCAAGCGTTGGCACAATGCACCCGTCGCACAGGAGCCGGGTGGTGTTTGCCCCGGGGGGGGGAGAGTGATGCCAAGGGGTCGGGGGTTGTTGCTGGGACTCTTAGGGCTGTTGAACTGTCTGCTCACTCGCTCTCCCTGCACCCCAGGGAATTTTCCACCTGCGATTGCTTCTGTCCAAATCTACCCCTTTGCCAAGCAGGTCCAGGGCCCTTAGGCCCTGGCTCAGGCTGCCCAGCACCACTGGTGATCCCTCCTCTGCATCCCACTGAATCCTGAGGTGCCTTGGGGGCTCAAGGGGGCTGAGAGCTTCGTGGGGCGATGCCACCCGTGGCTCAGGGCAGAGCACAGGGATTTTGCACCCAGGGGCTGGTGTCACCCAGTGAAGTGGAAGGTGGGAGAGACCAACCTCCCCTGCTGAGGGGCTTCTATCGCTCTCCATTGCCATGGGGCCCGAGCACCTCGCAATCTTTGAAGTATTTATCCCTACAAGCTGGTGGAAGGGGAGGGCTATTGTCCCCATTGCACAGATGGGGAACTGAGGCACTGCCTCCCCCCCACCCCCTGGTATTTAGGCACCTGACTCCCATAGAAATCAGTGGGAGTGAAGAACCTAAATCCCTTTGAGGATTCGGACCTAATCAGCTTGCACAAGGTCACCAAGGGCATCTGTGCCAAAGCCAGGAATTGACCCTTATCTTCTGTGTCACAGGCTGGCACCCCAGCCACTGCTTTACCCTTCCTCTAGTTTGGCCTACCTAGCCCATCCCCTCATTTCTCTGGGATGGGCCCACCAGGGGGTAGCTGGAAACCATGGGGGCACTAGAGTGGGACCCTTTTGTGATCTGAAACAGAGGCGATGGGGATGGGTGTTGTCTGCTGCAAAGTCTGGCTGTCTTTCCACTGGGGAGATGTACCATGGTGGTGAGCTGTGTGCTAACATGAGCTTAACCCTGAAGTAGCACTTAGCGTGGACATGGACAAATGTGTTAGCTGCTCGTGGTTAAGGCCAGAGTCCCTCGTTGACTGGACATGACAGTCCCTTACCACACTACAGGCAAAATCATGTTTATTATGATGCTAGCCTCTCGAGTTCCCTGCCCAGACACACAGCGAGAGGCAGTGCCTGCCCCAAAGAGCTGACAATCTAAATGGACAAGGCGACGGGCAGAAGGGAAACTGAGGCACAGAGCAGTGAAGTGACATGCCCAAGATCACCCCGCAGGTGAGTGGCAGAGCTGAGACTAGCATGCAGGTCGGCTGACTCCTAGCAAAGTGCCCTCTCCACTGGGAAACACTGCCCCTCTTAACATGCCTTCCGTTTGCCCAGTGTAGACAAGGCAGTCTGAGATTTCTGTATTTTAAAGGATGTCTCAGTGCTTGGTTCGGAACAGCAGAATCCAATGTGTTCAACTCTTCAAACCCCAGCCTTTGACTTTCCAAGGACAATAGAAGAGAAATCCCTGGCATCTCCTGGGTGATTCCTCTGTCCATGATCCCAAGCTGGCTTTTCAGCAGGGCTGGCAAACTCATTCCACCTAAGTTTGAACCCAAGCTAAAAAGACCATGTGGTTGAAAGCATGGCTCAGGCTGGAAGGCTGTTTGCATTCCGCTTAGGAGAGGGGCTGGGGACAGGAGAAGGTTGGCTGGGGGGAATGTGGAAAACTGCAGCAGGGAAAGGAGTGGAAAGGAGAAGAGAGAAGAAAATGCAGGCAGGTTCTGTGCAGTGTCCAGAGCCCCCTGTGCTGGCCTGGATTTCAAGGCAGAGAGGGTCCAATCTTCACACAAAGCAGGGGCTGGCTGGGGCGAAATGTGTTTGGGTCTGTTCCTGGACCTACCCTTGGAGGGAAAAACCCATGGAGTTAAATTACAAGGAGCAAAAAGGGTGATGGATCTGCAACAGTTTTGCAGACCCAGAATATCAATTGTGGGGTTTGCACCCCAACAGCCTCCCAGCCCACTCCCCAGCCAAATACAATCAGACCAGCATCTTGTCCACCTGCCTGCTCCTCCCTCCCCAGAAGCAGCTGGTTCAGGGCAGGCCGCATTGTTAGGGGAACTCAGCTCCCATCGAGGTGGCTGAAGGATGTGGCCAGATTTTCCAAAGAGCTCAGCACCCATCAGCATTAACCACAAGACTAACCCCCCCCCCTCACTAGTATCTTGGGTTTCCCTTACCCCTTTTGCTGCTAAGGAATTGCCTCATCCACCACTGAAATGCAGCCGCCTCTGGGCTGGAGTGCAGCGGCTGTTTAACAAGTCTCTTTCCAAGGCCTTACCACAAATCTATCTTTCCTGGGTCCCTCTGTTCTATCTTTCACCAGCATTACATTAACTAGGACAAAGCCTAACCAGTGATCATGTAAACACACAAACAGGGCTGGGGTGGGGGTGGTACGGAAGAGAATCACTGAAGCAGCCAGACTGGGAATTAAACCAGCTGGTGAGCAGTCAGATGCGCTAGGGGAACTTTTCCATTGCTGGCCTGTGCAGGCCCCTTTCCCCACCCGGTCCGGCAGAGCAGCGGGGTGAACTCGCACCAGTTCCCTGCCCAGCCGCTCGGACAGTTGCGAAGGGATCAGGATGTTCTGAGAGCATCACAGGAGGGCGAACCAGCCCTGTCTCAGCCAGCTAGCAGATCAGAGGAGCCTTCAGCCTGCCGGGGTCCCTAGAGCAGGGGAAAGACAAAGGGTTTTATCATCTGGTTAACCCCCCCGCCTTGGCCCCCCACAACAGTCTCCTCTGTGCTGATTGCTCCATGGCCCAGCTGGCCCTACTCAGAGCTTTCTCGGCTGAGATGTTCAACTGGGGCCAGGTTTTCAAATGCCCTCCGTTCCCATTGTTCTCAATGGGGCTAAATTCTCCATTGTATTGGGAGGGGGAGAGCTGGTGGATTCGCTATTGTTCTCAATGATGGATGGATTCTCCAATCTAATGGGGGAGGGGTGCTGGATTCTCCATTGTTCTCAATGGCTGGGGGTGGATTCTCCATTGCAATGGGGGGAGGGGTGGTGAATTCTTCATTGTTCTCAATGGGGCTAAGTTCTCCATTGTATTGGGAGGGGGACGGGTGGTGGATTCGCCATTGTTCTCAATGATGAGTGGGTTTTCCATTGTAATGGGGAGAGGGGTGGTGAATTCTTCATTGTTCTCAATTTAGGGCGGGTGGATTCTCTGTTGGTTTCAGTGGTGTATGGGGGGTGGATTCTCCATTGTTTCCAGTGGGGGAGGGGTGGTGGATTCCCCAGTGGGAGCTGCTGGGTGCTGTGTTCTTTGGAAAGTCTGGGTGCCAATGTGGTTTTGTGTCTGTGATCTGAACACCCTGGGAAGATGGGCTGAGACCGAGCAAACTCATTACGCACAGGCCACCCAATAGGTAACAGTTAGAGGGCGGGGGCAGATTGGAGCTGGTGATATGGAGGTGATGGTCTCTGGGAGAAGCATTTGTTTCAAGCCCTGTATCAAGAGTTGGCCTAGAGAGAGACAAGGCAAGGCATGTCTGGGACTCTGCCAGCCGGGGGGGAGGTCCCTGCTAAATGAGACCCCGCCCAGCCCTGCATTGGGCTCTGAGATGTTTGTGTATTATTGAAAATCAAAGGACGTCCAGCTGCCTGTAGCTGCCCTGAGACTTCAGCCTCCCATCCCCAGGGTGCTTGTCTTCACTTGCAAATTTGGTCCCAATATCAGTGCATGACCTTGCCGGGTCAGGGTAACTGACACCATCTGGGCTTGCGCCGCTCACACCAGTGCAAAGTGGGTGCAAAGAGTTTACCATTGTGCCCTGGTAGCATTTCACCACCACTTCACACTGGCATCTATGAAGCAGGGCAAGGGGAATCAGGTCCTCAGGGCAGGCTGGGACTGTTATGGTTAAAAATCCCTTGGGGACCAGCTGGGATGGTGTTAATCCAACCACCCCTGTCTACGCTGAGTGCTGGGGTTGGGATATTTGCAAGAGTTCAGCACCAGTCTAGGAATCTACGAAAGCGACCAGATTTTCCCCAGCGTTCTGCACGTTGGGGGCCGTGCCTTGAAAACCTGGCCCCAAGCCACATTCAACATCATGGTTTTACTGTGTCTATATTGCGGCTGGGGGTGAGCTTCTAGTGCACTGAAAACCGCTCTCATGATCCCCAGACCCCTGGGGCTGAGCTCAGGTGGGCTAGCCTGTGTCTCCGATGGAGACACGACATCCACGTCACTATTTTTAGTGCACTAGCTCGAGTCTGTCTCTCTGGCTCGCTCCCAGCTGCGCTGGAGATGCTCTTGTTCCAATTGGCCGAGGAATGATGTTACTCCCTAGCTCTTATCATCAGCCATGCTCAAAGCGCTTTACAAAGCAACTGTTGGTCTCGTGATCCCTCTTGCACAGATGGGGAAACTGAGACACGGTGGTGAAGTGACTTGCCCAAGGTCACCCACCAGGCCAGTGGCAGGGCTGGGAAATGAAGCAGGTGTCCGTATTTCTAGGGCAATGATCTATCCACCAGACCACACTGATGCCCATACTCAGGTGCAGTCTACGGGGCAGATTAGCTTCGGCACCTCATCTCCTGCCCAAACCTGCCTGGTTTTCAATGTCCCCATTCACTCACTCTGGCTTTAACCCACTGACTTGCACTGCAGTTGCTCGTGAGGTGCACCGACTGGTGAATCGGGCTGTCCAACACGAGCTCTCTGTTGTTCGGAGCGATTTCCTTCAATAATTGATGGGGACGGATGAGGGAAATTTCTGAACGGTATTAAAGACTCTCCGGTGGGATTCAGGGCTGCTGGGTAATGCAGTACACCGGAGGGGTGATTAACCGCAGCTCCTGGCGGGTGCTGTTGTTTTTCGTGCTGTCCCCGGGGTTAGGAAGTGGCTGATCAAAAGTGTCTTTGCTGCCGTTAAACCAGCCACAGTCGCCTGTGTGAAAATGGCAGCTGCCCACTCGGCAGATCTGCAGCTTGTGTGTCTGTCGGAGTCAGGTCTGCTGACTTGAATGCAGCAGTGGCTTCGCTCCCATCAGCCCTCCAGGAGGTGCTCTGAACAAAGTAGATGAAAGCTACGTGAGGCAGTGTGGTCTGGCAGAGTGGGCCCTGGAGAGGGCATCAGGACTCCTGGGTTCAAATGTCAGCTCTGCTGTTGACGTGCTGGGATGGGGAAGTCACGTCCTCTCCCACCCTTTGTCTATTTAAGCAGTGCGCTCTTCAGGGCAGGGCCAGTCCCTCACTGTGTGTCTGTGCAGCCCTGATCGCAGCTGGGGTGCCTAGGTGTACTGTAATCACAGCAATATTCTGTCCCGGGTGTCACCAGCAACAGCATCAACTGGGTTCTGACTGTGGAAGCTTTGAGTCCAGTTCTCTGCCGCCCTGTGCAGTCATTTACATTGGTGCTGAGCCGGTGTAAGATGCTACCAGATCAGGGGGCCTTTGCATTCACCTGGCATTGGTGTAAATGACTGGTCAAGGCCCAGAGGAATTACATCCCTTTGTTCCCAGTGTTGATGTAAGTACAAAGAACTGGGTACGACTTTTATCTCCCAGGTGGCATTTGGCATTGTTAGTTACAAAGAATCCTTCCCTTTACTTGATTTGATTTAATTGGGGATTGGTCCTGCTTTGAGCAGGGGGTTGGACTAGGTGACCTCCTGAGGTCCCTTCCAACCCTGATATTCTATGATTCTGTCCTTGTAAATTCGTAATGTTTCCCTATGCGAAGGGCAGAATGCACATACTGCGTCTCTGCTCAGGAAACCAGGGGCAGGAAAGGACAAATGAAAAGTCTTCATTGGCGCGAGCACAGTGTGTGTGTCTCATTGGTCTGCACTGTGCACTCAGCCCCACATGGCTGCTGAGCTGCACCCCCAGGGAGAGGGCTTAGGCAGGTAGAAGCCCCTGTTTCACAGCTACCTCCACCCCATGTCGACAGAGCAGAGCAGGCCAGGGGTGGCGTCCGTGTGGGGTTCCCAACGCTTTAACCCAGCCCCTGGCTTTGATCATTCCGGTGCTGTGTTCGTCCCACAGCAGAATCAGAGCAGAGCTTCGCTGGAAGGGACAATCTCCCCGGGCAGGGATCTGCAGCGCCCACCCCTGTGTCTTGCAGGGCATGGGGGTGGGGGGAGTTTCAATTTCCCAAGCGTTTATTGCTGGCCAAAGGTGCTAATTTGAAAGCCCTGCAGACTGAAGCCTTTTATTCTTCCTCCAGCCCAGGCAGAGCCTGGGGACCTGCAGAGTCAGCCACCTCTGCATGCTGCCGTGACTTCTCCGTAGGCAGAGCGGGGAGCTGGCTCTCTATGGCCGTCTCAATCCTCAGCTTGTCTTCTAAGCCTGCCGAGAACCCGGCTGGCTAGTGCTGGTGAATTTAATGTCCGGGGCACCTGCCCTCCTGCTACTGGACTGAGAGCCCCCGAACTCGTTCATTTCACCTTAGACGGTGACGCCCCTAGCTTTCTGTCATTGCTGAACTGAGTTAGCTACGAGCCAGGGACCCCAAGGCAAAAGGGGGCTGCAGCCAGCCAGCCCTCGCCCCCTCAAAGACTGTGATCTTCCAGCAAACCTTGCTACAGATGCCGTGCCGGTGGCAGCGAACTGGCCATATGGCTGCACTGTGGCATCTTATAAAAATAGAAAGTGCTGATCTATTATTGGGAAGTCCACCCCAGGCAGCAAGGCAGGACCCAGCGCTGCATCCTGCATGTTCCCTGGCCCAGTCTGTTCTGGGGCAGGTGCCTGGGGCTTTCTCAGTGGGGACGGTGCCAGCAAGGACTCTTCAAGGGCAAGCAGATGGCATGGTTCTTGGGCAGTGCCACCCCTCAGCAAGGGGGCTGTAGTGGTTAGAGCTGGGGGGACTGGGAATCAAGGCTCCTGGGCTCTATCCCCAGCTCTGGGTGGGGAGTGGGGGGTCTAGTAGGTTAAAGCGGGGGGGCTGCAAGCCAGGACTCCGGAGCTCTGGGCTGGCCCTTTGCACAGGGGTGAGTTACATCCCACAGGCAGAAAAAACAGACCCTTTGCTAGCAATGAGAAGGGAAATTAGAATAATGTTCCCCCCATTCCCCGCTCCTCGGGGAGACCCCCCCCCACACTACCATTTTATTTTTAAATAGCTAAAACAGCAGCTGCTGCGCACACGTGACCCACGGTGCAACTCCGGAGCTGCCTGGCAGTGCGGGACTGCTTGGAAACCCAGATCTCCCAGATGCTGCGAGTAATTTCACCACCTGGCCTCTAGATCCATCAGGCGTTGCTGGGGAGGGGTCAGAAACCAAGCTGGAGTGGATAAAAAGAAAACCCACGGAGGGTGGGGAGAAGCGGTTACCACCCGTGGGTCGTGAGCCATCTCTCTTCTATGCCCAGCATTGGCACAGCCGGGATCCATTCTGGGGTGGGCACAGAACACCAGCCCAGGGTTTTTCAACGTCAAAGGGGAGATGGGAATTAGCAGAGGCACTTGGGGAAGGAAAAGAACTGGAACTGGACTCCTGTGGGGTGAACTCAGGGACCGACGGGCACATGGCAGAAGTACCCAGACTTTGAGAGGAAGGGGGGTTTAGCTGCTAGGAGATTGCCCAGATTTTTAAAGGTGTTTGGGCACCTTAGTGCCTTCTAAAATGTGGGCCTTAAACTTTTTGGGCCTCAGTTTCCTCTCTGAAATGGGGTTAACGAGCCTTCCTTTGTTTAGACAGTGAGCTCTTTCAGGCAGGGGCTGGCTCTCACTGTGTCTGGGCCGTGCCTGGCCCAAGGGGACCCTGATCTCAGCTGGGACAGGGACTGGCTCTCATTGTGTCTGGGCCGTGCCTGGCCCAAGGGGACCCTGATCTCAACTGGGACAGGGACTGGCTCTCACTGTGTCTGGGCCGTGCCTGGCACAAGGGGACCCTGATCTCACAAGGGTCCCCTAGGTGTTAACAAAAGAACAACATGCAGAAGGCTGATTTTGCCACCCCCTACTCACATGGATAATTCTCACTGAAGTGAGTAACTCTATCGACTTCCATGGGACTATTCCTGTGGGTCAGGATTAGGCCCCAGGGGATGTGTGCTCAGGGGTCTGGACCACGTCCAGCCCGCACCCACCAGTTACCCGTTCCCAGAACTGGGCTGGGGAAGTGAAACCTCCATGGGGTTCCCCCTCCATGCATGTAGCCGGCCCTCAGGAAATCCTGGGACTCCCAGCGTCCCCTCCGCCCCCCGTTCTGCCGCTCTCCTGCCCCCCTGCACCAGCGCTAACGGCGGTCCCCTGTCTCCCCCCACCAACCGGCCTGCATCACTGAGCCTGCTCCAGAGCCGGAGGCCTGCTCTGTGGAGCAAGGGGTTAGCGTCCAACCTGCCCCTCACTCCGATATCCTGCCAGCTGGGGCGGTGGGGGAGAGAAACAGGGCCGAGGTCCTGCGAGCTCCGACGTGGGGGAGGTTGGGTGGCAGCGGATGGAGGTTTCCAAGAGGAGGAAGAGAAGGAGAAGGAGAACCCTGCCGAGCTGCATCCCGGGGGCGGGGGAGATAGCGGAGCGCTGGCTCCCCACCAAGCAGCACGGACCCCACCCATTGCAAAGCAGGAGTCACCCCCTCGGAGTCAGTCCCTCCGGCATGAAACCCAGGGAATCCCAGCCCCATCCCACGCACAGCCAGCGTCTCCCGGAGCCCAGTGCTCCCTTCTGCAGCAGCTGAGCCACCAGCTCGTGACAGCCACGTGGGAGGCTCTGGCTGATTGCCATTCCTCGCCACCTCGGCTTGGCTAGAGAACACCCAAGGAGGCTGATTAGCATGCAGGGCCAGGCTGACCCACATGAAAGATGCCTCTGGCAGCTTCCCTGGTGCGGCAGGGGAACAGCATTGCACCGAGTCCCCTTCACTCCGAGCCCTGCCCTCCCCACCGGCCTTGGCTTCCATGGCCCATCGGCTCTTTGTGATGGGGGGGGAATAACACCGTCAGCAGTGTGGGCCCAGGCTGACGGGTTATTCTCCTCCCGCTGTGGTGTGGGGCGGCGGAGCCAATCCCTCCACCGTGCTGACAGCATATTCCCTGCACCGGCCACCTGGGAGGAGGTTGGGGGTGTTGGGCCAGGTTCAAGTCCTGGGTCTGCCACTCATACCAATGGACCCTTGGCCCAGTCACTGACTCTCTTTGCATCTTATCCCCTGTCAAATGGGTATAATGGCCCTTCCCCTGCCTCTCTTGTCTATTTCGGTGTATCTCCCCTCCATGTCTGTGCAGCGCCCGGCACAATGGGGCCTTGATCCCAGCTGGGGCCTTGGGCACGAAGGTGACAGTCATGCCTCAGAGGCTGCAGCTTGAGGGTTGACGCCTGGTGTGTTTCCTTTTAAGTTAAAAGGGAATGTGGCCCCATCCCCAGCCCTTTCTTCAGAGGCTGCCTTTGAGCCCGGAGTGGAAGCCCCGCGTCCCTGTCTGTCTCGCTCTCACCACCCCTCGGGGCTGACCCTCCCACTTGGGCCTGCGTGGGTTTGATGAGCAGATCTGGGGAGCCCGGCGTCGCCCTTTGGAACAGGAGCTGGGGTCGGCACCGGCTTCGCCACCGGGCCCCCTGCTGGGCTGTGGCCCACTGCTGCTGCTGCCAGTGAAAAGCCAGGGCTGCATCGGTGCGTGGGCGGCTGGAACCACGAGAGGTCATGTGGTCTAGTGGGCACAGCACCTGGGCGTCTCCTCCCAGCGGAACCAGCCACTCCCGCTGTGTGACCCTGGGCAAGGCGGGCACGAGCTCCGGGCCTCTGTTTCCCCATCTCTGCAATCTCAAACAACGCTTGACAGCCCCTCGGCAAGGCTAGCAGGGAAGAATAGCAGCTAAGGGCTAAGTCTGGGGAGATTTAACAGCAATGGAAACCTCTGGGCCCAAATGGGAGTTGCTGGTACGAAGGAGACAGATGCCCTGTAAATGCCAACGCCATGGGTGGAGCTAGATGCAGGGTTACATCTCTTATGGCACAGCCCAGGGATGGGGGTTTATTCTACCTTTGCATCTCCTGCGCTGTCTGTCACTCGGAGCCTGTGCAGCCCCCGGTAGGGGGGCCCCGATCACGGTTGGGGCTTCTGGATGCTGTTGAAATAGAAATAACAGGAGAAGACCACACGGAGCTGGGCGTGGGAGGGGAAAAGCACAAGGACTAGGATGGTGTGATCTTGCATTCACATAGGAGAGGAGTAGTTTGGGATCTGGTGGGTGACACCAAAGACTAGATGGAGCAAACCATATAGCAGGGCGGTGGGACCCAGGGCAGGGGGGAGGATCCGGGGAAGTGGGAGGATCCAAGGAGATGGGGAGGTGGAGAGCAGGGGCTGATGGTTGGAACCAGTATGGGCTGTCTGCTGCACTGGGTGGTCAGACCCTACAGCCAGTCTGGCCCATCCCACCCTGCTCTGCCTGTTCCATTCCTGCCTGTCGCCGTTCCTACCCTGTGACGTGTCTCCTTCTCTCTCCCTTTTGTCTCATCCCCTTCCAGGTGCATCAGCATCCCCCGTTCAAAATGCCCGAGCAAAGCAATGACTACCGGGTGGTGGTGTTTGGAGCCGGCGGTGTCGGCAAGAGCTCCCTGGTTTTGCGCTTTGTGAAGGGGACGTTCCGGGACACGTACATCCCCACTATTGAGGACACCTACCGGCAGGTCATCAGCTGCGACAAGAGCGTCTGCACCCTGCAGATCACCGACACCACGGGTAGCCACCAGTTCCCGGCCATGCAGCGCCTCTCCATCTCCAAAGGCCACGCCTTCATCCTGGTCTTCTCCGTTACCAGCAAGCAGTCCCTGGAGGAGCTGAAGCCCATCTACCAGCAGATCCTGCAGATCAAGGGCAGCGTGGACAGCATCCCCATCATGCTGGTGGGCAACAAGTGTGACGAGACCCAGCGGGAGGTGGAGACCAAGGAAGGGGAGGCTGTGGCCAAGGAGTGGAAGTGCGCCTTTATGGAGACCTCGGCCAAGATGAATTACAATGTCAAGGAGCTCTTCCAGGAGCTGCTCAACCTGGAGAAGAGGAGGAACATGAGCCTCAACATCGACGGCAAGCGGTCCAGCAAGCAGAAGAGAACAGACAAAATCAAGGGGAAATGCAGCCTTATGTAAAGCACCGGACTGTCCCTCGTCTCTTCTCGGTCTGACAAGTTTAAACATCGGCGTCGGAGCACCAGGCGGCGTTGCCCTCCCGTCTCCCCCATTCCTCCCTCTCGCTGCATCTTATCACTGTGACTGCTCTGGGGAGCCAGCGGTGCACGCTCACCCAGGACCATTTCCCTTTCCGATTCCATGCTTGGTACGTTCCCCTCCCCGGCGACGGGGGCCACGGTCTCGCTCTCTGGAAGGGGGATATGCAATCCTGGGGGCTGGGGCTGGATCGCACACATGCATTTCAGTTTTGTTTGTTTGCAGCGAGATGAGGGACATGCGGGGGGAGCCAAGGAAATGCCGCAGGAAGACGACTCTTGATCAACGTCTTCTCTCTTCTCTTCCCCACTCTCTGGCTTTTGACTCCATCTGTGGATGCAGCCTGCAGGGAGACCTGTCTGAGCCTTGGCATGGACACTCAGCCCGTCAGAGATACACTCACATATTCCGGCATGAACTGAACAGCGAATGCTGCTAATACTGAGAGCTTTTAGCTGGGGCATAGTGGGGGGGAGTGGATTTTAATGCATGGGGGTCAGTCCTCATTTGGTTCCCTAATGACGCCGAGACCCCAAATCTACAGGTGAGGGGGCAGAGGCTGCTTTCAGGCCCTCGCAAGACCCTTCCTTAGCAGTCAAAGGAACACACATGATTCCCAAAGGGGTGATCCGATGTACGTCGCTTAAGCGGAGACTTTGAAAGACTAGCAATGAGCTTTGTCTGGCCAGGCTGGAATGCTAACTGCAACACAATCCCAAGGTCACTGCGGCCCTGCTGGGGATGGGGCCGCTCTCAGGTTGTTTGCCCAAGTTCCAAGAGATGCCAGGATCCACGCAAGGACCTGGAAGCTGACAAGGACATCTGGGGTGGGTACAATACCCCACTGGGCAGTGGTACTCAAAGGAAGGGTCTCTACATTGCTGAATGTCCTGGCTATTTGAACAGTGGGAGACACTGAAAAACAAAATGCATGTGATCGGCACAAGGAGGATTTTAGCTGGCCATGGCCAAGTTAAAGAGAACGAGACACTAGCCTAGGAGGGGCTGGACAGGAATGGTAAAGCAGCGAGAAGAGACAGAACCCAGCTGGAAGGGAGTTATTTACGCCGACACAGTGATGAGGTGGGATGAGGGCAGGGTGTCCAGAGAGAAGCGATCCCTTTCCCACCCTCAGGATTTGCCTTTTTCTTTTGTTGTTGCCAAAATGCCAAGCAGTACCAGCTCAGCGTGAGAGGTCAGCAGTGCGGAAGTGACTGAAAGAATAGCACATATCTAGCCAGCAGTGGGGGCGAAAGGGCTAGAGGAGCAGGGGTGAACGCCAGCATCTTGATGGTGTTTTGGACGCAACGTGGAGCCGGTGGGATTTTCAGGGTGTTGAGGGATGAGGGGCAAACGGCTGGGCTGGGCTGGGCTGGGGCAAGTCATGCCAGGCCGTGCTAGGTTTGGTAAGAATCTCAGCCTGAGGTGGAAAGTGTGAGTGTGGGGGCTGCCTTTGGAAGATCTGCCCCTAGCCCCACTGTCTGTGCAAACAGTGTATTTCCGGGTGCAAGCAGGCAGCCCTTGGTGCACAGCAGCTGGGGGCGGTGCTGCAGAACAGGCTACAGTGTAGACACAATGGGTGGGGGTGCGAGACAAGCATATGCACACGAAAACTGGGCGCCCACAGGCTTGATTGCCCCTTGGTGCTTGCACTAATGCGTGTTCTGCGCGTGCCTGGTTTCCACACTTCCCCTTTTGCATGCACGGTCCCCCGTTTTTGCATGTGGACTAGGGACCTGTTTTGCAGACGGCTGGCAAATCTGGCTGGATCTCTCCAGCTAGAGATGTCTGAATCCCAAGCTGTTTCCTAGCCTTCCTCCCCCAGTGGCCACAGACTCTGCAGAGGGCCGCGGTCCAGCTCTGCGACATCTGAATCAGGAGCCGGGGGGAGGGGGAACCTTTGCACTTAAACACTCATACCAGAGTGAGCGAGCCGGCTGCGATGGATGGCACAGGGTCTGCTCCAGTGGGTACCACCCAGCTTAGCAAGACCCTCCTCCCTGCTCTCCCAGTACCACCCTCCCTCCCTACCAAAGCACAGCTGCCGTGCGCCCCCCACCACTGGCATTCTCCTTTTAAATAGGCGCTCTGGTCTGCTCCAGGGACAGCCCCAAGCAAGGCAGCTGGCAACACCAGTAGTGCAGCAGGGGATGGCCACGGCTGGGGTATTTTATCCCTATGGTCCCTAGGGAATTGCCCGATGGGCCCCAGGTCCAACAGCTGCAGATGCTCAGGGGTAGCCATGCCAAGTGGACTGACCCCAGGCACGTCCCAGCAGGACCCAAACCCTGCACCCCGCCCCTGTGGTTGTAATAGGCTGACCCAGAACTCTGCAGATCCAACCTGCGGCAGGAGCCCCTTGAGCTCAGCCCTGCCACTCACCAGCCCCCTTGACTCTTAACCCTTTGCAGCCCAGAAGCTGCTGGCCAAAGCACAACGTGTGGGGCTCCTCGGGAGCCCTGACCTAGCACAATCGCGGAGAGCGCTGACGGGGGAGGCCCCTGGGTCTGCGCTGCTGGACCCCAGGGAATGAGGCCGGGCCTGATGCACGCCCCGTGTGCTGGAGTCTTGGAACTCTTGCCTACAAGGCAGGTCTGGAACTGGACCCAATGGCCTCTCCACCTACCCCTCTCCCAACTGCCTTGTTGGGGTAGCCTGTGTGTGGCTTGATGCCACGGTGACGGGTGCCACTGGGATATCACCACGGCCACGTGGATGGAGCCAGTGCAGGAGGCATCATGTGGAGGGGAGTGGGGGAGCTCTGCCTAGAGACTGGCAAACCCCAGAAGAGTCAGAGTTCAAAGCAGCACCCGAAGGGGAGAAGTTCTGACCTGACCTTACCTCCCTGAACATTCCAGTGGGGGGGAGGATTTGGCCTCCTGGAGCCTGCAGAGTTGGGCTGCAAATCTGTGCGGGCAGCCCATCCCAGGCCCAGCTCCCCTAGCGGGTGTAAATCCCCACTGACATCAATAGGGGCTGTGTCACTTTACACCAATGGGGGGCATCTGGCCCCCTCCAGCCCTAGAAGCTCAGAGACCGCCACAAAAATGCCTAATAAGGGGGTGGGTCAGATTACAGAGAGGACAGGGTTATGCTGGGTGCGCAGCTGGAGGAGGAAGAGGGGAGGGCTCTGTCTGAACCCCGCCCAGCCCCTCGCTCCGTCAGGCAGGGCAGAATCGGCCCAAGGAGGACTCCGCAGGAAGCAGCTGGCTGCAGCTGGAATCCCTCCTGGCACGAGCTGCGTTCCCTGCGGAGCTCGCTCCCCAGGTGGCTTGGCCAGGCTGTCCCCTCCCGACTCTGCACCAGGGAAGGGATATTCTGCTCGCCCAAACCTGTCCCCTAGGGGGTGCTAGGGGCCTCCTCACCACCAGGGGCAGCTTGTCCACTAGGGAGTAAGAGGGGTCTCTCTGCATCGGGGCTAGCCAGCGGCTCGTTCCTCCCCCGGATGGGGGTCCAGGGCACCAGCTGTTGTGCTGCGAGTTAACGGGGAGGGGCCTCGGCCATCCCTGGGGTCCAGCAAGGAAACTAGGCTCTGTCTCAAGTGAAGCAGAGTCGTCCCCGTCAGCCTAGCCGTGCTCAGCCCGTGTCTCGGACGGGGGGCAGCCAGGCTCGGGATCACCCCATTAGCCTGTTACCCCCGGGGATGCCAGGCTGTATATCAAAAGCAAGGCACGGCTAAGGGGACTGGCGGGGGTCCAGGCCCCCAGCAGGAGTTTTGTCGAGGCACTGACCCGTCCACGTCGCCTTGAAACCAGGCCCAGTAATAATAGTAATAACGAGGAGCAAGATGTTTGTTTACACGTGTATCTGGCCCAGTCATATGATATTGAAGATAACGTCCTCCCAGCTAAGAGACTGGCGTCTTGAATATTGTATGGTGCTCTGAAACTCAACTCTCGTACCTTGCATTGTAAATACCAGTCCTGCCTAGACCCCCCTCTGACGCCAGCATGAGATCAGTAACTAGCTCCCATGCATTACTGGCTTTTTAAAACCAACCGAACAAAGAAAGAAAGGAACAAGACGATGTTACAATGTAGCCTTTATTCTAGAACTAGTCTTCCTGAAATAAATAAATTACTCCTGCATTCCTGCATGGTTGGTGTGATCAATGGCTTATAGCATGGTCTGACTGGGAACATCTGATCTCCCCCAGGTGGAAGTGGCTGGAGCTTGATCCCTCATCGGTCTGGGTCGGTCACTCTTGGAACAAGGGTCTTTGCAACCAGTCCTTTGGCTCTGCCTTACCCAGTTCTGTCACTTCCCATCTCCCCTGGGCAAGGGTTGCTGTGTCAACCTTTGTATCCAGCTTCAACCCTCTCCCTTCTAAACAAGGGCTCCCTGGCAACCTGCCCAGAACCCCTCCCCGGGCAACCAGCCCCCTGGAGGAATGCTTCACCTGGGGTTAGAGGCTGCCTCCTTTGCCCCAAGGAAGGAGGTGGCTGCCCTAGACTTTCCCTCACCGTGGAGGACCCAGCTTTGTGCCTGGTCCCTTCCGCTTATAAACCGACAGCTGGAACTCGCCAGCCCGGGGTTGCCCTAGGGCTACGTGGCCTGGCTCAGGGTCGACGGACAGGGCCACCCCCTCCACCCAGTGCCAAATGAGACACAGCGGCCGAGTCCCAGCTTCCACACGGGCCGGCCTCCCAGCTGGCCAGTCCCTTGGGGCGTGGAGCCACCGCCCGGCCGCCTTCAGAACCCCACCCACCAGCCCAGGTGAAGGAAGGAGCAAGGGCAAGACTGGACTCCTAAGGGGACCTCCCGCTCGGCAGCTGTCCCTTTCCTCTACCTGCTGGCATGGGGCTCCACCCACGGGCAGTGGAGTTACAGGACCTTGCTCCTTTATTAAAGACCTAGCCCAACCCAAATTTTGCCACCTGGAGCCTCAGGGCGGGCGCGCTGATTCCAGGTGGCGTTAGTTAGGGATAAAGCGATAAGAAAGTGGGAGGGGAATTTTCTGTTCTGGGGAGAGGGGGCTGCTTTCTTTGTCCAGGCAAGAGAGGAACCTTGGCCATAGGCTCCCACCCCCTGCAGGGCACAGAGGCTTTGTCAGTACAAGGCTCTTGCGTTCTTACCCCACCATCCCTCCAACAACGGGCCCACGAGAGCAGCGTCTCTGTTGCTGTTCCCATATGGGCCCCCCTCTTCCCCGAGTTTCTGCGGGTATGGAGCAGCTGGGACCTGGAATCCACAGCTCAGTGAGTGACACGGGATCTTTGCTATAGAGGCAGGTTGGTGGGGAGCCCGACACCTCCGTGCTCATCAGCCCTGGAGTCACCCCAGCAGGCCCCAAGCTCCAAAGTGGGGCTCTGGGGCAGAGAGCAGGAGGGGTCACAACCAGGCAGTGGTGCGCTGCTCAGCAAGGGCCCTTGTCCTGTCAGTGGTGGGGCAGGGGACACTGGAGGGAGAGGGAGGGCCTGAGGGGCTCAGATGCATTTGAGGACGTGTGTGTGATGGTGCAAGGAGACTGTATATGTGTCTGTGTGTGCATGTGTGTGTCTTTGAGTGTGCCCATGCTGCTGCGGTGTGTGTGTTTCTGTGGGAGCCTGGGAACGTGCCCAGCGCCCAGGAGCCAGGAACTGCACCTGGCACCCACTGAGAATCCAGGAGGCAGCATCCAGATGTCAGAGTAGCAGCCGTGTTAGTCTGTATTCGCAAAAAGAAAAGGAGGACTTGTGGCACCTTAGAGACTAACCAATTTATCTGAGCATGAGCTTTCGTGAGCTACAGCTCACTTCATCGGATGCATTCAGTGGAAAATACAGAAGACGTTTTTATACACACAAACCATGAAAAAATGGGTGTTTATCATTACAAAAGGTTTTCTCTCCCCCCACCCCACTCTCCTGCTGGTAATAGCTTATCTAAAGTGATCACTCTCCTTACAATATGTATGATAATCAAGGTGGGCCCTTTCCAGCACAAATCCAGGGTTTAACAAGAACATCTGGTGGGGGGGGGGGGGGGTTTGGAAAAAACAAGGGGAAATAGGTTACCTTGCATAATGACTTAGCAACTCCCAGTCTCTATTCAAGCCTAAGTTAATTGTATCCAATTTGCAAATTAATTCCAATTCAGCAGTCTCTCGCTGGAGTCTGGATTTAAAGTTTTTCAACTTCAAAGAGTCCGGCTCTCGGGTGACGTGGGTGAGGAGCTCACCTGTCCCCTCACCCTGGCTGGGCAGGGACCCTGATCCATGGTGACACACGGTGCCCTGGGTAAGTGTCTCCCAGCACGTAGTGACGTCCTCCCTCCATGGGCATCAGCCTCAGGAACCTGCTAGCATTACACCCGGGAAAAGGACTCCTTGCCCTGCCCCCCTCCCCGCACATCGGCCTAGCACTAAGTACTTGTTGCTCAGTGAGACGAGCCTGGGCCAGGCTAGCCGGGGGGCACACCTAGACCTCTCATATTGCTAGCTGGAGGGGTGCGTGGTGGTCTGTGAGTGGGGTGCAATGTGCCCCTCTGGGGGACAGTGTATGGGAGTGGTGTCTCTAGGGCAAGCAGGTTAGGAGGGTCAATACTGAGGTGATGGGGCCTTAGAAACCCCCGGGGGCAGATCAGGTATTATTTATTCACGTTTCTGGAGCCCCCAGCTGAGCTCAGGGTGCCAGGTGCTGCTCAGACACACAGGGAGAGACCGTCCCTGCCCCGGACCGGCTGGCATAGCTATCCTGGACTAGTTCCCCGGGGGACACTCTGCCTCCGGGACAGCTGCATGAATCCACCCTCTGCCTGAGTCCCGAATGAGTCCCCTGTCCTAGACAAACCCAGAGCACACGAGAGAGACACAGGGTGTGGGGGAGAGAGAGGAAGTGATTTGCCCAAATGACAGCCCCTGGCATGGGCCAGATGGGGGCGGGATGAGAGGGGAAGGGGGTGTGATGGGGGAGTGAATAGACACACGTAGGTGTGCATGCCTGGAGCGTGTGTGTGTGCGTGTGCACGCCTATCATGCGTGTGCATGCGTGCATATGCGTGTCCCTGCATGTGCCTGTCCATGTGTGCACATGTCTGAGTGTGCATGTCCCTGTGTGTGTGTGAGACGGTGTCACGGCTGTGCACGCTCCCAGCCCCTTTCCGTGCCAGCTCCCCTCCGGCAGCGCCCGGCCCCTGCCGCTCCCCTCGCCAAGGCAGGTGCCAATCACCGCCCCCTCCCCTCTCTGTCACGGCAGGTTCCCTTGAGGGGAGAGGGGCTGGCAGGGCTGGGAATGCGTCATTCGGCCTGTTGCCATGGAAACCATCTGCTCCCTGGGTGTTTGGCAGCTGGCTGCTTTGGGCACGTGGGAGATGGGGGGTGGGGGCTGGGGCTCAGGTGAGTGGGGGCGGCTGGAGGAGCAAGGGGAGTGTGCCGCGTGGGGAGCAGGAGATGGCAAAGGCTGGAGAGATCCTACATTCATCCCCTGCAAGGCCGGACGGGTCTGATCCCTGGGTCGCACGGGCCGGAGAACGGCCCCCAGATCATTCCCAGAGCAGAGCTGTTAGACAAACAGCCCGTCTGGCGTTCAGCATTGCCAGTGAGAGAGAGCCCACCGCGCCCCTGGGTCATTTGTTCCAATGGCTAATTGCCCTCACTGTGAAAAATTCACACCTTGTATCCCGTCAGAATCTGTCTAGCTTCCACTTCCAGCCGTTGGAGCATGCTAGCTCTGTCTGCTGGATGGAAGAGCCCGTTGTTGTAGATTTGTTCCCCATGTAGATACTTATGGACTGGGATCAAGCCACCCTGTAGCCTTCTCTTTGCTAAGCTAAACAGACTGAGCTCCCTGAGTCTCTTGCTGTCAGGCAAGTTTTCTAACCCTTTAATCATCCTCGTGGGTCTTCTCTGAGCCTCTCCAATTTATCAACATCCTTCCTGAGTGGTGGGCACCAGAACGGGACACAGGATTCCAGCAGCGGTCGCACCAGGGCCAAACACAGAGGTAAAATCACCTCTCTGCTCCTACTCGAGAGTCCCTTATTTATGCATCTCAGGTTGGCATTAGCTCTTTTGGCCACCGCCTCACAATGAGAGCTCACAGTCCGCTGATTGTGGGGAGGGAGACAATCTTTTTCAGTGTCACCGCTTCCCGGGGCAGAGTCCCCCCTCCTGTAAATATGCCCAACACGCTTTGTTCTTCGATATCAACATTTACATCCAGCCATATTCAAACGCATCTTGTTTACCTGCGCCCAGCTTACCAAGCCATCTAGTTCACTCTGAATCCATCAGTGACTCGTCCGCTTCATTGTTTACCACGCTCCCAATTTTTGGGTCATCTGCAAACTTTATCAGTGATGATTCTGCGTGTTCCTCCCGGTCATTGGCCAGCTGCTTTCACACTTGAAATCCGGAGGGCAGCCTTTCACACCCACCTCCAGCGATGAACGGGGCCCATATTGCCCGGCCCAGCCCCTCACTCATTGCGTTGCAAGCTCCCATCTAACTGCCTCTCAGTCCCACCCTGGTCTCCTTCAGCCCTGCCCCAGGCCACTCCCTGCAGATGAGTTCGGCTGCAGGTTTCCACTGGATCCTCACTGGCTTTCCCTGCTCCCATCTGTCACCTCGAGGTGCCTTCATGGGATTTCTCTGCCCTTGCTGGCATTCAGCATCCGCTGTGCTTCACGACATGCCCCCCCACCCCCCAGATTGTTAGCGGCAATGCTGAGACCCCCAGGCAGCCTGAGCCAGTCCTGCTTAGCACCCGGCTTTGTTTCCCACCCCTTGCCCAGTGCATGGCCTGGGAACACAAGCCAGACCTATGCTGATCTCAGCCCGTTCCTGTGAGGTTGCAAGAGCCAATGGACCAAACTCTGCTCGCTTCCAGTGGGTCTAGCTGCTCAGCTTAATCGGCTTCCTCCGGAGCTATGCTGCAGTTTCAGGATCTGGCCCCTCGTTCAATCAGCTGCACATCTTTCATCTCCCCAGCCTGCCACCCCAGCCAAACCAAGAGGCAAGCGCGTTTTGCCTGGCGTGATTTATTCTTCGCAGTCCACCTGCGGCTATTAGCACTGCTGGGGTGGGGGGTGGGCCCCCGGCCATTATCTCTGTGCCACAGGTGTGCACATCAGCTGTGTCGGTGCAAAAAGTGGCCATGGATTTACTGAGCTTCCTCCTCCTCAGGGCTGTTCTCCCCAACCCAACTGGTGCCTTGGCTGCCTGGCATGGGCCAGCAGGAGTGTCTGGGCTCAAACTGCAACAGCAACCGGTGATCAGCGCTGCTCTCTGTGTTAGAGCAGAGAGAGATCCCGGGAGACTGGTACTCGGGGGGGGAGCAGCGCTTCACGGTGTGAATCCAGGCTCAGGGCCCCAGGGAGCCAAGTGCTGTACAGAGACCGTCCCTGCCCGGAAATGTCCACAATCTGCACGTTGAGTGAGAGCCAACAGCTGGCTGAGACAGACAGACAGACAGACTGGAGAGCCCAAGGTGAGCGCACGAGGTGGTTGTGCACTGTGTAAGGAGTAGCTCCCACATGCCAGCTGCCCACCTGCTGCCAGGGGAAGGTGGAAAGATGGAAGGACCCCCCCCGGCACCTCCACCCCCCCAGCACCCCACCCCCCCAGCACACACAGAGCACATCCACCCCCCCAGCACACAGCCAGGATCCAACACCCCCTTCACTCAGGCAGCTCTTGGAGTCCAAACCTGCCCCCGAATTTTGTGGCTTGAGCCCATTTCGACGCTGCCAAGACAAACAAAGCCCCAAGCCTGAGCCGGTCTCAGCAGACGCTGCTGTGCAGGGAGGACAGAGGCATGCGGCCTCGCTTGGAGCGCGGGAAAGGACTTGCCCTCCAGAGCTGGGCGTTGTTCTACGTCAGAAGCAAGCTGAGGCCTGTCGGGAGCAGGTGGAAGGGAGCACGGGCCCTTGCTCTGTCCCCTCACCAGCCCGGCAGCGGTCTCCCGGCACTGCTTGGGCATAACCCTGCTTAGCCACCACAGGGTGGAAACAACTCCCAGGCCAAAGGATCTGACTGCTGCGGCTCCTAAGGGTTTTTTTGGGGGGGGAGGGGCGGGGGGGGAAGCTATTGCATTTGCTTGCAGGATCCCAGCAGGGCTCTGGACCAACCCTTTAGAACCCTGGGCATTTCCCCGGCTACCCCCTTCAGGCAGCATGGCCCCTGGCTGCAGCCCCAGAGGGCGGGCGGGCTGGCTGGGGAATGGGTGGGCGCACCCGCATGTGAGCACCATCAGTGCCGGCTCTGATCCGGGTCGCCCCAAGTGGATTTGCTGGCGTCAAAGTGACATCTGTAGGTGGCGGGAGCACAGAGCCTGGGCCCTGGAGAAGGCGTGAGCAGGGCTTTTATAAATGTCAGGGAAGGGCCAATAATAGCCCTACAGAGGCTCTGCCGGAGCCAAGGAACAGCCACATGCCAGGGGCTGGGCTCTCTGTCTGCAGGAGGGAGAGGGGGCTGTGTGGAGACAACAGTGGTTTCAGTATGGGGGGGGGATATTTTTCCCCCCCACTGTTGGATGCAAGACCCCGGTGAACTCCAGATGGCCAGCAGTGTCTGCTGGGCCCCATGAAGACTCGGTATGTGGGGAAGGGCGGGGGATCTGCTGTGAAAGGGTCTGATCTCCACAGCTCTGGTGCTGGGAGCACCTGTCCCCTGCAATGGAGACGCTATAATGCAAGGGGTGTGATAGCCATAGGCTGGATGCTTCCCACCATCCCCGAGGGCAGGAGCGTGCTGATCTCATGGCAAGGGGGAGCCCTGTCCACTCCCCCACCCCCAGCTCCGCCTTTCCCTTGGCTGCCACATACCTGCGGGCAGGGAATGGAGACAGGGAGGGGGCACCGGATCCCTGCTGGCTGTAGAACTGCCAGAGCCCCCTGCCAAGCCCAGCATGGAGGCGTGGTATTCTCCCAGGAATAGTTATTCCCTGCACGGTGTGCATACAGACACCAGCTAATCCCGAGCAGGGCTAGAAACTAGGACCTTCTGCTCCGGAAAATCCTCCTCTGCCCGAGCTAAAGGAGAGTCTCTCAAGGCAGCAAGCTAGGGCTTCCACCCAGTAGAGGGTTTTGCAGACATACCCACATGAGCCAGGCTGGCACAGCATCCAGCCAGGGGCTGCAGTGCCCAAGCACACAACCCAGCACATTAACACAGCCCTGCCATCTCCCTCCTCCACTCTCTCTTGGCTTTTCCCTTTGGCTCTCAGGTCTTTGCTATTCCCCCCTGGCTGGTTTATTGCACTCTGGTCTCAGCCCTGTATCATCCAGCATCCCCGGAGTGGAGCGCCTTGGTTTCTCAGGCAGGTTCTCTCCATGTCCATGTGCCAGGCCTGCTCAGGTGCAAAGCAGAAGGGGCAGTCTGGGCCATGCCAGAGCCAAGCTGTCTGGGGAGACGTCCCTGTGCTGGGACAGCTGTGTGGGCCTCGGATGCCTCTAAATGCTTCATGGGTGTGGCCAGCTGGCTAACAAGCCAGGCTGGCTGGGCATGGAGTGGGAGTTGGGGCTTCCCGATGGACCAGGTGTCTAGACTGGGCATTGGAACTGGCAGCACCGGGGAGAGCAGGGCTGGATTTCCAAGACCCACTAGCCCCTTACCTTTCAGGGATGAAAATTCCATAGGGTCATGGTCATGGCTCCTGTAGGTTGCGTAGGGTCTGGCTGCATATCGCAATAACAGAGGCCCTGATTCTCCATGCCCCCACACTTGTTTACACTGTGGCAGAGTGGGTGTAGGGAAGGAGGCACTGGGTCCTGTGCTCCCCATCCCTCTTGGTTGCATAGGGTCCTGGCTTCATATGGAGCAGACAGTACTTTTGAATGGGGAAACTGAGGCACAGAGCACTGTAGTGACCTCCCCAAAGCCAAACAGATCAGTTCTAGGGCCAGATTTCCAAGGACTCAGCACCCACAGCCAGAGCCATATCTTCAAAAGACTCAGTGCCCATTTATTATTTGTATTGTGGTAGCACCTATAAGCCCCAGTCATGGAGCAGGACCCTGCTGTGCCAGGCGCTGTACAAACTCAGCAGAGTACAAGAAAACTAAAGATACACCTGCACTGCAATAAAAAACCCGTGGCACTGAGTTTCAGAGGCCAGCTCAGTTGACTCAAGCTCCTGGAGCCAGGCTATGGGGATAAAGGTTGCAGTTTAGACATTATGGTTTGGGCTGGAGCCTGGGATCTGAGACCCACCCCTATGTGACAGAAAGTATCCCTGTGTCCACACCTTATGCCTTGTGAGGGATCATTTGAAAACTCCTAATTGGCTGGTCATTAGTGTCCTGATAAAACGCGTGGGACAACCTTGCCTGTGAAGTTGTAAGATTCCACTGCATGGTGTTAATAACACACCTTCCAGGCTGAGATTGGCGAACAGGTCTGGCTCCAATAAAGCAATGTGTGCAGAGTCATCAAGCAGGAAGGGGAGACAAAGGAAGCTCAAACTGCTGAGAAAAAAGCAGCAGGGACCATCCTTCCCCATAATCCTTTTGTCTCCTGGAGCCAGCTGGAAATGGTTTTCAAAAGGTGGACTGAAACTATAAAAAGGAGGGGTAAACACCTCAAGGCACTGCTCCCTCTCTCTGCCCACTGCAGTCACAGCACCTGAAGGCAAAGGAAGCAGTGTTGGAGTGGCGCAAGGATCCTGACCTAAGAAGTCAGACCGCTGAGACCATGTAGTGAGAAAACTTTGCTTTGAATTTAACATAGTGTGTTAAGTTAGGCACCAGGAGTGTTTTAACTTTAGGTTTTTGTAACCATTTCTGACTTTTATGCCTCATGACTTGTACTCACTTAAAATCTCTCTCTCGGTAGTTAATAAACTTGTGCCGCTGATGTATTGAATCCAGTGAGTTTCAATGGAAGTGCTTGGGAAATGCCAGGTGGAGTGGCAAGTTATGTGCATGTTATTTCTATTAAAGAAATAACAGGCTTTATATAAACTTGCACTGTCCAGGAGAGTGCTGGGCGGTACAGGATATGACTGGGAGTATGTTGGGATCATGCTGCAGTATAACCCAGGCTGGTAAGAGCCGAGGTGTGGCTGATTGGCTGCAGCTCACATGCAGACATAGCTGGGAGTGACTTGCATGCTGAAGGCTGTTTGAGAGCAGTCCAGGCAGGAGGCTACAGCAGCAAAGCACTGTCAGTGGCCCCCCAGGTTAGGGGGCAGGAGTGACACAGCCCCTCATTAGTCTGGATTCTACCTGGGTAAGTCACACCGTCTTGTGGGATTTCAGAACCCAGCTCGAGCCTGAACGTCTACACTGCAATATTTAGCCCCCCAGACCAAGCCCCAGGAGATCAAGTTCACTGACCCAGCTGTGTAGACATACCCAGTGAGACAATCCTGGTCAGCTGATGGGCAGCACTCTGCTCACCAGAGGCCAACCATTATCCATTTCCTTGGAGCTTCGTAGCAGAGGAGAGTTGGAAGGAGGAGGAGGAGGGAGCTTGGCAGATTTCTACAGGGAGCTCGACCCACATGTGTGGGGCAGCATGGGCGAAAGGCCAAAGTGCTTGTTTGAAAATTAAACACGCAGGCAATGAAGGCTGGCGTCATGGGCCGATGGGAGGCAGGAGGTGATGTCTTGCACATTTATTTAGTCACCCGAATAAGAGCCAGATTTCCAAGCACTCAGCACCCAACACACCAAACTCTTGAAAATTCAGCCTTGGGTGCCTGCCCAGTGTTTACAATTTTATAGCTGCTCCGGCGGCCTTTGGGGAGCACAAAAGCTTGTCTCTTTCGCCAACAGGCATTAGGTCCATGAACGATTTTCCCTCCCCCACCTTGTCTCTAACATCCTGGGGCCAACAAAGCTACAACATCACTGCAAACCTGCTGCCTCTGTCTGTTTCAGGCATGATTATTTTGCTTTCGGTCTTTTGAAACAAAGACAGACTTAGTCCCCACTGGCCATCACTCCCTTCCCTTTCCCCATCCTCCCGGCTGTCTCTTTGCCCTTGCCTCTTCCTCCGTCTTTCCGCTTTTGCAACTCCCCGCCCACCCATTGCTCCTTTCATTTATGCCACATAATTGAAGCAAAAAGAGAAGCTGAAATAAAATAACAAAGTTCCCTGCATTTTTTTCTCCCCTTTCACCATCAAAGTGACACATTCAGCTGAAGACAGTGGCTTTGGGAGTCCCTGCTGCAGTGAGATGATGAAAGAGGAGTTTGTGCATTATGCATAAAGGACTCATTTCAAACTGCACAGGGAGAGGACAAGGAAAGAATTTTTCCCTCTTAGCTCTGCCAGTTGAGTCTGCTGTCTCCCTCCCTTCTCCTTGGTAGCGTCCCTCCCAGATGCCAACCCTCAGCCAGTAGCGGGACCTTTGCCCTTCACGTCTGATGTGGGCATGGAAGGGGGGAAATACCAGCGACGCCTGGATTGATCCACTTCTGTCTTGTGAGGGCTGAATTGCCAGTTCTCCTTTCAGATCCACACGGCGGATCTTAGCTCTGAGTTGCAGGTACGTCAGGAGAGCCAGGTCCCGGCAGCGTGCTGACCCTGGGCGGGTCAGGAGGGAGAATTCACTTTTCCTTTTCTGTGCTTTGTGCCTTTGGCGGGTTTATATTTTCCTCTTTGCCAGCGATTGGGAGGAGGAAAGCAGCAGCAGTATAGACCCAGGAGGGCATCTGGGCAAAGGACAAATAAATGCAGCGGAATCTGGGGTGCCTGCGTTTAACGCCATGCATCCAAAAAAGTAACCCTCTCAAAGTCATTTTTAAGTGCCAATGTGTCTGGCCTCTGTTTATGCTGCTCAGTTGTGAGGATACGACATGGAAAGTGGTCACTTTGGGGTTTTTAAGGTAGGAAAAGAATTTCAGCCTTTCTGGGAGCCATCCGGCTGCAAAAAGAGAAAGTCAGAGGACCCATTAAAATAAGGTTTGGTTTAGAAATAGTTTAGAAAATGTTAATGATTATTAGCACGTTATAAGCATGTTACAATCATGAGCAGTGTGTGTTCTAGGCAGTAAGAAGCATATCAGGAGAAGGTGGTTATAAGCTATGGCTGGAGTTTATAATGAGCTCTCAGCACAGATTGAAACATCTATTAACCATTTGTTACCCCTTTCTGAACTGTGGACCTTTCATATAAAGTGTGAACAAAAGTGACAGCTAGCGGGAGTCACGTGTAGATCCTGATGGATGTTTAGCAAGCACTGAAATGCCTGGTAGATTTCACTGTCCTTGCACTATGAAGACATTCCTTCTGCCTGGCCTGGGACGTTCACAGGTACGGTTAACTGACTCAGCCAAGGTCACACAATAAATCTGAACGGAGATTAGAGCCCTGCCCAGGCCTGGCGTTGCTACAGCAGGTCTAGACCTGATCCCTGAGAGCAGTTGGTCTCCACCCTTGTGGACTCAGGACTCATTTGTTAACCATGATGGCCTGCCGTGACCCAGTAAATAGCTTCAGTGCAAAAAGCATCTGGCTCACTAAGTGTTTCTTACTCACGACATAATAGCCACATTAACATACTAAGTATGGGAAAAGTACACCATGAATACCATAGCTGCTGCTCCTGCAGCTGCTGTCCTGTGGGGCTGGCTTGGCTCAGCTCCCTGCTTCGGGTGGTGCAGCGTCTGGGGTCCCAGTGCTATCTGGGGGGCGGGCCCAATTTGTGTGAGCGGCGTCTCAACCTGGCGCATGGGACCACAGCACCACTCACTTGTCTTTGGTCCATCTGGCCCCCCGCACAGCAGCGCCCCCCGCAGAGCCTCCCACACAGCCCTTTAACTCAATTTTGGGGTGCAACCCCTGGGGTGAGAAACCTTGCATTGGAGCCCAGCACGTCCCAGCCTAATCACATAACCTGCCTGGGTCTCTCTTCCCCATCTGCAAAGTAACCGTTCTTACTTCACCACATGCTGCCGTGTTCCTAAAATCCTGTACAGCCCCAGCCATCCTTGGCCAGACCAGCTCTGGGCTCGTTCTCACAGGTCGCACGACTCCTTATCCAACTGGCAGCTGAATTTTTGCAGTCCCGCTTAAAAATTGATGCCCCACTCCTCCTGGCTGAAATTTTGCATGAAAGATGCTTTGATGGCCCGCGTGACGGATGAGAAGCTGCTGTGTATTTATTTATGAATACTGATCTGTAACAATGGCAAGAATATTGTAAGGGACCCAGACACAGATACTCAAAGGATCCATTGAAATCCATGGCAGTTAGGCGCTGAAAAATCTTTGAGGGGCTGGGCTCTGGGCAGTGAGGTACAGCTATTGTATAATGAGCGGGGGTAACTAGCATTTCCTGTATGACTGTATTGATCTAATTTCAGAAAGTTATGGAAGGAGCAACTCAGTGGATCTAGATACGGAAAGCATCACAGCAGATCTAGATGCAGGCACCCTGGCACACCCCCCAAAGACTGTTAGCGTCAAGGAGCCTGTCTCTGAGAAGTTGCAAGCCTTGTTTTTGCCAAAGCTAGGAGCCTGGAGAGAAAAAGAACAAGGAAGAGTTAAAAAGCACTTCTAAGGAATTGTGATATTTGAGGGCTGGGCCTTTAAGGGCTGAGCTTCCCTGATCGAGAGTCTGGGCGAGGCTCTGTGGCCCTCTGGTTGTTATGCTCAACTAGTGGGAAGGAGCCTCAGACAGAATAAAGCAGAACTTTGGCAAGCCCCTTGAGTGCTGAGTGATCACTGAACACTCCTGGGGTCACTTGTCACAAGCTGTCTCAGGAGCGGGAGAGATGCTGCCGGGGGAGTCTAAAGAAGGAGGCAGGGAACGGGAAACCTTAGGGAACAGTTTGAGATGCGGACTGGCTGCTGTATTACTTTAACATCTGCATTCTTGGAAATCCTTTTGTTCTTACATAAATGACACTTCACTTAAGGAGGGCATCTGGTCACTGTGTCAGCCCAGGGGAGCTGGAAGAACTTGTACAGTGGGGGTGCTAAGAACCATTGAACGAAACTGTAAACACTGCATATGATGGAAACTTCAAGCCAGGAGCGTGGCAGCCCCCAGCATCCCTAGTTCCAGCACCTGTCAACCACTGACATTGCTCTTGGAGGCAGCAGAGCAGCAGGGTCTGAGCGTAGGTCAGGTCTGCTGAGTTAATCCCTGGTGAATGCAACCCAGGGGCTGGTCCGAGAGGGGGAGAATTGTGAGATTCCACCTGAAGCCAGGGGGCGGCTCTGGCAGAGGCTGCTCTGACAAGGCCAGGAGGGCCCCGAGGTGCCGTTCCCTGGGTAGCTGGCAGCCTGCATTTTCAGACCTGCTGAGTAATCTCTACTCCCAGCATGGTTAGCAAGAGCAGCAGGTGCTCAGCACCTTTGAAAATCAGGCCGTTCGTGCTTTTCATTAGTCCCACTTTGAAAACTATTTGGCCTTCTGACACGTAAAGAAGAACCAAGTTGGCACGTGGGGAAATGGATTTGCGGGAGAAACTGTGCATGGATCTTTCTTTCTCCCTCCCTTCCTCTTACTTAACGGGAATACACAAAGGGAATACCTCTGCCTCTTGTTCCCCCTCCTCGCTGAATAAACAACCTTAACTCTGCCCTGTAGTGACATCACAAGGGGGAAAATATGGAGCGAAAGCTAATATGGTTTTAAAAACCAGTTTAATTGAATTGGAGCTCACATGCCCTACTCATAATTGTTACAATGTTGCATGGCATCGCTGTGGTTGGCTCGGGTGCTTTGCGGGGTGTTTCTGTACCGTAACGTGTTTGGATTGCTTTTCAGCACAGCCTTCACTCTGACTTTCCTGGGTTTCTAGTGCTTGCTCTGAGGACATCCCTCTCATGTTGTTATCCTTCAGTTGCTGATGGGGGGCTCTCCATCTTAACGTCGTTTATTTTGGCTGAGAACTAGTTGTAGCTTCATTGGCACGTTAATTCACCTACAGCTTAGAGTAGCAGAATAACGAAGCACAGCTGCGGCTGGAAAAGCACCGTGTTTGATGCAAAGGGATGGCCACTTTTCCTGGGTGGTGTTGAATTCATTTCCTAACTGGAGAGTGGCTATGGATAATAGGAGGCAAAAGATGTGGGAGATGGGGGCTGCCCCTCCCTCGAAGCAAAGCTAATCTGGCCTCTGCTGGCAGATGGCATGGGCACGCTTTACCAAGCAGGCAGGTGGGGGACTCTGGAGACCAGAAGCAACAAGCTTATTTCTCTTCCTTTTCCTACACAGAATTATGGCTGTGGTTTACCGAAAAGCCTGGCTCCTAAATCCCTTAGGCACTTCTGAAAATACCAGCTCATCAGGAGTAACATGCAGGCTCTCCAGAAGAGTTTAACTGGGAACCCCAAAGGATTCTAGGGGTTAAGAGTTGGAAATCCAGCAGTTAAGCCTTGATCCAGCACAACATTTAAGCACCTGCTTAACTTTAAGCACGTAGATCATCCCAGGGATGTCAAAGTGAAGCAAATATTTAAGCACTCTGCTGGATGTAGGGCTTGAATTATTTTAATTTTTACAGGGTGGGGTTGTTTTTTGCAAATCTATCGACTCCCCGTTCGCTACACTGGAATAATATTAAATTGCAGGCAGGGAAAGAGTACAGCGAAAGGGCTCTTGTTACAAATCTAATTGACTTTTCTGTTGATTAGGCTCCAATGCTCTCGGGGTGGAAGAGTAAAACTGGCCTGGTCATGGTTCTCGTTCATTTCCCTTGTGCGATGATGCCATGTCTGTTATCCCTTCTCAGTCCAATCCAATATCCTGCAAAGCTGGAGTGGCATCTGGCCTTGGGTTTAGCAACAGCTGTGAAGGATGATTTAAACTCATTTGTGGCTGAAGCAGATTATAACACCGTTTGGCCAGTGCAGATGGAGCCAAACTGGATTAAAGCTGGGGTTAAGAAGAAAGAAAATCTGTCTCCCAGCCCAGTTCTCTACCTGGACTCGATATATATATAAACTATAAGATGGAGCCCAATCCTGCAAACACATGTTAACTAATGGGAGTGCTACTGGAATTACTCCTGGCAGTAAGTACTGCAGCTGGCCACACTGTTTGTAGAATCAGGCCCTTGGTTTGGCTGGATCTGTTCCCACCAACAGGCAGATCCTCAGCTGGTGTCAATCAGTATAACTCGGTGGAAGGCCGTCTCTGCTGATTGACACCAGCATGGGGGGCTGGCTCAGTGTCTGGCCCAGTTTTGTTCTAAGCAGCGAGCTGTGAAGCCCAGCTGTTGCCGTCCGCTGCGCATGGTGGTGCCCGCTCTGTGCAGGGCGGCACTTTGACCCAGGCCCCCAGAGTTGTGTTCTGCGCTGTAGCATGTTAGCAAGAGAAATGGGGACTCCGGTGATTGCTGCTGCTCCCTGAAATACCCCTCCCTGCTGGAAGCCCCTGCCATGCCCCTTGGCCACCTGTGTTAACCTCCCTGTCCAGCGACTCCTCAGAGGAAGACAAAAGAGGAGACTGCAGCAGCATGGCTGGGGGAAAACAGCTGCTCTGTCCCCCAGTCACTGTCTCCTGCCCCGGTAGCTGTGGTCAATTCCCTCACCTGCCTGCCTGCTTCTCCCCTTTCCTCTCCTCTGATCTTGGAGCTCCCTGCCCCTCATCCTGGCATATGGGTGAGCTATCAAACTTCCCTGCCTATTGCGTTGCTGGGGAATCTCTCTGCTCCCCAGGCCTGGCTGTGGGGAACTTGTAAACCACTGGGGATGCTTTTTTATTTTCTGGGGACATTTCTTATGGTCACTGGCAGGTGCATTCTTTGTTCTTCTTCTTATTATTATCCATTTGTATTACAGTAGCGCCTGGGACCCACCGCTGTGGACCAGGACCCCTGTGTGCTAGGCGCAGTACATTGTCATTGCTATTTCTTAAGTTAGTTTGGGAGTCCACCCGAGTGGATCTGGCTCTCAGCCGTTGATAGACCCATGTCCCGCCAGAGGCCATGGGTCAAGCTCTGGGGCAGGGAGATAGCATCTTGCCTAGCACAGGCACATGTGTGAGATTGTCTGGGCTGCCTCCTCCCACTTACCGTGATGTCACTTTGGAGCCTGGTGGCTGCTGCCGTCAGGGAGCCTGGGACATGCCAGATGCAATTAAAGACTCAATTTTCCAATAGGTTTCCCAGCGACCGTACGGCAAGGAGAGCTCCTCTCCTGGGGGACGGTGCAGATGGCTGAGCCGAGCAAAATGGGAACCGTCCCATGCGTGCTGGGGAATAAAACGGCGTTGAGGCAGGGAGTGGGGGGAGACTATTCCTCCTCTTGGCTTTGAGTGGCGCAGGGAAGCGGATGGGAGTCTAGATCCAGGGTGGGACCTGACTCTTGGGGGCTTCAATTGTTGTGTCTATTTGCCAGCTGGTGGCCAGACACTAGCATGGACCTAATCGATTAGACATGTCCTACATCGGGGGGGCTTGCTCGGTGTTTGCCCTGCATGCACAGGATCCTTGGGGGCCTGTGGGCAGCAGCTCCGTCGGGCGAGTTGGACTGAGCTTGCCCCAGCAGAGCAGGTAGGAGCCGCACTCCTGGTTGCAGGGGCTGGGCTGGCCTGGGGGTTGCCTCCCTCTAGCCAAGCTGGGAGGAGCAGCCATTGGAGGCTGGCCAAGCGTGAGGTGGGCCGCGCTGATCCAGCCCCTCTGCTCCTGCCCCAGGTGGCTCTTCCAGAACCCAGGGCTCGATTCTGGGCCACATTTTGCAGGAGGTGCAAACCAGGCAGGGACGACAGGGGGCGTCACCTCACCCTTATGCCCTCGGAGCTCTGAGCTGCTCCCTGGAATGCAGTGTAGCCCAACCACATGCCCAGCGTGGGTGCCTCTCATGGCCTGGGCACGCTGCTCCACTGGGAGATGGGGGGGGGCTTTGGGCTGCTCTGCTAGTCCCACACCAGAGGGAAGACCCCTTTGCCCCAGGCGCGTGGCCTGGGGTGATGTTCTGCCCTGGGCACCATGGGAGTAGCCCAGAGGAGCCTGAGCAGGGCCAGAATTGGCCTGCAGCCAGCACATGCAGCGAGTCCCCAGGCCAGCGGATGGATGTGCCTGAGGGATGCTGTCTCCTCCTTAGCGATAATCGTCTGCTTTCTGGATCAGTCACAGTGGGCTCAGGGCTGCAGTCATCTCCTGTCGGTTGATTAATGGTCCCTGTCTGGGATTCACAGCTTGGCGAGCTCCAGAGCCTCCTGTGACTGACTGATGGGTAAACCGACAGCCTGTCCCAGGAGCCGCTCCTCCTCCACAGCCTGAGGAGAAGAAGAGCGATGCTGTCTGCGGGGATCTCAAAGGGCTACGTGAGCATTTACTGGAAGTCTCACCATGCCCCTGTGGATGAGCTGGGTAACTCACTGTATCAGGCCTGCTTCTCAGAAGGGGAAACTGAGTCACAGGAAAGTTAAGTGAGGGGCTCTAGGTCACCCAGCAAGACAGTGACAGAGATGGGAAGAGACCCCAGGAGGCCCAGATCCCAGTGCCTGCTGCAACCATTATACCACCCTTCCTTTCCAGAGCTGGGCATAGAAACCAGGGGTCCTACCTCCCAGTGCCTTCTGCTGCAATTGCCAGACTGCTCTGGGCTGGGATAAGCCCTAACCCGTTCAGATTTCTCTCTCTGTGTGTGTAGCTGGCTTCCCACCTCCCAGGACATGCTCTCTAAGGGCAGACAGCCTCTCATGAGACCATTGCTTGATCCACGTCAGGGTTCCAGGGCGGGAATCACTATGCTCCTTAGCACTCAACCTTCCACAGTCCGAGGTCCAAATGTGACCCGTGAGTCAGGGAGACAAAGGAAGGATGCCACCCACCTAGTGACTCTGGATCTGCAGTGCCTCAGTCGCCCTCACTCAGTCATGATGTTGGCAACTGGCTGGGGGATGGGGGAATGTTATATAAAGCCTTGATTCATTCTCCAGCCTGGGAGCCCCAGGGAGCATGACTTCCTGCTCCTGAGCAGGCAGAGGAGACAGGCAGCTGAGTGATCCTCCCAGCCCCCAGTCTGATTCACAGGGCCAGATCCTCCCTCTCTCACCCAAAACAAGATCTGTTTCACTGGGGCCAATGAGGTGACACCTGTGTCCATGACCAAAGGGCCAGGCCCAAAGGAGAAAGTAAGCAGAGGTCTAAATAAGAACCAAGGGCCTGATTCTAAATTCCTTGGGTAGGTGCAGGGAGCCTTTAAGCCACATTTGTGCTCCTTATACACTGGGGCTATGCAGGAGCCTACCTGAGCCTGGGTGTAAGTTAGAGCAGCCTCAGGGGCTGCTCTAAACTTACCTCTGTTTCCCCTGACCTTCGTAAGGAGTGTCCTTCCTGGGTTAGGATAAGGCACCTTGGTGGTGTGTCTTTGTCTGTGGGGCTGTGTGTGTGGGGGGCAAGCTTTGCCCTGCTATGCTTGTTCAGTGGATAATCAGAGGGCTTCAGCCTCTCTGGGGCTGTAAAAAGGGCATCTTCCACCAGCTCTCTGACTGCTGTCGATAACATCCCCCCTCGCCTAGCTAGAGAGCTAGACTAGGGAAGGGTGGAGGAGGAATAAAGGTTTTATTGGCACATGTGTGGGACGGTCCCTTTCCTCACCAACCACGGTGGGGCTATGTGTGGGTGAAATGCTGGTAAATTTCACACCAGCCATTGCTGATATTTAAAAGCACAAAGAAGTGAAATATCAAAAATCCTCCACTGAACCCTGAGCTCTTGCTCTATCCTGCTGGCTGTCTCTGAGAGAGCCTCTCAGACACTGGGGAAACAAAGCTGATGAGATGAGTGGATTCACAGAAAGGTACAGAAGCTGCAAGGCAGAGCCCAGGCATCTTGCTGTTGGAGAGGAACTAAGTCGGTTACAAACAAAGTTGCAGCCAGAAGGCTGGGATGCAAATGGGTTTGGTTTTCTGGTCTCCAGAGATGCTTTATAGCAGCATGAGCGCCTGTCTTCTAGTTGCATGAACCATGAGCACTTGCCAGGTGTCTCTGAAATGCCACCTTCTGGGCCCCTCCTTTGGAGGCAGCTGAGTCTAGTGGTTAGAGCAGGGGACTGGGAGTTAGGAAAGTCATTGTTCCCCACTCTGCTGCTGACTTTGGGTGTGAGGTTGGCTGTGTCACCTCAGCTCCCTGTCTTGGTTTCCCCAGTCTGTGGAGCGGGGTTATATTTATCTACCTTCATGGAGCGCTTGGAGAACCTCAACTGAAAAGCACAGCAATGCTAGGGCCAAGGATTTTAGTGGCACTGCTTTATTGTTCACTCCAGGAATCAGTGAGGGGCGTGTGGGGGGGTGTCTGTGCGGGTTTTCTTGTGCTGGGATATGTCACAGGGCAGGAGTCTGCCATCCACAGCGTTGGGTGGGGTGTCCAAAAAATAAATGAGTAAACTTCAAAATCAGTTATTTATTGGGGCTGAAATTCACCTCTGTGCATAGAGCCAGCACCCCAGACTACAAACCCTTTGTGCCCAGCCGGGACACAGTGAAATGTTCAACACAGACTTTCTAAATGAGCTATGTTTTCAGCAAAGGGACCACTAGAGGGAACAATGAGCACACTAGAGAGCAAGGGGCTGCACTACACTAACCTAAACTTTCTAATCTGTACTCTTGTCAAGCACTAGATGGTTTTCTCCTAAACAGGCACCGTAAGGAGAAGATCGGTTCATGGCCTGACACACCTGCATTCCTTTCGCACAGTCCGGTCACTGCAGGTGCAAGGGCCTCCTCCCCTGTAGCTTCTGACATCTGGGATAGATTTTAGGGACCTCCACCTCTTTTACTCTCCCTCTGACCCTGAAGCTCAGGCGGCATGTGTTTCCTCTCTTTCGCAAGCTCTTGCTACCTCTTTCCCCTCTGCTGTCACTCATTAGCGCTCTGCCTGCATGATTTCGCTCTGGAAAGGAGCTGGGGAGACAGATCGCATGAAAGATGGACAACAAAATAAAGGTGAATGTAGATTTTGGCTTCATGGCTGGATGTTTTTCTAATGGCCCAACTGACCTATTTCTAGGCGACTACAGCTGAACGCCGGTGGCCTTGCCCGGGGTCAGAGGCGGCATGGTTTGGGCCAGGCCTGCGCCGGCAGTCACGGCGTCAGGTCGTGGGCGAGGGACCTTTCCATCCCGGCAAAAGCCCCCGTGTAGACGCCGCGTTGTGCGGTTCCGGGGGGCCCTGCCGGAGAGGCCTTGGCCCTGCTGGGCAGGGGCGCGGAGCCCCCCCGGGGGCCAGGGGAGAGAACGATCCAGAACGGATCCCGGTGATTACTAAGAGCTCAAGCCAGGCTAACCAACAGATGTTAATTGCGTGAACCCTTAACAGTGAATAACTAATCAGGGCTCACATAGGGGCTCATTTAAATAAATGTAAATAACCCGCCCGCAAAAACACCAGTGAAATGATCACATGCCCTCCCCCCACCACCTTGCGGATCAATATTCATGAACTTCATTTGAATGCCCCGCCTTCTTTTGGCTCCTTGTGCTCTGATTGGCTAGTTCCTTTGTCACTCCCTGGCCCGCCGCCCGGCCCCTCCTCTCTTGCTCCCCGTTACTTGGAGGCCCCGCTAAGAAGGTTGCAGCCTAACCCGGCGGCTGTGCCGGGCCCCGCCTTCCCCGTTGGGGTGCTGGGCGCTGATTGGTCCTCCCGTGCTGTCAGTCACGCCGCGGGGCCCCCACCCCGTCCCCGGCTGGGGCTCGGCAGCAGGTTGGGTTGCGCGGCGGAGGTTGGTGTCTGAGGCGGCCGCGGGCTCCCCTCCTCCGCCCCCTCGGTGCCCCGCGCAGGGTGAGGAGGGGCCGGGCCCCGGGGCGGGTGGGGTTCTCGCCCAGCCCGGGGAGGGAGCGACGGGAAACCCCGGCGCAGGCCGCGGCCTGGCGGAGCCCCCGCCCCAGGGACCCCCTCGGGGCCCGGCCGGGCCGGAAGAGGGGCGGGCGTAAGGGGAGGGGTACGGGGGTGGGGAGGTTGGGGGAGGAGGGTACGGGGTTGGGGGGAGTGGGGTGGTGGGGGTTGGGGAGGGGAGGAGGGAGGTGGGGGGAGGAGGGTACGGGGTTGGGGGGAGTGGGGTGGTGGGGGTTGGGGAGGGGAGGAGGGAGGTGGGGGGGAGGAGGGTACGGGGTTGGGGGGAGTGGGGTGGTGGGGGAGGGGAGGAGGGAGGTGGGGGGGAGGAGGGTACGGGGTTGGGGGGAGTGGGGTGGTGGGGGAGGGGAGGAGGGAGGTGGGGGGGAGGAGGGGATGGGGGGGTTGGGGGGAGTGGGGTGGTGGGGGAGGGGAGGAGGGAGGTGGGGAGGTTGGGGGGAGTGGGGTGGTGGGGGTTGGGGAGGGGAGGAGGGAGGTGGGGGGGAGGAGGGTACGGGGATGGGGGGGTTGGGGGGAGTGGGGTGGTGGGGGTTGGGGAGGGGAGGAGGGAGGTGGGGGGAGGAGGGTACGGGGATGGGGAGGTTGGGGGGAGTGGGGTGGTGGGGGATGGGGAGGGGAGGAGGGAGGTGGGGGGGAGGAGGGTACGGGGATGGGGAGGTTGGGGGGAGGGGGATGGGGAGGGGAGGAGGGAGGTGGGGGGGAGGAGGGTACGGGGATGGGATGGCAGTTGGGGGTTAAGGGGTAACGGGGCATGTGTGGACATTGTGGGGATAAGAGGGTAACAAGGGGTACTGGGGTAATAAGGGAGTGACCATGTAGGGGGATAAGGGGACATGTGGAAGTCCTGGTTTAATGAGTGGAGGAATAGGGGGGTACTGGGTAATAAGGGTATATGCATCAGGGGAGAATGGAGGAGTAGGGGGCATGTGAGGATACTGGGGGAATAAAGGGGAGCAGAGGGTTGGGGAGCGGAGGGTAATGAGGGGCATGTTGGAATCCTGGGGGGAATAAGGGGGTGTTGGCATGTGGATGGGTGAGTTTGGGGTAATAAAGGGGCATGTGAGGGTTCTGGGGTAATAAGACAATAGGTCTGTGGAGTGGGGGAATAAAGAGGAATGTCAGGGTAATTAATGGAGGAATGTGGGGAGTTGGATAGGACCATTTTTAGATAACTGGGGAGAAGGTACTTGAGGATATAACATGGGTATCGGGGACAGCTGGAGAGCATGGGGGTAATATGAGTTGTATGTGGGACTGGTAACATGCGAATATATATGTATATGGTTATAGTGTGTTGGGAGGTAGCAAATGTGGCGTATTGGGGAGCTGTTAAAGATGTGGGTGGGGTATATCACAGGCAAGTAGTTGATGGCTGGTTGAAGGTGGTACTGGTAGCTTTCCTGTTCTTTTTGGAGAGTATTTTGGAGGGGTGTGTGATGGATTGTAAATCACAGGCTAGTTTAGGGAGGAGTAATTGTGCTGATCAAGGTTTTTCATTTTTATGAGGTGGGGGCTAGACAGGTAATGTCGGTGTTGCAGGCAACAAGGGAGGGAAATTCTCTTTCTCCATCTCCTTGTTGAATTTCAGGCTGAGGTGGTATAGAATTTGGTATGGAAGCCAAATACTAGCAGGTGTTCTGGGGGAGCAGGGGGGATTAGGAAGGGAAGAGTTTGTGGGAGGGGGGTGTTATGGCTCATTCTGGAGGCAGTGGATTTCCTCTCAAAGTTGTTTCATTAGGCTGTGTTGGAGGGTCTAAACACTCATGTTTTTTGTACTAGGCCATTGCTAGCAGATGTGATTTTAAAATGGAAACAAAGAGGGAAATAACTAGGTTATAGTCTAGTGTTAGATTTATTCTGTTCTTTGTATCTTTTTATATTAGTGATTGTTTTGAATTATTCAAATTCCCTGTCAGTACAGCTTTTTAAAAAAATAGGGTGGAATTGCACTTGATGGATGGTTCTTGGTGAAATTGACAACCTAGAACTATTTGTTTATAGGTGTAGGTATTTAAAAAATGTACTCTGACAAATACAACTCTGGTGACTTTACCAGTAGAGGAGCTGACTTCCTCATAGGCCACAGGAAGCAGTAATTTGATATTTAATCTGAGTCCATCCAACTCTATAAGAGAACTTCAAGTAACTGTTCTTGTGTTTTTCTTTTGAAGCATATTAGCTTTCAGGACATTCTTAGCCTTACAACAGTATGGCAGTGAACTAACACTCATTCTGCAGATTTAAAGCATATATCTTAACTTTATGCACTGTGCGTAGTTCCAAGTGGGTATTTTTTTTTAGGTACTGGGGCCTAAATCTGTTTGCTTTATGAAGGTGTGCTATCTGCTGCAGTTTAACTTCATGGTGTTACCTAGATTACTTCAACCGTATTTATGGCCAATATAAAATATATTACACAAAATAACACTAGTTAAATACTAAAGTATAGCTTTTTGTGTTTAAGTTTCTCTCATGCATTTTGTAGCTCTAAACCAAACAGGAATAACACTTTCTTTGTTTGTGGTTTTCCAAGTGTTGTAACATGTTACAACTTCCATAGGAAGCAGTTTTTAAATGTATCTCGTGTTCCATTTGTAATGTTCCTTATTTTCCCCCTTGATGTAGTGTTTATACTCCATATAACTTCAAAATATTTTAAAAGCATTAACTAGATGCTCACAACATAGAGGGAGTTTTACAGGTGAGGAAACTGAGGCACACACTGACTTGTTCTAGTCTAGGACAAGCAGAAAGGATGAGTTGTTAGGCGCTAGCTTGGGACTTGGGAGACCCAGGGTCAGTTCCTTACCCTACACAGACTTCCTCTGTGACCTTGGGCAAATAATTTAATCTCTCTGGGTCATAGTTGCTCATCTGTAAAATGGAAATAGGGCAATGTTACTATCTCACAGGGGTACTGAGGATAAATACAGTAAAGATTATGAGGTGCTTAGATACTGCTGTAATGGGGGGCTGGATAAGATCTAAAGATATGGGAAAATAGTGTCAGGACTGAGAATTTGGGGAGTTCTAGCTCCTGACTCCCAAACTCATGCTCTAGCTACTAGACACTGTTCTCCTCAAACTTGAGCAGACTCTCTGGCCTTCAGAAAGTATTAAATGCCATTTTCCCCCCGCTGGTTAAAGTAGCCCACTACTTTGTAAAATGAAAATCACATAACTGAATTTGTCACTTTTAGTAATAGGGGGAATCATGATTCCTCATACTGAAAGACATCTTATTAGCACAGTGGCTGGTCCTTTGAGCCTTGGTGCTGGCAAAATGCCTCGGCTTAACTGGTTGTCATTAGAATAGTTTATGCTTTGTGCAAGGCTTGAAATAGTCACTTGTCCACTTACCAGTAACTAGTGGGAAGTTTTCCCTAATGTGTTCAGGAGGGGGTGGAGAGAAGCAGAATTTAAGCTGCCATTTAAAAAAAAAATACCTTCTTGTCCTTTCAGTTGTGAAGAAATGTGGGCCTGTGTAGTGCTGTCTTACTGAATTTGCAGACCCTGGTGCTGTGTAGAATTGACAACTGATCAATTTCACTGCTGCTATCAGAACCCTGGGGGTAGCAGTAAAGCTGAAAAACAATCATGACAGTTTCACTGTCTTGCTGCTTGGAAAAAGGCAGGCTCTGGGGGAGAATGGCCCAAAAATGGTGGTTGCAAGAATTGTAGAGAAACAGTCCACAACAGATGAGGTATTCTGGGGTTAGGGCAGCTGAGGGGTAGGACGAGAACTCCTCTTTCAGAGCCGTAGGGGGACTTAATTTTATCAGACCCCTGCTAAGAAGATAGTGATATGAGAAGTGAACCCCTTGCAGAGTTTCAAGCGGGGTTCTAGGATAAGAAGCTATAAACAGCAGCTTGCTCCAGTCCATGTTTTTTTGCCTGTCAATGCTAAAGGTTTGCACCAATCTAACTAGAGTGGTGGCTAGCTATGAATGCTTGAAATCCTTTGTCTGCACAAGGTCTCGGTTTCCCCATCTCTAAAACAGATAAAAGGGTTGAGGCTTGACTGGCTACTGTTTGAACAGGTACTTTGAAGTGTAAAGTGTTAAATTATCATTTGCCTTGTCTAATGTGTTTTGACATGCTTTTTTTAAAATTGGGTGGTACCCTGACCAGTTGGTTGTCAGAAAGTGTTGAATTTGAAAATTGCTAGTATGACTGTTTTGTAACCCTCCTGATAGGTTGAGAGACCTAACAGGTGGTAAATACTATGTTGCCAAGGTGATGTGATGTTCTCCTCCTCCTTTGTGGGTCTGACATTTTGCACATCAAACTAAGAGAAGATATTAAAGGGGGGAGGGAAATGAAGATTAAGAAAAATGTAAGTAATGTTCCTTCCCACACTGCTCTGTGGTCTCACCTGGTTAATAACCTAAGCCTGTTAGAGGACTACCAGCAAAGCTGAAGAGGGCATAATTTTTACCCACGTCTTCATGCTGGTATCCTCCGCTTGTTAAAAAAATTACCCAAACTTTTGCAGCATAGATAAGATTCAAAGGGCCAAGTTCTGCCCTTGGATTCATGCATGAAACTTTTGACTCCAGTGGGAGTTGCATGTGCATTGCATATGCATATCTAATGGTAGAACTTGTACCAAATTACTCTGGGCTAGCCTACAATATTGAAGTGAGTGCTTTAGGTTTTATTGCTATCACGTAAGCATTTCACCTTTCTATTTGCTCCATCCAGGTCAGCTAAATAGGTAGCTGTGGGAGAGGTGCTGTGGTACTGCAGCAGCTGTGCCTCTGTTTACCCAATGAAGTCTTCAGGACACTTTGTTCATGGATGTGGCTTTGATATGGGGACTTCAGTACCTCTGAAGTCTAAGACCAACAAACAAAAAGAATCTTTGGGCCTGGTGGCTTCAACTTTCAGCCCCCTTCCTCTCAGGTGGTCCTCAGCTGCAGTGGCTTGGCTTAATGACTACCAGCCAGCTCCTGGTAACAAATCAAACTGTCTGACCTACCCTTCCGCAGGAAGGCTCTGGCAGACTGTAGTCTTCAGTCACCTCCGGGGCCCCACCCAGGCTTCTTTCTGAACGTGGGGACTGCCAGTCTGCTTTCCTTCCCAGTCAGGGCCAAACTGAGCTGTGCTCCCTCCTTTTAACACCTTCTTCCATGCCTGAGGCCCAGCACAGATGTAGGGGGCTGGTGGGGGCTCCATGCAGCTTATTAACCTGTTCCTGACCAGTGTGGGGTTTGTATATCCCATCAAGTAGCTTGACAAAATATACAAGAATAGACTGATAAACTTGGATGTATATGTTGCATTTTCTTTAAATACACCAGTTATGCACCTTTATTTCATGCATGAGTTTTTGAGGTTTCTAGTATTTAAACTTCTTATATTATGGGAAAGATTATCATGGGAAAGGGGTGTCTTTGTTTAGCCTTATTTTTAGTATTACCTGTATTTTGTAGGGTTTCAGACTAACAGCCGTGTTAGTCTGTATTCGCAAAGAGAAAAGGAGTACTAGTGGCACCTTAGAGACTAACCAATTTATTTGCGCATGAGCTTTCGTGAGCCACAGCTCACTTCATCGGATCTGATGAAGTGAGCTATGGCTCACGAAAGCTTATGTGCAAATAAATTGGTTAGTCTCTAAGATGCCACAAGTACTTCTTTTCTTTCTGTATTTTGTAAATCTTCTATTTCTTTATCCTCCAAAAAGATTAGAATCAAAGTTATTTTAAGTCAAGAGAAGAGACTACAAATGGTCAGGAAAATCAAGAGAAAATCTGCTTAATTTTGAAAAAGTTCAATATTCACTACACTGATTTATTTTAGTAAATAGAAATCTTAGAATTGTCTCTTGGCTTTCTTCAATGCAAATGTCTTGCTTGTGCAGAGTGGAAGCAATATTTAAAGCATGTGTGTTTTTGTTTTTTAACATGGAAACCAGATTATTTTTTTCCTGAATTGGGCTACATGTATGCTACTGATCTTAAATAAGTGTTTGTGACCGAAATAGCTCCAATAACTCATTATCATCTTTGGTCTAAACTTGTTCTAAATACTTTCTATGAACAGATTTTTAAAACTACTGTTTACAAAAAAAGAGGAAATTCAGGCAAACTGTTAGTGTTGAGACACAAACCAGGAAACTTAGTTAAGGCTGTCTCATAACTTGCCCTTCCCCCATCCACTCGAACAGACACAAGTGTGTCTGCCTTATCCTGACCTGTCCTATTATATATTGTTTTGCAAAATGTTAAGTGTTCAGACATGTACTTGGAAATAATTACTTCTGTTTAAAATATTAAAAGGTGTAAAATCTGAGAACTCTTGAGTCACCCATGTACTGTTTTACTTTGTCATTCCTATAGTAGGAGGAAAAAGGTAGAAAATGGATTTGTGTGAGTGTGTATTCTCTGAAAATAACCCACCCCTTTTAGTGTGAATATGACAGTAACTGAACCAGAGGTCTTAGTGCAAGCAGGATTTCCTTCATTTTCAGTCCTGAAGCTAGTGTTATGAATACAGGGCCTATGACAGTTGCAGGATGTGTTGTTCATCATACTCGATACCTTGCCCAGTCGTGCTCTGGTCGCTGTAGAGAAATGACAGCCCTCTCCTTTCCATTAGACCTCCTGGAACAATCAGCATTAGAAATTGGCATTCTATTAAAGTTCTTCAAATGGCTTTTCAACTTATCCCATTCAGAGGGCGTAAGGTCTATTTTTAAACATATAGAAGAGTTGATGGTGGTTTTTGTTTTTTTTAAATTTTTTTTCCCAAAGCCCTGCAGGATTTTTGTCCATTTCTGCTGGCTTTGCTCTTACAATTTAGTCCTTGGGTGTTTTCTGTTCTTTCCTCCTACTCTCTTCCCCCCCCCCCCCCCCCATGTGTTTTAACCTTTTCCCAGCTAAGTGCTTATTTTCTGATACTTTTCCTCTAAAATCAGACAAATGTTTCTCTTCAGATGTCATTCAGAAGTTGGTTTTACAGAAAGTAGTATTTTGTTCCTCGTTTGGTGGGTGATATCGTGATCCCTGCAATGTCCTGGTGGTGAAATTTCTGTTTTGGCTGGCAACAGAATGATGTTTTTGCTCTGTAGGTCATGACTGTTAGTGAAAACTAACTAGGATTACTGAAAACGAGAGCTGTGATACTGGCTGAGGTACACCACTTGAATATTCCCAAACACAAATTCTGTTAACTTTAAGATTACTATGTAATTCTTTATTTAAAAACAGTTTTGAGGGCAAATAGTTACAGAATTTAAATATAGAACCTTTTAAAAAATCCTTAGTTAAGGTTAATGAATACAATCCCTTCTCTGATAGTATTACTTTCTAAATTTAATAATAACAACATTTTCCTTTGGTAGTATCAACCACTCAAACAGGCAGTATTGCTTGGATGTTTAAGAGCAAATGTGTGTTTATTCCATTGAAGAGGACGATCAGTGGAGGTAGGATCAAACTTTCAAGAGGATCAGTGCTCCTTTCTTCCAGCCTCATCACAATAGGAAGTTCATAGTGTATCTAGAACAAAATGTTGGCAAATCGTTTTTCCTATGACCTATGAATGTACGGAGCGCCTCTGTGGGGGCATTCTACAGAAAGTTTTGTGCTAGGCTAATACAATCAGACAGATTTAATTGCCAGCTAATCCAGATTAAACATTGTCATCATTCCAGTCATTGAATCATATATGGATTTATGCTGTTAATCTTGACCCATAGCTTCCTATTGTTATAAAATTTTAAATCTTGAAACAAAAGGCTTTTTTTTTTCAGTGGGTTTTATATTAAAAAAGAGAACCATTGTACAGTACCTATTAGATCTAGGAAATAAAAGTGGAACAAATCTTTTGGCACTGGGGATGTTTTTTACTTGAGGAGAAGTAAAGCCATGTTGCTTGGAAATGGGGAAACAAGTGTTCTATAATTATAATTTGTTTATTTAAATGAAGTGGCGAAAAGCAAGTAGGGATCAGAAGAACATGCTGAACCAAAGGAATAATGGTTGAGCAGTTTTGGAGAGGGCTAGCCTAACAGGAATAGGAAAGACAATGGAGTCAAGTTTGGAAGGAAAGCTGTAGAACACTGAGACCACAACTGAAAACAAGTCCAATAGTTTGGAAGCTCATTTAATTCACGTGGTTTTGGGAATCTATCAATTTGGTTTTGTTGAAGTTTCTTATAACTTGCTTAAATTGTTGCTAACAGACAATGGCAGAAGTAGCCTTGGAAATCGTGATGAAATTAACATAGACATCATGTACTGTAAACTATGCAGACAGAAGCTTCTCTTGTATTCTGTATAAGGCCAGGTTTATGCTACAAAGATTTGTAGGTATAGCTATTGGCCAGGGGTGTGAAAAAACCATACCCCCAGCTGACACAGGTTATTTCTGCAAACCCCCCAGTTGTAAAAGCAGCTATGTTGACAGGGTGCTTCTGTTGGCATAACTAATGTGTATGGGAAGGTGGTGTTACTATAGTGGCAGAAACTCCTTGTATCAGCATATGCTGTCTACACTACGAGCCTCTGCCGATAGCCATGCTGATTAGCTATACTGGCAAAGCCTGTCTAGTGTAGACTAGACCTAAATCTGTCTTTTGTAATGTAAAAGTTATTGAGGGTGAGTGGGAAGAATGAGTGTTGAACATCATGAAGTGTAGTGAGGGTAAGGAAAAGTTCTGTCACACTGCTGTGAACCGAGCGTGAAGATTCAGGGTCTGAACTATGGTTCATTTAGTATGGAACCTTAATTCTAAATTTCTGGATTTCAAATAGTTTTTAATTGCAGTAATCTAATGTGTTGTGTTGATATGCTTAAAACTCTGTTTTTTGTCAAGGATGTATGTGTAGTAACTCAAGTTTCAATGACTCCATTTCTTCACGGTTCTTTAAAATCTTGATACTGTCTCTCTCTTTATGATAAGAAAGCCACTGGCTCTAATATCAGATAGCTCAGATGTTTCTCAGTAGGTTTCAGAGTAGCAGCCATGTTAGTCTGTGTCCGCAAAAAGAAAAGGAGGACTTGTGGCACCTTAGAGACCAACAAATTTATTTGAGCATAAGCTTTCGTGAGCTAGCTGTAGCTCATGAAAGCTTATGCTCAAATAAATTTGTTAGTTTCTAAGGTGTCACAAGTACTCCTTTTCTTTCTGTTTCTCAATGGTTTCTGTCAAACATTAAGTTGGAGCCTGGACAGACCTGGTACCAAAAAACCCAAACAAACAAACAAAGCCCTAATTGGCATTTGGCTTCTGGCTTTTCCCACACTCTTCCAGTTTACAAATCTGTTGCACTGTGTTTTACACTTTGCAGGCAGTTTCTATAAACTGCTATTTTGCAAAGTCAGGTGCCTCTCTCTCCATTGCTTAATCTCCAAAACCTCAAAAAGAAAAGGAGGACTTGTGGCACCTTAGAGACTAACAAATTTATTTGAGCATAAAACCTGTTAGTCTGGAGCAGTCATTATGCTTTCAGAAGAAAACACTTCTTTTCAGCCCCATGCCATTAGTTTGGAGGGTCTACTCTAGAGTGTCTCATGTATTTCTAAGAACATGCGTTGTTGTATTCTTTGCAGTATACTGCCATTTAGTTTGGGAAGTCAGGCAGCTGGCAGGCTCCAAGAATGCACTTTAGGGCACTAACTCTGCTGAAACCAGCGCTCTCCACTTAATCTCAATTTATCATAACCAAAATCCACCACATAACTGGATTTTTAACTAAGTCTTGGAGGGTAGGGCTTGGATCTAACCTTACATGAGAATAAACTAATGGCTCTCTGCAGCAAGGGCATGTATTAAAAGCGGCTGATGTGTTTTTAAAGAAGTGCATTGTTGCACAGGCTGAAGTACAAAAGGTCCTGTAATTCCTATATTTTTGTGGGGAAGGCAATTCTGTTGGTGGCTGCTGGTGAAATAGTAACTAGATTTATTTATTTATTTTTTTTTAATTCATGGCAAAGACATGCAGGGTGGGTGAGAGGAACCCTTTCTGGTAGATGCTTTAATTTTCATAAAAAGAAAAGGAGGACTTGTGGCACCTTAGAGACTAACACATTTATTTGAGCATAAGCTTTCGTGAGCTAGCTGTAGCTCACAAAAGCAAAACACTGCTGCTACTCTGAAACCTTTAATTTTCATGTAGATATTAGGTAAGGGTGTGAGAGCACAAATATTTGCTTTGAGTTAAGGAACAAAAGGGAGCATTAAAGCTTTACTTTAGTCAAAGGGAACAGAAAACACCAGTCCAGCCAGAAGGACTGCAGTAAATACCCAAGGGTTTCCTTTCCTTCATGAGCACAGTAGGTTGTCATTGATAGACTATACTCCCCCCTGTCTTTTGGAAGGAGGCATTCTAGGGTTGATGAACACAGCCTTTTGTCTGTGTTGCAAACCCTTTCTAAGCAGGGAAGGGGTTAGTCACATGTATCATTGCTCTAATGGAAAGCTGTTCCCTTGTCACATATAGGTAAGTACATCATGTAGATGCTTAATTTTATGATTTAGGGTTTTTTTGGGAGGTGGGGGTGTGATTGGGGAGAGGACCTGGGTAATCATTTTAAAGTTTGGTGGTGGTTTTTTAAAATCATTCTTTTACCTTTATGTGCTGGATGATAAATTTTGCTGATTGCTTCTCTTCCTCTTGTGATGAAACAGGTTTTAATTCTGTGTTTACTATGTTTGGACAAAATTAGGATTCCAGATCTAATTGCAACATGGTGTTTACCTTCTCCTGACACCCTTGAGGTAAAACAGTCTTTTTTGTGTATTCTGGTTTATTTTGCCTTTCACCCCAGAGCTTTCTAAAACTGGCAAGTTTGTATTTTCTTTTTTGTACTGTAACAATCTGAAATTACAGATGTTTAGGTACTAAGCAGTTTATATGCTGAGTTTTTTCTTGACATTGTCATTAGGTGGTTCTGATTTCTTTTGGCCCTCTTTAGGAGTTGGGCTGCTCTGACTGAATTTTCACTTTGTTAGTTCAGATTCAAGACCATGTATTTTGGCTTTTCAGCTGTTTTAAATCTAGTAGGCAGGGCTAGATACTGAGAAAAAGGGCATTCTGGGGTTTCAGTAGACAAAGTGAAGATCAAACCAAATTCTGTTTTCTCAGATACCCCACATTCAAATTTCCATGGAAGATGATCCGACTAGACTGAGGTCAGTCTGTAGGGCTATTATGTCCGTCACAAAGAATAGTGTCCCTCAGATTGTACTTCGTGTATCCTGCTCGTTTGTATGAAGACCTATGTTTGCTGCTGCTCCAGTGCCATGTATGTTTGCAAGTAAGCTGTAGAAAGAACGTCCAGAGTAGGAATTGCAACAGAATTTTTTTTTAAAGTTTTCATTTCAACTCCTCTGCAGCCTGTGCAATTGTGTGCCTCGTTTACTGAGGGTACGTAAATTCTGCATTCTGAATGAAGGGACTCACTTGCAGATGTTCTTCTGGGAAAGGTAACTCTTCTGCAGACATGTAGATGTGAGATCCTGATTTTGATAATGCTTTTGGCGCAGTGCCACATGGCATTCTCATAAGCAAACCAGAGAAATGTGGTCTAGATGAAATTACTACAGGGTGGGTGCACAACTGGTGAAAGACCATACTCCGAGTAGTTATCGAAGGTTTGTTGTCAAACACGGGAAATAACTAGTTAGGTCCCATAGGGCTCTGTACTGGGTCTAGTACTAGTCAATATTTTCATTAAGATCCTGGATAATGGAGTGGAGAATTTGATTATAAAATTTGTAGATGACACTAAGCTGAGAGGGGTTGCTTGCACTTGACGGACAGGATTGGAATTCAAAACGATCTTGACAAATTAGAGAATTGTTGCAATTCAGCAAGATGAAATTCAGTAAAGACAAGTGCAAAGTACTTCACTTCACTTAGGAAGAAAAATCAAATGCACAACTACAAAATGGGAAATAACTGGCTAGGCATAGTACTGCTGAAAAGGATCTCAGGGTTATAGTGGATCAGAAATTGAGTGAGTCAGCAATGTGATACAGTAGCAAAAAAGGTGAGTGTCATTCTGGAGTGTATTAATAAGAGTTTTTCTTGTAAGACATGAGAGGTAATTGTCCAGCTCTCATCGTCTTGATGGTGCCTCAGTTGGAATACTATGTCCAGTTCTTGGTATCACACTTCAGGAAAGATGTGGACAAATTGGAGAGAGTCCAAAGGAAAGCAACAAAAATGATAAAAGGTTTTAGCAAATCTGAACTTTGAGAAAATTTTTTAAAAAACAAAAAAAAAAAACCTGGGCACATTTAGTCTTGAGAAGAGGAGACTGAGGTGGGACCTGATCAATCTTCAGATATGTTAAGGGCTGTTAGAGGACAGGGATCAATTGTTCTCCATGCCCACTGAAGGTAGGACTAGAAGTAATTGTGCTAATCTGATTTAGGTTAGATATTCGGAAAAACTTTCTAACTATAAGGGTAGTTGAGCTCTGGAATCCGCTTGCAAGGGAGGTTGTGGAATCGCTGTCATTGGAGGTTTTTAAGAACAGGGTAGGCAAACCTCTGTTGGGGTGGTCTAGGTATATTTGGTGCTGCCTTAGCGCGAGAGGCTGGACTAGATGACCTCTTGAGATCCCTTGTAGTCCTACATTCCTATGATTCTGTGCTTTCCAGTGGAAATACGCCACAGGGGTCCCATGCAGTTTTTTCAATAAATGTATGGCATTTGCCTAAATATACACCTATAATCAGGAATTTTGTAAAACCTGATTAAGGATTAGATTCTGTTTCTTAAACATGGGAATTATTTACAGGGGTCCTAGAAGCTGACAAACTTCTGTAAAAGGCAGCAGCAAGATTGAGTAACATGCAGGGTTTTGAGCATAGACTGCTGCGGTGAGTCCTAAAAAGGACACTACATTGGCTAGTACAGATAGAATAGGATCTAAGTGACAGCAGTGGCTCCATGCTTGCAACATACCAATGCAGATGAAACAAATGTTTGCCAAATGTTGTTCATATGGCAGACCTGCTCTGGAAAAGTGGCCTATGGGTTTAGAGTAGTAATTATTTTCTAACAGCCCTGTGGAGCAAAAGCTATTCAGAGAGTTTATGGAGGACAAGGAAAAGCTTGCTCCAGAATATTAGTATAAAAATGTTTGCATGTGAGCTGCAGTGGGTGACTGATTAGAATATAATTTGGCTCTGCAGAATTCTTTACACACACAGTGGAGGCTGCAGTCTTCCTGAATCTGAACCTGTATGCTGAAGAACCTATCTTTCTGGCTAAAAGTGTGGTGGAACTTGGGTCACGAGCAACTGCAGGGTGCAGTCTGCAAACCCTTGGTGCCACTAGGAACTGCCCATGTACAGAAGCAGCAAATTGCTTTGGAAAACTTCAGCCCTTGTTGTGGTGTCGTGGGTGATTTGGTAGAGCCCTTCTTCAAGAAGGGCGCTTTCTATAAATATATCAGAGGGGTAAATACCAGGGAGGGAGAGGAATTATTTAAGCTCAGTACCAATGTGGACACAAGAACAAATGGATATAAACTGGCCATCAGGAAGTTTAGACTTGTAATTAGATGAAGGTTTGTAACCCTTGGAGGAGTGAAGTTCTGGAACAGTCTTCCAAGGGGAGTAGTAGGGGCAAAAGACACATCTGGCTTCAAGACTAAGCTTGATAAGTTTATGGAGGGGAGGGTATGATGGGATAGCCTAATTTTGGCAATTAATTGATCTTTGACCATTAGCGGTAAATATGCCCAATGGCCTGTGATGGGATGGGATCTGAGTTACTACAGAGAATTCTTTCGTGGATGTCTGGCTGGTGAGTCTTGACCACATGCTCAGGGTTTAGCTGATTGCCATATTTGGGGTCGGGAAGGAATTTTCCTCCAGGGCAGATTGGCAGAGGCCCTGGCGGGTTTTCACCTTGCTGGAGGATTCTCTGCACCTTGAAGTCTTCAAACCATGATTTGAGGGCTTCAGTAGCTCAGACATAGGCTAGGGGTTTATTACAGGAGTGGATAGTTGAGATTCTGTGGACTTCGTTGTGCAGGAGGTCAGACTAGACGATCATAATGGTCCCTTCTGACCTTAAAGTCTGTGCGTCTAAGAGCTCATTGCTACAGGATTTACAGGTTCTTCTCATTATGGACCCTAAACAAATCTATGGTTGGGAAGAGAAGAGGACCCTTATTTAATTGTGGTGTCTGTACTTGCCAAGAATGAATGTAAATAAGCAACTGTCTTCTGTGCTCTACCAAAAAGATCTGCACTTTGGACTAGGTGCTAATTAGGTATCTGACATCCATTGTCATATCACCACATGCTCTGCCTTTCTTTATAGGGATGGATCTAGGGCAAAAATTTCAAAAAGCTCCTAAGTCACTTGACAGGTTTCAGAGTAACAGCCGTGTTAGTCTGTATTCGCAAAAAGAAAAGGAGGACTTGTGGCACCTTAGAGACTAACCCATTTATTTGAGCATGAGCTTTCGCGAGCTACAGCTCACTTCATCTTGAGCTGTAGCTCACGAAAGCTCATGCTCAAATAAATTGGTTAGTCTCTAAGGTGCCACAAGTCCTCCTTTTCTTTTTAAGTCACTTGAGTGCTTTTGAAAACGTTACCCCTAGACTAACACAAGTGGTTCAGATTTCTAATGACCTTGGAGTTACATTAGAACCCTTGGAGTTACGAACACCAGAGTTACCAACTGACCAGTGAACCCCACACCTCATTTGAAATTGGAAGTACACAATTACGCAGCAGCAGAGACGAAAAAAGCAAATACAATATAGGACTGTGTTAAATGTAAACTACTAAAAAAATTAAGGGAAAGCAGAATTTTTCTTCTGCATAGTAAAGTTTCAAAGCTGTATTAAGTCGGTGTTCAGTTGTAAACTTTTGAAAGAACCACCATAATGTTTTGTTCAGAGTTACAAACATGTTAGAGTTACGAGCAACTTCTGCTCCCAAGGTGCTCATAACTCTGAGGTTCTACTGTACAAGTTCTGGATTTAATCAGAAAATTTTGTTTGAGAACATTTGATCTCCTCCCCTGTCGTCCCTGCACATCTCTCTGTTGAATCATATTGGTGCTTCCATAGTTCATTTGGTTAAACATCCTATGCTTATGAATATTTTTGGGGATAGGTCAAGTAGACTGATTAGACCTATGCCTTTTTGAAGCACATGATGGCCAATAGTATCTTCTTACATTTCAGTATGTGAAATAAACAAACAGTTTCATATGCCTCTCCCATTCTTTTTGTTTTGGAACTGGCACCCATTTCAGTATTAAACACTTAAGGGTTTATTTTAAAATAGGGTGGATAGCCACAAATTTTCTATTATTTTTTCCTCTGAACTAGGAAGGGAGGGCTTGGTGTTGCCTTGGGTAAGTTCATCAGTCTTTAACTGCTGGGGAAATGGGTTTGTGTTTTGGTAGTTTGTCCTAGTGCACATCTGAATATAATGCACAACTTCAGTACAACTTTGTCAGGTTCTGTTGGAGAGGCCCAGGACTTGGAATAGCAACAATTGTTATCGGCCAGGAGGGTGCTACATTGTGGGAATAGTTTACACAGTACCAGGGCCATGGTACCTGTAACTTAACTTTTTTCTAGAATCTCACTGATCTAGGAAAATAGGTGTATCACCTAATATCCTAAGAGATTAGTTGCTCTTAGGTTGCTTATTGCTGCTATAAGATGCTAAGTTACTCCACACTCTAGTCTCTCATAAAAAGTTGCTGAGATTTAGCTTTAGTTTGAGGGTAACACCTGGGAGAGATTGTTTGGATAATACTGTATATGCTGTTACTTTGCAGGTGAAATATGATCTCTTTGCAGCTCAAGCCATTCCTTGCAGTTACCATGTTTAATACTATTAAAGAAAGTGCTTATTACCACACTTTCTAATGTTTTCAGATGGAAATTATGCTAGCATTAGAAAAATTAAAATCTCTCCACAATGACCAGGAAGACACAATCTGAAGAAAATTTGTTGGAGGACAGGAAATTTTGTTAAGCTTACCAAAAAGCCAACCGCTATAGGAAATTCAAAGTTGAAGTTGACACTGGCATGATATGAGGGTGCGGTTTCAGCTGAATCAGTAAGGCTGTGACTGACAAAAGTATTACAGTTCTGTGCCTTTCTAAATTTAACCATGTAGATTCTGATTACCACCGTTTCTGAAGAACTTTTGGCTCAAAGTATCCATACGAAGTTTTAGTTATATACACTAACTGCAGAAACAAGAGCTACAAAATGTATCCGAGAAGGCAGAGAATCTCTAGTGGAATTCTGGCTTTTCATGTGAACTTCCTGTTTTAGGTAACGTTATGTATTTAAGTGTTTGTTGTTGCACTACAGGGTCATTTTAGCTATTGTCCTCTATGTAAATAAGGCCTCAGTGCCGCAAGCTTTATGCGGGCTCAGACTTGTGGGATTGATGTCAGTGGGTTGGATTAACTCTCAGGAGCAGGGTGTAAATCAGGGGTGGGCAAACTATAGCCCACCAGCCGTTTTAATCTGGCCCTCGAGCTCCTGCTAGGGAGTGGAGTCTGAGGCTGGCCCTGCTCTGGCACTCCAGTCGGGGAACAGGATTGGGGGCCACTCCATGTGGCTCCTGGAAGCAGCAGCATGGCCTTCCTGTTATACCAATAAAATAAAAACCAGCAGGATCTTATTAAAGGGGAAAAGGCAAAATGCCACATTTATTGTGAATACAGAAAGAATCATAGTAAGCAGTTATCAGAGTAGCAGCCATGTTAGTCTGTATTCGCAAAAAGAAAAGGAGTACTTGTGGCACGTTAGAGACTAACAAATTTATTTGAGCATAAGCTTTCGTGAGCTACAGCTCACTTCATCGGATACATGCTGTGGAAAGTATCGAAGATCTTTTTATACACACAAAGCATGAAAAAATGGGTATTTACCACTACAAAAGGTTTTCTCCCCCCCCCCCCCACTCTCCTGCTGGTAGCTTATCTAAAGTGATCACTCTCCTTACAATGTGTATGATGATCAAGGTGGGCCTAACACAATTAGCAGCTTGCAAGTTTCACAGACAGAGGGAGAGAAACAGTACCAAAAACCAAGAGACCTCTTAATTAGTAATACCCTGGAATTTAAACTATGGGGAATCAAACTCATTTGTGATTTTAATACAGAACTTCTTTAATATGATCCAACACTTCTCTGGCTCCTACACATAGGGGAAGCCAAGGGGCTCCGCTTTCCATGTTGCCCCTGCCCCAAGCGCCACCCCTTCAGCTCCCATTGGCCAGGAATCACAGCCAATGGGAGCTGCAGGGGCAGCATCTGTGGACGGGGCAGTGTGCAGAGCTGCCTGGCCATGCCTCCGTGTAGGAGCTGGAGAATAGACATGCTGTTGCTTCCGGGACCCGCTTGAGGTAAGCGCCGCCCAGAGCCTGCATCCCTGAGTCTCCCCCTCGCCAGTCTGTGCATATCTTCAGTATATCCCTCCCTCTGTTTGGGATATTCAGGAGGCATGTACATGCAAATAATGTTTCATGAGAATTTACCTGTTCTCACTATTATCAAGCATTCAGAAATTGGGAGATTGACTTAAATCATGAGATTTTAATCTCCTAATTCCATGAGCTGGGCCTTTAAGAAAAAGCAGAGTATTTTGAGGGGCTGGCAACACTGTGATGCTTATTCCTCCTCTATAATGTCAGGGTACTGTCCCTTACATTCTGCTGTAGGTGATTGTTGTGGAAATGACTGACAAGGAGGAAAACCTAGGAGCAGGTGACCTTGTTACAAAACAAAACATTGTGTCTTAAATGTCCCTAATGTCTGCAAATCTTGTGATTTGTAACAGAAGAAATATGTACTATAAAGAATATGTAGCATTACCAGATTTGTTTCTAACTACTCTTTTCAAGATTTTCTGTGAGCTGTCGGTGTATTTTCTTACCAGATAACTTTGCCAGAAAAATCCTATTTATTTATAAATAGAAGAAAACTACTTGTGAATTTATAGCCCGTCTCTTGTCCTTGCTACCAGTATCCAAAAAATAAGCTTCATGTTCATAGAAAGATGTTTATTTGCAAAATTAGATTTACAAAGATCCATTGCTAAGCTGCTTTATAAATATTAGTTTACTTTGTCTGTAATCTGACATTGTAAACAGATCAAAATTAAGGAAGGAAATGCTTTCAAATGCTAGAGAAATCCCAGGTTGTTTTTTTTCCACAGTGGCAGCTGTTGCTCCTATTTTTTATGGGGATTGTGAAGTTAATTCCAGTTTTATTTGCCAGTATATGTGATTACTGTAATGTTATCCTAGTGAGATGGACAGAGTTGAAGAAGAAATAGCTTGCCCATAATCATCTGGTTTCTTGGGGTATTGCAGACTAACCATTATCTGTTCAGAATCTAGACTGACTGTAGCACACAGTTTTGGTTCTTGGCATCAGGCTGAAGGCTAACATAGATCATGGGCCCCTTCTGAAAGGGGAAAACCTGTAGCCAGGTGACATCTGGTTATTGTCCTGCAATGTTCCCCAAACTACTGCAATGTGAGTGGTCATTCTAGAAAAGGTGTCCAATGAAAGTGTTGCTATCAGTAGGTAGTTTGGCATGGGGAGCAATGATTTCAGAAATAATCCCAGTACCTCTGCAGGTCAACTGGAGCTCCTAGCAAAGGCAAGTGAAAACACAAGAGAAATACTAAACAAACAGCTGAACTCCAGTTTATGTAGGGAGTGGGGAAATGCCTGTGTGGTGGTGGGGGGGGGGGTTAAGTATTTTGGGCAAATGCTGCAGAAGAGACACCAGTAAAGTTTCTAACAGGCTAGCTTTTATTAGAAGATGGCTTTGGAAAGCAGAGTTCTTTTAATTCTCTGGGTGAAGTATATGGCTTTCTTCTCAAGACCGTCACTAAGATTACAGGAAAAAATCTTCTTTGTTAAATATTTAACAGTTCTAGGGATTTCTGTTGTTAAATGGTGGTGTTATAACTTGCATTGCCACCAGATCCTATTGCTAGAGCTCTTGTCAACATACTGATTTGTTCACCCCAGCCACCTCAGTAGTTTTTTTTAATACCGTCAGTGGTTCTGATAAAGAAATAGACTCTTAATGCTTCTGTTTCATTGTACTGCAAGGGTCCTCATTTCACACCTGTGGATGGAGTAAAAAGATGCTAAAACCTGTCTGTTGCTTGTTGTACTTTATAGTTCAAGTTGTTCAAGAATTTCTATAGCAGGGGTTCTCAAACTGGGGGTCGTGAGGTTATTACCTGGGTGGTTGTGAGCTGTCAGCCTCCACCCGAAACCGTGCTTCCCCTCCAGCATTTATAATAGTGCTAAATATTTTTAAAAAGTGTTTTTAATTTATAAGGGGGGGTTGCCATCCAAGGTTTGATGTGTGAAAGGGGTCATCACTACAGACGTTGTTTGAGAACCACTTTGCTATAGGATTCTGTCACAAAGGCAACTAATTTCAAGAGCTGCCTTAAGCTCTGATTCTCTTCCAAGTTCTTCCTGGGCCCTCACTTATAGATGCATTTCTACTACACCATTCACTGATCATAATGATCAATATAATATCTGTTTATGATCACTAAAACTTGGTTGGATCGTCAGGCAGCTGAGACTTCCAAAACCCAGAACCGTGGGGAGAACAGTGATTACTTAATGTGTAAAGAGCTTGAGAGCCTTGGATGAAAAATACTGTCGAAGGGCAGGGTATAACTATTTTATAAATAGGCTTTTTGCATGTTCAGAAAGGGTCATTAGCCAGTTTATTTCTACAAGGCTCTCACACACAATGCAGGTTTATTTTTATCCAGGTATTTTCACTACATATACAAGACTTAGATTATGTGATCACTTTAAATGCAGTTCATATATATCTGCTTTAACAATGCATTATATGGTAATATCCTCTAATGCTGTGTGATTTATCCTTTAATATTACAAGGAGTGAAATACTGGAATAACCTGGGATGCCTAAGTCAGTGCTCTGTAGTTGTCAGTGACATTTCATTGCACAGGACTGTAAATCGAATGGAAATGGATAGTGCTGTGGTATGCCTTACTGCATTATATAGGCTTTTGTTATTGCATTAAAGAAAATAAAGCAGGTTCTTTATGGCCAAGGAAAGATGCTCAGTACTCTAGAGGCATCTCCTGGCAAATAATAATATGTTTACAGATGAATGAAGGGCCTTGGCCAGTGAGTTTCTTAGTTTATTGTTTAATGGCCAGAATGAGGCTAGTTGTACAGTGTTTCATTTTCTGGAAGTGAACCTGAGTTGGGTTATTATCATGTTACTTTTCTGTGTTTTATTAAAGAGATTTTACACTTCTGTTGGGTTAATGCTCCTTTAATTCATTTCGTGGCTGCTTTTAGTGATCATTAAGTCAGTTTTTGCTCCCGTTTGGAAGTAAAGTCATAAAGGGAGTCAAGTGGAAAAACCAAAGGAGGATGATACATGTGGTGCTCCGGACGCAACTTCCGTTCCTCTGCCTATTACATGAAACTTTATGGATTTTCCATATATTCTTGGAGGCATAGAGCAGCAGTTTACTGTGAGCAAAATTACATTGTTAGCTTGTTAGCTCTGTTCCAGTTCATGCTTTGTTGTTTTTGCAATCTCCAACAGCAATTTGCCTCCCCTCCGATTACCTATAGCAGTATCCTTTTGAAGATCCCAAAGTAGAGAGTTCAACATAAGTACCCATTCTTTCCTTCCAGATATTTGGGAGTCAACTTGAAGCTCCTGCTTACCTCAGGATTCCATATGATCTTTGGTGGATTTTACTTTTGATTTATCTCTAGACCATAATTTTAAGAGATTAGGATACAGATGAAAGGATACAAAAACCCTATTTTTCGATTTTAGTACAGTGGTTTGTTGACTCCTTTTCCTCCAAAGCTTCTCTGGAATTACTTTCCCTTGGACCTCAGATAACTGTTAATGACATGTGACCATGTTTACCTTAGCACCCTGAGGAAAGCAGTATTCTTGTAATGTCCTCTCTCCATTTTAAACCATGGCAGTGATCTCTGTCCAGACCTGTGACTGTTTCCAACTCTTGAAATTGTTTCCGGAGAACCTTCCTCCCTTGCAGTAGAAACATGGAAGATTCATAACAGGAATAAGTAAACTTCCTTAGCTTCCTGGTGATTATCACTAATGACTCCTCTGACTTTCTAAAACTTGAAATGCATCACTGTTTTACTATGTCCAGCCACCTCACTGGCTGCACATTGAGAGGTGATTTTTTTGTTTTTTTAAACTGTTAATGATTAAAGTCGTAAACAAGGCGTCTGTCTAGGAGGCAGGAGCTGTAGTACTTGCTATCGCATGAGCTCACAGCATCTGTATTTTCTGAACTGTTGCCATGAAGACTGAGAGCCTAACCATAAAGAATGGTATTGTTACATTGTGGCCTAGCAGGCCATTGATAATGTGGGTTGTGTTTTTTTTTTTTTTTTTTTTTTTTTTTGAGCCAGGACAACAGAAAGCAAAACTTGAAGAGACTTGAGAAACTCAGAGTTTTGTCCTCTGCTCTCCCCCTTCCCCCCAATAAAATGAGTTTGGCACTCCACTGTACTCTCCTTTGGCTACAGTTAACATGTGTTTTAACTAGTAGATATCTCTCTCCTTTGTATGTCTGATATTCCTCCTCTTCTCTCCTTCCAGCCACCAAAACCTCCCCACAACTATAGGAGTTTTAGAGGGGGCTCAAAGTCACCAGCATTTTTTGTCACCATGTTCTCTAGACCTGCTCAGAGTAAGCATAGTCTAGATGTCTAAAGTGGTAAAAATGCAATTGCCCTGTTAACATGAGCATTCCCACCTATGTCACCCCTGGTGGAGCAGCATCAAGACCAGTGTAAAAGGAGACTTGCTGACACAGCCTTGGTGGAGCAGACAACTACACTTTAATTCATTTGTTCACACATGTAATAGGGTGCCCCTCTTCAGCAGAGGGTGTCGGTTTAGTTGACAAACATTGAACTGCATTACCCCAGGGAGGAGGACATATTAGCACCTATTTTACAGAGGAGATGAATTGAGGTCACAGGTCACACAAATCAGCAGCACAACTGGGAACAGAGCCTGGGAGTCAGAATTGCTGACCCTGTTTTATTACAGCAGATTCCCTCCCCTCCCTTTAAATTATCACACACAGCTTCCTGGCTTCTTGACTCAGGCCCTGTTGTGCTTAGATGTGTCAGCCATGAGACCTGGCCAATCAGGCTGCAATACTGAGACATGGGTGAGGAGGGCTGAGTTGAGAATACGTTCAGCAAATGCCCTCCATGATGCAACAAAGAAGCAGATCGGCAGAGCCCCCTCCAACCAAGACACCGCCAGCTTCATGAGTGGTTCCCTGGATGGCGAATTCGGGTGGGATGGGCGCGACATCCCTTCACTGTGGTCCCATGCTCACAATGCCATGCGTCGCCTGGGGAAGCGCATCGGCTGCTGCTGGGAGTGGCGCAAGGAGCGGCAGGAGCTGGGAGTCCTGGTGCCACAGATCAGGTCTGATGACAACACCATCGTCACCCCAAGCGCCAGGGGCATGCTGGAGAGGACCCTGAAGGCAGCCATCCACTCGCTGTACATGGAAATCCTGAAGCGTAAACCGGACGAGGCTAAAGCCTTCGAACTGACCAGCAAGTGGGACGCCAGCAACCACTTCTTCGCCGGGGGTGGCTTCACCTGTTTCACCGACTGGCGGTTCATCCACCGTGCCCGGCTCAACTGCGTCCCATTCAACAGAGCCGTCCGCCACGGGAACCGAGACAAGTGTTACAGGAAGTGTGGCTACTCCGAGACCCTGCCCCATGTCCTGTGCAGCTGCAAGCCCCACTCCAGAGCCGGGCAGCTGCGCCACAACGCCATCCAGAACTGCCTAGCGAAAGCCATCGCACTGCGCCTGGGGGAGGTCGCTGTGAACTGCGCCATTCCTGGGACTGACAGCCAGTTGCAACCTGATGTGGTAGTCACTGACGAGGCCCAGAAAAAGATCATCCTTGTCGACATCACGATCTCCTTCGAGAACAGGATCCCGGCCTTCTGCGAAGCCTGAGCTCGTAAGCTGGAAAAATACACCCCTTTGGCCGACACCCTGAGAGCAAAGGGCTACAAGGTGCAGATGGATGCCCTGATCGTCGGAGTCCTGGGTGCTTGGGACCCCCGCAACGAGCGTGTGCTGCAGACCTGTGGGATCGGTCGACGCTACACACGGCTCATGCGACGCCTCATGGTCTCGGACACCATCTGATGGTCCAGGGACATCTACATTGAACACATCACCAGCCACCAACAGTACCAGGAGGTGTGAGCCGGTACAACATCGTGCATCCACTATGGGATAGGGACTGAGAGACTTTTTCCATTGGACCATATGAACTGGAACCATAAACTTACTGAACATTCGCAAAGAGAAAAGGAGTACTAGTGGCACCTTAGAGACTAACCAATTTATTTGAGCGTGAGCTACAGCTCACTTCATTGGATGCTCAAATAAATTGGTTAGTCTCTAAGGTGCCACTAGTATTCCTTTTTGCGAATACAGACTAACACAGCTGCTACTCTGAAACCTGTCACTGAACATTAAATCCCACCAAATGAGGGTAGAACCATCCCTATCATTGTATCCACTCATTATACTCCACACCTGAACATAGCCATTATATGGACGACATACCCCCATATCTCAATGTCTGTACTTTGACCGGTTAAACTTTCACCCCCAATCGGGGAGATTGCAGATTATGTATTCCTTACGCCACCCGTTCCTAAACCGAATTTCGCACCCTTTGATAATCTGTACCTTATTCCCTGATAACCAGAACCTTCTATGCTTAAACCCTGTACCATTTTCTTTTTACTTCAACATTATCCTAATAAAATTATTACTCTCCCTGACTTCTCTCCGTTTTAGATATTTCATTTAAGATGGTGGATAGTTTAAAGCCACACTGTCCAGAGTGGTAAGGCTAAAAATAGCATCTTCTGTTAAATGCTTTTCTTCATTCACGAATCCAGTTTCAGTGTCTTGTTCTCCCTTTGCCTCTCAATATCTCAGAAAATTTAACCTCTCCGGAGGGCTCCAGCCCAGGAGTAATCTTGTTGGCTAACCATTCCCTGGGAACATAGGGCTGTCATGAAAATGTTGAGGCAACTTCCTGTCATCATGTATTAAACGACTTCAATAACACTTGAAGCTGTGGACACAGTGTAAATGCAAGGAATGAAGTTCTGGCCCCATTGAAGGCAATGACACAACTCCTGTTGACTACAAAAGAGCCAGGATTTTGCTAAAGGTTTTTCATTGTAGTAGGTAATAAATTAAACACTGTTAACCTCATTTCTTGTGCAAAAACTTTTTTCTCCTGCAAAAGCAGATATGGAGCTAAATGTTTGTAAAATATTAAACATATCTGATTTATATTACTAATAATTCTGGGGTCTCCGCTTCGCTGGCTGTATTTTGAAAACATGGTAGACATAGTGTTGCCTCAACCAGTCTGATTTGCGTTTGAGAAGTACGTAGACAGCTCACTTTATAGGGTATGCTATATTTCTTTGTCATACTGAATCAAAGAACCATAGGGGTCGAAGGGATGCAAGGGTCATCTAGTCTAACCCCCTTGCAAGATGCAGGATTTGTTGTGTCTAAACCACCCAAGACAAATGGCTATCGAGCCTCTTTTTGAAAACCTCCAGTGAAGGAGCTTTCACAACTTCCCTAGGCAATTTGTTCTATTGTTCTACTGTTCTTTCAATTTGATTAAATCTCAGGAAAAACCTATCTGCTATACTGTAGTTTGAACCCATTGCTTCTTGTCCTGCCCTCTGTGGCAAGAGAACAACAAAAGAGACATGCATTTCAGCAACTTTCCCTACCTGAAAACGTTCTGAAAGGTTTTATTTGCAAGTTCTTTTCTGTGATTTATTAGGCTTAAATCAAATATGCACTTACTATGTTTGCTCTGGTGAGGAAGCAAACAGGAATACTGCTGTAGGCGTGGCCTGTGACTAAATCTTTCTAAATTATTTTTCTCTTTTTAGGACAGTGTTTGTCTTCATGACAGGCTTTGCATTAATAGTTTTGGCTGATTTCTCTGAAATCTTCTGTCTTACGTCTTTAGAAAAGCATAATGTGTACATGACCAATTCCATAATTCCATTCTATATCACTTTTGTCAGCAGGAGAGAAGTTCTCTGTGATACCTCAGTTAATGGCTGACTATAAGCACTTGGAATATTTCTTCATTCCTTACATGCCTAACAATAGATTTAAACAACAAACAAACCCTGTATTTATGCATGATAGTTGTTTTGGTGAGGTAGCCATCTGCAGGCATAAGTGAGAATTACTTTGTCACAGAGCTCCAGCCTGCATTGATGCCAATGATCAAAGTCTCAGCCAATCACCATGAAACAGTAAGCTAAAATGTACATCATAGTTATTTAAATATTTTTGCATCATCGAAACTTAAAATGGTTTAATAGAGGGGGAAAATATCATCTATCCCACACAATCTCTGCTCTATCTATGCAAAGAGGCGCTCTCTTACCCACTTGGCTAGTAGCTAATCTGTTTGTGTCCTTCATATAATAAATGCCTGCCAAGTAGGAAATACAGTATCTGGTTGGGCTCAGCATCTTTATGCTTTTTAGTACTGCACAGGACATCCACTGTTCAGGGAGCAATGACAGCTACAAAGTGTATTCAGTGCAAATGATGTTTCTTGTCAAACAGAGTAACCATGTCTTGATCATTGTAAATTCTCTTCTGTTTTTTTTTGTTTTTAAAGGAAAAGTGTCTTCAGTCAAGCCAGAGAAATCAGCTATCTTGGTGCTGAAAACTGTAGTTTTGGCATCCTCTAAACAGGTACATTTTGTGTTACAGTACATCACAACACACTCCTAACATAACTGCTGTGCCTCTTAATGACTTGTCAGTTTCTTTAATCTGTGGATCCTGGAGTTTCAAAAACTGAGTAGCTGTTTTAATTACTCCTCCCAGTGGCTTGAGGAGAGTGGTAGCGATATGCTTAGAATCCAATCAGGGAGACCACCAGGGCTGATAGGACTTGCCGCAGGTTTGTCAAACGGTGATCGTATGTTCTGTTCTGGATTTTGTTCTTTTCCCTATAAAGGATATGGGTTTAGATGGAAAGATGCTAGGGGATATGGGGCAGGGAGGAGCTGGGGAGGAATGTATGTGTGAGATTGGGTAATGCCAGTTCCCTTAAAGGGTTATTTGCCTGCTGCCCTAATCCAGATGCTCTGTGAGACACTTGTTGCAAACTTTACATAGTTGTGTATCCAGCCGATTGTTGCAGCATCTTTGTTGCAGAAAGCTGTATCTATCCCTAAAAGTAAATTTTTCAATACTCTGCACAGCGGTTTATTTGAACAACTACCTTTTGTGCTAATAGCAGTTAAACACTAAATCTTCATGCATTGTGCTCGGGCTGCACCCTACAATGCTGGAGCAGCCATCTGCTGACGTCCTACAAAATGCATCATCCAAAGATGCATTGTGACTGCACTTCAGGCATCTTTTAGTCAGAAAGGATTGTTACAATTTTCTAACTTTTGGATAATAGTATGACTATGATAGATATTGGGTCTTCTAGAGAACACCAAGGAGCAGCCTGAATTTAGCGTCACAAGGATAATTGATTGATCAGTATAAATGTTTAGGTCACATCTACAAATTTAGAATTTGTTGTCTCTGGAGCCTATAAGAATAGAGTGTAGAGACTTGTTGAAGGGCACAGTGCACAAACAGCCCCTTAATGTGAAACATGACAAAAAGGCCAACTTCTGTCTCTACAAGGTGTCTACATGGCCCCCTTGACCATTGTATCTGAATGCCTCACCACACTGTTGCAAGCAGGGAAACGTTGCTACCTGGGTTTTACAGACAGGAAACTGAGGCATGAAAAGACTCAGTAACTTTCCCAAGATCACACAAAAGAGTCTGGTAGAGCAGGAAGTCAAAACAAGGTTTCGCAAATCCCACGCTAGTGCCCTAACCCCTGCACCATCCTTCCCCTTATTGTTCCATAGAAAATGAAAAATGATGGTTCATAAAACAGTAATATTTTCCCATACCTGACTGCTTGCTTGCTTAAGTCATCTAGTCCATACCCAAGAGACAATGCAGGATTGTTGAACCCTTTCTCGTGCTTTGTACAGTCTAGTGTTAAAATCTCTGTTTATGGGGTGATTTCTCTGGCAGATTGTTCAACAGGCTACTGGATTGTGCTTTCAGATTATTTTCCTGTTCAGCCTAAATTTTCCACTGTATTTTATCCCATTGTGCTTGGTTGTGACCCCTGGGGGTTGTATCCTCCTAAATTCCTCTTCCTCCTTGATGTTCATGTGTCCCCTTTGCCTTCCACGCATTTTTTTCATCGCTTAGCCAAGCTTTGTAGTGCTCCCTCAGAAGCCAATCTATCCATTCTCTGGTGGGTTTTTGTTGGGAAATACAGGGAAGACTGTTTTCAAATACTAAATATTTGATTTGCCTTTCTTGATGTGTACCCGCTTCAAATATTTCTATATAGATTACTCGTTCATGGTCACTTTCTCAAGCAATGAATGTTTTTATCCCTTGGATCATAAAGTAGTGATATGGTGACTTAAAATACTGTTAAGGTTATTAAGTAAAATTGACCTGCCTTGTGGGTGATTCCTCTTTAAACCTGTCCCCTTCATTCAGGTGACCTATTGTCATACATTCTTTCTTTCTTCCAAACTAAGTCCTCATGGAACTGAAAGCCAAACATAAACTAGAAATCAAACAGATTGAGCTTGTCAGCAAGGAAGTTGGAGAGGCACTTTCACAAAACAGTTTGCTGGTTCTGACTTGCACATTTCAATACTTTTTAAGAGAACAATGCCATCGGTGGGGACAAGCACACTGTCTGTTCCTGCCACTGGTAATAGATTCTGGCTTAAGACTTCTTGAATTGCCACAAGAGGGCAGTGTGTCCATGAGACTTGTGCTTTGCAGCATACAGGAAAGCTTCTGTTTAGTGCTTTTAAACTAGCAGAATCAGTCATTTGCCAATTATCTAAGAAAGATCATTGGTCCCTGGATATGTTAGCAGGCATTTGCTCACTAAAATGAGGCCCAAGTGATGGTTGTACCAACTAAGTTTGGTTAGAGCTGTCCACGTTTGTATGACTGGCAATTCCCCCTGCTTTCTCCAAATGGTAGCAGAAATGGAGTAACTTCCTGTTGCTGTGTATTAACAACCAAAATGTCCCCCTAACCTGCTTCACTTCAAGGGCAGAATGTAAATCAACACTTTTTTCTTTTTTGTTTTCCCCCCTCCATTTCTCTATTGGCCACCTACTGTGCTAGAACTGATTTTGCTGTGCAGAAAATGTATCCCATGCAGCATTCACAGAATTGGAGGAGAGTGCCCTCCTGTGAGCCATAATGAAATGCTTGATTGAGTCAAAGCATAATGAAACTAAAAAAATGTAATGAAAACATTCATGGATTAATTTTCTGTTAATCACTGCATGTTGCATTAGTATCGGCTTGTCTGGCTCAGAGGTTAACATATTGTTAACTGGTAATCTCCCTAGTAGGTGCTAATTTTATAATTCCAAATGAGAAGTATATTTCAATGTATAGACACTGTCTGTGTTAAACCCCTGCACAATGAAATAAAAATTACGTATTCACTAGAGTGGTGAGTTTGGGCGGGGGGGCTCATACGCTTTCTGTAGCTTAGATTCCTACCTCTGCTGTGTGGCGTTTTTTTCCCCCTCTTGAATTTATTCCTGAAGTAGGGCACATGTTTGAAATGTCACTGCTAGATTTGGCTTCTGTTTTCAGGATGCATTTAAGAGAACCCTTTTGTTCCATTCATCTCTCCTAGATGAATAACCAGTGCTTCATCAATGGACTCATTCAGAGCGCTCTGTACTATGAGTAGGTCTTTAAAATATAACTTTTTTTTTTTTTTTTTTTTAAATTCTGGTGATTCTTGTCCTCTTCCTGGAGTTAAATGAAGATTGCTCTGTTGCTGACCTAGATCCAGCAGAAATTATGTTGCCCTGTTCCAGTTATCACTGTTGTATCTGGAGTATTATGTGTTCCCAAGATTCATTAAGGCATTTATCTAGTTTCCTTATTAATTGACTCTCTGAAATAGCTCATTGACTTCAGATCAGTCTCTAGAATTTAGGGCACCTGAATAATATGAAAGCACATTGAAATGAAACCTCAGAAGCCCTGTCCTGGGAGAAACATGCAAATCTAATACAATACTGTTAACCTTGTTTCCATGTCTTTCCCTATTTGCTAAAGTTATTGTTTTTTCCTTCTCAATCTCTCTTGTAATCCCTCAATTCTATATTAAAGACTGAATTTTTAGTTTCTCTAATGATGGACTAAGGTCCATTCTGAAAGTATAGCTTGGGAAGGGAGGAGCGCCTTACTTTAGGCATAGTTTGATAATGGTTTGGAGGCAAAACAGACTTACCTCTGGTTCATTAATTTCATTACAGGAACCTGTGTGCCTTTCCATTTGGCCTAATATTTGCCAGTCTTAGTCTGGAGTGGTCACAATGCAGAGCACTGTATATACAGCCAGTCATTAGATGAGATCTAAAACCTGACCACTTGTAAGTAAAGATCACATGGTGCTTTAAGAATTGTTAACTTCATTGTCCCATCTAGGTTTCAGCCCTGGAATTTACAGTGTATCTTTTAAAAAGAAAAGGAGGACTTGTGGCACCTTAGAGACTAACACATTTATTTGAGCATGAGCTTTCATGAGCTACAGCTCTCCATCAGATGCATGATCACGAAAGCTTATGCTCAAATTTATTAGTCTCTAAGGTGCCACAAGTCCTCCTTTTCTTTCTGAAGTATGTATTATGAATAAAATTTTAATTTAAATCTCATCCATTACACAGCAGACATTTTTTCACTCTATTAATGAAAAGCTAAATAGACATAAAATTAAGTAGTTGAAAACGCACTCTGAGCTTGAACGTGTGCCAAATACAATGGTGAGTTAAACACTTTGTTTATGATGGAAATTGCAAAAGACCTTAGACTGAAGCTATTTTGCCAAATAGTGGACTGTCTTACTGTTTTATAACCTGGGCATGTTTTTAGTGTGTTTCTATCTTCTCTCCTCCCCACAACCCACTTTTCCCCTAAAACGGGAAAGAAAAAGGTTGCTTTTGATGATGATGTTAGAGACTGAAAAGATCTGGAAATCATCTAGTACATCTCTTAGCCAAGGAAAGGAGTATTGCTGTAACACACTTCTTCCCCTAGTTAGTTTTCCAACCAATTTGAGGAAACTGGCATCCCTGTTAATGTTTCCGAAAATAGTTTTCAGCGTTACCAGTGAAACATAAGTTCTGTTCTGTTCTTTCCATGGATGCTGTGCTCTCCTGAGTGATCTGCAGTGTTAGCTATTTAAAGCCTTGGGAAAGAGCGTAACAAGATATTATTAAGCAGGGTATATAACTCCAAGTATTTACCATGGAATTAGCTTGTCTTGTTTCTTTAAAGAATGAACTCTTGCAGATAGAATGTGGCTGTCTGCAGGGTTTATTATGTGTAAACTTTTTTCCCTGTTGCTCATTAATAGAAAGACACAGCCTAGGAGCATGGTTTCATGGTTGTATGCTGTCTCTCATTCTCAGTATCTCAGAATGCTTTACAAAGAAACTACTAAGATACTAGCAGTGAAATGACTGAGTAAGCAAATGTGGTTGCCATCATGTGCTTGCCTTGAACATCAGAGAGGGTGGTCTTTCTGAAGGGGTATGCTGGCTATCTCTTTTTTTTCACCTCTTCTCCTTTCTGCAGGAGCTCCAGGCTACTTAAATCCCTCTTTCCCCATAGCTATTCAGTCTCCGGGCAACTTCTTTATAGCTTCTGTTACCTGTTACTCTGTGCACCTTCCCACTAGGACCCCTGTTGGAACCACTATGCATGCAGAGATCCCTTTCTCCTAGATGCAGGGAGCACAGGCTCATCAGGCTGCTCTCCCTGTCTTCCAGCAGCTGCCCTATTTAGAATGTTTCCCACTGGCTTGCTGAGAAGCCCACAAGCAGCTGAGTGAGTCTACAGAAGCAGGTGTGACTGGAGCTTAGTAGCATGTTTCTTGGTGGTTTTGGTTCCTGCAGATTTCCATTTCTGAATATTGATCCCTTGATGTATGGATTACTACAAAGCAGTAGAAGAGGAGAGAGAAGGCCGCCTTTTTGTTTTCCTCAATCCCTAAGCCTTCCGTTTTCAGGAATCCGTTATCGTCCGAGCCAGTTCCCAGAACAAGCTTCCTAACAACTTCACAAATGGCAACTTGCTCTAGGATCTGACGCGTGCAGAATGGCTGTGGCAGCTGCTGCTTACTGAGAATTCTGGGTCACACGCTTGGCTTTGGAAAATGTGAAGACTTCTGGGGATGAGGAGAGATTCAAAAGTTGCTGCTCTTTTGGGGAATGTGGCGGTGGGCGGTTCAGCTCCCCTGTAATCAGGGTAAGCGCACTAGCCACGCAGTGTTGGCTGCCCGTCCAAACCTGTCTGACACTGCTGATTTTAATCGACTGGGCTGCTTAGAAAAGGGACATGATTTGTAACTTGGTTGGCCCCTAGATTGCTATCCACTACATACCAGGATTAAAAAGGCACTACATACCAGGATTAAAAAGAGCATTCTTACTGTCCAATTAAGACAATTGTACATGGAATATCTCTCCTGAGCAACTACTCCTTCAGTAATGCATCCCCCGCCTTTAGGCTTACGTAATGCTGATGTAACCATGGAGTACAAAGTCCTGGTATGGGCCTTGGGCTAGTGACCTTCTAGCCTAGAAGTGAATATTCCAAGGTGAGCCATACTGACATCCAAATGGTTACCTCACATACAAAATTGCAGTATTACCGTGAATCAAAATCATGTGAGAATGTGTCCTGGTGTCTGAGTCAATTAATTACTATTAGTGGTGCTTTAATTAGCCTATTGGTACACTATGTAACATGTCCCTAAGTTACTTGATTAGTGATGTAGCAAGTGAATCCTATTTGCAACTAACAAGTAAACCTCTTGCCATCTGACATCTTCATCTTCCCTGAGCTGGTAACTGTTACATCTCAATGCCTGCAGCATTGTCCAGTGGCTGGAGCACTAGGGAGACCTAAGTTCCATTTCCTGCTGTGAACTTGGGGAAGTTACTTCACCCCTGTTTCCCCTCCACTCTGTCTATTGTAAATTCTTTGGGGGCACGTACTGTGCCTAGTGCAGTGGGGCTTTGATTTGGATTGGTACTTGATGCGATTGTGGTGCAAATAATAAACTGATTCACCATCTGTGCAAATGGCCGTTGTATACAATCTGAATTTGCATTAAAACATAAGCACTAAAACTTCAATTCATAATACTGCTGTCGAGCTGTTTTGCTGTTGTGAAACAAGCTGTCCTGCCACGGGGCTGGGTGGAGTGCCTGTAGCTGGAGTCAGTGCAAAGGATATATTACCAATTTCGCATGGTCAAAAAGCATGTCAGCCCTATTTTCCCCTCCCCTCCAATTGTGAGATGTAAAAATAAAAGGGGATGGTGGGAGGTTTTTTTTCCTGTTGGCCTTTTTGGTCTTTTAGGTTACGTTCAGGCCCATTTTCAAGCTTTTTTTTGAATCCACAAGGGCTAGAAACTTAAACCAAACCCCCAAGATTCTTTCATCACAAGATTCCAGAAGGCTGAGGCTTTAAAAAATAAATAAATGGCAAATATTGAGGCTTAACAAAATCCCAAGATAAAAATCAATAAAATCGCAAGACTTTGCAACAGAGATCTCCTGCTAATCTCCCTCCCAAGAGCTCTCGTAATGTGGCATTAGGGGTCTTTCAAAGCCTACTGGTAACAAGTGAAAGATGGAATGTCTATTCCATGCATTCAGTGTGAGGGCTGTGATAAGCAGTGACTGCTGCAGTTCATATACTGGTGGTCCATTTGCCTTCCTGCCTCCCTTTCACCAGCTAAGAAATGATGAGAACAACCAACATAGCCTGACGAACTAAAGCAGGAGTGCACCCAATGCAGTTCATCCTCTTCGCTCTGGGATTTTTGTTTTTTCCTGCAGGGATATTGGCAATAAACAGGATTTCTTGCTGTCATTTATTCTGTTCTCAATCAGCTTGGTCACATTGCATGATGTCTTGTGCTTTTTTTACCTTTGCACTGGGAGTGATGGTGTGGGGAGGGAGGGAGCAGTTTTTGTTTCAGCAATCCGAGGTCAGGCTTGTTTTCTCTCTGAGCAGGAACAGGCTAGCCCCGGGAGTGGAATTCTGCAAGCCCTGTAAACAAAAGGCTTATTTCTGTGGAAAACCCCAAAGGTGGCGCTCTGCTTATCAGGAAGATTTGAAGAGGGGTTAGTATTTCTGAGAATTGTTCCAAATTATGCTAACTCTCACCCCTAGATTTTTGTGTAGGCTTTTGGACTGAATATGCATGAAGATCACAGCAGCCACACATGTTATTAATCAGCCCTGTGTTTAGTATCTGACAGTGCTTGCACTGTTTACAAGCCAGTGAGCGAGCTTTTATTTAGAGTAAACAAAATAGCAGTTTGTGACTCTTAAGGCCCACTTACAAGAATTTGACTTTGCTAGATGTGTTACCTGGTTGAAGTATCTTGAAAGGACATATGAAGCTAGTAGTCCAAACATATGATTTGCCAGCTGATTGTAGGCATGTGCTGCCTTCCCTCTTCCTCATGAATAATGAATATAACCTCTATACTGGGGAGCCCAGTGGCTTCAGTCACGTTTGGGACCCCACAGTGCTAGCTGCTGTATAAATGGTACCAGCCCTGAAGAGCTCACAATCTAAGGGACTAATTTTAAACCCTTACAAAAGCATTTGAAAATATTGCCAAGAATCTGACCCTGTTCCTTTTTAAACTACAATAGGGAAATATTAACCAAATCTTTCCACTGCCCCTCTTCTCTCAATATGGCTTGCTGCAATTGATATGTAATAAGAGGTTTAACATTTTTTGGAAGGCTCTGGATTTTGGAAATGTATTTTCTGGGACTGGAAACTGGAGCTAGAGCAGCTGATTTAAAACCCTTAACATGCCACTTGGTGTATGGGGGAGGTTGTTACAGTTGAACTATTCCCTACATTGAGCCAGCTGGTCCAATAAGTGAATCCATACCACAATTGCATCTGCCTGCTTTGCCCTTCCTGTGTAAACTTTGGGGTCATCTCCCTTCTGCCAGCCAAAGATTTCTGAATAGCTTATGCATCTGCTGTTCACTAGATTAGTGGAAAGTAAGTAACAATTATACTTATCCAAAAGATGGACTGCAGAAAGGAACAGCCTCTGAAATTGCTCTAGGGCTTTTGTAATAAGCTGGCCTAGTACTCCATTATGGTGGAGAACATGGACCTGGTGATTGTAAAATAAATGAGCTTTATAACTGTTAAAAGATTACGGGTGCCTGTTGGAATCTTAAGAGTTTTGTGAGCTGGGTAATGCTGTTCATTCTGATGTGCGCTCCTTATGCCTGAACTGTTCATCAGCCTTGGGGTAAGGTACGTTTCTTTTCAAAATGGCACGTTAAGGAAGCTCTGATGATCACTGATAGAAGAGTAAACCTTAGGTGAACACTCGTTTATATCACTTCAGTTTTTCCATTAATTAGGTGTAAACATTTTAGGAAGTTGGTGTTTGGTGTTCATAACTTGAATGCAAACATATGTGCTTTATTTAACATACCTGCAGAGGGGGGTACAGTGCTTGTTCACATTCACTTGTTGAAATTTCAAAAAAGTCACTGCACAGGGAGCCTCACATCTCTTGTTATGGTCACATCCCATGCGGGGACCAGTTGGTTCTACTCAGCACAGCTTCATCTAGCCAAAAGGTAGATGTGTTCCGCTGAGAGAGTTAAGTCGTCCAATAAACCAACCCTTGCGCTTCCTTCTGCAGTTTGAAAATTGTGGTTGACTCCTTCAGCAGCTTGCTATTTATCACTTCACTATTTATCACCTCTTACTGAACACCAGAAGCATTTAAACAACTGTGCATACTTTTCAGGGTCCAAGTAACTTACTATTTAAATCTGTTTGCAGATTAGAAGCCCCTAATGTTCTCTGCTATTCCATGGCATGGTAAAACTGCATGCAGTAGTTCTGAGCCAGCTTTGAAATGGATGCTAATTTTTTCATTTCAATCTCCTCAGGAAAAGCTGAAAAGCAGTGCCTTGCTGTGGCCCTATATTACCGTGAACCAAACTCTGTGGTACAGTTATAAAAGATTGGGTAGGTTGGGAGCCTAGTGAGAGTTTTCTAGGAATCCAGGTATTGAATTATGATATTGTCCCTCTGGTGCTTTGTTCTTGGAGGGATGGCTGAAGTCTGTATCTCTGCTGACTGAGCTGCTTTGACTGTTATCACTTCAAATGTATTGTGCTGTTGGACTGGGCCTTAGAGAGATGGTAGTTTGGTTTTTGCTTAGGGAAGTGGCGGTTCATAGTAGTGGGCTGCTTAAAAGCTTTGCAGTTTGGGGTGGGCAGTACAAGTGAACTCTGACTCTAGTATAGCCTGAGAGTTAAGAGAGTAAGTTCTTTGACTTCATGTTGTACAGAGACATTAACTAGTAAGAGCTGGCAGGACATCTGGGAAAGCAGTTCATGCCCTTCCCTTATGAAACAACAACAACCACCCACTAGTTATTTCATAGAAATAGCCTAAGTACATAGTTGCTTATTGATATACTAGTTTACTGTAGTTTAAACTAACACCCTCTCTCCCTTTATAGTGATTTTAATTAAAGTTTAATTAAAGGTGTGTTTAGGTCTGCAGCCCTCGGTACTGGATGTTGAAATTGCCTCTCTAATGGTAATGCACAATGATTAGTAGATAGCACTGTCTTCAAGAACTTGTTTCTCAACATCCTAAATGGGTGAAGACACTTCTTGAGTCTCTGATCTTTAACTTGGTCTTTCCTGGAAGTAGAGGCAGTGCAGAGGTAGCAGGCAGCTCCTGCATAGTTGAATTAGTGTGCTGTGTTACACAACCCATTGCCTCTGTCACTCTCTCTCCTTGGCTTTGACGTAAGTGCTCACCTGACATTGCGAAGGAAGCTTCTTGAAACTCAATCGTTGGTGCATATTCATAGCTGAGATTTGAACTTGCATCAAATCAAGCAAGTCCTTGTTGCTTCAGTGAGAATCTGATGCACCAGCCAGCTCAAACGTTGCCATCTGTTCTGAAGAAGGAAGAATGAGGGGAATTCTAACCACCTGTTCTCCCCCTGCTAGCATTACTCTGGTTAATTCTTCGGAGGGTCACTGAGTCCAAGGTTGCCTCAGAAAGGAACGCATGGCCAATGTTACAGAAAGTTTAATTGAGTAAGAAATGTGGGTACAAGTGGAGCACATGAAAGTGACAAGATGGTGTCTTGACCTTGTACTCTGAAGAATGTCTAGGTCCCCAGTGGTGGTCCAAAAACAAGGCTTTTGAGAGGAGCCAATGTAATATCTTAACTACTGCCGTTTGCCCTTTACCTACAATAGCTGTCCTGGTGGTAGCATTCAGTTATATCCCATCTCTCTGCTGGATCTCCCAGTCTCTGTGACCCTGATCTCTACAAGCAAGCTTTTTGTGTTGTGACATGACCTTTGTCTCAGCTTTGTCTAAAGCCTAATTGGCCTTGCTTAGTACTTAGTGGTTTGGGGCCTGATTTCCTGAGTCTGCCTCTTCTCCTGTCATAGGTTACACCGTTATCAGTGGCGGTGCTGAGCTGGAATTCCTTCTCTAAAAGGGCAGAGGAGCTGTCTGTAACAATGAGAACCCTCTGTTCTAAACTTGCTCTCCTGACCCCTGAGTCATCCAGAACCTGGTTTTGTTAATCTTTCAGGTCTAATGCAAGGTTCTTTTTGAGGAAGGCATGGTCTGAGGACTGGAGTTCTTTCTGGGGCTTGAGGATTTTATGTTTACTTTGCACATAAACAGATTTTCCTGCAATGAATAATTAAGTGTCCAGAGAACAGGAAGGGGAACCTATTGATCATTGACATACATGCAAATGTGCCTATTAATAGCAAAAAGGTGACTGCATTTAATTCTAAAGGAGCTTTTCTACAAGCTCACAAACAGTACTAAACTGTTACAGTAGTTCTCTGAACAATTATCAAAGTCTCAAGTTTTTCTCTTCATCCCTACTTTAACTTAGAATTCAAGCAAGCAAAAGGGGAGGTAATACATATTATTTAGGCACATGCAAAGTTCTTTGCTATTCCTAAGTATCTGTAGTGATAGCTGGCAGTTTTGCCTGTGATAAAGAACTTGCAGCAATTACTATTGCATCACAAAATGACATTTGATTAGAACACTTCCCTCCAGCCAGAGTACAGAAGGTATGTCGCATTGACCAAGGTTTAAATAAATCGGAGGAAAATATTGGTGAAAGGAGCCAGGCACTCATGGGCCCAGATCCCAGTAGAGAGATAAGCATAAGTGACATGTTTTTCACTCCACAAAACAGTTTTGTTTGTGTTCAAACAGTAAGTGGGGGAAACAAGCTGACTTAGATTTCAGCTCAGCTGGATTCTTGGAATTTATCCAGAACACACACACATCACCTTTGTGTTTAGTGCAGTAAGCAGGGTTGACCGGAAAAAGATTGAGCAATGTCTTACTGGTAAGCAGGAAGTCTCTTCCTGAGGAGAGTCGGAAGGTGATGCAGGAGGGGAGCTTCTACATATAAAAACTAATTGTGCCTTTAATGCTTCCTCTCTGACTTTTAATGTTCTGTTAAAATACAAGTTGCTTCCAGGCCTAGAACGTCTTTTGTCCTTGCTGCTTGAGAAAGTTAGACTTGCCACCAGAGCTGTTTTTAGCCATCGTGACTAAAGATACTAAGGGGCTTCAATGTAAAAGCGCTTTTGTGTAGAATTCCCCTATCAGCATTATGTGGGTGCAAATTCTTCTATTATTTGTTTGGATTCCCTTGTAATGGGGGCGGGACAGTGTCGGTGCTTCACCGAGCCTGATGATGGTGCACAAATAACTTAATCAGCCATTGAATGTGATCAGCTAACCAGACTGCAGAGAATTTGTGAGCAGATTGCTATTTCTAACTGAACTCACTCATCCAGTAGTTGAAATTGGAGATGACTGATTTGATGTTTCAGATGCTGCCAAGTCAGACTGAGCATCACAAGAACACAGCTTGACCTCTAGGGCATGCACGTACATTATGTATTTTTTTTAAAAAAAATCCCTTGCCAATGTTTTTCTGGCATATTCAACAGGAGCCCTGATCAGAAATACTTAAACATTCAAATGAATCAACATGTACCTCGGTATACAAACTTCATATTCGTTGTGAACAAGCTGTTTTCATTGTTGTAATAAACAAGGCCCTACATTCACTTTGGTTGAAGTACGACTACAATAAAATCACTGTGTAAATAGGGCAAAATATATTGCCCCAGTTTGTAACATCTAATAATGCATTAAATGGATGATGCATTAAGTGACTGAAGCCTGTGAATTCCAGTTCATTTTACAAAGTGAATCATAACTTTGAGCTCACAAACATTGACACCTGCTGTGCCGCAGGAAAGCTGGAAGAGGTTTATTGTTACCTGGATGACAAACAGGGGGACTCTCTAATCTTTCAAACCTCTGAGTGGCTATTTAGCTGTATTCTAGATTGCATTGGCACTAAGGTTTTGTCTGCTTGCAGTTGAAGGTGCTTCAGCATGCAGGTGTGCTGTCCGCTCTAGCATTGCCAGCCTTTTAGTCATGTTCTGAGCAGTTCTTGACTCTTGTGTCTACTGCTTGACTTTTCCAGCATCCTTCAAGCTGGGATTGCTGCTGACTTGAGACAGCACTGTTGGCTCATGTGGAATTGTGCAACAGTGATCACGCTGATTGATTAGGGATCAAGCTGGATAGGCTCCAAAGGATGTTCATCCCTCTTAGCCAGAAGTCTTACTTCACGGGGTGTAAAAGAGCTCTATGCTTCCATGCAGGAGCAAAGGGAGATGGGGAATTCTTCAATACTGGAGGTTTGGAGCCTTGGTAGTCTTTTTTTTTTTTTTTTTAAATGGTCCTTTTGCTAATCTTTTTGTGGATGAGTATAGTCATTTTGATCCATCCAGGATACCACAGCATCCATCCGAGGTTGCTTTCTGCCTTTTTTTCCCTCTCAGTGCTTGTAAATGTGCATTGCCGGCTGCCGCTCTCAAAATGTGCCCTGCATATTGGATCTTTTTTACTAAGATGTCTAAGTAACACTTACAGAGTTCAATCGTCTCCAGTGCTTTTGGGGAATTACTGTAACTGGGTAGCAGGGACACTTTAAAAAAAAAAATCAATCTAATCCAGTCCTCTTTGGAACCTGGTATTTGATTAACCAGTAGTACTGGAACAGCAGCTATTGAGCACAGTGACTTTCAGCTTTAGTGTTGCAGGATTCATTACTCTGCACTAGACTACATGAGACGAACTGGAAATACCAGACCTTCCCCATCACTTTTAATTAAGCAGAATGGCTGCAGCTGAGGCAGCACCTCAATAAATGATTTAAGTGCTGAGCTTCTCTGAACATCGATGGTATCGCACTTAAGTCTCTCTGGGAAGTGTCTAGCAAAGCAAACTGCCATTTGTTCCATTGTTCTCCTCCAGTTGAGCATGGCATTAGCACCATATATTCTGTCAAAATTATTAAACCACCAATTCCAATCTTCTGTGTACACATTCAGCGTTAAAGTATTGTCTTGTTGTGCTGACTAATCCTGAAATAAGCAAACTCCAATTAATATAATGAAGCACTGTTGTAATTAAAATCCCATGCCTTTTATATAAGGTGGAATAACAAGTTATGTATCAGTAACATTGTTGAATCCTCCTGTAATTTGGTATGATGGTGGTGGTCTGGGATCACTCTACTCAATTTTACAGCCTCTGCAGTCTCACTCAAGCTCTTCAGACTCTGACATGGCTTTTCTTGCAGAGAGTTTTCCCTCTTCAAAATAAAATCTTTCTTGTGTTTTTAACTCTTAAACTGGAACAGTGTCTACAGCTGCAATTTATTCCTGGTGCTAAACTACCAATGAGAATTCATTACATTGAGAGACTGGCAGAACTAGGTGAGTGAATTTGCAGCCACTTTAAAGGAGATAAGAGATTAAGCATTGGGCTCACACTATATAGATTCCCTGGAGTCAGTTGAATCCCGACAGGATAGACTTGGGCTGTCTATCCCCCTGAAGTAGATCAGCTGAGTTTCATGCAGTCCTGTCCTGTGTGGATCTCTCCACCAAGACCCAAGAGGCTCTGTCTATTTTGTGTGGGTGCTGAAGATTCCCTGGGACTCAGCATGTCAAGTATCCAGGCCAAAATCATCTCTCCTCCCCCCGGCCCACATACCCACAGCTGCAGTACTGTACATCTAGATGTCATGACCTTTCATTGGTGTTTGCCTGTACAAATAAAGTGCTGAGATCCCTTTGGGGATGATAGGCTCTATGTAAATGTCAAATACTACTACTCTGGGGGCCACCTAATATGGAATTTGTGGCTATTAAGAGTTCTACAGCAGGGTAACTGACTGCAATGTGCAAGTGGAACTCCAGTAGTGTCCTGTTCCTTTCGTTATGGGCTAAGGTGTGCTCTCTTGTTTGGATCAATGTTTTAATACTTTGCATTTAACTAGATAGCTCCTTCTATATAGGAGTCACAAAGGACTTTTCAGATATTACTTAAGCCTGGCATTAGCTCTGAAAGAGGCAAGTGTTCCCCCTTCTTACTGAGGCACAAGTGAAGGGACTTATGTAAGCTTAGACAGGGAACCTGTGGGAGAGCAGGGAATAGAGACTAGCTTTCCCAGTCCTATCCCTTAAGCAGACTGGTTTGCTTTTAATCAGCAATGTAGTGTTGGGGTAACCCACTGGTATCCTCTGAGCACCAGTCCACTTTTCTTGTAGGTACGTCCAATGAAACTGAAGCATTTGAGAAATTCATGCATGAAACATGCAGAGCACCATAAAATCGTTTGTAAGGTGTTCAGAGTCCATAGAGCTACATGAGATGGACCATAAAATGTACCACGGGGGAGAATTTCAAAGACACACATGGCAGCCAGGCACCCAGGTTTCTCTCGTGCCTTTGAAAATTTCCTGTCTTTACACACAACTCCTTTAGGTAGGAAAGAAGGAAAAGGCAGCTGCATGCAGTGTACCTATTTGATCTGCAGATGTCGCTGTTAAACCACTTTACTGGTTTCAGGGGTAGAAATGCTGCTCTTTTGAATTCAAAAACTATTGATACCGGCATTTTATCTAACCTTAAGTAAAGTATGCAAGCTTTTAAAAAAATATAAACCTAACCTGCTTTTGACTTGAGGTGCAAATTGCATCAGATGTTGCCACTGTGCACTGAATCTAATTGGCATGTGTGGGAGTTGCTTTATAACTGTTTGGATGCCAGAATGAATATGAATGAAGCAATATATTTAGACTTAAATTTTCAATAAAATGAGGAAGCCACCAGGTGGCAGTTCTTTGTTCTGGTGCATCTCAGCTGTTGTGGTGTTTCTGGCCCACAGATTCCAGAATCCCATGGACTGAACACCACAGTCTAGACTAACTGACAGACAGAATTCCTCTCCTGTTAGGTAAGCAAGGAGTAGACACCAATTATGCAGATTCTCAGCCATAGTCTTCCTTTTTAAATTTACATTTTTCAAACTGTCTAAATAAGGAAGCTGCCTTCTCATACAGTGAAATTCAGACCCAGAAACTAGAGTAGCTCGCAGCTGCACTGCCTTTGTGGGTTGGTTATGTTTTAAAGGTGTCTTAGTCACTGCATGCTGGGCATTTTTGCTCTTGGTGTTGAGTGTCTGCTGAGAAGGAGGTGGGATTGAAAAATGGGTAGCAATATAATACAGCAATTAGTTTAAGAAAACCCTCTTAGCTAATGGATTTTATGTAATGCTGATTAGCTGTGCAGTGATGCTGAAGTATACATAGGGATGCTATTAAATACTAAAGCGTTATTCACATACTTGATAATGAATAGACATAGTATTGTTTGTGCTCTTCTATACTAATACTGGGAGTGACTCAGGAATAGTGTGCAGAGCTTTTTACATCTAGGCTACTGAGTCTGTACTGAGAAAATCTTCAGTTAGTATTTGACTATTCTGTGGCCTCTGTGAAATGAGTTTCTTTGTGTGTGTGTGTGTGTGGGGAACCTATTGCAGTTGATTAGTCTAGAGTAACCACGAACACTTAATTCACTTATTTGCTCTTGAGCAGGGGTGGGCAAACTACGGCCCACGGGCAGGATTCGGCTCGCCAGCCATTTTAATCAGGCCCTCGAGCTCCCACTGGGGAGCGGGGACTGGGGCTTGCCCTGCTCCAGTCATGGAGCAGGGTTGCGGGCTGCACCACATGGCTCCCAGAAGCAGCAGTATTTGCCCTCTCCCCCCCCTGCACTCCAGCCAGGGAGCAGGATCAGGGGACACTCCACACGGCTCTCGGAAGCAGCGGCATGGTCCTTCTCTGGCTCCTATGCACAGGGACGGCCAGGGGGCTCCACTTTGCATGCTGCCCCAGCCCCAAGTGCCACCCCCGCAGCTCCCATTGGCCAGGAATTGCAGCCAATGGGAGCTGCAGGGGCAGTGTCTGTGGACGGAGCAGCGTGGAGAGCCGTCTGGCCCTGTGTTTGTGTAGGAGCCAGAGAAGGACAATGCTGCTGCTTCTGGGAGCTGCTTGAAGTAAACACCGCCTGAAGCCTGCACCCCTGAGCCTCCCCTCACGCCCCAACCCCCTCCTCAGCCAGATCCCCCTCCAAACCCCTCGATCCCAGCCTGGAACACCCTCCTGCACCCCAAACCTCTCATCCCTAGCCTCACCCCAGAGTCCGCACCCCCAGCCAGAGCCTGCACCCCTTCCCACACCCCAGCCCTCTGCCTCAGCCCTAATCCCCCTCTCGTCCTCTGAACCCCTTGGTCCCAGCCCGGAGCCCCCTCCTACACCCAGGAGCCCTCACCCCCGCCCCAGACCAGAGCCCCCTCCTGCACCCTGAACTTCTCATTTCTGTCTCCACCCTGGAATCCACACCCCCAACCAGAGCCCTCACCCCCTCCCTCCTCCCAACCCCAATTATGTGAGTATTCATGGCCCACCATACAATTTCTATTCCTGGATGTGGCCCTTGGGCCAAAAAGTTTGCCTATCCCGCTCTAGAGGAATAAAATTGGCCCCCTAGGGCTGAGCCGCTCTGAGTATTTCTGTTCTTGTACGTGGAAATCTATCACGCCACTTAGTTCGTTCACCACACTTCTCCAGCACTCATTTTTAAACTTTCTGCCTCACTTGTCCCCTGTAGCGCATTCCCTATGTCTGCTCTTTGATTAAATCTTAATATTTCCTCATAAATTGAATCCTTCAGATGTTTGCCTTTTTTATCTAAGGAAGTTTTTCTTGCAGTACAAAGACTGTTATGTGCGTTGTCTAGTTCGGTGATTTTCAACCTTTTTTTCTCGTGACCCCATTGAAGAAACTTGTTGATGCTCCCGACCTAACAGAGTGGGGGATGAGGGCTTTGGGGTGCAGGAGGGGATCAGGGCTGGGACAGAGGGTTGGGGTGCAGGGCTGAGGTCAGGAATGAGGGTCAGGGCTCTGGGCTAGGGATGCAGGAAGGGGCTCTGGGTTTGGGGGGGCTCAGGGTTGGGGCGCAGGCTTACCTCGGGCAGCTCCCAGTCAGCGATGTAGTGGGGGTGCTAAGGCAGGCTTTCTGCCTCCCTTGGCACCGCGGACCGCGCTGCGCCCCAGAAGCAGCCAGCAGCAGGTCCGCCTCCTAGGCAGAGGTGCGCAAGCAGTGTCCGAGAAGGTAGGGACTAGCCTGCCTTAGCTGGGCAGCACTGCCGACGGGACTCTTAACAGCCTGGGCAGCAGTGCTGACCAGAGCCGCCACCACCCAGTGCCTCATGTTCTGTGACCCGCTACGGGGTTGCGACCCACCTTTTGAAAACCACTGATTTAGTTAACTGTTAGATGGATCTCTCTATGCCACTCTCTTAAAAGTCAACATCATTGAATCTAAAAGTTTATGCCACACTTGTGTGGTATAGAGGTGCAGCACCTGCTTAAGCGTCAGAACCGAAACCTGATCGTTCCCATAGAAATTACTCCCAACTCTTGCTGAAGACCTTACAGCATTAACTTGATACAGTGAGCTGGAATGAGAGATAAGTGGAGATTTAATAAAACATTGCTTAACTGGTCAGTATTTGGCAGCTCTCCAACAAGGTGAAATGGTTGCTGCCATGTGATGATCAAGTCTCTTCCCAAGAAAAGATTGGGAAGAGTCTTGTAAACATATTAGATTCGCTATAGGTATGTGGAGCTCTCTTGGCCGCCTCTGCACCTAGGGGTCACAGGTATATGCTGGTCGCTTCTGGGAGCTGCGTGGAGCCAGGGCAGGCAGGGAGCCTGCCTTAGCCCTGCTGTGCCACTGACCGGACTTTTAACAGCCCCGTCAGTGGTGCTGACCAGAGCTGCTGGGCATTCTGGATGCCTGGCAACCCTAATCTCGGGTATACCACTATCTTATTTAGCCTTCCAAAATACCGTGTGGGAAGGATGTCTTTCAGTAGTCTGTAGCACTAAAACCCTGAAACAAGTAATGTGTGTGATATTGCTTATTAAATAAAGTGCCCCTGTTACACCCATGACTCGGAACACAATTTCTAATCACTCTGTGGTGCTGGCTTCCTAACATGACTGACATCTGCAGACACGACTGACATAAGTACTCTGTAAACTCTGCACACAGTAAAATATTTGTCCTATTCTAGACCTGTTATATAAACCATCTTCAGCTCATATTTTAATTTGCAAGTGTGTTTAATGTCTCCTCTTTGAGATCAAAGATAATGTGAGGGGATGAGCTGTCTGCTGAGTCAGTCTTTACTGCCTCTTGTTTTTGCCCTCCAGCCCTCCTACACACTCCACCTGCATGCTGGTCTAACCTTTAGCAGCTGAAATCTTGATGTGGTTTTTCTCTGTGCAATGGGTAACAGTCAAGTAATCTTTGTTTTCCTTTTGCCTAAACGATCATCCTCCCACCGCAAATACAGTTTGGTTTTTTTCACAAGGAGAAATGGCTTGCGCGCTTTTTTTTTTTTTGGAGGGGCTGCTGCCGATGGAGAGAAGAGTGTTCCTACTAACACGTGAGCAGTTAGCCTTCCGGGGTGTGTCTGTGTTGGCAAACAGCCAGAATAATCCAAACACATCTTTCCTTTGAAACATCTAAACTCCTTGCAAATGTGGATGCATTTATATTCCAGAGGCAACCTAATTACCAGGCTGATACTTCACTATCCTACAACATAATGTGCAGAGCTTACAGAATTGGGTCAGTGTTATCTAATGGACTTCAAGATAACTTAGCTCAGTAATACTAGGAGAGTCCTAGATCACTCTGGAATACATTTGATTTCCACTTTTCCTGTGGAACATTAATAGCAACTCATTTCTTACTTGCTTGAAATGATGTGTTGTGTGATGTTGGATGTACATATCTGAATTGTCCAAAAAATAAACGATCGGTCTGTTGGCATTGCTTCCAACACCACCATGCAGCTAGTACGCTGTTGAGTTGGCCTATATTAAAACAGATTTGATTTTTTTTTGTCCAAATGCCAATAAATTCCTTAATTCTTGTGGCATCGGAGTTCTCTAAAACCTGGTCCATGTTTGTATTGTGCAAAATGCAGACTTCAGGCGTAAACTAAGCCCATCGTTGCAAAGAGGGTTAGGAAACATGGCTGAGTTGCTCTCTTTCACCTAGTTTACAGTCCTGTCTGAACTTGTAGTCAAGACAAGAAGACTTGTAAATTTTTGGTCTGTTTTAAAATGCAAATCTTCGGTGAGGTTTTGCTGGTGGATTTAACTGAATAATCTAGCCATTGCACTGTTTTTATATTTGTCCTAGTAATACCTGGTGTGAAAGCGCCCTATCAAATGTCATACTCTTATTTTTGTTTAAGTTGTAAACGGTAGTGCATAGAATACTCGAGTTTGACAGGGCCGCTTGCTTACATTCTCTAGGTGTTTGATTTCTCTAAATATAGATGCATGTAAAAATGCTTCAGCAGTGTTAACTTTGCATATTTTCAGTCTGTCTCAGATCTGTGTTCAGGGTGCATTATACAGCCTTCCCTCCAGCCCCCCCCCCCCCACCACTCCTGTCTCTACGCACTTGCATTCCACAACCCTTAGAATAGTATTCCTCCTTTCCTCTACACTGGATCATTTGTTTAGGATCTGTTTAAATTTTGAATCCTAGGAACGGTCTCCAAATCACTTAAACTACCAGACACCTTTGTTAGTTACATTCAAACTTTTTTCCCTGTGGCATTTTAAGTCTCCTTCCTACTTACTAAAAAAAAAAAGTTGATTTTTGGCAACTTTAAGTTGCTTGTTGCTATAGTTCAGTGTGTGGAATTAATTTTGAATCCCAAAATACCATCTGATTAAGTGCTGTTGCAGTTTGTTTATTAGGCATCCAGCTCTTTCAGTTAAAGGTCTCAAGGGAAAGTTACTTTTTTTTATGACCGATGGCAGCTTTGACTGGAGAAATCAACCATGTCTTGAATTTTTCCTCCTCATATTGTGTATACAAGACCTCATGCATGAGCTCTTCTTTCCTCTGAGAAGAACTTTGCTTCACAGCCAGTCCTAACCAGAGGAACTCACTATATTATTATTACATGCCTTGTAGCTGTGGAAGGTCACAAGAAAGGTGTGTGCAAGACCAGCTCTGTGATTAACACTTCACAGAAATTGTTTGAACAGTAGGCTTTTAAATCTCTGGGGCTCCTCAGTTTTCCACCAAGGACCAGTGTTTATCATTGCTGATAACTTGGGAGAAAAAAGTTGTCCTCTGGTACACATGTTGCTCTGAGGCCATATAAGTCCGAACAAATGCAACTCCTCTCCTGATTCAAAAGATTTCAGTACATCCTGTTCTGCCAGTCTTCCTTGATGTTCCTCCCAACATGCTGGTTTTTATTTTTTCAGTGGGTTTGAAGATTGATTTGTTTTTGTTTTTTAGTAGTTTATGTATTCAGTAGAAGCAAACTTTGTATTTTACCTCTCTCTTTGGGTGAGATAAGCCATTTGGTTCTGACTTTCTTTAATTGCATTTTCTAGCATTTCTCATTCTGAAGGACACCAAGTGGTCTACAAAATTAACTAATAAATGCAGCAGGTGTCTAATACAGCACAGCAACTCTCCTCTGTGACTTTAAATTGTCACAGGCGCCTTGAGCCCAAGGTGCGTACGCTTTTTTTTGGATCTAAACTGGGTAAAACACTGCACAACAGTTCACAGCAGGAGGTCAGTACAATGAGGCTTCAGAGAGCCATAATTACTTGAGCCGGAGCTTGACCAGCTCACTGGTGTTAACACCTTCTGCTCCTCTAAAAAGCACGAGGAGATGTTTTTAACGAGGGGGGTCACACACTTGGTCGCTTGTTGTTAGCCGAGCTCCTTGCACACTCCATTTCCCACCGCAAAAGCTCCCTGGGGTGCCACCTTCCCAACCCCCTCTTTTTCAGGGACTCCCTGCAACTCCCCAGTCTCCCCCAGCTAGGGGCTCTGTTTGCCCCTCATTCCCTCTCCTCCCCACAGTCTACTAAGGACCATTATGCCAGCCAGAGTGACACACCAGGGTCTCCCATTCTCTGCCATACCAGCACCATTGCAGAGGCTCTGTGGGGACTAGCTTATGGGGGGGAATGGGGGCACAATTTCCCCCATCAGGTGTTGTGTTCCCCATTCTCCCTCCATGCCAGAGCGCGCTCTGCTCCCTGTTCACACCTTCCCTCCCTCTTCTGTGCCCTATTCCCTCATCCCCATACCAGGGTCCCATATTCCAGCCCAATATGATGGTATATATGCATGCCCCCATTGCTCTTCGTTCAGAGTACCAACATGTTACACTCTGTTGGGAGGATGAGCAGGGATGAGATGAGGTATTGTTGTTGTGGAAGGTGTTCATGGGGCCATCAACCAGGTGTTTGATCTATAGACAGCTACAGAGGTGCTTGAGGCTCTGTGGCTGTGCTAAAGAGTTTGTTGCGACTTCATGTGTTCCTGATTGCCCCCATCCCCTTCTGTTTTTTCAGTTTTTCCCCAAAATCAAGAGGATTCTGGCCATTGATTCCTAGAATGTTTCCTGAAACTTTGGAATTGACTGACCTTCAAAAGTTACCGAGTTACAGACAGAGAAATGCTGTCAAGCAGACTATAAAGTCTCTGCAAGCTCAACCCATTCTCACAAGTAATCAGGACCCCTCTATTGAAGAAAGATGGCATTTCCTCAGTGTCGTTAATCCCTTGAGTGCCATGCTGGTCCTGATTCTGAGGAAGTAGTGCCTCCCACATGAGTGATGCTTCCTGCAGCACCTCACTTTCCTTGAAGGCTGCTTTGCCATGATCTACCTGGATCACAGCACTTGGTAGATTCCAACAGATTTCTGGCCATTAATAAACAAAGGTTGGTCAGAGTCTGGCTGCAGCCATGTTGATGACCTGTATCAGAGACTCTTGTGCCCCTTTACAAAAAGCAAAAATCCCCAGGTTTTGCCTGCTTTTCCTTTTCCTGTTAATTAGGGCAGTGGTTCTGCATTTATGAATGGCACATAGCAGAGACAAGAAGCGTAACCCCCTCACTACCTCCCAACTCCCATCAAAGTGAATGGTGGGTGTAGCGCTGAGAACTGATCCTCAGAGGTGCTGGTTTGGATAAATATTTCTGCAAATTGTCCTCAGAAATGCTGACTAAAGTCACTTCATTAGAGAGCCTCTGACACAGAATGCAGAAAACTTAGCAACAGGAGCAGTAATCAGATCATCCAAGATATTTCCTTAAGTGTTGGTGGGGCTGCAGAACACTGCCAGCATGAGAGGTCCGTACTGCCAGTAATTCCCCCTCCTTTTTCCTTTCTCTGTGGCAGTAAAGACTTGGTTTACGTGAAATCCACACCCTTGGCAGTAAGGTTTGTGTGGAGATTGCTGAGATGTCTGCAAGATGCAGATTCTGTAACTGTCATGTCTACAAACTCAAGAATAACACCAGGATTTTGCAAAACAAAAATGTTTTATCAAAGGGTGCATGTCACCCACCATGTAGCCATTCAGAGCAGCAACAGAAGTAGCTTTTCAGACAGCCCTAAAACAAAGGACATGATTCCTGAGAACCTTTGAGGCAGCGTCTTTTAACACCCCTTTTGTTATCCTCAATATAAAGAAGCCTAGGATCACTTACATTGCAGAAGCAAAGGACTGTAAAAGCAAACTAAGGTATGCTTCTGTACTACTTAACTCTGTCTTTCACTAGTTGAGAAAAATGTCTCTAACAGTTCTTCTGATTGTAGGACAACCTAGCATCCAAGCAACTATCCCTTGAGCTCCAAAGAAATACATTTTTTTCTTTTACTGTTGAATCGTGTTGAGTACAAACCAGATGCAAGAACCAAAGGCACCAAAACGTAATTTACTTTGTTTAATGATTCTGGGATGAGGTTGATGTGAGCTTTGGGAAGTTTAGTTCTGCTTTGAATTCAGTGTTTCTAACCCCTCTTGGGATCTGGAGCTATGGGAGATTGGGCTCATCCCTTAGGCCACTACACAAAGGGATCTCACAAAACTGGGTGACTGGGCAACAAAATGGCAGATGAAATTCAATGTGGATAAGTGCAAAGAAATGCACATTGGAAAACATAATCCCAACTACCTACACACACACACACACACACACACACACACACACACACAAAGATCTGGTGTTACTGTGAATAGTTCTCTGAAAACATCTGCTCAATTTACAGCAGCAGTCAAAAAAGCTAGTCATGTTAGGAGCCGTTAGGAAAGGGATAGATAACGACAGAAAATATCATAGTACCACTATGTAAATCCATAGTACATGCACACCTTGAATACTGCTTGCAGTTCTTGTCACCCAATCTCAAAAAAGGGCATATTAGAATCGGAAAAAGTACAGCGAAGGGCAACAGAAATGATGAGGGGAATGGAAGAGCTTCCGTATGAGGAGAGATTCAAAAGACTGGGACTGTTCAGCTTAGAAGAGACGACTAAAGGGGGGAGATGATTTTATAGACATCTATAAAAATTGATTGGGGTGGAGAGAGTGAATAAGGACATGTTGTTTACCCCTTCACATAGCACAAGAACCAGGGGTCACCCAATGAAATTTACAGGCAGCAGGTTTAAAATAAATGTAGGGAGGTACTTGTCTGCTCTTATACTGGTATGTAGTGTATGTGTAACTGTGCACCGCAGTGAAAGGCGGGCTGTGTCCCCACTGCAGTGCAAGGCTCTGGCAGCAATGGGGAGGCTGCAGAGAAATGCTCTGCCAGTTCCCTGCTCCTGGAGTCTTTCCCTGTAGTGAGGAAAGGGGTCCTGCTGCTGGAGCTATGCTCCTAAAAATAGCAGTGTAGACATGGGAGGTGCTTCTTAGGCACGTAGAGAGCCGTGTAGAGTATATACAGTAGGTTCTGCTGTATCTCTACTCGCATAAGCAGGGCCTTAGCATCTAAACAGCTGTTTCCCCTTGCTAGGTGGGTGTACGGTGTCTGTACTCTACATGCTGGAACAGTTGTAGACCTGCTTTTCTATTGTAAGACCTTTCAGGCAGAGACCCATCTTCTGTGTGTGTGTTCTGTGAAGCACTTAGCACAACTGAACACTAATCAAAAATCTGTGTTATGGGGAAATCGGCAGACACAAAACCAGATGCTGGAAGGGTACTGAATTCCAGTGTTAAGGGTGTTTGTATTACACTGTTGGACTCTGTATGGGAAATCCATGCAGTGCATTTATTTGTACGTGGGAATGTTTTCAAAGCTGGCATTTTTCTGGTGGGATCATTGCCTTCTAGAACCTCCCAGAAGTGACGCCTTCCATCAGTCTATCCTTTTAATATGTGCAGGCCATCTACTCACCTCTTCAAATGAGTTTACACCTTTCTGTTTTCACTAGCTTTGGAAAATGGCCCTTCTTTCCCACAGGAAGGTGCTAAATTTGACAGTTCTCTTTTCACTGTAGCCATTTCCCAGCCCCTTACCATCATGAACTTTGCATCTGGAAAATGCATTAATGGGAAAGGGTTTACCCCCAGACTAAAACTAGCATAACCCTTGGCTAAAAGGGCCACTTCCAATCTATGTTATAAACAATCGTCTTTGCAGATTTTGGCTTCGTGTAGCACTTCAGTAGTGGGGTATCTTTAAAATGGTTACCAGTGTGCAGTGTAGACGTACTCTTCTTTTGGCAGTGTGTAGAGTACGTACACTAAACCGCCCCTCTTCCCCTCCACCCCTCCCCAGAAAAGGTGTGTATATATAGCAGTGTAGACACTGAGGCGCTGCTTTGGTGACTAGAGTAAGGACATTCCTAAACCTTGTGGGGATGTACCTCCGTATGGACCACACTCTGCCAAGCAGTGCCTCCCCCCTGCAGTGTAGCATCGTGCTGCAGGGGTCTTTCCCTGCCACAGAGGAAGATTCCTGCAGTGGGGAAAGACTGGCAGCAGGAAAGGTTACATACCGCAGTGTGGAACAACCAGCTTTTCGCTATGGCATGCAGCTACAGGTATCCTACACCCTGTTGTTAGCAGTATGCAGTGTAGACATAGAGTAAAAGACCTTCTCCATGGCCTTGTCTACACCACTTTTGAGGGAAATTGCCCATCATTGTGCCCCCACTGCTGCAGTTCCAGTAGCAATGACTAGGGAGGCCTTAAGCAGCCACCAGCATTTAACCACCATACTCACCAGACCTCTTCTGAGCGGGGTTAAATGATGTGCTGGTTATGAACACCTGTGCCTTGGCTATGCTATCACTCCTGACATGCCTTCTGCCAGTGGGGGGGTTGTAACAATGGGAGACTTCAACAAAGAAGTTTAGCATACAATTCTAGAGATCAGGCAGCTAGCAAAGTTGTGATGCAAGAGATTTTATGCGCAGAACTTCTGAAGGAGCAAAACTTTCTACAGTGAGTCTTGAGCTAGCACTCTTCCTTTAATGTGAAGCAACAAACTTTTGCTGCAATGTAAACATTTGGCCAGCGTGGCTTATTTTGTGAATGAGAAACACAAGATTTGACGTGTGCCAAAACATCTGAGTGTAAACCATGAGTCTCCTGGACTCTAAGAATGAATTCCAGGGGTGGAGCCTAATGTCACCACCGGTGGTGAAATGAATTTCTTTTACACCACCTACCGTAACACTCTATGGACTGAAAATACATTCAATGTTTTCAGTTTGAGGGGGAGCAAGTGTCTCCTCACAGTTCTTGCCTGGCTTCTGTTTTAGTTGCCTTTATGGAACATCCTTTCAGGGGAAGAGGATGCATAATTCAGAGAAAATATGGATTCTTTTTGTTAATCTCTGTGCTGTTAATTTGGCCTGTTGGGGTGGAGGGAAGAGAGCGTGTGGGTGGGGGTGGGGGTTTGCCAATTTCAATCATAGATACAACCATCTTGAGGAAGTATGGTTAACTGGCAAACTCTGATTCGATGTACATATATGAACAGGTGTTGAGCAGTCTAAAATTCCAGTGGTCTAGGAAGTGCAGTTGTGGAGGACTCGCCAGCATGATCACATGGCAAGCATTCTTAGAGAATGGGAGATAGAAATAGAAATGTACAGTACAGAACGAATATTGCTCAGTACACACAAACCTTCTGAAACAGAAGATAAACTTCTTATCTAGACATTTATAGGCACATCACTGCAGCTAAGGCCAGCCTCTGGTCTGTGTACTCTAGCCTCCTTACATCTGTCAGGCTAGCTATTGTTACCCTGAATGTGCCAATCGGGCCCTCCTGGTAAGAGCAGCCCCACAGAGCAGAACCTCTATGGCTATGAATTTGTGATTAGCCATTTGGGACATACAGAAAAATAGAATTGTCTAACCCTTTCTCCTCCCTCTTTTTGGTAGTTAAGTGACACCAATCTCTTAAGTGACTCAGTCATAATACCGATGCTCACTGTGCTGTCACTCACTAATTCTGGCTTATGCCCTCTCTTTTCAAGGTGCGGGTGTACAGAGCTGGGCTGGAGGAGCACACACAGATAGGCTTCTCAGGCAGTGGAGTGCTACTCTGAGTTTCTGGCAAGCTTGGGAATTGAAGACGAAATGCTGCCTGTCCTTATGATAGCTGAGAATATGCCACAACTGTCTTGGTTGAAAACTGTTCCACTGTGCAATTATCTTTGCTGTCAGTTTTTCCTAATCAAAGCAAATTTTACCCTGTTTGAACTTCGGCCAGTTGCTTCTGGCTTTAAAATTGGATCCAATGCTAATAGTTAGTTTTCCTTTCAGGTATTAGAGTATCCCTTCACCATGCTTTGGTCCACTGTGTTTAAAAGAAATAAGCTTACTGTTCGGTCTTTCCCACTAGGTAATGCCAGCAGCCTCTTCTCAGTACTCATAAAGTATGACATCTGTTCTCCAGAAATGCACTACTTGAGCTTTGCTTTCCACTGATGTCCCCTTTGTGCTGTCTAGTTCTTTCCTTTTAACAAGGAGGTAAGAAATTTAACAAGTAATAGAACTAATAAGGTTTGTGCATGATACAGTTCAGCTAATGTTATCTTTGTTTTAACCCTCATCCCTCTCTTCCTTTGTTACCTTGTTCTTAGTTTAGAATTACATTGTAAAGGTTCTTTTCAGGGCTTCACTTCTGTTGGAGTGGTATTGCTCTGAGCATGCTTTGTCTTAATACTTGGCAGTTGAATGGGCAGAGGATACCCAGGGATGGAGCTAATCAAGCACAGTAGTTGTCGTCCCCCCCCCCCCTTTTTAAACTTTTTTTCCTCCAGCTATTTCAGTAGCTAAATTAACATGTTGACAGCACTAAAATGCTAAGTTCATGCTTACAAGATTCTGTCTGCTGCTGGTCCCCATTCTCTGAAGAGTACACACCTGAGCAAAACTTGTAGCACTGAGCATCTCTGTGATTTGCAGAGACTGTCTTAATGCAAAAGAAGCCCATTGAATTTTTTTTTAGCCTGTGGCTTGTAAATAAATAAGCCACAAAGCTCTGTTTGTTGGAAAGATTATCCCTGTCCAGACCCAGAGCCTTGCAATAGTTTGTCTCCTGTCGCTCTTTCCTTTTGGTTCCTCTCCATAACCTTGGGTGCCTTCACCGTGTCTCGTGTCCTTCCAGCGACATTATGTGGTTATTTTCTAGACTGGGGGTTTTTTTTGGTTTTTTTTTGCATTCAGCATTGCTCTTGGGTCTTTGGGGGTGGAAAATCTTTCGGGTTTTCAAAAAGATGTTCAAGTCTATTCCCATCAGTGGTAACTCTGGGAACTGCAGGTACAAAAGGATTAATGGCAAACAAATATAGTACATGTGCAGTCCCAAGTGGAGCAAAAATATTCGGCATCACAGCCACTGCTGAACAGTTCAGAGCCAGGCCTGTATACATTGGCTGCTGTTCTCAGCTTAGCACCAACAAATAAAGCAAATGGATGGGCTTCCAAGAAGGGCCTGAGAAATGGCTTTCTGCTGTGGCCTGTTGCTTTTGCTGCTGACAAATGAAGTGCTAAGCATGTGACATCTGGATAACCATAGTCCTGTGCCAGTGTGTTCACATCTGCTCACAACCCAGTGGGTGTGAGGGAGAATAAATAAAATTCTTATTTCAACAAGGGCAGGTGCTGTTTTTGCCTTTTAATCAGCCTGAATGTAAGTTAGTTACACTAGTTCTGGTGGCAAGTTCCGAACTTAAGTGCAGCTTTTCTTCTAGTACTGCAAAAAGGCGCAGCTGATGTGTGTCCTCGCTTCCTGAAGGACTCTGAAGGCAGCTTTCCAGGAACCCAGATAGAGCGTGATGTTTGTTATATGCTCTCCAAACGTTGCCCTACTGTCTGCAGATTGGCATGCAAGAAATAGAACTACAGTGTACTGCTGAATGGTCAACTACAAACTAACTTACCTAAAATTTATAGGTCAGGCCTATTGAGGAAGGGGAGAAAATCATTTGCATTTGATTGCATGTTTTGGCACTGGTGTACCAGAAAGTACAAGGTTCTTTTCTGGTACTTGTATGAGTGGGGTGGCGGGGGGGGAGAGAAGAATTCCGATCATTTTGGGTAGGCAGAAGTGGTGCATGATCACCTTTTGGCTTTCCCAATACTGTGCTATGTGCTTTCACTTAAATCAGCCAAACAGATTCAAGGCTGCAAAGTTTTGCTTCTAGGTTTTTAATGTGAGGAGCTAGTGGATCATTAAGGCTGAGCAGCAGTAAGGGACTAGATAAAGCATTTTTGTTCTTGTTCATATAGATGGGCTTGCCTTCATAAATCCAGTCACTGTCTATGCAACAAGACAAGTCCATAGGGTATATTTTGGGAGCAGACTGCTGACCTAATCTGAACACACCTTTGTGTTTCTCAGGCTTGGAGCCAAACTAGCACCTTCCACATAAGGCAGGAGTCAGCTGGAAAGTTGCTTAGCACAGCCCCTTGTTGGGGTAGGCAAGAGTGGCTAATGACACCCAACACCTCATTTGTTCGTTTCTGGTAACGAGTTCCCCACATTGTTAGCAGGGCCATAAATTCGCAGAGGAGCTCAATTTACCAAAATCATGGAGTTATTTTGTAACAGAGAGAGAGATTTATTCTCCTGCCAGAGTCTGCAAAGAGAAATATGCATTAATGTAAGCTCATCGAGGCTGGGATCGTCTGTTGCTCTTTGTTAGACTTAGCACACTGGGGTCCCAATCCTGATGGGGTCTCTAGTTGTTCCCACAATCCAAGTGATAAAGTTTATAATTAGTCTGCTGCTGGGTTTTTTAAGTTTATCCATTTACACTAAGTTAAAGTCTCAGCTGTGCACACTTTCAAACAAGCGGTTAAGTTTCTGGATTTACAGCCCATCTCTCCAGTTAATTGCATGGATGAAAATTGTCCTGACCTTGGTCGGTCTGTCACAAAACTGCAAATCGGCTGTGGACTTCTTTGCATTCCTTGCTGCTGTGGGAGCTATAAAGGTCCTAGGGAGACTGTTTTCAGAGTAGCAGCCGGGTTAGTCTGTATTCGCAAAAAGAAAAGGACTACTTGTGGCACCTTACAGACTAACAAATTTATTTGAGCATAAGCTTTCGTGAGCTACAGCTCACTTCATTGGATGCAAAGCATAGTCCAGTCCTTTATACACTGCAAGCGCAAACTGGGTTTTATCTATGTCCAAAGCAGTGGTTCTCAACCCGTGGGCTGCATGCGGCCTAGTAAGCGCACAGCATGCTTTTGCATATCTTCCATGCTCCTTGCTACCTTTTTGTTAAGTTTTTGCCCCTTCCCTCATAGAACTCTTCTTTCAGGTATACTCCTTGCAACCCCCAATCAGAATAAATGTTTTAAAACTGTCAGGGCTAAATAAACTAGTGTTCGCAGACTTAGTGAAGTAACTTCCTGCAGTGATGCTATATGTGATCCTTCTTCACTAATCTGTGTATAAGATTTTTTTTGACTATTTCATGAGTAATGTTAATGCTATACAAAATATGGCTTTGCTGTAGAAGCAAAGCTTGTTGGGTTAGCAGTTGCTCATTGTGAACTGCCTGGCTATACTACAGCCCTACTCACAGCGTTGTGTGCCTGCAAAGGAAGACTTCCGTTCTGTCCTTGGTCAGAACACAGTCTGCTCTGCAGCTGTCTCTCTTCTGTACCAAAATAGACACGTTGTACTTCTCATTCAAAGTGGGTCATTCTGTCTGTCTGATTTACTAGAGGGACTCAAACACTTACAGCTCTGGAACATCTCTGGTCAAAAAGACACAGATCTATAAACCACATTAAAAACTGCCTGCACTGTATTGTCCAGTAGCTTAGAGAGGTGGCAGCTTCATTAAGAATCTGAATGTGTAAACACAGCTTGTGGCTGACTTTGATCATGCTAGTAGCCCCATTGAGCAAAATTACATGTGTGCTTAAGTGTTTGTGGGATTAAGCGGTAGGGTTGCTTCCAACTTAATTAAGAGCCACTTTTAAACTGTTTTTAAGAATATGCACGCAATGGCTTTGCACAGACTTAATCTATTTTTGTAAACAGATTTTTGCTAAATTGGTGCAAATTGTATAGAGACAACCTGCTACATTATTCTAGCTAGAAACTTGGACTCCCCATTGCACCTTATACAGTAACAATATTGGACTTTTGTAAGGTACAAATAACACCCCTTGTTCCACCACACACAGGACAAAGTCAGCCCAGTAAGTGTTAGATTAGAAGGCTAATTTTCTGTTACTAGGTCAAGCTTTCAACCTACTGACTCCTCAAAATTGGATGAAAGCCTTTTTTTTTTTTGGTGAGTGTTCTACTTTTCTTAGCTGTTCTGTTTTTACTAGCTGTTCTGTTACGAATAAGTGACTTTTCCTTCCCCTGGAAAAAATCCGGTGGAGCAGTGTTGAGTAGGCTATTTAATATTGCTTAGGAGAAAAAAAGGAAAAGAGAAGAATTTAAATCTTACTTTTTCTGTTCACAATAACTACATGGGCTGAGCTGACAAGAACACAATTTAATGTCAAAGGTATTTCACAGCTTGCATTGCTGATGACCTTTAATTTTTGCTGGTGCTGCTTTAATGCACAGGAGTTTAGGAGTTAATCTGGAACAACTAGAAATTGATGTTTATGTGAAGATTAAAGCCAGTGACATTTACCAGACACTTACTGGAGAAGCTGATTGGGAGTCGATGGAGGTTTGGTTTGGTTTTTGAGCTGCCTCTTTGTTCTGCGGGGTTGCTAATATTCCCAAATGCAGTATGCTTTTATCAGTGGCATCTGTGGTGCACAGCCTCTGACTCATGTGCTCTTTGAGTGAGAATGACACAAGGAGAGCAAAGACAAACAACTCCCTTGGCTCAATGAGCACTCTACAGAGGGGGAAGGAGACAGTGGTCATCTTGGAAGGACCTTTTTAGCAGTACTCTTAATAATTACCACCCTGAAGTGGAGGAATTGTTTTTTCACTCATTTAGATTCTGCAGCCTGTGTGGTAGGGGACGGGAGTTGATGACGACCATCCTGTTCATTGATGGAAAACCCTATGTGGTTGAGGTCCCACTTAGTAGAGGCTGGTAGTTTGCAGAGGGGGAATTGGTCGGAAATTGGCCCAGGGACCTTTCTTTGAATGTTTGTGAAGCATCACATGTTCTTTTCAGCACCCTCTGAAATGTTCTTAGTGTAACTGAGGTTATCCTGTGTGCTCTGTGTCCTTACTTGGCTGATTCTCTCAGCTCAGAATTTTAATGTACCACACTGTAGCAAGTAGCACATCAAACGATTCAGCCCACAGACCATTCCTATTCTTCCAGCAGAGGTACTGACAGAAAGGGGAATACCCCTTTGGCACCAAACTACTTCAGTCAGTGGCACCAGGTCAGGTATAAATAGAAGATACAGATTGCTGATCTCTTAGATACGTTACTTCTGTTAAGAGGCTATAGAGAGTCTCTGCTTCCCAGCCCAATACATCAAAGATTGTCAATCAATTTATTAGCTGAAATTCCTGCAATGCACCTGCCCTGTGCAGTGCCTGTGTATTTTAACAGCATTTTAATTGCCGGATATCAAGTCAGATTCCATAGCAGTGCTATGGCTGGAGGGCTGTATTTCTCAGCTGTGATGCCTTAAGTGCAAGTGTCCTTTCTTTAAGTTGCTAGGACCTGGAGGCAGCTTTTCCATTATTGGGGTGAAGAGGCTTGCACTGGGCAAATGAGCCGCTAAATTACCTTTCAGGTGTATCAGTCCCACCACCCTGCAGTTGAGCTCTGTCTGTTCCAAAGATCAAACTAAAATCAGACCTTTTTGATGTCTGATATCTGAAGGGTGTTAAACCTCGCCTAGAAAATCTAAGCAAGGCTGGACATACTTCTCTGATATGACAAGTTTTGAAGTGTGGGGGTTCTTGAACCACACATCTTAATTACTTGCCTGGTGTCCTCCTTTAAGTGAGATGTATGATATTTTTACTCAAATATATTAATGTGTGGAATAGGCAAAATTTAATTCTGCTGATTCTAATCATGGCTTTACATCCTTGCAATTTGGTTACCCAGTCCTTTTGGTTAAATGTCTCTTCTTCTCCCATCACTTATCATGGTATGGGCGCTCGGAACACCTGACAGCAAAGGCCTGGAGCTGGTGATCTTGACATGTTTATGCTCTTGATGCATTGGAAATCTTCCTAAACATTCAGTTTGGTCTTAAATTGATCTTCTGTTCTACACACTGTGGCATAAATCTGAGACACTCTTCATACCTGTTGAGCAGAGGATTGTTGTTTAGCCTCTGCCAGAAAGTATAATGGCGGTTTGCCTTCTACTTTGAGTGGTAAACACACCAGTATGAGTCCTTAACTGACCCACATTGATGTTCCTCCATTGATGTCATGTATGTAGAGCTCTACAGATTTACACCAGCTGAGGATCTGGTGCATTGATCTTCGAGCTGTGATCTTTCAAAACAGAACACTGTGGAGCCGAAGTTTTCACTTTGGGAGAATTTTTATAGCCAACTTCCACATTGTGGAAATGTGGCCATGTTAAATACAACAGCATTCACAAATGCTGTTCTGCTTTCAGGTAGCTTTTATATTTGGGGGCTAGGAAGAATAGAACAACTTGGAAACAAGTTTTTTAATGCTATGATCTGAGATCTTGGCAAGATAACAGTATGTTACAAAGTCCCAATGCAGTGACTAATTATCCATGAATAAGATTTTATCACTTTGATCATCTCTGCACAGAAATTTTTTATCCAGTCTTCCACCATTGCACTAGCATTTTAATACTGCTCAGATTCCAGACAAATGGTAGAGAATTGCTGAAAATTCTCTGCAGACAGCCACTTTCCAGGTGAGCTCTTGTTGCCAAAGGAGTACAGTGAGTCTGCTGCAACAGTCTGTAGTTAGGCACATGGAGAGTACATCTTTGCCCCTACAGGAACCCATTGTGTTAAATAGCACTTAGGTGGCCAACTTTTGAAACTTAAAAGCCTCCAGAAGAGAATGGGGACAGATAGGGGAGTTTCCATATTGATTCATATTCTGAGCTGAAGTTGAGTATCTGACAGCCTTGTTGCATGTGGGTGGGGAATAAAGCACCAGAAGGGGGGTCTATAGTATGTTTCTGGGAAAGTGAAATATTAATTCTGGTGTTTGCTTAAGGGAGATTTACCCACAGGTGACCCTTCTAGGAATAGATAGCATGAAATCAAGCTATTCAGTTTCACTTTTGAAGATGTTGAATTTCAGTCTCTTTAGAATAGTTTTCTTTTATGAATTGTGGACTTTAATAGAAAGTCTTCTCTAGTCTTGTGGCTGAATATCACGCTGAGCAAGTGAAAACTTCTTTGGAATGTTGAATTCAAGAAATGCATGATGATATGGCTGTTAAACTTAAAAGCCACTAATGTGAAATTAGTTAATATTAGGACTCATATGAGTTAAGAATATACAAGCATTTGTGTGACTTCAGCAGAAGTGAAAACGGGGATTAAGTCTTTACAGTTGAATTGGATTTTCCAATCCATAAACCTGTTTTAGTGTCCATTTGGCTTCTATTCTAAGGCTTTGGGATATGAGAAATGTTCTCAAACCTTGTACCACTTGTCAGTGTCTTTGTTCCTCTGCTTCTGTAGAAGTAAGCAAGATAGTGACCAGTTTAATGTGCCTTAAAAAGGCCCAAGTTTTAAACCTGGGAGGGTGGGGTGAAGGTGGATTTGAAATTTAACTTTGACTAGTCTAATGGTCTGTCTTCACTGCGAAGTTAACCTGAATTATAATTCTGGAGTCCTGTCCTAACACACACACATTCTTCACTCGAGTGGTGCTGCTATTAACTCATGTTGGCTGGCCCATCAGGAGGCTTGGACTAAAAGCTTGAGTTAGCACAAGTCAGCTGCTAACATGACCACTCTGCAGTGTGGACGCAGGCCAGCTCTACTTGAGTGCCGCTAGTTCTCCAGTTCCTTCCAACAATTTCCCCTCTGTGCCCGGAATGTTCACAGTTTATCCCATAATTCACTGGGAAAGATAATTCCTAGAGGGGCTCAGTTTACCGCAGTGCAAAGAACCACTGGATATGCCCTTAGAAGTGTTGGCACCCACACATGAGTGGAAATCACTCCAGGATGGACACTGCAGCCCGAGTGTTGTTCACGGTGTGGGTGCTCTCACTTGAGCTAGGCTAACTCAACTTGAGTTCCTTCTCTTAACTCCAGTTAGCTACACTCTGCCATGAAGACATATCCTAACACATGTTTAAGTCATAGAGTTTAAGGCCAGAAGGGACCACCAGCTCATTGTCTAGTGGGCTGTGCTATATTGGAGGTCAAACGCCAGCCACTACCACACAACACCCAACAGCCAGAATCAGGCCAAACTATTACCAACCTCGGGAGACTAAACCAGACAATCCTCATCTAGAGAAAGCTGTCACTAACATGTTATCTCACGTTCATATCCTAGTCTAGACAAGGCCTTAGTGTTAACTAGAATCCCAGGGCAGCATTCTTTCCCCGCCCATATTCTGTACTAACTCCAGCATGGGACTATTTAGAAAAGCTGGACAAGCACAAGTCCGTGGGGCCGGACGTGCTGCATCGGAGAGTGCTAAAGGAGTTGGCGGATGTGATTGCAGAGCCATTGGCCATTATTGTTGAAAACTCATGGCGATCGGGGGAGGTCCTGGACGACTGGAAAAAGGCTAATGTAGTGCCCATCTTTAAAAAAGAGAAGAAGGATGATCCTGGGAACTACAGGCCAGTCAGCCTCACCTCAGTCCCTTGAAAAATCATGGAGCAGGTCCTCAAGGAATCCATTCTGAAGCACTTAGAGGAGAGGAAAGTGATCAGGAACAGTCAGCATGGATTCACCAAGGGCAAGTCATGCCTGACTAATCTAATTGCCTTCTATGACGAGATAACTGGCTCTGTGGATGAGGGGAAAGCAGTGGATATGTTGTTCCTTGACTTTAGCAAAGCTTTTGACATTGTCTCCCACAGTATCTTGCCAGTAAGTTAAAGTAGTATGGGCTGGATGAATGGACTATAAGGTGGATAGAAAGTTGGCTAGATTGTCGGGCTCAACGGGTAGTGATCAATGACTCCATGTCTAGTTGGCAGCCGGTATCAAGTGGAGTGCCCCAAGGATCGGTCCTTGGGCTGGTTTTGTTCAATATCTTCATAAATGATATGGAGGATGGTATGGATTGCATCCTCAGCAAGGATGCAGATGACACTAAACTGGGAGGAGAGGTAGATACGCTGGAGGGTAGGGATAGGATACAGAGGGCCCTAGACAAATTAGAGGATTGGGCCAAAAGAAATCTGATGAGGTTCAACAAGGACAAGTACAGAGTCCTGCACTTAGGACGGAAGAATCCCATGAACCGCTACAGACTAGGGACCGAATGGCTCAGCAGCAGTTCTGCAGAAAAGGAGCTAGGGGTTACAGTGAAAGAGAAGCTAGATATGAGTCAACAGTGTGCTCTTCTTGCTAAGAAGGCCAATGGCATTTTGGGATGTATAAGTAGGGGCATTGCCAGTAGATCGAGGGACGTGATCGTTCCCCTCTATTTGACATTGGTGAGGCCTCATCTGGAGTACTGTATCCAGTTTTGGGTCCCACACTACAAGAAGGATGTGGGAAAATTGGAAAGAGTCCAGCGGAGGGCAACAAAAATTATTAGGGGTCTGGAACACATGACTTATGAGGAGAGGCTGAGGGAACTGGGATTGTTTAGTCTGCGAAGAGAAGAATGAGGGGGGATTTGATAGCTGCTTTCAACTACCTGAAAGGGGGGTTCCAAAGAGGATGGGTCTAGACTGTTCTCAGTGGTAGCAGATGACAGAACGAGGAGTAATGGTCTCAAGTTGCAGTGGGGGAGGTTTAGTTTGGATATTAGGAAAAACTTTTTCACTAGGAGGGTGGTGAAACACTGGAATGCGTTACCTAGGGAGGTGGTGGAATCTCCTTCCTTAGATATTTTTAAGGTCAGGCTTGACAAAGCCCTGGCTGGGATGATTTAGTTGGGGATTGGTCCTGCTTTGAGCAGGGGGTTGGACTAGATGACCTCCTGAGGTCCCTTCCAACCCTGATATTCTATGATTCTATGACCTTAACATTGACAAACCATGCGCATGTCGTTAGCAACTCCTGCAAAGTTTCAGCTTTTAAGTGGCTTAGTACATTTTTATGTGCTAAAGATAGGCTTGGTGCGCCTGTGTATTGGCACTTTGTTTTAAAAGGGCTGAGTGCCTAGTCCTTTTGACACCATGCACACTGAACAGCACCGTGTTTATCTGGCTTGGAGGTGAGGGACTAGAGGCCTGAGAAACAGGACGTGCATGTTTCATTCCTCTGCCATTGACTTTCATGAGGCCTTGAGTAACTGGCCTCAGTTTTACCCCTTTGTGAAACAGTGATAATACCTAACCCAATGATGGTACAAGGCTTGATTAAAGCATTGTATATTAGACACTTTGCACTGAGTAGCACCTTAGCCCCAAGCATTCTGAAGGCTTTAAAAAAAAAAAATCGGTCTGTATAAATGCACATCTGAGCCTGCCACAATCTGAGTGTTAATTTCTTACCATTCACCAACAGTAGTCCTTTAATTGGAAAAAAATCTGAAAACAAAGGGAAGGCAGATTTGACTCTGGTTTTTTTTCCACCTTTAACAGTTACTATGGCCACCCTTTGTGTCAATTTTATTTTTACATGCTGGGGAATGGTTCAGTGGAATGTTCCATTTATTTTAATGGTCTGCAGTTGTCAAAGGAATGTGGAACACACTAAGGAAAACAAAGTTGTTGGAGCAGTGAACTCTGCTTCACTTTAGCAGCTCCAGCTATGAAGTGGCATAATTTTTTTTTCCCTACAGTAATTTCATAAGAATAAGAATGACAATAGTGGGTTCAACCAACGGGCCATGTAGTCTAGTATCCTGTTTTCTGACAGTGGCCTGTGCCAGATGCTTCAGAGGGAAGAAACAGAACAGGGCAATTATCGAGTGATCCATTCTCTTATCGCCCAGTCCCAGCTTCTGGCAGTTAGAGGTTTAGGGACCAAGAACATGAGATTGAGTCCCTGACCATCTTGGCTAATAGCTATTGATGGACCTATCCTCTGAACTTATTGAATTATTTTTTGAACCCAGTTATACTTTTGGCCTTTACAGCATCCCTTGGCAATGAGTTCCATGGGTTGATACTGCATTGTGTTAAGAAGGGCTTCCTTATGTTTGTTTTAAACCTGCTGCCTGTTAATTTCATTGGGTGACCCCTGGTTCTTGTGGTATGTGAAGGGGTAAATAACATGTCCTTATTCATTTTCTCCTCACCAGTCATGATTTTATTGACCTCTGTAAAAGTTATTCCCCCCTTCCCCATCATCTCTTTTTTCCAAGATGTACAGTCCCAGTCTTTTGAATCTCTCCTTATACGGAGGCTGTTCCATTCCCCTCATCATTTTTGTTGCTCTTTGCTGTACTTTTTCCAATTCTAATATGCCCTTTTTTGAGATTGGGTGACCAGAACTGCAAGCAGTATTCAAGGTGTGCGTGTACCATGGATTTGCATAGTGGTGCTATATTTTCTGTCGTTATCTATCCCTTTCCTAATGGCTCCTAACATGATTAGCTTTTTTGACTGCTGCTGTAAATTGAGCAGATGTTTTCAGAGAACTATTCACAGTAACACCAGATCTTTCTGTGTGTGTGTAGTGGGGATTGTTTTCCAATGTGCATTTCTTTGCACTTATCCACATTGAATTTCATCTGCCATTTTGCTGCCCAGTCACCCAGTTTTGTGAGATCCGTTTGTAACTCTTTATAGTCAGCTTTGGCCTTAACTAGCTTGAATAATTTTGCATCATCTGCAAACATTGCCACCTCACTGTTTATCTCCTTTTTTAGATAATTTATGAATTTGTTGAACTACACTGGTCCCAGTATAGATCCTTGGGAGATGCCATTATTTATCTTTCCATTGTGAAAACTGACCATTTATTCCTACCCATTGTTTCCTGTCTTTTAACCCGTTTCTGATCAATGAGAGGACCTTCCCTCTTGTCCCATGGCTGCTCGCTCTCTTAATTAAATGTCTGGACTCTAACATGCTGTGTGGCAGGGGTGGGCAAACTATGGCCTGCAGCCTAGATCCAGCCCCTCAGGGTTTTGGATCTGGCCTGCAGGATTGCCCCCAGTAGTGCTGCAGATCCCGCACTGCTCTCAGAAGTGGCTGGCACCCGCGGCCCGGGGGGGCAGAAGGCTCTGTGCTTTGCCCTTGCCTCCAGGCACCACCCCCCGCAGCTCCCATTGGCTGGGAACGGGTAACTGCAGCCAATGGGAGCTTCAGGGGAGGTACCTGGAGGTGTGGCAAGGGCAGTGCGCGGAGCCCTGTGGCTCCTCACCCCACCACACCAGGGCTGTGCAGAGATGTGGTTCTGGCCGCTTCCCAGAGCAGGATGGGGGCAGGCAAGCAGGGAGCCTGCCCTAGCCCCGGTGCGTGCCGCTGCCACCCCAGAGCCGCTTTAGGTAAGCGGTGCCAGGCTGGATCCCAAACCCCTCCTGCACCCCACTCCCCAACTCCCTGCCCTAAGCCCCCTGCCTGCACCTCGCACCCCAATCCCCTGCCTTGAGCTCTCTGCCACACTCTGCATCCCAACCTCCTTCCCTGAGCCCCCTCATACACCCTTCACCCCTCCTCTGCCCCAATCCCTTGCCCTAAGCCCATTCCTGCACACCTCACTCCCTCCCGCACCCCAACCCCCTACCCTGGCCTTGCATACAATTTCCCCACCCAGATGTTGCCCTTGGCCCAAAAAGGTTGCCCGCCCCTGTTGTAGACCATTTGGAAGCCCAGAGCTTCATGCAGTGCTTGGTTTTGCTTGGATGATTTTTGGCAACGGTGTGAGGAGATCTTCAGCTTCTATCAGATTTTTTTTTTAGCTTTGATTCACTCTGCCAGCAAGTGTATCGTATAAAGCTGAGTGTTTAGTCTTGCAGCAGAATATCTTTACTGCTGGTCTGCAGTTCTGAGCCACGGAGGTGTGGGTTTAAATATGCATCTTATTTTACTGTTGCAGTACAGGTCCTAAATTTCCCCCAATTTTAGTTGGCATCAGATCTTGACTTGTTTTTGGTGAGGAGTACAGAAGCGTTCTTCTGTTCTCAGTGATGATTCACTTCTTGCAGGTTTAAAGTACGCCCCATTTGAAGTGAGATACCTACCTCTAAAGTGACTTTTAAATAACTTTTTGTTTTTGTTTAATCTGCTGAGTTTGGGAGAGGGTGCCTGGGTCTAGTTCTGATTTTAGAGGGAGTGTGTGTATGGGGGAGGCATTGACAGGGTCCCCCCAGTAAAACCAAACCTGGACTCAGCTGTCCATTGCTACATTTCAGTGACTCAGTTTAGTTGTAGTATTTAAACAATCACTGCTGCTGCATGGTTTGCCATGAACTCCCCGTTGAAGCCTCCTCTGCACTATGTTTTTTCTGTTAAATCATGTTTTGAATTGACCTCTCAGCCAGTGGGTTGCTGATCTTTCAGTCATCTAGCCCCAGGCATCCCACTGGAATGGGGTTAGCTGATGCTTTCTGTCTTTTTCATAGCATGACAGAAAATAGTGTAGAACTGGACTTAAGGGAAGGTGTCTGCTTGCTTCTGGCTCCGAACAGTGCGTTGTGCCTTATTATGCTGTAACCAAATGAACTTTTATTTTTAACAAATCCTCTTTTAGAGACTAACAGAATCCTCACCCAGCCTCTAAATTTGGCATTGACTTGACTTACACATGGCACACTACCTCGCTTTTCTGACTATTCGAGCACTTGATGAGGCATTAATAAGCTTCAAACTCCTACTCTGACATTTCAGAAAATGAGATTTCTGCTGCATCGGAGTAGTCAGGGACTGAGCTGACTGACACTGATTCATCTGGTACTAATGGGTGTTTATTTGCAAATGGTGTGTATTTTCCCACAAGGTTCAGCTGTAGAACAATCCACAGCATAAAATGAGCTTGCAGGAGCATTGAGTCAGAAATCCTGCTATTCAGCTGTCCCCCTCGAACAGATCTTCAACAGGAGAAGCAATGCACTACAACTGGAGGCCACTTTAGATGTCACATGGCTCCTCCTGATTGCCCAGCTCAACATCCACTGCTTCCTAGCTATCTCACTGTGCTATGGTCTTGTGCCCAGTCTTGATCCCAGTCTGTCTCGTGCCCAAGCTTGTGATGCTACAGATGGACTAGCTTGTGGTATTTTTAAGTGTGGGGGATTGTGTAATTAGTCACTCTTGCAGAATCTGTAAACTAATGAGGCCAAAGAATGCACAATGCATAATGCTCTCTGAGCATTTGTAAGCAGCAAATTTGCTACTGTCAAAATTCTTTACAAATTACTAGCCATCACCTGTACCTCTCAGTAGCTAATGTTATGGGCAAGCACCCTAGAAATAGCTGCAGATGTTACCATAATTGGAGCAACTAGTATTCTACAGAGCCCTTGTATATGCTGGGAATTTTAGCCATAGCTTCTTCTGGGGCAAACCCTTGGTGTAGAAAAGCTAAGATGCTGTAGGCCACAATTTGCCTCAGAGGCAGTTTACCCCTACTTGAAACTGACATAAGCTTACTCTGGTGCTAATAAGTGGTTTATAGCCTCTCTATGGCCATGTCTACACTACCCGCCGGATTGGCAGGTAGTGATCAATCTATTGGCGATCGATTTATTGCGTCTAGTGTAGACGCGATAAATCAATCCGCACTCGCTCTGCCGTCGACTCCAGAACTCCACCACGGCGAGAGGTGGAAGCGGAGTCGACGGGGGAGCGGCAGCTGTTGATCCCACGCCGCGAGGACGTGAAGTAAGGGATTTTAAGTCGATCTAAGATACGTCGACTTCAGCTACGCTATTCTCGAAGCTGAAGTTGCGTATCTTAGATCGATCCCCCCCCCCCCCCCCCGTAGACCAGGCCTACATAAGAGAGCTGTACCAGTGTAAACCCAACTGTTGCTGTCCTTCACTGAGTGTAACAAAGGTAAATCCCCAGTATAGATAAGGCTGGAATTTCTGATCTTTTATTTGCCTAGAATTACTGAATGGGAAGAGGAGGGGGAGGTGCTCAAGCCTTTTTAATATAGTAACTTCTCTGCAGCTGGTGGTCTGGTGCATTTAGAATCTCTTTAAAGTATGGTTGAAAGGAGGCAGTTGGTGCATAGGGCACCTTTAGTCTAAATATCTGTTACAAGTGACAATTTGTTTTTGCAGAAAACTGAAGAGGAGGATTAAAAGCAGCCTTGTTAACCCTTCCAGGCTGGCCATTGAACTGTTGGCCTGGAACTAGTAGTAACTTCCCATGTTAGATGCCTTGAACTCTTTCGGGAGTTGAGCTGTGGATCTGATAATTGTGCTCAAAACCAATGTTCAAACCCAGAATATTTCTATGGGGAATGAAACATAGCTCACTTTTTCTTAGGAGGTTATGGAAGGATCTTCCTACTTGTAGTGTGGCAAGGGGAAACTGACCTTGCACAGAGGGAGCTTCAGGGGCTGTTTCGCCCATTAGTGGCAAAATTGAAGGATGTTTACATTTGATGACAAAACACTAGGGGTCAGAACAGACACATCTCATTACTACTGATTTTTGTAACTTGCCTTGTATTTCTGGCTAGGGCTTCCTTCCTTCTTGACAAATAAAAACACCAATATTCCTATCATTGGAGTTTAACCATTATTCCAGATTGAAAATTTTGTTTGCTGTGAGGCCATTATTCTCTTCCTACCATGCTGGGGAGCAGTTTCCTAGTGACCTGATCATCTGCCTTCATATTGTCAGTTCCATTCCATGGAAGCTGCTTGTCCGTTGTTAGAGCAATTACATTCTCCAGCAGAGAATTAGTTTTACTTCATTTACTTTAATGCTGGGCTGCTACGCACTTAATGTCTGTGGAATATTGAAATCCCTTGTGTGAGCATGGTGAAGGAGGGGGGTGAATGGATGCATGCACTAAATATATTTTGATTGTGTTTTAAGTCTTCAGTGACTAATCCCACCTGGCTTCTCATCCTAGCTTTCTGCGTCTCCTTTTACCTTTTCTACAAGCTAGTTGTGTAAGAGAAAGGAATGGTATCTGGGGCATTCACATTACATCCCCTCCATCGCAATTACCCACACTTTAAATTACAGCACGTGTTTCTATCCTAAATTAGGTGTTGACACAATGTGGAAGCAGGGAGGAGCTACAGCATCCTGCTGCGTTATCTGTCATCCCAGGCAAAGAATTTAACTAATCTTAAACGATTCCCTGAAAGATCATCAGTGTGTCTGAGTAATACTTAAACTTAATTGAAGGTTACCCCTTGCTGTGACCTATTCTGTTCTTTCAGGTAAAACCCTTTTGCTCTTTTAATCCAGAATTACCCTAAACTACCATACGCATAGCATCCTTTTTCTCCTTTTAACCTTTCTCCTCCACCCTGCTTGTAATTGTAATTAAAATCATTGGATGAGCCCAAAGGCCTGATCCTGTGAGATGCCAAGTACCCTCCTCCCACACTGACCTTAGCGGGAGTTGAAGGCACTCAGTGCCCCCACAGGATTTTGCCTCAAGTTTGGATGCTGAACCCTATAGTTCATAACCCACAACAGTTACAGCACTTTGTAAATGGTCAGAATACAGCATTCCCTGAAAAGACTTAAGTAGCTTTTTGTATGAACTTGCTCCTTCAGGATTCTGAGATCTGAATGAGTCTGATTTAAGAGAATAGCTTCATGGATTAAGATTAGATTTTCAAAGGCACCTAGTGGATTTAGAAGCACGTCCCAGTGGATTTTTTTAAATCTTCCCCTCAGCTCTGCCACGCACTTGTTGTCTGCGGGTATATTAAATATGAATCTCAGATGATGTATTTTCTTATTTCTCTGAACCTTTTGCTGCAAAAACAAAACCTCACGTGCAGTGGAGAGAGGTTTGTACACAGGGCACTGATTCCTCCAGGCCGGGGGAGTAGGCAGTGCGACTCACTAGCCTCAACTGCTCAGCTGACAAATGTAGGCAAAGTTTGACAAACAGCCCACTCTGAGTGGAATGTGTGGCAGTTTTACTCTGAAGTTGAACAGGATGGTGACTTTATAGAGGGGGTGGATAAAGTGGGAGGGTGGAGGAAGGGAGCAAGACACTGAAGACTTATGCATGTTCTTCCTGATGGTTTTTAGCCCTAGAAATACTTAATGTCAAAATAGCTGTCAGCCACCTCCAATGCACCTATATACAGGATCTTTTCAAAACACACAGTCTGCCCCTTTGCTGACCCTTTGTTTTAATTTTAATGTTGCAGACATTGGACGTTCAAGGTATAATCTAGTTAAGACTCAAATTGAGGTGAAATGTGAATGCCCATTTTTGCATCCAGTCTCAAATTGCAGTGTTATGATTGGTTCCTGTGCACTTACTTACTTTTTTTTTAAATGATGGCTCCTTTGTGTATTGTTGCTTCTGCAAGCTGCTGACCATAATCTCCACTCGGTACCGACAAGACGGCGCACCCCTAAGCTTTCACACATTCATAATTATTCTTATTTTGAAAAGATGGCTGTTCTCCAGAGACTGTTATGACTTTGTGACGGAGCAAATAACCACGGAGGCTGCCCTGCTTTTATCTCTAAATATAAAGGAATCCTTTCTTTCTGAGATGAACTACTGCTGCTAACAACTGTGCACTTCTCATTCTGGCATTCTATAAGCATGTCAGATATTATTAATCATGGTTACAGTAGTGCCTATGGATCAAGCATGATCAGGGCCAGCTTGTGCTAGGTACTGGGTAGAGCAATACACAGTCTCTACTCTGAAGAGCTCACTGTCTAAAGCTGTTTAAAAACACATGTTGAAGAGACCAGCTGATATTGCATTGTCTTCTCTAAACCAGTTCTAGTTAAAACAAGTGCAATCTGAATCTTATGAATAAACTTTCTTCAGTAGGACATTGCTAAGATTAGCCTGTTTGCAGGGTCCAAAATGTTTTATAAGCAGATACTTTCCCTAAACAGATGTCTCTTTAATCACTAAACATCAACGACCCACCCTACAGCAATAAACTACTGTGCAGCCAATAGAGAGGAAATTGTTTTAGTACAGTTTCCAATTACTATAGAAACAAAGTTCTTTGTTTTGAACTGTGGTAGGAAAAATACCTTAAATGTCCCTAAATTAAATTCAAGCTTTCTCTACTCTGGGGACTATTTTCAGAACTAATTATGCTATTTGTGCTGTAGATACCAACACTGATTCTAGCTTACTCTTGGGAACAAAACAGTGGCATAGCAGAGTCCATGTGCTTTCGGAGTTAAGCAATTCTGTTGTCAAGATCACATTTTTTTAATGTAAGGGATCTGTTGCATGAAACCAGTGGCCACACAGACAGACTAAAGTCATCTGTATGTTCACAGCAAAACTCCTTGAACGGATGTAAATAACTTGTGAATTTCTCAGTAATAATCTCTTATGGCACCATTTAGCAACCTCAGATTTTCTGGCCTATTGAAAAAAACGCCACTAACAAGTCAACATGGTCCATACTCTGGAATCGGATACATCGGATACGGGTACCTGTGGCAAATTAAGGTGCAGCAGTATTCTGAGTGGTGACACACTGCTTGTCTGAGTGGTTGCTCTTTCTCCTGCTGTTCTTCTTCATTTTCCCAGGATGAATAAGAAAAAAGTCTGTCCTGGAATGACTCAGTGTAAGTCATTACTGCATTATGACACTAGTGGGGTGAACTTTAGATCTGCGTCCACGAGGCTATCCCCAGACTCATTCTGGAGATCAGAAAGGGTTAAAAGAGAGGGAGGAAATGAGACTTAACTCCTGTTTTAACTAATTATTGAAATTTGAGGCACTGAGAATCAGTTTTCTGAGTAAAACATGATTGCTAGAAATTGCACTTCTGGTTTAGTTAAATCCTGTCTTTTTTGTATGCTTAAATTAAGTTCTGCAGACAGTCGGGAGCCAGTTGCAAAACAAGTCTCTAACAGGTAGTTAATGTCCTATAGTAAAATGAAATTGTATGGAAAAGCTTGGTGTTAAATCAAGTATTTATGCTGTAAATGTACTGCTCTGGCTTGCTCAGTTTGAATAGAAATAGTCACCTGTGAGTACAAGTTGGAGAAATCTCTGGTGGGGGACAGACCAGCATGAGGACCAAAATCATCCTGCCTAATTTTAACACACTAAACCAGGAGTCTCAACAAAGTTGCCACTGTATTGTGTAGACGCAGAAGGAGATGTGGGATTTGTTGTATCTTTTGTTCAGTGGCCACCCCTTGGGGGTCTCAAAGTGGAATTTAGAAGAACCTGTACGTAATGATAACTTGCAGTGTGTTCAATGTCTGTTTAACTTAGCATGTGACAGTTCAGTCCTTTGCAGTGTTACCTTTTTATTTAACCTTACAAACACACTGGTTTGCCTTATTACTCGTGTGTGTAAGTGTGTGAGTCAGTTTTGTCCTTTCACTCAAGTGAAAAGTGGTGCTTTGCTTTTGCTCTTCCTCCTCCTCCTCCTCCTCGCTGAGCCTATAGAACTGAGGACAAGAACAGTAAACTGAACTCACTGTGTGGGTAGTGATATACTGTAGGAGGGTTCCCCAACCCCAGAGCCTCAGCAGTGATGCAGCCCACTGACGTAGTTTTTCCTGCATCAGAGTGACTGTTGCCTAGGTGCCTCACTGAGCCTGCCTTTTTTTGTTTTAATGTTCAAGTACAGAGCTGTGAAAAGCCCACATGCTTTTTTACACTCTAAAGCAGTGTTGGCTAAATGCCTGAAAAACATTCTCTAGCAGTTGTGGGAAAAATTCCATTAATTTTTACAAATCTTTTTGTTCCCCCCTCCACCCTTCTCTTCAGAGATTTACAGTAGTTCTCCAGAGAACTGAAACCTCATCTCACTGGCAGAGGCTGAGCAATCTTGATCAACTAACTTCAGTGCTACAAATTAACTTTGACACTGAACCACACAGAAATTAAACATATATCTGGCTGTTTTTACCTATTGTAATACATTTTCCTCATCTCCAACCACTCTCAACTAGCTGAATTGTTGAAGGTGTATCCTCAAGAAATGAACAGGTGCTCTTCCTTGAAACTGGACTGCAGAGGGTTTTAAAATATTGAGTACTAGCACATGTACCTGACACTGCTGGCTGTGTTTCTCATATGCTTGTGCATCAGGTTTTAAGATGTAAGCTGCAATAGGGTGGGTGGGATTATAGTGTCAAAATTATTTTGAAGTTCCTGAGAAAATGCTGGACTGTCCATATCTTGTATTCTTGTAACAGCCGGTATTGATTGTATTTTCCATCAGCTGTAAGAACAGAGTTCATTACACTAGTTGAAATCAACTTGGCAGATGGCAGTAGTACTTCAGTTGTAAAAATGCACTGGTAACTTTTTGCATTGTAATTTGCTCTCCCGGATAAAAAAATTCCATAGCCAATGATCATGCTCATTTGTCTTGGAGTATTACAAAGCTAGGTGAATTCTGGGGAAGTTCGTGCCTTCCTCAGCAATTTACCCAACACTGGTTGCTCTTAGACACTGTTGTAGTAGATAGACCATTGGTTGTCTTCAGTTTGTCACTTTAGCAACACTGTGACAATTGCAAAATTCTGTTCCATGCGATAGAAACCTGTCTGTTTTGCTCTTCTTTTTTAACAAGTTAAATTAGAACTTCAAATTTCAAGAGTGCAAATTGGGGATTAAAGGGACATGGCCAGGTCAAATTTGGTCTCAAACTTTTTTCTTTTGAAATTAGGTGGGGTTTTTTTGCAAAGCCTACAGCCAATAGAAATCTTTCCATAACATGTTTTATATTGAAAAGGTTTTTTAAGTGACACTTGTGCCGCGTGTACGACCTAAACTTTATAGAATTCAGCTAGTGCATGAGACTGTGCAGCTCAGATGAAACTGACCAGTCAGTTAGATTTTCCTAATTTAAAAAAGAGACTGGTAAAAATGATGGAAAGATAAATTAGATACTTTAATGTAAGATGCACATATAAGGATGTACGAGAATGCATGGGTTATTAAACTTGCTCCTGCACCTACTGAACCTGTAGCAGGATGGCAAGCTAAGGTTTTCTGACATAAGTTCATAAGGTTCAGTAATACAGGTGTGTTTCTGACATGTATTTTGTGTAAATGATTTGAGTAAACGGGTAAAATTCCATTAAACCCTTCTAAGGCCACCCTTTTCCTAGGTCATGACAAGTGAGCTGATCGTGGGACATGAATTTCCTGTTGCCCTCATTGCCCCCATTACTCTCTGTGATAAAACAGCATGCCAGAAAATCAGGTGGTTTCCTGTCACTTGTTCCGTTTTCGGTTAATTTGCTTGATAGGGAGGTTATGGTTTTCCAGCTTTCAGCTTGCTTCAGGTCCTCTGCTCCTCCTTTTTTAACACTAGAGCCCAAAGTTGGAAGTACACAAAGCTTTTTAGCTTGTAAAGGTATCTGACACAGTCAATGTTGACAAGTGGAAATTTCTGGTTTAAAAGTTTTGCTTAGAAGTTATAGTACAGTCTCATTAAGCATCTTTAATGCCATGCAAAGCCAACCTGATTTTGCTTAAATATCTTACTCGGAGCTGTGGGTAAATAAACTTGATGCATTCTTCTCCCCCTTGTGTTTTTAAAACTATGAAGCAGAATACATTTTTAAAAAGACTGACTCCTTAAAGAATGCTGGTTATGTGAAAAATGTACAGTACTACAGAGCCATGCTGGTGACGTCCTTTATCTGCCCCCTTATCCCTGCCAACATGGAGTGCCTCAGGCATAGGCCCTGCTGTATGCCCAAATACCTTCTTGCCCTTGGATGTCTCATTGCGGCCTTCAGCTTTGGTCATCACTTCTATCATTTTGACTTTCAGCCCCTGGCTAGAAAGTGATTTACTGAATGCTGTACAACTGAAGTGACCCTTCTTCATGGAAGTTTTAGTTTGTGTCATCAGATACCATTAGGCTTCTATAACCTCAGGGACTTCCAGTATCTGATGTTGCAGACTGCAACATTTTGCAACATTCTGAGTTCCATTGTGAAGGGTGTAAGTGCGCACTAGATGCTAACAAGTGTTATCTTGAAATGATCACGCAGAACTAATGTCCAATGTTTTTTCTTTCAGGAATAATCCAGGAACAGTGAGGAAAGGTATGTGCACACTGGCCATTTTGAGCCCTTTTCTTAAAAACTATGTAACTAAAATTGGCATGCCATTCCATGGCATACAGCTCTGTCTGATAGGAATGGTTTCTGGTCTGTAGTACTGCTCAGCATTAACAACTCTGATAGTTCAAACAGAACTGAACCTTAAACTGACCATATCATTAGACCTATAGGACAAGGCTTCGCTGAATTGGTCTGTGCCCCATACACAGCTCTCTTCAAAAGAGGTCTTGAAAGGACTATTCTTAACAAGCAGAGCAGGTTACTGCTGAGTGGTTCTGCCTCACATGTAAACTGCATGGATCAGCTATTTTCCTCCTCCTGCAACAGGAAAGGGAGGCAGCTCACTGGCGCCCTGCTCTTGCTTGTGGCACATAATGTACATTGTGGGCCTGTGTCTAAATTTATTTGGCTCATATTTTATATTGCAGGGTATCTGCTTTCCTCTTATCTCCCTTCACATCCATAGCACCCCGGATGTGGCACTTCTGAGCCTTTATGACCAAGCTGTCTCTTATCTCCTTTCTGTCAAGTTACCTTTGTGGTTATGCCTGCTGAATTGCAAAAGATCCATATTGCACAAAATCTCTTATTGGCCACAGGCTGGCTAAATTCTTGTAGAAATCTTTAGAATTCATTAGGTTGCAGTAAGAAGTTGGGCAGGATGAGCAGTGCACACTGAAATAGCTTTTTTAGATCTTGCCAAATTCCCAGACATTGCAGTACATGCCAGAAAGCATAAATATAAGTAGTGTGTCCTTGCCTGAAATACTGTGTGGGTATCTGATCTCCCTGCCTCAAAAAGAATACAGAAGAGCCTTAGGGTTGAATAAGAAGAATGATTAGAGGCATGGGAAAGCTCCATATGAAAAGAGAAGACTGGGATTCGGTGGGGGTAGTACACGATAGGTATACAAAATGAAGAAACGTAGAAAGTGCAAATAGGGGCTCCTAATTATCCTCTCCCACAAATTCACAAACAAGGAGATGTTCAAGAATGCTGAATGACCACAAACTTAAAACGAATGAAAGGAACTCCTTTTCTACACCACGCACTTCACCTGAAGAACTTGCTGCCCCTGGCTGACACTGAAGCCAAGAGCATAGTACAGGGGAGGGCAAACTATGGCCCACAGGCCGGATCTGGCTCATCAGGGCTTTCAATCCGGCCTGTGGGATTGCCAGCCCTATGGTGCAGTGGGGCTAAGGCAGGCTCCCTGCCTGCCCTGGCCCCATGCCACTCCCGGAAGTGGCCAGCACCACGTCCCTGTGGCCCCTGGGGGGGTGGGGGCAGAGGGCTCAATGCACTGCCCTCACCTGCAGGCACCGCCCCCCCCCCCCCTGCAGTTCCCATTGGCTGGGAACGGGCAACTGCGGTCAATGGGAGCTTCAGGCGTGGTACCCACAGGTGAGGGCAGCGTGCGGCAGAGCCGCTTGCCCCACCCCAAGGAGCCACTGCCAGACATGCTGGCCACTTCCGGGAGCAGTACAGGATCAGGGCAGGTAGGGAACCTGCCTTAGCCCTGCTGTGCACCTCTGCCACCCCGGAGCTGCTCGAGGTAAGCGGCGCCAGGCCACACCCCAACCCCCTGTCCTGAGCCCCCTCCTGCACCCTGCACTCCCTCCCATACCCAAGCCCCTGCCCCAGCCCTACATTCATGGCCCTGCATATAATTTACCCACCCAAATGTGGCCTTCAGGCCAAGAAGTTTGCCCATCCATGGCATAGTAGATTCAGAAAAAGATCTGATGAAAAGAACATATGCAGTCCCTTTGGAAAAAGGAAAAGAGATTTCAGAAAGGATAAATACACTCTTGTGTGTCAGCTCTTAAACCAATATTAAATTACAAGGATCAGTAAGAAACCTTCCCGCCCCGCGCCGCAAAAGCAGGTTATAAATCTTTCTTCCCTTCTACTTCTGAAGCACTGAAACATCTGGTACTGATAATTTTTATTTGATAAGCCACTAGCTTGCTGTGTATGGCAGTTTCCGTAGTTCTGTGTTCCACAGGCCATCGTGTAATTATGACGGGAAAGGCAGGTGGTGTAAGCCAGTGCTCTGTAGTACATGCGGTCCACACTGTGGAAGAATTTGAGTCCCTGTCCTAGGTGTCTTTGGAAGGTGGCACTAAGTTTAAAGTGCTCTACATACCAGAACTCTGACTCCTATTAGTGAAACCTAAAAACATCCTTGTCTTCCATTAGCAAACCAACCAACGTGAAAACACAAGCACTTCTCTTGCTCGGACTCTGTCATTAACACTGTAAGCATGCTAGCATACAGCATTCTCTGTGGCACAAAGCACAGAATTCTAATGGGATTGGTATTCCTGGCTCATGTAAATATGCCATTCAGAATATTCCTGGGTGTGATTTCGCATAAGGTTGTCCCCTAATAATTGATTTCTACACCTTGAAGTGCACGCTTTTTTTTTTTTTTTTTGGCTGGGCTTAGTTGCTAGAATTAGTGGTTTTTTTAAAAAAAAAAAGAAAAAAAAAAAGACCAATATGTTTGTATTTATACTTGAATAAAGCTTACATTTCTCTCAGGACAATTGCCAGACTTCAAAATATAAACCACTGCCCTGATGGGGCAATCTATAAACCACAGTACAAAGAAGTGACTCTCCAACTTCGAATCAGGTTTATTGTGAAATCTAAAGAATTGGCGTTCCAAGTGCGGAACAGGGATGAGTAGAAACAGCATGATCAGTCATTTCCCTGTCTTAGAATGAATGATAGAGGCACTGAAACCCTTGAGAGAGGATGGAACACGACAGAAAAAGTAAATTACAAATACACTCAAAGTTTTCTAATACGAAGTGAATGAATGTGGATTGGTGATTGTAGGTTGCCCATCTTTAAATACTGATCATCCTTTGTATAAGATGTATTCTGTACATTTTTCAGTATCTTTTTTTAGCCATTCATTCATTATTTACAATTTCTGAAAATACATCTTCCACTGTGGTGTCCTGAAATGCGCCTGATCTCTTCAAGCCAACAAAGGGGCAGGTATCATGCCTTTATCATGATTTGCATATTTTGCTCAAACAGCAGAGGCATTTTATAAAGAAATAAGCTTCCTTAATCAACACAATATTGAATACATGAAAATTGGAACTTCCTTCCTTATTCCTAACAGGCAGGGCAAAGATCAAAAGAAAAGCTAACTTGCTTAAGGCTTTTTTAACCAGATTTTCCTTGCATTTTACATTCACATTTGTAACCTAATAAGATTCTGACATCCACCTCCAGAGATGTAGAGAAGTTCAATTATATATAAATAGTTTACAAAAATGCATCTTGCGTAGGAGGCCTGGTTAAAATTCAAACTGAAAAACCTTCTAGTAGTACATCCAAATGTGCACTCATCTGGGAAAATCCCTAGATAAGCACAGGATTCTGTGTGCACTGGGTGGTTACCCTACACTTGTACCAGTCTAAAGTGTCTGTTTTTGAAACTGGGGGCATTGATCATTATGTGAACCATACTCCCTGCAAACTAGATCAAGGTAACAATGCTATAAATGTGAGCCTGCAGCCTTGGAATTGGACCATTGTGGTAGGTTTTACTTAAACTGGAAGTGATTGCAACACAAATATGCAGAATTAATTGTTTTGCCTCAAGCCAGTCACTTGCTAGGCAAAGTAGGATCTACATTTGGTGGGTTTGTAGTAACTTCTTAAGAGAGCTATTTTAAATTTTTGGAACACATTTCAATCTACATCAGTCTGTTCTTATGTAAACTTTCTTTGGAGTTGAGGCAGTGGGACATAATTATTTTCAGCAGATTTAAGGATGGGTAGGCAGAGTCCAAGGGCTTAGCTAAATTTGAAAATTGTTTCTTACTAAGGTAGCATGTGAATTTAAAGTGAAATAGATTGATTGTGGAATAAATGTTTACACATGGGGTTAATCAGAAACAGTGAATCTGAAACAACTCCATGTTTAGACAAGCTTGTATTAATTAACTCATTTGCAGCTGATCAGTCTTATTTGTACTGAAAGGCTCACCTTTCCAAGGCAGAGGGCAGTCCTTTTTCTGGTAGTTTAACACTGAGTCTTCACTAGAAACCGTACTGTGGCACTGGGTTGTGACGCTGACATGAGGTCATGCGTCACTGTTTCTTACCAAGGGCTAGACACATTGGTTGCCGTGACACTTACAGATGCCTAGACTGGATGCCTAGATTTTCTACAGTGGTTGTCACGTGAGTATGTATATTTGAGAGATACAGGTTTCCCAGAAAAGGTGTAGGAGGCTTGAAGTGTTTTGGTTCAAGGTGGATAAAAATCTGTTTAAATCAATCCGTGAGTTTTATTTGAATCAGATTTTTATTTAAATGAGAATAAAAAAAAAAGTAAACCTGTTTAAAACTCTATTTGAAATTATGACAGCGCTGTTAAGGCCTAAATTTACTTCAACAAAATAATGTAAATGTGCTGCATCAGTGAGCCCTCCTAAAACAGCAGGTTTCAGGGTAGCAGCCGTGTTAGTCTGTATCCGCAAAAAGAACAGGAGGACTTGTAGCACCTTAGAGACGAACCGATTTATTTGAGCATGAGCTTTCATGAGCTTCATCGAAGTGAGCTGTAGCTCACAAAAGCTTATCCTCAAATAAATTTGTTAGTCTCTAAGGTGCCACAAGTCCTCCTTTTCTTTTTTCTGCTAAAATAAGTTAGTGTGCTGCTCCTCTATACAGAATATGTGCTTGGGGGGCATCATTAACTTTTGAGGTCAACTCAAGCATTGTAAATAATGTCACAATGTCACATACTGCATTAAGCATCTATAGCTTCAGTTGTTAAAATGGAGTGAACGCTGGTATTAACATTTTTTCAAACTTAAGTACTTTGAGTTTCTGAAGTGCAGAAAAGCTTTTATCTTAATTACTTTTGGCTGCATTCAGCTAATGGGTGTGGAGAGAATACTTCCTTCACTTGGACTAATTCATTCAAAGTTAAGAAACCGAGTGGGACTTGAAGCAGGAGAGCTCGTTTTCCCTCTTCAAATCTAGGAATTAAAATCAGGGGTGAGAGGAAGAGGTCTACTAATTCTAAGATCTTGAAGGACATTGGGGCCAGATTTTCAAAGGCACTTGAAGATGCAGAATAGGGACCTAGTGGGTTTTATAAAGTACCTATACTTAAGCGCTTTTAAAAATCCCACTAGGCCTCTATCTGCAGCTTTAGGCGCTTAAATACCTTTGAAAATCTGACCCCATGGGGAACAGAAACAATCTTCAGTTCACTTACTACAGTTAATATTTCTTTTCTTTAAATACAAGACATGTTTTGATAAACTTTTTATATATTCTGCACACTTAAAATAGATTTCTTTAACTAATTAATACAATTTTAAAAGGCCTGCTTTTGTACATTTTAATGGAATTCCAATTTCCATCCAAATGCAACTTGACACAAATCCCAAGTAAAATAATCTATGAAATAAGAAATGCATCATTTACTATTTACTAACATAATGTAAAAATTAAGAATCTGAATAAATGTATTAAGCTACATAAGAATAGCCATGCTGGGTCAGACCAATGGTCCATCTAGCCCAGTACCCAGTCTCCTGGCAGTGGCTAATGCCAGATGCTTCAAAAGGAATGAACAGAAAGAACAGGGCAGTAGTCAAGTGATCTATCACCTGTCCCAGCATCTGGCAGTTAGAGGCTTAGAGAGACAGAGCATGGGTTTGCATCCCTGACCATCTTAGTTAAGTCATTGGTGGGCCTATTCTCCATGAACTTACCTAATTCTTTTTTGAATCCAGATATAGTTTTGGCCTTCACAACATCCCCTGGCAATGAGTTCCACAGGTTGACTGTGTGTTGTGCGATGGAAATATTTTTTTGTTTGTTTTAAACCTGCTGCCTATTAATTTCATTGGGTAACCTCTGATTCTGGTGTGTTATGAAGGGGTAAATAACACTTCCTTATTTGCTGTCTTCACACCAGTCAAGATTTTACAGATATCTATCATATTCCCCCTTAGTTGTCTCTTCCTGCTGAGACGTCCTCGTATGGAAGCTCTTCCATACCCTTAATCATTTTTGTTGCCCTTCTCTGTACCTTTTCCATTTCTAAAATCTTTTTTGAGATGGGGCAACAAGAACTGCACGCAGTATTCAAGGTGTGGCCATAACATTGATTTATATAGTGGTACTATGATATTTTCTGTTTTATCTATCCCTTTCCTACCTGATTCCTAACAACGTTAGCTTTTTTGTTTGCTGCTGAATATTGAGCGGATGTTTTCAGAGAACTATCCATGATGACTCCAAGATCTTTCTTGACTAATAACAGCTAATTTAAAGCCCATTATTTTGTATGTAGAGTTGGGATTGTTTTCCAGTATACATTACTTTGCAGTAAAATGGCAGATGGAATTCAGTCATCTAGTTTTGTGAGATTCCTTTGTAACTCTTAGTTAAGTCCAAAGCAGACTGGAATCTCGAGTAATTTTGTATCATCTGCAAACTTTCCCACCTCTCTCTTCATCCCTTTTTGCAGATCATTTATGAATGTTTAACAAAACTGATCCCAGTACAGATTCCGAGGGGACGCTGCTATTTACATCTCTCCATTCTGAAACTGACCATTTATTGCTACCTCTCGTTTCCTGTCTTTTAACGAGATACTGATCTGTGAGAGGACCTTCCCTCTTATCCCATGACTACATAGTTTCCTTAATAGCCTTTGGTGAGGGACCTAGTCAAGGCTTTCTGACAGTCCAAGTACACTCTATCCACTGAATCATCTTTGTCCACATATTTGTTGACCCTCCTCAAAGAATTCTAATAGACTGGTGAGGTATGATTTCCTTTTTTAAAAGCTGTGTTGACTCTTCCCCCAACAAATCTTGTTCATCTGTGTCTGATGATTCTGTTCTTTACTATAGTTCCAACCAGTTTGCCTGGTACTGAAGTTAGGCTCACTGGCCTGTAATTACCAGGATCGCCTCTGGAACCTTTTTGAAAAAAATTAGCATCACATTAGCTACCCTCCAGTCATCTGGTATAGATGGTGATTTAAGTGATAGGTTACGTACCACAGCTAATAGTTCTACAATTTCATGTTTGAGTTCTTTCAGAACTCTTGGGTGAATACCATGGTCCTGGTGACCTATTCCAGGCATATAATTGATAAATGCATCAATTTATTCCAGGCATATAATTGCATAAATAAATGTGTATAGGCGGTGTCAGCAAAAAATACCAAATTTAGCTGGTTGCAAATAAAAACATGTTTTAATGACAGGTTTCAGAGTAGCAACTGTGTTAGTCTGTATTTGCAAAAAGAAAAGGAGGGCTTGTGGCACCTTAGAGACTAACAATTTTTTTTAATGGTACTGACCAATGGGAATGAGTCTTTATTTAGGAGAATTAAAAGTACAAATGCAGAACTAGATTGATTTTTTTATTTAAATCGGTAAACAGAAAACTGATTTAAATAATTTGATTTCAATCTACCCTGCTTTAGTCACTGTAGTTATTCCTTTATCTTCTCTCTCGCTCTCTTCCCCTCCCCCACCTTTTTTCTCTTTCTACCTGAAACTGAGCATTCACCTGAGTTAGATGCAATGCTGGGAAATAAGGAAATAGTGCTAATCTAGAGCATCCTATTAAGTGCTTTCAGGTTAGGTTGTGCGGGGGAGGAAATTGGGGGTGGGAGGGGGAATGAGGTCTGTTTGTTTCCAGGATAACATCCTGCTGGCCTTTTTATCATGCTGCTGCTGGCAGCTGTTCTATATCTAGTGCTGTATGAAACGTCTCCATTTGCGACATGCACTTCTGTATATACAGATAAATTGCTGAAGTCTAAGGCACAGTGTATTATAAAAGCAAATCTCTAAAACTACTAGTTTATAGGTCAGATCAATATGACTATTTCTGCATTTTTAGTTTTGTGGGACAAACTACTAAACCAGCATCTGTTACAACATGTGTTGTCTAAACTGGGAGAAATTTGAATGGATTTATATTCTAGTCTGTACTAATCGTCTAAAACGTGTAGCTCTACAAAAATTGGTAATTGTATAACCTGTTGTGTAATTCGTCAGTTACTTTTCTTTTTTGGTCTCCCTATCTTTCTAGCCTGGAACTCTTTCAAATTAGTAACAACTACCCAGTCCTTAGCTCAACTCCTGAACTTATTCCAAGCCAACGTGACTTGACTTCCTGTAAAAGAGACAAAAGAAAGCGACCTTCTGCTTCCTTTCCCTGCCTAACAGATTCCATGGCCCATGTGGGAGTCGCTCCTCAGTTGCAAATCCTCACATGATGTTGCAGTCATCAGCATTACCGAAAGACCCAGGCTTCCGTGAAAACATCTACACAGACACTGCAGTCACATGCTGGAGTGTAATCACTTTGATGGATGAAACAAGTGGAAAGTAGTCATCGAGTCAATCAAGCTGCATTTTAATCTGGTTTAGGGAACAAGTATCCTCATTTTTACTTGCATGCTGCTAACTTAATTAAGGGATCTTGGTTTCACTGCTAATCTATTTTGAGTCCCTTGTGGGCACCTCATTTTTTGCCCTCTGCAGACATAGCCCTAATGAAAACAAGGTTAGTGTATGGAAAGGGAGTGAGAGCGATAGTCACAAGACTGCTCTCATACCAGTATGTTTTGTTTTATATAACGTGAACAAAGCCATTAGCGCTCACTGTCCTCATGTGATGTGACCACTACAAAAGGTCAAGCACATTTATAGTGAAATTACCAGGAGCTATATGCATGGGAGTGAAGCAGTTTCAAAATATGAATGAGAAATCTTTTCTGCAGTCAATTTATGTTAGTAATTGAACCTGGCAGAGGAGTTAGCATGTGAAAGAGTTGTTTTATTCCGCTGGCAACTTATTGCCAGGCTTCTGGGGCATCTTGCTTAACCATTCATTGTAAACTTGCTTTTCCATTATTGAAGCAGTATTAATTGGGGCATGTCAAAACAATTTAGTGGCTAAGGCACTGGATTGGGATTCAGGAGACCTTGGGTTCTTTTCCCAGCTCTGCCACTGACCTGGTGGGTGACCATGGCCAGGTCACTCCCCCTCCATGTCCCCACCCACCTTTTCTTTTTTCATTTAAATTGTAAGCTGCTGGGGGCAGGGACTGTCATTTTAGTATGTTTGTAGAATAGTGGGGCCCTGGCATCAGCTTGGACCTGTAGGCACTACCGGAACACAAATATTAAAAGAAATCTCTTGGAATCCCTGTCATATGATTAGAGGGAGATGCCAACCACTGCTTCTCCTTAAAGATGTCATAGATACCATAAATCTCCAGCCACTTCCAAAGAAATAACGTGCATAGGAACTTAAGTTTATAGGTGATCTGGTTTTTCAGTGTCGTTAATAAATGCACTTTCCTATGACATGGGCAATTACTGCTATTATTATTATTGCTGTACTACCTACAGGCCAATGAAGAATGGCATCCAGCTGTGCAAGGTGCAGTACAAACAGAGTAGTAGATGGTCCCTGTCCCAAAGAGCCTGCAGTCTAAACAAGACAGATGCTGGGTGGGGGAAAGGTAAAACACAATCTGAACTGCATCTTTAGGGTAGGTGCTGCTCTCCTTTGCTTGGCTTTACTTATACAAGCTTCACTTTTTTCCTTGTAAGATCTTAATTTTAATATAAGGGCTTCAGGAATGTTGTGTTGGCCTGGAGTGGAATCAACTGTAGGAGGCTTAAGCATGGATTAAGAGGGAAGTCAGATCTGCAAGGGTGAAAAGAGGAACAAGAGGAACATAAAGGAACAAGAGCAGATGGATTGAAAAGGATATTTTAGTACATCTTGATTGCTGTTGCTGTGTGAACTTTACTCTAGTAGTGATTACTGCTGAGTGAGACTGAAACCTGATAAGCAAAGGTCACCTCGCAAAGATGGCATCACAAATGAAATATTTATAAAAAACTGGCATTAAGTCTTTCTTCCTTTCTGCTTCACTTGGTTCGGCTTACGAGCAATAAAAGGTTATTAGCGCTACTCAAACATGTCACTGTGTGGCTCTGCCTCACTGTAGGTAATAGTCATTGGTGTGCAAAAGTGCCCATTCAGTCATCCTTTGTCTTCCTTTTTATTTAAGTCTGTAGCCGTTTTAACATGTTCTCCTGCAAAATGATGTTTCCTCTCTGGCATGCTGGGCGCCACTCCTCCATTCCTAGCTTCTTTTGGGCAGACAGCTCTTGAATTCATACTGGGGAAGGTGTTTAGGAATTTTACTGTGCTATAGGTTGGGCTTTTCAAAAGCATCCATGGGGAATTATGGATCCTACTTTTCCCAGTGTAGACAAGGCCCCAGTCTCTGGTTTATGAAGACTCTCTCTTGCCTTTGTAAAGCCCTGTCAGCTGCACAAGTCAGGGAAATAGGTTAGCAAAAGAAGTATTCAAATATGGTTTGTTAGAGGTGCTAACACAGTTTCCCTGTCAGTGTGCACAGAGCCTTAATGATTTCCAGAGCAGGCTGGTTGCTTAATTCTCTTGAATCACTGTCTTCCTAATTAAGAGCTTTAAATAGTACTCTGCCACCAGATGAGATGCTGAATCTACCAGGGATTGCAATTGTCTTGACACAGGGTCACTGAGGGATTCTCAGGGTTAGGTTAGAAAGTAGAAACTGCCTAACTCACTGCTCGAAGTAATTTTAGTTGGTGTCCGGATGTCTTGCCCATGGCTTTGCAGTAATGTCAGGTATTTTACTTATTCTGTTTTGCAATATTTAGCTTTCTTTAGCAAACAGACTGTCTTGGTACCCTATTTTCAAGGACATGGTCACCTCAATTCATGCTGCATACATTGTCAATGGCACAGCAGTGTTCACAGAAAGAATATTGCTCTGGTATTCTCTCTTTTTTTTTAATTGATTCTTATGGTTCCCTGAAGGTTAGTATGTTGCTCCTCTTGGAAATTGCTTGTCTAGAAATCTGCGAGAATTTCAGAGAATTTTTTGTGTGCTCACATATCCCCATCTTCTTTATTGTCTTTGCTTCACATAGATTGAAAAAGAGCTCGTGTCTACATGTCAAGGGGTGGGGGAGGGGGATGAGTGCACCCAAAGGGCACATGGGATATACGTGTCACTGTTCTGGCTTAAGCTAGAAGTCTCCATTAGTTGAGCAATTAGTCTTTTTTCTTAATGCCTTCTGCTATGATTCTACCACCCTCTTAGTTTAGTTTCACGGCCTGTGAAACGAACACCTGAAAATATGGGAGTGTCCCGTGTTGCATATGAGGTCAATATTAAGGAGACAGTCCATGTATTTTAACTGAGCAATGCTGTGAACTTAAACAAGCACAGCTGTCATAGAAACAGTGTGTTGTATGAAGAGACTGTTCTTAAGTTTGAAATCAGTGTCCTTCTGGAGAAATCAGTGACATTTGCTCTATGTGCTCTTCTAGGAAACTCTTCTGAAGCAGTCGATTTTATCAAAAGGATTCCTGTTAGGGCAGTTAACTCATGAGATTAACTCAAAAAAATTGTGATTCATCGTTGTTTTAATCGCACTGTTAAATAATAGAATACCAATTGAAATTAAATATTTTGGATGTTTTTCTACATTTCATATCTATTGATTTCGATTACAACAAGGAATACAAAGTGCATAGTGTTCACTTTACAAATATTTGCACTGTAAAAATGATAAACAAAAGAGTATTATTCGTGCAATCTCTTTATCATGAAAGAGCAAATTACAAATGTAAATTTTTTGTTACATAACTGCACTCAAACAAAACAATGTAAAACTTTAGAGCCTAAAAGACCACTCAGTCCTACTTCTTGTTAAGCCAATTGCTAAGACAAGCAAGTTTGTTTACATTTACAGGAGATAATGCTGCCCGCTGCTTATTTACAATGTCACCTGAAAGTGAGAATAGCTGTTCTCATGGTACTTTTGTAGCCAGTATTGCAAAGTATTTACATGCCAGATATGCTAAACATTTGTATGCATCTTCATGCTTCGGCCACCATTCCGGAAGACGTTCTTCCATGCTGATGATGCTCGTTTAAAAAAAAAAAATGTTAGTTAAATTTGTGACTGAACTCCTTGGGGGAGAACTGTATGTCCCCTTCTCTGTTTTACCCGAGTTCTGCCATACATTTCATGTTCTAGCAGTCTCGGATGATGACCCAGCATATGTTGTTCATTTTTAAGAACACTTTAACTGCAGATTTGACAAAATGCAAAGAAGGTACCAATGTGAGATTTCTAAAGGTAGATACAGCACTCGACCCAAGGTTTAAGAATCTGAAGTGCTGTCCAAAATCTGAGAGGGACAAGGTATGGAGCATGCTTTCAGAAGTCTTAAAGGAGCAACACTCTGATGTGGAAACTACAGAACCCAAACCACCAACAAAGAAAATCAACCTTCTGCTGGTGGCATCTGACTCAGATGATGATAATGAACATGCGTCAGTCCGCACTGTTTTGGATAGTTATCGAACATAACCAGTCAACGTCATGGAAGCATGTCCTTTGGAATGGTGATTGAAGCATGAAGGGACATATGAATCTTTAGCATATCTGGCACGTTAATATCTTGCCATGCTGGCTACAACAGTGCTATGTGAACGCCTGTTTTATTTTTGAATGCAGGTTTTTTTGTACATAATTCTATATTTGTAAATTCAACTTTCATGATAGAGATTGCACTACAGTACTTGTAATGGGGGAATTGAGAAATACTATTTGTCTTTACAGTACAAATATTTGTAATTTTAAATCTAACGTGAGCACTGTACATTTTGTATTCTGTGTTGTAATTGAAATCAATATATTTGAAAATGTAGGAAACACCCAAAAATATTGAAATCAATGATATTCTATTGTTTAACGGTGCGATTAATCACACGATTAATCTTGATTAATTTTTTTAATGGCTTGACAGCCCTAATTCCTACGTATACTATATATGCTCTCCTTAGTTTCTCATACAAACCTCCTTTCAATGAACTCAAAATCCCGTAACATGGTAGTCTGGCCAGTGCCTAAACCTGGGGTTCTCAAACTGGGGGTCATGACCCCTCAGGGAGGTCACAACGTGGCTACATGGGGCTTGCAAGCTGTCGGCTCCATGGGGCTGACAGCCCTGAGCCCCCATTAAAATTAAATTCTCCCCCATTTTTATTTTATGGGGGATGCTCACACTTAGAGGCTTGCTGTGTGAAAAGGGTCACCAATACAAAAAGTTTGAGAACCGCTGGTCTGAAAGGTGTGATATTAAAGATACAGCATCAAGGTTTCTGGACCTAAAATCTTGCTTGCTTTTTTTTTTCCTGGTTTTCTTGACCAGAAAAAACACGTACTTATTTGTTGGGGAGGGAAAATCCTTCCTTGTTCTTTTCTTAGTGAAGTCAATGCCACACGCATGAGAGCAGCTCACAAGAACAAAGTAACCACACATGATGTAAGGGAACAGCTCACATTGCAAACGTCCAAGGAGTTGTAATTAACAGGGGAGGTGGTGTTAATGGAAGGGGAAATTACCTTAATTATACTATGCAGAGGTGCCCAAACATTGCAGGGCACAGGGACACGTGGCACCTTTCCAGAGCCCCGAGGACAGCACCGTTTTTTTTCTAGCTCCCCTCTTCTGAACGGGAAGTGTCACACCCTGTGTGAATGGATAAACCATACAGACAAAAAAGGAGGACTTGTGGCACCTTAGAGCTGATGCTCAAATAAATCGGTTAGTCTCTAAAGTGCCACAAGTCCTCCTTTCCTTTTGACAGATACAGACTAACACGGCTGCTACTCTGAAACCTGTACAGATAGAGAACGTTGTGTCCTGGCTTTAGTTTGCTTCTCCCACTTCAGTTCTTTACATGCCTTTACTTTCTATCCCCTCTTCTCTCCTTCCCCATGTCTGCACTCTTTCCTACCCTGATCCATTCTTAATTCCATTTCTTCTTCTCCCCATCTTTTATTCCAGGCGGCCATCAGCAGCCATGCATGGCTTAAGGCTGAATGGGGCTTGAATCCAGCAAAAGAGCTCATAGCACAGCTGGCTCCATACCTTGTCAATGCTTCCTTCTCCCCGGACCTCATGGTAGACCCAAAAGTGTCAAATGGTGGAGCTCATGGATCTTCCCTTAATCTACCCTGCCATCTACCAAATAGGAGGAGCAGCAGGGAGCATAGCATGCTGGGAAATGAAGTCCCAAAATCTCACAGGCCGCACTTCCTAGGCTAGCATTACCTTGGGTAGCAGGATGTGAGCTGGAGACAGTTACTTACCAATGGTAATGTCCTTCCTCCATCATGTCAAACATATTAAAATCCATAACTGCAATGCACAGTGGCATCAAAATCCCTGTGCCTACTCTTGTAGGAAGCATCAAATGCTAAGTGCTCACAATGTTCTGTTCTCCTTTTTGGTCCTGTAAGTGATCGTCTTACTAAAGTAGGACAATAAGACACAAGAACATAATGGCTGAGCAGTGATGGGACAAGAATCGGTGACATTTGTTCAATGACTTTTGTAATATAACTTGAGGCTGAGCACTTAGACTGTTCTAACCAGGCACTGCAGTCTGTGAGATGAAGAAAAAGGACCCTTTCTGTATGAGAAATCTAAGTCAAAGATTCTGAGAAAAGAAATATACTCCTGGTGGTTGTGTAAGTTTGACTGGTCAAAATGAAATCTACTTCTAAAAATAGAGGCTGTCAATATTAACTGTGAAACATTTGTCCTTTAGAATGTGAAGAAATGTGGGTGTCGACAAATTAAATCATGTAATCTATGGGCAAATATACACTCCGCATTTAAATTCATAGAAACTTCTTTGTGTGAGAATTCAGCCACCGTTCAATGGTTCAGTAGAGATTGTCATATCAGACACAACAAAAAGGATTTTGTCCTCTGTAGTTAGTCAGGTTTTTGTCCCACATTTCGTGTGAAGTGCATTCTGATGCATGCTCGGTGAAGAAGAGAAAAACACTCTGGGCTACTTGTCCCAGTAACAGCCTTTTGTTCTTTAACCCCCTGCAGTACTTGTGATGTAACTCCTAGAGGGGCCTGAGTGCATGGTCTGTTACTGCTGTCTCCCTCTCCTACTGACGTGGGTGAAAGTGCAGTTAGTCAGTGGCTTTCAGAACAACACACACTTCTGCATCTAACTTGCTCACCCTGACTCAAGAGATTTCTCTAACAGTCAGTATTGCAAATTCAACCCTGGTTCTTCAAACCAAACTGGTCTCATTCTGCCTCTCACATTGTTACCAGTAATAAAGGTTCTCTAATGGGAATTTACCCATACACAAAGCTGTGAGCTAACAATAGAATTCAGCAGCTCATTCTTCCAAAACTGTAGTGGATCTGCAGCAAAACTTCGTATGCTTGGCAGTGCTGCTGGCAGACATGACCCAGACGCACATATAGCAGATATGATTAATAAGGAGGTGCCGTTTTTATAGTCACTTCTGACTACAGCTGCATTGTAAAGCAACAGAAAATGTTCTCATGAAGGGTCAGAGTTCAAACTTTAATATCTCTTGTATGAAACTGGAAAACTAGCTTTTCTGTGCTTGTGCCAGATTAAAGCAAATGCCAGTTCACACGAGCACATTAAATATTCTGTTCAATTGAAAGGTATTGGGAATTAATACCAAAAAGGCCCTTTTGGAAGATTGTCTGACTCCTAGGTACATCCGCCCACTATAGATATCTCTTAGTCTGGTAAAAATGTTGACATCAGATTACACTGATGTGCACTGGATTGCTTGGCAGCGAAGGGCCATAGCTGCACATTCCAAGACAGACATCTCCTTGGATTCTTCCTGTGAAGCAGAACAGGGGAAGCAATTCCAGTAATTCTGATAGTTCTGGGTTGGCTGGTCCCAGCTCTGCACTTTAGAGTCTGCTTTTATCTGCTGCAACTGACAAACATTTTCCGAAGAAGCAGTAAATGAGAAACCCCACTTGGTGTTAAAATGGAGTAGAGAGAAAACAAAAGGAAAAAGTTTCTAGCTGCTATGATTGTGCAAACCATGTTGGCTGGTTTGGCCGGTCTGACCTTCCACATCACTGTACTCCTGGCAAGCACTCTGTCATTAGGAGCAAAGTGTTCAGACTTCATATTTTAAATGTAGTGCTGTGGTCATAAACACTCCTTACGAACATACAACGTGCAAAGGATTATCTGTGACCAGCAGAAAACATGCTGTGATTTATACTCTTCTCCCCCCCCCCCCAAAAAAAAAAGTCGGTTTAGAGCTGGTGTAGCTGACTGTATATCAGGTTTGTCAAAGCACATGGAAGAAGTTAGTGTATGTTTGGTACTCATGTTCTTGGAGAACTTTTTTATGGGCGTGTACTTCACCAAGGCACATCCAAGGGCTTGTCAGTATTTTTCTTGTTTGCTTAGCATCAGCTGAATGCTGGTTCCCAATAATATGAAGCTTGACTGAGAACAATTGAGTCAAGCTGGTAGTTTATTTTGCCCTAAACTGAGACATAGGGCTTTTCATATGAAATAAATATTTGTCATAACATCAATTTTTGAAAACTTTTTGCTGGTAGATGTCTAAGCCAGAAGCCTCCTTGCACAAGTATTTGTAAAAGACTGAATCTGTGATGTCCAAACCTTTTTATAGTGGATTATGTTTATCTAATCTGTGTACTGTATGGGATTGTCATGATTTTATAGAGGAGGCTGTTGCTTACATTTTTATTTTGGAAGCTGCAGAAAATGTGTTAAAGGGGGAAGACTCCACCCTGCACTGACTCTTTACTTACTAAAATATGTTCAATTGCACATCTCTGTGCACACTAGTCATGCGAGGGACAAGTCCCAGAGCAGGCTACCCTTAGATCACTTATAGACAAAAACCTGAAAAAAGACATGTCTTGAACTGTGCCCTAAAGGTTAACAAGTTAAAGCGGTGCTGGACCAGATGTGGCGAACTCCTCTGTGAAGAGTATCTCGTCACCAAGCATCTGTTTGCCTAATCTTAAAACTGGTAGATGGCCAACTTCTGGGACAACTCAGAGATGATGACTTCCTGGTTCTTAACCACTTAAGTCTTTATAGATCAGTTTGTAGACTTGCCTACAAAGTAAATGGAAAATATTCTTGTAGTAAGAAGTATCTGGCTCTGATTTCAAGTGAAGGCAACCAGCAGTCACGTGGCTTGTTCTTAAGTTTATGGGACCTGTCTTTTATTAAATGGTTAAGCCTCCACAGTTCCCACTGACTTCAACTGTGGATCTGTGGGTACTTCTGCAGATCAGGCTCCTGGTACCTTGTCCAGAGGAACCAGCCCTCCTAGATGCTTTGGAGGGCTGTATGTAGATGGTACCTACAGCTATCCAGTACCACATAGGGACTTTGGTTCAGCACTGATCTAGAGGGAACACTGTTGCTTACTAAGCCACCAGTATTGATTCATGTAGCACCCTGGATATCTCTAATCTCGGTACCGACCAAGCCTAATCCTGATTAGAGTGGGATATCCTAATGGATCACCACTGAAAGCACAATAACTTCAGGCTAGTAGAGAACAAATAAGCTTTTGTGTACTACTAACATTTTACTGTAACAGAGTAGTTGGAAAAAACATGTTTTTGCTACTTTGAAGTCTTTCTGAGAGGGTCAGCTATCCTGGGATTTCAGTAACATTTTATCACAGCTATGCTCCTCCTGAATTGATACTTAGGCCAGAAATACCCTTACTCTGTTTTCTAGTACCTGTAGTGCAATATAATACAGAAGCCAAGGTTTCTTCCAGTAAGTATTTAATAAAAAAAAAAAGCTTTTATAGGCATATTGTGCCAGTGAAAGTTTTAATGGTTCCGTTACCTCGAGTATTTACCAGTAGTCTTAGCATCTCACGTAGCAATGACTGAACAAAAGATTGTTATGCCTAATCATACAATGAGGATATTATAACTTGTGGTTCTGATGTCATTCCCAGCAAACTCACTTTCCACAGTCAACTTAAAATCCTATGAAACCAAACGCCTTAGCCTTTCCATTCCTCTCATACAGAGCTGTGCAAAGTTTCAGTAAATATGCCCCCTCCCTTTTTTTTTCTTGTGGTGTATTTATTCTCCAGAGCTCTGACTGTCCCAGTGCCATTTGTAAATCAGTGCTATAATAAGAATGATGCGCTCTGGTGTATTCCTCACAGTAGTTGCTTTGACTTATTTGAGTGTTGTACAGGGTATTTTTATATTCTCTCTTTAATATGTGGCTAACTTGCTTTGTAACAGTATGATCCTATTTCTAGGAGAGAATAAATTTGTGGAGCTTTTTTTTTTGTGAAAAGCAAAGCATTCAGCTTACAGATGCTGAGCAAAGATACTTGACACTTAATTCTTCAATGCCTACATACCATGTAAAATATTTTTTGCATAGATCTGCTATATATGAGGGTAGCTGCTTTTTCTGATAAGCCAAATTGGTTTGATGTAAGGAAAGATGTGTTTTACAGACCATAGATAACCTTTGTCTTCCAGCTACAGTGACATAAACAGATATAGCTTAGTTTTTGCTGTGTTACTATAAATGGCATGTTACTTACCTGGGTATTTCTCTTCACTCCTGCATCAAGTCCACCAAAAAAACACCTGAAGAACAGCAATCTCATTCAGTGTCTTGAATCACTGCCTTCATCCATACATTCCCTCTCCCCTCCAACTGGTAAAATGATGCCAAACTTTTCTTAATCTCCCAAACGCCAGCTACTCTAAGGGCTCACGAGTAATGATGTGTTGGCATCTAAAGAATAGTGCAGGCAGGCATTGCCCTTCTTCCACAAGGGTTTGGCTTCAAAATGTGATGTGCCGTCTTAGGCCATTTTGGATCCATCACGTTCTTGGTGGATAGAGAACGGTCTTGTTATGTTATGCCTGGTGTATGTTTCTGTCCAGTTTTACATTGTATGCAAGTTCAGGTGCAATGTAGTGCTAGGCTGCTGCTTGGCTGCTGAAGGTGAGAATTTTGCAAATGCATGACACTTAACATTGGCCTCCATTTAAGACCTTCCTTGTAGGGAAGAAAAACAAATGTGGCTACTACACTTGGCGGGGTTTTCCCCTCCTGGTGCACTTGCTCATCTTCAGAAAACAAGATTCATTTCAAAACCTCTCCACCCACTCGGAGCATGCACAGGAGCTGCAGAGCAGCGAAGGAAAGATGAAATTTTGTTTTTGAGCTGGTGCCAATTTAGATCTGGGACAAATGACTCTAAGAGCAGCGTGGAGCAGAATTATTAATTTTAGTAGGTGGTGGCAGCTTTGTATTTTTAATGGCTTTGTAAAATCTCCTACTTTTCTCTTTGCATAGTACACTTTTTTTAACTTGCCTCCCTTCTGTACAAATCACAGACCTCTTGATTCTCCTAATGTGTGTATACATGTTCAGTCCAGCACATTGTTCAAAGCTTTCTTCTTCCCACTTTTCTTTTAATGTCTCAGAGGTACTTCCACTATTTCCCAACTCAGGTCAAGTAGACTATGAAAAAGTCAAGGGAGGTTTCCTGATGTTCAGCCTAAACTTCCTTTTCCTTAATCTCGTCCTATAACTCTAGCAGCGCCCTCTTGTACCACTCTAAAAATTCCCAAATTCTCTGTCTCCCTGCTTAATGTTTACACATGACAGATAGTTGCAGAGTTACTATCAAGCGCCTCTCTCCTCTTCCCTCCCCTCCCTCCCCCAATTTTCAACCTCCATGGTGGCTGAGCCAAGCTGTACATATTCAGCTCTCAATCTGTCCACTTAAATCAGTCCCTCCTTTTGGGCTCCAATTCAGGACAGTATTTAAGCATGTGCATAATTACGATCTTGAACAGGGTTGCTTTCCTAAATCAAGGTATAATGACTTATGCAGGATCATTTTTGGAACTGTGGTGTATCAAAGTGAGAAGTCTGCTTGAATGTAATAGGCTAAATAGTATAGAGCTGCCTTTCTGGGATGCAGTACTATTTCTTCTTCCTAACATGGATTGTCGCCTTCTTCCTAAAATGGGTTCTTTTCTGTATATACTATTATCCACTTCTGTGTTTTGCTGTACCTCCAAATGTCATTGCAGAACACCAAGACTAAGTTTTTGTAGGACTTTCAAAGAAAGATCCTATACATCATTTAGTTATACCATTGTATAGAACTGTCCTAATAAAATGTTTTGCAACATGTATCTAGGACAGGTTATTAAAAAATCAACACTAATTCATTGTTACTTCCTGTTCAAAATATATTACAGTGTGGTAACTGGCTACTGCTAACACTCTGGTATCTGGCAAGTACTGCTCTTAACAATAGCATGAACACCTGTAGCTCACAAAAGCTTATGCTCAAATAAATTGGTTAGTCTCTAAGGTGCCACAAGTCCTCCTGTTCTTTTTGGGAATACAGACTAACGCGGCTGCTATTCTGAAACCTGTACAAATGTTCCTTTACTTAAAAATTACTGCTCCTCTTCAACATTTAAAAATAACTACCCAACCTTCTTTGTACAGTGTATCTATCTTCATAAAGACTATTACCCTTTTCCTTTAGGCAGTGTCACAGATTTCTTTGGTTACAGGTTACACATGCTGTTACTGTATGTATTGCTCAAAGGTCATAAATGTCCTTAGCTTTAAAAGCCCTTATGCAAAAGACGGTTTAATATTTAGAAGACAGAACTATTGAGCAGTTGTGCAGTTTATTATATCACATGAGCAAGTCTGCAAGCATAATTCAGGGAATTTACTGAATCAGAGGGAAAAGGAGGAACTATCCTGCTCCTCTCTGCAGTATGGATTCTTGAGCACCATGGATGAAATTCAGCCCTAGACGCTAATAAGCCCTCAAAATAGTACTTCTAAGTGGGACATAAGTGATTCATATTCCTTGTAATGGCCCTCTGCACATGGGTGAATTTCACCACAAAATTTGGTTGTATAAGGCACAGGGAAAGTAGCTGAGAATAAACCACAAGCGATCAAAAGTAGGAAAATTTAAAGCAAGTGTTACTCCGGTACTAGAGGGGAAGCATTTTTTATGTCTGGTTACACAGCATTGCAGACTGTGTGGCCATAGCAGTGTTGTAGTTTTGTCTCTGATTTGCAAGGCACCTGTTACTGCTGAGCTACCACATTATAGCCATTACTACTCAACTCACAGGCCTCTCTAGCATATTCCTTTTGCTCTTTTCCCTTCCCTCCCAGCCAAAAATGTAATGAATACTGACCAAGACCCTCTAGTTCTGCAGCTGTTCCAAAGGAGAATGAGGAATGCTGTGGCCTGATTTTCAAAGGCTCTGAGCACATGCAGCTCCTATTAAAATTAGTGGGAGCTGCAGGTACTTAGCACTTCGTGCCCAAGTGGGCAGGTTTTCAGCATACATTATCCCTTGACTGAAATTAACTAAAATGCACACAAGGGAAGATGTTAATGTTGAAAGTCTTGCTCTGCTCTCAGATCCTGACTATACCTCCTTCCAAAATCCAGATCCTTCAACTTCTTGAAATCAAAGACTTTTAGCACAGGTTAGGTATTTAGTAGTCTAGCCTAAATTATGTAGTGGAGCATTTATAATATAACTAGCTCTTACACCGTGGACTAATATTAAAAACCCTGTGGGGTAGCTTCAGATCTTTAGAAAAACAATCAAATTTATCTACTCAGATGAGGGAGCTGTGTTGGCTGGTTTCAGGAAGGGAGTAGATATGATGTTAACCACTCTGATTGTTCACTTCATCCGATGAAGTGAGCTGTAGCTCACGAAAGCTTATGCTCAAATAAATTTGTAAGTCTCTATGGTGCCACAAATCCTCCTTTTTCTTTTTGTGAATATAGACGAACACGGCTGCTACTCTGAAACCTGTCACTCTAATTGTGTGGCTTTCATGCATGGGAGGACTTGTAGGTATCTGGGAGGTGGCTGAAATAGGCAGCCCATGTTGAACATGCATGCAAAACGGAAGCCAGCAGTTGCTTCTGTTCTTGCATTTACGTGATTAGTTACAAAAGAGCTCCTGGGTGGTGAAACCAGGTAGTGACTTGTGCACGTATTCAGCTTCATGCTTTTGCTGCTCCTGCTGATTTTAATATATATATATATATATATATATATATTGGATAGACGTATAACTGCTGTAACACCTAAGTACCTGGTGGCACGGAGTTCAATAGTACAAACGTTATGATTGTGTGAAAATGCATTGTCACCAGAAGTCCCCACCTACCTGACACCAAGGGCTTTTTAATGATAAAATGAAAAGGGAGGGAGTGTTACTTTTAACGCCAGGCCTATCTGCAGTAGTATATGTGCATTAATCTTACTCTTTTCTGTGGAATCTTCAAGTTTACCATGTAATTTTGCAAATCATATTCTAGTACAATTCCAAATCTGTATTTTTTTTAATTCTTGTTTCAGAGTAGCAGCCGTGTTAGTCTGTATCCCCAAAAAGAAAAGGAGTCCTCCTTTTAATTCTTGTGTCTTAAGTGCCCTGATGCTGTCTTACAGAATTTCATATTCTTGCTAGCAAATAACATCTTCTTTAATGGAAAGGAAATGGAGCTATAGACCTCTTAAGATGTAATGTCCTCCCAGAATCCTTTGCCAGTCTCTTGAACTGCTCCAGTTTCTAAACATTTATGCAAGTAATGGATCTTATAGATGGGGCAGTTGCTATTGATCCACATGGGCTTTTTCCATATATTATCACTTAAATTGATGCTAATGTGTAAATTAGTGCCCTGAAAGAGGAAAAAATCCACTGGATAGCTTAAAAGGAACTCCATGGAGCTGAAGCTAGAGAATAGGTCTGATTTGTGTAATTGTATTCCCCTCCCCATCTTGTAAATGTGCTAATCCCCCTTTTCTCCATGGGCAGTGTTGCCAGGAACAGAGCTTATACTGCTTCCCAGAAGAGGAGAGAAACACATGTTTTTGGGTAAATATTCTAGTGACCTTGCATAATGGCACTCAGTCCTGTATTTTTAGCATGACCTCACCTGTGCTTACTGGCTGATTAAATCAGGCAATGAGCATTCATTTCAGTCAGTAGCTACATTGAGATCTCTGATGTCAGCAGTAGACTAGCCTCTGATCTCTCATGTCAGACTGGGGTAGTGCCATTCGAACACTTTGGGCTTTATCTGTAAACGCCAATGCCCATCTGTACACCTTTCAACAGTCTTGTATCAATTAACGCTCCCTTTCCCTCAACACAGAAGCTCTTGTTTACATCAGAGAAAACTGCTTGGCGTTTTTACAGGGGTTGCACAGTTGTGACTTGGCAACCATGTTAGTACACGCTTTCACTGCAAAGATGGGTCTACAAGCTCCTCTCCTGCTAGCCGCATGTTTACTGGGGAAGTGTATCAAATAGTCAGTTTGCTGTCTGCCCCTTATTCACTGAAGTCCTTGACTCCTCAGTTCAGAATTGCAAGCCCTTATTTGCTTTCTAGAATAACAGGAAATGATATTTTTCCAGCTTGCTATATGTGAAGTCACATATCTTCAGCATATTGACTAAATCCTTAGAAAGCTATTTTTTCATCCTATCTATCCTAAAAGTCACTTGCTTATTTTATTTTGCTGATCTACTAATCGAAATCATAACTAAACCCAAAAAATCAAACTCAAAGCAACAAAATAAATTATGTCTGAAATTCACTAGTGTCTGGATCTGGGGGACCATGATGGAAAGCAAATACCAAAGGCAGGGGTCCTCAAACTATAGTCCGGGTTCTAGCCTCTATTTTAATCCAAGAACTGTGCATCAGACCATATACCCATCAACCCCAAAAGGAAAAGTGATAGCCAGCCTCAGATACTCAGTTATTGCTTGGATTCCACTCATCTTGAAACTCTTTTTGGTCAGGGGTGTAAAAAAACACACCCCTGACTGACATACTTTTTACCAGCAAAAGTGCTGGTGTGGACAGTGCTATGTCAGCAGGAGATCTCTCTCCTGCCAGCAAAGAGCAGCTACACAGGAGACCTTACAGGGGCACAGCAGAGTCTAAATTCAATAGCCAAGCCACAGGAGATCTTACAGGGGCTCTGCTATTGAATTTAGGCCCTGCTGTGCCCCTGTAAGGTCTCCTGTGTAGCTGCTCTTAATTGCGAGTCCTAAATTGCAAGCCCTCTGGGATGGGATTCTCTAGGACAGTGGTTCTCAAACTTTGGTATTGGTGACCCCTTTCACAAAGCAAGCCTCTCAGTGCGACCCCCCCTTATAAATGAAAAACACATTTTAATATATTTAACACCATTATAAATGCTGGAGGAAAAGCAGGGTTTGGGGTGGAGGCTGACAGCTCGTGACCCCCCCCCCATGTAATAACCTCATGACCCCATGAGGGGTCCCGACCCTCAGTTTGAGAACCTGTGCTCTAGGAGGTGTTCAGTGCCATGGAGCCCTAACCCTAGATGAAAAGGAGGACTTGTGGCACCTTAGAGACTAACCAATTTATTTGAAGAGCTGTAGCTCATGAAACTTATGCTCAAATAAATTGGTTAGTCTCTAAGGTGCCACAAGTCCTCCTTTTCTTTCTGCAGATACAGACTAACCCGGCTGCTACTCTGAAACCTCACCCTAGATGAAACACTTGGTTAGAATATAAAATATTTGCTATTAGGAAAATAGACTAGGTTAATTTCACTTGCTGGTCCTCATGCATGAGCACTGTGCTGCAGCGTTTGGGCTGTAAACGCTGGGGGGAAATGTTTAAGCCCAAACCAAAATGCAGGCACGTCTCTTGCGTTTGTTAAATCCTCTTAAACAAAAGTGAAATGGGGGTGAGGTGGGGCTTATCTTTACCTGACGCTGTCCCTTTAAGTCTGTGTGCCCCAACCCGAAATATGGCTCTGTCTGCAGAGATTCTTGCAGTGCTCTCACCGTGTATTGTTTGTCACACCATAGAAATTTGGAGGTTTAAAAAAAATTACAGCACTCAGGAAAAATTTCAATAGCTCATTCAGCTGCTGAGCTACTGATGCAGGAAGTGTAAAAGAAAAATGGAGCCTGCTTTGTTCTCCCGAGACAAGAAGTAAAAGCCATCAGCCAACAGCCACTCTCTGTTCCAAAAAAGCATGAGGTCATTGTTAAAAGAAATAACCACCAAATGAGTGTACACTCAGTTACCAGTCTCCGTCCCCCTCCTCCTTTCCTGAAGCACCAGCCTTGCTTTGGGTTAAGACTGGTGCTAAGAATCAGTTCAGTAACATGTGCATTACCTCATGTCAAGTCCTGCTCTGCTTCTCTAGTTGCTGCCAGTGCACTCCTGGCTGTCATCCAGGAGCAGTGTGGGAAGAGCACTTTTTTCCTCCAGGGTCAGTGCAGGTCAGTGATCTACAAGCAAGGATTTTCTTTGGAGACCTGTCCTCACTTTTTAAAAAAAAAAACATGTTAGGAGACACTGTGATTTAAAAATAGTTTTAACATGTATAAGAAAAGCAGATTGAATCCCTATTGTTATTAGAGAGACGAGGTAGGTGAGGTAATACCTTTTACTGAACCAACTTCTGTTGGTGAGAGAGACAAGCTTTCAAGCTACATAGAGCTCTTCGTCAGGTCAGGCAAGACCTGAGTAAGAGAGTCACAGCTAAAGACAAGTTCAAACAGATCGTTTAGCATAAGAAGTTAGCACATATTCTAAGTTTCAGAGTAACAGCCGTGTTAGTCTGTCTTTGCAAAAAGAAAAGGAGGACTTGTGGCACCTTAGAGACTAACCAATTTATTTGAGCATGAGCTTTCATGAGCTACAGCATCGGATGACGTGAGCTGTAGCTCACGAAAGCTCATGCTCAAATAAATTGGTTAGTCTCTAAGGTGCCACAAGTCCTCCTTTTCTTTTTGCACATATTCTAAGGGACCATTTAGGGTGAAGTGGTTTGTTAACACCTCTGTAGTCCTAGGACAAAAGGGGGGTTAGTGGGTTATAGATGGTTGTAATAAGACATAAATCCAGTGTCTTTCTTAAGACCATGATTTTTAGTGTCTAGCAAAGTTATGAATTTAAGCTTCCAGGCTCATCTTTTGAAAGTGTTTCAGAGTAACAGCCATGTTAGTCTGTATTCGCAAAAAGAAAAGGAGGACTTGTGACACTTTAGAGACTAACAAATTTATTTGAGCATAAGCTTTCGTGAGCTACAGCTCACTTCGCCGGATGCATACTTTCCACAGTATGCATCTGATGAAGTGAGCTGTAGCTCACGAAAGCTTATGCTCAAATAAATTGGTTCGTTTCTAAGGTGCCACAAGTACTCCTTTCCTTTTGAAAGTGTTGCGCAGGTTTTCTTTGAGGATGGGTAGGTCAGATACAGAGTGATAGCTTTGTGAAAAGTGCTCACCCACAGGTGATACGGTGTTTGTCTTTTATCATCTTCCTGTGTTAGGATTATTCGAGAGAGCGTTGTGATTGTCTGGTTTCACCCACATAGTTGTTGGGGCAGTTAGTGCACTGTATGAGGTACGCCACATGTTGACAGGCATGTGTAGGACCCATGGATCTTGAAAGGAATGCTGATCATTGTAGCAGTGGAGATATGTCCGCAGGTTTTGCATCTGTTCTGGCGGGGTCTGGTGCTGCTATGAGTTGGTGTGTCCTGGTCTGTGGGGAGCTTGTTTCTGATGATGAGGTTGGGGGGTTATTTGAAGCCCAGAAGAGGGGATTCAGGAAAGATTTTGTTCAGGATGGGGTCCCCATCGAGTATGGATTGTAATTGTTTGATACCCTGTATGGGTTCCAGTGTAGGGTGGCAAATGACAACTAGGGGTGAAGGCGGTTTTGAGTGTGTTAAGGTGTATATCCGAGACCTTCTCCTCAGAGCATATTCTGTGGTATCATGTGTGGCTGTAGATAACAGATTTCTTGGTGTGTTTGTGGCGGTTACTGGATCTATGAAGGTAGGTGTGGTGATCAGTGGGTTTCTTGTGTAGTTGTCTGTAGTGTTCCATTGCTGAAGCTGATCATGATGTCCAGGAAGTTGATGCTGGTGTGGGAGTGTTCTAGAGAGAGTTTAATGGACAGGTGGTGGTAGTTGAAGTTGTGGTGAAAATCTATGAGAGTTTAACACCTGTGAAGAGGATGTATCTCAGATATATAATTGGTTTTGTGGTGCATTTGGCGAGAAATTCCTATTCAAGGTGGCCCAGGAAGAGGCTGGTATATTGGGGAACCATCCTAGTGCCGGTGGCTGTTCCCATGGTTTGGACAAAGTGTTTTGTTGTTGAATTTAAAATGGTTATGGGCAAGGATGAAATGGATGAGTTTGGCAGTGTGTTTGGGGTAGATATCTGAGGGCTGTCCATTGTCTTGTAAATATTTGAGGCAGGTAGCTATGCTGTCACTCTGAGTGGTGGTGGTGTATAGGGAAGGATTGGTGGATAACCTACTGCTTTGGCCATCTTTCAAGAGATGCAGGACACAGTATCTACACTGTTAGTCTCCAAGGTGCCACAAGTACTCCTTGTTCTAGTATCTACACTGAACTACAGGAACTTCAGAATCCAGGGATTCAGTATGCTCTTCCTGAACCACAGATCTGTGGATTGTTTTGTTTTTGTCTGGAAGGAGCGTTGTGTTCACTCTATGTGCTACCCTTCTCCTAGCTTGAATTGTAGGTAGGAGTAATGTGCTCTAAACAATGTTCTGAGGAAGCCATTCCTAGATGTGAGAGGATTTTCAAATTCCCCAGAGTAGTCCCAGCAAGCAGCAATCAGGGCCAGACTTTCAAGTGCCCCATATCCTCAACTATGGGGCAGATTTTCCAGAGTTAAACTCCTGTTTGGCCCTTAATAAGGGTCAAATTTTCAAGAGCTCAACTAATCTATCCACTTATATTTGTATCTAAATGGAAGCTGAGCTCTTGAAAATCTGGCCCTGGTTGTGGGGGCTCTGCTATTGAAAAGCTTGGCCCTAAGAATGTGTTAAGAAGGTAAAAGTGGGTGGGTGTATGTACATACTGTAGCATTATTTGATGGTGCCTCATCTCAGACTTGTTCTGAGCTATAAAACTGGCCTGTCCCCTCTATTGAACACTGCAAAATTAAGATGTTTTAAAATGAGAATGTGTCTTTTCAGGGTGTTAATCCTAACTAGCCACTGAGTCAGGCTTCCCCATCCTAGCTTTTAAACTACATGCTTCCCTATAGTCTTGATGCCTTTTTAGCTTGTGCCCTTTGTATCTGCAATTAGAATGTGAGAGGGGAAAGGGAGGGAACAAGGCTGAATTTGCAGGTACCCTTTTTCTGTAATTCCCTGATGGTTGTCCCCTGCTGGGCACAAATGAAGTATAGAACCTACTTCAGACTGCCAGACAAGATTGCTTTTATAGTGTAGTGCTGATGATGAAAGCAGTGCTAGGTCATTGATGCAAAAAGATGTTCACATGGGGGACTGGCTTTTATGTCTGAGTGTGTGAGTGTGCACACTTCTACACAGCTCCACAACTTGCGAATAGTGTCTTACCTGTACTAAACAGGTTTCAGAGTAGCAGCCGTGTTAGTCTGTATTCGCAAAAAGAAAAGGAGGACTTGTGGCACCTTAGAGACTAACCAATTTATTTGAGCATAAGGTTTCGTGAGCTACAGCTCACTTCATCGGATGCATTATGCTCAAATAAATTGGTTAGTCTCTAAGGTGCCACAAGTCCTCCTTTTCTTCGTACTAAAGAGTTTTCCTGTCCTGAGGTGGAATTACACTCTGCTGTAATACTTACATGCAGCCCCTGGCTTACAAATTGCAGTAAATTAGAGGCAGTAGCCAAAGGAGATCCTGAAGGAGCGATATGTTCTTCTCTCTCAAACCTCTTTCTCTAGACATCTACTTCATAAATAGACTCCCCAGAGTGCAAATGCTGAGCTTATGCCCTGGCCAGTTCCATCAGCTCTTGATGGTAGGATGTGTGGGAGACAGTTCAGTCAGTTTCAGAGATTTGGGATGTGAAACCAAAGCAAAGCTTCCTCAGCATCACAAAGTGCATTCTTGAGATGCTTTTCATGTAGCATGTTGAACTCCGTGACATCCAGAAACATCTATCAGAATTAAGTTATTTTTATTTAATATTTAAAAAAAACAAAACCCCAACATAGCTTCAGCAGTTAACTCAGATGTTAACTTGTTTATGTAGCCAGCTAGGAGTGGCTACTTCCCAGCTATGAGAAGTATGGGAAGAATTCTGAAACCAGAGGGATCAATGCATATTTATTTCCTACTGTAATACTTCCTGTCCTTAAGCTTGAGAGCACCCTGTGGGTGGGAGGGTGGAGGTGGCACTGATTGCATAGAAGAGAAAGGGATTTGTTGTTGAGCATTCCATTTTATACAAGGTAAAAGATTAAACTGCTTTGAATGTCACCTCATACCTTGCAGACAAAAACATGTCAGGACAAGTCAGGTTTCTCTGTAGTTTTTCCGTGTATGCTTCTGAGTGTTGCAGCTTCATCCTCTTAATTTGGATGCTGTATATTAAACACTGCACTACATCAAGAGAACGCCAGGAGGATTGGCAGGAGGATCATGCATCACTTTGCATGCTCTTGATGTTGGGGGAAGAATGGAAAAACTAGACTCCAAGATATGCAGAAAAATTTGCCACTTAACGCATTTGCCACCACAGTGATGTTACAGTACTGAACAGAGAACTGAACTCAGGTCTCTTGCTCCTGAGCTAATTTTGAAGACTATATTCAGACAGGCAGGGTGTTTTGATGGAAAGGAGTCGGGGGTATGAAAGTGGGCAAATAATCCTTAAAAGCCAAATTAAGATGGAGTCCGAGGGTGTTTTTTTGAACCTTGTTTTCCACTCCAGTACTCTAATGTACTGAGTCACGATTTCTCACAGCTGAATGCAATAATCACTGGTATCCCTGCATTGTTTGTGACTCAGCAAAGCAATCATTCTGCTATAAACTCTGAAATCATTAGAATTGTAAACTACCTTGGGCATGAAAAATTGCTTTGGGAATAGGGAAACTGTAGTGAGAAACTCAGAGGATTCTCTATAGTTCATGGGAATAACAAACCAAACAAATTTGAAATGATCCCAGGCTTTGGGGACTCTTGTTTTTTCATGACTAAATATCATTTTTCAGATGTTTGTTGCATTGCAACTTATGGATCACAAATCAACATGTATGTTGGTGTGTAAGCAGTAATAAACATTGTGCTAAGCATTTGATCAGAACTTAAACTCTGAACAAACTGTTAGGTTTTTGAACCCTTTAAAGGGAATTTATGTATTTTAAATAGAGAAACCTGCTTTTAGATCAGCCTTATTTTGAGCCTTTACTTTGTTTGATTTATTGATGGAACTTGATTTTCTGTCACAATTACATGGGAACGTTTCTGCAAGGATTTCTCCAGCTAACTGCTAGCCAGTCATTAGATCAAAAGAACTGGTTTGTGGGGCAGTGGTGTCAGACTATCACATGCCTCTATACACCAATGAGATTGTTTTATATCCTGTGTGAGAGATGGGTTTCAAGTTAACTGATCTGCATATTTTGTTAATTGAAAACAGTGGATTCTGGCCTTCACACAACTCAATCTAGCTTTGCTGTTGGGACTTGCTCTTTGTTTTTCATATCAGTTTTGCTGTTATCTTTTGCCTGGAATTCATGCAACCCTCCCCATATCAAAATTCTTTCTGCTTGCCTGCTCTGTTCCTGCTTCTTATTTATTGCTGCTCTGTCCCTCACCCCCATTCTCAATTTACTGCCTGGTTGCTGCAAGACTGTACAGTCCTTCCTCACTGCTTTCAACACTTGTTTCCTTAAAGAGATTCCAAACATTGCCAGTTAGTACAATACCTGTGTTGTATTTGCGTACACATTCTTAATTTCGTTGATCGCCTTTTCTCCCAGCAGCTGCCTTCGTAGTATTTTGCTTGCATTCAGGAGTGTGCAGCAATGCTGTTCTTTCCACAGGTCTGTCCTGCTGCTGCTATGTGGGAAGTGTTATTACCTTGTTGCTGTAGCATGTGTCCTATGCTTACATCACCTCTTCAACATGGAGTTTTCAATGACCGGGGTGATCATGACCTGTAGTTTGTTCCCTTTCTCACGTCTTCAGAGTGCTGTGCTGTTGGAGATAGGCAGAGAACTTCAAGGCTGCCTAACTTTCTGAAGCTTATGACTCTAATCATGCTGTAATTGCTCACATGACCACGTGAATATACATATAGGAGTGTTTTAACTTTGCATGTACTAATGCAACGTTTCTGAAACTCAGGCTGTTTTCCCTGCAGAAGCACTGTCTTCCGACTCCATCTCTCCCTTCTCTGACCCAGGACTCCAAAGAGTTAAAACCTGCCTAGGCAAAGGTGGAATGAGGCAAGAGATTTCTTTCCAATTGCATCGCTTTGCTGAGTCATGAATGGAAAGCAGTTTGCAGTGTTGTAGCCTTGTTGGTCCCAGGTTATCAAAAACAAGGTAGGTGAGGTCATATCTTCTATTGGTGCAATACTTACATTGTATTTACATACACGTTATTAATTGTATTGATTGCCATCTCTCTCAATGGCTGCCTTTTTAGTAGTAATAAGATATATTACCTCACCTACCTTGTGTGTGTCATATCCTGGGACCGACACAGCTACAGTGCTGCAAACATGAAAGATACTGAATTTTGCTGTTTAAAATGGAAACTTCACAACATGAAGAAGGAAGTCAGAGTAAACAGAAACATCTGCTTCCTGATGCAAGAAACAAAACATCATCCCCAGAGGACTTACCGTCTTTATCCCTCTGACCACTCGATATAACTTCAAATATGCTGAACAGCTCTGCAGGAGGACTTCAGAAAAACTGAGGAACCATCTCCTGCACCTTACATACTTCAGAAGGTACCCCTTCAAATAAGAAATCACCACATGCTCCCATACACGGGAAATCAGAAAACCTGATACAGAAGTTGGTCCAATAAAAGATATTCCCTCCTCTACCTTGTTTCTCAGCAAAAGCAGAACAGTCTATGGAATGTGAACAGTCTTCAGTTCTGTTCTGCCTTTGCAGAGTCATGAATAGAGATGACACAGAAAGGAAAGGTCTTCCTAGACAGAAGTCTAAATATTCTTTCGTGCCTCTATCTATATTCTTGTAATGTATCATCCCTGACTTACAGGTGAGGAACGTTGGGTGGGAGAATTATTTGCCCAAGGTCATACCACAAATCAGTGGCAGAGATCTGAGAACAGCCCAGGTGTCCTGACTGTTTTGTGTTCCCTTTATTCTCTTTAAAATTGTATTCCCAAGTACACAACACTTTAAAAATGTTCTCCTTGGGGAAAAAGAGGGAGGATCAGATGTGGCCTAAACCTCATTCCGATATGAACTATCTTAGGATCAAAAGTGCTTTGCTCAAACATACTTCCATAAGGTCTTCTTCCAAAGGATTTCACGCTGGGAGTTTACATATCCATTATAAATCTACGGATGACATCTTTAAAAGTTTATTTGGGCTTCTTAAAGGTCCTGAAACAGTAATCCAAGCCTTTCATGTGCTATGCAGCAAGCTGCTGGATCTTTTGTGTTCATGGTTTCCAGTTGCTAATGACGCGTTTAGTCAATTATTTACCAGGGTAACGGAAATCTTTTTTTCAATACTTGTCTGGCAAAGCAGTCCTGGAATGTGACTGGTATTATAGCTTGGCTACCTGAAACATTCCAGCAATCTCAATTTGAGAGGCAATTTAACTATCCTCCACCTTTTCAAAGAAACTAATTGAGATGTTCTTAAAGCCTGGGAACACACTGCTACCATGCAGCTCAGACTGGAAGTATGCATGACCAGATCTGTAGTTATAGCAGCCTTTTTAGCTTGCTTAACAAGAGGGGACTGCTATCGGTGGGTGCAATGTGTGTGTTGAATGGGGTGCATGTTGGGGCAATGGAAGAGCAGCACATATGCATTGTAATAATCTGAGTTGCATAACTGCTTTATGCTCCAGTAGCTGAGGGATTTTGTATTTGGCTAAATCTCCAATGTAAGTCTACCTGATGTGGAAATAAATACTAGCTTTCTCATTGAATTGTTTACAATGCTGTACTAGAAATTGGGCTTGGAAGCCATGCAGTGCAGCTGAGGAAATGCACCCAGCTGCAGTGCTTGTTTCTTAGGCCGCCTGTTTTCCCTCCAAAGCTGCTTTTTCGTTTAACTTCCAGTGCTGCTGCTGCTTCTCCAGCAGCTGTAGTTGTTCCTGCAGAGGAGCCCAGGTGAGCAGCTGCTGGCTGACTGACCATAGAGTCTGGAAGCAAATGACGAATGTCTAAGCAGTTATTTCTTCCCTACACTTAGAATGAATCAGCAGTAAGAAATCATTGGCCTTCTCTACAGCACCTTTTCTCCATAGCGCTGAGGACTTTACGGAGGTGGGTTAATATGACTTTATCATCCTAGTGCATTAAAAAAATTTAACTAACCCTCAATATCCCTATGAGATGGGCAGGTATTTCCATTTCCACTTTATAGATGAAGAAACAGGCCTGAGCAGGTTAAGTGACTTGCCTGTGGTCCCACCAAGTTCTTTCTAATCGTAGAGGAGAGTCCATACAAGCTCCCCGCCCCAGCAGCTACGCTATTTGGTAACGTTGGCTGGTGGGAGTGCTACTGTCAACTGGGGCTGCTGGCCTTCTAACAACTGTCCTCTAACCCTCCCCAGAGCAGGTCTAGACAACATGCTGACTGCCAGCACCTTGTCTATGCTCTCATCAGTGCCATGTCCAGTGGTAGCAATGATAGGAAATAAGAAAAATCGGTCTAGTGTACACAACCCCTAAATATCTTGATCTACAGCATAGCTCCCAGAGTTCCAGTTCTTCCATAGGCTGTGTTGAATTTTTGCATTTGTCAGCCTTTTCATGTAAAGCATCCTAGATTATAACAAGGCATGTAGTTCCCTTGACGAGAGAAGCAAGGTATTCAGTTTCATAACTCCATATCTTAACAATGGCTTGGTGCACCTGCACTGAAATGCCGTCCAGGCTTAGAATACCGGCTGGGTCTTTGAGATGAAGTTTCATCATCCTGTCCCCATGACTCCAATTGCTAGGTTAGAAATGAAAATGAAGTTAATTTAGAAGGAAGCTAAATGCAGGATAACTGATAATGGTCAGTGAAATTTAACTTTCCCTTTCATCTGGCTGTGAAAGTAAAATGTAGAGGGGCCTTTACTTCTCAAGTGTACTTCAAATGTACCTTCTTGAGTGAACCAGAACATATTGAGCTTTCAGGTGAGGCTGATCTGAACATTTTATTCAGATACAGTACAGGTATTAAGTGCACTTGGAAACGTTCGATGCATGTTGTGCACGAAGGCCAGAGGTAGCATCTGAAGTAGTTTTATATAGTAGAAATATTCAGTGGTTACTCTTTTGAGGGATGGGGAGGAGACTCTGATGGTAGAAATGTGTATTTTTAAAACAAAAAGAATCTAGGCTTTGAAGAATTACACAATTAACACTCAAAGGCATGAACAATGCCTGTCTCCCTTTGTTATGCATGTCAGAGCTCCAGTTGGTGTGTTTGTTCCAAGTAGTGATGTCAAACCCCAGAAACTGGCAAAAGTTAACAGAAATTAGGATGGCACATAGCTTCAAAAAGTCCCTTTGCATACTCGTATTAAGGAAACCTAGCTGGGTTTCTACAAACTGGAGCCCGTGCTCATAAAATGGGAGTTGCGGGCTCTTGACCCTTTGCAGAGTTGGGTCCTAAATGTTCTGCACTGATCTGATGAGAATTACAAAGCAACTCTTTGGTCAGATTATCTGTAGATAATCCCAAGTGAAACTAGGATTTTTCACCCATGGTCCTACTAGATATAATAACTATCTACACCTTCTTTGTTAATACATGACCGCAGTGCATTAACAGATACGGGGGGCATCAGTCTGGGGGGTTCAAAGCTCAGTCACTGCACTGTCAACCTGTGGTGATGAGTTTAGTGCAACTCTGTTGTAAACGTGTGAAAACTTCAGTTTACTAAGGTCCAAAACTCAAGCTAAACCAAACATAGTTTTGTATGTAAAGGTGGTCTGTATGGCGGTGATGGGGGAGGGGAACAATTATTTGAATGCCCTCTATAAAAACTATGGGCCAGTCTTGCACCCTTATCTACCTGATATTCCCATTGTGCATACACAGTTCCTGCAGACTTCAATGATTTCAGGATCAGGCTTTAATGACTGTAGAACACAGAGACTGTGTTCTTTCACTTTTCATGCCATGTTCCTAGCCAGAAGTAGCCACTCTGTTCTCCAGAAAACAAAAGATAAAGGGACAGATTCAAGTGACAAAATCATAGTTGAAGCCCATTTTCTACCTAATTTTAAAACAGTATTCAAGCTACAGAAGAACATCACAACTTTTAAAAATCTAACTTGTTTTTCACTATGCATGTGGCTTACACGTGTGTGTTCGTTCTCAGCTTGGACAGTCAAACTAGCTGAGTAACTTTCTGGTTCTCATGCAGTAGCTCAGCACTGTAGTGTTTGGGTTGCAAATGCTGCTCGGGAAAGGTAGTTCTTACTATTCCTACTTGGTGAATGTCACCAACGTTTTTTATGTTTACAGCACCTCCATTTCGGATGGAGCTTCATATGACGTGTCCAACTACTATAAGAACTGCTCTGTAACAAGGCAAAGGTTTTATCTCCTTTACTGTGCAACTGTAAGCTCCCATACCCTTATGCGTGGACATATTTCCTTCACTACTATCATTTGACAAGACAGGCTGCTTCTCAGTCTGTTTAAACAATACAACAATCATAAGTACCTGGAATACTCTTTGAAGCTACTAAAGTAATCAGACTGGTCCTTGGCATTTTGTGGGTAGGTTTTCTTCCTTAGACAAGTGCTAGCTTTCTCAAGAGACCATTATTTTGACTTAAGAGCGCTGCTTGACTTGCACACCTTGTCAGTACAAAGAGCATCAAGATCTATTACACTAATTCACAATCTGTCCCACTGCATATTAGGCCTGGACTTCCTTGCTGTATATAAATTTCACTGTCATCTTGTCCAGACAGTTGTGAATCATTGATCTGCACTGTCAAGCAACTGCCACATTCCATTGCAGAGAATTTCAGTGGTAGATTGTAATCCCTATATATTAAGGCAGTGAACTGTACTCAGGACTGGGAACCAGGGAACGTCAGATTTCTAATCCATGCTCTGTCACTTTGTGTGTGACCTTGGACAAGTCCCTTTTCTGTACATCAGTTTCCCCATCTGAAACATGGGGCTATCATCTATTTGACCAAGACCTGAGCAACATTGGTCTGGTCTGGTGTAGTTGCTTTGCCAGCACTTCTCTGGGCCCCGCTAGTTTGTGCAGAATTTAAGCTTTCATTTAAAAAAACTTCCCAGCCTCTATGACCGTGAAGAAAACTCTCCAAATGTGACCTCATGCAATACTTATCATTTTGACTCTGCAGATGATAAAGCAAGACAATTAATCTCAGTTAACACTGAAGCCTCATTATGACAAATGTACAGTATCTATCAACTGTGCTACCTTGATCATTTTAGCAGAACCATTCAGCCATTCTGGAATTATTTTAGGTAGAGAAGTTGTCCCACTCCTCCCCCCCCCCCAGTTTGACTCTTGGACGACAGTCCTCTTATGAGGTCTAGTTGATATTTTCATAGCACTTTTTGTTTCCAAAGTACTCTAGTCATGGTAAGCGTTTATTTTATTATGCACTTTGGAAGCCTTTATGCTGAAAAGCTGTATAGAAATGTAGTTTTGATCTGTAAACATTTTATCACTGGTGGCATATAGTGCATCGTCTCTACTCTGACTTATGTTTCTTGCGCACTGAATTGTTGCTATTCGTGGTTATTGCTGTTGGAATCATGTTAGTTCTGTCATATACATTTCACAATACAAAGACACTGTACCCCCTCCCCCCAAAACAGAGCAGATTATATCTCAGCATCCTCCTTTCAGCCCTGAAGCTGCACAATCCCGGTTGAGATGGCAATTGTATCCCATTACAATAGGCAACTGGTTTCATTGCACGTAGAGAGCCATATGGATTTACTTTCATTCACAGGAATGCAGTTAGACTATGAAAAAACTGGTGAAGCAGAAAAGACGCAAAATAAAAAGGTGGTGTAAAGTGACTTGCAAAAATGATCTTTCTACCATGATAACTGTAAACCGGGCTTGTCATTTAAACATGGGTTAACTTGGTTCAAATGCCAGTCTGTTTCTGAGCTTGCATTCCTGGGTGTACCGAGGCAACGTGGACCGTTTCACAGCCCAGCCATAAGAACGCTGCAGGGTGCCATCACAGCGCAGAAATCTACAGGGTCCTTTTGTTGTATGCATTGTATTGATCTTCAAGATGCTTGATCTTTATTTTTCTTTTGCAGTGTTGTAGCTGTGTTGGTCCCAGGATACTAGAGTGACAAGGTGGGTGAAATAACGTCTTCTATTGAACCAATTTCTGTGGGTGAGAGAGACAAGCTTTCGAGCAACACAGAGCTCTTCTTCAGGTCTTTTATTTTTTCATGTCCTTTTCTAGTTATTATTTCAGTGTCTTTATTGCTTGAATAAGCAAAGCAAGGTTTACCATATTCATTAGGGTGTTCTCCATCTTTAGCAATTGTTCCTCTACTTGGGACTTACCAGAAGAACATTCCTAGGGAAATATGATCTTCAGCATCAGTTTCTCAACAGTGTTACAGTAATATAGTTCATGCCTAGCCTGCTGCCTTCTGGTGTTGAATAGTTTCAAAGATGGGTTTATATTGCTCTCCATTCTTTATTTTAAGGGAACCTTTAGGCTGCACTTTCTCAAACCATTAAATCGCAGAAGCATGCAGATGTTGGTATGGGCCAGTACTTCATGCACTTATCTAAGCAGAATATCCTTATGATTGTATTCCTTCCTCCCTTCTTGGTGTCTCATCTAAAACTTAGATTGGAAACTCTAGGGCAGGGCTGTTTTGCCTACCTCATCTTTTTGTTGCAATAAAACTAATAAACATACTAGCAATGGCTCTTAGTGGTGGTCTGCTTTGAAATTGGTAGGACGTGGAGTATGTTGCTCTCTAATGTTTGTTTGGTATGTCCTATTACTATACCCATCAGTTGGGGGAGTTTTTTGTCACAAAATAGTATAGTGCAGTGGAAGGAAATCTGCCTACCTTCAAAAGAATGAGTTATTTGTGGGCTTTTCCCAAATTAACCATTAGAGGGATTTCTTCTGCACTTCCTAAAGTGACTAAATGAAACATCACCTATGGGTTAAAAGTGAAGGACATACACTCATTAGTTCTGTGTTGCAAACTGTTGCTGGACAGTGTGTACCTGCAGATAGACCCTCTTAAGCCAGGGCGAGGGAGGAGTAAGGACTCTTACCCTTTGCAAAAGGTTTAGACTTTTGGCTTAAGAATTGTAAAGCTAGCATGAGAGGCAGATAACTGTGCGGTGCGGTGCATCTGTCCTTTGCTGTGTCAGATTTATGTCCCTCATCTGGAAACTAAGCTGAATGTTATGTAAATAAGCTCAAATTTGTGCATGATCTTGCACTTCTTAGTACAATGCACTGCTCAGGGTATTGCTATAATTTCATTAAACAGGCTTTGGCTGATTCACCAGTGGTGTTCCATAAACAGAAAGCTGTAAAGATACAAGCAGGTGACTTGTGCTATTGCAAACGTAAAAGGCATCTGATTGCTTGTATTTCCCCCCTCCAACTCTGTGATAAGTCCTATCCGGATGAACAATTAATATTTTAACAATGACTCTTTGGCTACTTTATTTGCAATAAGGTCTTGCCAGTTCTCTTCCCTGGTCCTAATACCACTGCATATGCTGTAGGAAGTACTCCGCTGTAGCTGCCTTTTTAATAATGGTCCTGCTGCCTAATAGGCTATTTCACCAGGCTATAACTTACTTTCTTTAGATATGTAAATGAGACATCACTGATCCAGACACACTGTTGGCTGCACTAAAACCAGCAAGGGGCAGGGGAAAACTAGCCTGCCTTTTGCACTGTTAATGCCACAGACACGTTGGCAGTCTACTAATTAATACCTAACTCTGGCTTAATTTCCTATAAGAGCTCAGTGCTAAATAAGTTTGCTTCCTATAAATGATACAAGGTTGCATCACAGGCCACTGGCATTCCTATTCTGAATTTGTCAGTATTTGTTAGGGAGACTAGCAGTTCTTGTGTAGCTCTTCACATGACAATAGCAAACTTTGTTCAAGGTAAGCTGCCCTTTGCAGCTACCAGCTTATGCTGGTACAATCTAGAAACGCTACTTTTTAAAGCAACTATTTTCAAAACTCTGTATGTGTGAGCGGGTGGTGGATCTGTGGTTGCTTTATCATGGGAAAAGATCAAATCTTGGAGCGTCCTACGCACGCGCTCTCCCTAGTCAGACTGGGTCTAGAAAAGTGCTGAGTCATAGAAGTTAAAGCTGTGCCAAGCACCCTTAGAGGCAATCTCAAGCAGGCAGATTGTACTGCGGGGAAGCAAAGGTTTTAAGATTGTGACATTTGGGTCTTGTGAGGGTAGTGTGCTGAGACAGCTGATTAAGATTTTTGTAGGATCCCACCCCTTTTTAATTCCAGATACCATTATGCTCTGATCTGCAGAGTTTTGAGTTTGGATTTGAGTAGTTGCAGGAGCTACCAGTTTGGGGCAAGACCTACTTTCTGTTGTAAACCACCTGGATTTTCTCTCTGTGGCTTTTTCTTTTCTTGAGAAACCAGAAATTCTCCATGAGCTGACTTGCCTCCACCAGCTTAAAAAAAAAAAAAAGCTTTGCCTGCCCTTTTAAAATGTTGTTGACTACAGATCCTCCAGTAACCGTATGTTAAGGGTTGGTACCTTGCCCTGATAATGATAACATGTTCCAGTGTATAGGGAAGGAAACTTCCAAATAAATTCCTCCCTACTGCGTTAGGGAGTAGTCTAATAATAGAATTAGTAATGTTGGCTGAAACACCATTTGTTTTTCTTCAGCGTTGGATGTTACAAAACAAAATTCATGAGTAGAATTTGTCATGGATCTAAAAGTTCAGTGTGGATTGCACAATTCTGCCAAACAAAACATGCCCAGAGCATGCCATTCTGGTCTAGAATACACCCTTTTAATGTCTATATTTAGACTGAGAGAGATATTTTTAAGCAGGACAGATGCCTGTTTTTCCCTCTTAAAAAGAGCACTTTAGTGTCTGCTTTGAAGCTGTCTGAGTTGGAAAAATTGTGGATTAAAGCTAGCACACCAGGATTCCCGTACGTGGCTGACTAGAGATCTGGGAGTGTGGTTCATCTCCAGCCTGGTGTTTGGTCTGATTTTAAGTTCAATTGCAATTATCGGGGGTTTGGCAATCGGCATGGGAGTTGCAAGAGAGGAGGCAGTGTTGACACCATCCTTCCCTCTTGTCTCAGTTCTCTACAGTTTCCTTCAGGTCATGGGTAAGTCACGGTCAGGAGATGCCCAGGAGGCTCTTTTGGATGACCCCTCTGTAATACAAATGTAGCAGCACCCTGTGGGACCGTTCAGTGGCTGGTATCAGGGAGCAGAATTTGCCAAATGGGTCAGGCTGAAACTGTAGCAGAGGGTAACACTACTGGATATCGCATACTGCGTCCATGAGCGTACACCAGGGGACTGCCAAGTTGCTCATCAGCAACAGACGTGGAAGGCAGTAGCAGAGGTTTATTTTAATTTGAATAAACCTGCTGATAAGTAGATCGCACCCAACATTGTTTTTGTTACTTTCTGGCCATTAAGAAGGGGTATTCAGTTACTCTGCTTTGATTGCCCTGAATTTTACTGGCCTCTGCTCTGCAAATTCATTCACGGGACGAATGTAGTAGTCCTGGACAGTGTTAAATTGTTGCCTCTGCTTTGCTGTGCAGCCCCTTGGAACCATGTTTGTTCTGAGCCAGGCTACAGCCTTCTTAAAATCCAAGGCGGTCACATGGTTGGAACCTTGTTTGTGTCTGCACTGCACAGCTAAACACTGTGAGCTGTGGTGGAGCCTCACCATGTCATAAGAGTCCCCCAGTGCATTTGACTTTCTGCAGCATTGATGGTACCCAGGTCTCAATCCCTTCTGCGCTGGACCCTCCATCCAGGGCAGCTGAGCAGGTCATACTTCAGAAAACGGATAATAATTTTGTTCATGTTGCTGTCTGTGACTCTGAACCATGCTGCCACCTTTTCTGAAACATGTCACCTCCACTGGCACTGTTCTTGTGCACTTGGCTTTCACGTGCACTCATGTCCTTATTTTGCAAGACCTCATCTGAGACACATGCTCTAAATATCCCTGTAATTGCCTTGCATCAGCTCATCTGACTGACTTCTCTGCTCCTTGTCTAGCACTGGCCTCCTTTCTGGTGTGAGAGCCTTTTCTTTTGTTGTTCCTGCAATCTGGAGGAACCTCCTTGGGTCTCCTCCGCTCCTTGACTATCCATCTAAATTCAGATCCCACTGGAGACTTCTCCCTTATGGAGCCATTTGAGCATCTTACTCTGCTTTTCAAAGACACCCATTTAAAAATTGCAGGGGGTGAGGTGGTGGTGGTGGTAATGTATGTTGTTTTGTATTGTGCTAGTGCCGAGGGGCCCTAATCATGGATCAGGGCCCCACTGTGTAAGGCACCATACACACTGAGCAGAGAAACCGTTACTTAGACTGGAAGCTCTGAGGCAGTGTGAGATGAGACAACTGGTAAATACAACAGACAGACAAGAGGAGTGGGAACCTCAGGAAACAATGAGACTCATCTAACTAAAAATGTTTCACCTAAGATAACAGAAAAATATTCCTGTTAATTTTTCAGTCTGTTTAATTTGTGCATCTGGCAGCACTTTCTCTATAGTCTTCTCACTTTCCTCTGTAGTTAGTAAGCTTCTCCCTTGCTGAAAAGACCCTTATAATATATAAATAGGAGCACAGGAATTACGTTTTGAATAAAAGGTATCGAAGAAAGGGAACTTGGGAAAAAATCAGAGCGTATTACATGGGATCTCTTCCAGAGTGATTATATGGGTGTCTTGTTGCACTTCTGAAGAATGACATCTTATGTGTTGCATTAGGGTCAGTGTGAAGAAGACAAGAAGTGGACAAGAAGGTGAAATTCTGCTGTTTTAGGACTCTCCCTGTCCAGCTTTCCGAGAGGATGTAGCGCAGAGTGAACCTTTCGATTCTTAAATCCACCCTTTCTCTCTCTCGTTTTGCTTTGTTGTAGCGTTCTCAAGTGCTGCGGGCTAGAACTGATGGCAGACAATGTCAACGACTAACAACATAGCACAGGCCCGGAAGTTGGTGGAGCAACTCCGTATCGAGGCTGGAATTGAGAGGATCAAGGTGAGAAGGGGATCAGGAGTAGCACGCACGAGTAACTTTTCTCTCCATGGTTATGAGGAGGGGAAGAGAGGGCCTCTATGTACAATGCTTGTTCACCTGTGCCGGAATGGGCTACGAAAACATAAATTAGGCCCTCTCCATGTTGCTATTGAATCATGGCCTTTTGCTATCAAGCTTCCTTTAACTCCTGTGGACAGACACTGTTTCGGAACGGCTGCATATTGCCCCTCTGGATAAAGTGCTGTATGCTTTATAGACTGCTCTGTTCATGCTTGTTTGGAAAAACGTTCAGTCACCTTTACAGTCATGCAGTGGGCAGAACCAGTTCTCTCAACTCTGCACTAAAAGTACCCTGTAGCAGAGGCACATGCTGCTGTAACCTCTCTAGTGGACTTGGGTTTTGCAGCACCTGTTAAGTGAATTTTGCTTCCTAATGAGTACCCCGCAAACCATCTCAACTTTTATTTCTCCCTACCCTGCCTGAACACCGTTCACAACCTCTGCAAAAGGGTCTCTGGTGTACTGCTGCTTCTCTGTCGTTGCTGTGTCTTAGAATACAAAATAAATGCAACATCTCTGTACACACACGCACGTTACGCTCTGATTTGAGGCATTTTATCCTGGCATTCTTGAAGAGTTTGTTTTGGGCACAGGGAATATGTCCTTTGCGCCCTCTTTCACGCCCACCATGCCTCCTGAAAATTGGAGAGTGGATCCTTAAGGATTTTACTCTGTTTTGGGATCCATGCTCCTCTCAGCCCTCCAGGAGGCTGCAGTATCTCCACTGAGCATGTGATTTCCAGTGGGCAGCTTTTGCTGAAGGGTACAGGTGCTAGTTTGTGCATTAGCATCTTGTACTAACTGGCCCCACTGGGCAGTCATTCTGTCTCGTTGCCTACAAACTCAGTCATCTCCTGTGACTTTCCTGACCTTTCCACCCCGAAGAACAAGACACGCAAGATCATTCTTAGAACCCTGGTCTTTTGTGCCCTGGAAGAACTGCACTTGGCCAGAAGGCCAGCATTGTTGCTCTAATCTGGAAAATGATTTGCTTTGTATGCACTGGTTTTTAGGGGCAGGAAGGTTGTAATGTTTCTGCTGTCGGTGGCTTGAAGTGAAGCTCCCTGGGAGCAGAGGGAAGGGGGTGGGTGGCTGGGTAACTGCAGAGAAGTGTTCATGAAAAATCACTTCCTGTCAGCAAGCAGAGCAAAAAAAGCCTTTACTGTGTCTTTCATCACCATCCAAAAACTAAAATATTGGTTAAATATACATTAATTCCTCCTGGTTTAAGATTTAAATGCTTCCTGGTTGAAGAATGTTTTCTTTGACTGTCAGGTTCAGCAACTCTTGCAGGGATAGATTCATCATCTTGAGCTTTTGATGGGCGGGGGGAGCTGCTACTGCTTTGGAATTTCTTTTTTAAATCCAGCCTGAGGTTTTGTAGCTGTTTTTAGGGGCACCACTTTCCAGACTACAGTGATGCACTGATCTGAGAGACCAGTTTGGGGAAGACTCAACAAATTACAGGTCTCCCTGGCACAGACATTGCTGAGTCTCCAAGTATTACTAAGCATCTCTAACTTTCAGATCCAAAACCATGTGTGGTGAAGAGCAAGAAGGGTGTGGGTATAGTTACCTATCTTTGTGCTTATTGTAGAGCCTTTGCTGGGGGAAAGAACAACAACGGCGGGACTGCAACATACCACTGTGTAACATGTATGGAGAAGATGTGCTGTCTAGGTCAGCTTTGGTTTGTTTGGTTTTTAAAGCCACGAGCCAAGCCTTGTCCAAGCAGTCGATCTGCTGGTCCTGTGAGATAGTGGGTCAGATGTCTCCCCCATGTCTTTTTTTTTTTTTTTTCTTCTACATCCTCCGTTTTCTTCTCTGGATGTTTCACAGCTAAAATGAGTGAAATGTCTCTCTGCGTTGCAAATAAACGTGGGTGAACTCCTGTTTCTATTATGGGAGAAAAAGGTGGGCTTCCTAGAGGAGTGACTACTAAAACGTCAGCTGTGAAAATAAATGCAAATCCTATGCCAGTCCTCTGATGCTCCACTGCCAACGTTTTGTTGAACAAGTTGGGAGAGGAGAATGGCAGGATGGAGGATTAGGTACTCAGAGAATTGGGCAATGAATGACTTCAGCTGGACCTGACACTGCAAGTTTTATGCTCCACCAGTGCATCACAATGCTGATTGACTGCACACGTCTCTCCTGTTCATGAATAACTCACTGAGGCATCCAGCCTCAATAGTTTGCACACCTCTAGTACAGAATATCACACAGCATCATAGAACTGGAAGGGACCTCGAGAGGTCATCTAGTCCAGTCCCCTGTACTCGTGGCAGGACTAAGTATTATCCCCGTTGTCTCTCTTCCTCCTCCTTATTCAGTTCACTTAAACTGTTTATAGATCAGCTGAAAGGTTTAGGATCACTGCCAGGACTTTCAAGCCACCTACTGTCAGACTCCTGTCAAGATAATCTCTCTCCCCTCCGTTTGCTCTGGAATTAGGAGTCATTACTGTTCCTTAGGGCTTCATGTGTGAGTAGTTGGTTTCAGCTGGAGGTTTGACCTTATCACTGATTGCAGAAGAGAGTTACTGTCCCCTCCACATATTTGGTCAGGGTGGCTAGTGACAGTTGGTGTTAGAAACCTGCCATGACTCCTAGGGTTTCAGTACTTTTTGTATTATTGCACTAGTCTCTGAGACTCCAGCCAGAGCTGGGTACTGGCGCTGTGCAAATAAACAGTGATGGTCCCTGCCCTCAAGAGCTTATAGTAAGACAGAGGGCGGGAGAAAGTATAGCTGGAGAAGTGAGGCACAGATTCAGTGAGTTGCCCAAAGTCCCAGTCTGTGGCAGAGCCCGGAACTGAACCCAGATCTCCCGAATCCCAGCCCAGTGCCTCCAGCACCAGGCCAGCCTTCCTCTGGCTCTTTGTACACTGCGTTGTTGCTAGAAGGTTCAGAAACTGAAATGCACCAAATTGCTGAATCTTCCAATGTAAGCTCTCCTTCTGCAGGCTGTACTAGGATCCTGACTGCATCCTGGAGTGAGGGTATCGTGTAGGCTGTCTTCCTCCTCCTCATTATTTACTTTAATAGATCTCACTGGTAGGAGTAATTGACTGAAATCTTTTCTCAAGGGCAATAGTGGAAGCCCCTTTGCTTAGGTCAATTGTACATGGTGTGGACAAAGCACTAGAAAGCAAATTAAAGGACCATTCTGTGCTACCCAAGGGTGTGGAATGGAATTAAATTGAATAGGTCTCTTCATTCTTAAGTCTGTGATTGTAGGTAGGGTTTGCAGTGGCAGGATCTGATGCTGAAATAGAAACCTAGAATAAAACTATTAAATATGAATAATTCACATCTGGACCAGAAGAGACCTCCCTGTGATATGAGGATTCTGTATGTTGTGTGTTAGCCCTTATGTACAACCAGCTGTTAAATCAGTAGCAAAGGATACAGCGTTAAGTACAGTCTCCAAAGCTAGCAAAACCTCCCTGACTTAAACCTAACCTAACCATGTATCCCAGGCTTCTAATTACTAAAAGGTGCATCCAAGTTAGCCTCCCCTTCCATCTAGTGTCTTGGTTGGGTTGTTACTCTGGGTTCCAAGTTCTCAGAATAAATCTTTGAACTAAAATAAGCAGGACTCTAAGTTAACAGCTTCTAATGCTTTCAGTGCTGTGGTTTTCAAAACCTCCATTTTTAGCAGCAGAGAATCACCACTTCCAGACATGCATTCTCTCCTAAAGGTCTGAAAGATGACAGAAATTACTTATGGGGTGGGGGACTATAATTTTAAAAGTGCTCTCGTTCTAGTAAAGAGAGAGCAAGAGAGTTTTCCCTTGCGCTTCAGTTTATTTTTATACCTGAGTCTTAAGCATTTCTTTCCACGCTCATTTCCCCTTTTTATTTCTGGTGATCAGTTTTGTAGAGTTCCCATTGTGAAACATTGGACTTGTAACTTCACCACCCCTAAAATTCCAGTCTCTGTCCCCTCCTTAGAACACTTGCTGCACATCTGTATAACTCAAAAACGTTTAAAAGCAGCTGGTCTGGTGCAGGCTGCGTGGGTTGAGTGCTGGCCATGAGGGGAATTTGTGGGGATATCCAAGGCATTTTCACTAAACCTGTTCTTTCTCTCTGAACATTTAGGTCTCCAAAGCATCTTCTGAACTAATGAATTACTGTGAGCAAAATGCCAGGAATGACCCACTGCTGGTTGGAGTACCCGCCTCGGAGAATCCTTTTAAGGACAAAAAGCCTTGTATCATCCTATAGCTTTCTTCGCTCTCGCGTGCACACCCTCTCTCAGGCAGGGCACCGTTCTGTATCGATTTAAACCAAGTCCCAAACTTAAAACTGCGCAGAGGGATAAACACTAAATGTTGGATTCAAATAGAACTTAAAATCTCAAATTGGAAGTGTTCAGAAAGGGGCTCGGGTGCTTCTGGGTGGTTTGCATACTGAGTGGGGTTCCAATTTACAAAACCATCGGGGGGGGCGGGCGCATTATTAATACTAATTCTGTTTTCAAGGGTGGTGGGAGAAACAAGAATTTAGCTGCATTTGCCAATGGGATTCATGGCCTCTTAAAAAGATGGAGTTTTGACCTTTTAAAGTATTTGGGCAAAGCTTTGGGTGTGCTTTTGATTCAATTAGTTATTCCAGTTGACGTATTCAAAGAATTTCAGACTGATTGCTTTGTTTCTTGGGGAGGGGTGGTGGTGGTGGCTGTTTGTTTAAAAAAAACAAACAAACAAAAAAACATTAAAAGTGGATATTACAAATTACTAAATTCAGAATTAGTGGTGGGGGAGGGAGAGCAAAGTGTTTGGCAGCTGCATTGTAATGTGTAACGAAATCATGAAACTTTCTCTCTCCATGAAATGTGGCATGTGGTTCTGAAGCATCATATGATCTTACGGTATTTGTTACAAATGAATCCCATTGTGGGGAGTATACTTCATAGAGTAACCCATCAGCCATGAAAACTGAAATGACTCTCCTTAAGTCGTGCTTGGCCCAAGGCAAAGGAGGTGTGGGTGTCTACACCCTCCGGTCACAATTTGGATTTTTAGTTCTGTGTGGTGTTACCACTATTTTCCTAGCAGAATTGCGATGTTGAGTGCATCGAGTTGGGTTTATTCTGCCTTTTTCTGATGGGTGGTGGGATTTGCTCTGTTCTGCAGTATCCTGTTGACACTTTTCTATCCTGGCCTTTCCGAGATTCTAGGTCCAAAACACTAGAACTGGCCACCATTAACCTCCCAGCTCTCCTTCCCTCTCATTAGTCATTAACGCGGATCTGTTGCATTCAAACCTATTCATTGGGAGTGGGGGGTGGTTTAAGGCTGTTAGAAAGAAGTATTAACTCCCAACAGTTCCCATCCCTTGGAAATAAGAAAATTAACTAATTTTTCATTTACCAACATAACTACGGGCACTGCACATTTGGGAACAAACTTGACACACAGCAGCAGGCAAGGGGGAAGGGAGGTAGTCGCTTCTCCTTTGCCTGTCACCTGCTGCAGGATGTAAGCGACAGTAATAACAGCTCCTAGGTGGACTGAAGGTAGTGCAGGGCCTTTTAATCTACTTTGTGGATCCTTGCTGCAGCATGCAGGTTCTGAGCACCCCCTCCCCTGCAATGCAACCCAAATGGTGCTTGGGAGAAAGATCAGAGCTCAGGGAAGTACTGCTGCCTCTCCCTGGTAGTTAGATCTATTACCATGAGGTGCATCCTGGGAACATTTTATAAGAACGCAGAATTCTGAACAGTCCTCTGGCACCGCCGCAGATTTGCGTACCAGCTTATAAGAGAACCTGTCCAATACTGTCCACTTGATCTAAACAGTCAGGCCTAGATTTCTTCCTACAAGAGAATACCCAGCTTTCTACGGAGAACATGGAGAAGCCGGGGGGTGGCCCACTTCTGAGGGATGAGCAAGCTTCTGAGGCAGCAGAACAGTTACTAATTTCTCATTTCTGAGGTAAAATGGGAGTTTGAATACTGGCAAATTCAAGGTGCAAGTACTAATCGTTTTCACTTGACACACAGGGTGTCCATTTGTACATATTCTTGCCACGTTAGGGTCCAGATTGTCTTCAGGATGAGAAGGACAAAAGCCTCCAATATGGAATCCTAGGAAGCCTGCCACACTGAGCCATTTCCCCAGTGTTTTGGGTCTGTTTGAAATGTCTAGGCCTTTAATAGAAGCCCAGTGCTTTGCACTTTTGGCACCCTCAAAGCCAGAGAATGCTTCCTGTCCCCAGGTCGATCTCTGTGCTGTAGACAAGAAAAGCTAGAGGAGAACCTGGGTTTGAGCTTTCATGGGAACTCTGAGGATTTGGGCTCTTTTGAGGTGCAGTTTGCGGGAGGGAAGACTTGCATATCAATAAGGGAGACTGTACACACCTTTTAATAGTAAAATGAGCAACCGGGCATCTGCCTTGAGCCCAGCCTAGGCAGGCACTGCTCCCCGGTTATGTTCCTGGCCCTCCTGTAAGGGAAAAGTGTTGCAGCATGACACTCTCGAAGGCGGTTCTGGAGCCCAGGCTGTGCTCTCTGTCCAGATTCATGATCCTGGCGTGCCATCCAACAGCAGTTACTTTGAGTGAAATGAAGGGTGGGGGAAGGGGGAGTTAGTGCCACAATACAGGGATAATAGCTGAGTCATTGACACCGGCCCTTTGCCAGAAACCTGGCTTCCATTCTTTCCAACTCAGTGCCCACACAGCGCCCATCTGCTTGGGGAGTAACACTCAATCTTGGTCCATTCAGCGTGAGATTTATTACTGGGGTGGCAGATGGAGGGTGGGGAGGGGACCTAATAATCTGAGTCTGCCTCTCTTAGATGCCACTCCACTCTACCTGCTCATGCAGCTGATTGACCGGGCTGGCTTTTGACAGGACGAGAGTGCCTCTTATGCAGGAGGGACACGCTCTGTTGATCTCGTGGGTTCCAGATATTTTGCCGGCAGCTTTTTATTACATGATCATTTGCCTTTTTAAACCATTTTTTAAAACAATCACATTTGTAAACACTACTGCAAACTGCCGCACATACCATACGTCGGGCTGCCGCTTTCACCTGGCTTTCTGGGGCCCTGTGCTGAGCCCTGCGCTGAGCTTCGACCTTCCACTGGCCTTTCCAAGGGCCCTGGGTTCCAATCCTGAAATCAGCCAGCAGCCTCATAACTAGTTGCCAACTCCCTTTCCTGCCCTGCCTTTGCTTGTGCGCCACAGGAAGTGGGTGGCAAAGGAGAGAGTGTTGCTTCCCTCTGCGATGAGCCTTCCCCAGGGCATGCTCATTAAACGCCTCTGGGCCAGCACGGCATTCCCGTTCCTCTCCTTTGCACTGTGAACTGCTGGCTTGCTGTAGGCCATCTAGTGCACAGTGTTAAACTTAATCTGTCAGCCAAGAAACCCAATGGGCCTCTCCTGGGGCAGCTAGCTGCCTTTGGGGTTTCCTGTAGGCTGAGCTATTCCCATAAAATTGGCGAGCAATGCCTTTGTTCTCTTTTGTCCAATGTGATTTAAAACTCTGTCGAAAGTTACTCCTGTCGTGGGAAATTAACGCTGTCCCAAGGGGTGTCTGGGTTTCTCCCCAGTGGGGCTTTCTCTTGTAGATTAAGGATTCCTTCTGTTCTTAACCTAGTGTGGTTCCAGCCTTATTTTTCTACTCCACATTGCTGATTCTTCCTTTACATTAGAGAACAGTGCATGGTGCTATGGTGGGCAATCTAGGCAGATGCATGAATTTCCAGGTCAGCTAGCAGACCTGGGTTCTTCATGTGCATAGGAGAAAGCTAGTGGCAGAGGTTACTGCAGTAGCTATCCACTTCTACTCCACTCCAGACCCAAGCGAAGGACAAGCCAGTGTCATTAGCTCGCACAGCCTAAGGAGTCTCCCAAAACCTACCCCTCTGAGGTTGATGCCATCCCTCTCTCTACTTCCAGCAGCCCTTTCGTGTCCCACACCAACTGCCATCTCCTGCCCAAAGCTCTTTCGAATTGTCCCTGGGTCAAGCTCTCACGCCCTGTACCATGTCTGCAGGGTTAGTCTTTAGTAATCATATAAACTCCAGACACTTGGTTCCCCCACAGGTCATTCTATTGTTGAATTCCACCAGCCGGTCACTTAATAGTTCAGCAAATTGGTGTCGATCTTCCTTTTCTTTTTCTCTGCCTGGCATATCCAGTTCGGCACCTTCACCTAATCTCTCTCTGTCTGAATCCCTCTAACATGCCAGCTGGTTTGATAACCGGGGAGGGTAGTCCTTTACACTATGAACCTGTAGTGGAGTTTAGACTGTGCCATATTATCCAACATGTGGAGAGGGGCTGGGGGTGGAATGGTCTTCTGGTGCAGGACACAATTTGAGAAGGTTAGGGGAGAGGGGACAGGACCCGTGTGCCAAGCAAGAGCCAATTCCTTTGATTCATACAGTTGATGTTTTTGTGGTTTCCCCACAAGAGCTATGCAAAGAATATGGGGAGGAGGGAAGCTGGGGGCAGCTGGCAGCTCAGGCCCCACTGATCCAGACCACGTTTTCATGAACCTTTCACAAATGCATGTCATGTGCTGTCTGGAGTCCCTGCCTCTCCTTGGTCTCCACGGATGCTGATAGAGGCGAATGGAAGTCCTTGGCACTATATAAGGGGAATGGGTGGGGCGAAGGCAGCTGGGTCTGAACAGCTATTTCCAAGTGGGGCGGGAGAATTGGAAGGAGCCTTGCCACTTGGGTATCTGATGTATCTTCAACTGGTGACTTGCCTCTAGGTGGAAAAATCCTCAACCTTTTTTAGTTTTTCCTTGTCTGAGTAAATGGGTGATCATATTGTAGACGTTTTTGTATAGCATAAATATAAGTGCAAATTACAGTAGCTGCTTGTATTTTGTTAGTGCATTTGCCCAAAAAAAAAAAAAAAAGACACTTTCAGGACTTTTTAAGTGCTCCAAAATGTAAAGGGGGGAGGAAGGTAGTGGTGCCTCTATTATGAGCTGAATCGGTGGCCAGACAGCCAGTGCCAGCTCAGCATTTACTCCACAAAGACCTTTTTGGGTGGCAAACGCATGTCCAAATTTGTCTGAGGTTTCTTTAGCATGTGGTGAAGCTGTTGCCCAAAATAGAAAGGTGAGGGATGTAATCTGTAGGCCAGCCCATTCCCCCTGCTCTTGGAGGGCTTCCAGCTGGGCTAGCAAGTAGCCAGGAGGCTACCCTGCTGTGTGCCAAGTATCTGGGCCCCAACAAACAGGTTACACAAGGACAAAGGCTGCATGATGCCTCTAGCTGGAAAGATCACGTTACTTACAGCCTTCCCCATAGATGGTCTCTGTACTTGAAACCAGGTATATGGTTGCCTAGGATTTGGGAGTATTTCCCATCCAACCCCCTTAAACAGCCCCCTCGTTATAAACGTAACTCCAGTGCTCTGCCTCTCCAGGAGGCATCTTTGGTCCTGTTCCTCTTAGAATAAAGGCAGCTTTCCTTACCTAGCTCCGACCAGCATCCTTACCTGTTTGAGCCAGGCTTATCTATTAGGAGAGCAGGGCAGCTGAGCACGTGGCAACAAGACCGTGCTTGCTTCCGTGCCCCCTTTGCACTCTGGTGCACTGGCATGCAGCAGCCCCAGTGACCAACAAGAGCACTGTGCTCTAGGTGCTTCTAAAAAGCCAACCCCTTTGATACTGCAGTGATCTCTGGGCCTCAAGCACTGTGTCCATATCCTTCAATTCACCTTCCAGCTGTGTGAGGAGGGGCTTTAAGGGTGTTCCGCGTTGCTCTTTGGAAGTGCTAATGGGGAACTCATCACTCTTTGCCCAGTTCTGAGAAACAAAAGTCCCTCTTCCTTTTACGAGAACTTAAAAAGTCAACTTTATTTAACTAGAGTAAAAATAACGCATTTCCGTCATCAAAACGGGAAGCCACGCGTCTGGCACTTTGCGCTCTTCATTTTTCTCTCTGGTTTCTTCTTCTGATTAATTTTTTTGCCAAACTCTGATATTGTTGCCAAATGCAAATCAAGAGTTGTAAAAACTGTATTTTAGGAAGTAATCAGTGTCTGTAATGTAGGTTCTTCAGAATGTCTGCATTTTTGGATCTCTGGTTTTTATTTCTGGTGTGCCATAGACCAATTTCTTGCACAGTGTTTAATATTTTGTGGAATTGTTGTTAAAAAGTGAATTGATAACACAATAAAGAGGCTCACTTTTCATTTTACCTGGCATGCTGTTTATCCTTCGTACAGCCACCTGCACTGAGAAGCCATTTCTGCTAGCCAGCTGCAGTTCCTGAAGACTGAGCAGAGTATTATCTTGAATGCCCGAGGGCCAGCAACTAAACACAGCCGGCTAGATCTGCAACTGGTGAAAATTAGAGCAGCTCCATTGACTTCAGTCCCAGTTTTTGCCAGCCGAGGATCTGGCCCAGTATGAACAAAATTGAAGAGAGGGCTACTATTGGCTATGGCTAGCCAGCACGATTTTGCATTTGTATTGTGGTGGTTTTAGCCCCAACTTCCCAAAGTGCTTTTACATGCAGGAATCTCTTCCCCTGCTGTGGAATCGCAGTGGCTCTGGGCGGAAGTGAAACCGCATCTTCTAACTGAAATGGCAGGAGAAATGTGGGTTGGCAATAGCCTAGAAAGTGCAGCGGTAGGTTCCTCAGACCCTGCTGCGTCCCTGCACTCCGGTGCTGAGCTCCCTGCAGCAACCCTCTGCTGCACTATTCCTAGAATCCCTGAAACTGGAGAGAGCAAAGGTGACCTGAACTCCATCATCTAGTTCATCTCCCCCCCACCCCTGCAGCTAGTGCAATCTTGGATCACAGCGCCCTTGCCCTGATTTCCAATACCTCTTCCTGTTCTAGTCCAGAGATCCAAGAACCAGTGTGACACTGCATCTCAATCCCTTGCTATTCCAGCCCCCAGTTTTCTCTGGGAAGGCTACGTTGTGCCGAATGCTCTGGTGTGGGTGTATCCCCAGGAGAGACTTCAACTACCAGGCTAGTGCTTGTTTGTGGTGCGAGCCAGGATTTGAATCAGTTTCTCTAGAGAAAAATAACCGGGTTTTATTTCTGGTTAAGCACCTTCCCCGCAGCAAATGCCTTAAAAACCAAATAGTGTCAGGCATTTCCTTCTCTTATAAATGCTGGTTCCTACTCTGCAGCCCTCCCAGGATTGTCCAGAGGGGTCCAGCACAGCCTGCAATGACTTGTAAGTTTTCCAAAGCCACTGCAGCTAATCAGACTTACTTGGGATTCTCCAATAACCAGGCATTACTGAGATGAGACATTCCCAAAAGGGGCTGACACTAGGCCAGATCTTCTGCAGTCATTTACACTAGAGCAAAATGTTTGGATGCTGCTAAATGCAGGTTTTAACATACTTCTAATTGGTCTGGGCTTCCTTCTTTTATAAAGTCACTTGTCAGATTATCGTCGAACGACGTAATCCACACCAAGTGTTTATTTCCCTGGGGGAGAAACAGCTGGAGCATGGTAGCCAACCCATCCAACTTGTGCCCAGTTCTGAAGTCAGGGTTATTCAAGAGTTGGAGCATTTGGAGAGTATATTCAGTAACTGCAAATCAAAGCCATTGAGTCCCGTTACTGATTGACTTCCTTGCAGAATATGCCTGACGTGTGCTTAGCACCTTTCACGCAGGGAGCCTCAAACCACTTCCCACCCAGGAACCCTGCCCAGTTTCTGGGAGGCAGTGATCAGTTGAACCCACTTCTTACCCCCGTGGAAATGGAAAGTTACAGCGAAGTGACTTGCCCTAGCAATGCGTCTCTGGAACGGGGGTGAGAACACCGCCAGGCTGTTGCCCCCTTACTTTAAGTTTACACCTTGCCCCTCTCAGAGCTGGGAGCACACCCCCAAGAATCCTGATTCCCAGCCCCCACTTGGTCTGCTAGGCAAAGCTCGTTTCCCAGAAGCGGCGGTAGGACCCAGGAGTCCTGACTCTCCCTAGATTATACTGCATCTGAGTAAGAATTCTCGAAGATCTCCTACGTTCACTTGCACCTCTCAATGTTGTAACCTGTAAGGGAGAAATTGCCCTTATGAGGCAATTACAAAGGGAGCAGATTTCTAGTGTGCAGGTTACAGAGCACTTAAGGGAGGTAATACAGCGGAAACCGTGTCCCAGGGGTGACGCATCACCAGGGTGAATCCCAGCTGCTTTGCTCCAGCAGAGCAGGGTGGCGGTTTGTTCAGCTGGCAAGGATGGCTAAAGCTTTGAAGTGTCCCATCTTCCACCGCCCCCCGACCCTTTCCTAAGTAAAGATGGATCAGAGCTGGAGCAGGGATGCCACTGAGCCAGTGAACGCAGGGCAGTTCTTCCTGCCGTCTTCTCCGCTGGCTAATCACCGGCTGCTGCAGTCGAGTTCTACCTCCCCCTGGTCCCAGACAGGTGCCCCCTGGGAATCGCGGCTGCACCAAGGTCCCAGTGGGTGGCCGAGCCGGAGCACCCAGCCAGCAGAAGGCTAAAGCTGAGCTGCAAGTAGGGAAAGCTCCTGCAAACGAAGGGTCCCACCCACGGATCTCTGGTGAGCCTCGGGGGCCTTAGCTCTGGGGTGAGTCTGGGCTCCGAAAGCTGCCCTGCCCGTTGCTCCTCTCCCTCTCTGTCACTGCCACTCTGTGCTCCCTAGGACCGGCTGTCTTGGCACCTTTCCTGGCATCCAGGTATAGCCATATGCCAGCTCTGGAAATCCCCCCCCCCCCCCCGCGCGTGTTGTTTCACTCCTCAAGCTTCAGAATTCCCAGCACATGATATGGAAAATCCCCCTCGCGCCGGCCATCCAAGTCCGGGAAGGGCTGGGTTGGGAGGGGCAGCCTGGCTCTGGCCTGGACCTGCAGTCTGCGCCTGCCTTTGCTGTGGCCTTCCAGCAAAACTCCCTGGGCCTCAGCAGTCACATGGGGATGAGGATCCTTCCTGGCTCGTCTCTTTCCATTGCACACCCTCAGGGCAGGCCCCCCACCCCGATCTTGGGGCACGGCTCTCATGCTGCTATAGTGCAAAGGACGTGGCCTGTGTTAGTCCCCGCCGGCTCCAGCCAGCGTAACCAGCGATGGTCCCTTTCTCTTGCCATGGAGGTGGGGATGGCTGCATGAAGCTCTGGTGTGCAGCTCTCCTGCAGTGACAAGACTCACCAATTATCACATCTGCCCCCCCCCCCCCACACACACACAAACATCCACACCACCAGGGTGGGTGACTAGGCCATGGGTGCAAAGGGCTTGTGTTCTGCTCCATTTGCAGCCACGGGCCAGGGGTCGAGGGTGGTTTGGTGGTGGGGCAGCCTGGAAGAGAGCCCCATGGTGGCCGAGTCAGATAAAAGCCTCGTGCTGCCTGCCGCTTGCACCAGCTGAGTTGGATTCGTTCCTGGGAAGCTGGGGCCAGGAGGCTGCAGGCAGAGCCCTGCGTGAGCCAGAGTGGAAGCGAGAGCCTTGTTTCTTCCCAGGGCTGACGCGGTTCCTTTCCTCTTCTCCGAAAGGGGAAGTGGACTCTGGGCTGAGCTCCCCCTTCCTGTTAGCACCAGCTGCATTTACCGGCAGGCTCCAATCTCCGCCTGACCATGCCTGGCTGCCGCACCGGAAGTATGTGTTGGCTTTAAACCCGCCTAGCCAGGCTTGGGGTGCAGGCTGCAGGGAACTTGCTTGGGCACGGGCGGCTGCTAGGCCTTGTCTCCCTTGGCAGAGCCTCCAGCTGCAGCCCCCTCAGCTTGCTGGGGCAAGCCATGCGGAGGAGCTCCAGGGCACAGCTAGGCCTCCCCTGCATGGGTCTCCCCCACCTTCAGCAGCACCGCCCGAGCAGGGGGCGCCCTCTGCCCTGCCAGGGTGTGTCTACGCTGCACAACCAACCAGCCCCAGGTCAGCAGCTCTCAGGGCCTGGGGTACAGACCTGCCTGCCCGGGCGGTGCCCGGTGACGGGGGTGGGTCCCCTACATGGCTGTTTTCAGTCCAGTACCATGAGCCCCACCAGCCCCAGCCAGATGAGCCAGGCTCGGGACTTGCTGCTGAGGTTTGCAGCAGGGACGGACCCTAAGTGGCAGTCAGACCCCAGGGGCTGCTTCGCTCATTGGTGCCTCCTTAAACAAGCCTCTGTCTGGAACACTGGCAGCCCCGTGCACTGCAACCTCCCCCCGACAGTGAGTGCTAAGGCCCCCCCACCCCGAGCACTGGCTCATCTCATTGAGTGCAATGCTGGTACCCCGAGGAGGAGAGGGCCATTGCCTGCTGCTTCCCGACGCCTTCCCCCTTTGCCTTCACTGTGTGCGCTCGGCTCCGCTCAGGATCAGGCCTCCTGGAGCCAGTGGGGGCGCTGGCCCCAGCTCTGCCCCGGGGCTCCCTGTGTGTCCCCGCTCGCTAAAGTCAAAGCGAGATGCCTGCAGCTGTCTCACGGTGGGCCTGGCTTGTGGGCTGCATCGCGTACAAACCACCCAGCTGCGTGCGGTTTCGGCTTGTAGGCAGGTTTGCACATCTCGCCCCGAGTGGGGCTGGGAAGGGGGAGACCCCCCCCCAGCTGTTGAGCCACGGTGGGGCTGGCCTTTGGGGTGATGCAGTGCAGCCCGCTACCGCCACTGGCTTCCTTGGTCTCAGAGCTCCCCTTAGCACCTCTCCCCGGCCTGTGCCGGCTGCTCTGTGCACCGTGGGGCCGCTTGCTGGGCGTGTGATGCTCCCTGGCCTGGCTCTGCATTCGGTTCCCCTTCGCTGCTCCTCTGGCCAATCGCCCCTTGTGTGGCAGGAGGCCTCCTGCTGGTGACGCCCGCCAAGGTGAAGCCAGGTTGAGTTCCTGGAAGGAAGCCAAGTCTCAGCCGGCGGGTGTGGGGGAAAAACTTGGAGCGGATTCCCGCCCGCCCGGCCCAGGCAGGAATGTGTCTTGCGAACAGGCAGTCTGGGGCTGGAGCTTCCTGCAGATGCTTGGAATAGCTGGGATTTTTCAGTGTCTGCCCGGAACTGCTGAGCTGGAAACGGAGCAGGGAGGGTTGGAGGGAGAGCTGGAGCCAATCGCCCGCTGCATGACAAAGCAAAGGTCTCAAATGCAGCCGGGCTTGAGAGGGACCCACCTGCTGGAGCCCAGATGCACAGACAGGGCCACTGCATCCATGCCAGGTTTAGCTGCATCACCCCCGGCCCGTGTCCCGCTAAACCTGCCTGTCTGCTTATCCGAAACCTAGCTTGGAAGGGGGGAGTCCCCCGAGGCTTGCCCCACTTCCCCACAGAGGGCTGGCCCAGGCTGGGCAGAGCAGGGTTCGGGGCCCTGTCATTGCTTTCCAAGCCTGGCTGAACAGCGAGCGTGAAGATGTGCTCGGAGCCTGGTTGCGGTCGTCCCCCTGCGTCTGTGGCCGAGGGCTTCAGCATCCACCCTGGATTGCATGAACCGGAGCCAAGCCTAGGGGGGTGGGGGGGTTTCTTTGCACAGTGGGATGCCCCTGTCCCCCCATCTGCACAGCAGGCCCAAAGGCTGGTGGATGGGGGTGACTGTCTGGTGCTGCTCTCTCTTCTGGGCGCTCACCAGCACCGGCAGGAATTCAGGCCCCGAGCCAGGGGCGTTTGGGAAGCCGTTTGCCTCATTTAACAAGCTTGTTTCCCCAGCTCCCGCGCGCGGGATGCCATCAAGCAGCGCCTGGCAGTGATTCAGTGGGGCTGGAGCAGCTTGCAGCCGCTCAGTCAATGCAGCCTGGCCCTTTCCTGGATCTAGTGTGAAACGGTGGAGCTCCTCCCAGGCGAGGCTAGAGGCCTGCTGGCTGCAAGCACCAGTCGGCAGGGGCCCCTCTGCAGTGGCTCCAGCCAGGGTCGCAGCAGCCGTGACCTGCTCTCGCCTAGCAAGGGCCGTGTCCTGGTGCAAATCACAGGCAGCTGGGCTAGCTCTGGGGCCAGCTGTGACTGCATCTGCTCCCCCTCCCGCCCCCTCCCGGGGGAGCCCAGCACAAAGCTCAGCACTGGGGGGGAAGAGGGGGCTCACAAAGGCTATTTTGACGCCCAGCCTTTGACCCTTAGGGCAGCAGAGGCTCTGGGGAGGGTTGATCTGGCAGAGCTGGCCCCAGGGAGCTGGGCGCAGTGGGTTTGGGTATGAATAAAATGACCCAGTTGGTGGGGCAGGGGCCAGCTAGGAAGTACCTGATGTGAGAGAGAAGCTGGGGCATTGGTTGTGTCCCGTACCCAGGGCCCTGACGAACTGGCCATAAGTGGCGCAGGCCCCTGAATCTCTCTGAGCATCTGGCCCCGCCCCTGGGGTGCTGTGCGGGTTTTTCTCTCCCGCACACACAACACCCAGGAATTCCAGTGAAGCCGCGCTGGGGCCTGGCCAGCAGGAGGCGCTCACACTGCCCGGCGGCCTGCGGGAGGGAGCCCTGGCAGGGAGCCCGTGGGTTTGGAACAGGCTCCTTGTGTGACCGGTGTCTTTGTGGCCAAGCCCGGCAGCGATGCATTATTGCTGAGTAACAAGTGGGCAATGGGGACTGGGTTTGGTTCTGCGGGAGTCAGCATCTTTACCCGCCTGGCCGTCTCCCTAGGGCCTTTCTAAAAATAGCAGCTGGGCTACCAGCATCTGCTAAGTGGCTAGTGCTCACCAAGATCCCTGGGCTGGGACTTGCTGGCCAAGGAGCCACCAGCTGGTCCAGGCTGCCATGGAGCAACCAGCAGGAGCCTCAGCTCATCTGCCCCCATGGGGCTTCCCGGGGCTAAGGAGCTGCTGACCCTCAGTAGGTCTGGGGGGAGCCTCAACTGACCCCTAGGGCTACGCTGAGACAGCTGAGGGGCCGGGGCCCTGCCAGGGGCCACGCAGGGGAAAGGCGCAGGAAGGGCCCAACCCAAGTGTCTGCCAGCGGTCCTGTGCCCATGGCTGGTGCTGCTTCTGCCCTGCTGCTGGGAGGGGCTGTGCCCACACCTGGGAGGGAGAGGGAGGCCTGAGAGCCAGAGGATGCTACAAATAACCAGGAAAAGGCATGGGGTACAATCAACTCCATGCTCTACACAGGTAAACTGAGTGAGAACAAAGAATAGAACCCAGGAATCCTGTCTCCGTCCACTAGACTCCACTCCCAGAACCGGGGTGAGAACCCAGGAGTCCCAGCCGCATCCCACCCTGCTCCAACAGACCCCGCTCCCGGAACTGGGGTGAGAACCCAGGAGTCCTGGCTCTCAGTCCCACTAGACCCCCTCCCGCTCAACCCTCCTTCTTTTTTTGTTCTGAAAAACACTTCAAATGAAAAAATCTTTCTCCGATAAAACCCAGACTGGCCCCGGGGGCCGACCCTGCTGCTTTTATCCTCCCCCGGCCCCGGCTCAGCTCCCGGATTCCTGGAACCCCTCTTCAAAGGAAACCGCAAGGCAAGGCAAAAAAAGCCACAGCCCGAGCTGGCAAAGTATGACAGAAACTCCGGCCCCCCTCCCGCCCCGCGGGGCGCCAGGGGAGCCCAGCTTGGGGGAGCTGGGTGGCTCAGGGATCCCAGCCCCATGCCCGGGTGGCTCAGCTGGGTGCCGTGTGGCCAGGAGCGAGGGGCCAGGCGGGCCCACCTGGCAGCCGCCCCAGCACCGGCCGCTGCGTGGTCGGGAAAGTTGCTGATGGAAAAAACCTCTGAGCTGCTGCTAAAAATAACCCTCCCTTTCCCCCCAGGAGGTATTTTTAGCCCAGCTGGGGCTAGAGTGATCGGCCCTTGGCGTCAGAGGCCAGGAAACTCTGGGCACCCCGGCCTGCCCAAGGCAGGAGCCTCGACACACCCCGGGCTGCTCTGCAACTAGCTGCGCCCCGGGCTGCAGAGGGACGGGGATGGGGGGCACGTGCAGGGAGCCCTGCCAGCAACCGCCCGCTTATTTCCCAGCCCTGCTGGGTTGTGGGGAGCACCTGGTCACCTCCTAGAAGGGGCCAAATCCCGCTCTGCTGCCTCAGGGCTGATGGGGGAAAGAAACGTGGGCAAACAGCTCCCCTTCCTCCAGCTCTGTGCCTGGCCCCCAGGTATTGTCCTCTGCCCTTCCAGCCCTGCCCCCCAGCTCTGTGCCTGGCCCACAGCCCCCTGCCCTTCCAGCCCTGCCCCCCAGCTCTGTGCCTGGCCCACAGCCCCCTGCCCTTCCAGCCCTGCCCCCCCAGCTCTGTGCCTGGCCCACAGCCCCCTGCCCTTCCAGCCCTGCCCCCCAGCTCTGTGCATGGCCCACAGCCCCCTGCCCTTCCAGCCCTGCCCCCCAGCTCTGTGCATGGCCCATGGCCCACAGCCCCCTGCCCTTCCAGCCCTGCCCCCCCAGCTCTGTGCCTGGCCCACAGCCCCCTGCCCTTCCAGCCCTGCCCCCCCAGCTCTGTGCCTGGCCCACAGCCCCCTGCCCTTCCAGCCCTGCCCCCCCAGCTCTGTGCCTGGCCCACAGCCCCCTGCCCTTCCAGCCCTGCCCCCCAGCTCTGTGCCTGGCCCACAGCCCCCTGCCCTTCCAGCCCTGCCCCCCAGCTCTGTGCATGGCCCACAGCCCCCTGCCCTTCCAGCCCTGCCCCCCTGCCCCCACCAGCTCTGTGCCTGGCCCTCAGTTCCCAGGCATAGTCCTCTGCCGTTCCAGCCCCCCTTCCGCACCCGTCCCCAGTCACTCCCCCTGCTTGCTATTCCAGCCCTGGGATTTCTACCTGCCCCCCACCCACAAGCGCTGCTGATGCTCCCTAATCCCAGATATTTGTCCACAGCTGCCGGTGTCCATGTTTAGCACATGACTGTATGTGTGTGTGTGTGTGAGTGTGCATGTGTGTGCGCATGTGTGCGTGCGTGTGTGTGTGCATGTGTGTGCATGTGTGTGTGCGCGCACATGTGTGTGCGTGTGTGCGTATGTGCATTTGTGTGTGCGCGCGTGCGTGTGTGCGTGCATGCGTGCATGTGTGTGTGCATATGTGCATTTGTGTGCGTGTGTGTGTGTGCGTGTGTGTGTGTGCGTATGTGCGTTTGTGTGCGTGTGTGTGTGTGCGCGTGTGTGCGTGCGTGTGCGTGTGTGCGTATGTGTGTTTGTGTGTGCGTGCGTGTGTGCGTGTGTGCGTGCATGTGCGTATGTGCGTTTGTGTGCGTGTGTGTGTGTGTGCGTTTGTGTGCGTGTGTGCGTATGTGTGCGTTTGTGCGTGCGCATGTGTGTGTGTGTGCGCATGTATGCGTGTGTGTGTGCGTGTGTGCATATGTGCGTTTGTGTGCGCACGCGTGTGCGTGTGTGTGCGTGCATGTGTGCGTGTGTGTGTGCGTATGTGCGTTTGTGTGTGCACATGTGTGTGTGCGGGTGTGTGTGCGCACGTGCGGGTGTGTGTGCGTGCGTGCATGTGTGCGTGTGCGTGTGTGCGTATGTGCGTTTGTGTGTGCACATGTGTGTGTGCGGGTGTGTGTGCGCATGTGCGGGTGTGTGTGCGTGTGTGCATATGTGCGGGTGTGTGCGGGTGTGTGTGTGCGCGGGTGTGTGTGCGCGCGGGTGTGTGTGTGCGGGTGTGTGTGTGCACGCACACACGCGCTGCCTGGGCAGGTGTATTTCTGTACCTGCATCAGCATGTCCTGGTGTGTGCGTGTGCGTATCTGCAGCCCTGGGCAGACGGGTTTGTGTTTGGGCAGGTCTGGGTGCGGCATGTGCAGTCTTTTAACACACAGGCACCCCAGGCTGCGGCCTTGTCTCTCGGGCACGTGCCCTGCATTGCAGACAATCTGCCCTCTGTGCCCTGCATTGCCCAGCGGGCGAGAGGCCACCAGCTGGGCGGGGGCACGGCGCACACGGGCAGGCACCGGGGCTGCTGCAGGCTCCTGGGCCCGGCTCGGCAGAGGAACAGGGGGCTGTGCGGGGGGGGGATCGCCAGCACACATGTTGCCATCTCCACCAGCTTCCTGCAGCTTGTTAAGGAGAGTTGGGCACACATCTGGTGCCACGGGGCTGGCAGCATGTTACTCGGGGCCATTTCTTTGCAAGAAGGATCAGGCTTTATCGGGGGCGGGATGGGGGCATCTCCAGAGCTTGGGAGGGGTGAGATCCTCGGGGGTGGGGCCTCGCCTGCCCTTGCAGGGGGGGCAGCATATCTTGATCCACCCTCTTTTTCTGGGCAATCCCTTCTCCTCCCCTGGTATCCCCGAGGGACGGGAGCTTGTGAATCACCCACATGCTGCGGAAAGGGGGATCCCTGGGGCCCGGGAACCACCCATGGGTGTGGGGGAGGCCGCGGTCGGATCTGCCCCCAGCTGTGGTGAGGGGGATCACGTCCGTTCCCCCGGGGTGACGCTGTGTGGCCGCCAGGGGCCAGGTCTCCTCGGCGTGAGGCTGCTCCCACGACGCACTGGAACAGCTCAGGGCTGGTGCAACCCATGACGCCACCGAAGGCTGGGGACTTCCAGTTGTCACCCCCCCTCCCCGTGCGCACTGTACTTCCTGCTGGGGGCGGGGAGGGCTCAGTGGGCGTGTGACAGCGACAGTCATCCTGCAGAGAGACACCCACCTGGGGCCTGATCCTGCCCAGTTCACCCCCACCTGGGATCGGGGCAATTAACAGCCCCCTTCTACCCCTAAACACACCACCCACCAATCTGTGTCCACGCCCCCCCAGGCTGGGCAGCATGGGGCCCGAGCGCTTGGGTGGAAGGAGCTCTCAGGCTGGTTGCTGAGTGAAGCGTGTGTGTCTGCCCACTCAGCAGCAGCGTGGGCTAGTGGTCAGAGCAGAGGACTGGGAGCCAGGATCCCTGGGTTCCTCCCATACCGAGGTACCAAATGCCCCTCATTTGAATGGCTGCTCTATGAAAAAAGAAAAGGAGTACTTGTGGCACCTTAGAGACTAACCAATTTATTTGAGCATGAGCTTTCGTGAGCTACAGCTCACTTCATCGGATGCATACCGTGGAAACTGCAGCAGACTTTATATACACACAGAGACCATGAAACAATACCCCCTCCCACCCCACTGTCCTGCTGGTAATAGCTTATCTAAAGTGATCATCAAGTTGGGCCATTTCCAGCACAAATCCAGGTTTTCTCACCCTCCCCCCCCCCCCCCACACACAAACTCACTCTCCTGCTGGTAATAGCTTATCCAAAGTGGCCACTCTCCCTACAGTGTGCATGATAATCAAGGGGGGCCATTTCCAGCACAAATCCAGGTTTTCATGGTCTCTGTGTATATAATGTCTTCTGCAGTTTCCACAGTATGCATCCGAGGAAGTGAGCTGTAGCTCAGGAAAGCTCATGCTCAGATAAATTGGTTAGTCTCTAAGGTGCCACAAGTCCTCCTTTTCTTTTTGCGAATACAAACTAACAGGGCTGCTACTCTGAAACCTGCTCTGTGAAAATGACCAGTCCCAAAGAAGGCATCAGGGTGCAGGCTGGTGGGGTCCTAGTCACAGTGCCCTGGGCATCTGAGGCTGCAGTGGCCAGAGGTGGGTGTCGGGGTCCCCCCATCAGGGCTGATTAAAGGAACTTCCCCGCCTCAAGTTCTGGGCTCTCCCTCCTTCCAGAAACCCCCCGGGGGGAAGTCCTTTGCAGTGCTGGCCCTTGGGAGCTGTGCCGGGGAGGTTTCTGCTGAGCTCATTTCTAGCCCAGGGCCTGAGCTCTCCCTGGGGCAGATAGGGAGAGACCCCCCGCCCCCATGGGGGAAGCCCCAGGAGATGGGCCCTGGCCAGGGAATCCCCTAAGGCTAAGTCTGTAGCTCAGTGCCTGAGCTGCCAAGCCAGTCCAGGGCAAGTGCATGGACGGGAGGCTGCCGGCCGCGCCAGGTGCTGCAGGGAGTGATGTGGGTGACTCCTCTGGGACCGCTCAGCATCGGTGCTGAGCCGCGAGGGGTGTGGGGTGCTGTGCGGCTGCAGGGACCCTCTCCAATGTGGGGCAAAGCCCCCGAGGCCCTGCCTTGTGGGGAAAGCTGGGATTCCCACCAGGGCAGGAGCAGTTGCTGTAACCCTCATGTCCCAGCCTGCTGTTACAACCAGCACACTGCTCTCCTTCCCAGCCTGGCCCACACTGCCCTGGTCACTGCCGTGCCCTGGACCTGTGCCCTGTTAAACAGCTGCCGTGCTGCACCCCAGAGACTGCTGCATTTCCGCACCCCTATAAACAGCCTCTGCTCCCTACCCCAGAGAGCTGCATTTCAGCACTGCACAAGGGATTTTGGTATAAACAGCCTCCAGGCCTTACCCCAGAGACAGCTGCATTTCAGCAATGGGCAAGGGAGCCCAGTAGAAGCAGTTGCCATGTGCTGCCCCAGAGGTGGCTGCATTTCAGTGGCGGTTATTTTGGGCATGAGCTTGGTAATTAGATGAGTTTGTAATCTCCCTGCCCGAGAAGAAATGCCAGGCAGAGCTACAAACATTGCTAGACTGGGCCTGGGGGGAGGTTAACTGATTAGCCAGGGCAGCGTGGGGCAAATCGGGGGGAGGATTAGGGGCCTGGTTTGCAAAGGTGCTGCCCAACTCCCCTGAGGCCAAGCTCCCATCACCTTCTCCTGGCCTTGCAGATGCTCAGGTCCACAAAAGCCAGCACGTTTGGGTTTGCTCTCTGCCTGCCCGGGGCGAGGGGATCCAAACATCGCAAACCTCCCCTCCTGTAGGACGAGCAAACCCTTCTGAGCCCTGCTGCCTCCCATCCCCTTCTTCCCCCCCTCTGACACCCTGTCGCTGCGGGAAGGCTGGGCCTACTCAGCCCCCAGGGAGGGAGCTGCCCTTAGCCCCCCAGCCCATGGCTCTGTGTTTAGGGAATGGGGGAGGGGGGCAGGTTGTGACCACACATCCCCATGTTGCCTTTTGTGTCTCCATTGCACACATCTGCTCCCCCGCCAGCGTGTGCCAAATCTCCATCTTAATGGGCCAGACGGGCGCCTCTCACCAGCAGCCGGGAGAACCCCCACCCCCAGCCCGGCTGGGGTGCAGGAATGCCAGTGGTCCCCCTCCTGCTCCGGCCTGTGAAGGGAGCCCTGGGGGAATCTGCCAGCCCCTGTGTGCTCCCAGGGACGTGCCCCCCCCCCCGGAGCCACGTATTCTAGTGGCCTGGTGGATAGAACAGGGGACAGGGAGTCAGGAGGTCTGGCTCTGAGATGGGAGTAGCCTCTGGACGAGGGCGTAAGAACTGGGTGTCAGGAGTCCTGCGTTCAGAACAAGGGGGTTTTTTAATCTAAAATCTACAGGTTTATTCATAAAGGGAAAAAGACGTGGCTGAAAGCGGGAACTGGTTAAATGGAATCGATTACATCCAGAAATGGCCAAGTTCTTGGTTCAGGCTTGTGGCAGTGATGGCATAAACGGTAGGTTCAAATCCCATCTCTGGAGTCCATCCGCAGCTGGGAGGGGTCTTTCAGCCCTTGGTTCAAAGCTTCAGTGTAGCAAAGTCCCCCCAGAGGTCTGAAGCAGGACTGGTGTTTGGAACAGGGGACTGGGAGTCAGGACGCCTGGGTTCACTTTCTACCTCTGCCACGTCACCTTGGGCCAGGCTCTTCACCTCCCTTGTAAGTGGAGAGAACAGCCCAGATCTGCTCCCCCGGCCTGGCAAGGGGCCTGGAGAGCCATTGAAGGCCGGAGCTGGAGCTGTGGGAAGGGTGAGGGCAGATGTCTGCCAGCTAATGAAACCCGCCCAAAGCGCACCAGGTAGGACGGGGGGGACGGGGGGTGGGGGGGGACACTCAAATGCTGAAAGGGTAGAGCCAGGGTAGAGCTGGAGCAGCAGCCGGACACTCCAGAGCAGCAAAGAGATTCCTACTCAGCATGTGAGATTTGGGGCAGGGACCATCTCTGCGTTCGTACAGCATCGAGCACAATGGGGGCTGGGCCATGGCTCTACCCACCCAATGACAGCTGCAGCGCCCTGGCTCCCAGCATCCCCTTCCATTTCCCTAGACCCCACTCCCCTCACAGAGCCGTGGACAGAACCCAGGAGTCCTGGCTCCCAACCCCCGCCCCCAACTCACTAGACCCCACTTCCCCCACAGAGCCGTGCATAGAACTTAGGAGTCCTACCTCTCAGCCTTCCTGGTGTAACAACTAGCCAATACCCACTGTTAATGGTGGGGAGCAGGGGTGAAGCCAGGGCACAGCCCCCCCATCTCCCAAGGCTCCTACAAAGGCTCCTGTTTCCAGCCAGGATAGGTCCTTCACCTCTTGCTTCAGTTTATTTTGTATGTTTTAATCCATCATTTGCTTCTGTCCCCAGTGCCCCAATCTTCCCCCAGACCTGGCCCCGCTCAGCCCGGGACCCAGGGAGCAGCACCTGTGCCCTGCGCTCCTGGCCGGCAGGGGATGGGAGAACAGAGCCTCGGTACAGCGGGATGCGACAAGCCCTAATCGAGCCCCAGGCCCTGAGGAATGTGGTGAGTAAATCTGCCCAGGGAGCCGCCATTGGGGAGCCAGGGTTCAATCACCCCGTGAGACACCCCGTGGAGCCGGCCCTGCGGGGATAGGGGGTGGGGTGTGAGCTGAGAGGGGGAGGGCAGAGGGGTGGGAGAGCGAGAGCCTCAAGGCCACCTCGCACTGAGACCCAGGGAATTTAGGCACCTGAACTGAGCCTCTGGGCCTCAGAGCCTGAGATCTAGCCCTGCTCAGTGCTTCTCCGCCTCCTTTGGCCTCCAGTGGCTCAGAGCAGGGCCTGGGGGGCTCCGGACACCTGGGTTCCCATACTGGTGCTGTCCCGCCGTTTCCCCTTCTGTTCTCTTTGGGCAGGCACAACAGGGAGTCACTAGGCACGACCGTAATGACAACATGCTTTGCGATCTATTAGACAGGGAAACTGAGGCACGGCGCGTGGCCGTAACGAGCTCCGGCTCACCCAGCAACTTAGCATCAGAGCCAGGAATGGGACCCAGGAGTCCTAGCTCCCAGCCTTAGGTCCTAGCCACCTGCCCTCGTTTCCCTGGCTGGGAATGGAGATGTGCCAGCCCAGTGTGGCTCCAGCCTGGCCCCTGCCCGTTCCTGGGACGAGTGGGAGCCACGGCTCGTGGCGAGGGGAGTCCCTGGCCCAGCTGCTGCGCCTGCCATTTCAGCTGCAGCTGGGGGTGTTTGCGAGGCAGGTCACGGCTCCCATTGTCCCGCTGCCTGCAGCCATCTGCCCAGCGCCCTGGGCCGGGTGGCCTGTGCTGCCGTCTCCATGAGAATGAGCCCCTGGGTCCTCCCGCTGCCGCCAGGCACTGGGCCCCCTGACCCCGTACAGCTGGCGCCCCGGGCTGGAAGCACATTAAACGCTGCACACGCCAGATGGGGGTGGGGTGGGGAGACATCTGTGTGATTGCGGGGGGGGGGGTCCTCAACAGGGCCTTTATGTCTGGCCAGATCAGTCCTTTGCAGTGGAAATAAGCCAGGGACCCGGCTCCCCATCTCCCCCCACCCCATGGGCCAAGGCCCAGGCTTCTGGACCGGTTCTGATCCCGTCCCTGCCCCCCCCCCATTGCCTCTCTGTGTCTGGCGGGGCTGCCCACTCCCAGATGGGCGTCTCTCTCTAGCCCCCAAGTGCCCTGGGCAGGGCGGGTCTGGACCTGCAGGGACCCCGCCTGGTCCCGAGCAACGAGAAAAGATCATAGAATCATAGAATATCAGGGTTGGAAGGGACCTCAGGAGATCATCAAGTCCAACCCCCTGCTCAAAGCAGGCACAATCCCCAATTTCTTTTTTTTTTTTTCTTTTGCCCCAGATCCCTAAATGGCCCCCTCAAGGATTGAACTCACAACCATGGGTTCAGCAGGCTAATGCTCAAACCACTGAGCTATCCCCTCCCCCCACCCGCACAATGGGCTCTGTTTGGGGGGTCCCCCCACGCTGGGCACTGTCCCCCTGAGCCCTTTGTCACTTCACTCACTCCCCATGAATTCCCTGTGATATGCCCCCTCCCCCCACCCATGACCCAGGGAGATCCCAGCCCATCCGAAGCAGCTTGTGCCTTGCCCCCCCGCATTGTCATACAAAAGGCAGCTACCCACTACCCCGCCCCCACCCTGCTCCCCACTCTGACAGCTGTTTGTGGGGCCTGCATTGTGCAGGGCAACTCAGCCCGGCCCCAGCACACGCGCCAGCCCCCGGAACCCCTCCGCCCTTCTCTTGGCTGAAGAGAAAGGAAAGGGAGTTTAAAAAGGGGAGAAAACATGACTATAAACAATTGTTATAACCCCTATCCCCATCCTCGTGGGCATGACTGAGCAGTTGCAGGGTGGGGGGTCCGTGCCAGTCAGGAGGACAGGGGACTTGGGATTTTCCAACAGGAATGTAGCTGCATAGCTTGTATGTGCAATGGCCGTGCATGTGTGTACACATGTAGATGCATGTCTGTGGATGTGCACATTTGTGTGTGTGTGTGAGCGCACACCATTGCCCTCTGCAGGATGTAATCAGAAGTGCTCAGCTATGTGTCATATGCCCTATACTGCTGACAGCTAATGAGGATTCTCTTCTAACACTACTCGCAGAGGTCTCTGTGTGTGTGTGTGTGTGTGTGGTGAGAATGTACAAAGGGCTCTGGGTTTGCATTAGTGGAGACCCCATATACCTTCTCTGCTGTGCCAATCCGGCCTGTGAGCCACACTCTAACAGCCTCTCTGGTCTGGGGGCCGGGGGGGCAGAAGCAGCAGCAAAAGTGACCCCAGTTAAAAACAAATAAGACACTTTCTGAACCCCCTGAACATTTCATTTGGGTTTGGTTCATGGGGTGTTTCTATTTGCATCCACAATGGTTTATGTGGGAGAGAGAATATAATCGGATGTAGTCGCTTGAACAGCAAGCTGGGAGTCAAGACGCCTGTGATCTAACAGAGGGGGCTGGGAGCCAGGACTAGCCCCAGCACTGGCAGGGGAGTGGGCTCTGCCCCAAAGAGCTCCCAGTCTAAGCAGATGCAGGAAGGATCTTTCTCTCCCATCCTACAGCTGGAGAAGTGAGGCCCAGAGAGACTTGACCAAGGTCACATGAGTCAGTGGCAGAACCAGGATCTGTGCCCAGGTCACCTGAGTCCCAGCTTAGTGCCCTTAGCCCCACGGTCTCCCTTCCAGCCAAGACATTGCCTCAGTGCTGTTAACACTTTGCATCCTGGGTGGAATTTGGCAGTGCAGGAGCAGCCTCCTCATCCCTGCAGCTTAGGTCTGGTTTGTTGTGCTCATTGGCTGTTGTTTCTACTGTAGTTTGGCCACCCCCCAAGTGCCCGGGAATGACCCCAGCAGGCCTTCCCCTGAGCGTGACTTAGATATCCTGAGAACATGACTGTCGAGTCCTCCTTGGAGCCGCTCGAGCTCGCAGTCCTGGTTTTGTTGGTGTCGGTTTTTAAACGCAAGCTGAGAGTCTCACATATTCACCTGACTTAGAGGAAAAAATCCCCAAAAGCCTGAGAGTTGGCTACTGCCCCGGTGTGTGTGGTCCCTTTAAGGGGAGCTGTGGCCCCAGTCCACCTGTGAGGGGCTGTGTTAAGGACAAGGAGCCCATCTCTGTCCACCTGTAAGCAATTAACTGTGTAGGTGGCTGCTTGGCAGCTAATTGATGGAGAGCCCCTGGGCCAGGGTGGCATTGGAGGAGATGCCTGTAGAGGGGGTCGGTGGGTGGCTCCGAGGTTATTGTGGCCCTGCCAAGCTTTCGGGAGAAAGGAGTGAGTGGAAAGGGGCTGGCCTGGCAGAAGCTAGCTAAGGGCTACCACTGGCCCTGCCCTAGCAGGACAGCTGGGGGCTCCTGCTCTGAGGCATGTGAGTTTGTTTTGCCTGAGAATCTGGGGCTCTGCCTGTGGGAGAGGACTCTCGGCATTGCGCTGGGGCCAGAAGATGGGTGGGCTGGAGGGGCTGATCGGGGGGTAGGGGGTTGTACCCTGTGAAAGGAGACAGTAAATGAGATGTGCCCCCTCCCCAAAGGGGGCAGGGGGAGATCTCTTGTTCTTGGTGGCTAATGCAAGCCCCAGGAGGGAGCTGAAGGCTCTTTGCAGGGCCCCGAGGGTGCATGCCTGGGGGCGAGGCCCCCTCCCAGTGCCCAGCTATTGGCTTTGCTGTTCCTGTCCCAGTCTCAGCCCCCTGGCGCACCACCCCAGTGGGCCATGTGGGGTCGCAGCACCTGCCTGGGCAGAGCAGAGGTGACATGGGAGCGGGCCCAGCCAGCCACCCCTGCCCCCAGGGGGTTTCGTAGGATCAGGGCTCAGCCGGCCGCTGCTGTGGTCTTAGGGTGCAGCGCTGGGCCTGTGCCCTGAGCCCCAGGGCCGGTGGGGGCAGCTGGGCCTGGGCAGTGAAATACGGTCCCTGCGGCTGGAAGCAGCTTTCCAGAGCCAGGGTCGGGAATGGCTCATCCTGCGCTCCCAGGCAGGAAAGAGCCCAGCCTCCCAAGCGCACGGGCCCCCAGGTCCCCCGTCTCTCTCACCCCGCAGCCCCCTCCAGCAGCGGGCTGCTCTGACCCCAGCGGGACTGATGGGGTTCATGAGGGGGGTGCAGGTCCCGCCCAGCGCTGCTCAAAGCTGGCACGTGCTCTCGCATCACCCGGGCCGAGGGGTCGGATGTTTTCAGTGGAAACTCCCTCCCCAAACACGCCTGCCCCTGGGCGACCCGGGATGGACAGGATGGGAAAGGCAGGAGGGGCCCTGCGCTCTGGTAGGTGGGTCAGCCCCTGTGAGGTGTGGCGGGGCAGTCGGAGATGAAAACAGGCAGTTAGATCACAGCCTGTCTCCGAACAGGGCAGGGCACCCGTGGCCCGCCCTTCCCTGACACTACAACCCTTCTCTTTGAACCTGAGCGGGCTGGAGCGGCTGGAAAAATCCTGGCTCCAGCCCCGCGGGCTCTGTGTGTGCTGAGGGGCTGGCGGCCGGGAATTGTGGCTCCACGCCACAGCCTGAGGGGCTGGCAGAGCTGCTTGCATGGTTCCCCTCCCCTTCTCCCTGGTGACGCCGGCGTGGGTCTGGAGACGCCAGCCCTGGAGCGGGGGGCAATGGGCAGGCTGCACTCGTGCAGTGCCAGGGGCCGGGGCTGGGAATCTCTCTGAGGTCCTCTGCCAGATTTGGATTCCGTTTCCCCCTGAGAGTCCAGGCTGAGGAGTGGCTACCCTGTGGCACCAACGCCTGCCAGCCTGCTCTGGGTCACCCTATGCCTCTCCCCGGGGGTTGGCACTGTAGGGATCTCCCCAGGCCTTGCGTGGGTGCAGCCGTCAGGCCTGGCCGTGGCTCGGGGCAAGGGAATGGCAGCACTGCAGGGAGGGGCAATTGGGGTCAGGAAGTTTTCCAACAGTGCAAAAGCTGCTTGCAGCCCAAGCACTGAATGATACACCCCCCCATAGTCCCCGCAGACGCGGCCCAGGCCTGGTAGCTCATTCTCCAGCCCCGTCCCCCCACCCCATAATCCCTGGAGCTGTTGCCCAGACGTACTGTACAGCCAGGTTGTCTGTCACCCCAATCCCTGGGATGCCCAGATTCAGGGCTGCATGCCCCTGGGGAAACTTCCCAAAGACAGAACTTCTGTCACCCCACTGCTCCGTGATCCCACCTGCGGTGCCCACCCCCCAGCTTGCCCATAGCTGGAGCAGCCTCTGGTTGTCAGGTCCAATTAGATGTAGCAAAGAAGGCTGGTGCAGTGGTTCTTGCCAGGTAAAGCCCTGTGCTATTTTTACCAGCTCTGCCTAGGGTCCATGGGGAACAGAGTGTGAATTAGAACAGCACCGGGGCAGCTCTAACTTACACCAGTGACAAAGCAGGTCCCTGCATAAAGGGGGCTTAAAGCCACCTTAGCTCACTGCCATCTCTGCCCCCTAGCCAGGAATGGGGTCACCGAGGCTCAGGCCCCTGCACTCTTTGGGGCTGTCAAGGGGCCTCCCCCTCTTTGAAAACCAGAGAGAAAACTCAGCCAAAACCTGCTAGCGTCTTAGTTCGTCATTCTTTGGCACCAGCCCCTCGCAGACAGAACAACGCTAACCCAAGGCATGGGCAGCACCACGCTGATACATGCGGCTTCCCCAGCCCCGGGAACAACCCTGCAACGTGCCAGCATGCACGGGGGAGGGGAGTGCGGAGTGGGAGGCGGCTCAGGCTGCAGTTCTGCAGAGGGATGCGGACCCCGGAGTCCTGCCTGCCTTGTGCCCCTTCTTCAAAGGTCTCTTGCCCTGGGCTGAGCTGCCACTGTAAATCCTGCTCTTTGGGGGTGCTACTCTGGGGATTTTTTTCAGCCTTGGGAGAGATTAAACCCTCCAGGACCTTAAACTTTCCCTTCCTCTGGGGCCAGGATCTACCTTTCTTCACTGTTGTTGTGCGTTGTTAAGCAGCTCCACCCCAGAGGCGGCTGCATTGCAGAGGCTGGGAGGAAGTGGTTTTCCTGTACCTGGCCGGAGAGAGGCCTTGGGTTAAAAGATGCCCTGGGCAGCTCAGCAGAAGCTGCTATTTGATATTATCTTGACTAATAACAATGCAAATCAGTCCGCCTTGGTGAAAGGGGTTTTAATGGGGTGGGGGAGGGTTGGGATGAATTCACTATGAGACCTGCAAATGGGGGAAGAGAGTTAGCCTGTCCCATCTCATTAGCAGGGAATGATCAGTCCCTTTTCCAGAGGGGCGGCCCGGCCAGGCTGGAGGGGCGAGGGAGGCGACCCCAAATAAAGCAGGTTGCCTTGAGCAGTCCCAGTTGATGGGCTTAGGTGTCATGGCCCTGCTTTCTGTCCCCTCCTCGCTCGCTACGAGCAGAAGCCTCTGCGCTGGGCACGGTCTGAGGTAGGGCCTGTCTTTTCAGTCCGTCTGTACAGCAGCCAGCACTGCTCCGGGGGCAAAGGCGAGGGAGCTGTTAATTCCCACTGTGCCCCAAGGGCCGTGCCAGAAGCGCACATTCTTACCATTCAGCTAAACTGCCGGTGGTCGTTCATTGTTTCCTGTTCACCAGCTGCTGTGTTACAAGCCAGAGGTGGCTGCACTCCAGTGGCAGGCAGAAGCCCTCCCTATGGATATTGGGTATTGCAGTCTACGTTTGGGATCCTTCAGGGGCAGAAGCTACCCAAGGAAGCTGGGGGCCGTTAGACCAGGTGAACGCAGGGGCCTGGCACTCCAGGGCTGTTGCCAACCCAAAGCTCTGTCATGGAGAGTGATTCTTGGCTGGGCCCCCGGAGCTGACCCTTTCCGCCTGCCCCCTGAGCTGCCTGGTTTGAGTTGGCCTGCGCCCCCGTGCAGCGTGCCCGCACAATGCGCCAGCCCGGACCTGTCCCTGCTTGTGCCTGGGGCCACAGTAACCTGAAGTCTCTGCTTCTCCCCACTGCTGGGGAAGTGGCCTGCCAAGGAAGGCTTTCACCAGCCCTCTGGGTTGGGGCAGGCCTGGCCCTGGGCTCCCAGCCCAAGCGGTGCATGGTTGGCACCTGGTTTGCTTCGCTCCTGCTCCAACCACCAGCCGGACTCGGTGCTGAGTGGCCGAGTCACTCCGGAAGCCAGCTTTTGCTGTGTGCTGCTGTTGATGTGAGCACAGCCCCCGCCCACTGCTTCCGCCACAGCCCGGGTGTGATGCCAGGCATGGGTGGGCCGGGGAGAGGGGTTGTTTTCCAAGCGCTGCGTTCTGGGAAGCGGGGCCCTTTCATCCCAGCCCTGCTCCGCTCCAGTCGCAGCTGCAAAAGGACAAATAAACAAGCAGCTGGGCTGGACCAGCCAGGGCCTGGGAGCAGCCTCTGGCCTGCCGAAGCCAGCCTGGGCTGCCAGGAAAGGCTCAGCGCTCCCCCCGGTGCTGGCTGGCCCACTTCCTCCGATAGGAGCAACCTGCAGGAGCAGGCGGGATGGTCCAGAGAGATCCTGGTTCCTGCAGCATCTCTCAGGCCGGAAGCTCCAAGTCCCCAGAGCGTTGGCGGGGGGCGGGAATTTGTGGTCCTGGTTTAGCCCCATTCCAGAGACTGGATCACATCTGAACTTTGTATGTGTGTGTGTGTGTGTGTCTGTAGCTGGAGAATGAACCCAGAGCTGGGAGGAGAACCCAGGTGTCCTGGCTCCCAGTGTTCTTTTGCTCTAACCACTAGACCCTCCTTCCCTGCCAGAGCTGGACATGGAGCCCAGGGGTCCTGACTCCTAGTCCTTCCCAGAGTGCATGGCCTCTGCTACGTGACACTCTGAACAGGAATCACCTGCTGATGTCGCATCCAACCAGGGAGCTCAGATACCGGCCCGGCTTTGAGTGGGACGGGGACTCAGCGGGGGTGGGAGAGTTGAGGAAAGGCCGGTGCGGTGCACACGTACACACACATGCAGGCTCAGGGGCACAGTGCTGGGAATGCCCCAGCGAGTCTCCAAACCCGCAGCAGGCTTGGCCCACCCCTCCCAGCTGGGGGGTGCACGAGAGGGTGAAACAATGTGTTTCTGTGGGGCCTACTAAAAACATGGTGAACTTCTCAGACAGGTTGAGGGAGGGGTGGTGTCTAAACTTTCTGTCTGTCCATCCCTAGATCCTGTCTGTCTCCAGCCTCAGATGTCTGTCTATTGCTCCCTGTCTAACAACCCCTTGTCCGTCCCCCCTCCCAACCCCGAAATCCAGATCCTGGTCCCTGGCCAGCATGCACAGCGTTTCCAGGTGACGTCCCCTTAATCTGTTTTCCATTCTCTAGGCCACTCCTGCCCCTATCTCTGCTGGACCTTGTGCCAGGGGCCCGCGCCAAGCTGCTGCCAGGACGCCGCTGTCCTTTGACCTGTACTGCCCTGGGTGCAGCTGATCTCCGTGACCCGCATTCTTGTTAATCTCCGGCCAGCCTGGCGCCTGCGGCGAAGCCGGCTCCATGTTCCAAGGCCGCTGCGCTGGCTCTCGGGGCAGTGGGCAGTCAAGGGGGCCCAGGTCCCCCTGTAGCAGCATCTCCCGCAGCGGGATGGGATGGGCCGCCTGGCCAAGGGCACACAGAGAGCGTGATGGGACTGGGGCAGCCTGATCTCAGGGAGAACCAGGCTTGTCTAATCTCTGCCCCAAGGCCTCTTTCCTGGTACCCAGGGCTGAGAGCCAGAGGCCAAGCCTCGAAGGGAATGCCAAGGCACCAGCTGAGTCTGGGCCGCTCAAGTCGCCTCTGGGAGAGGAGTAGGGTCTAGTAGTAAGAGCAGGGGAGGGTGGGGGTTCAGGACTCCGGCTCCAGCCCCAGTTCTGGCAGGGGAGTGATGGCTAGAGCAAGGGAGGCTGGTCCCAGCTTGGGGAGAAGGTGGGGTCTAGTGGTTAGAGCAGGGTGGGACGCTGGGAGTCAGGTCTCTTGGCTGTGTCCCCAGCTCTGTCATTGGTGGTTTGACCTTTGGGGAAGTCTTTTTCCTCTGCCTCAGTTTCCCTGCCTGTGGCATGGGCATACTTAGCACTCACTTCCCCAGCTGGCAGGGGGGTGATGAGGCTCCGTTAACAAGATAAAACACTGGGGTGGGTGCCCAATGGCTGATGCCCACCATGATTGCTGCACATCCCCCAGCTCGGGAGGAGCCAGCCCCGTGGCTTGCTGGGATGCCGAGAGTGCCCCGGGACACACGCCAGCCGGGCCACTGACTCAGCAGGTTTCAGGGAAGCCGGGTTCCCTCCCACCAGACATTCCTGCACCTGCTCAGCAGGGTGAGGCCCTCTGCTCAAGGCAGCCACCTTGCACCCAGCTAGAGAGACAAACAGCCCTGCCCCGATCTGTGCCCCTGCACTGGGCACCGCTGCCTTCCTGCTGCACGCCACTGGGATAGGGTGTTCTACAGGGCGCCCTGGGGCAACCGGCAGAGCTGGAGCCGTGGTGCCCAAGGGGCTGGGAGCATGAGTCAGAGTCACGAGCGCGTTACTAAAGAGCCGCCTTCTGCGGTGTGTGGCCCAGACCTGGGCCAATAGCTCCTGCTCCAGGTGGAAACTGCTCCCTGCTGCAGGCCGAGGCTGCCCATGGGATCTCCTGCCTGGGCCACAAACTCTGCTGCGTGCCCCAAGGCTGCAGCTGGCCGTGCTGGCCCAGGTTCTAGCCACTGCCCCTTGGGCAAGTTGCTTCCTGGCTTTGTGCCTCAGTTTCTCTGCCTGGATGGTGGCAGGAAAGCCCCTACAGCTGCTGTGGGTCAGAGCAGGGGCCCTTCTGGTCGCTGTCCTGGTTATGGGACTAGCTGTTCTCTGGGTGCCCCCAATGCCCACCACATTAACCCAGTGCAGTAAGGGTTGATATGCCCGGGGGTATAGATCAGGGTGAACTTGTGCCTGCAAAGATAGTGGGGTTAGAGTGGGGCTGGGAGCCAGGACTCCTGGGTTCTAGTCCTGCTCTGGAAGGTGTGGAGGGGGAGAGGGGTCTAGGTTAGAGCAGGGAGCCCTAGGAGTTGTGGGGGGCCCTGACTTCTATTCACGAGTGTGCCCTTGATTTTCTGTCAAGTCCCTTCCCCAGTCTGTGCCTTTGTTTCCCCTCTTGTGGACGGGGCCAGGTACCACCTTTGGCATGTCGCTGGGAGCCACAGGAAGTTGGCACCTGCGGGTGGGGCGGGGCTCTGAATCGAAAGCCTCTGGAAGAGGGCAGAGGAGTCTTGTGAGAATTCAGGAGGCTGTGGCTGGGAACCAGCAGGGTGCCTGCCCCTGGCAAGGTCTGGCATGAGTCTAGGGATGGGACGGTGCCCGCTTTCCCCGCCCGCTGTTCCCATTTCTCCCTGCTCTTGTTGCTAAGTTTCCCATTTCCTCTGTCGTAACCGGCCGCACCCTCCTGCCCCCAGGCCATGCCCCAGAATCGAGTGGCCACCGGGATGGCTCAACCCATCCCCTAGCGCTGAGCCCTGGAAAGCAGCTGGGCCCTGCCCTGGGCTGTCACGCGAGCGGGGCTGGCTCCCGATGTTTACTGTTCTCGCTAACACGCTCTCCGTAGGGCGTGTGCTTCCCCCAGCCCTGCTCCTGGCCGGAGCTGTCCTAGGAAGGTGGGTCCCTGAGGAGACAAAGGCAGCTGCTTCCCTTTGCCTCCGCAGTGGGCACCTAGAGCACCCACAGCGTTGTAGGGACGCTAATTGGGGCGCACTGGAGTGAGCTCAGGACTGGGAGCCAGGACTCCTGGGTTCCATTTCCCAGTTCTAGGGGGGTAACATGGTTTAAGGGAGAGAGCTGAGGCCTGGGGGTCAGGGCGCCTGGGGCCAGCACTCAGAGGGGCGTATGGGCTGAGGATTGGCAGCCAGGGTGCCTGGCGTCTGGTGCCCCCTCTGTGAGCACTGTGCGGTTGAGTGGAGAAATCCAAGGACAGGGAGGCAGGATGCCTGGGTTCTCTTCCTGCCTCTGTGACTGACTCACTGGGTGTGACCTCAGCTGAGTCAAGCCCCTGCTCCGTGCCTCAGTTTCCCCATGTATGAAAGGGGGGATCATGAGACTCGTGCACTTTGGCAAGGTGATTGGGGATGCACATGTGACTGTCGCTGTGCATGACCGTGATGGGCTTCGGAAAGCTTGGCCTGCAGCTGCTCTTGGGGTGGGAGGCTCAGCCTGGGGGTCGATGGAGCGGAGGCAGGGCTCCCAGCTGTCCTTTGGGGTGGGCGCCTTGTCCTGATCCTCTCCAGGACAGAACTGGACTGGGGCTGCTACCCATGAGGTACAGAACGCCGGGCCACCTTGAGCCCATCACCCTGGCCAGCGGGCAGCAGGGCCTGAGCATCCGGACAGATTTCCCAGGACGCTTCCCTCCAAAGAGGGACCATCCTGGGGAATTCTAGACAGGTGGCAACCCAGCCGGCTAGCAGGCTGGTCCCTGCGCAGCCTCCCAGGCCTGGAGGGAGCCGCTACAGGACGGTGCCATGGAGATGGAGTGTCTTGCTGGGGCAGGGACACCCCCGCCCCCCCCCAGCTCTCGGCGTCCGCATTGGCCTGAGCTGCACTGGGAGCGGGGTGGGGGGAACCGATCGTCCTGGTTAGGGGTAATGCCAGCCCTCCCCTCCTGCCCCAAAGCTGGGCTGGCCCAGGGGGGGTCCTGTGCCGGAGCAGATGCTCTTCATTCTCCCCTCCCTTCTCCCACCCCCGCCCAGTGTGTGTGTGTGTGTGGGGGGGGGAACTGAGCCCCATAACATCTGGGTCCCAGATGAGGCCCCCTCCCCACAGGGGACACTCGCCTGGCTGTGCTGGCTTCCACTGGGACAGGGGCATGGGCAGGGGTCACACAGCCGGGGAGGAAAAGGGGGCATTCCCAGCTGAGGCCTCTCTACTCTGGACCCCCCCATCTCCTCCCCAGCGGCAGCAGGATCGGACCCGGGGGCCAGGGCCCCTCTGACTAGAGCAGGACAACCAGACGCTGCAGCTGGGACTGCACCAGACGCCCCCCTGCCCCAGGGTCACCTAGTGAGTCGGGCGGTTCTTAGACTGGAACCCGGGATCCTCCCGTCTGCTGGACTTTTGCTTCCCCACTGACAGATGGAGACGGGCGGGGAGCAACATCCAGGCCCCCCCCATATCCTCCCCCCCCCCCCCGAGAGAGTGGGAGGTCCCAGCCTGGAGCTGGGAGTGGGGGATGGAGCCGGTGCTGCGGGGTCGGGGACGGGACTGCGTGTTCAGGGCCCGGGCTCAGGGGCTTTGTGCCTGCCCAGCTGGGGCACCGTCCCGCCTGTGAAATGACTCAGTGGGCGGGTTGGCTCATCCCAGGAGAACCCCCACCAGGGCACCGGCTCCCCAGACGCTGCGGGAAGGGGCAGGCCGGCTCGGTGAGTAATCCTGGCAGTTGCCCGGCTGTGGGATGCAGGCGGCACCCGGAGTTACCTGTTGGGGCCTTCGCAGCACGCGTGGGAGTGGGGGGGAGAAGCCACCTGGCAATGGGGTGGTGACGACAGGGAGGTTCACCGGCGTGGGCAGGGCCCTGACAACAGAGAGATGTGCTCCAAGGAGAGGGGAGGGGGTGTGCGCACTGTGGGTGTGACCCTACTCACAAGCATGTGTGCGCATGGGCACTGTAGGTGTGAACCAACGTGCATGGGGGGGTGTGCAGATGGGGGTGGTGTGTGCACTGTGGGTGTGACCCTACTCACAGGCATGTGTGCGCATGGGCACTGTAGGTGTGAACCGATGTGCATGGGGGTGTGTGTGCAGGGGTGTGTGTGTGTGCACTGTGGGTGTGACCCTACTCACAGGCATGTGTGCGCATGGGCACTGTAGGTGTGAACCGACGTGCATGGGGTGGTGTGCAGATGGGGGTGGTGTGTGCACTGTGGGTGTGACCCTACTCACAGGCATGTGTGCGCATGGGCACTGTAGGTGTGAACCGATGTGAATGGGGGTGTGTGTGCAGGGGTGTGTATGTGCGCACTGTGGGTGTGACCCTACTCACAGGCATGTGTGCGCATGGGCACTGTAGGTGTGAACCGACGTGCATGGGGGGGTGTGCAGATGGGGGGTGGTGTGTGCACTGTGGGTGTGACCCTACTCACAGGCATGTGTGCGCATGGGCACTGTAGGTGTGAACCGATGTGCATGGGGGTGTGTGTGCAGGGGTGTGTGTGTGCGCACTGTGGGTGTGACCCTACTCACAGGCATGTGTGCGCATGGGCACTGTAGGTGTGAACCGACGTGCATGGGGGGGTGCAGAGGGGGGTGTGTGCGCACTGTGGGTGTGACCCTACTCACAGGCATGTGTGCGCATGGGCACTGTAGGTGTGAACCGACGTGCATGGGGGGGGGTGCAGATGGGGGGTGGTGTGTGCACTGTGGGTGTGACCCTACTCACAGGCATGTGTGCGCATGGGCACTGTAGGTGTGAACCGACGTGCATGGGGGGGGTGTGCAGATGGGGGGTGGTGTGTGCACTGTGGGTGTGACCCTACTCACAGGCATGTGTGCGCATGGGCACTGTAGGTGTGAACCGACGTGCATGGGGGGTGTGCAGAGCGGGGGGGTGTGCGCACTGTGGGTGTGACCCTACTCACAGGCATGTGTGCGCATGGGCACTGTAGGTGTGAACCGACGTGCATGGGGGGTGTGCAGAGCGGGGGGGTGTGCGCACTGTGGGTGTGACCCTACTCACAGGCATGTGTGCGCATGGGCACTGTAGGTGTGAACCGATGTGCATGGGGGGTGTGCAGAGCGGGGGGGTGTGCGCACTGTGGGTGTGACCCTACTCACAGGCATGTGTGCGCATGGGCACTGTAGGTGTGAACCGACGTGCATGGGGGGGGTGTGCAGATGGGGGGTGGTGTGTGCACTGTGGGTGTGACCCTACTCACAGGCATGTGTGCGCATGGGCACTGTAGGTGTGAACCGACGTGCATGGGGGGTGTGCAGAGCGGGGGGGTGTGCGCACTGTGGGTGTGACCCTACTCACAGGCATGTGTGCGCATGGGCACTGTAGGTGTGAACCGACGTGCATGGGGGGTGTGCAGAGCGGGGGGGTGTGCGCACTGTGGGTGTGACCCTACTCACAGGCATGTGTGCGCATGGGCACTGTAGGTGTGAACCGACGTGCATGGGGGGGTGTGCAGATGGGGGGTGGTGTGTGCACTGTGGGTGTGACCCTACTCACAGGCATGTGTGCGCATGGGCACTGTAGGTGTGAACCGATGTGCATGGGGGTGTGTGTGCAGGGGTGTGTGTGTGCGCACTGTGGGTGTGACCCTACTCACAGGCATGTGTGCGCATGGGCACTGTAGGTGTGAACCGACGTGCATGGGGGGGTGCAGAGGGGGGTGTGTGCGCACTGTGGGTGTGACCCTACTCACAGGCATGTGTGCGCATGGGCACTGTAGGTGTGAACCGACGTGCATGGGGGGGGGTGCAGATGGGGGGTGGTGTGTGCACTGTGGGTGTGACCCTACTCACAGGCATGTGTGCGCATGGGCACTGTAGGTGTGAACCGACGTGCATGGGGGGGGTGTGCAGATGGGGGGTGGTGTGTGCACTGTGGGTGTGACCCTACTCACAGGCATGTGTGCGCATGGGCACTGTAGGTGTGAACCGACGTGCATGGGGGGTGTGCAGAGCGGGGGGGTGTGCGCACTGTGGGTGTGACCCTACTCACAGGCATGTGTGCGCATGGGCACTGTAGGTGTGAACCGACGTGCATGGGGGGTGTGCAGAGCGGGGGGGTGTGCGCACTGTGGGTGTGACCCTACTCACAGGCATGTGTGCGCATGGGCACTGTAGGTGTGAACCGATGTGCATGGGGGTGTGTGTGCAGGGGTGTGTGTGTGCGCACTGTGGGTGTGACCCTACTCACAGGCATGTGTGCGCATGGGCACTGTAGGTGTGAACCGATGTGCATGGGGGGGTGTGCAGATGGGGGGTGGTGTGCGCACTGTGGGTGTGACCCTACTCACAGGCATGTGTGCGCATGGGCACTGTAGGTGTGAACCGACGTGCATGGGGTGGTGTGCAGATGGGGGTGGTGTGCGCACTGTGGGTGTGACCCTACTCACAGGCATGTGTGCGCATGGGCACTGTAGGTGTGAACCGACGTGCATGGGGGGGTGTGCAGATGGGGGGTGGTGTGTGCACTGTGGGTGTGACCCTACTCACAGGCATGTGTGCGCATGGGCACTGTAGGTGTGAACCGATGTGCATGGGGGTGTGTGTGCAGGGGTGTGTGTGTGCGCACTGTGGGTGTGACCCTACTCACAGGCATGTGTGCGCATGGGCACTGTAGGTGTGAACCGACGTGCATGGGGGGGTGCAGAGGGGGGTGTGTGCGCACTGTGGGTGTGACCCTACTCACAGGCATGTGTGCGCATGGGCACTGTAGGTGTGAACCGACGTGCATGGGGGGGGGTGCAGATGGGGGGTGGTGTGTGCACTGTGGGTGTGACCCTACTCACAGGCATGTGTGCGCATGGGCACTGTAGGTGTGAACCGACGTGCATGGGGGGGGTGTGCAGATGGGGGGTGGTGTGTGCACTGTGGGTGTGACCCTACTCACAGGCATGTGTGCGCATGGGCACTGTAGGTGTGAACCGACGTGCATGGGGGGTGTGCAGAGCGGGGGGGTGTGCGCACTGTGGGTGTGACCCTACTCACAGGCATGTGTGCGCATGGGCACTGTAGGTGTGAACCGACGTGCATGGGGGGTGTGCAGAGCGGGGGGGTGTGCGCACTGTGGGTGTGACCCTACTCACAGGCATGTGTGCGCATGGGCACTGTAGGTGTGAACCGATGTGCATGGGGGTGTGTGTGCAGGGGTGTGTGTGTGCGCACTGTGGGTGTGACCCTACTCACAGGCATGTGTGCGCATGGGCACTGTAGGTGTGAACCGATGTGCATGGGGGGGTGTGCAGATGGGGGGTGGTGTGCGCACTGTGGGTGTGACCCTACTCACAGGCATGTGTGCGCATGGGCACTGTAGGTGTGAACCGATGTGCATGGGGGTGTGTGTGCAGGGGTGTGTGTGTGCGCACTGTGGGTGTGACCCTACTCACAGGCATGTGTGCGCATGGGCACTGTAGGTGTGAACCAACGTGCATGGGGGGTGTGCAGAGCGGGGGGGGGTGCGCACTGTGGGTGTGACCCTACTCACAGGCATGTGTGCGCATGGGCACTGTAGGTGTGAACCGACGTGCATGGGGGGGGTGCAGGTGTCGGTTCATATGTGCTTCTGCCCGGTTACCCGTGCGTGCATATCAAGCCCTGTGTCGGGACGGGTGTGTGCACTTAGCTCTGAACGCGTGTGCGTGTGGTTACATGTATCTGTGCTCCATGGTACGATTCAGGTTCCCGTGTGGAAACTGGCATGCCTGTCACTGATGTGCCCCCCGCGCGTATGTATTCGTAAACCCAGCTTTAGCTGTGTGGCCTGCATTTGTGTGGTGCAGGTGAGCGCAGGTATCCGCGGCACGCGTGTGTTCCCAGGCCCGTGTGCGCGGACACGCCAGTGTTGGCATGCACCCGTGTGAGCACGTGCAATAGAATTGTCGGTGCTGGTGTGACGTTCCCCTCCCCCACCTCTGAGAGATTAACCAGCCAGGGCCTGACTCTCAGCGGAGACACTCCTGATTTACCCAGAATAAGGGAGGGCAGAATCCGCTCCTTACTGCCTGGGCTTTGCCCCTTCCCCTCTGTTCTCCTGCCCGAGCTGGGACCACAAGAGCCGAACCCCGCTCCTCTGCTGGGGGTGGGGTGGGGGGGTGGATCAGTGCCGGAGGCGCCCTCCAGGCCAGGAGCCCTGGCAGTACGTGCAAAGCCCAGCACAGCGGGCCCCGATCCTGGCTGACTTGGGTCCCCGAGGGCCTACCGCCACGTAACTGTCACCGAGCGCGACCGACGCCTGGCGGCTGCTCTGCAGCTGGCTCGGCTCCCGGCGTCGGAGCGGGAGGTGCAGACAGTGGGCCTCTGTGAGCCGCGCTGTTTATAAAAGGTGTGTGTCTGCAACCGGCTCCTTCCAACCGCCCCGCGTCTGGGCCAGGAAAGACATGGAAAGACTGGAAAGGCCAGGAGAGGAGATCCTGAGGGGGCGGGCGGGAGCTGCCTGTGTGCTTCAGACACGGGGCTTTTCGGCAGCCTTCCTCCGCCTGGGGATGTGAGAGAGAGAGAGAGGAGGGTGGGCTGCCAAGCCTGTCTGGAGGGATCCTCCCCTCCCCTGGCTGCTCCAGGGGTGTCCTTTGCACATGGAGTCCCCACACGAGCTGCTGCCCTCAGGAGCCTGGTGGCGTCCCAGGGCTGACCCCCCCATTGCGATGGCTCTCAGCAGACAGGGGGTGGGCCAGGAGGAGGATGGGGGTTTGCATGAGGCTTGGTGGGGAGCAGCGGGAGCCAGCTGACCTACCCCAGGCTGAGCTCCCCCCGTCCAGGAAGCTGAAACGGAGCGGGCAGCCCCGCCATGAGGCGTTAGACCTTCTCGCCCGGCTGCAGTCGGTGGGGTAGGCAAAGCTTCCCCTCCTTGCTGGCAGGCAGTGAAGGCGTTAACACTGCTGCCCAAGAATGCAGGGTCCACACTGACGCCCACGGAAAGGAGGAGGCCGGAGCCCGTCGCTCGGCGCTATCCGTGCAGCTCTCGCAGCCCCAGGCAGGGCCCACCCGCTGCGCTCTGCAATCAGAACAGCTGGAGACGTTTCACCATGAAAGTGGAGACTAAGGGCGGCGTGGGGGGGGTGTCTCTGTGCCCCCGGCTAGTGCTCCCCCCCCCAGCAGCAGGGCATGCCCCACCACTTGGCAAACGCTGCTATAAGCTATGTCGCCCAAAGCCTTTCAACGGCTGCCCAGTCCAGTGTGCGCTGGGGTCACCGTCCTGCTGCCTGGGCCGCCACCTCTCCCCGGTGAGCCCCTTGCCCGTGGTACGGTGCCCCATTGCATCAGGCTGAGCTGAGATTCCAGCCTGGTGCCCTCTGCTTGTGGGAACTGGAGTGGTGCCAGGAGCACTGGGCCCGGGCAACCCCAGGCGAGGCCCTTCCCCTGCTCCGCCCCCCCCAGCCCTGTCAGCCAGCCTGGCCGGGGAGTGAATTTCGAGCATGCACTGGTTTCCTGAGTGCCAGGAAGCTCTGACTCAGCACTGGCTGGCTGGAGGAGTCAGTGGCCACGCGGTGGGAGGGGTGTGGGGTCAGGTGAGCCATGTGTGGGTCAGGCATGTTCTCTTGGCCCGGGGGACATCGGTTACGGGGTGGGCAGCGCTGTGGCTGGGACAGTCACTGAGCCATCTGTCTGGCGTTCACTGGAGCGGCGCTCCAGGGCTGGCTGGGGCTCCTGTGGTTATGATTAGGGATGGGGCCAACCAGTTCAGACAGAGCATCACCCAGTCTGAACCTGCTCCTCCCAGCTCTTCACTGAACCCCCCAAAGCTTTGAGATCCTCAAAGGAAAGGCATAAAGCACAGGGGTCACAACAGGCACCGTGCATGGGCTCCCCGGCTGGGGGTCACAAGCACTCTGTCCTGCCCAGGTTGCTGAGTGGGGCAGGGGTCACAGGCAGATCAGGGGGATCCCAAGTATAGGGGATCCCTGCATGGGAAAGGGAACAGTCTGTAAACCGCTGGGTCGCCCCAGGGTTGGGAGCTGGGGTTCTGGTTCCAGCACGTTGTGTAGTCTGTTTGCAAATTTCCCCATCTGCCCCTCAGCTGGCCCCAGGCAAGGGCCCCCCTCCCCTGCCCAGCGCCTGGCAGAGGGTGCAGCAGGACTGGCAGGGGAACTGCATGTCTTGATGTGCACATATGGCGTTTGCACTGGCATGGCTGTGTGTATGTGTGTACGGCACAGGGCTCTGGCATGGCTGTGTGTGGGACATGGGAACTGGCATTGCCTCTCACTCCATCCCCTCTATTTCACTCTCCTCTCTCTTCCTCTGCCATCTGTTTTCCATCCCTCCGCTGCTGAGCCACCGGCCCCGCTCCCTTTCTCCAGCCTGGGGTGAGCTCCGGGCCCGGTGGGGTGTGCATGGACCCAGAGGGGAGGGGGAATCCATGCAGGGAAGATCTGGCTAACGTGCCCCAGACCAGAAAAGCCTCCAGACAAGCCATGAAGCAGAATCACTGTCTGGGCCAGCAGGCCCTGCTTGGAAAATCCAGCTCACAGGCCAGCAGGGATACCCTCCGTGTCCCGCCCCACCGCCTGGCAAGGACCCACCAAAAGCTGCTGAGTCAGATGCTTCCAAGCCAGATGGCAAGGGAGACAGCAGGGACCAGCCGGAGGTGGGGGGGAAGGGGCATGTCTGAGGGATGGCCCAGGAGGGGGCCCCCTCCTGAGCTGCGGTGAACACCCCCAGAGCAGCCCCCCTGTGTACTGTACAGAGCTGGAGTGAGGGACTCAGGGCTGGGTGCCCACTACTGAATCGGGGGCTGGAGCTATTTTGGGGGGCAGGGCAGGCGTCTACCACCTCACCCTGCTATTGAGTGGGGGCCTGGGAGGGTGCGTGGCTTGTTGGGCTGGCTCATCCCCCCCTTCCCCTGAGCCCTGTGATTCTGCAGGAGGGAATTGTCCCCCTTTAACATCCCTGTGTGTGAAGACCAGCCTGCACCAGGGTCCCAGTCCCCCTTCCTATCTCTTTCCTGACCCCCCCACCCTCCTTCCAGCCTGGGGGAGCATCAGTCACCCAGTGCAGGGGGCTGGTTGGGGGGCTCACATCCCAGACCAGAGGCCAAGGCCAAGAGCATCAGGGAGCCCCCCTGAAAGGAGGGCAATGAATCCCATTCCCCCCCACCCCGGAGACTCCCATGGGGAACCAGGACAGGACTCAGGACTCCTGGATCCCATGTGCCATTAGATCATTTCCTGCCCCTCCAACCTCTGGAGGATGAGGGCAGCTGCCGTTTCCCACGTCCCTGCCGAGCACTCCCCTGTCCCGTGGGGCCCGCAGGGAACATGTGGGGGATCCCACCTGATGTCACTTTCTCATGTGGTTTCCCCACCGGAGAGGAGGGGCAAGGCCCAACCGGGAGTGGGGAAGGGGGGCTCTGCTCTGCTGCTGCTGGCCAAGCCACACGCAGCCTCCACCCTGGGAAACGGCTGCGTTCTCACAGCATCTGTCTGCACGCCCGGCTGGCTCAGGGCAGGCTGCCACGGCCCTGGGATCCGAGAGGCTGAGCCACTTCCCGGGCAGGGCTGGGGCTGGGCACTGGGTCAGGACCGGGGGATGCAGCCATTGCGGGCCGGCTGTTTCATCTGATCTAGGGCTAAGAAGTACTGTCTAAATGCTGAGGGTTTTATCTACCTGTCTATCCCCAGACACACCTACCTACCTATCTCGCTCACCCTGGCAGCCGAGCTCACCCGGCCCATCGGGCCGTGAGCCTGGCTAGTTAATGCGTTCAGAAACCACCTTTTGTCCTAGTCTAGACAAAACCTTAATGAACCAACCCGCCTTCCCCCCACCCCCTCCGCAAGGATGACTTAGGGTCCAGATCCCCTCTTCCTCCAGGTGGAGTAACTCAGGCTGTTGCTCCTGATTTACGCCAAAGGGAGCGATTGGAGGATCAGACCCCGCAGGGGCTGCTGGGACTTCCCAACCTCCCCCCTACTCCTCTACCATCCAGGGCAGCCAGTGCAGGCTGGCTGGCTGCAGCCCCTGGCGTTCAAAATCCAAAGGGTGCGTGTGCAGGGACAGGTTAGGGAGAGGGTTATTTTTGGCCTGGTTCCTCAGGGGTTGGGATGGTGGGGCGGGGGGATAAGGAACAATGAACAATTAAAAAAGAAGAAAGGATGGTGGTTACCAACCCTAAGAGGAGGGAGACGAGATCACAGAGCGGCTCTGCAGACCCTGGGAAAGTAAGTGTGTGTGTGTGAGTGAGTGTGTGTGTGTGTGTGAAATGAACAATGCATGGTCCTGTGGGGGGATGTAGAGGAGCTTTGAGGGCTGTGATTGATTTTGTGTGTGAGTGAAAATCATGATTGTGGCTGTGTGTGTGTGACGATTGAGGATACGTTCGCATGGTCATGTCTATAATTAGGCTTGTGTGTCTGTGTTATAACTGTGGGGGTCTGTGAGCGTGTTACATTCTGCGCCTGGCTGTACCGGTGACTGTGTGCAATAGGCTAGGCGTTTGTTGCATGCGTTGTCGAATTGCACGGGTGTGTGCGTCTAACAATGCGTGTGCGTGCGTGCAACACCACGCGTCCCGTTGTGCTTGTCTGTGGTGTGAGTGCGTGTGCACGAGCCCATGTGGGTCGTCATGCCTGTCTGTAATTGGGGCGCGGGGGGGGGGGGCGGGGGGAGGTGTTTGCAATGCCCTGTACCCAGCTGTGCTTCTATTCAGGGCTGCCCGTGTTTCAGCGATGGTGAGATTTTTCCCTGCGTGTGTTACTGGATGGGGACCATGGTAACGCTGCACACACGGTCCGCCTGGGGGTGTACAGCTGGCACGCTGCTTGGCATGTGCCCACCAGCCTGAGTGCGGCTCCCGGCGCCATCCGAGATGCCCATATGTAGCCTCGGCGCCCTCCTCCCACTGAGCTCCAAGCTGCTGCAGCTGGGGCCTTAGTGCTGCTATTCAGAGGGGTTTCAGTGACGGGCTCCCCTCTCATGCCCCGTCAGGGGAAGGGGAGCTGGGCGGGGCTTGGCTGCCAGTGCGGGAGGGTTGCTCTGACAGGGGCCCAGAGATGCAGCCAGGGCCCACCTGTTTAATCCCTGCGGGCGGGAGAGGTGGGTCGGTATCATCATCCCTGTTCTATAGAGGGGGGGAAACTGAGGCAAATGGCAAGTCAGTGACAGTGCCAAGTATAGACCCCAGCCAACCCCCACAACCACTAGTCCCCACTCCCCTCCCAAAGGAGGGAATAGACAACTTGTACCCAGGAGTCCTGACTTCTGGCTCCCACCCCACCCGCCTGCTCTGAACTACTAGATGCTGTTCCCCTCCCACACCTAGAGCCAGGAACAGAACCCAGGAGTCCTGGCTCCCAGCCCACTGCTCTAACCCACCAGACCCCCCTCTCCTCCCTGGACCAGGGCTAGAACCCAGGAGTCCTGGCTCCCAGCCTCTCTGCTCTAACTCACCAGACTCCCCTCCCCGGGTCAGGGGTAGAACCCAGGAGTCCTGGCTCCCAGCCCCCTGCTCTCTCACAGGAGCAGCTTATCATTTGCCCCCAGTCCCACAGGCTCTGTGCTGCCCCTTACACTCCAGGTGCTATCAAGCCAGAGCCCGGCGGGCCAGCCCAGCTAAGGCAGGGGCTGAGAACAAACCCCGGTGCTCTTCCTGCATGGGAGGGCAGCAGGACAGGAAATCCAGAGCCCTTCCCAGCACAGCGGCTGCGGTGGGATCCTCCATGGCCCCGGCCCCCTCCCCTCCTGCTCCTTTCCTCCTCGGCCCAGGCTTGGCCTTGGCAGGGCCAGGGCGTTCCTCATTGTGTCTGGATTTCAATGCTCAGCAGCCCCCGGTGAGCTTTCCCAGGAGCCTTGCGGGTCCCTGCACAATGGGACAGCTGATAATGCCTTTGGCAAGGGGCTGCTCCGCCAGCCGGGGGCACTGCTCCGGAGGGGGGAGGAGCAGGGGAGCGAGGGGCTGCACAGGGGAGAGGGAGGGTGTGAGGCTGCAGGGGGGGGCACTCAGAGACATGGTGGGGGAGGGGAACGGGGCACCCAGAGTTGGGGTGGGGAAGAGAGGGGGTGTGGGGTTGAGAGGACACATGGGGGGGGAGGGCCCAACGCTTGGGAGCCACAGCGGGCCTGATCCTGCAAACGCTGACTCAGCCTCGTTAATGCCCTCGGGCTTTGTAGGGCGAGGCGGTGAACGGGGCTTGGCAGGATCAGGGCCTGAGGTCAGACCCCAGCCTGTGTCTGGCCCCTTCTGCAGCCCACCCGGTTCCAGGGCTTCCCAGACCCTACCCCCTTCCGGGCCCTGGACTGTAATAACCCTGGACTCAGCAGGATTTCACCAGGACCACAACAGCCATGATGCAACCCCATGCAACTCTGCTTTCTATTTAGATTCCTTTGCACCAGTCAGAGGTTTCCACCCCTCCCCCAGGCTATTTCAAGGATGAGGCGGATCAAAGTCAGCTGAGGAATTTAAGAAGGGCTGTGGATGAGAGAGCATGACCGAGGCTGGAATTTGAACCCCACTGAAATGTAGGCACCTGATCACACTCAGATCTAGTGGCCAAAGCATGCGATGGGGCATCAGGACTCCTGGGTTCTCCTGCCACCGAGCGCCATCAGCCAAACCGCCTCCCCTCGCTGGGTCTTGGGCTGTATTCTGGGAGATGATCAAACTGGCTGGATGACCCTCGCAAAGCCCCTTTGAGATCCAGTCGCCCCCGAAGCTGGTTATTACTGGGGGAAAAAATAAAAAATCCGTCTGAAGAGCTTCAAAATCCTACATGGCTTGTGATGGTTGGTTTGTTTTTTTCAAAAAAGGTCCAGTTTCATGGAGGGGGAAGGTGCCGGCCAGGTCTGGAGTGAAACCGAGTCCGATTCCCTCTCACGAGCCGCGCTAGTTTGTCAGGACATTTTTAAGAATAATCTCTTTGGGTTTGGGGCTGACAATCCTGGGAGCGCTGGCGGGCTTTGGAAAGCCACCAGTTTCTGCAAGACAGGTGGCTGTTTTGGGACCAGTGCCGCAAAAAATTCTGCGTTGAGAAACGGCCTGAAGTAGAAACGTATGGGAATTTTCATGCAAAATCTGGAGCAAACATTTGCTTGAGACCTGCCTCTGATGCTGACCAATATGATCTCATTGTTTCCTTTTACTCTCCCATCTGATTGGCTCCATCTGTAGCCTCGTGTCTTAAATTGGAAGTGCTCTGGGGCAGGGACTGGCTTTTGGTCTGTGTTTCTGCAGCAGCTGGCACAGTGGGCCATTAATAGGTCTGCCGGCTGCTCCTGTGCTAGAAATAATAAATAGTAATTGTCCTAATGAATAATCTGTCCAGTTTGTTCTTATTGAATCCGACATCCCCCCCACCGCCCGTGTTAACATCATCAGCCTGGGTGGTTTCTCTGTGATTTCCGGGCAGGTCCCTCCAGACAGGTTTTCTCCTTAGCCACCAGAGCCGGAAACGTCCTGAGCTGCGTGCGGCATTGCCCAACTCCAGAACAGGAGCTTTCCGGAAAATGCCGACCACCAAACCCCAAGAGACTAGCGAGCTGGCAGCGCCGCTGGACTTCTGCTGCCGTTTCCTGGGATCAGCCTTGCTGTGCTTGGCCAGGTCTAGCCCTGACACACAGGAACCCAACTTTCCTAGACCTTTGAAGTGCTGTAACTAAGAGGCAACTTAGTCCAGTAGACATGGCTCTGGGACAGGAGGCAGCAGCTCTGGGTTCTAGTCCTACCTCTGCTCTGTGCCTCGGTTTCCCCTCCCACCTTTTGTCTGTTCTGCCTGTGAGCATTTTGGGGCAGGGTCTGGCTCTTATTGTGCATGTGCAGCGCCCGGCACAATGGGGGCCCTGATCTCAGTTGGGGGTCTCCAGATGTTACTGGACTATAATTAATAGCAATGAAGTTTGAGGGTTGGTTAGAGCTTTGGTCAAAGATTCAGCCCCAGGCTCCTCCACTCCTGTGTGGTTCATGGGGAATTAAGTGCATCACCTACTAAACCTGACCTGGCCTTCCAAGAGTCCAGCTGGCAGCAGGCGGGTTGTTATTATTTATGTAACGCCCTGACAGCTTGGGAACCAGGTGTTCTGAGCCAGCTGCAGCAATGAGTCATTCATGCCTGACGAGCTCATCACACAGGTGAATTTTCCAGCTGTTACATCCATCCACAGCTCAGCGCTAGCACAGAATGTTCTTGCCACCTTGGGGCATGATGTGGCCGGCAGGAATGACTGAGTGAATGCACCAGATCACAAGTGAAGCGAGTTGGGTGGCCTTAGCCCACTGTGCCCGCATCTCCTCATGCCATGGGCATGGGGCAGCAGGTGGGCACTGGGTGAGGGCGTGTGAATTCAGTGAAGGTTCTGTTAACCCTTCCCTCCCCCCGGTCTCCTCCCTCGCCTGGTCCCATTGGGCTCAATAAAGGAGGCACTGGGTGACTGTCCATGACCTGTGTTCTGCAGCAGGTCAGAATGGGCCCTTGTGGGGTTAATCATCTGGGGCCCAATTGCCCTGCCCCTCACCAGGGCAAACGCCACTGACCCAGCAGTGACAATTCACATCATTCTGCACTGGTGTCGATGACAGCAGGACACTGGAGGATCCGCCCCGCCAAGCCCCTGCCCTGGGGACCCGGATCCCTGCCTGTTTGCACCACGGAGCTTTGAGAACCCCCCATCAGGCCTTTGCAGCTGCTCTCACTGAGGCCTACATGGGACCTGCATCCGGGTTCAGAGACAAGCTTGGCTCCGGGCCAGACAGATTCCCATGATAATGTCAAAAAACGGCTGATTTAAGGCAATGTCCTGGGGAGATCACAGCTCTCCGCTCTCCGGAGAGGGGAATAAATTAGCCCCTGCTAGCAGCAGGTGTCGTATTTTTTCCCCTCTTTGCACGGAGTGATGTTCTCACCCTTCCTTCCCTGCTTGCTCTTATGAAACTGGGTTAAAGCAACATCACAGTGATGCAGCTAGCCCTGGGCTGTAGAGTTCGGGGGTAGATCCAGAGGACTGGAGGGCAGCGGGGTTAGCAAAGCCACAAGAGCCAGCCACTGCACTCCTACAGGCAGAGTCGCTCTCACTGGGGATCTGCCCTGCAGAGGTCACTCGAGTGAGACCAGCCACACAGCGAAATGGCAGGTCACGTTCGAGCGAAGGAGTCGTGTGCGGACAGGACTCGAGTTTGGGCCAGCACGAGTTATAACAGTTACCTCTGCAGTAAGAGAAGCTGTTAGACTGGGGCTTTGTAGCCAGTGTTATGGGACACTGGGGGCAGGAACGAGCCTGGAGCCAGCCAGGGCACTGGGGATCACAGAATCCCAGAAGTCTGATCTGGCTTAGTGCAGAACAATTTGAATTGGCTTTCAGGCTAGGGCTGTGAGCTGGGCCTCAAGTCAGGGTTCAGTTCCTGGCTCCGCTACAGAATACCCATGTGACCTCAGACAAGTCACTTAATCACTCTCTGCCTCAGTTTCCCTACCTGTAGGATGGGGTTAATAATCCTCCCAGTCCTTGTCTGTATAGAGCTCTTTGGAGCACCTGGTACAACGGGGCCCTGATTTGAGTTACCATGTGCGGGCATCACCTGGAACGACTGGGACCTGATCTCGGTTACCATATGTGGGCAGCACCTGGCACAATGGGGCCCTGATCTCAGCTGGGGTCTCTAAGAGTTGTTGTAATGTAAATAACAATGGTGCCATGTGTCTCCAACCAGCTGTCTTCCCTGCCAGGCAACTGGCTAGGACAGGGCCATCTGACTGGCGTTGGATCCTGAAGCCCACAGAGCGAGAGAGGCGGCTATCTGTGCAGAAGACAGCGTGGGGCGGGGAGTGGAGGCGCTGGCCAACAGCAGAGCCTCAGGACAGGGTGGCAGGGAGGTTATGCTAGGGCAGCCTGGGGGCTCATGAGTCTCTGCATCTCCAGGCAGGCACCTCCCAAATACGCCAGGAACCAGCTTAGCTCTGACAGCCCATCCTGCCACCGGGCCGAGGCTGTCAGCAGGGAGAGCTCTGGAGAGGAGCAGGCCTGTGTCCCCAGGGGGCTCTGGAGCAGAGGAGAGCAGCGGGGACCTCACTGGGCCGCTGGCGGGAGCAGGGAGAAGCACCAGGGAACCGCCTGCCAGGGCAGAGTGGGAGGCAGCGAAGCTGCTGCACGGCACTAGCTGGGCAGCCTGGGCACCGCTGGTGTGTCTAGCAGGGCTCGGCTCAGGATGCTGCCACGCCCATTCTGGCTGCACAGCACAGACGGGGGAGACCAAGAGGGGGCGAACTTGGCCTTTGGGCCTGATCCTGCATGGCACCAGTGCCCCATGCCATCAGCACCCGACGAAGGCCTGGAGCACAGATCACAACACAGCCCCAGCATTGGCATACCAGGTGTCCTTTCTTTAACGGGTCCCCCAGAGAGCCCCAAACCAGAGCCCCAGCCCCAGCAACAGCCCCCAAGAGACGTTCTGCAACAGGAATGTCGGATCTGAATCAATCTCCATGCATTCCCCTCCTATACCTATCCCCATACACCCCCTCTATCTATCTATCTATCTATCTATCTATCTATCTATCTATCTATCTATCTATCTATCCCCATATACCTCCTCTATCTATCTATCTATCTATCTATCTATCTATCTATCTATCTATCTATCTATCTATCTATCTATGTACCCCATATACCCCCTCTATCTATTTATCCCCATATACCTCCTCTATCTATCTATCTATCTATCTATCTATCTATCTATCTATCTATCTACCCCCATACACCCCCTCTATCTATCTATCTATCTATCTATCTATCTATCTATCTATCTATCTATCTATCTATCTATCTATCTATCTACCCCCATATACCCCCTCTATCTATCTATCTATCCCAGACCTAGTTCCGAGTGCTCGCTCTCTCTGTCTCTTTACTCCACAAAGGGCAAAGACATATCCAACTCTTAACCAAAATGAAATGCAAGGAAATTGCACCATCCTTTGCATCTTTTCTTTTCTTTCTTTCTTTCTTTTCATTTTCGCAGGGCCTGGTGTCTGGCTGTGGGGCAGGGGAGGGTCCATCTCTCTCTCTCTGTTTGTTTGTATTTTGGAGGGGCGGCTCCAGCTGACGTTCAACGTGGTTTTTTCAGCCGATTTTTTTTTTAAAAAAAGCAAAACAGAAAGTGTCTGGCTGGCTCCTGTGCTGGGTGAGCTGAGTGGGGGATGGGAGAATGCTGAGTAGGATGCAGGGGGCTGAGTGGCAGAAAGGGGGGGTCTGCACTAGGGATGGGGTGCTACGTAGAGCAGGGGGAGCTGCACCAGGGATGGGAGCTGGGGGCCCCGAGCGAGGGGGGAGGCGGAGAGACCCCCAGAGCTTGCGGGGTCCTCAGCAGCCCAGGGCACGTCCCCGTGGAGATGCCCAGCCAGGCAGCCTCCTTGTACAGGTGGAGCCAGCCAGTTTCCCACGCTGCACCAGGGAAGCAGGCGAGGGCCCTTCCCAAGGTCACTGGCAGGGCACTGGGAATGCTGCAGAGTCTTGTTTACACTGCAATTCCCAGCAGGTCAGGGGCATGTGCCGGAGCAGGCCAGGCCTGGATGCGGGTTCCCAGCAGTGAAGGGGGGACCCGGGGTAGCTCCCTCCATGGGAAGGAACTCGCTGTGTTCTCAGTGCACGGACCCCAGCCCTGTGCAGTTGACCAGGCCTTGCCAAGAAAGCCTCGCTCCATTCCCCATTGGTCCGGCTGCAGGGCTCTGACCTCCAGCCTGTTCTCTGACAGCGGGGAGGGCGGCCGTGACGCCAGAGGGAGAGGATCGACGTCCCCAGCTGGGTGCTGCTTGCCAGATGGCTCTTGGGTTTCCTTGTAACTTACCAGGAATCAGCTGACGGTTTCATGTTTACACAGAAGGACTGAACTGAGCAACACTTGATCCGTGCGGGACGACTGGGGCTGGGGGGGTGGGAAAAGTCAAGGTTGAGCCGGGTTTGTTGTTGCCATCAGAAGCTGGGGCACAGTGGCTTTATAGTCAGTGAGAAATGAATAATACCTAGGGCTTGCACAGTGCTTTTCATCCATAGATCTCAAAGCGCTTTCCAGCCTCCTTCGCCTCAGATGGGGAAACTGAGGCAGAGGGCAGGGCAGTGGCTTGCCCAGAGTTCCCCAGCAATGCAAGGAGCACAGATGCAGGTAGAAGCCAGGTGTCCTGTATCCAGCACTCTATCCCCTAGGCTACACTGCCTCTTTGCCTAGTTAAGGCAGGGAACTCGCCCGGGGAGCGGAGAGGGACCCTCATGGCCAGTTCAGCCCTCACCTCCTCTGCTGAGGTTGCCAGTGAGGGGCCACTTCATGCCATCAGCGATGGGTGCCCGTCTCGGTGGAAAGAATCTGGTCAGGTTTTGTTAACTTCTGAGCTCTTGCCTTTTCCATTTAGGATGGGGACGGCCATGACCCCACAAGACCGAGGCACGTGGACAGAACCTTTCCAACGCGTGTCCTAGAACGGCAGCAGAGGGCTTGTGTTTGGCTTCTGCGGCTGGGAACGCTGCAGAACTGGGGAGTTTAGATGAAACAGCGTCAAGAAAACCCTACTTGGGTGGAGCGCTGCTCGGGTGGAATAAGTGAGAATTCGTCATTTGCCTCCCGGTGGCAAAGAACTCACTGCTCAGGGCCCATCTGAAATTTGGGGAAGCTGCCACCTGTTGGCCTCCCAGCTTCACACCAGCTTGGACCCCCACTAGCATTTCATTCTCAGGAAGGAGGTAATTTTCCCTGCTCCCTAAGCCTCCAATGTTTCACATAGTTCCTCTTATTACAGTAGCATCTAGTGACCCCCTTTGTGTCAGGTGCTGCACAGACACATGGTGAGACACAGACCTCACTCTGACAAACTCCGTCTAAATAGAGTGGGAGGGGAAACCGAGGCATGGCCTGGGGAAACAATTGCCCACAGTCAGCCGGCAGAGCTGGGATTAGAACTCAGGTCTTGTGAGTCCCCACGTGGTGCTCTAGGAGACAACACTGTGTCCCCGAGGACGTAATTCTCTTTTGGGAAAGCCTTCCTACTGCTGCATTGCTGAACAATAACCAGGCTGTTCGCAAAGGCTGCGGTTCGTTTGCACAAGCCCCTTGGCGGGCCCCAGGGTGCTGGATTACGCAACTCACTCACGGCTAAATTACCAATCTGCAGTTGGGTTTGCAGCACAGTCTAATTGGCTCCCACTGGTGTTTTGTAAGGACCCCCCCTCTCCCCTCCGCCCCAGCCTGCAGACACTTAGCATGGGGTAGCTTTATGGGCCGAGTAGCGTGTAAATAGGATGTGGGGGAATGGGAATAACTGAAAAGGCAGATTTTTCAAGGCGAGCCTCCGCTCAGGGCCAGAGGTTTCTCAAGCGTTCACCACCCAATTTTATTCTAGTTATTTTACTGAGAGTCTTGCAATGCTTGGGTGTTTTCTCTTAAATCACCAGCCCCTGGAGTCCTGGGATGATGGATGACCTGACTCTCAGCATCCACTGAGAACCAAAAAAAAAAAAAGTTTCTAGCCGTCTTGGGCGTGGAGAAATGCAGCCCTAAAGGCGCAGGAACCAGAAGGCAAAGAACGTGAAACCCGAATCTGTGACTCTTTTTAAGATCTCGTGATTTTTAAGCCAATCTTGTGATTTTTGTTGGCTGTATTTGTGAGTTTTGACTGCATGGGGGTGGGGAGAAGCAGAAGTGCAAGGTGCTGAGCTCCTGTGAAAACCAGGTGACCTATTTCAAAGTCTAATTATTCCTTTCCGCTTTAAACACAGCGCAGTCCCTCTGCCACCTCCACCAGGCTGAGTGTCTTCATGCCCTTCTCAACCACAAGCAGTGTCATTACCGTTCCTGCCCCAGACTTAGCCTCCAAGGCTATTTACCCAGTCCCTTTGCGTGGTGGACAGCAGCTCAAGGACAATGAATTCCCCACTGGGGCTTCCTTAGCACCTTTTGTCTTGGGACCTCACAGGGCTTATGTGGAGGATCTGGCCCATTGATTGGAGTGGCTGAGTAAAGCATCAGGCCGGAACATGCCTCGTGCTCTTGGCCCAGGTAAACAAGCGAGCAGCCCCAGCGCCCCGGGTGCAGCTGGGAGAGGCTGTCAACAAGTGCCCATGTGCTGCACCAGCTGACGGGCCGTGGCCACGCCGGGAGCTTGCTGATCTGCAGCCCCAGCTGGTTCCGTTGCGCCTGGCAGCTGCTCAGAGCCGGGGCAAGGAAACCAGGAGTAACGCTGCAGAGAATAACACCCCACCCCTCCCATGGCTCTGCCCACGGCTGCCGGGATTGGCCCGTACGCCTCTGCACGTTCCCACTGCGGCCGGAAATCCGGCAGCCCACCGTTGCCCCCGGCATCCTCCGGCTAATGGGCCTCCCCACCCCTGGGAGGTGCCGCTTCAAAGGGACGAGGCCACAGAACCTGTCAGCCGGGGCGCGTGGCTGCCAGCTCCCCAGCCGAGCGTCACGTGGCCCCGGGCTCGGACACAGGCTCTGCTCCCCCTTTCGCCGCAGCCCCTGGCCCCTTTTAACCCCTTCACTGATGAGCCCCTTCTTTCAGCAACACCCTACAAACCCTGGGTCGTGACCTATCTGGTACCAAGGGCTGCCGTGGGGGAGGGGGTGTAGATTTTGTTGGCAGGTACCTGGTACGTGAGTCAGCACCCAAGTGATGTGTTCCAGCCCCAGGGATTTAAGAACATGTTGGAGCCGATAGGGCTGGGAGTCAGGACTCCTGCGTCTATCCCCAGCTCTGGGAGGGGAGTGGGGCCCAGTGGTTAGAGCGGGTTCAGCTGGATTTTAGTTCACCGAGTGAGCTTGGGCATGTCGCAGCCCTTCTCTGCCTCAGTTTCCCCCCTTTGTAAGGTCCCATAGAAATGATGGCTGCTGCCTGTAGGGACGGGGCACGCCTTGTGCCAGGGATGAGCTTAGCAAGGCGACCTCAGGGAATGGCATCCCAAGAGTAGCAGCCGGGTGGGGTCTTACGTGCTGGCTTCACAGCCCAGCCCCCTCCTCAGCGGCCTGGAGGTATGAAGCAGGGAGTGAGCTCACGCAGCTACCATGCAGGGGGGGTCATTGCGACATACATGGGGGCTGCGAAGGCTGTCAAGTGAGAAGTGTGCTTTGCACCAATGGGGAGTGGTTCATACTCACTTTGCACAAGTGTGTATGACGATACGAGGCCGGGCGGTGGAAATTCAGGCCCTCTGGCCTAGGTCAGCGCGTTGGCTAAAGGGACCCGGCTCTCCCGCTCTTTGCCCCCTGTGGCGAAATTGCCGCTCCCGTTCAGTGGTGTTTCACACCCACCCTGGGCTCACTGTGCACCGGTGCAACAGCAGGAGGTGCAGGGCGCTGGAGACTCAGGCCCAGAGGCGGGACGGATTCGTGGGCCTGACTGTGGCAGTGCAAATCAGGAGCATTTCCACGCAAGTCGGCGTCAGGCCCAGCACATCCAGGTCCCCTGCCGCCTGCCCCAGACCTGCGTGGTGTGGCTGCAGGGCCCTGCACCGGGTGCAGTCGGTTGCACTAGTGTGAAACGGGGCTGCCTCCGGCATTTCACACTCACTTTGCACCAGCGTCCGTGGCTCAGCAAGGGGCAGGAGGAAGGCGATTCCTCCCTGGGGCGAGCTGTGCCCCGCAGCTCAGAGCCCCATGCTTTGGAAACATCTCAGGAGGAGCTGCCCCAAGCGCCTCTCCAGCTGCGGCCCCCTCGCTCCTGAGAGGCTGAGATAAGGACGGAGACATTGTCAGGGACAGGAAGAGGCAGATCTGGCCCGGCATTCCTGCCCTTTTTTGGTTTATCTGGAGCCCACCTTACTGCTCCCCTCCTCCCCCCCACCGTGACCTGATCTCACGCCTGCTGGGCTGGAGCCCTGTCTCCCCTGCCCGTTGGGCGGATCCAGCGGGGCAGCAGAGGACAGGGGCACCGCGTGGGGTGGGGGAGAGAAGGGGGTTCCTCATTTTTTAAATAAATGGGAATTTTCAGCCCCAGAAGGCGGGGGAGGGCTGCTTGCTGGTTTGTCATTGACTAGAATTCCAGTGGCCAGGGCCCCTTTCTGGCTGTCGGTGGCCAGGCCAGGCCCCTGCCCCCCTGTTATTCTGGAAGCACAAAGAGGCCCCAGCCAAAGTCACGATCCCATTGTGTCAGGGGCTGCACAGACACAGTCAGAGCCAGGCCTTGCCTCAAAGAGCTGCCAGTCTAAACAGACAAAGGGCAGGAGGGGAAACTGAGGCATGGTGGGGGAAAAAAGCTCAGGTGTCCTGAGTCCTGGCCTGGCGCCCTACCCACCAGTCCACGCTGTCTCTGAGCTGACTTCTGCAAGAGCCAGCGTGCTCTCCCTTTACGCAGGCTGGGCTGACCCTCCCGCACTGACCCGCTTTTCCTGCAGCATGAAACAGCCAGCGCGGGCGTGCTCATGCACCCTGGCTTTCTGGCTCTCTTCTCACACGCCCCATGATGTGAATCAGCAGTGGTTCCCTGCAGGCGCTGGGGGCCTGGCTCCCCCCCTCCCTGCCACAGCAGATCCGAACGGTGGCGTTTACCCCTGCTTTGGACTGGTGAAAAGCCCCCAGCTGAGCCAGGACGGGCTTGGTTTCTCACTGCCCTGCAGCTGGCACCCCCGGGCACTCCTGTGCAGTGTCCGAGCCGCTTCGTGCCTGGGTTCTACGCCTGGCTCTGGGAGCGGGGTGGGGTCTAGTGGTTGGAGCAGGGGCCTGGGAGTCAGGACTCCTGGGTTCTGCTTCCAGCTCAGCAAGGAGTGTGTGGCTAGTGCTTGGGGGTGGGAAGGGGTAGTGAGTCAGGTTTCCTAGTGTAAGTGGGAGGAGAAGCAGGCCCTCTCTCCCCACCCCCACTCGACTCCCCCCCCCCCACCGGCTGCCGGGTCACTGCTTCTGGGGTAACTGAGGCAGCCGGTCACGAGCAGCCCCTCCCATGCACTCTTGCCCGGCTCTGACTCCATGGTCCGGGGCCTCCCTAGCAATCAGCCAGGGCAATAGCCCCCGATCCCTGCTCCATCGCCCCATCACAGAGGGCAGGGCCGGGCAGCCGGAAGTGCCTGTGGCCCGTGAAGCCCTTTTCTGTCTGTGCTGGGTGCGAGTCGCCCGCTTGGTCAGGAGCCAAGTAGGGCTGAGTAATGGCTGAGCCAGCACGGCGCCCCGCCTTTCCAAACGGCACCGAGGCACGATGCAGCCTAATTACAGGGGAGTGCCAACCTGCCATGCCCAGGGAGGGTTTGGCGGGCCAGGGACGGGACGCTGGCGGCAGGGCTGCAGGGGATGTGCGGCGGGGGATCCAGGTATCAATAGTGTGTACACAGGTTGTGCCCATGGATGCATGGACGTATGTGTGTGCAGCATGGTTCACTGGCAGACAGGACACAGTGTTTTCTTCTCCGTGCCGGTCCCCCTCTTTCCCTGAGGCACCTGTCCCTGCACAGCGCGTGCAGCCACTCCCCTTCTTCACCCCACACAACCCCAGCTACGTGCACCCCGCCTCTGTCCTCCTGGCAGCCGGGGGGGCTGCTGCGGGTTTGGTGAGCCCTCAGTGTTTGTGTTCCCGCTGGGCTGTTTGCAGAGCCCGTCTCACAGGGACGCCAGCCCCTAGCCTCTCAGACAAAGAAGAAATCACAGCTGGGTTTAACTTGGCAGTGGGCCGGGGATGGTTCCAACCCGCCGCGCCTGGCATGGGGAGGACGGGGAGTTTGTAGCCACCTGGAACGGTTGCAAACTGGGCTAGATACAAGATGTGGAACCATGTGGGACCCTGCTCGGGGCCGGAACGCGAACAGGCTGAGGCTGGCAGCCAGGGCTGCCGAGGTGGGGGGAAAGAGGGGGCAATTCTACTATGCGGAGGGATCCCCCAGAATGTCTGTAATCATGGGGTAACTAAAGTGAAACGTGCGAGAGCACTAAACTCATCTGGTGGGTAGAGCGAGGGGCTGGGATTCAGGCCTCCCGGGTTCTGGCCCCAGTTCTGGGAGGACAGTAGGGTCTAGGGGTTAGCACAGGGGGGAACTGGGAGACAAAGTCCAGTCCAGGTCCTGCTGACTGGCCCCTCCGTCTCCCGAAGCCCTTTCTCCTCAGCTGGCTCTGGGGCAGTGTGAGAGCCTGGAGAGTGAAGGGCACAAGGCAGCATCCCCCGGGCTCTGTGACCTCCTCGGGATTCCTCCACCTCCGTGGCAACTTGGGACATCCAGGCCAGGCCCCAGAACATTGCCTCAGGCTTGGCAGAGCTGACATGCTACCTCCTGTCCCAGACGAATCACCCTGCTGCTATCTATTTATCTGTCCCAGGGCCAGCCTCTTACCCTTGTATGGGAAAGGATCCGTCCCAGGGCAGGAAAAGCAGCAGCCACAACAAGGCACTCAGGGCTGCATCCGTCTGCTGGGGCCGAGGCCCGGGGAGGGGACCCCAGAGCCGGTCTCCGGGGCGCTGCCAATGGGTTGGCCTCTCTGGCCGCGGAGCTTCTGCAGCTGAGTGGTGGGCAGGCACTGTCCAGGCCTGAGCCCTGGCGCTCAGGGGAACAAACTGTGCGGTGGGCCCTGAGAGGCACAGAGGGGTGCACACGCCCGGGAAGCTCCAGGGTCCAGGCAGCAAGCAGAGTCCTGGGCTGTGGGTTAGCAGCGTGGCTGCAGCACCCGGGGGTGTCAGAGCCCAGGCGTGCCAGGGTTTGAGCGTGACCAGGAGCCAGCCACATTCAGGTAGGCGCAGGCCGTGCAGTGTGGAATGGGCCCAAGCCAAGCTGCCGGGTCAGACTCCAGGACGAGCTGAGGATGCAGCCCTCAGTTTTCAGGGACCTCAGAGCTGAACCCACGGGCCAGGAAGGTGTTTTCCTCCCACTGACACGACTGCAGACCAGTTCCTCCCCCCACTGAGGGGCTGTATTGTGCATGTGGCCTGGTGGGGCTGCTGCAGAGAGGTGCCATGGGCCTGTGAGCAAGTGTAGGTGCAAAGCTGCCTCTGCTCCCAGCCCAGCCCTGGGGTGAAGCTGGAACAGAGCAGCCGGTTAAATCAGGTCAGGGCGCCAACAGCGTCTCCGTCTCTGCTGCTTGAACTGGGAGCTGAGCTCGTGGAGAGCAATGGAGGCTCAGGGCTTGAGCTAGCCAAGATGTGCAACCCCCGTGCACACACGCATACGCAAACCCGTGCACGCACAGACACACCCAGAGCCCAGCACAACCATGTACGTGCAAAAACCATGGACCCCTCCCCTCCAACAGAGTCCCAAGGTGCCCAGCACCCTGCAGGCTCCCCCTGTTCTTGTTGGAGCCAGGGGGGGAATTCTCCATTGTTCTCTGCTGGGGGGGGTCCTCTATTCTGGGGGTGGGGCTGCTCAGCTCTGTGCCCAGGCAGCCAGGAATTCCATGCAAACAGCCGCTGCCCGCTCTGCCAGGCCGCGGGGTGACCAGGTCTTTGCCGTTGCCCTGTGCTGGGAGCAGGATCACACTCTCCTCTCCACCAACCTTCTTGCTAAGGTCACGGGCTGGGCCAGAAGTCCTGGGTCCCACCTGGCGGGGCTCTGGGGACGACGCTGTGCCGGGGCCCATCCACTTTGCACCAAGCCTGGTGACCAGATTTTTCCTTTTCCTTTGGCAGGCTATGGCCTGCCAAGGCTGCTTGCATCCCGGCCCCAGGACGTGCCCGTCGCCCGCCACCGGGACCCCTCCTGGCTGGCTTGAACCTGGCAGAGGCAGCTTCTGTGCTGAACAGTGAACCGAGAAGGGGGAGGAACGGGACAAGCAGGACCAACACCTTACCAGTGCGTAACTAATCATTAACCGGCAGCGAGACAGGGAGCCTCATGAACAGCGAGCGCTCGCTGCAGGGCCTGTGTGCCGTGGCGCTTAGCCACTGGAAGTGAAATTCACCCAAGAGTTCCTGCAGCCCTTCTGTCCTCAAAACAGGGCTAAGGAGGGGGGCATACTGATCAGCTGGGACTAACTCCCTGCCCCTGGGTGAAACTGACATGCACCGCATGGCCTATCCTAGCAGCACCAGCTTCACCCCCCACCCCAAAAACAAGGTCCTGGGGGAAGCCAGAGCTGGTTCCATGCGGCTCCGAGAGGCCCAACCAGCAGAGCTCTTTGCAAGCTCCTAGATTCGCCCCTCTGCTTTGGTGAAAGCTGATTGCAGCAGCTTGCAGGGTGTGAGTCCTTATCAGCACTCCAGCCCCTGCCTTTGGAAGCTGCAGAGATGCTAGTTAGTGACGCCTTTGGAATACATGTTCTTCCATCCCAAGGGCCCAGGGTCATCACGGGTCGGTGTGGCGGTGACAGAGGCAGTGAGTGTGGTGGAAGCGAGGAGCGGCAGGTGGCGGAGAGCAGGCTGGCTGTGGGACATGGTGCACAGTGGAGGGATGCAGAGAGAAAGCTGGCTCTGTTTCCGGGCGTTCAGTGAAATCCTGCATCACCAAGGAGCTGTGCACCGGGAGTGAGGAGCCCAAAGTGTTTTGCAAAATAAATGCACCCCCACAGCGCTGAAATGCAGCCACATCTGGGGTGGCTGGAGGGGGAGACTGGGAGTCCGAACTCCTGAGTTCTATGCCCAGCTCTGCTTCTCTGTGTGGCCTTGTGCACGTCACTGCTCTGAGCCTCAGTTTCCCCATCTGCAAAAAAAAGGTGAAATACTTCTTGAGTGGTGCTGTGAGGCTTCATTTGTTGCTATTGGGGAAGTGCTTGGAGATCCTTGGCTGGAAGGTGCTAGGGGTGGGGGTGTCATTAACGAACATGCCTCGTCAGTATCTGTCGGACCTCACTCTCTCTCCTCCCACATCAAACTTTCACGCTGTTTGCTAATGAGGGTTATTGTCATCAGCAGCACTGAGGGTGGCAAGACAGTGTTCCAAGCAAGGAAGGGAAGGTGTGAGTGTGAGTGTGTGTGTGTGGTGGGGGGGGTGGGGGGGTGAGCAGGGAAGCTGTGCATGCAGGAGTGAAACCAAGGAAGAGGAAGTGCTGACCTCGCGTGCTACACTTTAGAGCCAGCTCAGAGCTGGAGCTGGGCAGGGTTTTTAAGCTGCGTGTTTCCTGCAGGTGGACAAGTGGCAAACGGGCCGTTATAGCTCAGACACCTAGTCTAATAACTAGCGCGGGGAGGGGTGGGCTTCAGGACACCTGGGTTCTGGTAGAAGAATGAGCGTGAATAGTTAGAGCAGGGGGGCTAGAATTCATGATTCCCATGTGCTATTCCTGGCTCTCAGAGGGAGAGCAGGGGATGGAGAGCCAGGAATCCTGGGTTCGCCCCCGGATGCTGGGAGGATGATGTTGCCTAGAGATTGGAGCAGGGAGAGTTCTCTTCCTGGCTTTCCTACTGACTCCTTGTGTGATGTTGGACAAATCCTACCCCATGCCTCAGTTTCCCCATTTGGAAGTTAAGGCTAATGGCACCTTTGTCAGTTGCTCTGAGAGCCATGGTGCAAATGTGTGACATGTTGTTGCTCGTGCAAGCTGTTACTGCCTTTGCAAATGCGAACATGCCATTAAGTGCACAACTGCTCCCTAAGGAAGACTGGTGTTTGGAATACCCCAGGAAACCGACCTTGGGGCCCGAACCGCAGATGGGGTAAATCGGCCCAGCTCCATTGGAGTCAATGATCACCAGGGAACAAAATCGGTGTCGCTCCACTGACTGCTTCAAAGCTTTGGATACCTCTGTTCCTGTGAAATAAGGGGACGTGGCTCAAGGGTTGTTAGGTTATTTAACCCATCTCTTTCTGCAGGGTGTTGACAACAGGGGCTGGCTTGATGCCCCGGCAATGGGCAGCCAGTAACCTGCAGTCCCTGTTAGTATGGGCGGCAGCAGGGAGAGGTTGCCCTCTACCCCTGCCCTGGAAGGACTAGAGGTGAAAAGGGACTTCAGCCTCCATGGCCCAGTCAGTCCCCAGGGTCTCTGCCAAGGCTGCCAGTGACGGGGGCCAAAGTGGTGACAAGGCTCAATGACATGGCTGCTCGGACTTGGGCTGAGACCCAACCAAACTCATGTCATCCAAGCTGCCGATCTCCCTACCCCCCGGAAATGCCAGCGGCATTTGTTCACTGCCATCCCCTGCAGGAGGGGACAGCCTCAGGGGCAAAGGCAGAAGCCTACACACACACACACACACACACACACTCGTGCATGCAACCTGCACAGGTGTGCAAGCCCTTGAGGCTTGTGCACAAACTGGGGATGCACATGCATGTTCTGTGCATGTGCAAGGTGAGACGGCAGGTGGAGGTGCACGTGAAAATGTGTGCACGCCTAGGCTCGTGCCTCTGCACACTACCGCCTGCTCTCGCCCCCCCATCTCAGTCCACCAGGGCTCTCTGAGGTGGTATGTGACGAGCCAGCCGCCCTGTGCCCTGCTCCAAAGGAGAGTGGGGTCCCAGGGGCAAGGACACCCCATGAATAGGAGATGACCCTCCCTTTAGCAGGGCTAGGAGCGTGCGTGAGCAGCACTATCAGATTTGCTGGCTGTGGGGCCACTGGGCCTCCCCAGAGACCTAGCTTCTGAGCTGCTATCCTAGGCCTCACCCTGGGCTTCCCACCCCACCCTGGGATTGTCCAGTCCCAGGCTCCCCACTGCACCACACTCCTGATCCACAGCACCCACCCCTGCTCCCAGGATAGTCCCCGGGGGGAACTGGCTAATCAGGCCAGTTGCTGTGGACATGTGTCCACCAGGGGGGATAGGCTGAGACCCACCAAACCTAGTTACACGTCTGAGTGAGGATTTAAGGTCTGAACAGAAAGAGTGGGGCTGGAACCCAGAAGGGCCTCCCGGGTGAGAGCTAAGCTGGAATCACCTGCGTCACTTCCTCATTGGCTTGTTTGGCCACCTGGCTTTATTTGCATAGCCCTTTCCACCTGTTTCGGCAGCGGCTGGCAGGCCAGACGCAGAATGCTTCATGGCTGTTGCGTTCTCCCAGGGGAATCCCCAGCTCTTCCCCCTTCCTGAATGCTTCCAGGCCGGCCTTGGCCATGGAGTTTGTTCTGGGAAACCGGCAGCCCTGGTGGCTGAGTCATTAAATAGCTACACTGCCCGGGCTGCCAGCGCCTTGCGCCTGAGGCTCTCCGAGCAGCGAGCAGCTTTTGCTCCTTCCCCAGCAAGAAGGGAGGGTGTATGGGTTAGGTAGGGTTATCACTCCCATGTCAGATATGGGGAAACTGAGGCACGGAGCAGGGCTGGGATGTCCCCAAAGGTTACACAGTGAGTCAGTGGCAGAGCTGAGCCTGGAACCCAGGATTCCTGACCCCCAGGCCCCTGCTCTGACCACTAGAAAATACTTCCCCCTCCCCCCAAATCCTCTCTTTAGGCCCAGAATGGGTGTGGCACGCGCAGTGATGGGTCAGATATCCCTCATAGCCTGCTCGGTGCTGGTGGATCTCAGCCCTGCATGCCAGCACCCACACACCCCCCACGCCCCGCCGTAGGGCCAAGGCAGGGAGGAGGGGCTCTGGCTCCAGAGCTCAGCTCCCCACCCCACAACACAGCTCCCCGCCCTGTTTCTAACAAGACTCCGGGCAGAGCTGGAGGATGCGCAGCTCCTGAGTGGCTGCTTCCCTTAGGGGGCCTGATCCCGGGTGGAAAGATTCCTGTCGGCTGCCGTGATGGGTTTTGGGTCAGGTGCCTAGGGCGGGCATAAGGCTGCGGGGATGTGTCTCTCGTAAGGGGGGTGCCGAATCCCCCTCTCCTCCGTCCCTCCCTCGCTTGGCCCCTGGGGATCAGATGGAGCCTGGGTGTCAGCCCCCGGCCTCCGCTCTGTCCCTCTGGGTTGTGAGCATCACTCACTGCTCAGCTGCCTCCTGTGTGGTTGGTGGTTGTGGTGACTTCATCACGGAGACACTGGGCTCCGAGTCCCTCCAGCTGGAGGCGGCTCAGGGGATTTCTGTTGAGCCCGTGTGGCTGTGAGAAGCCCCCCCCCCCCCCAGCACAGAGCGTGGGCGTGGAGGGGGTGGGCATGTGGCTGCCCAGCAGACAGTAGGTCTGCCAGGAGCGCGGGGGGTTCCCTAGCCAGGGAGGCTGAGGCAGCCTGCTCCTGGCAAGGCTAAAGAACCCCCCCGCCCCCGCAGCCTGGGGAAGGGGGGAGGGGTTGTGCTCAAAGGGCAGCTTCCTACATGGCAGCGAAATCCCCAGCAGCGCCCATCATGCCACCCCCTCATTCTCCACACCCACGAGCCGGGGCTGCCCAGCCAGGACCATGGGCAGCTCTCTGGTGGGGGGTTGGTGACAGCTTGGGAGGTCACCCTCTGGCTGGATTCTAACCAGCAGGCTAAGAGCGGGGCAAGGCCCCATCTCCCATTCCCAATCCTCCCAGCCCCCAGGGGAGGGGGTGGAGCTGGGAGAACAGAATGGGGCCTTAGTAACAGGAGTGCAGGGGCAGTGGAGACTGAAGGCCAATGACACACAAGGTGAGCCCACCCCCATGGACACCCACCCACACGTGTGCCCACAGGAACATGCATGTGCCAGCACACACAGGGACACACACATACAGGATGGGCCCCCTCTCTGGCCGCAAACAGGTGCATCATGGACACTTGCCACTGCTGTGTGTGTGTGTGTGCAATGAAACCCCCCCCCCTGCCCTGGCTATCTGCATGTGCAATTTATACACCTGCCCTTTTTCCCCAAACAGCCCCCTCCTTCTTCCATATTATTTATTTACATTCTTCCAGTTTGGGGAGATTCATCAGTTTCATGTTTGTTTCTTGTAGTTCCCACTCAGCTGCATTTCCAGATTTGCAAGCTCCGGCACAAAGCTGCAAGGATGGGGGGCTGCAAATCTTGCAGGTTGCAGCGGGGCGGGGAGGGGGAGCTGCAGGGAGCATATTATTTGTGCAGAAGAACCCTGACTCCATTAGATTCTCTCATGTCGGCTTCCCTCCTCTTGTCTTAGGTCTCCACAGACGCTTTGCTCCCTGCAGAAACAACAGGATTTCCCATCAAGCCCACAGCCGGCACCTGACTCCCTGCCGCAGGGCTCTCGGGGAGCCCTGACCACAGGAAATCAGCTGTTCAGCCTCTATTTTGCTTTCGGGATGCAGGTCACCCTCCAGAATTGAAAGCGAGAGCTCTGCGCGGGTCGGCTTCACCGCAATAGGAGATAGGACTTGGGAATTGAAAGCAGCTCTCAGCAGCAGGGGCTCTGCACCTTCCACCAGGTGTGGAGTGTCCAAGGCATGGGCTCCCTACCCCCATGGGAAGAATCAGGCCTCCCTCTCCATACTTGCGTATTTTCTGCAGCCCCAGGAGCGCTTGCAAGTGCAAAGCCGCTGACTGGCAGCCAAGGGGATTAGCTGCAAGGCGGATGCCACCGGGCAGCCAACCCTCGTGTCTCCTCCACCCCACTAACCCCTGGGTCAAACAAGCCCCCAAGCCATGGGGCAGGTCACTCCTGATCAATTACCTCACCCAGTCAGGAGGAGCTAGCATGAGGCTCAGGAGACTAAGGCTCCACTTGCCACAGTCTTGCTGTGCGACCTTGGGCAAGCCCCTTTCTGCGCCTCAGTTTCCCCCCTTCTCGCTCTGTAAAATGGGGACACCGGCAATCCGGCAGTGGACTAGATTTAAAGCAGTAGAGTGATCTTGAATGGGTGGGATGCCCCCCCCATTACGCTGACGCAGCCGGTGATGTTAGGCAAGATCTCGCATTAGCTGAGCCTGTGTGCATGGCTGATTTGAATTAAAGGCTACTTTTGCCAGCCAGTCATTGCTGGCTGTAGCCCACAATTGTGGCTCATGTCCTTTTAAATACCTGGCATCTAAAAAAAAAAACCCCATGTCTAGTTCACCGTTTATACTACACAGGCAGAGGCTGGTTTAGCACAGAACAGCTGATGCCCCCACCCTACAGCAGGGCCATGGGGGGGCTTTTCTGCCCACAAGGCTCAGAAGAGGAAGAGATGCATGCAGATTGGAGGGGAAAATACACTTCGATCCCAGCCTAGGAAAGCCTCAGCCGTAAGGACTCTGGATACCTCAGGGGGGTTGGGGAAGTGGGTTGGATGCAGGGGAATGGTCTTGCCCTAGAACCAACCCTGCCCCCCTGACACTTGGGGCCCCATCTAGGCCCAGAGCACGGTGTGGACCTGCTGCCACACCCCAGCTAGCCTGTGCTAAGCCAGCACTCGCCCCCGTAGTGCTACGCGCAGGGTAAGCCGCCCTGATAGGCTCAACAGAAAGGGGCTAGCATGAGTCAGGGGCTTGTTCCCTAGGTGCTCCCTGCTTCTCGGAGTCGGGGCAGAACCAGGCTCCTGCCAAAAGAACTTGTAGGTGGAAATGGGTCTGCAGCAGCAGCTGTGCTGGCGAACGCTGCCCAGGGGCAGCTAGGCCCAGGAAACGTGCACCCAACAAGGGGTGCTTTCAGCTCAGCCTTGTGGGGGGCACCACCATTGAGAGGGAGGGGCTGGGAGATGCCAGGAAAAAAAACAAAAAACTTTATGCACTTCAGTAAGTCTAATCAAACCTACACACTGATTATCCATGATCCTGAAGGGGGGGGGGCTATGAGTGAGTCAATTTAAGGACCTAATTAGCACTTCTCTTTAGCCCCCCACTCTCCAAACTTGGCCCACGCTCCTTCCTCCACACCCCGAAACCAGACAAAATCCTGTTTAGCTGCAAGTAGGCAGGAGGCTGCACCAGCCAGCAGCTCACATGGCATTTTGCAACAGGCCAGCCCTTAATTGCTGCTTGTTTAAGCCTCTTTGTCAATTTACAGAAGTGGTGGCGCCATGGAGCCAGAAAGCCACAGTGTTTTGCAAAGAGCGAGAACAGGGCTGGCTCCTGGAAGCTGGTTTAAGAACACAGCTACATCCTGAGCCGCTCACAGAGTACAGGACGTGCCGTGAGGCAACATGCAGGGACCAGGAAGTGTCACAGCTTGACGGGAAAAAAAAAAAAAAAAGGATGCAAGAGGAAGCGATATTTAGCGTTCAGAAATTTATTGCAAGTTCATTGTACAAGAATATATAGAATCACTTAGTGGCTTGAGTGCAAAGAAAAAAAATTGCAATCTTGAGCTTATAAATATAAGACATTCTGTCCATTAAAAAATAAAGAGTTCATTTGCAACTGTCCTTTTCAGTCCTCGCATCTTCCATCCACAACACAAAGCAGATGCAAAAAATGGAATAAAAATCCAGTCTCTTCCCCACCCTGCCACATTAAGTCCTTAGCAAAATGTGGTCATGCCCCCTCCCGCTGCAGAGAAAGGGAGCGGAGGGAAATCCAGTCTTTTGCCATGGATCAGTGGCATCCACACCCCACGCAGACAGAGAAACACGTCAGAGAAACACGTCGTGCCTTGCGTACAGGATTCGAGCACTCTTCACGTTCCAGGAGTCAGTCGCCTTGACTCAGCCATTCCCCCAAGCATGTCTCCTGCCCGCCTGCTCCTCCTTTAACGGTCTCCACGCTGTCACAGCCCCTTTGCTGTCACAGCCCCTTTGCCATCGCCAGTCCCCTGGCGCTCCTCCCTTTCCACGCACACTGTCGCTGCCGGCCCAGGCTCTCTCCTCTCCGTTACTCCTTAGCTTTTATTTTGATGGGGTGGTTTTTTATTTTTTTAAAATGTTGTCGTTTTTTTTGTTAAAAAACATGAATTCAGCACAAAACGAGAAGGCAGTGCCCGGCTCAACGCTCCAGCAGCGAGACATAGGGGACCCACTGGTTGTTACAGCGACTTTCTTCACAGTAACTGGCTACTTCCTCCAACCCTTGGCTCTTCCAGGAATCGGTGTGGGGATTCTGGTGGGAGAGGACACACAGATCCAACCGTTAGCAACAACAAAACGCAAGCCTCTTGGACGTCACCCCCGCCCATTCAGGAGACATACTTGAGCGGTGACCCACACCACGGCTGTTCGGTAACATACACATCACTGAAGCACCTTGGCTCAGCCCCAGGTCACATGGCCCTGCATCAGCACCACTGAACAATACAAGCTCCCCTCTACAGGGATGGGATTGACTCCCAGGTGATGGACACCCTCCCCAACCCCTGGCACCCAGCACCACAGGGGACTTACCGTCACTAGGATGCAGTGCAGGTCCCGGGGTTCGCTGTTGTCCTCCAAACTCTCCCCGAGGACCTTGGCCAGCCGCTGCATGCCGGACACCCGCAGGATGTTGATGTCGTTGTCGCAGCAGAAAGCCTGGATGAGGGTGAAGTGGATTTGCAAGGCGATGTCACCCTCATCTTCTTCATCAATGGCAAGGAGGCAAAGCACCACGCTGTCGGGATCCCTGAAGGGCAGGGGGAGGAAGCAGACCGGTCAGGATCAGGGGGGAAGACAGGCCCCACAAATCGACTCTCCATCTAAGGAAATGAGTCTCAGCCCTACCCGCCCCCCCCAGCTGCTCCTGAGCAAACTGCCAATGCCGGAGTGCGTCTCTCTTGCATCTGTCACCCCCAGCTCCCCATCACCCCCCCCCCCCAGCTCCAGCGGAGCTAAATGAGCTGAGCACCCCCCCGCCCCATCAGCTGATCAGACCCTGCACACGCCACGGCCAGCGCCACTTACACATTCATGAGCTTGGCCGACTCATAGACGCCGACGGTCAGGCAGTCCTGCCTCTGAGCCGCCACCAGCAGCTGCTCCACCGCTCCGCTGACGGTCTGCATCCTTTGGGAGAGGGCACAAGGGGGGGGGGGCGGCGTTAATGCGGAGCCGCTTTGGAAAGCCCGGCCGGCGCAGGGCCAGCGGGGAGCGCCGGGACCGCCGCATGCTCCTGCAGCGCCGCCAAGGAGGGGGACACTTACTTTTGGGCAGCGTTGTCGCAAGCCACCAGCTCTTCCAGGGTCATGTTGCAATTATAATCCACAGCGGCTTGGAGTCAGGAGGAGACGGGGGGGGGGGGAGAAGCAGCAACCCTCAGCCCAAGGGCCTCAGCAGCAGCGCAGAGGGCCGGCGGGAGCCGTGCAATAATCCACTGGAGAAACAAGGCTCGCTCCTCCCGGCGGCAATCTCCCCGCGACGACAGACGCTCCAGCTGCGGGTCAATCCGGCGCCACTCCGAATCCAACAGCCCGGCTCCTCCAAACAGTCTCAGGGACACTGGTCGCTGCGGGCGCCTTTTATAGCCTTGCAGAAGGGGCGGGGCGTCTCCTTTCCTATTGGTTCCTCGGCCACAAAGGGAAAAAACCCGGTGCCAGCTGATTGGTTCTCCCGCTGGGGGAAAATAGCGAGTAGCCCCACGTGGGGCGGGGGAAGTTTTCCAAGGGAGGGATTTGCTTAAAAAAAAACACACACACAAAACACGAGCGAGAGTTTCGATAGACATTTCTCAGCAGGTTTTGTTCCTGTGCTGGGCAGAGGCGTGGGATTTCCACAGAGCCCTGGGCTTGCAGCCGTGGGGGCAGGGCTGGAAGCCGTGCTATGTTCAGAGGAGATAACTATCCCAAGAATTTACATGGAAATGCATGCCCCTGGAAATTCCCCCCCCCCCCCCCGCGCCGTTTTCCCAGGAAGCCCCCGGCCACCCTGACCCGGGCTGAGTCTGTTCAGGGACCAAAAAGCCACGTCCAGGCGAGGATGCATTTGGCAAAGGAAAAGCAGGGACATTATGCAAAGGGAAAACAAGTATTCTCTTCCACTCCGGAGCAAATTCCGAGATGCGCGGGGGTGGGAGGGGAGGAGGTGTCTATATTCCCAGGACTGAGCTCTGGAGCTGCAAAAAGCAAACTTGTCTGGTGAATTCCCTGCTATGCAGGGGTACGTTGCCTCCCCGCACCCCCATTTGATCAGGGCGATACCCATTCCACCTCGCTGGCAGAAAACGAAGAGCACCAAGTCTATAATGCTGTGTAGGCGGCGGAGGGGAAAGGGTGAGTTAATCATGAGGTTTTAGAGCCAGTCATGGTTTCTGCAGCTTGCAAAAACTTGGTGACTTGTTTCACAACAACCCCTGCAGCGTGCATCATGTTTCCTTGGCTTGGACCTTCTAGGGGTCCTCTCTTTTCTTCTTTTGCAACGCTCCTTAGACCCCGGGGGTGGGGTTGGGGTGGGGAGGCGTACAGTCTTTACTGGGGTACACACGCTGCTGGCTGCAGACAATACTCGCTTCAGGCTCGCGCTCACGATGGGAGCTGCCTGGGTGGCAAGATTGATTTCAGGCCGAGAATTAACCAACCTCCAAATCTCCGGGTCCCTCACAAACCTGGGAACGCAAACAAGACACCGTGTTCTTTCCCGAGCAGCGGAGCTGCCAGGGGACTTGCAGGGAGCGCTGCTGGGCTGGCCTTCAGTTTGTATTTGAATGAGGGGCGGGGGGGGGGAGCTGCAAGGTTCGCATAACGCCCCGCTCTGCAAAGCACGTGGGAGGTCGAGCTTGGAGCCTGAACTTTTGCAGAGGTAAAAGGTCCCCGGTGCAAAGCAGGGCGTGTTGCAATAGGCTTGCTCGAGGCTCACGTTTCGGGGGAGATTAGCCCCAGGTGGATTTGCAAAAAAACAGAAAGTGCAACGGGCAGCTTGCTGCCCGGCTGGTCTCTCTGGAGACGCAGGCACAGGGCAGGGGGGCGCCCCCAGCTCAGCGCCGAGGGGGGTGCAATGAATGACATTTCTGCATTGCAGGGGGCGGTGCTCAGGACCTGGGGTTCAGGCTGCAGGGGGCCGAGTTTCTCCCCCCTCTGACCCTTCCTGCCCGGGGCGCTCGGGCGTGGCGGCTTTGCACCCTGCGGTCGTGTGTTGTCGTCGCAAACCCGGCCGGTAGCTGCCGGGAGGCGCCCAGCAGCGCCGGGCAGGCCAGCTGCCACACCAGCCGGCGGAGGCCGCTCGCGGCGGGCAAGGCCGCCGCCTAGCGGGCCCGGCGTGCACAGCAGGCTGGCGGCTCGGCGTGTGACCTGAAGTGCAAACCCCCTCCCTTGATCTCAGTGGGAGTCAGAGCCCCCAGGCTGGGGAGGCCCCTAAATACCTTGGAGGCTCTGGGCCTGAGAGACAGCTGGGATGGGAACTCTAGACCTATGCTGGAGGGATAAGAGGGTGTGTGGATGGGTGTGGGGGGATAGATAGAGGCGTGTGTATGGAGATCAGTGGATAGACAAAGGGTGTGAATGGGGATAGATACGTAGAGGGGTGTATATGGAGATGGATGGATACATACACAGAGGGGTGTATATGGGGATCAATGGGTGCATATGGGATTCTGGGTGGACGGATAGATAGCTGGGTGTGTATGGAGATCAATGGATAGACAAAGGGTGTGAATGGGGATAGATACGTAGATGTGTGTATATGGAGGTGGATGGATGGATACATAGACGGAGGGGAGTATATGGGGATAGATGGGTGCGTATGGGGTTATGGATGGATGGACAGATAGAGGGGTGTGAAAAGGAATAGATAGAGGGGTGCGTATGGGGTTATGGATGGATGGATAGATAGATGGGGGTGTGTATAGGGCTGGATGGATAGACAGAGGGAAGTATATGGGATGGATAGATAAGGTAGCTAAATACGGTGATCGAGCCAGACTCCGTAGTAACCCTACTGCAGCAATTATAACAATAAGTTAATCACATGTAGCCCTTACATGGTGCTTTTATTCTGAAAGTGCCTTAGAGACATTGACTAATCAACCCCTCCCCCAGTGGGGTAAGTACTGCTGCCCTCGGGGAAACTGAGGCTGTGAGATCCTAAGCGGTAGGGAGTGGCCCTAGCTGAAGGCTGTAGCGTTTTGGGTTATGTGAATAAGGAGGTTGCAAGGATAGGAGCTAACAGCAGGTCCCAAGGGGCTCACGCTGGCCATCCCCGGCCCTGCAGACAGCCCCACTGGTATGCCGGGCTGTAGTGGGCATAGGGGGAGGTCACTCTAAATCCTAGCTCGGGGATGGCTGCCCCTGCTGATGAGCCATGCTTCTCGTTAGCATTCTTCCTCTGCTTTCCTGAGCCGGGCCGCTGTTGCGCTAGGCACTGGGCAGACACAGAGTACCGCCATCCCCAAGCTTTCCAAAATCGGAGTCACCCCCCACAAATCACGAGGTTAACTTAAAAATCACAAGATCCTTTTCGTTTGGCTCCTGGTCTGGGAGCCTCCAGAGGCCACGTGTTTAAGTTTTTCTCTGGGCTACAAAGGTCCAAGCTGAGACTCTCAGGTGATCAGGTGGCTCCTGCCGATGGGAGCTTTCGGAACGCTCCCCCTGCCCTGAGCACGACAAGCCTCCTTCCTGTGGCTAAGGGGTGACTTGATCACAGTCTGCGAGTACCGACCCGGGGAACAAACCTTTGCTAATGGGCTTTCCCCTCTCGCAGACAATGGTATTGCGAGGTCGCATGGCTGTCAGGTGTAGCCGGATAGAGCTGGCCTGGACATAAGACATGCATCTTGTACTGGGAGCGTAGCCATCGGGGCAATTCGCAAAGCATCATGGTGGGTTTTCCATCGCTGGCCATTTTAAAATCCACACAGTCTGTTTTCCTAAAAGATCTGCTCTGGTTCCAACGGGAGTTATTTGAGGGCGGTTCCAGGTGTGGGCTGGGGAGGTTCTGTGCCCTGCGATGTGCAGGAGGTCAGATTAGCTGATCATGCTGGTCCCTCCTCACCTTGGGATCTGTGCGTCCCTGAGTCTTCAAGCCCCAGGTCTATTAAACGGCGAAGGCTCTAGGCCGTGTTCCAGTTTAAACCTCCTGTTGTTTCCATGTATTGTTAGTTTGCCACGCATCTCCGTGTGTCGGTCCCGACCCCCACCCCGACAGCGCCATCCTCTGCAGTGGGGGGGCTGGGTGCCCGGGTAGGGCATTTCACCGGGATGGAACTGTGGTCGGTTGCTGCCACCCGCTGACCTAGTTTGGTGACAGCTCACAGACGGTCACGGCAAGATAGGGTGACAGAAAGAGGGTGCTGATTGTGGGGGTGCAACTTGAGACAGCTGAAAGGGGCCTGATTTTCAGAGGTGCTCCTCTTCCAGGTGTCTTGAGGTGTGACCCTCAGAACTGCGGGACTCAAAAAGCCTCCCGTGTTGGCCTCATCTTTGCTCTCGGTGCAGTTCTCTTCTGTGTAGGTCTGGGTACCGCACTGCCTGCCGGAGTATCCGAGGGCTTCCCCCTCTGTGCAATGGGGTGGATGAAACTGGCTCTGCAAAGCGCGCTGGGATCTGGTGGTGGAACCATCGAAGGGCTGGGCTCGAGCCGTGTCCGGGTGTTTGTATTATCTGGTTAATACGAGCTGCAGGCAGGCAGAGACCCACCGAAACTGCCTCTACTTGCATGCCCCAGGCGGATCCGATTTCCCTCTCCGCTCGGCTTGTTTTTAAGGCCCAGCCTCCCCATCCTGTTGTTCTCTGTTCCCTCCGGCTGCAGTCAGAGAACGTTCTGTGTCGGCCCAGGGTAGGAGCAGGGCACCCCGCCAGGTCCCTGCTCCCTGCCACAGGCCAGCCGTGCTCTGGCTTGGCCAGCACAGTGGTTTTCTGTACACTGATTGGGATTTATCCTGCAGCAAACTCGGCCCGGGAGCTGCAGAGACGGAGCTGGGGACGCAGTTTGCAGCTGGCGTGTTTCTGGGGCTGCAGGAAGTGCGTGTGTCTGACGTCAGCCAAAGGTTCCCCAGGATGCCAGGGGTGCAGCCTGGCCTTGTGGCTAGGGCGTTGGGCTGGGACCCGGTGTTGGGTGCAGAGGGATGGCGGGGGGCAGGGTAGTGGTGGGTGCAGGCATGCTGCAGTGGGCCTGCTGGGTCCGTGGGCACTGGGACGTCAGCGCATGCAGCTGCCATCAACAGCCAGGTGGGGACCACGTGAGCGGGGGACTTTGGCCGCGGCAGTAGGCCCTCAGCCCTCCCTGGGAGGTGCTGTCTGGAGCCAGAGCCCAGCTCCTGCGAGGAGGCAGCTCCGGGCAGCTGCTTCCACAGGCTTGGGGTGCTGCGACAGACTCTGATCCCCCAAACCCTTCGCTCCTCCCAGGCCTTGGCCTGGCTCCCACCAGCCCTGCGTGGGGCCTGCTCTGCAGGGCCTGCTCCCTGCATGCGGCGTTCAGGTGGCATCTGGGGCTCCTACCTGGTTGCCAGGGCGACAGAGTTTCCATTCACCTGTGTTCCGTGGGAGGCTGCCACTTGGTCTGGGCAGCCAGATGGGGCTGGAGGCAGCTACTGCCATGGCAATGCTGTGGAAGGGGGGTAATTGCTGAGACACCCCCAGCTCCAGCCATGTCCTCTGCAAGTCAGGACAGAGGCTGGAGCATGTCACCCCTCCCTTTATCCCTGTCCACCCCCCCCCCATCTACTCTCCGTATACACCCCACCCTCTCTCTGGCCCCCACATTTCTCGCTATCTCTGATCGCTGCAGTACGTGAAACTAGCGACCCCCAGTCACCTGGCCCTCGCCTGCAAGAGACGCACACATGCAAAAGCCCCCGAGCTTCGCCAGCCAGGCAGCTCTGGCTCCATTGCCTGGCTGGCAAGTGAGGGTGGGCTGGACCCCAGGGCAGCCTTTGCCCAGCTCAGCCAGGGGGGCAGCCCAGGGCTGGCTCTGCTGTAGCTGCAGGTGGGGCTTGGCGAGGGAAGAGGTGCCCTGGAACCTGTCAGTTCCCTGCGTGGGAAGCCGGGGTGCACTGTTTCCTGGCTTGCCCAGAGCAGCAAACACCTTCGAGCCAGTGGCCCTGGGGTATTAACAGAGGGGACTTCAGAGCCAGCAGCTGGGAACATCTCGGGGATCGGAGTGAGGCTGGCTGACCCCAGCGGTGGATCCAGCCCCGGGGCCATTCACTTGGCTTTGTTCCAGCTGCAGGGGCTGATTAGCAGCATGCGTGTCTGGCTGAGTGGCAGCTGGAGTGACTGCATCGTGCTGGGCATATGTCAGTCCCAGCTGCGGCATGTGTTGGGACCAGGTGATGTGTGGGGCATGTGGGGGAAGCCCCCCCGCTCTCCTCTTGATCCCGCCCACATTTTCTAGGCAACCGGCTCTGCTGTGGCTGCTTCATTCTTGTTCTTAATCCCTGGATTTGAGGTGCCTGCCGGAAACAGTGTCTCTGGGCTGCCAGGTGGCGCCCATGTGGGCTGCCAGGGCCAGGGACTGAGGGGCTGATCTGGCGATTGGTCAGGGAGGTGGGGGGCAGGCAGTGTTTACATGCATGCACGTGGGTGGGTGGGGGAGCGTGCATGCAGGTGTGTTGGTGTGGGCAGTTGCCGAGTAGGCACGCGTGTGTGTGTTCTGTGTACTCGGGGCTGTGTACACATTGGGTGGGCAGCTGTGTGCGGGGTGCACATGGGTGGAGGCAGGTGTATGTGTTGTGTGCGCTCTGGGTGTTGTCTGTGCAGGCTGTGTGTGTTGTGGGTGTGCATGGGCGTATGTGGTGTTTGTGGGTCAGGGTGCAGCTGTGTGTGTTGTGGGTGTGCATGGGCGTATGTGGTGTTTGTGGGTCAGGGTGCAGCTGTGTGTGTTGTGGGTGTGCATGGGCGTATGTGGTGTTTGTGGGTCAGGGTGCAGCTGTGTGTGTTGTGGGTGTGCATGGGCGTATGTGTTGTTTGTGGGTCAGGGTGCAGCTGTGTGTGTTGTGGGTGTGCATGGGCGTATGTGGTGTTTGTGGGTCAGGGTGCAGCTGTGTGTGTTGTGGGTGTGCATGGGCGTATGTGTTGTTTGTGGGTCAGGGTGCAGCTGTGTGTGTTGTGGGTGTGCATGGGCGTATGTGGTGTTTGTGGGTCAGGGTGCAGCTGTGTGTGTTGTGGGTGTGCATGGGCGTATGTGGTGTTTGTGGGTCAGGGTGCAGCTGTGTGTGTTGTGGGTGTGCATGGGCGTATGTGGTGTTTGTGGGTCAGGGTGCAGCTGTGTGTGTTGTGGGTGTGCATGGGCGTATGTGGTGTTTGTGGGTCAGGGTGCAGCTGTGTGTGTTGTGGGTGTGCATGGGCGTATGTGGTGTTTGTGGGTCAGGGTGCAGCTGTGTGTGTTGTGGGTGTGCATGGGCGTATGTGTTGTTTGTGGGTCAGGGTGCAGCTGTGTGTGTTGTGGGTGTGCATGGGCGTATGTGGTGTTTGTGGGTCAGGGTGCAGCTGTGTGTGTTGCGTCTGCTCTTGCATGTGTACATGCCTCTTGTATTCCTGGATGTCCACGTGTTACATGTCTGCAGATCCTGGCATCAGAGAAACACCTTCACCTGGGTGTCTGACCCTGGCTGCCCGGCTTGGCACTGAGATGAGCTGCTGTAGTGGCCATCCTGATGAGGAGGAGTCACGGGCCAGCCAGGCCCCGCACGGATCCTATTCGCCAGCTCAGCGCGGCTCCTATCAGCCAGACCCCGCGGGCACCAGCTCAGCCTTGCTGACAGTAACCTTGGGCTGGGAGATCAGGCCCGGCCCATTTAGCTGGTGTAAGAGGAAGAGGAGTTCGGCAGAAACAGATGCTAGCCCCGGAAGGAACTTGTGTCTGCCACCCCACAACCTGGAGCGAAAGGCCACCAGTCTGCTCGGCACCCCAGCCAAGTGAGGTGCAGGAATGAAACAAGCCGCTCCCAGCAGGCTGCCCCCATCTTGACACCAGGTGGATCGTGACTTTCAGCCCCATGCTGTCGCTTTCACCTGTGGAACTCGCTGCTGCAGGGGTTGAGCCAGGCAAACAGCCCTGGAGAAGAGGGGACCTTGGCTGGGGGCCAGAATGTTTGCAGCTGTGGGCTCTCGGTGCTCACCAGTCAGGGTGTGATATGGGGGCGGGCAGGGTCAGGAAGGAACCTCCTCCCGCCCATCAGCATATGGAGCTGCGGAATTAGGGGCATTACAGGGAGGAGAGCTTTGGAGATGGGATTCCAGGCCAGAGGGCTCCCGGGGCTGGTTGGTTGGAGATGGGATTGGGAGCAGCTGCATGGACCCCGCTACCTCTTGCTATGGAGACAGAGAGCATGTCCCCCCCACCTGAGTCCTTTGCTCTGAGCTAGGCCTCCGACCTGGGGGAGGGGGCAGGGGGGCTGCTGGGGTCACGTGGCCAGCCATGCTTGCTGCCATGTGCCAGAAGGGACAAACGAGCACATGGGCTCCACGGGCAGCGACAGGCAGCTGCTCACTCCCCAGCGCATCCAAGGAGCAGCGTGGCAGGAGTGTGAGCAGCTGCGGGGAAGGGGGGAGGCTGTGATGACAAGGCTGCCGGGCTGGGTGTGTGCGTCCAGCACGGACACGAGGCACAGACGTGCTCCACTGTGCGGGAAGCACCTGCTGGCAAAGCACAGGTTATGAGCCGTGGGTATTTATAGGTGCCTGGGGGAGGCGGCAGGGCTGGTTCTCTCTCCGGTTACATGTATGTGTGTGGTGACGGTGTGCAAGGGGAGAGCTTGCGGTGGAGGATGGGGGGTGCGAGTGTGCACGGGTGTGCACGGGTGTGCTGTGTGAGGGCATGGAGGGTGCATGTGAGAAGGTGCGAGAATCGGAGGACTGAGGGTGGGAGGATTGTAGATGTGTTTCTGCAGCGTGTGGATGTGTCAGGAGGGTGTGCTGTGCAGTGGTGCATAGCATGCATGTGCGAGGGGCTGTGCCGGGCCAGGCTGCACAGGGTGAGTGTGTGCGGTGTGGTGGTGCACAGAGTGAGTGTGCCAGGGGACAGTGCACACCGCGAGTGTACAAGGGAGTGTGGTGTGTATGTGGCAGGAAGGCACATCGTTTTGACCGTTATATTTATTTCATTTACACATCACAAAGGTCCCCGCTGGGTAAGAAGGGACCAGTTTTACAGCCACTTTTCTGACTGCAGCTCCACCTTAACGTCTCTTCTTGTAACCACGTCTCTCCCTCTCAGCCCCCGGCTCCTCTCTCTCAGCCCCCGGCTCCTCCACATGAGCATTCTCCATGCTTTGTCCCCATCTCCGGGTGCTCAGGATGCTGCACGGTACACGCTGCCATTCATAAAGCTGTCCCGAGGCCGGACTAGAAGATAAATCTTGGGCCCAGAAGAACTCATGAATGGAAAAACACCGGCACCTTAAAAAAGACTAGAGTTGAGGGGTTTTCCAGGTTCTCAGACTTATTTGCTTCATTTTTGACTTTGGTTTCCAAGGGAAAGGGAATTTCTGACTCATAAGAACATAAGAGCTGCCGTACTAGGTCAGACCCATGGTCCATCTAGCCCGGTTTCCTGTTCCCTAGAGCGGCCAGTACCAGAGCTTCCTGGGGAGTGTACAGAACAGGGCAATTTTGGAGAGATCCACCCCTGAATTCCCCTCCTGATTTCGGGCACTCAGAGGTTGAGGGTCACCCCCAGCATGGGATCATCCCTGACCCCCGGGGCTAATAGCCATTGATGGAGCTCTTGTTTTAACCCAGTAATACTTTAATCATCACAATATCCCACAGGCAGTTTGTTCCATGCAAATGGGAAAGGGCATCCCAATTATGCTGAGGGCTGTGATAAAGAGGGTGGGGATCAACCGTTCTCTATGTCCGCCGAGAGCAGGACAAGAAGTCATTCGTTTATTTTGCAGCAAGGGAGATTTAGGTTAGGTATTAGGAAAATCTTTCTAGCTAGAAGGCTAGTTAAGCGTTAGAGAGGTTGTGGAATCCCCATCATTGGAGGATTTTAAGACCAGGTTGGACAAACACCCTCAAGGATGGTCTGGGTTTCTGGTCCTGCCTCAGTGCAGGGGGCTGGATTTGATGATGCCTTGAGGTCCCTTCCAGCCCTGCATGTCTATGATTCTCTTCTGTGATGTGGATGCAAATCATTTCCATCTGGTTGCAAGGGCAGCTGGGGAAATGGACCAATCAGTGCAAACCACCAGCATAGCAACATTGACACCCCCAGAGCGCTGGCGAATTCCTCCCGCTGTGGACCCTGCCCAGGATTTTTAAAAGCAGCAGCTGGTCTCTTGTATTTTGCGAGAGCTGATTGGGATCCACATTTCCAAGCTTCTCACCCTAAGCTTTTCAGGTGGGCCTGAAATCCAGCAGAACTGACGTCTCCCTCCCCTGGGTGTGGATTGTGGAACGGGCCAGTGCCCCAGATGGCATTTTCAGTACGTGTCAAAGTTTCAGTCATTATTGTTTGTCTTGGAGCCGGGTGGAGAGGCCCTGATTGGGATCAGGGCCCCGGTGTGCCTGGCCCTACACAGATCCATGGTAAGAGACAGTTTCTGCCCTGAGGAGTTTGTGATCTAACTAGCCAAGACGGACAAAGCGTGGGGGGAAAGGACGGATTATTATCCCCAGTTCCAAGAAAGGAAGTGGAGACAAAGGGATTTGGCCAAAGTCATGCAGGCAGAACCAGGAAGGGAACCCAGCTACCCTAGGTCCCAGCCTAGAGCCAGAGCCACCCTCTTTTCATTGCCTTCAGCTTTGCTAAATTGGCACAAAGAACGATCTGCCTGCAGCATGAGGCTGCCTCAGTTCCAGTTTCCGAGTGTGTCTGGCAGAAAGCGTCCTCTTGTCTCCAGGAAAGTAGGGCTGGTTCCACACCTCTTCCAGGCCCTCCTGAGCCGAACAGTCATTGTTCAGAGAGGAACTGAAAATATCATTCACGGCTCGCATGGCAGCTTGGTAAAGGGCCGGAGGTTGATCTCAGTTACAATGGTGCAAAGCCAGAGTCACCCCACTGACCCCCCTGGAGGGAGTCCAGCCTAACTGAGATTAGCATCTGGCCCAAAGGACTGAACGACTGGAGAGCAAATCAGTGTGGCCGTCTGCGGATTCCATTTCAAAGCCAGACGGGCACAGCCAGCTGTGAGACCACTGGGAGCAACCTGTAGCTGCCTGGGGAAGATCATGCTGAGGACCTTGGGCGGCACTCCAGGAACTTCAGTGAGTCCTTGGAACATGGGGACAATCTAGCTCCTGCCAGTCGGTTGAAAACTAGAGACACCGAGGCACTGGGCAGTATTGCTGATCTGGGGAGGGGGGTGAGACTGGAATCAAGGTGTCTCATGCAAAGGCCGTGGGGGCAGCTCAGCTGATGGGTTGGGATTTCAGAAACCATCACTTCAAAAGGTGCCTAAAATGAATAGGCACTTAAGGCTGGGGTTTTCCGAAAGGAGTTGGGTGCCCAGATCCCCCTGGGGGCTGAGTAGCAAATTCCCTTAGGCGCCTTTGAGACTAGATTTAGGGATTGAGATAAGTCGGCTGCTCACCAGGATTTCCACTGAGGTCGCTTCTAAAGGGCCTCGGCAGATCTGACCATTTATTCAGGTGGCCAAATATGGACTTAGAAACTTCCCGCATTTGAAAAACCGTCACTTTTCAGTCCTTGTGTCTTGTTCTTTTCAGGGTGAAAGACTGGGACAGCACCATGTGCTCCATAAGCTGTCTCCTGGCTGTATCCGCAGTTATTCTCATTGCTCAGAACCTGGCAGGCAAGGATAAAATCATGACTCTAATCAATTACACTTGAAATAAATATTTATGACTTATTATTTTTTGGCAGGGAAGAGTGAAAAACTTGTCCCCGGCTCGTTAAAGGAAATTAGTTGTTGACTAGCACATGGAGCGGAGTTTAATGAGGAGCAGTTGTTTCAAATTTTGCAGTTTCTGTGTGTGTCTGGAAAGCTCATCTAAAATATGGGCTCCTGTGGAGACAGGAGACCAAACAAATCAGAGCTATTGGGCCTGGTTCTCTGATGACCTGCACCGTGGGCGAGTATTTACACGATTGCAAAACGGAGGTGACACGCTGGCAGTGAGCCAGTTTGCACTAATGTAAGTGACTACATAAGGTGTAAGGAAATTGAGAAAGAGGCCCCAATCTAGCTAGTGATCCCCAAATGTCCCCATCATCTCATCATCCATCAGTGTGAGACAGGCAAGGCGTCGGTAATGTGATGGGGTAATTACTCTCTAGAGCTCTGGGTTCAGATCCTCTCTGGGTCACAAGTGCAATGAGTTTAGTGGGTCACATTTTAGGCCTGTCTTTAGTGTACAAGTACAGAGACATTTTTGTTTGCTGATTTCAGGGAGCCTTACTTGAGACACCGTTCCTCCCACCAGTCCTGGGTTTTGAGGGATTGTCCCACTTTGACCCCCACAACCCTCTCTCTTGGTTGAAGCAGAACATTTCCTGCATTAAGCTTGCTACGTTACAGTAGCATCAGTTACTATGACTGAACGAAAATACAATTAAAACTGAGTGTGCAATCGTAGCCGCAAAGCAGTATTTCGCTTGCGCAAAGTCACAACTCCACGTGTTTCTACTGGGTGGTTACGCTCATGTTTCTTTTTATGACTCTCACCCTCCCTGTGTCATTAGACCCCCCACTTCCGCCAGGAATGCCATGCCCAGGAGGAGTTGAGTTGTAATGTGAGAAGGAGTTCAGAGAGCCTCAGCTGGCCACACCGCGTGAGTGTTAAAATGAGTCAGAGCCAGGATTGGGTTATCGTATCGGTAGCAGAGTCTCGCACGATTAAAACTGAAACTTGAGCATAGGCCAGAAATTGCAGGATTATCAAACAAATAAATAAAAATAAAATTACCCCCCAAAAGACTCAGCAACAGCCATAACTGATGAAGACACTGAGGGTTGGCCCAAGACAAAAGTGAAAGTCTATGTCTGTTTAAAGACACTTGGCAGTCCCGGCACCCTTTTCTACAAAAATCTAGGTGAGGGCGAACGTCTGCTTTTCGTGAGCGTTGCAGATCTGATTTGTCTGCTAGTCATGGCGAATACAAAGATACTTCAAGACATATTGCTGTGGAGAAACATGCGACCGGTGCCAAGGCTGTGACAATCAAAATCATGGGCAACTTTGCTCCCATCTGCTGGGTCAAAAACGAGTGATCGCATCACCAATGCTGAAATTTGATTTACAGAATGTCTTTTGGAGCATAACGTCCCTCGTGCTAGCAGTGACCATGTTAGTCCTTTCTTTAAAACCATGCTCCCAGACTCCCCAATTGCTGAGAGCTAGGCATGTGCTTCCACAAAAGCGACCCCTGTTATACAAGGGACAGTCGCACCTAGAGCACTTGCAAATGAACCTTGTGCGATCGAAGGCCTTGAACGATATGGTGCTTTGGATGCTAGTTCGGATGAGGGTGAGACGTATTTTCCATTCGGTGCTAAACCAAATATCTTTTCCCACATGGAGTGCCAGCAGCATTAGCCTTCACCCAAGCTGCAAAACCTACTGCGTGGATCAGTTTGTCCCCCCCGCCGGGAACACTCTGCAGAGGAACAGGAGCTGCTCTTTTGCTGGGGTGAACACTTACTTTTGTTCCAGCCAAAACTGGCTGTAAAATTCATTAACAAAATCAATCTGGGGGCTGACGGTCGTTTCAGAATTTGCCAGGAGTGAAGACAGACAGACAGACAGACAGACACTTTCTTGGGTTTAGTTTCTTTTGTTATTTTGAGCATGCTGTTATAATAGCTGCTCTACCAACCCTTCTCCAGAATGGAATTACTCGATTGATTTTTTTTTTAAAGGCCCCCCCCCCCTGCTTTAGCCACTCGAACGGTGGGAAGCGCTGAGGTACCTGGGGCCTGATTTTCATCAGGGCTGCGGACCTTTCACTCCTGGTGAATTCAGAGCTCGGCGGTCGCTCGGAAGGACAGGCCACCAAGAGGGTCAGTGCTACAGCCGCCTGGGAGCCCCGTCCGTGGCCCGCCAATAGCAGGCGGTGCTGCTCAGACAAGGAGAAAGGCACAAACCATCCCAGGGAGCAGTGGACTGAAGGCCACACAGAGGTGCCTTAGCTTCCTGGAGAAATTGTCGGTGCAGCCTTGGGTGTTGCAGAGTTTTGGCAGCTTTAACCGTTGTTTGCCAGAGCTTTTCCTTCTCCTTGCAGAGGGGCTGCAGTGGTCACAGCTGCATGGTATTAAATAGTTGTCCTGTTTCACGGCAGCTAGAATTTGTTTAGTATTTTTATTTCCGTTTCCAGGAGGGTCTAGAGAGCTCACCGGTGCCCCATTGTGTGGGGTGCTGCACAGACACGGAGTGAGTGAGAATCTCTGCCCCAAAGAGGTTGCTATCTACCTAGACAGGACAGGGTCATGATCCCCGCTTCACAGAGGGGGAACTGAGGCACAAAGAGAGGCAGTGACTTGCCCAGGAAATCTGGAGCAGACCTGGGCTCCAGTCTCTTGGGTTCCGTCTAGTCTCCGAACCACAAGGGAGCCTGCATCCCAGGGGGAACTCTGTTTGTCAGCCTCCCTGTGTGGAGCCTGAGATCACGTCCTAATCCGCCTAACCCAGCCTGAGCTGAGCCCCGACACAGCTCGTCACACCGGGGGACCCTCTCCCCGCGGCCCAGCCTGTGAAGATTGGCCATCCCTAGGCGGCGCCGTGTACCTCCTACCCGCAGAGGGCGCTGTGCAGAGCAGACCGGCGCGCCGCCTGCCAGCCCCCGCCACTCTGTGGCGGGAGAGCAATGCCCTCTGGGGGCTGTAGTCCAAGCCTCCCCCCGGCTGCGCTGCAGAACGCAGCCAGGGGGTGAGGGCGAAGAAAACTACATTTCCCAGGGAGCCTGGAGACGGGCCCCGCGTGCGTGCCTGGGCTCGGTGCAAGAAGCTGTGTGCGGGGAGCGGGCGGCGCCTGCCCTGCGATGGCGCCTTAGGGGCTGCGGGCTCCGCGTGCAATGGCCGAGTGTGCGGGGGAGATCGTGTACCAGAAGGAGGGGCACCAGGTAAGCCGTGGGGGGCAGGTTGCAACCCGAATGCATCAGGCTCTGGACCCCACTGGGCCTCTAAAATCCCGGGGCGGGGGGCTTCCTCCCCAGGCCTTTTTTTGGGGGGGACTCACAGATAGGACTCAGTGTGGCTCCCCCCCCCACTTGCAAACCAAGGTGAAGAAGCTGCACTTAAAGCCAAAGCTGGAGTCGTTCATTTCCCTGCTTTACACTAAGTTCAAAGGGGGGACACGAGAGCGCGGGGGCTGCCCCCTGGGGGTGTTAGCCGGGGGGGGGGGCTAGAATACCCTGCAATCCAGCCCCAGCTGCGGGGTGGTAGCAGCCCCTGGGAAACCAGCGGCTGCGGAAGCCTGGTGGCTTTTATGAGTGTCATGGTAGGGTTTAGTTCCCACCCCCAGGATTGGGTACCACGTAGGCACGCCCGGATACTTTTTGGGGGTTTTCATACTACAGCAGAGACGCTGGTGGGTTTGTTACACAGGTTTCAACAGCGCCAAACCTTCTTACTTGCGGGGTTTTCCCTGTCTTGGGTTTTAGAGGGGTGAATGAGCCCGGGCCCCGTATTATGGGGTAGGGGTGGGGGGCGACTGCTGCTCTGCTTGCTTTGTGAGTTGTTTACAGGAGGCCCTGATCCTGCACAGAACTAAGCAGGTGCTTAACTTTAAGCCTGTGAGTAGCCCCTGCTGAGTTCGGGCAGCACTCGTATTTACCTTGATTGGGAAACAGCATGGCCTAGTGGGAAGAGCAGCGGACTGGGTTTTTGTTCCTAGCTCTACCGGTTTCACGCTGTGTGACTTTGGACTTTTCCCATCTGTAAAAGGGGAAACACAGCCCTGCCTTGTACCGCATGGGGAAGCGTGAGGGGTCATTAATCCACTTCTGGCTGTGGATCAGAGTTTCTCCAGGGGGGGATGGTTTAATATGTCCAGGCTAATCAGGACTGTAGCTTTTCAGGGTAAGAACTCGGGGAGGTGCCGGCTGGTCTGGGTGAACTTCCACTGGCATGCCTTTACTTTCTTATCTCAGCATCGCCAACCCCAAGCATGCACAATCATGGGTCAGAAAGCGTGTGATTGCCTTAAAAAGAATAAGATTTGGGGTCCTCTTTTTTTTGGGTTTCTGAGGCTTGAGATTTCTAGGGTCATGTTTTCAAGCTTTCTTCTGTAACTCAGTGGGCTAGAAACTGTTTGGATTTTTAAATAGAAGCCAAGATGCTCCTGTGATCCCAGGATCTCAAGAGCTTGGGAGCTTTCAAACCAATCATGCGAATTGGCCGGACGGTTACGCCCGAGCAGCATGCCAGGGAACAAAGAGAACGTCCCTACTTGCTAGTGCTAAGGGCCCTATTCTGCGTGGGTCGGCGTGACCAGCTCCCGGTACAGGATCGGGGCTCGCAGTTGCCCCTCTGCCTGCCAGCGTGTGTCATGCTCTCGGGGTAGCTGATTCTGGTGGCTGGGCTCAGCTGAAGGATGCAGCCCCATGTCGTGTGTGTAGACGACCCTCCGTGACTGGGTGCGTGCTGTTTGCAGAATGCCGACTGCACAGCGTCCGATGACTGCGCTCTGATCCGCTCCTACGACCGAGCCGTCCGCTCCTGTAAGGTGAGGCACGCGGGGGGGCTGTGCTGAACTTCTGGGGATGCTTCCCCCTGTGTCCCTGCCTGTTGGATGTGCCCCATGAGCTACCTGCTCCAGGTCTTGCTGACCCCAGCCCCCTGGGGATTGGGGCAGAGGCTGCAATCTGTGCTGCCTATGGGGCAGTGACCTGGCTGCTTGCACAGGTCTGAGAGCTGCCTTCGCCCTCCTGCTCTGGGATGTCCCCTCCCTCTCCATGTCTGATGCTCCCCCAGCCCTGTGGGGAAAGGTTGGTCCTTCCAGCCTGTCTCAGCGGGGCGGGGGGACAGAGCAGCTGCTCCTCCCAAATTCCCCTCCTTCTCTCAGCTGCCTCAGTATCTCCAACATTGCAGGACACCCTGGGAGCTGGCGACAAGGACCAGGCATCCAAGAGCTCTGAGTCTTCAGCCTCCAGCGGGGCCGAGAGTGAAGGAGATGTGGAGGAGGAGGAGGAAGAGGAGGAAGGCTCCCAGGTGAGTACAGAGCAAGAAGAGATCTGCAGGATCCAACGCTGGAGTCAGGGCGGCGCGTGGAATAGTGCAAATGCCGCACTAGCACGTGCGTTGCACAATGATGGTTCATGCTGGGTAGCGTGGGCTACGGCCCGTCCAGTGACGCCGCTGCAGCCCTGAGGCCCTGTTCCTCTGTCTCCGCAGTGGAAGGTGGGTGACACGTGCTGCGCCGTCTGGTCCGGAGACGGGCTTCTCTACCCGGCTCACATCGTCTCCCTGAGCGAGGAGGGGGACGCCTGCGTGGTGGAGTACGAGCTCTACGGCAATCGGGAGGAGCAGAGGCTGCGGGACCTCTTCCCCCCCGACGAGAGCCCAGACGACTCGCTGGAGCCCCGGAGAATGGTGAGATGCTGTGGGGTGGGGCTGCGCGGGGGGGGGGTGCTGGCAGGGTTAGCCAGAGGGGCCTGGCTCACTCCCCTTAACCTGGGCACTGGGCCCGCCCTACGGGGGAACTGTCTGCTCTCAGATTCACCCATCTCAATGGGAGGTGGTGTGGTGGTTAGTGCACAGGACTGGGAGCCAGGATTGTTCTCGGGTGGGGGGAGTGTGGTTGAATGGTTAGAGCAGGGGAGAGCGTCAGGATGCCTGGGTTCTGTTCCCAGTGTGGGAAGGGGAACGGGGCCTCATGACCAGAGCCCGGGTCTGGGATTCAGGACACCTGGGTCCGATATCCGACAGACAGCAGAGCTCTGCCTCCCTCTGATGCTGCAGGGGGAGGTGGAAGGTGCTGTCCCGAGCTGGGGTTTGGTCGGGATCCCGAGGCAGACACAGACTCTGGGGCCTCGTGGGGTCCCTAGCAGCCAGGCTCTCTGTGTGATGGGCTCTTGTGTGAGCCACGGTTGGTGCCGCTCCCCAGTGGAAGGCGGGCGATGCCTGCAGCGCCATCTGGTCGGAGGACGGGCTGCTCTACCCGGCCACTGTGCGGTCGGTGGACGCCACGGCGGGGACGTGCCTGGTGGAGTTTGTCGGCTACGGGAACAAGGAACAGCAAGTGCTGGAGGAGCTGCTGTCCCCGTGCGGGGCCGTGGATGGGGACCTGGGCAGCTGGAGGGTGAGTGGCACCCCATGGGACGGGGAGTGAGGGCCATTAAAGGAGCCCCCACCCCAAGACTGAGTGGCTGGGGGGGCAACGGGGGCTCTGTTAGTGAGGGACTGATTTGGGGGAGGGGAGATCTTGGCCGTAATCATTGCAGAAGCCCCGAATCCCTCATTAACTTCCCTTCCCCTTAACTCTGCCCATTGATCCGCCCTCCCCCACCCCGTTTTTCTCTTCACTTCCCTTTGTCCCCCCTGATTACCCCCAAAGCTCAATGCTAGGGGGCGGTGTGCTGCGGGTGTGGGGGGGCTCAGTAGGGGGCGCTCTCCCCGGCGGTTAGTGTCCCCTCTTCTCTCCCTTGTCTGATCCCCTGCCAGCTCTGTGCCTCCCCCCTTCTCTGTGGGGTCCCCTGGGGCAGGCGAGGGGGGTTGCAGGTCCCTGCTGCATGCTGGTGGAAGTGCAAGGCCTGGTGCGGGGCACGCCAGAGGCACGCTCTGCTCTGCTCTGATCCTTGTGTCTCCTTGGCAAGGCTGAAGCGGACGCCCCTGGAGTGCCCAGGGGATGCAGCCCCAGCTTCCCCCGCGAGCCGCCCCACAGCTGGAGGAGGCCGAGCACGAAAGGGGAGTGGGCGCATTACTTCCCCCCGCCGCCCAAGGTGAGTGCCTGGGCTTGCCCCAGCGGGACAGTGACCTGGGGGAGCTTCAACCGCAGCCCCCACTCCACGTGTCGTCCCGTCGTGTCCCCCCCGCGTCGCAGGGAGAAGAACGCAAGCTGCGCCTCACAGCCCTGAAGCTAAGCAGGGTTTGGTCTGCTCAGGCCTTGAATGGGAGACTGTGGGGGAGTCTGTGGGGAAAGCCCTGGCTGCTGCATGGGAACGAGGTGTCTCAGAGGGGGGAGCTCTCCCCCGGGGGTCAGCGCTGACCCCACTACCCCAGAGTGGTGCTAGGGGGCACTGGCCTGCAGGAAGGGGGCATGGTCCCTTTGGAGTGGGTGCTGACTCCAGTGCCCAACATGGCACTAGGGGGCGCTCTCCCCTGGCAGTCAGGGTGGAGCTGGGGGGTGCTGTGCTGGTGGTAGGTGGGCGGGGGGGGGGGTCACTGTCCCTGGGAGTCATTCCTGTACCCGTGCAGTAGGGGGCGCTGTGTCACTGTTGCCCTCACAGAGGAGCAGCGCGATGGAGGGCCTGGGCCCATGGCCCTTCAAGCGGGGACTAGTGGGATTAGCCCTTTCGAGTGCCCTGGTTCCCCTTTAAATGTCATGGCCCTGTAACAGGGCCCCCTCCCCACTTAGCCCAGACCCAGGGGAGTGGGGGGAGGGGAGGGGAAGGACAGGGGCAGCCCATTAAGGTCTGGGGGCTAGTGACCCATGCCCTGCTGGGGTTTTGGAACAGCTGGCGGGAGATGCTGGGATCACACCATGGGGCTGTCTCCATCCCTGGCTCACTGGGGTCAGATCCCCGTCCTCTCTCTGGGCTCATGCCCGCTGGGCGCTCTCTCTGCCTCCCTTTCAGAGCGGCTCCTGGTGGCCTGGTCCCTTGCTGCCCTTCGGCCCCCGGCCCCGCAGATCCGCCTGCCCCCCGGTGAGTGTACACGCTCCTCGTCGGGGACCTGTTTCTACGGCAAACCCAGAGCCTCCGCGACTCCCGCCCTGCGGGAAAGGGCCCTGGCTGTTGATCTCCTGCCCCAGCCCTCCCCCCGGGGCTGGAGGAGGGGGCAAACCAGTGCAGAACCCAAAGCCTGGTGGCTGTTAAAGGGCAGTATTGATAGCCCACTGCCATCTCTGGTAGCTCATGCTCTGGCCAGACTTCCAGGGCGAGCTGCCATCCTGCAGCGTCCGATCTTGGGGTTGCCAGCCCCATGAGCTATGGAGCCAGAGCCCACCCCCCTGAGCCTGGCATAGGAGCCCAGCGCTGGGGCACCCCCAGCTTTGCCCAGGCTCTCCCTGCCCTCTCTGGGAGGCAAGGGGGGCAGGGAGCCCCCACAGGCTGGAGCATAAAGAAGCCACTAGGTGGTGCCAGTGGGCTGTTGATTTGTGTATCACTGTAGGAAGGACTGGGGGGGGGGGGGTGTCATGTAAAGCTCCTGGGTCCCTGTGCATCCCGGGTGAGTTGTTCCCCCGCCCCCCCCCCCCCGGGGAGGGGGGATCTCTGTAAGCATCTTTATTGCTAGGGAAGGTCCCTGACCAGGAACTCTGCTGCTGCTTTTCCAGGTCGTCCCTCCCCCTCCACCGCTGCTTCTGGACCCGCTGTGCGCGGAGGACGATGAGGGGGGTGCCCTGGCCTGCATGCTCCTGGCCTGGTACATGAGTGGGTACCACACTGGCTTCTACATGGTAAGGCCTGGCCGGGTGGGGATCTGCCCCCTAGACAGTGGGGCTGTCTTGCCCGTCTCCCCGGTGCTGCCGGGTGGGGGCCAGGCTGCACCGGCCACTTGCGGTACCACCCCCCCCTCGCTGCAGAGGGTGGCTGGCGGTGCTGGGCGTGAGCCGTGCTGCTTGCAGCTCTGCGTTTAGCCTCCTGGGACGGAGCTAAATGGGGGAGCGGCTTGCTGGGACACGGGCTGGATGCCCTTAGGGGCTCCCCTCACTGTAGGGGGTTTTTTGGGGTGGGTGTGGGTGTGGGGCTGGTGGGCAGAGGAACGGGGGTGCGTCCAGGTGCTGAGCTGGCACGTGCCTAGGGCTGGATTCGAACTGGCAGCCTTTGAGTGCTACACATTAACCCTTTTATGCCTTGCAGGGACTCAGACAAGGCCGGGCGGAGGCGGCAGTCCCCCCTGCAAAGCAGGGACCACGGTGGAAGAAGTCGTCCCCGCGCAGTTAGGGGCAGGTTGGGTTTGCACTGTGCGGACATTGTGGGGGGAGCTGAGATGCTGGGGGTGTTTACCGGGCACTGGCTCCTGGCTGTGGGGCAGGAAGTGAGCAGGTCCATGTGGCACAGGGCTCTTCCTTGCCCCCAGATCTGCCAGTGCCCCTCAGTCTTTATCCCTCCCCCCCAGCCGGCTATTCCACCAGGTGCCTGCGGACGTGGCCAGTTGTGCCAAGCTGCGCTGTGATGTGGATAAACCTCCCCTGGGAGCGGATGAGTCCTTGTGGCCCGCTCTGCCCCACGCACGGCAGCCCCTGCACCCCAGGGATCTCTAGGGCAATCCATCCCTCTGCTGCCTTCACAGGCTCCTCCCGTCAGCGGGGAAGCTTTGGGGGAGCCCCCCAGCAGGAGGTAGGAGCGTCACCTCGTCTCCTCCCCCTCATCCCTCCCCGTTCCTCCTTGCAGCTGGGTCTGGCTCCTTGCTCCGCCCTGGCAGGCTGGAGACAGCGGCACCGTCGGCCAGAGGTTTCCATGCTGGTGCCGGTGCTCATGCTTAGAGGACTGGGACTCTGCAGTGCTGGGTACCAGCTCACCGTGCACCCCGGGGAGGGAGAGGACGGAGGCAGCCTTGGTCCCGCGCTGGCTCCGAGCCTGGCTGGCGTCCTGGGTGTGGAGGCATCGCTCCCCAGCGGCAGGCGTGTGTAGACGGGAGGGCTGGTGCCCGTCGGTGGTTTCCAATAAAAGGTGTTTGTCAGACCCTGGGCTCCAGGGAGGTTATTGCTCTGGACGGGTGGAGGGAGAGGGGTTTTCCCATCAGCTGGACCCGGAGGGGGGGATGTCAGTGGGCTCCCGCGTTTGAAACACGCTCACTGTGACCGAGATGGGCTAAGGTGCTGGGCTGTGCCCTACGCCCATAGGAGTTCGCCCCCCTCCAAGGCTGGGTGGCTTTTCGGGGGAGAGGCCGTGGGGGGGTCACTGGGTACAAGTTCTTGAGCCTGTGACACACAAAAGGAGCAGGCTAGACGATCAGATGGTCCCTATGAGTCCTGGGTTCGAGTCCTGGCTCTGCCACAAACTCCCTGGGTGGCCATGGGCAAGTCACTACATCTCTCCGGGCCTCTGTAAAATGGGCAGAATGCTCCTGCCTTTGTGTCCCTCCCGCCCCGTGCGTCTGTCTCGTCTTTGCACCTGGGGCTCGGGCCTGTGTCTGGGCAGCTCCCAGCGCCACAGTGCCTCAAGGAGGTGCCGTGGTGTGACTCCGCATCAGCACAGGGTCAGATCCGGGCCCCTCGCCCTGCTAGGGCCTGTGAGCCTAGGCCTGGGCCGCACTCTCTCTGTGCCTGGCTTGGAGGTGAAACCAAAGTCCCTGTCCTGCCTGTACAGTCATGAGCCCTTAGAAAATGCAAGGATTTGCCCTGGTGCCTTAAATCTCCCTGTTTCCAGATTTGCCTGTTACTTTGGGGTATGCTCATTTATGAGGGTTACTCTTCTGGAGGGTGGCGGGGTTCTGTAATTCTATCAGTGTCCTACTTGTGTTTTTGTATGGAGCTCTGCTTCTTCTTGCTGCAAGTTCCCTCCCAATGGAGGTATCCTGCAGGACCTAGGGCCCCCAGGGCTGGGTCCTGCAGCCCCAAATCAGACGAACACACACACACATTTACAGCGTGTGTCTGACTAACCCCTTATATGTCCCTGAACTCAGCAGGCTCCTCCGAGCAGCTCTTCCAAGCTGCTGCCCTCCTATGCCCCAGGTTCAGCACGTCCCTATCCCCACTTCCACGTTACAGTTGTTTTGGTCATAACCCACTGATGAGCAAACCCCACAGGAGTTTTGGGCGCTGCAGGGATCTTAGTTTAGGTACGAGGAGAGTTGCTGAAGAGCAAATGGGGAAGCCAAAAACACAAGAGGGAGGGAGGGAGGGAAGCAACCAGTTTAACCATAAAAGTTATTTATTGCCAGGTGATAACCCTACAAGGGGAGCCAAACAAACAAAACAGTTACAATAGTAAATCTAGCTGAAATTTGATTACAAAATCAGGTTTAGAAAGCTATAACTGATCACACAAGTCAAGGTCAGAAGGCTGCACCAAGAGAGAGCTGGGTTCTCATCGCTCCGTGAAGCTGGAATCGGTCGAGGGTCCAAGTTGGTGGCGGTAGCTGAGGGTCCGGAGGGGTGGAGCCAGGCAGAGCCCCTGGCACGATCACTCAGGAGAAGATGAAGTCCCAATGGAACTGATGCAGATTTTGGATCCAGGCATCAGAGAACTTGAGCATAGGTCAGGGTTTTTGTCGGGAAAGAACAATGGTTCAAGGGAGAACACTTGATTTGTTTGTGGGTAAACTGATGGCTCAAGGGAGAATACCAAAGTTTTGTTCAGGCTAGACAATAGGAACTGCTCATTCCTGGCTATGGGCGGTGTTCCTTCCAGGGAGCTCACAATGCAATTTGGCAGCTTAAGTATTCTGGATGCCAGTAAAGGACTTATTGCTCGAATTGGTCTGATAACTACAGAGCTGGGTGTGTGCAGAGGTGGGTTCGTTAACATCTGGAGCAGAGATTCCCCCATCATGCACTGCTTCCCTGCCTTTCTGGTCCCTGAGTTCCATGCGGTTCTTGCCTTGAAATCTCTGTTCTCCAGTCTGTGCGCTAATGGAGATGCCTCCCTGTCCCATCTTCGATGCAGATGAGGCTAGGGGAGTTCCCTTAATTCTGTCACCCTTGTCCCAGGGGTTTAGGTGTCTCCCACGGCCTTGTCATTGCTTTTTGTAAGTCTTTCTTCTGATGGGTTTTGGTTCAAGAGGCTGGGGAGGGAGGTGTCCTTCATGAGTCAGACAGGCTGGATACTGCGCCCTGGTTCCCCAAGTCACAGAGCTGACAGGTAACGTCCTCCGCACTCCCAGCCTCGCATCCTCACCAGCAAGCAGCAGCCTTGGGTCGCCCCCCTTCAATGCTGCTCTAGCTTGCGGGCCCAGCAGGGAATCTGCCCTCAGCCCCTGCTTGCTCCCTCTGCTCCTGATCCTCACTTCAGCCACAACACGGGGGCTGGAGCCGTGAGAGGCTGATGGAGCCGCCCCCCTTTGGGGGTGGCCAGTTGATTCCTCCAGCGCTCAGCGGCTACCTGCTGTTATTCCTGCTGCCAGGATTTATGGCTCGGGGCCCGGCTGCAGGTGCCATTAAGGACTCAGCAAAACAAATCGGGTTTACAGCCGGCCGGGGGGCTGGGCATGCCTGCCCATGACTCACGGGGCCTGGCCCTGCAGGAGCCTGTTCTCCCTGCTCCCCAGCCGCTAGTGCCCCACCCCTGCCCCCGAAGAGTGAAACAAAATATCATCAAATCTATTGCAAAGGAACCGAAACCCGCAGCTGCTTGAGTCTCAGCAGCTCCCCCTTGGAAGGCGCCCACCCAGGCCCACTTGCAAAGTAACTGTCCTAGCTACACAAAGGGCTGCCTTGCTCTCCAGCTGGCCTTCCCCGAACACTGGCCCGGGTGAAACCAGCTGGGTGTGGGGAACTCCTTGCCACTAGATTGGGCTGATCTGCCCAGCCAGAGCAGAGGGCCGAGCGCGGCTCTCGGCACAGGTCTCCCTGGGGCAGGGGAGAAGAGGCAGCGCTGCCAGAATCTGACAAACACAGTTACTCAGCTGAGGTCTCCCTAGCCGCAGCGTGGCTGAAGCTTGCAGCCATCTGCTGTTTGCGGGGACCTGCTGGGCTCAGCTCTGTGCCTGGTTGGGGAGGGGACAGGAGGCTGAGACGTCGTGTGTTGGGGAGGGGGGAGTAATGTTGGCTCAGTGAATTGGCTGCCCCTGCCCTGGGAGGGTGACGGTGACTGAGGGGGTGTGCGCAGACCTAGCTGCTCCCGTGGCTGCCGGCTGCGCAGAAAGCCTGCCTCACTGTTTGCTCAGTCCCAGGTGCGGGTCGGATGCTGCTCGCTCCTTGCGGGATGTCCTGGGGCGGGGGAGCCTGGCTGGTTAATTTCATTGCAGCACCAGGGCCCTTTGCGGGGTGACCGGCTCGGTGGCCGCGCACGGGCTGTTTACGTACCTCCTCAGCGCCCGCGAGTTGTGATAGGAACCCGGGACTCAGCCTGGAGCAGAGCCCAGCGCCAGCCGGCACCAGCCGCCTCGGAGGAACGTTCCTCCTCCCGCCGGGCTGCTGGGCCTTGTCTTCACCCGTGGGAACTACACAGGGCAAAATCCTAGTGAGGCCTGATACGTTTGTAGTTCCTCAGTTAGCAGGTCTGGCTGTAGCCCACGAAAGCTTATGTTCAAATAAATTTGTTAGTCTCTAAGGTGCCACAAGTCCTCCTTGTTCTTTCTGCAGATCTAGGCTGATGCTCGGCTCCCTGGCAGCCCCAGCTCAAGCCCCGTGTGCACAGAACCGATTCCCCGGCCTGCACCTTCTTGGGGCTTCCCTGGTCTCACCCTTGGCCCAGGTGGCTCAGGCTCCATCTACGCTACGGCGTGATCCCTCTGCTGGTGTGCAGGTGCACTCGTGGAGCAAACAGGAGTATAAGTCGCAGTGTAGCCATGGTAGTGCCCTGGGGGCACGGCTGAGCCATGCCAGGGACAGGTCCACCTGGCACCGGTAGATACACGCTCAGCATGGCTCACCGCAGCTACGAGGTTATTTATACTCACGCTAGCTTGTCAGCTTGTGTGATCAGCATGGAGAGAGCATGTGCCCCCGAGCAGGGGATTCACCCCTCACTCGTAGTGTAGAAGGAGCATTGTAGTACCTGGAAGGGATGGACTGTCTAGCTCCCAAAGCAAACCCCGACTTTGCCATTAGTCCACAGTCAACAAACCAAAGGTCTTTTGGCCCTCCTGGGCTCAGCTCATGGGTCTTGCTCCAGGTGGGGCTCTGACTCCCTGGGCTTGTCCACCGGGCTTCCTCCTGAGGCCTCTGCCCAGCAGAGGTGGCAGGCTGGGCTGACTAAACAAGACTGCCTGGCCCTGAGCCCTTAAAGGGACAGGCCTTGCACTCCCCCAGTGTCTGTACTTCAACCTACTAATTCATGTAAAAACTATAGCTTGCCATATTGGCCCTCGGATTTTACTTTGCAGGTGTTAATGTGAGTCCTGCAAGCCCTTCCCCCCCAGTGAAGACGCACCTATTGTGGTCCAAGCAGGAGTATGTCTAGCCCGCGGGGACAGGATGTCCTAGCCCTTTCACAGTTTCCCCCTAGATCCTGGTCTGATGGGACGGCCTACAATGGCGTGTAGCCAATCAGCGACTGCTAGCAGCAAATATCTCCAATGGTCGGAGATGAGACACTAGCTGGGGAGGGCTCTGAGTTACTACAGAGAATTCTCTCCCAGGTGTCTGGCTGGTGGGACTTGCCCATATGCTCATGGTCTAACTAATCGCCATATGTGGAGTTGGGAAGGAATTTTCCCCAGGTCATATTGGCAGAGACCCTGGGGTTTTTTTCGCCTTCCTCCGCAGCATGGGACATGGGTCACTTGCAGGTTTAAACCAGTGTAAACGGTGGATTCTCTGTAACTTGACGTCTTTAAACTGTGATTTGAGGACGTCAGTGACTCAACCAGAGGTCAGGGGTCTATTACAGCAGTGGGTGGGTGAGGTTCTGTGGCTTGCGATGTGCTGGAGGTCAGACTAGATGATCACAATGGTCCCTTCTGACCTTAACGTCTGTGAGCCCCTGAAGGGTGACGTCACACAGCCAGAGCCCCATCACTCTGCACTGAGGGATGAGCCAGGATGTAGCCTTCAAAGAGAAATCCCTTCACCGGCCTGTCTGACACTTTCCAGCCCCCACCATGCACTGAGGAAATCCCGTGCTCTGGCCTCATACGGCCGCCCAGAGGCTGGCTGGTCCCCACAGGCCCATTAATGTGTGTGGGCTGGACAGTTCCAGTGATTTACTGGCAGGGACACAGCGTCCTGGCGGATCAGCCCTGATGCTTCTTGACAAGGCGGAATTGCTTTGTGATGAGGCTCTCAGGGTCCCAACCCTGGCCCGTTTCATCCATTGATTTTCCACCCTTTGGAGTTAAGCTGCTAAGTGCAGCTCTTGGGCCTTGTCTCCACCTACTTAAGACTCTCTGAGCCAGGCAGCCTGAGTTATTGCCTGTCTCTCAAGCAGCCTTTGCCCCTTCCGCTCGGTTCTCTGTCGAGCTGGGTTCCTTGCAGAGCTTAGGGCCTAAATGAAACAGGGGTTTTGCCTCCCCCACAACTGGCTCCAGCGCTCGGGGTTCCCGGCCGCAGGGCTCCAGCTCTTCGCAAAGGCAGCTCAAGCATCATTAACTATTGTACAGACTGGGGAAACTGAGGCAGGAAAAGTGGGACTGGCTCAGTTACCTGGTGGTAACGGGATTAGAACCCAGCTGGTTCAGAGCCGCTTGGCTTGTGCTGCTCCCGCTGAGCCAGGCCTAATTACCCTGCTGCCAGGGCTAGCTTTAGCCCCCGGAAGGGCCCCTGCCTGGCGGTGTGCTGGCAGCCCAGGGCCGGGCCCGGGGCCCAGGGGCACTGCGGTGTTGCTGCCTTTCAGCCCTTGGCAGGGTGCTCCTGGCACTCAGGGTCACTGCGCCCTGCGGGGAGCTGGCTGGGGGCGGGCGAAGGGGGGCGGGCGCCCTGGGGCCAGGAGGCTAAAATCCATCACAGGAGGCCTGGTGCTACCAGCCAGCTCCAGCTCCCCGGCCAGCCCCCCAAGGCCGCCCCCGCCCGTCTCCACCAATCCGGCGCCTGCGGAGGTGTCGCTCCGCATTCAAAGAGCTGGCGACACGCTGCATAAAGCCGGCCGCCCCCCGCGCGGAGCCGACGGAGCAGCGGGCGAGCTGCCGCACCGGGGCGAGCCAAGGGGGTCACGCCTGAACTTCAGGACCATGGCCAGCTCCCGGCTCTGTCTGCTCTGCTCCCTGCTCTCCCTGCTGGCCGCCGGCCAGGAGACCCTGGGGCCCAGGGCTGCGGGCAGCCCGGCGAGCAAGAGCCAAGAAGAAAAGGAGCTGGTAAGGGGGGAAGGACGCTGTGACTGGGGGCAGCGTGCAAGGGGCTGCCCGTCTCCTCAAGGGCTAGGTGGGAGGGTGGGCGCGTGGCTCAGACACTCAGCTGGGCCTCTGGGCTCATTGCCCGGCTCTGCCACGGACACCGTGTGTCCTTGGGCAAGTCACTTAGGCTGAGATTTTTTTCCTGCGGCCCTGCCCAGCTCCCACTGAAAACCCCTGGCAGCGGGTCCCGCCGCCGCCACCCCTGGAGGTGTTATTTCCAGCTCACGCGGCCCTAGGCCGCTAGCTCTGAGCGGGCCAGCTGCCCCGAGCACCGCCCTGCCTGGGACCCGAGGTAGATATCTGTGGCAATCCCCCTGGTTTTAGCATACTAGTTCCGTCGGTGCTCGCCTGCGCACCTCTACCCCCGCTGGCAATCACAGCTCCCGCTTCAAGGGTAGCTGTACTCTGGTCTCTTTCACGCCCCAGGTCAATCGCATGGGCGCAAGTCCTTTGCTGAGCCAGGGTGACGCTTGGGTATTGCAAGGATAAAGTCACCGGTGCTCGGGAGGCGCTGGCATGCCCTGAAATCAGCTCAGCTAGCTAGAAAGGGGCTTCCTGCGTCCAGAACAAACAGGCCAGCAAGAGTCTAGGAAGCGGGTCTAGCCAAGTAACAGTGACAACTAGACTCCGCTCTCGCCCAGCCAGAGATCAGTCACGGCTGTTGGTTTGCTAAAGGTTTGTCCAATGAGAACCAGGCACTTTCTTTAAAAAGCTGATTGGTTTTTATGGCACGGATTCAGAGATGTTGTTTGGTTAAAAGCGACATGAAACAAACCCTAAATATGCCGCTATGATTAGATTAAAACACACCCAGCCTCTGCGTACAGATTGCTGCATAAAGAAACGGAATGGATCCCACAATGGATCCTTTCATTTCTTGACCTGGATGCAAATGTATCGGAGTGGGTGATTTTTTTCTGGGTCTGGTATTTTAATGAATGTTTTAAACTTTTTAACTAGCAGTCCAGTGCTGGAGGTGGGCTATTGGAACAAGAAATATGGACCAGGGCTCTGAATTTCTGAGCTTTCACGCTGTTTGTCGGGTCTCCCTTTTTAAAGTTTGTCAGCAAACGGCTGTTCTAGTGCATATGAATCTAATGCTCCTTTTTGGGCCGCCTTTTATCCAGGGTTGCAGAAGCAAGAGGCGGTCGAGCTTCAAGGAGTTACCGTAACAATAGTGGACAGGGCTGGAAAGCTACAAAGATCCCTTCTCACCACCTGAGAGAGCTCTACAGAGGTCCCTGCTTGTCCTGGGTAGTAGAATGGGAAATACGACTTCAAGAGGCACTTGGATACTGCAGTAATAGGGACCGTCAAAGTACTGAGCGCGAGGGAGGGTACTTACTGTGTTGTCACAGCATCTAGAATCCTGAACGAAGGTCAGGGCCCCATTGTGCCACACGCCGCACAGATGTGCCCTGAGAACGGTCCTCGCTCGAAAGGGCTCCCAGTCTAAGCAGCCAAGACAGAGAACGGGGAGGTGAAAAGACAATTCATCCTCTCCCTTTCACAAAGTGAGGCCCAGCTTTGTAAAGGTGCAGACAGGTGACTAGTGGGGTTTTCAAGATCACCTGTAACTCCATCCTTAGCTGCCTAAGTGGCTCTTAAAATCTGGGCCTTGCCACGCGACTCGCCCAAGGTTGCACAGATACATGAGATGCCCAGCCGGTGTTTAAAGTGAAGGGGTCGCAGAGGGTGGAAGATGGAACTGGGCAAGAGAACAACCTCTCTCCATAAAAGACCCCAGAAGGCATTCCGATTACATGCCCTTCACTGTCCTCCTCTGTGGAGCGATGGCTAAAATCCTAAGCGACAGGAAAACGCCGGTGGACCTGCAGAATAAATGTGCCTCCCTGCTGGGACGGGGGGTTGAGGCTAAAGCACCAAGAGAACGCAGGCAGCACCAGTCCTGGTTTGTTGGTGCCACTGGCTGCTCCAGCCACCCAAACGATCCCCTCGAGACACTGATTCAGGGACTTTGCAAGTAAAGCGGTCGGGCTTGTGGCCACGGCGCAGGGCTGGCACTTTGGGGTCAGTCCCTCGGGGGACTCACTGAATCTCTCAGGGTGCAAATATTCTTTGGGGGCAGGGACCATCCCTCACTCAGCGTCCATCCACACTGCCAAGGAAATGGGATTACAGCCAGGTCGGCACACCCGGACTAGCCTTGATCTAGCTAGGGTGGGTAACAACAGGAGGGTAGCCGGGGCAGCTAGACTACCCAGGCTCCCCTGTGGGCTTGTACTCCAGTTGCCAGCCCGTGCTGCCATGTCCGCACTACCATTGTTACCAGCACGAGCTAGATTTAGGCTGGCACTGGTATGCCAAGCCATGCTGTTCATGCAGATGTCCCGTGTGTATCTATGCAGCCCCATGCGGGGTGAAGCTTTCCAGCCCACCTCAGTGACTGGAGGCTCCTAAGCCCCCTTGACTTTCACAGTGGCTACACAGACAATTCTTAGCACCCTAGCTCCGTCGCTCAGTCGTGAGAAATTCACACCTGAGTGATGGAGTTAAGACAACCTTCCCCCCCACCCCCAATCCCCCTGTATCGACGCTGCTAGGGTAATGGGCGAATTCTTCCATCAACCGGCCTACTGCGGCTCGGGGAGGTGGAATGGAAACCCCTTCAGCCACGGCAGGAAATATCTACACTATGGCACCCATAAGCGTAGCCGTGGCTGAAGACTCCAGTGCTTGTGACAAGCTGATCCTCTTGCCACGCTAATAGCTGGTGCGACCAATCTCAGCTCCCCACTGCACGGCGGGCTGCAGTGCTGGCTGTGGATGGAGAAGGACCCTGGCGCCCTGCTCACCCGACTGGTGCCCGCCCGACTCGCTCTTTCTCACCCACAGATTGAAGCTCTCCAAGAGGTGCTGGAGAAACTGAAGACGGAGAGGCTGCCCTCCATAGAGAAGAAGCTGAGCTCAGTGCCTTCGGTAAGGAGCCTTTATTTCGGGCCCTTGCAGCTTGCTCCGCCCATGTCTGGCTCAGGGCCGAGGCTTTAACGAAGGCCTGGGGTAAACGTGACCTGGCCGCTTTGCCCTGGGGAGGTGGTGAGTAAATCTCCCTGCAGCTGCGAGTGCCACCTCGGCACGGCCACCGCCAGATTGCTGCGCTCAGCTCCCACTTGGGAGCCTGAATGACGAGGCCAAATCTTCTGTAGGGCCCAGCCCCCAGCAGCTCCCATGGCGACCAACGGAGACTTCCCGTGTGCCTCTGCCAGTGAGAGCAAGGGGGGGCTCCCCCGGCCCCCCGTGTTCCCCCACCAGTATGAGCAATGGGGGCTCCCCCAGCCCCATGTCCCCCGGTATTTGGCTCCTTGAAAGATACGGTTAACCCCCTCCCCCCCACACACACATTCTGCCCTTGCCTGCGGTTATGCAGGCAGGTCTCTCATGCTCTGGAACCAGGCCAGCCATCTCCCAGCTCTCTGCAAACACACTCCACAGTCCAGAGGGCCCCCCTCACTTCTTAAAGGGACAACGCCCAGTAACCCAAATGCAAACAATGCAACATCCAACGTGGCTCCCCGAGACAAGGTTTTGCCATATAAACTCCTTGTTCGGCAGCCTTAGATTTGTACTTTCTCAGACCAGCAGGGTCCCTCGTGATCCTCTAGTCTCACGATTCCGTTTACTCCAAGGTCCTTACCCGACAGCCTCAGCTGCAGTGTTACTGGGAGGTTTCAGAGTAACAGCATCCGATGAAGTGAGCTGTAGCCCACGAAAGCTTATGCTCAAATAAATTGGTTAGTCTCTAAGGTGCCACAAGTCCTCCTTTTCTTTTTAGTGTTACAGGGAGTTGATTGTGAGCTCTCGGGGTGGGGGCCGTGTACCATGCACATCTGCAGCGCTGTGTAAGCCCTGACAGGACAGATCGGTGCCTGGGAATGGCTTGTCAGCCAGGCGGGCGGCAGCTTTGAGCCAGGGGCATCTGACCAGCTGTTCCAACCCAAGTGGCCCTTCTCTCTCCTAGTGCGACGCTGGCGAGCCGTGTGCCGTGAGGAAAGGAGCCCGGATCGGGAGACTCTGCAAGTGCCCCCGCGGGACGGCCTGCAACTTCTACATCCTCAAGTGCTTGTGAGGAGGACAGGAACACGAAGACAGGATGGGGTGGGGGGAAGGGGCCTTGGGGAGCAGCTTCTGGTCCTAATATCTCCACCTTGCCTGTTTCAGGAGGTGGGTTTGGTTTTTCTCCTGTGCTAGGAAATGTAGCTTGTCACTTCCCTCACGGCCCTTAAGGCTCCCCCCTCATTCCAGTGCCTGCGATGGAAGGAGCTCTCTGTGCACAGTTTGTAATTGCTTTGATCCCTTGCTGCCCCGCAAGGTGCTAGGAGAAGCCAGCCTGGCTTGCTTTTCCGAGGTGTCAAGCCCCTGATCTCAGTGGGGCCAGCAGGGGCTCAGCAGCTCTGAGAATCAGCCTCCAGCCTCACTTACATTTCCCACATCCCTTCTTCCCGCTTTCCCTGCCTGGAGACGCGTGACCAAAGATTCTCTGCTCAGTGCAGAGGGGGAGGTTGCTGGCTGCAGCCTCTCGTGTCTCTGCTTGGTCCCTGGCTGTCGGTAGAGTAGCCTGGGGGTTGCTCTAACATGGCACCGAGGTACCAGCCATGAGCACGCTGCTCTCCTGCCCCATCTCACCCTGCCGTGGCTCCTGCACAAGAGGCCGTGAGGAAGCTAGCATAGGAGCCAGCTATGGAGACTTCAGTGCCTTCTGGGAATCCCTCATGCCAGGGGAGGGGAAGCAGGCGAAGGAGCTTTGCTCCCAGGGGCTGGCTGCTGAGGCATGGTCTCCGAGTTCTCTGTTATCTGAGCACCAGAGGCATCCCTGCAGCGTCAGTAGGGGTGGTTTTGGATTGTCTCTCCAGGGGAGGAAGGAGCAGCAGGAAGAGGGGACCTGAGCAAACCATGCTGCATGCAAACACTGGAGATCCACAGACCCCCAAGGAACGTCCCCCACACGCATGTCTAAAACCTCCCCCCAGCCAACCATGCTCCCTGCTCCCCAGCTGCTGCACGAAACCCGCTCACCCTGACACTAGGCAAAGAGCCAGGCTGTGCAGCATGGCAGCAAATGGGGTGGGGGAAGGGGGAGAGCTGGAGGCAATAGGTAATGAGAGGAAGGCTGGCCTGGGAGGTTAAGGCACAGGGCTGGGATCCAGGTTCAAGCCCCAGTTCTGCTATTAACTCCTGGTGTGACCAGGGCAAATCACTCAACCTCACGGACCCCCGGTAACATGGATAACAACGCTTCCTTGGCCCATCATGTCTGTTTAGACTGTGAGCTCTGTTTAGACTCTGTGTTTGCACAGCACCCAGAAAACAGGGCCCCCATCCCTGTTTAGAGAATCAGTCTTGGTTCCAGGTAATCTGCTAGCATTCCCCAAAGGCAGCAGTCAATGCATGTGCGGATTTTGTCTCGCTTCCAGATCTTAACTGCTTTAGCCCGTCTCTGCAATTCAAACGGACACTGGGAAATAAACAGAGCCCAAGACATGCCACATCAGCAGCATGCACCATGGAGATACATGGGGCAGCTGCCCTGTCTGTGCTCTCCGCCTGTAGCGGCAGCAACGAAACCTGCCCCCCGCCCCAGACACAATATGAAGTGTGCACATAGACCCGCCCATTGCAATGACCATCAGAGCTCCCAGTGCCGGAGCAGAAGGGAAACCGTCACACTGAAGGCCCTGATTCACCAGGTGTTTATTAGCCCCGGTGCCAGCTGGGTATGAGAAACGTTCCCGAAGCAGCCTGGTAAAACAGCTGCTGTGCACGTCGCCTGGTTGTGTGAATGGCCAAACAAGGGGCAGGTCAAGGGAGGGGCAGGCCACAAAGGGACTGGAGCGCAAAGGGGGAATGGGAAAGAAATAGTGAGTGGCCCTTAAAGGGGTCAGTTTATTTCAAAAGCTGCATCTGCCCTGAAATTCCAGCCCGCTCCCCATTCGTTTTCCAGAGCACATTGAGCCTGTGGGAAGCCCAAACAGTAATGGACAAGGATGGGGGTTCCTATTAAATGATTTGTATTCAAGCCCCTGCCTCAAGCCTCCTCTTTTCAGTGATGCGCCGTTTCCACTTCCCTGCCTGCCAACCTCCCAGGGCTTCAGGGGACCCTGTTCCTGCTCTGAAGGATTCCCTGTCCTCCCGGGCCTGCTCTACACAGAGTTTGTACCAGTGGAAGCGTATCGGTCAGGGTAAAACCAACAGTTCTAGCAGAGACAAGGTGGGGCCGACCCAGCATACAACGTAGACCTTGTTCCCGTAAAGGTCTACAGGTACAAGCCCCACTTCCACCCTGGGGTGTCTACAAACGGCACCAAAGCAGGACAGCGTGTATTTAAACCAGCCCCAGGGGCACTGCTTCACGTTGTCAGCCCTGGAGGCACGGTGAGGAGCTTTTCAGAGGCATTGACTCACAGTGGGCCCATAATACCTACATGCCCCTTGAAAGCTTCTGTCTAGCTCTTCCTAGGTCAGCTGGTATTTACAGCAGTACCTCCTACAGGGACTGCTCAGGATCAGGGCCTTGTTGGCCAGGGCAAACCCTGCCACAGGTCCGGCCTGTGGAGAATTTCCAAGTGACCCCTGCAGGATGGGGAGGATCTAGCCCCATCAACACAGGGCTGCGTGTCCAGTCAGACTCCAGCCACACGCTGGGAAACACCGTGAGAGGAACAGGGAGCTTGGCAGAACCTAGCCTGGGAGGGGAGCGGGGGCAACAAACAGGGTTCAGACCCAGAGCGGCCTCCAGCCAGCTGGCTTTGGGGGGAGTGTAGGCCCTGGCAGTATACACCCCACAGCGGCTGGCACAGACCTGCCCTGCTCAGTGGCTAGGCACCAGCTGGTCTGGACAGCCGGAGGAGGAAATGCTAATGATCCTCTCTCCCCCCAGGCTCTCTGCAACTCGTTAGGGATCTGCCACTTTGAGAGGCAGGGGACCCTGCCCTCACCAGCTGTGTTCCATTACAGAGGGAAGATTCCACACAAATACCAGATGCACAGGGCCAGCCTCCTGCTCCGGCCCTAGGCTATTAGATTGGGCTCAGGAGAAGGAAGGTTCTCTCTCCCCTGCCTCGCTCCTGAGCCCCAAGATGGGGTTCAGAATCAGCACCAGCAGCAAAGGGTATTCACGCTAAAGAAAAATCCCCACACTGCTCCTGTGGGAATGTCACATCAGCCTTCAGGCCTCTCTGGGAGCAGCCATTTCTGGCCATCTTCTCCTCCCTCTTCAGCCCAGGCCCTGCTGTCTGGCATACCCCAAGAGGACCCAGCACACCCCACGGTGGTTGTTAGCCCTAGAGGGGAAAGGGTGTTTCCTCACACTGGCATGACACAGCTGACCTAATCCCCCCCAGGGGAAGAAACAAACCTGCTCTTGTGCCATGCAGGTCAGTTGCTGCAGTTCTCTGTCATGTGACATACAGCAGCTGAGCTGTGTGCGTTAGATGGGGCAGGAGCCAGAGTCCCACCACAGCAGAAACCCCACAGCCTGCAGCAGCTGGTGGGGTGAGAGACTAGGTCACGCTGGTCCTGAGACTCTTACAACGCATAGCAACTGGAGCCCTGTCCCCAGGAGCACGTGGCCTGTGGAATGGGCAGACCCCTGCCCAACTAGTACTTTGCCCCCCACAGTAACAGGGGGCTACCCATGAGCCTTTGCCTCCCCCAGTGTTAATGTAGCACCCTCAAGGCTCAACCGGCTCCCATGTAGCCAGAGACACCACTGATTACCTGCCCCTTACCAGCCTCTGCTGCCACCCCCTGCAAGCTGTTTGTTGCAGGCCAAGTGGGGTATTGGCCCTAGGCCAGGGTTACTTGAGCAGCCTAGCCCTGGTGTAAGGAAGGGGAATTGCTCCCCCCTCCCTTTAAAATTAAATATAGTTGCTGTTTTACTGCACAATGCCTCAGCTGAAAAAAGAACATACTTGCTAAAGGTTGAGCTGTGCAAAATGGTACAGAGTCCTTCAGTACCAGTAGAATAGACATGATTTGTTAAACTATGCAAACTATTTTATGGTCCTATAAGGCAGGAAACTAGAGAATGATTAGAGGGCAAATATTAAAAACACAACTTCCTTTGCCTAAACTGCTTCTGTGGACCCAGAACTACAGCCATGGATAGCCCAACACTGATACAAAAAATTCAGCATGCTTTTTTGCTGACACTGAAGCTGACAGTTCAGCAATCTTGAAAGGGATCAGTTCCCTGATAAGTTTAGCCCCCATCTACCACTGGGATCTGGCCCTGATAAATAACAGGAATTTCTTGAAGGTCAATGGTCCATAATGGTAAAGTTATTCTACATGATCTGCTCAACTTGGTTTCCAATTCTAGTTAGGCTATTTTTAAAATCATACAGCATGAGCACAAAAGCACCACCCATGCATACAAGAGACTCCTAATGTGATCTAGAGGACAGATGCATCTTAGAACCAGCCCAAAGAGACTCCCTCTTGGACCTGCTCCCCTTCCTCTCAGCCCAGCAGTGGATTACCTGGGTGCCCTGGCTCAAGCACGAGCTGTGGGAGTGACTTGGCACCATGTTGTCCAATTGTATAGGCAAGGCTTCAGCCAGACTTCCCCTGTAGCCAGTTCTTAATCACTGTGCTACACCCAGCCAAGGCACTGCAGTGCTGTATGGGAAACCCACTGCAGCTGGGGCAGCACATGCTTGATCCTCTACCATCCCTGCAGCTACTCCAGTGAATTGGAAAGGTGATTGACTTCCCCCTTCCCAGGGACAGGGATGGCCCCAGCTGCCACCAGGAGCTTAGAGGTAAATTGTACTACAGGTTGCCTTGTGGCAGGGTGGAGTTACCACCACAAACCCTCTGCACAAGGGTCTCTCTTTTGGTAGAAACACCCTTTCCCTGGACTGGGCCCCAGCATAGACCCATAGCTGAGAGGCCAGAGCACACATCCCCTCCACCCCATAGGGAGGGACAGAGTCCACTTGTTCCAATAGTGGCAATCACAACAGCAGAATGTGGCTCAGAGCAGTAAGACCAGCCCCATGCCTGCTGGGTCTTGGGCCTAGTGTTTTCCCTGCCAGCAGGAAGAGCTGGACAAATTGGAGTTGGTCCCTGACTCTACCAGCACAGCAGCCCCTGTTTGCCTTCCTGTAGGTGGAGGGTTTAATTTCTACCAGAGTGCCCTGGCCATTAACCTTCCCCATGTAACAGCTGATTAGTGTGTTCTATGGAGGGAAGACATGTCCTGAGGGCACCAGGCCAAGGCTGTCTAGCTGGTTGCAGACACCAGCATGCAGGAATCTGGTCCCAGCTCTGCCACCCTCCAAGCTGCCAGGCACAGGGGGGCCTGCTGAGCCCAGGGAGCTGGAGATTCAGCAGCAGAGCTCTGGAACCAGCCACTTTAGCAGGCAAGACCTTGACAAGATGCCACCCTTCTCTCCCTATGGGTCTTTGCTTTCTTGTGCAGGGCATTTGCCTCCCTTAATCACTAGCTGCTACCAGCCCTATAGGTCCCTCTCTGCACCACTCCCCTCATCAGCAAGGCCTGCACCCTTGAGCTGCCTCTTGGTGTGATGAGCCAGGACTGCCCAGTGCTATGGGTCCCCAGTGCCTCGATTCCCTCTGGATTCTGTGCTTCTCACCCTCCCCAGTGCACAATGGCAGACCCACACTGCAGAGCAGACTCTGCACCATCAGTAATGACAGGAGGCTTCACTCACTTGATTGGTTTATTCCTTAGGCACTTGCAGTCCCCCTGGCATGTCCCCACCTGCCCCAGTGCTTCCTCAGGCCCAGAGCCACCACAACAGCAACCGAGAGAGCAGCAACAGCCCCTGCCAGGGACACCAGCACCTCTCCCCACTCCACCAGGGGCCTGAGTCCATGGGAACCTGTGGAGGGAGGAGCAAGGACACAGCAAGCCAGACATCAGTGCTCAGGTGGTCACTGCCAGATCCCACCCTAGTCCTCCCCCCTGCCCTGCAGGGGCCTCACCCCCCACAGCCCCCTTCCATTCCACACTAGGCCTGCCAAGGCTTGGCAGAGCTCAGCCAAAGGAGGTGCACTGGCTTTGAGGGGCTCCCTCAGATAGTCTCCAGGGCAGGGGTGACTGGCTGCTCAGGAGCTGCTGAAGTGTGAAGTGGCTTTACACTAGGCCCTGACTGGAAGTGAGGGGCTCTTCACATCTCTGGTCAGGTTTAAGCACTGCCTCATGGTGCCACCAGCAGCCTGGGGGCGGTTTTGTGCCTCCTCCCTGGCTCAGCTGCCTCACCACTGGATGGAGGGAGGGACAAGCCTCTCCTTCCACTGATCCTCAACACCCACCCTCCAGGAGAGGGGACCTGAGAGGTTCTGAACTGGCCCCCCATTCCCAGAATACTCAACCCCCCAGTTTAATGAACACCCACCCATGAGGCAGGTGGGTGCCATGGTCCCATTTCACCCCCAGGGCCTGCTCCATTACCTTCCTGGGCAAGGTCATCCTCTGCTTCTTGGCCAGCCTGGAAGTCCACAGGCCCCTCAGCTGTCACCAGGCTCAGGGGCTCCTCCCCCCAGGCTTGGCTCTGGGAGGCTCTTCTCACTAGGAGAGAGGAAAGTGAGAATACAGTTCTCTTCCCAGCTCCTGAAGAGGCAATCCCCCAACCCCATATGGACTAGGGCTTTGCAGGCTGTCTCCAGTGCAAGGCCTGTGGCCCAGTTCCAGTCCCCATGGGAAAGTCCAGATGACACTCAGGTGCCCAGGGTCACTGCTGAGGGAGAGGCTCAATAGAAGCGGTCATTGTGCACACAGGCAGGGAAGGGGAGATCCATGGTCTCACTTCAAGCCCCCGGCTAGTGCCTGGGTACCTTGCTAGAGGCCTATGACCAATCTGCAGGGGGGGGGTGTCTTAGGTGCCCTCCCAACAGGGTCATATCCCCTGAAGGGGTAACCTGCAGGAGGCCTGAAGGTGGCTTCAATCTAGCCAAGCCTTCATGCCCTGTGTATCCCTAGAGTGGAGACCTTCCTGCCATGGCCTGTCTTAACCAGCACCCCATGGGTCTGGGGCGCTGGGTTCTAGAGCTGGCACTTGCCAAGGAGGGTGAATGGGAAAGACCCAAGGGTCTCAGGCCGGTTGAGAGCCAGAGGCAGATGCCAAGGAGGAACAGACTTACTTCTCCCCTGCAGGTTTGTGGGGCATTGGACTGCACAGTGTTCCAGTCCAGAGGGCATGCAGGCAGAGGCACTGCAGTGGAAATACACCTGGAAGCAGAGAGAATTCATGCTTGGCAAGGAAGAACTAAGGGGACCTGCACCAGAGGGTCACTGCCTCCCTCTACCCTAAGATTGCTTCCAGCTCTTGTGAAAGCCAGAGAGGGACATCACCAGCCAGTTACAGCAATGGGATTCTTTGCCTCCTGCAGAGCCATTAAGAGCAGAAACTTAGTTTGCCATGTGGCTACACAGGCATGATCCAGCATGGGGCTTTGCAGCCTAAGGCCATGAGAATGGCAACAGGGTCATGATTGCCCCTGACACTGGATGGTGTTTGCTTTAGGCCAGGTAAGCTAGTGCTGGTCACTCGAGGCTACACAGTAGCTTAGAATCTGTCCACTCAGGTGCTCCCCACCCAAGCTATCAGGAGAGGGGCAGAATTGCCTTGGGAGGTTGCAAAGCAGCTTCAGGTCCGTCTCAGCTGCATTTGCAGGAGGATCCCTGACCTACTGGCTTGGCCACGGGAAGTCTCAAGACTAGTCCTCTGGGGAGTGGGACCATACCGGGCCTGAGAGCGCTCGCTGGGAGGTGATGTCCACGAAGGTGAAAGTGCTGACAATGAAGCGCTGATGGTGAGATGGGAACTGCAGCCCTGAGGCCTCGCCCACAGGCACCAGCTGGGTCTGGTAGTTGTCACCTTCATAAGGGCACCTAGAAGGGGCCAAGCAATGATGGTTGAGGCTTCTCACCTGGCAGAAGATTGCCCCGCTCCCATCCCCACCCAGACTCACCCATCTACAAGGATCAGCCACTCTGGCTGCTGCAGGGGGTTGGTGCTTGGGGTGGCCCAGCACTGATGCAGGACCAGAACCAGGCTTGGGTCCATTCTCTGGAGGATGCGGACCTCCACATACACTGGGTCCCGGAGAAGCTTCACCACTGGGTACTCACGGTCTGTGTAGTAGGTGCTGTAATGCTCATCTGCAGCAAGAATGAAATGAGATGACCAAGTTCTGCCCTGACCCTTGGCAGGATCACTGATTTCATGGGGTACTTTGCAAGGCAAGTACTGGGGCAGAATCACCCACTTCCCCCTGGTTCCTATTCACTCTAGGAGGATGGGGTGAGGCTTTTGTCTCCTGGTGACCAGGTCCCACTGGTATAGTATCAGAGCCATGATCAGCAAGGGCAGTTGTGCCCTGGGACCCAGCTGGGACACCACAGGAGGCAGACCAGGAAAGTCATTTCAGACAGCAGTGATCTCCCTGAAGGGCCAGAGGCCAGTGCAGCCATGCTGAGAGACCACCCAGGCTAGGTCATGGCCAAGCCAAGCTTCCTTCCCTCCCAGTGGGAACCAGCTGCTCTAGGAGCAGAGTCACCCCCACCATCCAGGTAAGTGGCACCCCCCCCCCCCACTCCCAAGGAGCAGTGATTCAAGTCTTGAGTGCCACACAGCAGCCCAAGGCTCTGGAGATAGCCAGGCATGGAAGTGGGCCAGACATGTCAACATTTCAGAAGCATCTCAAGTGCTTGGCAGGCCTGTATGCAGTCACCTGTAGCAATCCTCATCTCCAAGGCCAGGGGTCCCTGCCCAACTGCAGGCAGGGGTGGAGGAAGGGTGGAGACCATGATGTTCACAGGGAGGAAGTCCTCAGCTGAGTAGCTGCAGCGGATGGTCAGCCTGGGTGGGGAAAGGCCAGACAGCTGGTCACCTCTGGACTCCCCAGAGAGCATACTCAGATGCCAGGGGGAGACCTGAGACTTCAGTGAATGGCTAGTGCCTCCCCCCTTTAATTCCAGGGGATCAGGTGGCCTCCCCTAGCAGGAGGGGATATAGGCAGGGAGCTCAGCAGTGGGCTGACAGAGCCAGTGCATATCCCCTAGCTCTCCCTGGCAGGGGAGGTGCCCCCCTAGGAGAGGGACCCAAACACTGCTTGGCTGACATGCCCCCCCCCCCATTTCCAGCAGAGGCCTCCAAGCTTTGCCAGGCCTGTTACCTGAAGGTGCTGTCCCGAGTGATTGAGCCAGAATGGGATGTGAGCACTTTGCGGTCTGCTACCAGCTCATTCTCATACACCCTCTGGTCACCAGATGCCTACACAGGGGGAGAAGAGAGGCTGGAGGCACCAGAAAGGCCTTCACATGTGAATTCTCCCTTACACAAGAACTCAGCAGCTCCCATGGGGTCAGCAGCTTAGCCCCCACAGACAATAGGTCTGAGATCTAATGGCCCAGGCTACACCCCTCCCTGCCCCACCATGCTTTTGCAGGAGTCGTGTCCTGTGAGGATTGACTGGAGCCAATCTGCATAGGAGAGATCCAGCCCAGCTTTACTTGGCTCAAGTTCAAGTCAACCAGAAACCAGTCAATATGCTAGTCCCCACCCCCTTCCAGGACAAGCACACCCCCCAGTGTTCACTAACCCACTAGACTTCCAGCTACACTGAACAGGCTGGTTTCATGGCCAGTCTGTAGCTGACACCAGAGACACTAAGGTTGTTCCATGTAGGGACCCAGGAAGATCAATGGGTGCCATGTTCCCCCCTTTTCCTGCCCATGGGTCCCCTTTAGCTCCAAAGCTATTTGGCCTTTCTTCACCACAAGCATTAGCAGCCACTGGGGAGCAGGGTTGATAGGCTGCTTGTGCATCACCACAACTCCACTTCAGAGTTGTAGGGCCCAAACCTTAGGAGACCACCCATAAGCAGAGGCTGTAGGCTCAGAACCCCAGGCTGCAAGGGACAAATCTGATGGTCTCAGGACACATCAAATACAGCCTCATGATGACTGTTAGTGACCCCCCCCCCCATAACCTCAAGGACAATCAGCTGTCATCAGAGAGTGATGAGAGTTCATGAAGTGCCTTGCCCAGCGGAGGGTGGACTGACCAACAGGTGCCCTCCTTTACCTGGACAGTGGTCCCACAGGCCGAGAGTGGGAAGCGGTACACAACAAAGTCTTCATTCCTAGACACCGGGGCACATCTGCTGCCGTGAGCGCTGACCAGGTGCACGGAGCTCAGGTCCAGGGGTGGTGTGGTCACATCCCTTGAGATTGCAACTGAGAACTGGCCATCTGGGGTGCACTGCGCGGTCACTGGGGGAGAGCCACACAGCCTCTCAGCAGGGAGCTGCAGCCTCTGCTGGAGCCATTTGCCTGGGGACTCCCCCAAAAACTCCAGGCTAGCACCCCAGTGAAGCAGGAGTCTCTAGACACAGTGGAGGAGTTGACTTGCTAGAACTAGTCCTGCCCCCAACAGTCACTGGGATGAGAGAGTGACAGGACAGGCCTGAGTGCAAAGGGACAGGAACGCCATCACTGGGTCCTAAAGCCTACCAAGGCCCTTGGGTGGCCCTAGGCCCCAACTGGGTTCTTCCCCCCGGACACACCCTCCAGTATCGGTCTGCTGCGGAGATCCCCAGCAGGTCCCTCGGGCAGAGGAAAGCCCCCGCTCACCCTTGTCGCCATAGTAGCAGGGAGTCAGCCTGTCACCGGGCTGGTAGCAGCAGCCGAGCGCTTCGCAGTCGCCTCGTGTGATGGGTGGGGCAGCGCACGGCAGCCTAGCCGAGGCCTGGATGGCAGAGCACATGCTAGGGCTCGGGGCATCCCGGGCTAGGGAGAGAGGCAAAGACAGTGCTTGCTCAGACAGCTGCCCTCCCCACAAACCACCAGACCCTGTCCATGGGCAGAGGAAGCCCCACGGGGTGGCTGAGAGAGGCCTGGCCTCCTCCTGCAGCACCACAGGCTGGAACTCCTGCTTCTCTTCAGCCATGCAGGAGAGGTTTGTCAGTGCCTGGACCCCCAGTTATCCACCCCAAAGGATGGACCAGGAGACAACAGCATCTCCCATGGCCCAGTCCCTCCTCAGGGAGGTGGCTAACTCCTGGCAGCTGGTACAGGATGCCCAGAGACAAGGCCTCCTGCCACACCAAGTAGTATCCTTCAGGAAGATCCCAGCAATGGTGCAGTCCCATCCCTGGCCAAGGCATGGGTGCCCTTACCTAGAAGGTGGTTTGGGCACCTCAGCTCCTCCTTGTAGGAAGCCACAGGGCCTTCGATCTGGACTGTCATCACAAAGCTGCCATCCTAGGCAGGAAGCAGAGGATGAACCATCACTGTGGTGTAAGTATTCAGAGTCCCTCCCCAGCACCATGTGCTCAAGGAGAGCCAGGAGCATGAATGATTTAGGGGGACAGCAGGATTTACAGGCAGCCCAACCTATCCCCTGGGTGGGCACATGGGCCCACAAGTCTCACCAGGGCTGCAGGCAGCCGACATGAGCCGGCAGCTGCTAAGCAAACACTAAAGGAGGTTTCAGTTTCAGGGGAGGGAGTATGGCAAAGCCAAGATCATCCGCCCCAGCCTTGACACTCTGCCTTTGGTACCACGGCTCCTCAAGGGGAGAGGATTGGCATTGCCGTGTCACTGACCCTAGCACCAGTTGGCCTGGAGGGGTTTAGCATCTCAGTGGCAGATCAGACAAGAAACCAAGATTTGACTTTCACACCCTGACCTAGCTGCTAGGCCAGGCCACTCCCCCACACAGGCAGGTGCTGAGCCATGGTCTAACCAAGAGACAGAGCCAGCTTTATGGGGAGAGAAGCAACAAGGGGGAGATTTCAGGCCTTCCAGTACAGACTGGGGTCCTCCTCCCCGCATTGCTGCAGCCAAGCTCTCCCTCTGAGTGGGGGACTCCACCCTCTGAGCTGGGCCAGCAGAGGGATTGCTGGCCAGAGCAGCAGATCCAAGGGCAAGACAAGCCAGCTGCAATGACATCACACTGGAAGCAGAGAGATCACTAGCTCCCAGCTCCAGGGATGGAAGCCAGGCCAGTGTAAGTGTTTCCAAGGAAGGGGTGGGGGAAGGAGAGTAGCGTGAACACATATCAAGTCCCCCCAGCTAGTAACACTGCATGTTCACAGCACTGGCCAGCCTAGGCTCTCAGGACACTGTGTGGACACCAGCCAAGCCTCAGCCTTCCTGAAGCTCAGGAGCAGGCTTGGGCATGTGAAGAGACTTGCCCCATATAGGAAGTTAGTGGCAGGATTAGCACTCAGGTCTCCCAATTCCCAGTTCTGTGCACTAGTGGTTAGGCCCTTGCAGACAGATCCAACCATGGTCTCCTCACACTCCCCCTTCATAAGCACTGCTACCCATCCCATTCACACCAGGGAGGTTCCCAGACAGGGCCTTACTCTCTCGTTGACATAACATCCAGCATAGGACGCTTCAACCACCACAGAGCTATTGGCTTGCTGCTCGACACGCGTCCCACAGGCAGGGTTGCTCTGCAGAACATGGGGCCTGCCTTCTGCATCTGGAGGCCAAGAGGATCATCAGACAAAGCACCTTCAGCCCTGTTCCTCCTAGTCCCAAATCCACTGCCCCCCATTGCCAGACCCTGAGCAGGGAGGCTCTGCAGAGGAGTCACACCGGCCTTGAGGAGCCACTGACCCCTCCCTTCCACTACCACTTGACCTTAACTGGTCATGCCTCAAAGGTCATGAGTGTGGTTGGGGAGGGGATGGAGTAGGAGCCTTCCTTACAGGGAACAGGAGTTTGTTCAGAGACAGGCCAATGCCATGGGCTAGCCCATGTGGTTTAGGGCTAGTTTCACTCCATTTGGCCTCACAAAGGCCACTCCCTCACACCACCTCAGCATCCATCCTCCATATTCAGGAAGGAGGAGTTCCCACCCCCCTACAGCTGTAGCCAAGGAGTAATATTAGCCAACTCAAGTCATTCAGCATCCAATGCACCTCACCCCAGAGCCAGGTCTCCAGCAGACACAGGGGATGGATCACCAGATGATCCCCTGGTGTATTCATTCCCTCCAGGGCACCTGGCATTGGCCACTATTGCCAGACAGGATACTGGGCTAGATGGACCACTGGTCTGACCATTATGTTCTTATGCATTACTGGCTTCGTTAGTGCACCAGCAGTCAGGTGTTTTAGCCCCCTTTGGGCACTTGCCAGTTTCTGCAAAGTAACTGAGCCAATTACTCCCAAGGCATTCCCTGGTCTAGCAACTAGAATCTTTGGAGACAGTCAATAAGTATTACATTTGTACCCTCAGTGGAGGCAAGCAGAGGAACACCCCAGGAAGTTACTCATAATCAAAGACCCCACAGCACCATCTCAGCTTTACCTGCTAGGGGAAACTTCCTCCCAGAATCCCAGCAACACCTTAGAGAGACTAAAGGATTTTAAGCTTTGTTCAACTTACCCAGAGCTCTCAGCACAAGGGGAGCTATCTCAGTCTGGTTTGGGAGCAGGGTGAATACCAAGCTTCTCTGCCCACAGGTCAGCCGGCTAATATTCCAAAGAACCCCCCCATTCCTAAAGCCACCCTGAGCTCCCCCAATCAGAAAAAAGAGGCCACAAAAGAGCCAAAACATCATGTTATCCATCAGCCTCACTTCACAAACTAGCCCACCTATGCAGCTACTCACTGCTTTCCAAGCTATTAGCACAGGTCTTATACCTTTCAAGGAGCTCTGATTGGCCAGCACTGAGGTCTAAATTCCCATATGGACCAGGTGTGACTCCAGCTGGCCAGCAGTCAGTTTACACCTTCCAATTGGCCTTGATTTGAAACTCACTGTACTTGCTCCAAATGGATCAAAACCATCCCACACCCCTTCTAAAGTGTTTTATTGATTCTTTCTCATCCCCAAGCCCTTGTTAAGACCCGTACAGGTTTTGCTAATTCAAAAGGAAACATTTAAAAAGGGAAATAAAGTGTTTGAAGGCTGAAGAGGTACTTAGCGGGTGAGGGGCTATTTATTGGCTGGAAAAAAAAAAACAACAAGTGTGGAAAGGGAAGAAAGCCAGATTGCTTTGGAGATTGAGAACTCCTTTAGTCAGATGACTATAAAGTGCTAGGAGGTTTTATTATTTATAGAGGGGTAAACTGAGCCCCAATCTTATCTCTCCCTCCCTCCCATGGGAGACGTATCTGTGCAAATTAATCCAATTGCAGCTTCCCCAGGCCTAGCCTCTCCTTCCCCCACAGGATCACTTTTCTCCTCTCATCCTGTTCCCCCTCAGGTTACGTCTGCATTGCAATCCAGGGGGGTGACTGCAGCACACGTAGGTGTACCCCAGCTAGCTCGGGGACGGGAGCAGCAAAGCCATGTGGCATAGGCTGTCCAAGCCTGCCTGGGTCCCTGGGTTCTTACTCAGGGGGCTAGCCTGTGCTGAGACCCCTGCTGCTGCAGCTTTGCTGCTGTTGGTACCCATGCTAGCTAGATCAAAGCTGGCTCTGGTCTGTGGAGACATGCCCTCCGTGGGCCCCACGCTTTGCCCCTCCCTGCACGTGTGCCTGCGTCTCGCCACACCCCCGTGGTGGTGATGGCATTAGCCCAGGCCTGACTTTGCAATGGGCTCACGCGCCAGTTCCTCTACCGGGCCCCCCTCTGCTCCCCTAGGGGACAGAAACCTCCCTCCTTTGCCAGGTGCTCCCAGGAAAGTGCGACTTACGAAGGACCTGGGCCTCTCGGCCTGCCAGGCCAGCCTGGCCCAGCTTGTGAGGGGAACATCACCGAGGCACCGCTGATCCCATTCAGCGGGTCGCGACTGAAATGATCTCGGCTCCTTGGCACAGCTGGGATTTTGTCAAGTCAGTCCCCCCCCCAACCCCACACCCTGCAAAGAGCAGACACAGACAGACAGCCGGCAAAGAGCCAGGGGGAGGGCAAAGGGAAAGACACGAGGTCTGCTATGGGCAGATACACGTGGCTGGTTGTAGACTGGCACCTTCTCCGGGGCAGGCAGGGGCACCTGTATTCCTGGCCATTTGGGCCAGGCTGGAGGGCAGGTCAGCTTGACAGGCTCAGCAGGGCTTGGCCAGCAGGAGCCTCCTGCAGGACGGCAGGGGCCCATCACCCGAACCTGACAGACCCCAGGGCTTGCAACTCAGGTGGTTTGGCAGCAATGTGGCCTATTGGCCAGAGCCCTGGGCTGGGGCACTAGAGATGTCAGTTCTATTCCTAGCTGTGACCTGCTGGATGACCTAGGGCAAGTTACTTCTGCTCTCTGTGCCTCAGTTTCCCAGTCTGTAAAATGGTGGTTGACCTGCTTCGTAAAGCTCTTTGAGATGAAAGGATGAAATGTGCTGGATGAGATCTGGGTGCTATGGTGACTAGACCCACACTGCAGAGCAGCAAATAAGAAAAAGGAGAGACACCAACATACAAAGTGAAAAAGGCAACTCTTGCTGGGGATTCCTTTATATCCCTTCTTTACCCATGGGTCACATCAGCCACCATGGCAACGATGGAAGGTTCTCACGCCAACTTCTCGTGAGCATCAGGGCCTTGACTTGCCTGGAAAACAGGCATGTTTCCTATAGGCTGGGCCAGACCTGCCAGAGCTGCTCAAAAATGTTTTTTTTTCCCCTGTAAAAATTTCAATTTTTTGGTGAAAATTTAAAAACTGAAAAATTCGGCCAAAACTCAAAATCTTGGAAAGGAGAGGCATCATGGGACTCCATGGCCATGGTGCATTGTGGGAGATGCAGTGCAGTCAGGGAGCCCGGCCCATAGAGGAAAATGGGGATGTGGAGTAATTGAACTACAGTTCTCAGGAGGCATTGCAGCAGCATAGCCAAACTGAAATATTTTGGTTGTCAGGTGTTTGGAGGGTTTTTTTCTTTTTTCGTGAAAAATCAAAATTATCTGTAGAAAACAGGCACTTGTTCGGAAAAAGTGTGTGGTGGAAAACCCAATTTTTCAAAAAGGAGGAGTCCGGTGGCACTTTAAAGACTAACAGATTTGTTTGGGCATAAACTTTTGTGGGTAAAAACCCCACTTCTCCAGATGCACGGGGTGCATTTTTCAAAGTTTTGATGGAAAGTGTTCAACCAGCCATAACCTCCACCTCAGCAGTAGCCCACCTGTGCTCCCAGCAGACAGTGTCCCAGTTCTCCAGCAGGAGCTCCCACCATGAGTCTTCTTCAAGGGAAAAAGACCTTCCCATAATTCCAAGGCAATCGTCTATAGCCCTGAAACCACTACAGGCTCCATCCCGAAGGGGAGGTCCTTTGGCAGGCAGCTTCCCTTGTTATAACACCCCATCTTGGCACCTCAGGATTCAGCTATGTAAATCCATGCGGATTATGCATTTTATGCAAAGTTGCATACATTTAATGCCAGTAAAAATATACAGGGTTTTGCCTTGCTGATATGGTTCTGTCTCTGCTAATGATGTTGAGCTACATCCTAGGGTTAGCCGGTGTTTGACTCGTGCTGTGGGTTATACAGGTGCGGGGAAATGCCTAAAATCCACATCAGGAAACATTTTCATTCACTTCTGAAAGGAAGCAGTGGGGCCTATGGGTGAAAGCAGATGCTCTGCTGCAGGAGACCTGGGGGCCTATCCCATTCTGGGTGAACTTAGGCAAGTCACGTCCCTGCTCTGTGGCTCAGTTTTGTCATCTGTAAAATGGGAAGGATCAGACAGGGATAGAGCACCCCAAATTCCCTCTGCAGTTGGGCAGCTGAGTGAGTGTGTGTGTGGGCATGAGGGCATGTGTGTACTAGAGATCCAGTCTTGTGCTTCGTTTCTCAGTCAGATCAGCAGGTGCCAGCTGTCAGTTGTAATTTCCCAGTGAAGGGCTCTAGCATGCAGCGGTGAAATCAGTTTCACTTCAGCACAGACCTTTAGATGTTAGTTATGGACTGTAACTAGCTATAGCTTTTGTCTCCTCAGTTTCACTGCCCAGGGGCAACTTCCCTGGGTTAATGGCTACAAGTCCCTTCTCCCAGGTGCTAGATTTTAAAATAGAATTGCACAGAATGTGGCCAAGGTATCTCACAGAGGGGACTCACTTGGAACTGACTTTCCCAATGAATGCTCCGTCCATTTCCCCCAGCACCTTCCCTGTGCCATGGCTCCTCCCCAGAGTCAGATGTGGGAGTTTAACTCCACGGCCCATTTCATCCTCACCTCTCTGCTGAGCCTGCCATCAGAGGGCCGTGTGTCATGGGTGCCCACCTGGACCAAGACCCACCTAACCCACAAAGAACCACTGGATGGTCACAAGTTTTGGCCACTGCCAGCTTGACCTTGGGAGTTGCAACTCTTCAAATGTCATCCTCTGGGACAAGGATGTCACGTTGTGACAACACCAGCATCATGACGTCACATTGGCCCCTGAAGGCCACATCTACGGTTTATATTCCAGCAGCACCTCCAGGCCCCTTCTGAACTCAAGGAGCAGTTGTGCTTGATGCTGGATATTCACATCGTGAGCGACGCTCCCTGTTAGTGCAAGAGACAAATCCCCATTGGGCAGCTGGGGAACGGAGACACAGAGCGGTTCAGCGGCTGGCCTGAGGACACACAGTCGGGGAGATGGCAGAAGCGGGAGTTGACCCCAGGTCTCGGGGCTCCCAAAGCAGAAGGCCACCCTCTCAAAACCAGAGGGGGCTGCATTAGCCCCAAAGGTATTTCAGTTCTGTGGGTGTGTTTCCGTGCAGTGTTTAATGGCTCCTGTGGTTAGGGCTGGGGCTATAGGATAACCAGATCCATACTGGGAGTGTATAACCTAATCCACCAATTGCCATGGGGCAGAAACCCACACAGGCTCCTAGCTGTGCACACGGGGGCGTCCCCCCAAGGAGAATGCACCAGAGCAGCAGCAGGTGTGGGGTAAGGTTTGATAACCCACTTTCAGCCCCGCTTCTGCAAACATGTTGTGGTTTGGGTGCCACTGGGAATGCAGAAGTGGCCAAGGAGCAGGTAACCTTTGAGAGCAGAGACTGACTTGCACCCCTAGCATGCGCACACGCACACGTGCGCACGCCGGTGGTTTTTTCAGACTGGCTTTTCTCCACCTTCCACACCCAGCAGAGCGTGGGGCTGGCTGCCAGCCGGGAAAGCTGTCTCCTGTCCTTGGCCAGCCTGTGCAGGGTGAGGATGCAAGATGCAAACTGGCCTGGGCATGGGAAGCAGGGCCAGCCTGGAGGGAGTGGCAGTTCAACTGTCCTGATTGCAAAAAGCCCAACGAGCAGAACATGGGGGAAGTGGCAGCCGCAGCTGTCTGCCTGTCCTGATGCCGCTGTCTAGTGCTCTGAGTAGGCAAAGGGGAATTATTAAGGAAGCCTAGGTTGCGTGTGAGGGTGGGTGCTCACCTGGGCTGCACACCCCTCCCGGGAGGAATGCACAGAGCCAGGTGGGGGAGCGTGCAGTTCCCAGGGCTGGGGCATCCTCGCCGGGCAACGTGATGACAGGGTGGGGGGAAGCTCACAACGGATGACCTTAGCTGTAGCTCCTTGAGCAGAGTCGTGGGAAGTCGAATGCTCCAACTTGCTTCCCAGAAAAGAGGCTGGCAGGGGAATCCACCCTCAACATAGCAAACTCCCACTCAGATGGTGCTCCCTTGGCCAGGCTGCAACCCCCAGCAGCGGAGGAGAAATAGTCACCCTCATGGAGTTGTGGCTGTAAACTTAGGCTGTAATGTATTATTATGAATGACGTGTGATTAATAAAGGGGGTAGTTTCGCTTGATGGGAATTTCATATCTTGTTAAACAGAAGGTGTTGAAAGGCCCTCTTTAAATGAAGGGTTGGTTGGGAGAATGTCAAGCCAAAACTTTTAATCTCTAGTCAGATTTTGAGTCTGTAAATATGGCTCTGTATTCAAGACTTACTCAATGCAAGTCTCTGAAGGGATGGTAGAGAAATCACTCCGCTTGTATGTTTTCTGGTTTCACTTGACTATGGGGCCGGCCTTGTGCAGCATGTCCCACTCCTTCCTCAGAAGTGGCTGCATTTTGGTGGGGCTGTGAGTAGACAGTCAGGATGCATGGGAATGAAAGATATTATGGGAAGGTCAGAGGTCATTAGGGATGGGCACAGTGGGGAGTACTGCTCTTTGCAAATGTCCCTGCCCCAATGCTCCCCCCACCCCCCCCAGCTCCCTGCTCTGACGCCCCCACTGCTCCCAACCCTGCGTTCACCTATTTGTAAGTACATTCGTACTTAAGTATTTAAAGTACTCTACGTGCTTGTACTTAAGTACTTTACATATTCTGTACTTAGTGCTTATATTTCAATACATTCTAAAAGTACAGAAAGGATAACTTTCTTTTATCTTCGAGTACCTTTTCAAAATAGTTTTTGGAAACAATCACCTGCCTCCCCACTATCCCATATTCTGTTTGGCCCTTAGAACCTGGCTTGGGAGCTTCAGGCCCTGAGTTCTGGCTGCCAGGGCTTTTTTCTTGCTTGGTAGAAAACGTGAAGGCAGGATTTAGAAAACGGTTTCGGAATATTTTGGTCTGTGATACAGCTGTGACTAACAGAAGTACAAAGTCATTTGTTGCTGCTTCCGTATCCCAGACATTTTTAAAGTTGCGTTGGCTGCAGAATCAAGATTAGAGAAAAAATGTAAAGGACCTGGGTTTTTTAATAAGGTCTGGATTGTTGTGACAACCTACTGAAGCATAATGATCAAGCTACTGCATCCGAAGCTACCTAGCTGTAAGTAACAGAAAGGAAATTTATACATTTATTTACATTGGTAAGAGATTTTTTTCATTCTTATTCCGTGCTGCCTTGTGTAGATGAATAAAAAGTCATTGTTGCTCTTTTTCTTTCTCTTCCACTATGTGCTTTTATTGTTTACGTAGTTGTCCATATATTAACCAGACAATCGTAGGGAATACAGGAGTTGGAAATACTTGCACGTATACTTTTAAACACATAAATACTATCTCCACTGCATACTTGTACTCCTATGTACTTCTGTAATGCTGTACTTGGCATCTAGACTTAAGTGCTTTTTATCTGTACTTATGGCAACCCTGCGGGAGCAGCGCCGCTTCCTCCCCAGTTCCCAGCCCTGATACTCCCCCAAACTCCAGCCCTGATGCCCACCAGTCCCCAATGCCCCCCAGTCTCCTTAAGTCCTGATGCCTCCCAGCCCCAATGCCCCTTGATCTCCCAGTCCTGATACCACCAGCCCTGATGCCTCCCCAGCCCGGATGCCCCCACCTCCGATACCCCCAGGCCGGATGCCCCAGGCCGGATGCCCCCACCTCCAATACCCCCAGCCCCGATGCCCCCACCTCTGATGCCCCCAGGCCAGATACCCCCATCCCCGATACCTCCAGGCCGAATGCCCCCACCTCCGATACCCCCAGGCCGGATGCCCCAGGCCGGATGCCCCCACCCCCAATACCCCCAGCCCCGATGCCCCCACCTCTGATACCCCCAGCCCTGATACCCCCAGGCCGGATGCCCCCCAGTGCTGATGCCCCATCCCCAATGTCCGAAACCCCGATACCCCCCCAACCCCAATACCCCCCAGGTCTCCCAAGTCCTGAAGCTCCCCAGCTCCCAATCTATGCTGCCCCCAGCCCCACCCCCTTTGGTCCCTGGTCTTTCCCCTCTGACACCCCCACCCCCATTGTCCCCTCCTAGTGCCCGGCCCCTTTAAGAGCCCCGCCCAGCCTGGCCCCTCTCCGTGCCCTCTGATTGGCCGGCGATGATATCAGCGGGGCGGGGCTTTCGCCGCGGCGACGTAAAAGCGGGGAGGGGCGGGGCCAGCCACCGCACGTCGTGCTGGAGCCCGGGCCGGAAGATGGCGGCGGCGGGAGCCGTGGAGCGCGCGAGCCGGGCGGGGGAGCCGCCGCCGCCGCCCCGCGGGCCCCGCCGCTACTCGCTGCTGGTGATCGTGGGCGGCGGCTGCCACCGGCCCGGCCTGCTGGGCGCCGTGCTGGCCGCGCTGGAGAGAGGTGAGCAGCGCCCCGCCCGGGCCCGCGCAGCGCCGAGCACCCCCGGCCGGGCGCCGCTGCAGCCCCCAGGCAGCACGGGCCGAGGTGCCGCGGGCCCCATTCATTGTCCTGCTTGTACCCAATGCACCGCCCGCCCCCGCTTTCCCGGGGCTCCCCTTGCACCGGTGCGCGCAGCTCCTGTGTCCAGGGCACCCCCCGCTTTCCCGGGGCTCCCCCGTGCGCCAGGGTATAAGGCCGCACTCGTGCACCATGCAGCGTTCCTCTGCTGCTCTTGTCCGCCTTGGTGCCCCATGCCCTAATTCCGCAGGGGCTCTCCCCTGGGGTGCTGTTTTATGCGCTGGTGGGTGGCCCTGCTTCCCACCCCCCTGAGCAGCGTGGCCCGGATCTTACGCTTGTCCTGCTGCATTTTGTGCTGTTCTGTGTGCATTGATGCACTGGGGCAATTCCCCCTTTGCATTTGGCTTACGTACTTGCAAGGTGCAGCACCCCCAGATGTAGCTGTGCCCTGTGTGTGGGTGTAGCGCCCCTCGATTCATTGCAGCACCTCGTCTCCTTTCCTTTCTTGCTGAGTTGCATGGTCGGGGGGGGGGCATTGATACTTCAGACTAGGTGGGGGGTAGGTATGCAAAATCCAGTTGTGGTGGTCTAGTGCAGCCCTCCTCTTCCCCCCTTCCTGCCCACCAGATTATTGCTTATGTTTAAAGGGAATCTCTCCTATGGGGGGGCAGTTCATGGTGCTTTTAACATGGGTGGGGGTGATAGCAGGTCTGTCCCCAACTGCGTGAATTCCTCACGCTTTTATTGCTTAGTGCATATGTATAATTCCATCCCATTTCCCCCTCTAGACTTTCACCTTGGCACCCTATGCATGGAGGCCTGTGGTGCTAAGCATAGCAGCAACAGACAAAGGTTGGGGGTTGCTTTGTTATCGCTGAGATGGGCTGGGACCTGTTTTCAACTCAAGAAATTAGAGCGGGGCGGGGGAGTATCAGACATGATGGATGGGGCAGCTGGCCTGCACTGGGCCTTGGGAGCTGTCTGCCTGGAGAAGCTTGTCTGGCATCGGGAAGTGATCTGGAGCTCTGGTCTGTCGGGTGTGTTCTGCTATAGTGGGCCAGCATGGATTGAGGAAACTGCCAACTGAAACTAGGAAGGGATGACTTGTAATTAAACCTGCTTCATGGCTTCCTCCAAGGACTTGCTGTGGATCTGCATTGACTGTTAACGAACCGGTGATTAAAACCTTCGCCTGGAACGGGATGTCAAGGAATTCCAGTCTTGGAACTGGCTGGCTGCTGGGGTTCTGCGTTCTTAGCATGGCACTGGCATAAACTGTGTTAATGCTAGGTTTCAGAGTAGCAGCCATGTTAGTCTGTATTTGCAAAAAGAAAAGGAGTACTAGTGGCACCTTAGAGACTAACAAATCTGTTTGAGCATAAGCTTTCGTGAGCTACAGCTCACTTCATTGGATCAATTATGCATTCCAATGAATGCATCCGATGAAGTGAGCTGTAGCTCACGAAAGCTCATGCTCAAATAAATTGGTTCGTCTCTAAGGTGCCACAAGTACTCCTTTTCTTTTTGTATTAAATGCTGGAGACTTGAGGTGCTGGGAGCAGGGTGAGAGTTAGTGTCTCCTTCTGCGGAAGGTGCTTTCAAGGCCAGGAAGGGGGCACAAATTTGGAAGTGATCTTTAAAAAAATATATGTATCTACCATGCATGAACTGAGGAAGCAGCCTGAGAAGGCCAAAACAGTTACGTTGAGCAAGGTTTGTGCAACTCTGCATCTTTTCCCCCCATCGCTTCTAATGCCCTAATCTTGCACCATCTCCCTTTGGTTGGAAGGATCGTTAACCGTTCTACAGACTTGGGGGATGGTGGGGGAATGAATCGGTATTTTTCCTCATTTGTTGGCTTGGTGGCTCATGCGATGGGCAAGAGGCCTGCCTGCTAAGCCGGTTTGTAAATCACTACTCAGGAGCCTGCTTTCCAGGGACTCGACATGATGGGAGTGAAACAGGCTGCTTCTCTGTAATCCCCGCACAGGGGCCTGGGGTTTGTGTTTTGTTGCTGAACTGGGGTTAGAATTCCTGAAGCATTATGGCCGCAGGGATCAAACCCACTCTCCTGGGGTGGGGAGAGGAGCCCAGTTGACTAGTGTGACTGGCCAGCGTGGGACAGGAATGAACAGATGGCTGCTGTACAAGGGCGTCTGGTAGCTGGGGAGGCAGAGCGCAGAGACTGTTGCTGGCTTTTGGAACACCGCTTCTAACGCAGCTGATGGCTGTACGTGCAGCGTCTTACAGAACAGCCCGGGAAGGCGGCTGCGCTCACAGCCGGAGGGAATGCTCTTCTGTCTGGCTGAGGCCGGCGCGGCTGAGTCACTCCTGCAAGGTGCGTGCCTCCAGGGGAAGCAAGCGTGCACCTGTCTTAAGAGGTGAATGTCAAGGAACCTGTAATGTGGTGGGAACATGAAGGCACGTCTTTGGTGCTGCCTTTAAAGATGCTCCTGACCCACCTCCGTTAACATCCCATATGAGGCAGGCATGTCCCAGCCAGACCTGCAGAGTGGCTCTGTCCTCCCCAGGGGCTGAGGAAGCTGTGAAGGGCTAGTGGGGGCGCATGGAGAGCCAAGACTGAACCCCAAAGCCTCAGGCAGTTATGTCTGCAAAGAAACCAACAGCATGTGATGTCTAAGGGAGCTTGAAGCAGCAGCTGAGGAGTGAGCTGCTCTGTGCATTTCACCTGGTGCTGACTCAAAGGGCCGTGGATGCTTAAAAATGGATGCCTGTAAGGAAGGGGGCAGAAGTCTAATTGTGAAGATTTCCACCAGCCCTTTGGGGCAGGGAGCGTGCAGCTATAAACCAAGGTTCATTGAACTCTCTGGGGAGGCTGCCCAAGGGGGAATATATATCTAAATATATATAGATGCAGTAAATGCAGATCCACAGTAAGCGGTTGGCTTCCTTTCCCTGAGGAGCTGCTTGGTGAGGGTCAGGAGTTCTGAGCCGTGGGATAAAGCTGTCTGTGGACAGCAGGGGGATCTGATCCTGGTGTCTTCGAGCTGACTCACCGTGAGTGTTCTAGAGCCAGTGACTGAAGGGAGTTGGGCTGTGACCCCTTCTGACCTTTCATTTTCAAACCTGAATTGGAGAAGGATGTTACTCAGCCGGGGCTGGGGGTCAGCTGGGGCGTTGGCATGTGTCACCGGTCCTGGCATCTAGGAAATGCGGCAAATGCCATAGATGCGCTGACTCTATGGGACTAATTAAGCCTATTCCAGAGCTTAATTATCCTTAGAGTTGAAGAGTCTTTCCTAATATCTAACCTACGTCTCCTTTGCTGCAGATGAAGCTCATTACTTCCCATCCTACCTTCAGTGGACGTGGCGCACAGTTGATCACCATCTTCTTTATAACAGCCCGTAGCTGTCTCCAGATATGTTATCAGGTCCCCCTTTGTCTGCGGGGCAGCCTACTGGGACCTAGTCTCCCCACCATGCTGCTCTGGGGGCCCTGGTCACCCTGCATCTGACCCACATCTCAGAACTGTCCAAATTGCCATGGGATCTTCCCCTGCTGGTGTCCTGTCCCCTACCCGAGTGGGAGCAACAGGGTTCAAAAAAGAGCGAGATAAATGCATGGCGGATCAGTCCATCAATGGCTGTTAGCCAAGCTTGGCAGGGATGGTGTCCCTAGCCTCTGTTGGCCAGAAACTGGGAGTGGGTGACTGGATGGATCACTTGATTCCCTGTTCTGTTCATTCCCTCTGGGACATCTGGCATTGGCCACTATCGGAAGACAGGCTACTGGGCTAGATGGACCTTTGGTCTGACCTAGTATGGTCGTAGTCATGTAATGGCAGATTCTCTCCCCCACCCCCTTATGGCAGCCAGACCTGTCCTCACTCAGCAGTCATCCCAGTGGGTTCTGTTCCCACACTGGAGGGGTGGGGGGGACTCTGCTTAGAGCAGGAGTCTGGGAGTTCGGACCCCTGGGCTGTATTGCTGGCTTTGCCAGGAACTGACCTTCACATCCCAAGTGCATGTCACTGGACATCCATGCCTCAGTTTCCCTTCAGTGTAATAGGGTTGATGATTTCACAGGAGACTATTTACAAGCCCCGAGACTCAGTTCCATGAACAAAAGTATCAGGGACGGGGTTGGGGGCAGACTCCGGATCTCTTCTCTGTTGCAAGCACGCTGATACCACACCTAGCTAGCATAGTGTACTGTGCTGGTGGTCCAGCTGTCCCTCTTTTGGCCTGGCGCGCAGTCACCCAGCAGCTCTAATGCAAATGTAGGGGAAGCCTCTTAAGTTACTTAAAAGCCTGGGTGACACTATTAGCACTGGCTCTGTTCTTATCTGGCTTGCTGTGGATGTTGCTTTCCGTTTTCCAGGCCCCATGATGAGCTCAGCCTCCGGCTGACACACTGCCCTGTCATGCAGGCCTCTCTCCTGACACCAAACAGGAAGCGAGCCACAAAGGGATTGTAGTCAAGTGTTGTGTACAGCCGAGGTGGCGATAAGTTCCTGCCCCGTTGGGCTGTTGCTACAGTCTGTCAGGGGGGTTTCCTAGCATGTTGGCTGAGTTCACATAGCAGCGAAACACTCTCCCCATTGCGGTGTGAGTTTTGGGCCGGATGCTGCCCCAGCAAGTTCTCCGCTTGGAATGGGTGGCCGAGGAGGCAGAATGCAATGCAGCTGGGTCATCCCCGGCTTGCGCAGGTCTCTGCAGCGTAGGCTCTCATTGAGAAAGGCAGGGCCGTCCTAGTATTGTGCCCCCAAGAGGCCTCTTCAGTCACAGGTGCTGAATGAGGCAGCCTGGCTCTGCTGCCTTGTGCAGGAGATCAGAGCAGTTCCAGTAAGTCTCCGTGCAGTAAGGAGCTGGGGAGAAGATGGGCAGGTCGGATGGGTTGGTAAATGCTGAGCTGCAGAACAGCACAGAGCCCAGCTGTGTGGCGCCTGGCTTCCAGACTCTGCTTGAAGGAGGTGTGGGAGCCAGTTGCAGAGTGACCCTGCTTTGCAGCAGGATGTGACTTGAATTCGTTGCAAGAGACCCGTGTTAACCCAGTCAGTGTATGTGAGCAGGGACTAGTCAGCGACTCCAAATGCAGGTGAAGTGACAGCCATCGTCACTGAGCTTTACTTAGCCACAGCTGGTGCCGTGCCAGCTTCCCTAAACTGCCCTGCCAGCACACTGTAGCCCTGCTTGGCAAGGGGGGCTCCTGTTTGCTGGCAGAGACCAAGGGCTGAACAGGCCAAGGGTGCTGTGATGTGAACAGCTGTCCCTGGGGAGCTTGCCTGTGAGCAACTGAACTCCCATGGGGGCCACCAAACAGCGTCTGGTAATGACTGAGCTGCTACTCATCTGGGCCAGGGTTTGAACCCGTGACCCCCAGGAAGGAGACTGAGGGACTGTCACTCTGGAAGAAGGCCGCGAAACTGACTCCTAGCCTGGAACGCAGCTGGAGCTGGTTGGTCGGGCTGCATGGCATCTGGGCCGCCCTTGTTGCTCATGTCTCTAGATCTGGGTTGTGAGGAAGAGTCGGTCTGGGAATCTCACTGGGGCAGCTGCAGGTCAGGGGGCAAGAGGGGCCCTGGGCTGGACTAGAGGGGCGGTCCGTGCAGACATGGAAAAGGCTGTGTCTTGCGCCAGCCAGCCCGGTAGTCTTGTGGCGGTGGGAGGGAAGGTAGAAGTACCTTTGCTCACTACCTCTTTTCTGCCAGACAGGTTCTGCAGAGAGGCTGGAGGCAAAAGCTCCCGCAGGCACAGGCCGTGCAGCTGCCTTGTGGACTGGGACTGCAGCAGTCTGGGGGGCCATGTGTGATTGGGCAATTCCTCCTCTGTCAGCTGCAGCACGGCAGCGTCCGACTCCCTCACTTACTGAGGGGAGCGGCTCAGACCCTCACCAGAGCGACTGGACTCCTGTTTGAGGCCTGGGTTCTCAGGACGCTGAGGCAGGGTCGGGGGGCACAGCACTGGCCTGTTGGGTCCAACCTGCCTTAGGCTGAATGTCCCAGGAGTCGGGATCCCGGCTGGAACCTCCGTGTTCCTTGCTGCTGAGCATCGACACAGCCCCGTTACACCAGGACAGCCTTAGTAGCTGTTGCTCCAAAGGCCAGGCTTGCTGGGTTGCCCGTTGCTGGACACAAGTCCCTTCTCTCTCTGGCAAGGGTTCAGGGCAGCACTTGACTCGACGCTCCCTCGATTGGCACGGGGGGGCTCCTGCTACCTTTGCGCTGCACTGACCTTTCCCTCGTGAGGCTGGGAGTGGCTCTCACTAGCCCGGCCCCTGTGGATATCTGCTGGCACTTTGCCCTTTCACTAGCCAAGTGGCAGAGGGAAATGGCCTGTTGTTGCCAGAGCCGGAAGCCTATTCCTCCCCCATGGCTGTTCGTAGGCCCCCAGACTTGTCTGTCCCAGGACACACCCTGCCAGGCAAGAGGGAGGATGAGGAACCTGAGGGGCTTCCAGCAATGGGGGCCAGTGGCAGCAGCTTGTGCCCTGGGCTGGGGCAGCTGTGCGGAGCTGTCAGGGTGCCCGGATCATGCTGCATTTTATTGAAGGAACTCTCTTGTCTCCTAAAAGCTGCTCATGTTTATAGGCGACGCCTGCAGGGCTGGACACTAGCCAGACGAGTTGTGGGCCCTGCCTGGGAGCGCTTATGCTTGCCTGTGGGATTGAGGACGGGGGGCGGGGGGAGGTCAGCACAAGCCTTTAGTGCCACTCACTCTGATCAGCCCTTGAGAGCAGGCCTAGCACAGGGGCTGCGGCTTCTAGTCACTTTATCTCTCCCTCCCGCTCTTGCAGAAGTGACGGCAAGTGCATCGTATTGCACAGCGTGTGTCTGCATAACCCCTTCCCCTCCCCGCATGGCGGTGGGGAGGGCTCTGTGTGCACGGCAGGGTTGTTCTATTGCGTGTGCTGTAACCTGGCCATCCGCTCTGTCCCCGAGCCGGGAGTAGCACCTGCCTTGGCTGCGAGCGGCTCGGCTCGTGTGACCCTGAGGGCTTACAGTGCAGGGTCACATGCTCTTCCCTTCGGTCCATTTTGTGTATTCCCTGTAACTTGCCATGAGGGGCCAGCGACCCCTGGGCAGAGCTCCCATCCCTGCTCCTTGGGCTGCTAGCTGAGTAGGGCACCATTCCCCCGGCGTGGGGCACGAAGGTCCCTGTAAGGCGGCAGGATTCTCTCCGGATGGGGCTGGGTGCGGCATGCCCTTTTGGCGGAGGCTGTCGCAGGGGCCTGCGGCTGCTTTTCAGCCCTTTCTGCCTGATCCGGATTGTTCCGCAAGACAGTGCTATGTCAGGGATTAAAGACCCTGGCAGGGGGGCTTGGTTCCCCCGACTTACCTGGCTGGTAACTGATCCTCCCCCCACATGCAAGAGGAGAGCAAGAGCAGACCCACTGCTAGGTGGCTCCCTGCTGACCCATTCCCCCCTCAGCATATTCCTCATCTGGGGCAGTTCTGCTGGTCCTGGTTTCCCTTCCGTGGCTTGTCCTGGCCTTGCAGCTGCCTGGGCAAAGGGGGCCCTATAGGGGCCTGCTCCGGGTGCTGGGAAAGCTCTTCCTTAAATGGCTCAGTAGGAGATGGCTGGGGGCTGACCCGTTTGATAGCCCAGGATGTCCCGTAGGTCCTGCCTTCTCCCCAGGACTCGCTGCCCGTGCTGCTGGAGAGGAATCTGCCCTGCCAGCTAGGCATGTCCTCTCCCTGTCCCCTGTAGCCAAGTTCGCGCAGGGTCCCCAGTGCTTGCATTCCCCAGGGGTGAAGCCCTCGGAGCAGACCGATTGCTCACCCTGTGCCAAGGCAGCTGGCCTCGTTCCACGGGTGGGCAGGGAGGCAGAAGCCACTGCGGGTGAAGTTGTTTGCCCAGCGGGGCTAGTGTCACAGCCAAGATCAGCCCCTGGGAATCCCAGCGGTGGCTGGTCTCCGTGAGCCTTGTGCCTCTCCTGGCAGCGTTGGGGTGGGGTGGGCTCTGCACCCCTTTGAGAACTGTGGGTGCTGATTGTTTTTTCTCCCCCCAGGGATCCGCTGCTGGGACATCGACCTCGCCTCCTGCAACCTGGACGAGCAGCTGAAGCTGTTTGTGTCCCGGCACTCGGCCACTTTCTCCAGCATCGTGAAAGGTAAGGGCGATTTGCCAGGCCTCTCCTGTCTCCACCTTCCCAGCTGTGCAGACCCCGAGGCGGCTGTGAGGGGCCCAGCCCTCTGCCGGGAACAGCAGCCCAGCTGTAGTGGGCTTGGCACCTTGCTGGAGATGGCCCCCTGTCTGCACGTTGCTGCTTTCAGATGGGTACTCCGCAGTGTGAATTTCCAGGGACTGTCCTGTCCCTGCACCCTGCGAATTCACTCATCCCTGGAGTATTTAAAGGAGCTCTCCAGGCTGCTTGGCCCAGAACTCGCCCTGCTCTGGTGTCGGGGGGAATCTCTTGCAAACCCAACTGACTGTCTGAACGTTGCTGGAGTGAGGCAGCAGCTCTGCTCCGAGCGGGCCCTGCCGTGAGCTGGGGGTGGGTTTCACAAACACCCACCCTGCTGTGGAAGCAGCACTGGAAATAACCTGTCTGGGGTACTCCAGTGCCCCCCAGTATCTGAGCATCTCAACTCCTGACTGCTCCCTGTGAGGCAGGGGGTGCATAGGGCTGGTCCCCTTTGCTCCAGTTTCTGGGGGGCTGCGGTGGGAGGGCAGGGTTGTATGACACTTGGATCCATGCTGGCTATGCCCACCAGGAGCAGATGGCAACGTGTGCCCGGACACATCCAGCAGCAGACGCAGCGTCTGGGAGCTCGTGTTCTGCTCGGCATCAGCAGAAACCTCACGTGACCCATTCCACGCATGCCCGGCCTGGATCTGGGTGTTTAATTCGTGTTGCAATCTGTATCTCAGGCCAGGCTGCCCAGGGAGTTGCAAATAGACATGGAGGCAGTGCAGTCCTTCCTGCTGTGTGGGGAGGGGTCGCTCCGGGAGTTGCCTGTCGGCTGCAGACCCGGACCTTGCCCTCTCCTGATGGTGTTTTGCTGGGTTGGGCAAACATTTAGCCAGGGCTACAAAGCTGCTTCTGTGCAGAGTTGCTTGCGTGTGCTCTCCCTCAGCTGATGCCTCTGTCCTGGCCCCTCCAAGCAGACAAACGCGCTCATTCTTCCTGGGGAGCGGCTCGCAGAGGGGTTCCCGGGCTGGGAGGATGGGCCGGCGGCCCTCTCCACGCACCTTCCAGTGAGGCCTTGTCACACCCAGGCTGGCTTCTGGCTACGCTGCCCCACCGCCTTCAGCTGCAGTGCCTAGACTTGGGCCGGCCCTCCCCGATCGAGGGACAGGCTTGTTCCGTCTACCTCGCTCGCAGTGGGACGTCTTGACTCCAAGTCAAAACCATGCTGTAGCAAGATACTCCCCTGCTCATCTTGTAGGGGGGAACCGCTGGTTCACCACATCTGTGCCTAGACACAAGTGTTGGGGGGATCCCTGCTGCTCCACTGTGGGGTTAACCCACTTTGGTACTGCTTCCCCTATGCCCTTCTCTAAGGCATCCACGGAAGGGAGCTTCTTGCATGAGGGTCTGAGCTCCCTGTTGCTTGTCAGGCGTAGCTGGGTCCTGCGGACTATCCCCTTTCCAGGGGGGCTGAAGAGCTCGAGGACCCCAATGGGTGGAGCAGGACGTTGGCCTGGCTGTGCTTTCCTAGCATAACCCCTGCAGGCTGGCTGAGGTGAAGCCAGACCTTGTGCTCCGGAGTGGGGAGCAGCGTGGCTGTTGCCGGGGGTGCTAGGCGCTGTACAGACGGAACAGCGCCCCTTCCCCAAGGAGATTAAAGAGCCTCCCGTGCTGGTAGCATCCCTCTCCTGTGGCACAGGGAGAGCAGAGGCACCGGTTGGGCTGGGTTCAAACAATGTGGGCACCAGCTAGTGCTGCTGCTATGGGTAAAACCCTCCCCCAGCCTCGGCTACCAATGGGGCGCCAGAGAGAGAGAGACCAGCACGTACACTGCCGTGTTCCACGCGTCCAGCCTGGGGAGAGCCTAGGGTCGCTCCATCAGCACTATTGTCCCCACCGCCCCGGGCTGCTGCTGGGGCTGGACGCGTGTCTGATCCCTGGTCCTGTCAATTCCCGCGCCGGGGAGCAGGCCGGCTCTGTGCAGCAAGTTGCTGAGCTGCAGCCTCCGGCCTGGCGTCGGGGCTCATCTGTTGCCTTGTGATCTACTTGGGCTGCGGCACGTGCTCCGGTTGGGAGGTGGGGTGAGCTGAGACCCGTGCAGCCGCTGGCTGGGAGGGGAAAGGGGCTGGGGCAGCTGCCAGGAGATCCCTGGCTCTGCTCCCTGCTGGTGTGGCTGTCTCGTGACCGCGGGGCCGGGAGAGGTGGCTCGTGGGCTAGCGCTGTGTGGCATCGTTCCCTCGCTGTCGGTCTTGGAAGAGCCGCTGATCCTGTCCGAGGGGCTGGGCCGTGCACAGGGGTCCCGACAGCCTGCAGCCCAGCACAGGGTCTCCTTGCCGGAACGAGTGTGCTGAGGGTTTTACGGGCCTCTCTGCAGAAGTGACTGGCCATGGGAGAGTAGAAATGCCTTCGTTCCTGACCAGCTCAGGCTGCCGTGCATGTAACGGAGCTGGGCTGCGAATGCGGGCGCCTGCACGGAGCCCTTCCTCGGGCCCGTCTCTGGCAGCGGCTGGCCCTGGATGCGTTTGAGGAAGGTGGAAGAAATACCCTTGTGGGCTGGTGTCCCACATCCGCCTGTGTCTGGCTTGCTCAAGATCTAAGGGGCTGGCTTACACCCCAAAGCCGTGAGGTTAAAATCCCTTCTGGGTGCCCCGGCCGTGAAATGGGCTCCCTGCAGCCAGCGCTGTGCTCGCCTTGCTCTCCCTCCTGCCCAGGTGTCTCCGGCTGGCTCCTCCAGTCCGGCCAGACCAGCCTCCCCGGGTACTTCCTTTAGGGTTCGTTTGTTTGCTCTTCCAAACGAGCTCTCTGGAAACTAGGGCGGCTGCACTCAGAGGCCCCTTCTGTGCACGGGGCTGGGTGGCTCGGGGGCTTGGTAACCAGATAGGGAGCCGCTGACCCCCCAGGCTGCTGATTCAGAGGCAGCACTGACCGGCAGTAACGGAATCGCTGCTTGCCAGCAGCTGCTCGGTGGCCCTGTGACATGGGCGTGGCAAGGGGTGTCCCGTTTCCAGTCCAGGTGCTCGATCAGCCTTTGCTCTGTGGGAGGCCAAGGGTGGAAGGGACTATGGACCGCTCTGGGGAGGCTGCAGCTTCCAGCCCAGCTCAGGTGCTCAGGCCTGGACTGAACCGTTTTTGTTCTGATTTAACTGTGGGTTGGGTTGGGACGGGACATCTCTAAATGGACAGTGGCCCCTGTTACAACGGGATGGTGCTATAAAGGTGCCACGTGCCAGGAAGGTTTAAGACCATTCCTGTGTGGGAGTAGCTAGCAGGGTGTGAAATGCCTTCACTCTGATACAGCTGCGTCGGCACTGGGAGGTTGGTCTGCTCTAATGATACTGGGCTGGCTTAAATGGGTCCAGCTTTCTCGTGTCTGAGCCCCTCAGCCCATCCCCCACCCTTGTGAGGCAGGGAAATCCTCACTCCCCCCCCCCCGGTTGTACAGATGGGGAAACTGAGTCAGTGACTTGCCCAGGGTCAGTTTCTGGCAGTGCAGGGAATTGAACGTGGGTTTGAGTCCCAGGCCAGCCCTTAGCGACTCAGCTCCCCCGTGCTGTGGAGTACAGGCCTCCAGACCCCAAGGCACTCAGCCCAGCAGCCAGCTGGCTCAGGGAGGCAGAATTTAACCCCCGACAGGCCTGTGCTTGGCAGGCTTGTGAATTCTCTTCGTTCCTGGGACTGAGCTGTAGTAAACCACTCAGCTCGCTGGCACCAACACCCTGAGGTGCCCTGTGGCCTAATTGTGCCTCGGATCTTCCTGCCCCCCAGACCATAAATTGGCCTTCGTGGGCCTGGGGCCCCATGAGTTGGGGCATGCAGAGCAGATTGTTAGCAGCCCAATGGAACCACTTCCTTCCATGCTCTGGGATTACGCTGAACACGTGGAGTTAAAGCCAATTCGGTTCCCTTCCTGGGGCACTAAACGTCAGGAGCAGGAGCCGTGCCTGTGGCTACCCGTTGAGCCTCCAGCCCAGTTCGCTAGGGGGCTGGGCTTCCAGGTTGTTTTCCTTTCCTGCACACTGAGCCATTTCTCTGCCCCATTGCTGCCCTCTAGTGAAGGGCAGTGCAGCTGTCTGCATTAGATGCCATTTGCATGGTGCCCAACTGCATGCCCGGGGGCACAGAGCTTGGGTCTCTGGCTTATTGGGAGTCTCTGCTCCGGTTGGGAGGTCAGGTGAGCTGAGACCCATGCAACTGCTGGCTGGGAGGGGCTTAGAAGCGGTACTCGGTGGTCCCTGGACACGCATTGCTCCATGCCCCAGCTCTACCCTTGGGAAGGAAAATGGGGCTGGGGGAGCAGTTTGTGCTGCCTTGGACCACCCCCGACAACCCCAGAAAATAAAGGTGGAGTCTGCCCCCCCAATGCCTGCAGGGAGGAGGAGGTGGTGCGCTGATGGCCTCCGGAAGGCAGCTTCTGTCCGCTTTGCCTTCCTGAGCTGGGGCCGCATCGTCCGGGCACAGAGCAGGAAATGCCAGTGGTCATAACGCTGCCCTCCAGCTGGGGCTGCAAAGGGCCAGCCCCGTGTGGGCCTGGGTCTCTGCTGGCCCATGACCTTCCTCGTGGAGGGGAGAATCACTCAGGTGTGCCTAGGGAGAGGGCTCCCAGGGTGTTTTCCCAACCCTGCAGTGGACTGGCAGGGCCAAGTCATCTAGCTGCTCTGGGCCTGGCCTATCTTCTGGTGGGGGGGCCAGTGGGGGAAGGGAGGCTGAAGTGGCCGCTATGGTCAATCATGCAGGGGGTCTGTGTGGTTCCCAGCTCTCCTGCTGATGCCTGGGTGACCTGGCCAGTCACTTCCCCTCCACGGGCCCTGCTCAATCAGTAAGATATGGGTTCTTTCTGCTTTCCATTTAAGCTCTTCAGGCCAGGGCCTCCCTCTCCCCATCTGTGGACCCCCAGGGCCTTGAGAGTAATGGGGGCAAGGGGCCGAGGTACCCATGGGGCCTTGGCAGAGCCGGCCACTTAGCAAGGCTGCTACGTTTCCCGTTCCAGCCAGAGTGGTAGGGGAGCCCAGAGGGTTGTGTTCGTAGCTTAAAAACAATCCCTGTCCGGCTCCTGTGCTGTTGCCATATCGGGAGCAGAGCACAGGGGTGGGGGGTCCCTCGTGGGTTGAGTCAGCCCCTCCGCTTCCTTCCTTCCCCCCCCGCAGTGGGAAGGAAGTGTGTGTGTGTGGGGGGGAGGGGAGTCTCATCCTTCGACTCAGCAGATCTGCTGGCCTCTTGTGGCATCCGGGCTCACAGCTCTGCTTTCCGGCCAGTGGGGTCCTGCAGCGGCCGTGCCTCCAGCCTTGAACTTCAGCCGGGCTGAAAGGGGTGGGGGAGGCTGGGAAGGGGGCATGCAGCAGCGGGGTCTGTGTGTGGGCCTGTGTCCCTGCCTGGGCAGGCTGCCTGCTGCCAGAATGACTGGTCTTGCCTGGGGATGGCCAGAGCTTGTGCTGGGCAAACTCCCTGTCGCAGCTGGGTTCTGCAGTAGCTGCCGGCGCGCCGATCCCGTCCGGCACCTCTAGCTTTAGCTGGGATTGTGGTGTGTGCCGTCAGGAACTACGGGTTCCCCTCTCTCTCGCACTCGCCCACCGCCCTTCCAGGGGCTGCCTTGGATCGCCCTGCTTCCTGGGTGGAGAAACTGTGGCACAGACTTGGCACCTTGCTTCAGGCTACTCAGAGCCTGTGGCAGAGCCAGGGACCCAGATCTCTTGGCTCCAGGGCCTTAGCCCCAAGACCGGCCTTCCTCTGCCCCTCCCTGCGCCCTGCCTGACAGCTGTCTCTGCACTGCACTGCCTGACAGCTGTCTCCTTAGCCAGCCTTGTCTAAGTCCGGCACAGACATCTCCCTGAAACGCCACCCGGATGTGCTCTCCATGTCCAGGGTCCCAGAGGTGCTGGGGGGCAGTGCTGCGGCATTGCAGAGGGGAGCGGTGGTCCAGAAGGCAGGTGAACTGTGCACGCTCTGAACAGCCTCCTGGGTCAGCCAAGAGCTGCCTGGGGTTCCCTGCTCTGGGACGGGTTGCATATGTTGGGGCAGACCATGCCAGCTGAGTGCTGCATGGTATGCTGCCAGGCTCCTGTCTGGAGGCTCCTTGCTGCCCGGCCTCTCGCCATTCCATGAGTTCGTTGTGCCCTGGGCAGCCACCCTCTGTGCAGCTCTCGGGCCAGCCTGGCCCTTCCCTGAAGGGAGTGGGGGCCAAAACCTGGAGGGGAGCTGGTCTCAACGCCGAGGCCTCTTGTTCCTGGGCAGGTCAGCGGACCCTCCACCACCGGGGAGATGTCCTGGAGACACTGGTGCTGCTCAACCCTTCGGATAAGTCCCTGTGCGATGAGGTGAGCAGGTGGGCAGGGAACTGGGTTCCAATGGGGCCCTTACCATCTCGGGGAGGGGGGTGCTGGGGGGGGCAAGGAGGTGCCGGGCCACTGGCCACGAGCACCCTGCAGGAGTGTAGGGGTTGCATTCCCCTCCATGATCTTCTCACATCCTGTCCTCCTTCCCACTCCATCAGGCCAGGCGCCTGCTGCCTCCCCAGCCCAAACACCTCCCCCGCAGATACCTCCTCCCCCACCCCCCCCCGGGGCTTGGTCTCTGCTCCATTGTGTGGCAGCAAAGATCCCCTAGAGCTGGTGTAGGCCGGTGGGCCTGGGTGGCGGGCCCGAGCACGGGTGGGGTGGGTGGGGACAGCTGAACTCAACCGCCCTCGGTCCCCAGCTGCGGAACCTGATCACGGACGTGTCCCAGCACAAGCTGCTGGTGTTCGCCGGGCCCTGTGTGGAGCAGACCGGGGAGCTGATGCTGCAGACAGGCTGCTTCTCTCTGCGGGACTTCCTCCAGATCTTCACGGACAAAGAGGTGTGTCCTGGCACCGTGCCCGCGATCCGTCCCTTGGCGGCTAACCCTTGTGGCCGTGAGCTCTGGGCCAGGAAACGCCTTCCTTCAGGCAGCTCTGATTCCTAATGGGGCTGGGGGAGAGGCCTGGGTAATCCCATTACTGTCTGATGCGGAGACATGTCTCTCTCTCCTGGCTCAGGGCTCGTGTGCCTTTCCACCTCTGGCTGCAGGAGGAAACATTGCAGAACCTTGACATGGCTGCTGGCAGTGAAGGTGACTCCAGTGTGGGCCCCTCTGGACCCTAGTCACTTTTTTCTCACTAGCCCCATGGATCCTGAGCCCCAGCTGGAGTGGCTGTAAACTGGCTGAATGTGCAGCTCTAGGCACCAGCAGCGAAGCCCTGTGGGAAGGGCGTGGGGCTGGTGGAGTCCCACTCTCTAGTGGTGCTGATGGAGCTGGGCTGTTGCTCAGTGCTGCATCCAGAACTGTCCATATGAGGCCTCTTCATCCCCACCACCTAGCAGGCGTAGCAGCAGGTTCAGTCTTGCTGGAAGTCTGGCAGCCTCAGGTCCCCTTGCTGTGTGTGGCCAAGGCTTTGCTTCTCCAGCAGCCCTGGAACTGCTCCCCATGCCAGGCCCACGCTTCTGTGCAAACGTGGCCTTGCTCGGCAGTAGCATCTCTCCTTCCCCAGCAGGGAGCGCGCTCTGAATCACACCAGCAGCCAGGGCTGCTCAATTAGGAAGTGCAGGGGTGGGAATTGGAGGATCGGGTGCAGAGTAGGTGGGCTGCTGCCCTCGGCGCTCGTGGGGCATGTTCCCATGATGCAAAGGGAAGAGTCTGGGCTCGCAGTGATGATCGCCCCCATGCACAATCATCTGATAGCACAGACCACAGGGGAAATGATGCTGAGCTGAGTGACACTGCAGTGTCACGGCCAAACCTGCTATGGGATGGCCTTCCCCATATTGGTGAAGGAGGGCAGGGTGGGGCTGTCTAGTGGCTGCCGACTGGCCTCACCCCTCTGGGAACTCGTGTCTCAGTCCGGGTTGGAGGTGGCGTGTCTGTCTAACCCCTGGGATGGCCGGGCTGGAGCTCTGGATCGGCTGACAAGGGATGACTCAGCAGCCTGTCGCTTTACACTGAACTCAGCCAGGTGCTGGCATTGACCATGGGTTCTCTCTCTCTAGGTTGGGGAGATACTGAGCTCTGCAGATCCTTCGGCCAAGGCCAGCCTGACCGTCAGCTGCCCTGACTTTGGGGAGTGGCAGGACTCCAGCCTGGAGCAGTACAACCTCCAGGACTTCATTGAGCTGCGGATCAACCCAGGCTGCATGCTGCCGGAGATGGAGGGGCTGCAGGAGTTTGTGGAATACCTCTCGGAGTCCCTGGAGCCACAGTCCCCCTTTGACCTGCTGGAGCCCCCGACCATGGTGGGCTTCCTGAAGCTCTCCAAGCCGTGCTGCTACGTCTTCCCCGGCGGGAGGGGGGACACAGCCTTCTTTGCTGTCAACGGGTTCAACGTCCTGGTGAACGGGGGCTCCAACCCCAAATCCTCCTTCTGGAAGCTGGTGCGCCACCTGGACCGGATTGACTCCATCCTGGTGACGCACATCGGCACGGACAGCCTGCCGGGGGTCAACAGCCTGCTGCAGAGGAAGGTCGCTGAGCTAGAGGAGGACCCCTCCTCACAGGGCTCCCAGAGTAACGGGGACTGGGTGAAGAACCTCATCTCCCCCGAGCTGGGCGTCATGTTCCTCAACGCGTCCGAGAAGCTGAAGGGTATTGAGGGAAACTCTAGGGTGCTGAAGAGCTGTGATGAAGCCAGCCTGACTCTACGCTACCTGGAGAAGCTGGGGATCAGGCCCAACCCACTCTGCAGGGACAGCGGCCCCAAGTTGGGGCCCACGGTGCTGTTCCAAAAGATGGGCGTTGGCAGACTGGACATGTACGTGCTGAACCCGGTGCGGGGCAGCAAGGAGCTGGAGTTCCTGCTGCAGCACTGGTCCGGCAACGGCCACCCCAGTGAGCAGGAGCTGCCCTTGCAGTGCCTGACCTCCATCTGCGCCCTGCTGGTCTGGCATCCCGCCAGCCCTTTGGAGAAGATCATCCGGGTCCTGTTCCCAGGCTGCACCCCGCAGGGCAGGATCCTGGAGGGGCTGGAGAAGGTGAAGCACCTGGCGTTTTTGAAACACCCGGTGGTCACTGAGAAGGACTTGAAGGCGCTGGCTGCTCCCCGTCCCGAGAAGCAGCTCACGCCAAAGAGGGCAGAAAGCAAGGAGAGCCTCAAGTCGGCGTCCAAGGAGAGCCTCCGGTCTGCTTCCAGACTGAGCCTGGTGGAGGCTGGGCCCCCGGCTCTCAAGGAGAAAGCCCTCAAGTCAGAGAAGAGGGAGGTGAAGCCAGCGCCCAAGGAGAAGGCCAGAGGGCCGGGCGAGGTGGCCAAGGCAAGGCCAGAGGAGGAGAGAGCCGAGGAGCCCAGAGCCAAGCTCGACTCTTCAGCTGAGAAGCTCAAGCCGGATGTGAGGCTGAAGCTGAGCAAGGAGAAGGCCCCGCCCAAGAAAGAGTCCCTGCCCGAGGAGGTGAGGAAGGAGGAGAAGAGGCCTCTGAAGAAGGAAGATGGCGCCGAGGGGAAGGCCGTGAAGAGGGAGGGGAAAGCTGAGCTGCTGCGGAAGGATGCCAAGGAGAGCAAGGCTGAGGGGAAGGCCGCAAAGCCGCCTGCCCGCAAGCCGCCTGGGCTGGAGCCCCGCAAGCTGGCCCTCAGGACAGGGAGCCTTAAGAAATCCACTCTCAAGAAGGAGCCGGAGAAGCCCAAGGCCAAAGCGGCCAAGGAGGCAGGTGCAGCTGGCAAGAAGCCCCCTGAGGCTGGTGGGTCGGAAGGCTCCAAGTCACTGTCCCTGGAGGCCCTGACACAGGAGGCGGCATGGGCGGGCACCGAGGCCAGGCAGAAGGAGGAGTCAACAGACAAGGGGATCACCGCAGCGGAGAGTGAGCTGGAGCCGTCCCCGCTGGAGAACGGGGAGGCTGGGCAGTGTGGTGGCACTGAGGGCCCAGCTGGCTGTGCCGGGCTGGGGCCCATGGATTGCCAGGAGAACGGCCTCGACCCAGAAGAGCTGGACAGCCCCCAGGGGTTCCGGTACCTAGAGACTAGCCCGCTCAAGGCCATCTGGCCCCCTTCCCCCCTCGCCAAGACCCCCAAGAGCGACCACAGTGTGGACTTCGACCTAACGCCCACGGGGCTTCTCAACCACTGCCAGGAGGGCGCCGAGGACCCATGCGGCAGCTCCGAGGAGAAGACCCTGGAGATGATGTCCCCCCCCAGCTCGGGGCCGGCCAGTGCCAGGCACACCCCGTTCCACCAGTCCCCGGTGGAGAACGCAGTCATGGTAGAGGAGCTGGCGACGGGCCACAACGACAACAAACAGTTCAACTCCTGTCATTCCTCCCAGGAGAAGCAGGCGGGCTGCCTGTCCCTCAGCCCCTTCAAGGACGAGCTCCCTGACGTCTCGCCCACCATCACCACCCCCTCGCTGCCGGCTGAGGTGGGCTCCCCCCACTCCACCGAGGTGGATGAGTCGCTGTCGGTCTCCTTCGAGCAGGTGCTACCCCCAGTGAGCGAGTCGCCCCAAGAGGAGCTGAACCAGCCGCAGGCGGGCGGGCTGACCCCAGAGCCAGACGCCTCGGTGGGCAAAGGCAGCTTGTCCCTGCCCATCCAGCCCTGCCACCACGCCCAGCTGGGCAGCGACGGGGCGGACGGACTGCGCCGGCATGGGCACCGTTCCGACTCCCCCCACGACGTGGACCTGTGCCTGGTATCGCCCTGCGAGTTTGAGCACCCCAAGTCAGAGCGCCCCCCCTCCCTCAACGTCAGCCCCCGGGACCTGTCCAATGACAGCGACCTCTCCCAGGAGCTGGCCAAGCCCCTGGCCCAGAGGAGAGGCCTGAGGAGCCAGGGCCGCCGGCTGCAGCCGCCGCACGCCGCGGAGACCCCCCCCACCTCTGGGAGCGAGTCCCTCCCCACGCTCTCAGACTCAGACATCCCTCCTGCCACCGACGACTGCCCCTCCATCACGGCCGATGGCGGGCTGGACTCAGATGAAGAGTCGGAGCACCTGGCCAGGGGCCCTGCCCGGGCCAGAGACCCTCCTCCTGGCCCCCTGAAAGACCCCTGCCCCCTTCCTGCCCAACCTGGCATCTGCATGGTGGATCCAGAGGCTGTGCCCTCAGAGCAGGCCTGCACGGGGAAGAAGGAGCCCGCTGGCAAGGTGAAGAGGACTCCCTCCCGCCTGGGCTCGGCCCCCATGTCCCAGAAAGCCGAAAACCCCAAACACTCGACCCTGGGCAGCAAGGCCAGAGGCCCCATGGGCTCAGCAGACAAGGTCAGGACGCTTCCCCCAGCCAAGGGCACCCCCATGGAGAAGGGCCCACGCCTCGGGGCCGGCGGGGACACCAGAGCATCGCTCAAGAGCCGCAGCGCTGGGGCCAGGCCGCTCTCGGGAGCCGGCAGATCATCTCCCGCAGGTAACTGCTGCGGTCACGCTGAATGGGGATGGGGCGTAGAGTCCAGCTGATCCCAGGCCAGGAGCAGAGCCTGTCACTCCCATGCTAACCCAGCCCCAGGCCGAGGGGACTGGCTGGCTCGGGGGGTGGAGGATATATGGGGCCTTGCAGCCCACGGCAGTCACTGCAGGTGTGTGTTGGCCTGTGGGATGAGCTGCGTTGCTGTCGGTGCCCATGGCACCACCAGAGTTTGCATGTGCCAGGTGGGAGTTGCTCTGGCTCTGGGGGAGTGTGCCACAGACTGGGTGGCCATGCCCCAGATGTTGGCTCCTTCGGGGCTGAGTTGAGGCATGTGAGCACGGTAGTTGGGGGGGGGGGGGGCTTGGCCTGGGCTGTCTGGATCCTGGGGAATCCTGCAGCGCGTAGGAACTAAAAGGCTGGTGTTCCTGCGTGCTGGTGAGCCCGAGTCCCACGTAACTCAGGGCCCAGATGTGTGGATTCCAGAAGAGCCTCTTGCAAAGCTTCTGGAGCCCCCCTGCTGCATTGCAGACCCAGGGAGCTAGTGACCCATTCCCTGCACAGCCAGGCTCAGCCAGATGCAGAGAGTGACCATCCCTAATAGCAAAGGGAGCGAGATGCTGGATTTAAAATCTAGTTAAAACTCCAGTAAAGAGACAGTGCTGGAAGTGCCCTAGCAGGTGTGGGTGTGCAAGAGCGAGCCTGGGATCCTGGATCGAATGTGTCAAGTGACTGGACATTGTTGGGTGTCCCAATGGGAGATGCCTGGAAGGGCCAGACTGTGGGCTGGCATTCAGCACTGGGCACAAATTGAGCCCTTCTGCAATGCCCGAAATCAAGGTTCCCAAAATCTCTGATCATGTTTCAATAGTGTGGCCCTTGTGCACCGGGCCGCCTGGCATTCCCTGCTGGAGCCCTGGCCCTGCCCCCTGTGTCTAAAAGCTCCCCCGTCTTGCAATTTCAGGCTCCAAGGCCCTTTCTCCCCCTGAGCCGCCAATCTACTTGGACTTGGCCTACATCCCTGGCTCCTGGAGCGCCAGGACGGTGGACGAGGAGTTCTTCCGGCGGATCCGCTCCCTCTGCTACGTCATCAGCGGAGACGACCATGTCAAAGAGGGCGTCATGCGACCCATCCTGGATGCGCTGCTGGCGGGCAAACATCACTGGGGGAGTGATGTCCAGGTGGGGCTTGGCAGGACGGCAGCAGGGGGCAGCGCTGAGCATGGCCAGGCAGGCTTGCGGGGGGGCCTGGTTGGGGTCTCGGGTAACCATATCCCTGCCCCATGCTCCAACCCCGAGCCCTCTGCTTGGGGGGAGTGTTTCTGCCTTGAGCGGGAGCTGGGAGTGCTGCCCCACTGCATGGGCTGTGCCATCCAGCTGGCTGTGGATGCTGCTGGCCGCCTCCTCCCCTGGCAGAGTCCTGTGGGGAGAACCTGCTCCCCCTACTGGCCAGATCCAAGAAGTCCCCGGTGTGTATCGTTCGGGGCATCTGGCTCAGCTGGGGGGGCGGTGGTTACTGTGGGGGGTTGCAGCGGGAGGGGGGACTCAGCAGAGGCCACCAGGGAACTGGACTCTGGCCTGGTCTGAACAGGAGAGTTATGCCGGTGTAGCTGTGTTGGTGAGGAGTGGGGGGGGGGGGGGGATCGCCCCCTTCCAGAACAGCTACCCCGACAACCCCGCTGTGCAGAGGCACTCGGGTGGGCAAGTGTGAAAAATCAGGGTGGGGGGTAATAGGAGCCTATATAAGAAAAAGACCCCAAAAAAGGGACTGTCCCTATAAAATCAGGACATCTGGTCACCCTACACTCGGGGCACAGCTGTGTCTGTTGGCATGGCACGGCTCGGTGGGGGAGGTGGCGGTACCATGCCGGCGGAAAAGCTGCGGTCTTATGCGTGTCGATGTAGGGGGCTCGGCCACGTAGCCATGGCTTGGAGCAGGGGCGGCTGGGTTCTCCTGAGGCAGGAGGGGCCCTGACCTTTGAACTGTTAACTCTGTGACCTCACCTGGGGGATAGTCACTGGTGTGCCTCAGTGTCCCTGTTTGGCACAAGTGTTGGCGGCTGGGGCAGGGTGGCTTTGAGCTGGGGCAGAAGCAGCTGGAGATGTGGTGAGGCTGTTTGTGCCCATATTTTGAGGGAGGCAGAACCTCCCCTTGCTCCGGCCTCCGTCTGCCCCACCAGAGTGTTTAACACAGCAGTGCCCGTCCCCAGTTGAGATCAGAGCCCCATGGGCCGGGTGCTGCGCAGACGCACTGCAAGGAGCTGGGGTCTGAAACAGATGGGACAAAGGGGGGGGGAGAGGGGAAACAGGCAGAGATGTGACATGCCCAGGATCCCCCAGCAGGGAAGTGGCAGAAATAGAAGCCCTGGTGCCCTGGCTCCATCAGGGCCAGACCCACTAGACCTTGCTGCCTCTGAGTGACTCTCAAATTGGTCTCCTCAGGTGACCCTGATCCCAACCTTTGATTCGCTGGTGATGCACGAATGGTACCAGGAAACCCACGAGCGCCAGCAGGAGCTGGGCATCACAGTGCTGGGCAGCAACAGTACAGTGGCCATGCAGGACGAGACCTTCCCAGCATGCAAAGTGGAGTTCTGAAGGCGGCCCGCGTTAACCCTTTCCAGCCAGACTTGGAGCAGGTGCTTTGGACCTTGCAGAGGGGAGATCGCCCACAGTCATTGCACATCGCAACCCATTGGAAGGGGGGAGGGCTTGGCAAGGCCCCGTTGGCCATGGGTGATTGGGAAGAGGCACTGTAAGATTGGAATGAGCTCTGCATGGCCAGCTTCCTGCAAGATGGGAGGGAATCTCCCCTGGACTGGAAAGGGTTACACTGAGTGCTTACCTCTCCTATCCTGTGCACCACAGACACTCACCGTCTGGTTATTGCATGCACACAGGCCCCAGCCTCTTGCTCTGTATCCCTACAGGGGGATGGGGGGCTGGATCGTGGGTTGGCCGGGTCTGTAATCCCCACTGCTGGCAGAGGTGGGGAGCAGGTTCTGTGGCTGGGGGCCGAGGTGTGCTACAGGATAGCTGTTCCTTGCCTCTCTCCCCAGCCCAGGCACGGCCCTCTTCTGTCCGCCCCAGTGATGGAAACGGGACCAGTCTGCCCTCCCTGATGTCAAGCAGGTACCTTACACTGGTCAGGTGATGCAGCAATGGCCATCCCACTGCAGCATCGCCCCAGGGCTCCTACGGGCAGCCTGGACTGGGGCTCCAATCAGTGGTAGCATCCAGTCGCTTCCCTGTTGTTTGGCAGCCAGTTGGAGTCTCATCCTCTGGCTGAGGGCACAAGTGAAACGAGTCTGCGAGTCATACACCCCAGTGATGCCCCTGACAGCATGACCATGTGCCAGGGAGGGGGGCTGCTATAGTGGTGGGGGGCTGTATCCCAGTTGACTGCCCTTCCCCCAGCTGCTATTAGTCTCCTTGTGCCCCTCAAAACTAAAGTCCCAACTGTCCTGTTGCCCCCACAGAGATGCCAGGTTCCCAGGTGGACACGATCTCTTGACCCAGATTAAGGGAGGTTTGAAGCTGAATTGGGGCTGGTGGGGGCTGGACTGGACTGATGCTTTCCTGCTTTCCAAAGCAGTGGAGCATGGAGTGGGTTCTCCCTGCATGGGGTGTGGAACTGTGACCCAACCCTGCTAGAGCGTTCCCATGCCAGCCCAGTCTCCCTTGCCTGGTGGGGGTGGTTGGGCTGGCAACCCCAGCCCCACCCCATGGCGGACCTCAGAAGCCCTAATGTTGCTGTAAATGTTTTAAAGCCAAATTTCACGGGCCTTTTGAAAGTTCATGTTAAGTGTGATTGCTGGGAGCAGAGGGCCTGGGCGTGGGGGGTGTGAATGTCTCCCAGGGAGGAAGGGAATTGGAGTTGTCTTGTAACAGCCCCCCCTCCCCTTCTCCAATCTCTGTGTCAAAACTAACCAGGGGTGCTCCTGACTTCAGCTAACATCCCCCTTCTGCAAACCCTGCCGCTCCTGTCTCCTGTACCCTGCGTCCCTGCTGCTGACCCCAGCAGTCTGCGTAGGCCAAGCAGATCTCAGGGGGCACCGCTAGGCATGAAACTTGTGGGGGGCCTGAATCCCCAGCCACGTTCTAGCTTCTCCACAGCTTCCGCATCTTTCTTTTTCTCTAACTCATCTTGAAGAGCAAGTTTGGGGAGAGAATGTGACACTAACCTGTTTTGTAAGTTTGCAACTTACCTTTTTTTGTAAATTTTTTTTTAAATGAAGAAAAAAACCAAAATTGCTACACACAGAAGGTTCTTATTTATCTGATTACCACTGTGAGGCACCAGTGCGTCCCCCCCGGGTGAGCTGCTGGGAAGGGGGGCTCAGCTCCTTGCAGATTTCATCCCCTCTTGTATCCATGGCAGAAGGGTTTAATCCTGTTCTCAGTGCTCGCCTGGCTGGGCTTGGAGGCCTTTTTACATTTGATTGTATTGTACTATGTGTCTAGGAGATGTTTGCGGGGTGGGTGGGGAAAGGGGAATTGAATGTTTCACCTTTTAGTGCTTTATATATTTTCTTAGCTAGAAGATGTTTTTAAAGAGGGGGTGAGGGAAGGAGATCATGAGGTTGCCCCACCTTCTTATAGCTCAAAATGTGGGGGGTGGTAACCACCTGTTTCTCCACCCCTTTGTGACTTCTCCCAGGCCGGGGCAGGGGGTGGGTTTGCTAGAAGTTTTAGACACCGACACACGCCACAATGTTGCACACACGATGTTATGGTTTGGTAAATGTATTGAACAAGCATTAAAGAGACACTAGCCCAACAAATTGCTGTGTGCTCTGTGGCTGCCTAGCAGGGCCAGGCGGCCTTGGTTCCAAATGCACAACGAGGGGGAGGCAGTGGGGTTTGTGGGGGTTCTTGGAGCAAGACCTGGGGGCGGCCAGTGAAAGTTCAGGGGCTGATCTGCCAGAGAACTCAAACTGGTGCAGCAGGCTGCAGCTGTTCACACAGACTCTTGCATTGGTTTTCATTGATGTAAATTCCTGCCTCAGGCTATGGGGGTGCAGCTCTCACATCACCAAGTTCCCCTCGCTGGGCGAAGCCTGGGACGTGCAGACATCAAGCTGGGTCCTTCAGGTCGGACCCTGGTGGAAGTGGCCTGTGCTTCGTAGCCTCGGCAGAGGGGGATGATGGATTGAATTAGCCTTGGCGACTGCCCTCTGATCTAACTATTCCAAGCCACACTGTGAGGACCCCGGGTAGGGCCAGGTAAGCGCTGCTAGCAGCAGCCTGTACCACGCAGCTGCCAGAGCTAGCTGGGGTCATTAGTGCTAAACTCACCCCTGGGTGCATCTACAGTGAAAATGCAGCAGCCCTACTGCTATACCACTCAGTGTGTCTGCTCACTACGGGGCCTGGAGGGGTTCTCCCTTCCCTGTAAACTAATCCACCTCCCCAAGGGGCAGGAGCTAGGATTCTTCCAGCAGCGTAGCGCTGTCTACGCCAGGGCATGGCCGTGGGTTTTCCCCCTGCCTCCTGCACATAGCTATGCTTCAGCCCTGAGGCCCTCTCTCCCCCTGCACTAGAGGTGTAACTGCTGGCTTGAGGAGCCACCCATGCTAGCCCTGGTTGTGAGAGCATGCTAAACCCTGCAGTGTCATACCGCTGGGAGGGGCCAGCCAGCCTGTGTCTGTACCTAGGGCTCAAACAGTCACACTGGGGGCTACTCCTGGGCTCCCTTTGTGGGGCAGCCCTTGGTGGCGGGGCATGTAGCTGCTCAGCAGCCTAGGGTGCCATCCTGCCTCTCCTGATCCTAGGGGAAGAGTAGATCCTGGATGGGAGGGATGGGGGAAGGAGCAGCCTGCAATCAGCCTTTCCCCCTGTCCGTCCTCCGTGGTGACATGGGGCAGGGCTGGATTAGAACCGGGGCAGGGCTGGATTAGAACCGGGCCAGGCAATCGCTGTGGCTCCAGGAGGGGGTGCTGCCTCTGCATCCCTTGCTGGAGGCCGGCCTAGCCTGCACCCCTGGCTCTTGGAGATCAGGGGCTGGGTGGGTGGGGGATCCTTGCTGGGACCCTTGTGGCCCAGCAGCAGCCTGATGCAGCTGCAACCAGAACCCTGTTCCTCTTTCAGCTCAAGTGAACTCCCCTCACCTCCCCCCGGGAGATGCCCGTGGGGTGAATCTCCAGCAGCAAGGGGCATTGGCTAGACGAGGGGCCAGGCTCGCTAAGACTAGGCAGGAGGCCTAGCTCTCCCAAGGACCTGGCCCAGCTGGGTGTTGCCCCCTCGCCCCTGTCCTGGTGTGGCTGCCGGGAGCCAAGCAGGGCAGCCCTGGGTATCTTAGCAGGGCTGTACGGTCAAGCTGCCCTCCCCACGTGCTGTGCAGGGCCGGGGCTCTGCCTTGCATGCACTGTCATCGCTGCTTGCTGAGGCCGAGGCCCTGGCGCTGGGCAGGTTGTGGGGAGCACAGGCCCTTCCAGGAGTTTGGGGAGGTGGGGTGGAAATCCTTGACTCGGGGTCTTTTTGATTTTGTTTTTAGAGCTCCAGAAATCAGGCCTGGGAAGCCTGGGCCCGAGCGTTGCCATTGGCTACAGTGGCCAGGGATGGGGTGAGGAGTTGCCATGGCAACTGGCTGGGAAACTTCTGAAGCTGAGATCCCTGCATTTGGAGAAGAAGGGGGGGGGAGGGCGCGCCTGACTTGCAGCTGTAAGACCTTCCCTCCCCAGTAATGGGGGGGCCTTTAAGGCCCAACACACAGAGCAGGGCAGCTGGGGGGGCTGCATGCTGCAGGCCTGTTCTTGCTTCAGTGGTGGTGGGGAGTAGGGTTTGGGGTGGGGTGGGAGTCTGGGGGCAGGAGCAAGAGGGATGGGCAGTTGGCCTGGGGGGAGTGAGGGGCGCGGGGTGATGTGCAGGGACTGGTACATTTATAAGGCCGTGGGGCTATGCAGGCCTGCCTCGCCCTGCCCTTCCTGCACCCCCGGCTGCTGCTGCATGGCAAGAGACAGCCACTCCACAGATGCTGAGGAGTCCCTGAGCCCCTGGCTGCGCTGGGAAGTGGGAGTGCACTGCAGGGGGCTCATTGCTGACTGGTTGGGCATTGCCCAGCCCTGTTAACCCGGTCTCCTAGGCCACACCAGCCCCTTCCCTCATCCATCCACCCAGCAGAGAGGGGCTGCCGGCTGGGCACTGTCCTAACATGCTGGCTCTTGGCCCGGGTCCTACTGTGTCCGTTCAGCCAGAGTGGGACCTGCAGCCAGCGAGGTGGGGGTGAAGCAGAGGGATGCCCAGCTCTGCTGCCTTCATGCAGCCCTATGGAAGGGGAGAGGGTTTGAATCCTGCCCTTGAGTAGGCCTGTCCCAGCCCTGTACCTCCGAGCTCCTGCACTCAGGCCCAGTTTCAGAAGCAGCCACGTTTCTGTTGCCCAACCTCACAGTTGGTTCTTGGAGGGGCTGAGCCCCATGTAAGCCTCAAGGCCCTGAGCCGGAGCTGTGGGTGCTCAGCCCTGCTGGGAATCTGGTCCAAAGGTGGTGCTCCAGCTGTGGGTGTTTTAAGTGTAACGGCGTGTGCCCTCAAAGCACAGCACTAGGGTATGTTTGTTAACCCCAGTCCTGGCCTGAGAGGCAGGTACCCATCCCCCAGGCAGGAAAACGGAGCCAGAGAGGGAATATGACTGGGCCCAGGTCATGCAGCAGATCAGTGCCAGAAACTGGCATGGAGCCCCTTACACGTGGCTCCCAGGCCTCTGCTCCAGCCACTAGCAGAAGGGAAGAGGTTGGGGCTGGGTTTTGCCTCCCTCCAAGTGAAGCCTGAGTGTGGGGTGCACGGGGCTGTACTGACCCTCTGTAACCAAATTGCTGCTGTCCTGCGCAGAGACCAGCCGGCGTCTGCCTGAGCTACGATTCAGCCTGGCTGCTCCTTGGGGGCTGGAAGCCCCTCGCCTGCACTAGCTGTAGTAGGCGGACTGCTGGGGGCTGAGGCGACCCCTCCGTGCTGCTCGCTGGAACCAAGGCTTGTCCAGAGCAGCCAGATAAGAGCCGGCCGGGCAGCTTCCCAGGTGCCAGAGTGCTGCAGGGAGCTTCCACCATGGGCAGGGGCAGCCCGAGGAGTCTACAACTCTGATGCGTCATTGGTAAGAGCAGGCCAGTCTCTACAAAGCGATCCCCCAGATCTTCCCACGGTCTGGCTCTGGGCTTCAGGCTGGGCCCTTTGCCTGCTGCAGCAGTGGGCAAGGCTGCTAATCCAGCCTTGGGGAGGCAGGCCTGAGAACCTTGCCAGCTTCTGGCATGCATATGCTGTGTGACCTGGGCTTTGGTAGGTGTGTCCCCGAGATTCAGCAAGGCACCTCCCTGCCTTTATCTCCAGCCACCTGCTGTTAATGCCCCAGCCGGGGGTCAGAGATGGCCACTCCCCAGCGGGCTGGATTGGGTGACGCCTTGCACAGAGCAGCTCCCAGCTGAGCCCAGCTCAGTCTGGCCCAAACCAGTGAGGCCAGGCCTAAGAGAGGGAGCAGCCTCCCAGCAGAGGGTTTCCCCTGGCTCACTAAGGTCTTGGGTCCCAGCTTGGGCCATGCAGGCCATCCCCAGCAGGGACTGTGCTAAGCACTGACTGCAGGGCTCCCCCAGCCCCATGGGGCTGGAACTCCCTGTGCAGCTAAGCACCCCGTGAAGAGGGGTGGGACTCTTATGAGAGGGCTCCTTGGCAGCAGAAATCCCAGTGCAGCTACCCCCCCCCCAACAGCTGCTTCATGAGGCTGCAGAGGCTGCTTCCCCCCTCTCCCCCCAATCTTTGTTATTGTTTGTGTATGTCCTACTCACCTCCCTGCTCCCAGCCTGGCCCAAGAGCTTCTCCTCTGCAGCAGCCTCTCTGCATCTCTCCTCTGTCCTTGCTGTCCCTCTCCCCCACAATCCCTTCCTCAAACCCTCTCTCCCCCGAGCGCTCTGGGAGGCAGGATTTTCACCCCGGATTCGGCTGGGTGGGAAGTGAAAAGTTGTCGGATAGACGGGCACCACCTGAGCTGATGGGCCCAGTTTTCACCATCAGTTGCAACAGCACCTCTTTAAAGGCAGGGGCCTGCTTCACCACGGCATGGTGCAGCCCTGAACTCCAGTGCAAAATGGGGGTGAGAGCTGTGAAAAGGGGAGACTCCTTTTCAAACTGGCCATGGCCCTCCCTTGCTGATTCCCTGACTCCAGGGCTCAGCTGCTGCCCACCGCTGCACCCTGCAGAGGGCAGAGCTGAGCCCAGTGTCTTGGTGGCCCACACAGATGTTAAAGAAGGGGTGGCAACAACATTTGGGTGAACTCTGACCTCCCCGTGACCCCTCCAAAATGAACCAAGTCTTCACAAAGAAACCCCAAGACTTTCCCCGTTGCTCCTTAGCATTGGGATTGTCTGGAACAGGGGTTCTCAGACTTCTTTGCATGCAACCCCCTTCTGACAACAGAAATTACGACATGACCCCAGAAGGGGGCATGGAAGTCTGAGCCTGCCTGAGCCCTGATGCCCCAGTTCGGGGGGCCCTGCTGCCTAGGGCAGGGGGTCCCAAAGTCTGAGCCCCACTGCCCTGCACCGGGGCGGGGGGGGCGGCAAAACCTGTGGTGTGGTGTCAGCCCTGGGTGGTGGGGCTCAGGCTTCAGCTTCGGCCCCAGAAAGTCTAACACCAGTTCTGGCAACCCCATTAAAACAGGGTCGCGACCCACAGTTTGAAGAACTGCTGGTCTGGAATGTGCAGGAGAAGCAGAACCACCTTGCTTCTGTGGGTGAAAATGGGCTCAGCAATTGGGAAGGGAAGAGGGGTCCATTTTAAAAGGGTTTTAAAATGAGCTAGGGGGTTTTCCTGCTTCGGACTTTAAAAAAAAAATAAGTCCCACGTCCCTCAAAGTAGCAAAGAATCCGGCATTGACAGCTTGTTTGAAAGAATGTTTTCCATAAGCTCACCCCATGGGCCAGCTCCTCGGTGTTGCTAACTCTCACAATTTGATGCGATATTGGGTGATTTCCTTAAAACTCCAGCTCCTGGAATCAGGTGAATATGGGATTAGCTCAGCTTTCATTAAGAAGTAAATTCACTGTGGTGTTGTAGACCTGTTGTTCCAGGATATGAAAGAGACAAGGTGGGTGAGGGAATATCTTCTATTGACTCACTTCTGTTGGTGAAAGAGAAGCTTTCAAGCTTGTACAGAGCTCTTCTTCAGGTCTGGAAGCTCTGTGGATCTTGAAATCTTCTCTTTCACCCACACAAGTTGGTGCAATAAAAGATATTACCTCATCCACCTTGTCCTCACATTAAAAAATGAGTAAGTTTCTAACCCTTCTGCTTGCAGAGAAAAACTTGACCCTGAAGGCTCAGAAATCAGAAGGCAAAGAAGAAGACGCCAATGTGTCATGTTTTGATAAAATCTCATGATTTTAAAGTCACTGTCATGATTTTGGGGGTGTCTGACTCAGAGTTTTGCATGCTCAGGCCCGGCCATACAGAGCTCCTCTGTGGAAGAAGATCGGTGCAGAAATGTCTTTCAGTGACTTGGCTAACAGGAAACCCTGAAGCAATCAAGCAAGTCAAGGAGACCGGCTGGGTTTAGCATCGCTGTCATTTGGGTTACTGTACAGCCTAGGAGCTCCAGTCATGGACCAGAGCCCTACTGGGCTAGGCACTGCACACTGTAAATACTTATATCAGGCCGTCCAGTGCAGCCTTCCTTTAGCTCTCCTCTGCTTCCCCTTTTGTGCTGAGGGGGTTTTCTGACTTGTTCCCTGTGGGGAAGTACCTGCAACTCCGCCAGAGACGAGCGGTTGTCCACTGGTTAGCACAGGAGCAAGGGGTCAGGCTTCCAAGCTGCTAGTTCTGACATGTGGTGGAAGTGGAGTCTAGGGCTTAGAACAGGGAGCTAGGAGTCAGGGTCCTGGATTCTAGTTCTGGCTCTGATGCTGCCTGGCTGCAAGGCAAGTTGTTGTCCTTCTACGTGCTTCACGTTGTCCCTATGTTCCCGGGGACAAGTCATGCCCCGAGCCTTGGTTGAGGAATGTGTTTATGTGAAGCCGGTTGAGAGGCACCACTCAGGGCAGGAGAATGAGCAGGGTTGCCCAGCTGTTAGTGGGATACGGAGACTGATGGCACGTCAGGGCACATCTGGCAGGCTAGTGAGCACATCCTCACCCCCCCCCACCCCACCCCAGCAGCTGCTGAACAGTAAGTGATGGGCTCCAGCCTGAAAACAAACCTGTCCTGGTGTCAGCTGGAGCAGGGCTATGAGCTCACTTCAGGCTGCAGCCAGAGGATTGGAATGTACCAGCCAGTGTGAGCGCTGGCAGCGCAGACAAAGGCCAGTCCAACCAGGACCGCCCTGATCCTGAATATCCTCGCAGGGCCTCTGGGCCTGGCAGTGAGGTGAGGACACTAGACCCAGGCTGAAATGGTATATGATGGAGTCGGGGCATTATGCCCCAGTGCAGGTGTGTTACAACCAACACAAGGGATGCTGGGTTCAGGCTGAGGCGCATTCTAGGGTGAGGAGCTGTAGATACAACTTTTAAGGGCATTGGCTTGTAGGGTGATTGGATCCACCTGGGGTTTAGGTATATTAGCTTCAGGGGCTTTATAGCCAGATCTTGGTGCATTAGAGGCTTAGGGGCGTTAGAGGCCAATCAGGGTGCATGGTAGGTTTAGGGACATTAAATCCATGATTGCATTACTGCTGCCCAAGGCACCTACTTCACGCCCCTCCCCTCCCCGGCAGGTGCCCAGATCCAGGGTTTCAGGGTTTATTATTTATTCATTGTTTTTCCCCTGGGCCTGGCCCAGCGCAGGGCTCCTTTGCGCACAAGCAGAGGCCCCAGGTCCCTGACCCCAGCAGAGGAGCAGCCCACCTTCGGGGGGGCTGGAAGGGGGTGCCTCGGCGGCTCCCCCCTGGCAACATACAAAGCAGCGGGCTAAGGGGGGGGTGCGGGTGAGGGAAAAGGGGGCGCTGTCACTTTAAAGATGCAAATATCCAGCCAAGAGCAACATCCCCGCCGGCTGGGCCAATCAGGAGCCGCTCCTGTTTCCTTTTGTAACCACCCACCTGCCCACCCGCCAATCCCGACGGGGCCCCTGCGCGGGCCCCGCCCCCGCTCCAGCCCGGCCGGCTGCGGGGCGGGCAGGCGGCTGCAGCCCGAGCTGGGGCGCTGGGGCGGGCGGGTGCGGCTGCGCTCGCCGCCGGGGCTCGGAGAGGTGAGTGCGCCCTGCCCGGGGCCGGGCTGCTGCTCCGCCCCCCACCCCCCGAGGCCTCCCGCCGCCCGTGACCTGCCCTCGCCATGGGGAGCTGGGGGGCCAGCTGGGAGCTGCCGCTGCTCTGTGCGCCCCGCTCGCCCCATTGATCCCCCCCCATACAGGGCCCCCCCTCCCTTCTGCGAGCCGCCTGCGCTTCTTCCCCCCTCCCCCCCCCCCGGCCGCGGCCGATCCCGCGTGGGGTCCCCCTCTGTGGGCCTGGGGTGTGCACGGGGGTGACCTGCTGGTCTGAGACCCCTGGCAGGGACTGGCCGCCCCGCAAACCTGCCCCTTCGGGCTAGGGGGCAGGTGCCCATCTGTCATGGGAAAGGGAGGGTAAAATGAAATCTGTGTGGGGCCACTTTCCTCTCCCCTCTCCGGCTGGTGTCAGTGGGCCCCCGCTTCAGTGGGCCCCCGCTCCAGTGGGGGCCGGATCCCTCCCCCCCCCCCCAATCCCCTCGTTTGGTGGCTGTGGGCCCCAGCCCCACTGAACACCATGATCACACCAGCTGAGGGTCTGGCCTGGAAAAATCCAATGTTTGTCATTAGCAGGCAAGGGCCCAGGGAGGGCGTGAGTTGAGCCAGGTGCTAGGAAGGTGAGATGGGGGGGCTCGTGTGTGTGTATGTGTGTGTGTGGGGGGGGGGCTGGCAAGTGTGTAGCTTCGCTGGGAAGGCGCTTTTAATATTTTTGGCAGAGTCCCTGCAGCTGGGGGATTTGCTCCCTGCTCCCGAGCTGCCTGAGCCCAGCCACCTGCCTGAAATTTTCCAGCCCTGCAGGTTTGGGGCAGGTGTCTGTGCTCTCGGGTGAAGGCCATTGGATACGGGGACTCAGAAATGTGCTCTTCCCCCCCCCCCTGTCTGATTCTTGCAGTGGACTTGGATTTCTCCTCCCGCGCTGTGGGGGTGTGGAAGGATTTTAGTGTGTGTGTGTGTGTGGGGGGGGGGTTCTTTAACCCCAGCCTTACTTGGCGTGCACGCAGGCTGTGATCCCCATGTTGGGTGAGCGGTTGCCCCTCAGCTGGCTTCAGACGGGTGCAAGATGCCAGCAGGTTTCTGCCTGTCGGGGAAGGGTGGGGGCGGGGGGAGAGAACGCCTTCCCAAGCAGTTGTCTCTGTTGAAGCCTGAACGACGGCGAGGCTGTCAGGTTGTCTCCGCGGCTTGTGTGTGGGAGAGGCAGACCCGAAAGCGCGCGCCAGCTTGCTAAGTGTTCTTCAGAGGCGCTGTTTAAACGTTCTGTTTCTCTTTCATCTGCCACGCACATGGAAGCACGCGCCGTTTGAGACCTCTGACGTGGGGCGACAGGGAGTGCTCACTGGATGTGGCTTGTGGGCGGCCGCTGGGAGCGTTGCAGGGTTGGGTTGTGTGCTGCATGCCCTCCGGAGCAAAGGGGCTCATGGGCGGCCGGAGCTCTCCTGGCCAGGGCATGGATCCTCTCCTTTGAATGAAGGGCTGACGCTCAGGTGGGTGGAAACATTTCGGGGGGGGGAGCGGCTGTGTATGTTGGCATCTGGCCTGGGATGACCCACGGTTTCCTTGACCTGTTGCCTATGGAGCAAGTGGGCGGTTTTTCCTTTGAGGTCCATCGTGGCCCCCTTGCCCCTCCTGAGATGCGTCCGCAGTGACCTTCTTGTATATTTCATTCACTGGGATGCTCAGGTTGTCTGGGCCTTGTGCCCTTGGTCATCTCGGTTGATGAGGATCCTCTGAGAGTCCGTGACTGGATCCTGGGAAGCACCGTTGCGGGGCTGGTGCTTCAGGCTGGCGGGGCTGGCTGTGCGTTCCCTGCCCCTCTCTGAGGAGGTCCAACAATGTTGTTGCTCATCTCCCATTCTGGCTCCCACCTGCTCTGGTGCCGATCCGAGCCGGGTTTGAACCTGGGGTCTTCAGCCTAGACCTGGGTGAGCCAAAGGGGTAAGGCCATTAGCTGGTAGCAGTAGTAGAGTGTTATTCTCCATGCACAGGCCACTAGAAGGCAGCATATTGCCCACTTTGCAAGCATGGCACATGCTGAGTGGGAAGTGCTGCCATGTCTTGCTCTAGTCCTACGCTGGCAGGGTAGGACAGGGTTGGCACGCAGTGGCTCCCAGACCGGGCCATCCATGGTAGCTAAGGGAGGGCCCGTTTACCTCCTCCTGCCTCCTTAAACCTAGGTGTTAGATCTGCTGAGAGCTCGAGAGCCCTGCTTCCCCTCGGTAGAGCTTCCAGGCCAGTTCTGAAACCCGGCACCTTGAGCCGTAAAGCTCCTAGCTTGGGACTGTCGATGGGAAGGGTTGAAAGCCTTGTGGGCCGCTTTGTTCCAGCCTATCCAGGGTTCCCCCGCCCCAGAGGGCGGGCGAGGGTAGTGGGAAAGAGCTCGCTCTGCCGCTGAGAGCTTGGCTCGGCGATGGGGCATGTTCTCCTGTTGCAGCTTCTCCCTGTGTGCGCCTGGATCTGAGCCGGGGAAAACCTGCTATGCCAGTGACTGAAGGAAGCTGACTGGCAATATCGGAGCTAGAGCCCTGGCAGGCCTTGTGCCCTGGCATTTGGGGGGGGCGGGGCGGGCAGGGCCAAGCACTGACTGGGGGTGGGGGAGCTTCTTGATGGAAATTTGCTGTGGTACCAGTTGCCTGGGGAGGTTTGGCAGCTGCTCCAGGAAGGGGGTGAGATCGGGGCCTGGCGTGCTCATTTCCTGCGTCCACGCGGGAGGCGCTGGCAGTGCCAGGCTGCTGAGACGACCGCTTGTTGTTTGTCTCTGTGTTAATCTGCTCCAGCGCAGTGCCCGGTTCCTGCCAAGCCCAGTGCCCCGCAGGCCCAGCCCTGCGCATCTTCCTCTTGCGTCTTATTCAGGCCTTGCCCAGAGTGGCAGCTTGGCCTGGAATGACCCCGTGGAGCGGTGCACCGTCTGTTGCTAGCTGGGAGAGCTGAATTCCTTCCCCCCCCTCGGTCCCCCCGTCCCCCCCGGGGCTGAGCTGCACAGCTGGGCGCTGGGTTCCAGGAGATGTCTCCCCGTGGCTGCAACATCTGAAGATCTGTTTGGTCGGTTTGACTGGGGCGCCTGGCAAATCACAGGCAGGCGTGCGCTCGTGTGCCTAGGGCAGGGGCCTAGGGATCGCGGGAGCTGGGGGTTGGAACGCCTGTGCCCTAGAGATGAGGGCATGTATGGGTGTGGGAGGACTCCTGGGTTATGACTCCGGGATGGCCTGGCAAGCAAGGTGCCGCTCCCCCCGTCTCTTCCCCCTCCTCCACTGCTGGGGCAGGGGGACCGGGGAGCCCTCCAGCCAGCACCCTGCCCCACCATCCTCTCGCCCTCTGCTCGCGGCTTATCCTAGGATGTGGGACTGCTGGACGCTCATGGAGGGAAGGCTGCTGGAGCGGCCCTAGCTGGGGAGAAAGGACCCAGGCGTCCAATTCCCCTGCCAGGTGCACACAATGAGCCTGATGGCACAAGACCCTCCCTGCGAGCTTCCGTTTCCAATGGGAGGGGTAACTCAGGGCCTTCACCCCCTCTGTCCCTCCCCCCCAAAAACTGGGCCAAGTACCCTCGAGAAGGTACAAGTACCTTGAACCAAGTACCCTGCCCTAGAAGTTGCTGGGGTATACATGGGGGCCAGGCCTTGGGTGAGCAGGGGGGCAGCGTTCGGGGTGGGGGCCTGGTACTGAGAAGGGTGGGGAGGCGGCTGGAGGGGGGGTATCCCCATGTTTAAGGCAGGCTCTGTGCTCCCTGCCCTGCTCTGCCTGGGTTGAGGTTAATGTTTAAACCCCAGCCCCTGATGTCCCCTGGCCGGGGCAGACGCATCTGGGTTTGGGGACTTCTGTCCGCAGGCCTTGCTGCTCCCTGGGGTCCAGCGCTGCTAGACCCGATCAGGCTGTGCCCCCCCCCCCGCCCCCCCCCGCCCCCCGGGTTTGCTTTGTTCCTTGCGCTCTGGGCCTTTTCCATCTTCTGTGCGTTAATTTTAGTGCTTGTGAAATGGAGAGATTGGCAGCGGAGGTGGGTGTTGTGCAAGCTTCTCTCTGCGGCAGTTCGAACATACCCCCCCCCGCCTCTGCTGATGCCCCTCAGTCCTGACCCACAGCCCCCTGCCCTCCCAGTCCAGCACCCTCCGTGGGCTGGCCTTGTTCCTCTCCCTAAATGCTGTGCTGACTCCAGCAGGGTGTGACCCCCGCTCCAGGGTGCATTTATGCCCCCTGCAGGTCAGAGCCTGGCAGTGTGAGTCTGGCACCAGCCCTGGGGCACCCCAGAGGAGTCACAAGGCAGCAAGGGCCTCTCGATCCCTCTGGCTCCCTTCCGTGCTTCCAGGTGACCAGCGTCTGCTGGGCCTGTGCTGGCGGAAACGGCACCGGTGCCGACAGGTGCCCATCACCACATGGGTGCTGTACCATGGCATGAGCCAGGCCTTGCCAACCTCTGTGGGCAGTGTGCATAGAAGAACTCAGCTTGCCTGGCAGGGTGGGGGCAGGGGCATTGTGAGATCTGATCCTGGGGTCTTATGGCTGAGATGCAGAGCTCCAGGATGCAGCCTGCGTTGACCTGGTGAGAGTCTACCCTGGGGAACTTCCGTCCCTTCTGCAGCTCCATCCGGGGGCTGTGTCCATCCCAGCCTGCCATGGGGGTTCCCTGCTCTTTGGTGTGTGCCACGTTGCTGGGTACAATTAAACAGCTGCCATGTTCCGTCCCAGAGGTGGCTGCATTTCACCGATAAGCAGGGATCACGTTGGCCGAGGCGTGGGGGAAAGAGGAGGGACTATAGAAATATGAACCCTTTTGTTGGCAGAGTGCCCTCCAGGCTGGGAAAGGGAGCAGACTCCGACCTCCCCCCTCCCCTTCTGCCAACAATTGGAGCAGATTCTTGCCGCCCCTGAGACGCCAAAGCCCATCAGAGAAGAGGGCTGGTGGCGTCGTCCCCTCTGCCTGGCGAGGGGCCGTGCAGGGGATGCCATGGGTGCATCTGGGAATCTCTGTGGTCCATCTAGGATAGTCTGGCTGCAAAGCCCCTTCCTCATTCGGTGTAAGGGGGTGCCCAGCTGGCGTCCCAGCAATGGGGACGAGGGCCCCTGCTTTGATTGCTTCCTAGCATTGGCGGAGGAGTCCCCAGCTTCCTTCCCCTGCCAGGCAGGTGCCCCCTGTTGATTCCTGAGCCCACAGGCCGGGCAGGGCAGCAGGACTGATCGATTTCCACGCTGGGTCATTGCTCCCAAAGTGGATTCCGCTCCGCTCCCATCTGGGTCCCCCTCCCTGCTCCTGTGCCCAGCCCCATGTCTGCATGTGTGAGGCTGCCATGGAAAGACAGGGCTAGCAGGGACGGGAAGCGCCATCTCACCGGGTTTCTCTGGTAGAGCAGACGGTGGTGGTGGGGGTGTGAGCCTTCAGTGCCTGGGGGTGAGTATGACTAGGCCGGAGGCAGCGGGGTGTGGTGGGTAGAGCATTGGCCGGGGACTCAGGAGCTCTGAGTTCTATTCCCGGCTCTGCTGTTTGACTTCAGGCAAGTCGCTTTCCCTTTCTGTGCCTCAGTTTCCCCTAACTGTTTCCTCAGTTTCTCCTCCTTTAGAAAGTGCCCTGGGCCCTGGGGATGGGAGGTGGTAAGTGTGCAGAGCAGCCCCACGTGAGTGGGAGGGGCAGATGTAGCTTGGCGGGGGGGCTGGTTAGGAAATGGCCCGGGTTGAGACCTGCCCATTCGTGTCATGCGCCAGAGGAGCGGGGGTGCCAGGCCGGGCCAGGGGTGGGCGGAGGCAGCAGGCACTCACAGGTGTTGGTTCTGCTTAACTGGCTGGTGGCCCCCCCGGGCCCCCACAGCGGAAGTGGTGCTGTGCTAACTTCTGGTTTCTCTCTCTCTCTCAGCTGCGCTGGGTCCCCCAGGAGGACAGAGCTGAGGATGAACCAGCGGGGACCGTGCACCCGTCAGTGCTGGGTGAGTCTGGTGGCCCTGGGGGGCCCACGGGGGCTGGCCCTGCTGCATATGGGGCCAGGGCTCAGCACCACGGCAAGAACTGAGCAGCTTGGCCCCAACCCCAAGGCCTGAAAGAGAGAAGGAAAAAACTGAGCATGCAAAGATTTTCTAGTTTCCTGTTTTTCTCTCCTGCACGGAGGGGGAGGGGTAGGGGTAGGCTGGGAGGAGAGCTCGGGGGGCTGTGAACGAGCCCAGGGGCTGGGGATGCCCCCATGGACCGCGGTGCTGTGCTGGGAACTAGAGACCCCAGGCTCACCTCACGGCACTGTGGAAGCAGGTGATGCAGGGGGTGGTTACAGGCCAGCCAGGTGCGCCCCCCCCTGGGCTAGAGAACTAGGGACCCGGTAGGCTGTGAGGGTCTCTACAAAGTCATGCTTGTGCCTCACCTTGCTATATGGCCCAGGGATCCCCTCTGAGCTGGGGGCTCAGCAATCTGGCAGCGGCAGCTGGGAGCCAAGACTCCTGGGTTCTCTACCCCAGCGCTGAGAAGGGAGTAGGATTTAGTGGCGAGGATGGGGGAGGGAGGATTGGGACTCGGGACTCCTGATTTCTGACTAGCTCCACAACCTTGGGCAACTCCCCGCCCCATGCCTCGGTTTCCCCATGGGGAAGGTGGCCCAGGCGTTAGGTGGTTTGGTGAGCGCGCTGGGACGCTGCGGGCAGAGGTACTGGGGGCGCAAGGCAGAGCCTCATTCATTATTCAGCCGTGTATCCGGTGTCAGCCCCAGCCCTCATCCTGGCTGCATTCCTCAAGCGTCCAATCCCTGGGTTCTCGCCGTGACATTTAGCACCTGCTCACTGCCTGGCGCTGATCAGCCCTCCTTGCTGGCTTGTGCCGGTGCCAAGGGAGGCTCCCTGCGTGGTGGGGATGCGCGGCCAGGGTCCAAAACCTCCTCGGGTTTGGAGATAGCCACCCGATGCGCCGGGGTGTCTGGGCGGCAGGGCCAGCCCTTTTGAGGAGTGTGAGGACAGGGTGGCACACCGGGCTCCAGCGAGTGTGGGATATAAAGAACAGCCCGTTTCCATGGATACGGCAGCACGGGGTCTGCGAGCTGATTAGGTTTTAAAAGAAACATGCACCCTGTTCCAAAGTGCTTCGCCCCCGTTAGACCCTGGCTCTGCCCCCGAGCACCACACGGGCGCGGCTTTTCCCCACTAGCCTGCGGGGAGGAAAGGGAGGCTGGCCGGTTCTGCGTTGAGTGGGGAAACTGAGGCACTGGGCTGCACTGACTCATGCATGGAGTCAGTGGCAGAATCAGGGGTGGAACCCAGGAGTCCGGAGTCCTAGTCTGCAGGCTGTCCTTGTGAGAGGCTCTGTGCCTTGGGGGTGGGGAAAGCAAGGCACCGGAAGAATTAACCATTACAAGTCTGGTAGATCTAGGACTAGAACTCAAGAGTCTGGAGTCCCAGCTCCCTCCAGCTCTAACCACTAGATCCCATTTCCTTCTAGGGCTGGAAATAGAATCCAGGAGTCCTGACACCCCGCTTGCCTTGCTCTAACCTCTCAAGCATGTTCCCACCCTTGGAGAATTATGTATCACACCTATTCCCCGGTGTCCCCATGGGCCTGTCCCCTTGTTGTCTCGTTAAGCAGCTCTTCCCCCCCCCGCCGCCCCCGAGCAGAGATCTCTCTGTCCTGCGGTGCTCCCTGTGGGGCGTGACGGGAAGAAACCTGCCTCTGCACCACCTGATCTCTATGTTTGCTCCAGAGGCCGGAGAGCTGAGCTGCAGGATCCGGAAGGGAGCGTCGTCCCGCCCAGCTCCAAGATGTCCTGTTTTGGGGAGCATTTCTGGGTAAGTGTCTCCTTTGAGGGTATGGGGGGGGACTCTGAGCTGTGGGGTTCAAATGGAGCTGGGTTGTTCCTTAGCATCCTTGGAGAGATGGGTCTTGTCCATAAACCCCAGAGCTGGGCCCTGACTGCGGCGTGTGGGTCTGCGTTGGGGTATGCGCCTGGCCCGGACACTGTAATGCCCTGCTCTGGCTGGGGTGGGGCTGGCTTAGGAGGCTGGTGGACATGAGCTCTGGAGTCTAATTCCCATTACACAGCTGGGAAACTGAGGCAGTAATTTGCCTGAGGTCCTGCAGCAGATTGGTGGCAATGCTGGGAAGAGAACCCAGGAGTCCAGACTCCCCTTGCACCCGACTCTGTCTCGTTCTCCTGTCTCCTAGGCCGCGCTGCCCCTCCGCCAGTTGGAATTGTGGGCCTGACTGTCCTTGCTGCAAACTGGCTTTGAACTGGGACTGCCCCCTGTGGGGTGGCAGGACGGATGTGGCCCAGGGGACTGAGTGCAGATCTGGGAGCCAGAGAACGTAGGCTGTCCCTGGTGCAGAGCTGCGGGGAGGGGCTCCCCGAATGATTAGGCTGTGCTGGCCATGGGTCTGCTGGCCCGGAGTTCCCCGGCTTGGGTGGCTGTGACCATCTGGTGCATTGTAACACCCTGGCTGTGCTTCCCCTCGCCCCATCTGTGCCCACTCTGCCAAAAGGGGGGATTTCCAGGCTCTGTGCTCTCTGCTCTGGGGATGTCGGGGGGGGTTCTTTCCTCCAGCTGTGGGAAGTTAGGGGCTCTCCACCTCTGCAGCTCGCTGCTGGGAAGGGAAACAGCCCTGGGAGGACTGCGGAGCTGCCGAAATACCTTGGTGATGGATGCACATTGTGCGGGGAGATCCGAGCCCCGCCGCTGCCCTGCAGGCAGTCCCTGGCTGGCCCTGGAGGCCTGGCTGTGCTGGGGAGATTTCTAGCCGGCGGGAGCCGTGATGGGGGAGACCTGCGCCAGGTACAGGGGCAAGGAGCCCATTAGACTCTGGGCGGGGGGTAGATGTGGAGATTGCACAGATCTGGGAGCCTGGAGACGGGCTATGAGGCCACTGGTCCTCCTCCGTGTGGACTGCGCCGCTGTGACTAGCTGGGGGGCATTTGCCTGGCCAGAGAGTGGCATGCCTGGTATGGCCGCAGGGCACATGCCAGCTGCTGTCCAGCCCCACTGGGATGGGAAGGGGGCATCCCCCTCCCTGTGCAGTTGGGGGTGAGCCGTGAGCAGGTATGGGTCACTTCCATCTCTTGGGGTCTGGGCTGGGTGGGCCTGGCTTGGGCGCGAGCCGACACCTGCCCACTGCCTGGTCCGAACGCGCCCAGCCTGGTGCCGCCTGCCTGCAGCCGTGCCTCGCGCAGCGCCCGGGAAGTGTGTGGGGGGGTGTCTCCGTTCTTTCCCCCCAAAATGATGCCCCCCCTTGCGTTCCTCCAACCAGATCCAGTTTATAAGCAGGAGGGCAAAGTCGTAGCTAGGCAACCCCATCGTCCGTAGCAACGGGACCCGTGCACTGCTCTCTCCTTGCTGCCCCAATGGCTCTGCCAGGTGGCTTTCTTAAAGCGACAGCGCACCCTTACCCTCCCCCACCCCCACCTGGAATCTCCAGAGGCAGAGGTGTGGGGTAGGGGGCTGCCAAGGACCTGGGGACTGGATCTGGGCCGTGCCGACCGCAGCCCACCTCGGAAAGGCCGCGGGGTGGACAGTATGCTCCAGGGCTGGGCCTAGAACCCAGGAGTTCTGCCTGCCATGCACAGTGCTCTGTGCTGGGGCGCACATGGGTCCTGGTGGTGCAGGGAAATTGCCAGGGGGCTGCCAGAGTGAACTGCCCCCCCCCATCATTCCCCTTTGGGTTCAGCCCCAACCACCAATGACAGAGCCGGCCGCTCCCTGCCCCCCTCTCCTTGCACGTGGGCCTGGGAGCTAAGGATGCCTGGGGTCAAAGGCTGCCCCTCCCACCTTGCACAGTCACTTCCCTGCCCTGTGCCTCAGTTTCCCCATGGCTGTAACATGGGGCTAGTGATGCTGACTTGGGAGGTAGTGGGGTTGTGAGCCTTCATTAACTGCTGCATCTCCTTTACCTTCCTGCCCCACACCTCTGCCCCGGCTGTCACACCCCACTTCTTACCCGGCGGGGAGAGGGGTCAGATTTCCCCTGGGCCACCCCCCCTGACATCCTGCGCTTCCAGCCTGTCTCCCCAGCAGCTGTGGCTGCTGCTTCATGGGGTGCTGGGTGTGGGGCGGGAACGGGCTGTCCACAGGCACTTGTGAGCTCACCCACGGGGTGCCCACAGCCCCCCTTGGTAACCAGCCCAGGATGTGGGGGGCTGGTGTGTTCAAGTGGCATTGCCCACCCATCGCCCTTCTCCTCTGCTGCAGGATGTGGGGCCCCCCCAACCAATGGGCATTTCATACCCATCTCCAGCACAGAGCCACCCGGGCCTCTGCCCTCCCTGCCCAGCCCTGGCTGTGGTGCCCGCTGCCTGGCCGGGGGAGGGTCCAGGAGGAGCTGAGGTAGTGGGAAGGTGCATCTGTACCACCCCCATCCCAGAGCGTGAGTGGGAGCCCTCCCAGCTGCCTGCCCATGGCTGGCACCACATGCCTGTTGGAGCTTGGCACCGAGCAAGTTCCTGTCAGCCCCTCTCCCTGCACGGCCCTGCCCGGACTCCTGCTTTTCTACACAGCGGGTGTGGCTGGCACCGCCCCCCACCCCCCGCATTGGGGGGTCACTAATGAGCCTGCGGCCATGTGGCTGGGTTGTTTACAAGAAGGCCAGAGTGGGGGGGGCTGACTTGGGGGAAGGGTTGAAATAGTCCAGGGGGATCCTAGAGCTGGGGGAGAGCAGCCCCACGGCACCCCGTGCTCCTGGAGCGAGTGCTGGGGAGGGCTGGCAAATGCCATCCTGCCACCTTTCCCCCCACGGCCGCTGCTCTGCGCTAGTGGCCACTGGGGCTCCCTGGCAAATGCTGAGCCGGGGGGTGGGCAGAGTTCAGGCCTGGCTGGGTTTTCCTGCCACCATGAGAGAGCGGAGAGCTGGGGCTGTGGATTGGGCAGGAGGGAAGGCAATGGGCAGTGACTGTGGGGGACCCCCCGCCCGTGGGGTCCTGTCTGGCCTGTAGGCAGAGCCAGGGACCCCAGATGCCCCTTCCCCCGAAGCCCACTGGAGAGCGCCCAGGGATAGGGGCAGGATCTGGGCCCGGCGGCGTTCTGCCCCCTTCACCCTCTGCTCTCTGCCACCCGCTGCAGGGAGAGAAGAACCAGGGCTTTGACGTGCTGTACCACAACGTGAAGCATGGGCAGGTCTCCACCAAGGAGCTGGCCGACTTTGTCCGCGAGAGGTAGGGCCAGGGGTGCGGGAGGGGCGCCTGGGCCCCAGCAGCGCGGTGCTTCCCGCCCTTAGGGGGGCGCTGGTGTTGCCCCGGCTCCGGGCCAGTGTGGAGCTGGTGCTCGGGGCAATGCAGTCCTGTGCCCCAGGAGTGGAGCTGAGCCCCGCCAGGGCCCTGGGGCTATCTCTGCTGTTCCCCGGTGTGTGGCAGGGCAGCGCCCACCCCCACCATGTGCTGTCCCCACCACGCGCTGCCCCCCGGGCGCTGCCCGTTCGCTCCCCTCATGCTCCCTCCCCCCTCTCTCTCTCTCTCTCTCTCTCTCTCTGCTTCCAGGGCCACCGTGGAGGAGATCTATGGCAAGTCCATGGCCAAGTTGGCCAAGATGGCCACCAATGGCACGCAGCTCGGGTGAGCAGGGCAGAGCGCGGGGGGCCGGGCCTGCGTGTCTGAGCCCTGTCGCTGTGTGAACCTCCTGCTGCTGGAAGGCCCTCTCTCCAGCCGCATGGGCCTTGCAGAGATGAGAGGGCTCCCCTGTATCTTCCAATGCCCCCATCTGCTCCACAATCCTGGCAGGGGGGCGTTCCTTTGGACCCACTCAGCGCTGGCCACTGGGGGGTGCCCATGGGACCAGAGGCTTCCCACTGCCCGCAGACCCAGTTGCCCATCCCAGGTGGTGCGAGGTCCCGGGCGGGGGTAAGGGCGGGGGGCCTGCTCTCAGCGCCTGCGTCTCGGCCCCGGCAGGACTTTTGCGCCGCTCTGGGAGGTGTTCCGGGTCTCCTCCGACAAGCTGGCACTCTGCCACCTGGAGCTGGTGAAGAAGCTGCACGACCTGCTCAAGGAGATCGCCCGCTACGGGGAGGAGCAGGGCAAGGCGCACAAGAAGGTACACGCCGCCCCGTCCCGGGTACAATCCCGCCCCTTACGCCCGGGGCTGCTGTCAGCGTGGCTCCCTGGGTGCCATGGGCTAGGGGCAGGGGGTGGCTGCACCTGGCTCTCGCTGGGCCAGGCGCCCCTCGCCTGGCAGGCTGAGATGCCAAGGGCTGAATGGGCCCAGAAAGCCAAATTCCCTGCTTCCCACCAAGGGGCATCCCTGGGACAGGGGCATTTAGGTTGGGGGGGGGGAGTTCCCCTCCTCCCCATCTCCAGGCCCCTCTCTTGTCCCACCAGTCCAAGGAGGAGGTGTCGGGGACCCTGGAGGCCATCCAGCTGCTGCAGGGTGTCGCCCAGCTGGTGCCCAAGTCCAAGGAGAATTATCACAGCAAGTGCTTGGAGGCCGAGCGCCTGCGCCGGGAGGGAACCAACCAGAAGGAGATTGACAAGGTACTGGGGGTGGGCGGCTGGCGGTGTGGGGGGAGAAGGGGGCTGTGGCCCATCACCCGGGGGTCTGACCGGCATGGGAGGGGCTGGGGTGATGGGGGCAGGCAGTGCCCCGTTGACGAGTGGGGACTGCCCCGATGCCCGCTCCCCATGGCAGGGCAGAGCAGCTGAGCCCTTGCTCCCAGCTCCCACCCCCCTTCTGTCCTGCCCCTGCCAGGCCGAGCGGAAGTCGAAGAAGGCGGCTGAGGCCCTGCGCCACGCAGTGGAGAAGTACAACATGGCCCGGGCAGACTTTGAGCAGAGGATGCTGGACTCGGCCGTGGTAAGTGGGGCGGTGGGCATTGGGGGGGTCGGGAGGCTGTGGGGGGCAAGGGGCAGCCACGGGAGGGTGTGGGGGCAGAGGGAATCTGCCTCGAATCTCATTCGGGGTAGTGTGGGGTGGTGTGGGCTGGTGATGGGGCTGGGAGGGGGGCACCTATACTGCAGGGGTCCAGCTGGGCTGGGGGGGCGTGAGAGAGATGCCGCTGGGAACTCCACCCTCTGCACAGACCCCTCTCATCTAACTGCTCCACCCCCCCCCGGCAGCGGTTCCAGGAGCTGGAGGAGACCCACCTGCACCACATGAAGGGGCTGATCAGCTCCTACTCGCACTCCGTGGAGGACACGCATGTGCAGATCGGACAGGTGCGCACCCCGGGGTGTGTGTGTTCGGTGGGGGTGGGCTGTGGAGAGGGGGGCGGGGCGTGCGCTGGGGCGGGGGGGCAGGTGGGCTGTGAAGAGGGGGGCGGGGGGCGTGCGCTGGGGCGGGGGGGCAGGTGGGCTGTGAAGAGGGGGGCGGGGGGCGTGCGCTGGGGCGGGGGGGCAGGTGGGCTGTGAAGAGGGGGGCGGGGGGCGTGCGCTGGGGCGGGTGGGCTGTGGAGAGGGGGGCGGGGCGTGCGCTGGGGCATCAGGTGTTAGGGGGTAGAGGAGAGGGCAGCTGTAACCCCCACAATCTCATCCTGCCCGAAGGAGACGCTGCTGGGGGTGGGGAGCGAATGGGGGAGGGGGGCCTGGGCAGTCACCAGCGAGATGAGTGCCGCAGCCTGAGCTCTTCCTCCCTCCTGCCCCCAGGTGCACGAGGAATTCAAGCAGAACGTGGAGAACATCGGCATCGAGATGCTGCTGCAGAGATTCGCCGAGAGCAAGGGCACCGGGCGTGAGAGGCCGGGTGAGGGCACGCGAGGGAGGGGCTTGCTCTTGCACGGGGCTGAGGGGCGGGGTTTGCTCTTGCACGGGGCTGAGGGGCGGGGCTTGCTCTTGCACACGTTGCACGGGGCCTGGGGCAGGTGGGGTGGGTGTGGGCATCTCTGCCGGGCTGACCCCTGCCCTGCTCTCTGTTGGCAGGGGTGCTGGATTTCGACGAGTGCAGAATGGTCCCAGCACAGGAAGGCAAGTACGTCTCTGCAGCTGGCGGCCCTGTGGGTGCTGGGGCATCGCCTGGGAGGAGGCGGCCACGGGGGCAGGGGAGCCGGGACGTTGGGATCATCCCTGGGCTCTGGGCGGGCGGCGGAAGTGATGCCTGTGGGGAGGAGCTGGGAGCACCCGGGGCCCAGCTGTCCCGGCTTGGGGGGCTGAGCCGTCTCCGGGGGGAAGAGGGGCTGGATCTGCACCAGGAGCCGCTCACCCGCTCTGTCCCCCGCAGGGCCCAAGAGGAGCCTCAGCAAAGCCTTCCGCATCCCCGGGCTGAGCCGGAGAGACCGAGAGCGAGACACTGTGTGAGCTCCCCCCGGCCCCTACTGCTCCTCTTCCCCTCCTGCCCCCCTTATCCATCCTCCCTACCCTGCATCTCCCCCACCTCCGGCCCATCCATCCTCCCTGCCCTGCTGGGCTTCTCCGGGCAGTTCCAGGGGCCTTGATTCTCTCTCTCTCTTCCCCCCCCAGGGAGTCCCCAGACGCTGACTTGGTGAGTAGCTGCCCTGGGTCACGTGCTGCCAGCTGGGGGGATGTAGCGGGTGGATCCGGCCACGTTCCTTCCTTCGCTGGCACCTGCCCATGGTGCTGCCAGACTCGCTAGGGCCCAGCAGCTCTCGGTAATGGGGGGCTGGGCGGTGTCCACCTGGGGCAAGTTTGGGGGGGGAGAGGAGACCCCTGCCCCAGGGGTTCTGCAGCGCTGAAATCACATGTTCCCGACCTGCAGCGCCCTGCTGTCCCAGCCCTGGACTCCCCCCAGCTTGGCCGGCGCCCCTCAATCCTGACCCGCAGGCCCGGTAGATGCCCCTGGGATTGAATGGGTGATGGAGGAGGGTCCCTCCTGGGCAGGGTGGGGCGTTAAAACGGGCCCCCTTTGCAGCAGCCCCTCCCCCCTACTGCGTTCTCCCCCCGCAGACCTGCCCGGATGTGGACGAGGAGGGATTCACTGTACGGCCTGACATCAACCAGAGCAGTATCCTTGGGCTGACTGGCGGGGCGAGTGCCAGGGTGGGGCCCAGCTGGGGGTGGGAGGGGCTGGTGGGCTCAGCCCCTGGTCCCCTGCCCAGACAGTTCCTCTCCTGCCTGGCGGCGCCCGGGTCCATGTCCTGGGGTGGGGGGGCAGAGGTGCTGGGCATCCAGCCCCCCTGCTTGGCTGCACTAACACGCCAGGGCAGGAACTCGGTTTCCAAACCCCCTGTGCCGGGGGAACCAGGCTGGGCTCAGACCCGCTGGCCCTGGAACCCAGCAGGGCCTGGGCTGAGCCTGAGAGATGTAGGCTCGGATCAGGGGAGAGCTCCCCTGGTTTTGTGGCAGGGAACCCCGGCCTAGCAGGACTCTCCCCTACAGATCCACGCCTGGCATAGGCCCTGTGAGCAAGGGGCACGTGGCGTTGCCCAAACTGGCACTGGGAGTCCTTATTGGCACTCAAGACCCCAGCTGGGATCCGGGCCCATTGGGTCGGGTGCTGCCCCGAACAACTTGTGGCCTGATTAGACCCAGACCCCGCTTCACAGATGGGGGAAGCTGCAGCCCAGTGCTGCAGGGACCTGCCCAGGGACCCCGGGGGGATTGGGGGTGGAGCCGGGAACAGAACCTGGGTCTCTGGGGGACCCAGCCCAGCCTGGCTGATGATTCAGGGCTGATGGAGGGGGAACCAGTTAGGCTGGGCAAGGGTTTGGCGCCAGGCCAGGACTCCTGGGTTCGATGCAGTGAACTGGGGTGGAGGCGACACCTAGTGGGCGGCCAGGAGAATGGCAGGCAGGGGCCCAGCGCCACTCCGGTCTGGGGGCTTTTCCCTTGAACCCCGGCTCAGGCTCGGGCGGGACCCACGGCTGCTCGTCCAGCGACTCGGACTACGAGGACGAGGACGAGCCCCGCAAGTTCTACGTCCGCATCAAGCCCCTGCAACCCTGCGACACCGCCGGCAGCAGCCAGGCCGCTGTGGAGCAGCTCAAGGCGACAGTGGGGAACCTCCCCCTGCCCCCCAGCACCGGGGTGAGAGCCGGGGGCTGAGCCGGGGGAAGCAGGGGACCTCTGGGGTGCAGTGGCATGGGACCAGGCTGGTGGCTGGGAGGGAGCAGTGGTGGGGCTGGGGGGGAGGGGAGGGGGTGGCTGTGGGTCTGGGAGGGGAGGGGTGGCCATGGGGCTGGGGGCTGCAGGGCTGGGCTGCTAACTGCCACCCTGGTGATCCCTCCTCCCCCTTGTTCTCTCGCAGGGCACGGTGAAGAGACAGTCTTGCAGTAAGTGTGGCTGAGCTGTTCTCCCCCCGCCCCGTGCTCCCCTCCTCGGCTCTGAAGCAGAGGGTTCTGTAGGGGTGGACAGGGGAGATGCCAAACCCGGGTGGGGTGGGGTGGGGTGGGGGGAGATTGTTGTGGGTACAATGGGCCATGCAGCAGGGGAGGTCCACGCAGGGCGCCTGTGGCCCGCCCCCACCTGTCTGGGGAGATGGGTGCCAATCCTGTCCTGGCAGCGCCCCCCAGAAGCTGGCTCTGCACCCCGGCCCTCTGGAGAGTTCTGAGCTGTCCTTTGCCCAGAGCAGTTTCTGATGGGTGGTCTTAATTTTGTGAGGGCCCAGCCAGATCTCCCTCCTCCTAGCTCTGGGTGCCCTGGATAACGGGGGGCTGCACCTTCCCCATGACCCCAGCACTGCTCAGCCCCTAGTGACTCTCCCATCTGGATACAAGAGCACGGGCCCCGCTGCAGGGGGCGCTGGCAGGCACCGTGACCCCCTCCCGGCCAGCCTTCCGAAGAGGGGGGGTTATTTCTCATTTTGCTGTGTCGGGAGCTGTCCAGGTTCCAGTCCCGGGGCCCCAGTGATGCCCTCCGTGTGGTTATTCCCCAGGGCACTTACCAGTAGCGACGACCATCACGGTGGATGTGGGCTCTGTCAGGGCCCTGGGTACAGGTGAGGCCGTGACTGGAGACTGTGGGGGGGAGAGGGGGGCAAGGAGGGAAACGTGGTGCTTTGCAAATCCCGCCCCTGTGGCCACAGGCCCCGCCCTAGTGTGCTAGAGTAGCTGGATGGTTCTTTCCAAAGGCTTGGCAGTGACGTGGTTAATACTGAGATCAAGGTGACCATCGGTAGGGGTCAGAATTAACGCCCATGCAAGAGGCCTTGGGGCAGCACCCCGTCCCAGGTCCTGTTGGTTCAGCCTCTCTGCAGACTCAGGCAGGCAGCCTCAGAAGCTTTCACTGGCCTAAGGGGAGTTGGTGGGGCTGACTGTGTGATGGGTGGGGGCTGTGGCCAGTTGCTGGGGGGGTGGTTGCGGGAGGGGTGCGGTGGCTCTGGGTGCTGACTGGGGGCTAGGTCCTGGCTCAGATCGTCTCCTTTCCTGCAGGTGACGAGTCTGGGAAGCTGCAGCCCCCACACCCTGCCGTATGGACTCCCAGGTACCGGGGTACCCTTGGCATGGGGAGGGATGGATGTTGGGGTCTTTGTATGATGTGCCTGCTCTCCGGAGCACCAGTGCCCGGCTGCTGGGGCGGTTTTGGGACTGCATGGTCAGCTCATGGTGGGGGCCTCCCATCCTCGATACACCAGGCCTTCCCAGGCCCTTCCTGTGCTGGAGCCCCACGGGGCTGCAACAGGCCCCCTTTGCAGCAGGGCCCACCCAGCCTGGCCTTCCCCACAGCTAGCGCTGCCAGCGCCCCAGATGTCTCGGGCAGACACCCTGGGGCACAGGATGGGGCACGAGTAACAGTGTGCATGGGGCCCCACTGATCTCTCCCTCCTTTGGTCTGTCCCCAGCTGCGCAGGGAAGCCCTGGCCGGATGTAGCCCCTTCTGCAGCCCTGTTCGGGCCCCCGCTGGAGTCGGCCTTCGAAGCGGAGGATTTCCCAGGTAAGCGTGGTCTGCCAGTGCCTGCATCACAGGAGGGGAAACTGAGGCACAGCGGGGCGGGGACATCTCGCAGTGTGTGAGAGAGAGCTGGGAATTGGATCAGGACTCCTGGGTTCTGTGCTCTGGCTTCAGCTCGTAGCCAGGGCTCTCCCCCGCTGGCTTTTCTGGGCATTGCAGCCTCTGTGCTGAGCTCCGCAAAGCTGCTCTTTGCCCCTGCCCTCGCTGGCTCCCTCCGGTGGCGCGGGGCAGCAGGCGGCTCTGCGCTGGCGGATCCGTGACAGGAAGGTCACCCTGTCTCCACAGCCTCCCGAGCCTGCGGCCTGGGCTCCAGCCCGTCTCCCTTCTCCTCCTCGTCTCCAGAGAACGTGGAAGACTCGGGGCTGGACTCCCCCTCGCATCCCCCCACGGGCCCCTCGCCAGACTCCAGACCCTGGACGCCCCAGAGCCCCCTCACCAGACGGCCTGCCAAGGGCTCCCCGAGGCTCCAGGAGGAGCGGGGCGCCCTGCCCCCCACGACGGCCGCCTTGGAGGAGCAGAGCGCCTGGCTGCCCCCGCCCGCCAGCCCCACGGGGTGGCCCCGGGACACCCCCTGCTTTGCCGCCTTCGGCTCCGAGCCCAGCGGGGAGAACTCAGGGGCGGGGTCTCAGCACGATTCCCGCTGCCCCAGTGCCATGGCCCCTTCGCCCGACCCCTCCGGGGACCCCCAGGCCTCGGTGGCCAGGCCTCCCAGTCCTGTCTTGGACCAGGCCCTGCAGCCCTGCAAGCATGGGGCCTGCCCCCCCTCCAACACCTCGTCCTCTCCGGTGCCCCCCAGCTGCAGGGAGCCCTCCGGCCCCTCCCCATGGACTCCCCAGGGGCCCAGTCCCAGGCTGACAGACAGCAGCACTCCGGCCATTCCTGAGCTCCGGGCTGAGCCTGGTGAGTACGGTCCGGGGGGCTGTGAAAGGACCTGCCTCTCAGTTCCCTGCTTCCCAGAGCACGAGAGTGGGGTACCGCGAGGAGCGGTGACCTCCCCCCCCCAACTGCTCTTCTGGTGGCCCTCAATTCAGCCCTGCAGACCCCCGAAATCCCCCCTGCTATCCCAGCTCTGGGCTCCCCCCAGCTCTGCCGGTGCCCCTCGATCCCACCCCACAGCCCCTGAAATCCTCCCTGCTATCCCAGCTCTGGGCTCCCCGCCAGCTCTGCTGGTGCCCCTCAGTCCTGACCAGCGGCAGCCCCACTATTCTCACTCCAGGTCTCTCAGGCACTGGCCAATCTGACCCGCCTGGCGCTCTTAGTGAGGAGGAAACGTGTCTGTTTAGGTGCCAGGCTGAGTCGCTTTCCCGCGTGACCCAGCTCTGGTTCCTGAGCTCCTGGACCGACCCCTCTGAGCACCTGGCCCCGGCACGCGGCTGGGGGGCACTCCTGCCCCTGCGTCCCCACCCCACAGACAGCTCCTATGTGCCTCCCCTCCCCCTGCTCCCAATGCCATGGGACGGACCCTGACCCACCCCTGCCTTGTGCTTCTGCAGATCCTCCCCCTGCGCCCGCCCCACCCAGCGCCGCCCCCAAGGTGGCCCCCCCGCGGCGCTCCAGGACGAAGAGGCCCTCGAAGGGGCAGGCCGCCTGCAGCCACGGTGACCTGGTGGGTGGCGCTGCGCTGTGCTGGCTGGGAGCCGGGGTGTGTGTGGAGGGATGGGGAAACCGAGGCACGGAGTGAGTAAGTCACTTGTTGTCCAGGGAGTCTGGCAGAGCTGGGGTTTGAACCCCAATCACCTGGGTCCCAGCGCGGCGCTCTGCAGGGATCTGGCGTCGCTGACCCTTAGTGGGGGCTGGGGAGCGGATCCGCAAGTCGGCCCCGAGCTGGAGGTGAAGTGAAACAGATGGGAGCCTGAGGAATTTTTCAACTTTGTAGAGGCGGATTCAGGCTAAAGGCTCCTTCCCCCACCCTGCGGGGTTTGTCTGCGTCTCAAGGGAAAAACCAGCCATGACCAACCTTGAGGGGTCTCCAGGGTGGCTGATCTCCGGCCGTCGCTGAGATCCCGGAGCAGACGCGAGCGCACAGACCCCCTGGGGTGGCTGGTTTATGCTGTCTGGCGGGGGGCATATGCTTTTCTGGGGAGTCTAATGGTTAGCGGTGGGGCTGGCGCTCCTGGGTCCAGGAGGGAAGTGAGGTTTGGTAGGTAGCAGGAGACTGGGACCCATTTCCAGCTCAGTCCTGACCCACTGGATGGCCCTGGGCAAGTCCGTGTCTCATCCCGTGCCTCAGTTTCCCCACCGGTACAATGGGGCTAATGATCCTGCTCCCATTTGCAAAGTGCTTTGGGATCCCAGGCCCTTGGATTCTCCCATCCCCTCCTTGCCCTGCCACTGGGTTAACCCGTCCCTGGCCTGGACCGTCATGTACTGCCCTTGGTTTTGCAGTCCCGCTCCCTGAGCCCCTCTCCCCTGTGGAATTCGGGCCCTTCCCACTCGGCTCCGCCCAGCCTGGGTGAGCGCAGTTTCTTCACGGTCTCGCAGCCGGCTCTGGGTACGTACCCCGGGGGTCGCGCGGGCCAGGTGGGAGGGTAGGGGACCGGCCCCGAGCATCAGGGTGGCGGCAGGGGGTGAACCTGTGGATAGAAAGGAGGGGGCCCAAGCCGGGGGAGGGAAGGGGGAGCTATGGGCTGGGATTGAGCGGAGGCTCCGTACCTGACCCTACCTCCCCTCCCGCCCCCCCAGGGCTCTCCCGAGGCCCCAGCCCTGTGGTGCTGGGATCCCAGGATGCGCTTCCTGTGGCAACTGCCTTCACTGAGTACATCCATGCCTACTTCAAGGGCCAGGACCCCAACAGGTAAGGTGGGGGATTGGGGCCCAGCCTCGTTTACAGCCTGGGCTCCCTGAACCCAGGCACTGTTGGGCCCAGCCTAGGGATGCCCTGGTTATGGGGAGGGAAAGAGAGACAGCTTGGAGGAGCGCCAGGGCTAGATATCTGCCCCCAAATCTCATGGGGCACTGGGGAGGGGAGGACAGGGACTGGATCCCTCACTCCCTGCCCCTTCCCACAATCCCGCTGGGCACTGGGGGGGTGGCTCTCCCATCTCTTCCCCCCCCCCCACGCTCCACCATGGTGCCAAGCTCAGGGCAGACCGTTGGGAAGCAGGGCTTGCCCCCGCACTGGCTGGGATTCCTTGCTTAGATTTCACCAGCTCACGGAGTCCCAGCCTGTCCCCTGGGGTGCCCTGCTCTGTCTCGCCACCCAGGTGAGATGGTCCCTCCCGCCAAAAATCACAACAATAGGCCGGTTCCTCCCAGCCCCAAAGGACTAATCACTCGCCCTACGCCAGTTGCACCTGAGATCTGGCACCGAACCCTTAGCCAGTGTGATCCTAGATGATCTAAAGATTCATTAACTAGGAAAAGGAAATTGGCGAGCTATTGACAAGGGTAAAGCAGGCAACAGAGATGCATTCAAACCAGTTCCAGTCTGGCTTCCAAAAGTAATGGAAGCTTCTATGATAAACAAGCTCTGTGTCTCCTTTGGGGCTAACCCAGGCCAAACCCTGGAGATCTTCTGCCTAGCAATCCTTCCTTCCCCCCCCTCCCAAGCCCAAGCAGCATAAAAGATCATGTTCCTCCTCGTTAGGGCTTTCGATTCCTTCCCAGCCTTGGGCTTCGACTGCAGGGACTCACGGGCAAGTCTCCTGCCGTGGTGGGGGGAGCCCCGGCGAAGTCTTGTTCTCCGATGTCCCATGCTGGTTGGTCTGGTGTGGGTGCGTGGGCGCGGACCCCTCTTGTGGGAGGCTGGTATCTCGCACGTGGCACTGGTTCTCTCCTGGCTGGTGCTTCGCAGTGATAGAGCAAACACGTGGGACCCGGCTGCTTATAACCCTAATTTCCCCCGCCCCCCCCCCCCCGTGGCTCCACCAACACGCTGAGCCCGGCCAGGTCCAGCCCTGGATCTGTCAGGGTTCAGGGGAGACGTAGGAGCCTTGGCATGAGCTGGGACCTGGTCTGCTGGCGTCACCCCCCCCCCATGGGGGTGACTGGATCTCCCATCCCCCTGCCTTCCCCCCAAGCTCCAGGGAATTGAGTGAATGGGGTGGGGGGAAAGATGGGAGATCTGGCCACCCCAGTGCCCTGGGGGATTGTGGGAACTGGGAGATCCCCTCCCTCCATTCCCACAATCCCCCGGAGGGGGTGGTGGGGCTGGACTCCCGTAGGCTGTGGGGGGTTGGGCTCTCCTCGCCCATTGCTGGGGGTGGGGGGGGCTCTGAGTTAATGCCTGGCTCCCCCGCAGCTGTCTGGTGAAGATCACGGGCGAGCTCACCATGTCCTTCCCCGCCGGCATTGTCCACGTCTTCAGTGGGAGCCCAGCCCCGCCTGTCCTGAGCTTCCGCCTGCTCAACACGGCGCTCGTCGAGCAGTTTCTGCCCAGTGCTGAGCTGCTGTACAGGTACTGGGGTGGGGCCGGCTCGGCCACGGAGCTGGGGGGCCCACGGGGGCTTTGCTGGGGCTCTGCGGCTGCATCCCAGCCGGTCTGACCCACCCCTTTCCCACCCGCAGTGACCCGTCCCAGAGCGACCCCAGCACCAAGGACTTCTGGCTCAACATGCCGGCGCTGACCGGGCACCTGCAGAAGCAGGCAGAGCAGGCCCCGGCCGCCTCCTACTACAACGTGGCCCTTCTCAAATACCAGGTGAGGTGCCAGCAGGGAAGTCCTGCCCGCTCGGGATCCCCTTATCGCCAGGCGGTGCGGTCAGGACTCCTGGGTTCTCTCCGTGGCTCTGGGACGGGAGTGGGGCCTAGTGGGTTAGAGCAGGGGGTGGCTGGGAGCCAGGGTTTCTGGGTTCTACCCCAGGCTCTGGGAGGGGAGTGGGGTCTATTGGCTTAGAAAGTGCCGGGGGGGCAGAGGGGGAGGCTGGGAGCCAGGACTCCTGGGTTCTCTCTGGGCGGCGGAGTCTAGGGTGGGCTGGGAGCCAGGACTCCTGGGTTTTGCTCCGGGGGGAGCAGAAGCTGTTCCCAGCCCCCCACTGTTGCCGGGGCACTGGCCCCTCAAGCCGCTCTCTGCTCCCCTGGCAGTTCTCCAAGCTGGGCCCGAGCGCGGCCCCCCTGCAGCTGGCCGTGCGCTGGGACTGCACCACGGCCGCCACCCAGGTCAGCGTGGAGTACGGGTACAATGCCGGTGCCATGGCCGCGCCCAGGCCCCTCGCCAACGTCCAGGTGCTACTGCCCGTGGAGGAGCCGGTCGCCAACGTGCGGCTGCAGCCTGCGGCCAGCTGGTGAGAGCTGGGGTGGGGGCGGCGGCTCAGGCCTGGGGGAGGAGTTGGGGAGGGGGCAGGAGGCAGCTGGGAGTCCCGAGGGGGGGCAGGATGGGGGGGCAGGAGGCTGGGAGCCCCGGGGCTGGAGGAAGAGGGAGGGGGAAGGGGGGGACAAGAGGCAGCTGGGGGCTATGGGGGGAGGAGGGATGGGGTGCAGGAGGCAGCTGGGAGTCCTGTGCGGGCGGGGGAGATCAGGTAATGGCTGGACCTGTGTGTGCCCCCAGCCCTCGCCTGGTGGGGTGACCCCCCCCCGGGTCTCTCTCGCCCCGCAGGAACCTGGAGGAGAAGCGTCTGTTGTGGAGGCTGCTGGATGTTCCTGGGGCCCCGGATCGTGGCGGTGAGAGCTCTCAGTGCCCCTGCCGGGTTGTGGGGGGGGGGGAGGGGGTGGCTGTCGGGGGGAGGGCTGAGCCTCCCTCCCTCTGATGTTGGGGCAGCCAGGGGCTGCGTGTGAGCTGCAAACCCATGGCCCTTGGCCCCTATGCCCACTGGCCATAGTGGCTCCTGGGGGGGGCTGTAGGGGGCTGGTAGCTGGGTACGGTGCCGCCTGCTGGCCTGTTGCCAGCTCCTGGTTCTGAACAGGGTTTGCTGGGTGAGCTAAGGGGAAGGGGGGCGGGTGGCTCTTAGCAGCTGTCCCTCTTGGCACCCCCAACTCCAGGGTGTGTCAGCCCCCCATGGCTCAGTGCTCTGGAGTCTGTTCTCCCCCCGGGTGGGCAGGGTCTGAACCCTCAGTGAGATCCTGAGCCCCGTCTGTCTCCGCGTTGGTCCCCAGGCCGCGGCCACCTCTCCGCCTGCTGGGAGCCCCTCTACGGCCCCAGCAAACCCAGCCCCGTGGCGGCCCAGTTCACCAGCGAGGGCAGCACCCTGTCGGGCGTGGAGGTGGAGCTGGCGGGCAGCGGGTACAGGATGTCGCTGGTGAAGAAGAGATTCGCCACAGGTAACCGCAGGAGCTGGGCACATCACTGGTGGTGGTGGGCGGGGTGGGGGGGACACTTCCACCTGATTGCACATGGAGAACTCCTCCCACTCCTGTCCATCACCGTGCCTCAGTTTCCCCTCTCATCCTTTGTTTAGATTGGAAGCTCTTTTTGGAGCCAGGGCCTGGCACGATGCGGCCTGATCTGGGGTGGGATTGGTAATAAGCCGTACTAACAAAGGGATCCCAGGGAGGGGAATATGATCAGAGCACAGGGGAGTGGAGGAGGCTGGGTAGGCGGGGGGCCTATACCGGGAGTCTCCAGTGTCTGTCTCCGCCTCTCATGGTTATGTTTCCTCCTAGGCATTTATCTGGCTGGCTCCTGATCGGCTGCGCTCGTCCCCCTTGTTCATTCCTGGTTTTAAAGCCCCAGCGGACGTTGGCTCATTCAGTCGTTTGCTGCCCCTGGGGGTTTCTCTGCTGTTGGATTTTTAAACACTGGAACAAAGTCAGATCTGGAGGGAGGGGAGTGGGGGTCCGGCCCCTGGCCCGTGACACTGGCCCCCACAGGTGGGAGGGGCGATGCTGCTGGGATCATGCTGGGCTGGGGGTTTGGCCCCTGGATGGGCCGAGCAGCTCAGAATTGCACTGGACAGAGAACAGCCCTGTTCCCCGTTAGCCTAACTCCTCCTGCACCGGCCCAGCTGGGGGCCCCCTGCTCATGGAACAGACCATTCCACTCTCCCAGCTGCTGTACGGGGGTGGGGGGAGGAGGGGAAGCTGGGGGGGGTCATCACCCTTTTAATAAACACTTTATTTTCTAATAAAACGACCCGTCTGCTTCCGCTGCCCCTTTTTCCATGCCCTGAAATCCTGCCACGATCAAGGCGGAACCTGCTGCCAGCTTTCATGTAGCAAGAGGCGCGCCAAACTCTCTGCTAATTAATCGCCTGCCTGTTAGCTAGTCTGGCCCGGCCCCAGCTGTTTGTTCCAGGCCGAGTGGGGTATTTACTAGTGCACGCCGGGCCTGGAGGAAGTAAGGGGGATTGCTGCCCCCTTGGAAAGGGAGACTCCCAGCTTGTGCCAGAGAGCAGGCCTGGTTCTTGGATCCACCTACAGAGACTCCCCCTTGTGGATCTGGTCCCCCCGCCATGGCTGAAGCACGAGCTGTGGGAGTTATGGGGGGGCCAGGTTGTCTGGTTACGGTGGGAGCTGGCTGGCTCCTTTGCTCCACAGCTGCTGTTTTCCTCTCCTTGCCCACCCCTCGCCGAGGTACCGCCGTGCTCAACCTCAGCGCTTGTCAAACTGGGTCCGAAGTGCAGGGGTGCACGCCTCCCTCCTGCTCCCTCGCCCTGGCCCTGGCGCTGCCGGTCCTCTCCCAGGGACGGCTCAGGGCTCGTGTTTGCAGCCGACCTGCAGGCTGTGCTCTGGGGTGGGCCCTGGCTGGAGCCCAGGGCAGTCCCAGGATCCAGGCCCTGCCGCTGGGATAGCCTGTCTGCTGCAGCCACGCTGAGTGTTGTGCTCGCCGCCCCCACGGGAGGGCGATAGCGAGGAGCCAGACCTGGCTTTGTCTACATGGGGACGTTAATGTGGAGTTGGGTGGGGGGAGTTCAAGCACACGAGTTGTTCCCAATTAACCTCAGGCGTAGACAAAGGCCAAGGCCTGGGGGCAATCAGAGGGGTGGGGAAGGGGACACAGGGCCTTTCCTGTCTCGGGGGTGCAGGCTGCACACTGTGGGGTATCAGGGAATGGGGCCTGGGCCCTTTCATCTTCTCGAGGTCGCTCAGCCTCCAGCCTTGCTGTGGCCAAGGTGCTGTTCTGGGGCTGTCTGGGAGCCTGGTTAAACGGGTTGGGGGGGGGGCGCTCTGCCCCACTGCGGCGTAGGCACAACCTGGCAGGCTCAGCCCCGAGAGCCAGGCCCAAAGGGGCCGTGGGACCGGAGCTCGGCCTGTCACCTTGCGGCCGCTAGGGAAGCCGGGCGTGGGGCCATCCTGCGCTGCTCCTTGCACCATGCTCCAAGGCTCTGCCAAGGCCTCTCTTCCCCCTGCGGCCCTGGGAGGGGGAGCTGGGCTGATCCCCTTCTTGCCCAGGGCTGTGTAATCTCCATCCTGGGGGGCTTGGCAGCGCAAACCAGTCCTTGCCACCTGCCCTGCTCTGAATAGAGCACAGGCCAGAAGTGCAGGGTCTCTGGTCAGCCTACGCCTGGGGGGACCCCACCCCACACACTGCCTGGCTCCAGCCATCTCTGCCTACCCAGCCCCCAGGCTTGCTGTGCATTGCTGAGATGCTGCACCTAGCTCCCACCCCACATCAAACCCATGATCAGCCCTGCCCCTGTGCAAGAGACATGAGGGGCAGCCCCGTAGCTGCAGTGCTTGCAAGCAACCGTGCCCCCGCCCCAGGAGCTCTCGGGTTAACTTCCTTGGGGTCCCCCACAAACTGGGATAGAATCAGTGTTTTTGTAGGTCATCCATCCTGCTGTTACCTGGGGCCTGTGGGGCAGGGTGGGAGGGCTAGAGGCGGCTGGCGGGAGAAGATGGGTCTGTCCCACAACACATGCTGCATCCAGGATCCCAGGGTGGTGGCAGGGGAAACAGACAGTGCCGGACCCCCCACCCCCACCCCAGCCTCGAGGTCTGTGAATGCCAGGCAACCTAAGAGCCAAACGCTGGTATGCCCATCACAGGGGCGTTAGGCCATGGCCTGGCTGGGCAAAGCCACTCAGAGGCAAGAGGGAGAATTCCCAGCTGGGCTTGGTCCAGGAGCAGTTGAGGAATAAGGGGATGGGCTCCAGGACAACTGGGGGGGCAGGCAGGGAGGGGTGGAGAAAAGGGAGTTTTGGAGGGAGGGAGAGTCGGGACCACACGCTCTGGACGGCTCCCGGCCGAGCCCTCAGAGCTCCTGCTAAACTGGGCTTTTGGTGCACTGCAGCCGGTGCCCAAGGGAGCAGGGACGGAGCAGGGAACTCAAACCGGCTCTCGCAGGTCCCAGGGCAGTGCCCGAACCGAACCATTGCACCCTCCTCCTCCTCCTCCTCCTCTGCATCCAACTGGGCCGAGTGCTGCCAGGGGCCTCCGGCAGCCGCGGACGGGATAAAGGTCCTGCCCCTCTCCTGGCTGTCTGTACTGAGCCCGCCAGCGCCCTCTGTGCTGTGCGCGGCTGGGGCACAAGCCCGGAATGACTGCGGGTGCCATGGCAGCCTCACTGGCACCTTCTCCGCCCACCCCAACGAGCTGCCGGCCCTGGGCGTTGACCTGGGTTACTAACATTTGTACAGCACCTAGCACAATGATGGAGCCGCTGGGGCTCCTGGGTTCAATTTCCTGCTCTGCCACCCACCTGCTGAGCCTCTGCAGGCAAAACCCTGCCCCGTGCTGCCTCAGTTTCCCCATTCCATAGACTGGGGGCAGGGCCCTACCTCCTAACTCTGCTGGGGAGGGGGTTGAAGGGCAGGGCCTGGTTACTCCTCCAGCAGCCCAGGAGCCCACTGCAGACAAAGCTGCCACCCCCACCCTAGGCTGGGATGCGGCAAAGGGCTCTGGGCACAGACTCTAGATCATTTCCTGAGTTACTGAAAACACCCTTCCGGCTGCTGCTGCTTCGAGGCGGCTGGAGGTGCAGGTAGGCGTGCCAAGCCAGGGGAGTGGGGGAACGGGTGCATGTGTGTGTCCATGTCCCCCTACAGGGGAGCTAGGGGCAGGGCCTGATCCCCCAGCTTCCCCCAATTTGCCTGTCCTGCCTTGGCATTTACAGAAAATTCTGTGGGAGGAGGTGAAGGGGACCAGTGAGGGGTCCAGCATTAGGCAGCTCAAGGGGGCTTTCCAGCTGGGTTTCCAGCCTCAGCTGCTCCCTCCCCCCCCCAAAAGAATCAAAGCAGCAACCTTCAGTTGTTGTAAAAGGAAATGCCTGAGGCTAAGCCCTGCCCTTCCCGGCTGGGGATCTCCAAGCGTTCCTGCCCCGGGGAGGCCGGGACTGTTATCCGCTCCCGGCCATCGCCAATCACCTTCCCATGCAGCTGGGAAAGCAGCGAGAGCACAAGGGCGTGGGAACAAACTCCCCAGGCAAAGGGGTGGTCTCTTCCACTGGGGGCAGGTGCTGAAGAGCCAGTGACACACCGGGGAGGGGCTATGGGGGTGGGGCAACCCCAGCCCTCCTGCTGAATGGCTCCTCTGGGGGTTAATTTGTGCGGGGAGGGGACGACTTTCCTATCAGCGTCTTTCCTATCAGTTGTGTTGGCAACAAAATAGCAAGCAGACCTCACTGCTATAGCCTAAGAGAGTTGTTTCTGTCAAGGATAAAAGTCATACTACTCCTGCCAGCTAATGGAGAGGCTCCTCTTGGCCCTGTGGTAGCGTTCCCTGCTTTTTGCTCTGGTGCTGCGGGTTTCTGTGTCAGCTGGCTGCAGCCTTCGCCTGTCTGCAAGGTATGTTACAGCCTCGCCGGGGCCAGGTGCCTGCTGAGTTCGGAGAGCAGGCTCAAGCCCGTTTTTGCAACCTCTTTGTCCTGATCACCTGGGCTGTTCCTGCCCTTGGCAGCGTCGGCTTGGTCTAAAGCTATGGCATTTGCTTACGTGTTTCCTCGCAAAATGCCAGATTCTTCTAATGTAGAGGTATTACCCCAGCACCTAGAGGCCCCAGAAGGGAGCAGGGTGGGGCCAGGCACTGCACAAATACATGCTGAGTCCCTGCTCCAAAGAGCTTACAATCTAAGGAGGCCAGCCAGACAAAGGGGGGAGGGGAAACTGAGGCATTGCAAGGGGAAGTGGTCACGAAGCAGGAAGAAAGCCCAGCTCGGAGCGCTAGCTCGGGGCCCTGCCTGCTGCCTCACAGGGCAGAACTTCCCGTTTGACCCCACTCTGCTCTGAGGCCCCAGGGTTAGCTCTGAGCAGCCCCCTTGAGCAGGGATCTGCCCGGTGGCACGCACGCCTGAGGCACGCCTTGGTGGCACTTTGCCAGCGGCTTCTGACCCAGCCCCTTCCCGGGGAGCTGGCTGGAGCAGCCGCTGCACAGCTGCCAGCTGAACTCCTCCTGAGTGGGAGGGGGCAAACACCCTGCTTGCCTCGTTAGCCTGCAGTGGCCAGGTCCCAGTCACCTGCTGCTCCACGGCGTTGGAATCCGCACCCCGCAGTGAGTAGCTACCCTGTTGTAGGGGGAGATGGGGGGGCTGCGCTTTGCTCTGTGTCTCTGGGGGGGCCTTGCAGAAGCAGAGTGGGCTATGCAGGGGGGCAGAATTGGAGGGACTAGGAGGGTTTCCTTGCTATTGTTCCAGTCAGCTGCCCTCTTCCCTTTCCAGATCAACTCCCTTTTTCCTGGCTTCAAGCTCCAGGCAGTAACAGGCCACTGGGTTTTCCTGCCTGAGCTGGGGAGGTTTCTTCCTTTGTATGCAACAAATGCCGGAGCTCCTGTTTCTCATGACAGGTTTCAGGGTAGCAGCCGTGTTAGTCTGTATTCGCAAAAAGAAAAGGAGGACTTGTGGCACCTTAGAGACTAGCCAATTTATTTGAGCATAAGCTTCCGTGAGCTCCAGCTCACTTCATTGGACGCATTCAGTGGAAATTCCACTCAATGCATCCGGCGAAGTGAGCTGTAGCTCACGGAAGCTTATGCTCAAATAAATTGGCTAGTCTCTAAGGTGCCCCAAGTCCTCCTTTTCTTGTTTCTCATGAATGGCTAAAAGGGAGCTGGGATGGGGGAGCGTCTTGGGGCAGAAGGGACCCAGGCTGTGCCCGCCCCAAAGAGGCCCGAGATGTAGCCGTGTCCCCTCCAGGCGATCTATGGACTCGGTGGGGGTGGAGGAGATCCTCTCCCTTCTCCTGGGAATGAGCTTGTGTTGGTGGCGGGAGAGACCTGGCCTGGGATGGCACCAGAGATTGTGCCGAGCAGGGCACTGTGCCCGCCGGGGGGGATCCCCAGAGTCTGGCTGCTAAGGGGCCCGAATGGTAGCTTTGAAAATCCCATCTGGATAGTGAGTGCCGCAGTGTTTTCGAAACCTGGCCCCATCTGCCAGGCCTTGTCGGAGAAGATCTGAATGATCAGGCCCTGGCAGCAGGATGCTGCCCTCTTCTCTCCCGTCCCTGCCAGCACTAGCGGCTTCCCCACGCAGCTGCTCCCAGTCCAAGGGAGCTGAGATCAGGCTGCAAGGGAGGCAGGATGGTGCAGTGGTTAGTGCAGTGGGCGGGGGAGCCCTGGATTCAAGTCTGATCTGCTCCAGACTGCCTGGGTGATCTCAGCCACGCTGCGCTGCGGTTCCCCCTCTGTAATGGGCGCTGGGAGGAGAAAGACACCACAGACTGCGAGGCGAGCGGGTACCTTAGAGGCAGGTAGTATATTCTAATATAATGCCTAATTCCCCCTTCCTTCGGTCTACTCATGGCTGCGTCCCTGCCGTGGCTTCTTGCTGAGGGGAACGCGTACCATGATTGGCTGGGAGGGTGGAATAAAACCAGCCAAAGGTACAGAAAGTCTCCTCGGGGCTACAGATTTTTGACCCTTGACAAATGGCCCCACGCTTGCTGTTTTCGATGAAGAGCCATCACAGCCCAGTCCCAGAGGATTCCTCCTTCCTTCAGCTAGGGGAGAGCTCACAGATGCACAAAGCCAGCAATGGGCCTGAGGAAGAAACTCCCCGACCTCGTCCACACCCCGTATCTACCTGTTCCATGGGGCCAGGTCAGACTCGGTAGAGCTCGGCTGAGTGTGGCCAGCTGGGGATCCGTCCCCTTGGTTCCCCGGGTCCGAACTCCCCAGCCCTGGCATCTCCCCTCCTGGCCCCGGTGCATGTTTCCTGCGGTGGCATTAGCTCCTTGCTGCAGCCCTGGCCCTGGCCCTGCCTCGGGTGCTTCCTGAACTCCCAGCTGGTTTCTGAGATGATGCCAGCTGCCGTTTCTGTTTCGTCTCTGCTCCCTCAAGGCTCCTCATGCTCCTGAAGTGAAGTGTAATCTTCCCTGACCAGGAGGGTGCCGGTCCCATGCCGCTCACGTGTGTCTCTGGGTGATAGCTCTTGCCTCCCCCGGCCGTTGCTCTTCTATCTTTTTTACTTTGTCTCCCCCATCCCCAATGTCCCACAATTCCCCCCCGTGCAGGAGCCCCCTTCCCCGGCCTTTCGGGAGGGTGAGGTGTGCTCTGAGCCCTGGGCTGGGAGCTAGCAGCCGACATGGGCTTTGGACAAGTAGCTCAGGCCTGCTCCAGAGCATGGTGCAAGGTGCAGTGTAGACCGGCCCCAGGAGCGGGGCTAGAGCCTTGGACAGTCTGGGAGACAGGAGAGGAGGACGTCCCATTGACCCCAAGGCTGGGTATTAAAGGGTTAAAGAGCTAAGGGCTTTAAGGGACCCAGTGGGGCAGGACCCAGCTGACCTGTCCCAGCCTCTCAGGCGGGGGCAGCCCCCGGGGTGGATCCTGACCTTGTTCTGGGGGCTCAGCCAGGGAAGCAGGAGCGACTTCTAGGCAGACCTACCCTGTTGGACACCCAGGAATTAGCCGCACCAGTGACTGGGATAAGCAGGAGGCTGGCAGACTCCCAGCTGTCCTCGATGCCAGGCCCACATCCTGGGACCTGGGCCTGGTGTTAACAGGCTGGCGCGGCACCAGCCCCAATTCGGTGGCTGCAAAACCACCTGCTGGGACGATGATCTGACAGCCTTTGGCTTCCATGCCAGGGCAGCTCAGCTTGGTGCTGCTGCAGAGCTGGCTGCCTGGGGCCCGGGCTGGGGGCATTGTGGGGCAATTCCTGTCCTTTGTGCTGCCAGGGGGTGCAGGGCAGATTCTCCATGTGCTAGGGAGCTAAGCTGAATAGTTGGGTTCAGGGTGGGGGCTCTCTTAGGTCCAGTGTTGCCTTGCCGGGGGGTGACGACTTCCGTGCCGACCAGGCCTTGGGTTGGAGGGAGGGGGAATTCCTGTACCCCATGAGGCCCTGGAGTCAGCAGAGGGGTGTCTGCTCTGCTGGCTGCTCCCCGATGCTGGGCGGGGCGGGGTAAGGGCGGGGACAGGAGCCCTCTCAGGAAGGTGCTGTCTCCCTTCTGCAGTGTCCAGGTGTAACCAGGCTGTTGGCTGACATTTAAAATGCGGGATTAACTCCCCCACAGCCCCGTTCTGCAAAGGGCGGGGCTGTCCCCTGGCTAAGGCCTCCTCGGCGCTTCCTCCATGCGGTCTGGGTTGGATGCAGGGCTCTGTTTCGCTCCGGAGCGGTGGCGCCGTGACCCACCCAAGAGGTGGCTGCATCGTGTGCCGGGCGAGCCCTCTGCCCGGTGGGGCTCTAGCTGTCAAACAAGCACGTTCCTTGCTCGGCTGGTTCTGGTGATCTAAGTGAACTGGCTGCTTTGCATCTTGCTGCTCCAGTGGGTGCGGAGGCTGCTGAGAGGAGGGAGTGCAGCAGTGCCAAGGCGCTGGGTTGCAAAGCAGCCCAGCCCCTGGGCGAGGGGAGATTTGGGGGATGAGCTTTTCCTTGCTTCCACCCTCTTCAAAGTCTCCCTTGATCTTGCCGCTTCTGCTGCCTGACCCCTCACGCCAGGCTTCTCTGCCTCGCTGCTGGCTTCCATCTGCCCAGGGGGTCCCTGAGGCTGAGCCATCCCCGACCAGAGCTTCTGGCGTGAGTTGTCCCAGGAATTGGAGGGGAGGGGCTTTGTGGCTCATGCTGGGGAGGGGGGCGGGGGGATGCTAGCCAGGAGCTGGGACCAGCTAGGCTGGTGCAAACGGGCGCCAGGCCCAGCTGGGGGACCCTCTCCACCAGGAGCAGAGTCTGTGCTGCCAGGTCCGGCGTGGGTTTTGGGGTGGGCAGTGCAGGCCTGCACCCTGGCAAGTCTTCGCCCCTGCAAAGCCCCCTGGGGGCCAATGATGCAGGGATGCAACCTAGGAGCGTTCTCAGGGCTGCTCTGGTTGGCGTGCGTCAGGGCAGGGCGCTCCTTGCAGCCCAGACCAGGGGTGGTGCAAGTTGCTTAGGGCCTGATCCTGCACAGGGGCTGAGGTTCTGCCAGGGATGTGCACTCCTGTGGGGGCACGTGGCAGCTGGCAAGGGGCATGTGATGCCTGGCAAGAGGCACTTGGCACTCCTTGGCCTCAGGAAGGTCCCTTGTGAAGTAACAGCCAGGCTCTGCCTGTCACGGGGCCAGCTTGCTGAAGGAAAGTTTAGCTGGAGCTAAGCAAACACCCTGGGAGATGCTTGCTTGGGGCTCGGCTGATTGGACAGGTGCGTGGCGTGCCTCTGGAGAATAAATACACCGAGCAGGGCTCCAGATGCTGCCAGCGAGTCGTGGAGGCTCGAGTGGCACAGGGGGATTTGCCAGGCTGGCATCACCATAGCTACGTGGGGGAGGTGGCCCCTTTCCGCTGCTCGGCGCGCCCCCAAAGTGACTGAAGCAGCTGGCGCCGTCTCTCCTGTGTTGAGATGCTGCTCTCGATGGGTGGGTGACTCTGCCCGTCTGAGTTGGCACCCTTGGAGCCGGCACGCGTCGTTACCCCCCTGTGAGGAACGTGGTTTAATACGGTGAGCGGGTCGGGGTGTGGCGAGGTGAAGGCAAGGCCCTAGGGATGCTGCAGCCCGAAGGCTCTCCCGCCGCTCGGCTCCTGTGCCGTTGGCCTCTCCCCGTGCCACGGCCCTGCTCCCCACTTTGAGTGACAGTGATAGGGGGAGGGGGTGTGAATGCCCCTCTCCTCCCAGGATTAGCTGTGTGTGTGTGGGGGATCGCAGGAAGCAGTTGGTTTTGGAGTTAATAGTTCTTTGAGATGTATGGGGCAGTCGCCCCCCCCCCCCCCTGGCCACGAGGAGCAATTGTCTCTTGGCGGATTCAGGCAGCCATCACTGTGTCAGTTAAGCTCAGGGCAGCTGCCCCTGCTCTCAGAGTGATTGTCTGGGACCCTCTGCGAGCCTTGCTCCACAGGTTGTGTTTGGAGCTTCTGTGGGAACCATGTGGGCCAGAAATGTTTTCTGTTTTTGGACGCTGAGAATCTGGTGTCATCCTGTGGCTCCAAGAGTTGGGGTCCTAGGCCCAGCTTAGAGCACCCATGAACCCCCACAAAGACTAGTTAATGCAGAGCCAAGGCTGCTGCCCTCTGCGATTTGCACCTCTGCAGACAGAGAGAGTTTAATGGTTAAAATTCAAACACGGGGAAACCAGGAAAGGCCGAGCATGAGTGATGGTGAACACAGAGCCTTAACTCTGCCCGAGAGGAGACCCCGAGGATGAATTACAGGCACTGACTCCAGATAAAGCAGGGCTCCAGATACAGGGGGCTACTGGGGGGAAAATCAACTGAAATATTTTCCCATTGAAAAATCAGCGTGTTTGATGGGAAAAGATTGATTTGTGGCCAGGCTACATCTCCCTAGAGGCACGGGGTGCCTTCCTGGGGCCACTCCTTCCATGGTGATCAGCAAATGTCAATTTTACCAGACCCCCAAACCAGCAAACTGTTTCCACAGATGATGATGACTGAGGTTAATGGAGCGGCAAAGTGAGAACAGGGCTGCTGGAGAAGGTAGGGTTGGCAGTAAGGCGGCTCCCTTTGGGCATCTTGATATGTGACGTTGACAATTTGTGTTTTGATGGCTACGAAGCTGGAACTTTTTGAATCTCAACAGTAGATAATTGTCCGAGCCGCCAGGAGTTTCTCACAAATGTGAAAATTTCAATTGATGATTTTTTTTAAAAAAGCTTAAACATGAACGTCGCTCGTCTCCATCAGAATGCGAAAGGCCGAACGCTGCCCAACCTAATCCCAGGGGCTGTCGTCCAGCAGAGGGGGCAGGGCTGGGAGGTTTGAGGGACCCAGACCTAGAGTCCCAGAAAGCAGCCAGTGGCAGCCGCAGGGCTGAATGCTGACCCCCAAACGAGACAGCTTCCATGTTTCTGAGTCGTTCTGCTTATTTCAGGATGACGCCAGAGAATCCCCCTTTTCCCTGATCAGCGCAGGGAGTGGCCGTTGCACGGGGGTGACGCGCATGGCAGCGTGATGGGAAAGTGACCTAGTGTTGAACCGTAGGGTAAGGTGATGCCAATGCAAACCACAGAGAGCCCGGGCGGTGGCTCTAACCCACCTGCTAGTAGAGACGGTACGTTGGGAAGCTCTGGACCTTGTGCCCCATGGGCACCTCCAGGGAATGTCTGGACAGGCTGCCAACAATGGCAGCGTAGCGTGGGCAGAGGATCAGACTGCCCACAAACCGCCCCGAGGGGACTTGCTCAGGTGCCTCCCTGCTCCCAGTGCAGTGTGGGGGAAGAAGACTTTTAGACCCCAGTGTCACGGAGTGTGGGGGAGTCTGGGCCCTGCACCCCTCTTCCTGGGATTCACTGAGACTCTCAGCCAGCCAGTAAAACAGAAGGTTTATTGGACAACAGGAACACAGTCCAAAACAGAGCTTGTGGGCACACCCAGGACCCCTCAGTCAAGTCCTTCTGGGGGAGCAGGGAGCTTAGACCCCAGCCCTGGGGTTCCCTGCATTCCTCCACCCAGCACCAAACTGAAACTAAACCCACCCAGCAGGTTCCCTGCTGCAGCCTCCGTCCACGTTCCTGGGCAGAGGTGTTACCTCCCCGCCCCCTCCTGGCTCAGGTGACAGGCTCTCAGGTCTCCCATCCCCAGGGCACATTCCCAGGTCAACACTCCCCCCTCCCTGCTGCATCACATTGTCACATCTCTCCCCCCTTCGAGACTGAACTGAGTGGGGTAACCTGGGGAAGTTCGGGGCCCCCTCTCCGGGACAGCGCATCCGCTATCAGGTTGGCACTTCCCTTCACGTGGACCACGTCCATGTCGTAATCCTGCAGGAGCAGGCTCCATCTCAGGAGTTTGGCGTTGGCTCCTTTCATCTGGTGCAGCCTGGTCAGGAGAGAGTGGTCGGTGTACACACGGTGAAGTGCCGCCCGAAGAGATAGGGCTCTAGTTTCTTGAGGGCCCACACCATGGCCAGGCACTCCTCGATGGCCGCGTAGTGTTGCTCCCGGGGTAGCAACTTCTTGCTCAGGTACACGATGGGGTGTCTCTCTCCCCCTTTTCATCCTCCTGCATTAACACCGCCCCCAGTCCCATGTCTGAGGCGTCGGTGAACACCACAAAGGGCTTGTCAAAGTCTGGGTTTGCCAGAACTGGGCCACTGACCAGAGCCTCCTTCAGCGCCCGGAAAGCCTCCTGGCACTGCTCGGTCCAGACCACCTTGTCTGGCTTCCCCTTCTTGCATAGCTCAGTGATGGGGGTGGCTATGGCGCTAAAGTGGGGCACAAATCTTCGGTAGTATCCTGCCATCCCAATAAAGGCCTGGACCTGCTTTTTGGTGTGGGGAGTGGGCCAGTCTCTGATCACCTCCACCTTAGCTGGTTCCAGCTTTAGGCGGCCGCTCCCCACCCGATGGCCCAGGTAAGATACTTCAGCCATCCCCACCTTGCACTTCTCCGCTTTTACAGTCAGCCCAGCCCCCTGGAGTCGGTCCAGCACTTGTCTAACCTGGGACACGTGGTCCTCCCAGGTCTGGCTAAAGACACAGATGTCATCAATATACGCCATGGCAAAACTCTCCATCCCCCTCAGTAGCTGGGCCACCAGGCGCTGGAAGGTGGCCGGCGCTTCCTTGAGGCCGAAAGGCAGGGTCAGGAACTCGTAGAGCCCCAGAGGGGTGATAAAGGCCGATTTCAGCCGGGCATCTGCATCCAGCGGCACTTGCCAGTAGCCCTTTGTAAGGTCCATGGTAGTAAGGTACCGAACTCCTCCCAGCTTGTCTAGGAGCTCGTCAGGCCTGGGCATGGTGTAGGCATCCGATACAGTGATGGCATTGAGCTTCCGATAGTCCACACAGAACCGGACTGACCCGTCCTTTTTGGGGACCAGCACCACCGGCGAGGCCCAAGGGCTGGCAGATGGCTGGATCACCCCCAAAGCCAGCATGTCCCAGACCTCTCTTTCCAGGTCCTGAGCAGTTTTCCCTGTGACTCGGAAGGGGGAGTCAGGTTAGTGCGTCCAGGCTGGTTGGAAAACAGCTGTCAGTACGGATGCAGCACCCCCCTGACCTCAGCTTGCTGGGCAGGGGTTAGCTGATCCGAGAGGGGAATTGTTTCCAGGGGGGAACCAGCCCTGGTCCCAGGGAATAGATCTACTAAAGGGTCATCTCCCTGCTCCTCCCACTGTCCACACACGGCCAACACCACATTCCCCCTGGCATAATATGGCTTCATCATATTCACATAGTACACCCGGCGGTGGTGCGCCCGGTTCGACAGCTCCACCACGTAGTTTACCTCATTGAGCTGCTTGACAACCTTGAAAGGGCCCTCCCAGGCGGCCTGTAGTTTGTTCTTTCTCACGGGGATGAGAACCATCACCTGATCCCCGGTGGCGTAGGCACAGGCCCGCGCCGTGCGGTCATACCAGACCTTCTGCTTCTTCTGGGCTCTGGCCAGATTCTCCCTGGCCAGGCCCATGAATTCAGCCAGTCTTTCTCGGAAGATCAGGACATACTCCACCACTGACTCTCCATGGGGAGTGGCCTTCCCTTCCCACTCGTCTCTCATCAGGTCCAGGGGGCCCCTCACCCTCCTTCCATATAACAGTTCGAAAGGCGAAAATCCGGTCGACTCCTGGGGCACCTCCCTGTACGCGAACAGCAGGTGAGGTAAGTACTTGTCCCAATCCTGCGGGTGCTGGTTCATAAAGGTTTTCAGTGTCATCTTTAGCGTCCCGTTAAACCTCTCCACCAGCCCATTGGACTGGGGGTGATAAGCTGAGGCCCAGTCGTGCCGGACCCCACATTTCTCCCACAAGCACCGGAGCAGGGCCGACATGAAGTTGGAGCCTTGGTCTGTCAAGACTTCCTTGGGGAACCTCACTCGGCTGAAAATGGTCAGGAACACGTCGGCCACGGGGTCTGCTTCAATGGAAGCTAAGGGCACTGCCTCGGGGTAGCGGGTGGCAAAATTTACCACCACCAGAATGTATTTCTTCCCTGACCGGGTCGTCTTGCTGAGAGGCCCCACGATGTCCATGGCCACCTTCTGGAAAGGCTCCTCTATGATGGGCAAAGGTCTCAAAGCCGCTTTCCCCTTGTCCCGGGCCTTCCCCACCCTCTGACAGGGTCACAGGATCGGCAATACTGCCGGACTGTGGTAAAGACCCCGGGCCAGTAAAAGTTCTGTAGCAACCTCTGCCGGGTGCGCCGGATTCCCTGGTGCCCTGCGAGGGGGATGTCATGGGCCAGGTACAGGAGCCTGCGGCGATACTTCTGGGGGACCCCCAGCTGCCTCCTGATCCCACAGGACTCTACTTCCCTTGTGGGAGCCCATTCTCGGTACAGGAACCCCTTCTCCCACAGGAACCTCTCCTGGCAGCCTCTCCTCATGGTCCGTACCACCCTGAGGTCGGCCAGGTCCCTGAGCTTCCGCAAGGAGGGATCTTTCCTCAACTCGGCCTGGAACTCAGCGGCTGGGGAAGGGATGGGGACCGGCTCCCTCTCACTGGCCGGGTCTGAGGCCACAGCCTCTCCGAGCCGTGCCCCTCGGCGCTCCCTCCCCACCAGGGTAGGGTCCTGCGCCTCCGGTGTGGTACCCTCCCCAAGGTCAGGGTGCAGCGCCCCTCGCCGGCTCTGGCTACGGGTCACAACCAGGGCGGTCTGGGGGTTGCTTGGCCAGTCCTCTAGGTCCCCCCCATCAAAACCTCAGTGGGCAAATGGTGGTGTATCCCCACAACCTTGGGGCCCTCCTTGGCCCCCCCATTTCAGGTGTACCCTTGTCACGAGCACCTTGAATGGGGTTCCGCCCACCCCCGTCAGGGTCAGGTAGGTGTTGGGCACCACCCGATCTGGGCCACCACCTTGGGCTGGGCCAGTGTCGCCTTCGCGCCCGTATCCCAGTATCCATTGACCTTCCTCCCATCCACCTCCAGGGGAACAAGGCACTCTCTCTGGAGGGACAGCCCCACGCCCACCCTGTAAACCGAGCACCCTGAGCCCAGAGCCTCCAGCCCTCTGGCGGGGCTGGCTGGGGGTACTCTTCCCTCCTGAGCAGGTGGTAAACTGGCAGCCCCCCTTGCCTGGGTCGTCTGCCCCTCGTCCACCTGGGTCCCTACCCAGTTAACTCTGGGTAGGTTGGGTCTGATCAGTCTGTCCCTGAGCCCGGGGCACTGGGACCGTACATGGCCTCTCTGGCCACAGTGATAGCAGCTCAGGTCTCGTTGGTCCCCTCGAACGGGTCGGAGGGGCCTGACGCCAGGCGTTCCCCTTGGGAGGGGGTTCTCCCTATTTCCCCGCTGGGAGGTCCTCTGGTGACTCTCTCTCTGCAGCGGGGCGGGGGGGCCTGTTCTTTTGGGACTCCTCCCGGCTACCCACTGACCGACTGTTCACAAACTCGTCGGCCAGCTGCCCTGCGTGCTGGGGGTTCTCGAGCTTTTTGTCCACCAACCACAGCCTCAGGTCAGAAGGGCACTGATCATACAGTTGCTCCAGTACGATTAGGTCAAGCAGGTCCTCTTTAGCTTGGGCCCCAGCTGTCCACTTGTGGGCATATCCCTGCATTCGGTTGACCAGTTGTAGGTAGGTGACCTCAGGCGTTTTATGCTGACTCTGGAACCTTTTCCGGTACATCTCGGGGGTCAGCCCAAACTCACGGAGCAGGGCCTTTTTGAACAGTTCGTAGTCCCCTGCCTCCACCCCTGTCATTCGGCTGTACACCTCCACGGCTTTGGGGTCCAGTAAGGGGGTGAGAAACTGGAGCCTGTCTGCAGGGTCAACCCTGTGCAGCTCGCAGGCATTTTCGAAGGCTGTCAGGAAGCTATCTACGTCCTCCCCCTCCTTCCGCTGGGCCAGGAAGCACTTATCAAAGCTCCTTGCAGTCTTGGGTCTCCCCGCACTCACCGCAGCCGGGGCCCCACTGCTCCTCAGCCTGGCCAGCTCCAGTTCATGCTGTCTTTGTTTCTCCTTCTCCTGACATTCCCACTCCTTCTCCTCCTGCTCATGTTGACGTTGTTTTTCATGATCCTCCAGCTCCCTCGTTTTCATCTCCCTCTCCCATTCCAGACGCATCCGCTCCAGGGATGGGGAGCTCTGCCGTGAGGATCCCCTGCTGGCTGCCGGGGTCAGGGTGCCCTCGGTATTCGCTGGCTTCCCCCAGGCCTAGGTTAGGAAGGGTCTCGGGATGTCCTCGGCAGCAGTCTGACCCCTCCCAGCTCGGTCAGGGCCCACGCTGCGTCCGCCGGGTGGCTTCCCTCAGGGATTGGGTCATCCAAGCGATCCCTCTCCTCCAGCTGGGCAATCAGCTGCTCCTTGGTGGACCTCCCGATGCGCAGCCCCCTCTGCCTGCACAGCTCCACCAGGTCGCTCTTAGGGCGTTTAGTGTACATCTCCCTGCTGGCCACTTGCAGGCCGGGCAGCTTTCCACAGTTTCCAGGAAAAACCCCTCGTGTGCCAGTCCTTCTTGAGGTCACCACCTCTTTGCCAGGGTCGAGCAGCAGACTTCTCCGCCCCTGGGACCGCTTGCTGCAATCCCCCGGGGGACCCTGTTACTGCAAAAGTCCTTCTCTCTGGTCACATGCTCCCAGGGGTTAACTGCCCCCTGAAACTGTCTCTCTCTGAATCTTCAGCACACCTGTTCCCCGTCAATCCCCCTTCGTTTTATTGCTCCCCAGTCACTTACTGCAGGAAGCGCCATTCACGGGGTGCAGTACATCCCACCGCTGCCACCAGTTGTCATGGAGTGTGGGGGAGTCCAGGCCCTGCACCCCTCTTCCTGGGATCCACTGAGACTCTCAGCCAGCCAGTAAAACAGAAGGTTTATTGGACAACAGGAACACAGTCCAAAACAGAGCTTGTGGGTACACCCAGGACCCCTCAGTCAAGTCCTTCTGGGGGAGCAGGGAGCTTAGACCCCAGCCCTGGGGTTCCCTGTGTTCCTCCACCCAGCCCCAAACTGAAACTAAACCCACCCAGCAGGTTCCCTGCTGCAGCCTCTGTTCACATTCCCAGGTAGAGGTGTTACCTCCCCCTCCCCCTCCTGGTTCAGGTGACAGGCTCTCAGGTCTCCCCTCCCCAGGGAACATTCCCAGGTCAACACTCCCCCCTCCCTGCTGCCTCACATCGTCACACCCAGTGAAACCCTTTGTCCCACTAAGAGGGGATTGGAGGAAAAGTGACATCTGGGCAGGAGCCGTCTCAAGAAACCTGCCCCTTGGCCAGGTGGGGACTGGGAACCAGGTGCCTTATCAGCATCTGGGAGGCCGAGGAGATAAAGGCCTGGGCATGCAAAGAACAAGGCCTTGGAACAAATAAGGGCAGCCACTGTCCTTCAGCGCCGTGTGCAGGTGCACTGCATCCGGGGACCTGACCATGCTGCCCCTGGGGGGCTGCCCCTGGGGGGCTGCCCCTAGGCCTGCAGCCCTGCCGGTGGCCAGAGCTCAGGGGAAGAGGGGACAAGACCTAGCTGCCAGGAAGCCACTGGGGCTGCCAACGCTTGGCTCCCGTGGGCAGGCAGAGCCCCGGTAGCTGGGACTGAGCTGCAGTCTGCATGCAGGGGAGCAGTTGGGCCAGGAGACCACCATGGTGTAGCCATGAAAATGAGAGAGGAAAAACACCCGGGGGGGGGGGGGGGGAGATTTTCCTTTTTCTTTTGTGTGTTTGAAAAAATGTTTTAATTTGGAGATTTTCTTTTAAAAGAAAACAGCAACCCAGGAAAATACAAAATCTTGTTTTTTGAAAACTGACTTTATATTTCCACATTTTTGTTGGGGGGAAGAGAAGAGGAATACGAGAATGTTGAGGGATGTGGGGAGGAGAACCCCCAAATATTTTCACCATTTCCCTAAATGGCTTGGAACTTCTGGGTCGAGCCAGGGAAAGCTTTTTCAATGAACAATAAATGCACCAAAAATGCATTTTATTTTTTTTTCCAGGGCACTAAAACTCTTTGCGAATTTGGGTCGAATTCAGTGAATAGTTTCAGCTAAAAAAAATTCCATCGTTTTCTCAAGAAGTCAAAACTCTTTCATCCATTTTGAAATGAAACCTCTCAGGGTTTTGTTTGGCGATGGTGTGTCATTTAGACAGGTAGCGAATTGAAATTAAAAAAAGGGGAAAAAACATTTCTCCCCCCACCCCCCCAAATTATTTTGTAACAAACAAAATGTTTCATTTGACTTAAAACAAACAAACATTTGTGAGGAAAAAATTGGACAAATTCCAGGTTCAAACGGAAACAATTTTTTCTTTTCTTCTTTTTAAGTTTGTCCTCCCCCCCCCCCCCCGAACTGACGTCAGTTCACTTCGTTCTGCTTCTGGGTTCTGTTTCTGGTGCTGGGAGGAAGTGTGATATCTGGGGCGGGGGGGCCAGCGGTCAGGACTCCTGGGTTCTGTTCCTGGCTCTGCTACTGACTGTAACCTTTGTGCAAATCCTTTCCCAGGGCTGTAGCATGAGGCTCAGCGGCTACTTCCTGGTGGGTGACATTGAGAGGGTTAATTTAAGTCTGTACCATGCATTTAGATCCACTGGTGGCAAATACATTAGCAATGCAGCTTACTGCAGATCTGATTTCTGGTTTTCTTTAGATGCTCTGCCAATGTCCACAATCTGCTATTCAGGGCTCCTTTGCTGGATTTCAGCAAGCTCTGCTAACATGGACTAATCCTTGCAAACTCCAAGGGAGTCGGGGGTTACCAAGCTACCTGAGCCCCAAAGCGGGTGGGTTTATTATTTTTTTGCTGAGGCTGCACAGTGAAGTGGGATTAGGACGCCAGGCTCCCAGCCTGCTGCTTGCCCCACTAGACAACGCTGTCTCTGGTGTTTCTGTGAGGGGGCATGTGCATGCCAGAGCTCTATCTGGGGCTAGCTAGGGACTGCTCTTTAAATGAGTGCATGCTGTCACCCCGATAGGGGGCCAGAGGCAGAAGCTGCAATCCAAGGAGATCAGGCAGACCAAGGAAGGATGATTACCCTATTTTACCCGTGGGGAACTAAGACGCAGGCTTTGTCATCGCTGACCCCAAAGTTCACGGCGAGGGAGCAAGCAGGGGTAGTTCTGTCCCTGGGAAATGCTGCTAGAGACAGGGTTCTTGTGGTGCAAGCAGCTTAAGAGCGTGAGGCTGGCTCCCTTCATCGTCCCCCACCTCGCAGTGATGCCAAACACCCTGTCTGCACTGTGGTTTTGCAGCGATGTGGCTGAGTGAGTCAATTTATCCCTTGGTTAAAAAATGCACCTTTCTGTCGTGACGGCAAAGCCCCAGAGCGCTGCAGCGACCTACCCAGTGAATGAAACCCCAAGCTCCTGGCTCCTCGTTCAGCCTCTTAATTGTAGGGCTGCCTTCTTTGTCAGTAGGCTTTGGGGGGGGGCAGATGAGGGTGGCCTGAGGCTAGCATGCGAGTGTCTGTGTGTGACCATAGGGCATGGACCCGCGGTGGGGCACCCGGCCCATGGCCTGACCACTGTTAAGTGTGTCCATGAGATAGGGTAGCCACCCAGCTGGTTTTGGAGTAGCGGAGCCGGTTTTGGACTGGCCTGGCTGGTTTTTGTACTCTCCTGCCAGCCTCCTTTGCTGGTGAGTTGTTGTTGTTTTTTTTGCCATGTGCCCATGCAGCTGCGAGCACAGAGATTGGGCGAGTAGCCACTGCACACATTACAGCCGGGGGCGTGCACCCAGGTCCCGCTCTGCCAGCACAGTGGGCCGGGTCCTCGCCTGCCAACAGCCAAAACCGGAGCAGCTCCTCTCAGTTCCGGGGCCAGCCGGGAAGTGGGCGGACCTGTCACCCGAGGGGTAAGGTGAGGAAGGGGCAGGGAGGGACAGCAGAATGAGTCCCGCAAGGACTGAGACTCCAGGAAGGGGGTGGGTGCAGGGGCTTCTGGGCCATGGGGGATAAGGCCGCTGGTGCGAGAGGTGGGGCACCTGACAGGAGAAGAAGAGGGTCAGATGAGGTGGGGATGGGGCAAATCTATGCCCCACTTTAAATGGTGCTCTGCAGCACCCACCCCACCCTTCTCCATTGTGAGACAATTAGGGCGTGGTGAGCATGGCTGCTGTGAGTGGGTGTCTGATGGTGGGAGAAGAAGGAAGCTGATTCAGCAAGGAAAAGGTCTACGTATACAACACGCTGTGTGTGTGTGTGTGTGTGTGTGTGGGGAGTAGGGAGTGTTTGGGGAGGAGACTACAAGGTGCGAAACCACACACAAGAAAGGCGGCCGATGGTGCTATTTTAAAATCTCCTTTCAATGCAATGCGAGCTGGGCTCTGGCCCAGGCTGATGAGGGACATGCCAGGAGCTGCGTTGCCCAAAGCACCCTCCCAAGAGGCATTGGCTGTGGTTGGCATTTGCTGCAGCAAACCTTGAACAAAATCGAGATGAGCTTGGACTGTTGCTGATCAAGTTTTTTTTTTTGTTTTAAATCCCTGGAGAGCTCTCCCCTGAATGTCTTGGTCATCCCTTAAAGCGGCACCGGGCCTCTGTTGGATGCAGGAGAAATGAGATTCTCTGATCCCGCTTCCTCCTCCTCCCTGTTTTCAGTCAGAAACGGGCGGGCAGAGCCAGTTTTGCTCTGTGTAGACTCACGAATCCTCCTATGCTGGCGAGGGTTGGTGACTGCGACAGGTGGCGTCCCCGTGGGAGAAGCAGCAGCATCATCACCGGTCTTCTCAGCCGCAGGGATGGGAGAAGGGATGAATTGCTGGCTTTCGCAGGCTCTGGAGCTGGTGTCCCAAAGCGACTGGAGCCCCAGATAGGCCTCCTCTGGACCCGAGCTATGTGAAGCTGAGCCTGCCTCAACCCACCAGGTAGCTCATTGATAAAGCTGCTGTCCTTGGGGGGCACCTTGCTTCTCCAGGGCTCCCCTCCAGTTGCAGTGAGGGAGACGCAAGGGGGCCTGATCCGAAGCGCCAGTACGAGTCTCTCCATTGAGCTCGTTGGCCTTCCTGGCTGATCCTGAGGGTCTGTTGGGTGCTGAGGGGCAAGCTGCTGCCACGGCCCCATCCGGCCTAGGAAGCAAAAGATCCTGGGGCTCTAGAGTGCAAGGTTCTCATGCCAACGCCGAGCAGTAACCGGGCTGGGGGGGACATCTTGCATCCCCCTGTGATCTCCAGTCCCTGACGGGTGTGTCTGTGCTTACAGTATGAATGGAGGGCGGAGTCTAAAGTGTGTGTGTGTGTGCACACTGCTTCCTTCTATTGGGTGGAACTGGAACTTCTAGACTGTGTGTCATAGGGCCTATACTGCTTCATGGAGCTTCTCCCTTGGTTTAGGTGGGAGGAGGTGCTGACTTCTGCCCCTAGCGTTGCTGTGATGTTCTGCATGGCGCCCTGGTGGGCAGCACAGCATCAGTCATGACATCCAGGGTGTGCAGGACGTTTTTCCCCAGGTGTGTTGGGAATCTGATTTCCAAATCCCTGCAGCAATGGAGCGATGTCTAATTCCCGGCACGTGTTGTGAGAGAGTCTCCTAAACTGATTGGTGGGGGCAGTGGGAACGGAGAAATGCCCCGAACTGATGCAGTCACCTTTTTCTCAACCTGCCCATCAACCCCTCGAATAAGCTGTGGAGAAGTACCAATCAGGGGCTGTTGCTGAGAAGCGGGTGGGGATGCCAGGCTGGCTGCCTACCGGCAGGAGTCCAGGATGGCTTTAGCAGCCAGGCTTTCCGTCAGCGACGAAGGTCGCTTGGCACCTCTGAAAATCCGGGTGCTTCACATCAGATGCCTAAAAATGGCTTTTGGAGTTGAGCTTTGGGGCCAGGCTCTAACTAAGGGGAGATGAATGGACAGAAGAGCCCAGGGGATGCAAGCCAGCCGGCTTGGGCAGCAGGAGCTGCAGAGGAGGAGGTGCTTGCACCCCCAGCAGAGCAGGGATGGAGGTGCAGCCATGTGTGGGTTCTCAGCTCTTGCCTCTCTCTCTCTTGCAGGGGAAGATGCTGTCCCGCCGGGGCTGCAAGCTTGAGGTCCTCGTCCTGACTGCGGTGGGGATCCTCTGCCTCCTCTTCCTTCTCGACACCAACAAGGACGAGCGGGTGATGATGGCTGCCAAGAGAGTCAGCAGTACCAGCCCCTCCGCCCCCATGCCCGGCATCCCCACAATCCCATGTCACGTCTCCGAGTGCAAGGAGAACGCCTCGGTGGCCAACATCTCCGGCTTCGCCAGCCTGCCCGGCCACATCCAGGACTTCCTTCGCTACAAGCACTGCAAGGAGTTCCCCCAACTGCTGGATGCCCCTGACAAGTGCGGGGGGGCTGAGGGCTCCCAGGGGGTCTTCCTCCTCCTAGCCATCAAGTCCTCCCCTGGGAACTATGAGCGGCGGGAGATCATCCGCAAGACCTGGGGAGCAGAGAGGACGTACCAAGGGGTCCGCATCCGCAGGGTCTTCCTCTCTGGGGAGGCGGGGGACACGCGGGAGGCTTGGAAGCTGAACCGGCTGCTGTGGCTGGAGGCGGTGGAGCACGGGGACGTCCTGCAGTGGGCGTTCCGCGACAGCTTCTTCAACCTGACCCTCAAGCAGGTGCTGTTCCATGGCTGGCTGGAGGCCCGCTGCCCCGGCGCCCGCTTCCTCTTCAACGGGGACGACGATGTCTTCGCCAACACGGACAACCTGGTGCACTACCTGCTGGACAGGCGGGACGCCAACGATGGCGACAAGCACCTCTACGTGGGGCAGCTCATCGTCGACGTGGGGCCCATCCGCGAGAAGTGGAGCAAGTACTATGTGCCTGAGCAGATCACCGCCCTCAAGTCCTACCCGCCCTACTGCGGGGGCGGCGGGTTGCTCATGTCCGGCTTCACCGCCCGCACCATCTACAAGGAGTCGCTGGGCATCGAGCTCTTCCCCATAGACGACGTCTACCTGGGCATGTGCCTGCAGAAAGCCGGGCTGGCCCCAGCCTCCCACATGGGCATCCGGACCGTGGGCGTCAGGGTGCCCTCTGCCAAGCTGGAGTCTTTTGATCCCTGCTACTACAAGGAGCTGCTGCTGGTGCACCGCTTCGTGCCCTACGAGATGCTGGTGATGTGGCGGGCCATTCACGAGCCGGACCTGCCCTGCGGGAAGAAGCTGCAGGTCTATCAGGGCGTCTGAGCGGATCCTGGAAACTGAGGGGAGGGGGCAACCGGGAGGGATGTAATGCGAGGTTGAAGGTGCTAGGGCATCAGCGGGTGATCCGCCTGTCTAGTTCTTTGCTGCTGTGCCCCGAATGCTCCAGACCCGTCACCTCTTGCTCTTGATGCCTATTCCAGGAAGTCCCGGCTCCAGGGGACGGGACTTCCAGGAATGCGCCTCAGCAGGACTTACGGCTGACACTGTTGGCTGGTATGCATGGGGTGCACAGAGATGCTGAACAGCTCACTGGCTTCTGGGTCCTGTCCCAACTGGTTTGGCCCGTTGGCCGTTCCTGGGATGTCAGGGGCTTTTCCCCTCCCTTCCCCATGGCTGCAATAGGCATTTCGAGCTGATGCAGGGATCCCTTTGCAGCGATGCCCTTGGGGCAGCTACCTCCAAGAAAGCAAGTGCCAGAAGGCCGCCAGACCAGGGTCTCTGTGGCGTGGAGGGGAGAATTTCTGCCTCCTTGACTAATGGGCATGTTGCCACCTGGGTGCCCAAATCTTGGGGCAGGATGTCACTGGCTTGGCCGATGTCCGGATCTCGGCCCAGACGCTGCGTCTCTGGGGCCAAAGGTCCAAACGCTGCAGGAAATGGGTAGGGTCTCTGGTGTGATGAGCTTGGCTTAGGTCCCAGCCCCAGCCCCTGTTTTACTGGGGGCGCTAAGAGCAGGAGATAGGCACCATATGCATTCCCCGCCCCAGAGCTCTGGGGCCAGATCTGCCCCGGCGCAACTAGCTGTGGTCCCGTAATGTCAATGGAGTCGTGCCTAGCTCTGGGGCTATGATGCAGCAGAGAGTACTAGGGGGATGAGTCTCGTGTTCTCAGCTGGGCCCACAGGGGATCTCTGGCCAGTCCCTTGCTGCTAACGGTCTGGTTGTTGGATATATTGACTGGCAGGGCTGGTGCTTCCAGCCGCTCAAAACCGCTGAGAGAAGCAGTGCCGTTTGCCCTATGAGCTAGGCTGGCAAGGGGTGAAGGAGGAGATGAACCAGGTTGAAGGACTGTGGCCTTGGCCCTCTGGGTAGCTCCGGGGAAGCTGTAGAAAACCTCAGGAGGGCGTGTGTGGCTGCCTCTCCTCTCTCCCAGCACCTGTCTGTGCAGATGTTCCAGTGAGAACTTGTTGCAGGACAAATATTGGCCTGGCCTGGGGGCTTGGCCCTGCCAGTGGGACGGTGTCCCCGCCCTGAGAGGTGCCAGGAGGCCGGCCGTGCCCAGCGGGCTTCAGGCTACACCATCTCGCCCCGAGTCAGCGCGGGAGACTCGGGGTATAAAACTGCATCTCTGCTGGCAGGGGAGGGAGCAAACGGGGGCCTCTCTGGCTCAGCTGTGTCCTGACTGTACTAATAGCCCCCCAATACCGCCCCCCCACTCCTCCCAGGGGCACAGTCCTGCATGGCACCAAGGGGTGATTTTCCAAAGAGCTGCCCTGTCCCTGAAGATCAGGCCTGAGGCACATTCCCGAGCCCCTTGCAGAACACGCCTGATACTTACTAACTGCCCTGGGCCCTTTGAATTCAGGCCTGTGGCTTGGCACGGCCAGACAGGCATGGGGCCGCGGCAGAAGCCTAACATACGACCCTGCCCCGCTCTGCCCAAGCGGAGGGCAAACCTGAGATCTGAATTGCTGTTAAACTCGACCCACCGGCAATGTCTGTTGCTCAATCAAGACAGGTACAAGTGTGCACCACCGAGCCCTGAGGTCTCTCAAACTGCCAGCTGTTCCCCGAGCTTGGGACAAAGGGCTGCTGAGGCTTTATCAGCTCATTGTTCTTGAGGAGATAACAAGCCCAAAGTTTCCTAGGACCCTGGCCTTGGAAAGTGATGAAGTGATGAAAGCCGATGAAGTGAGCTGTAGCTCACGAAAGCTCATGCTCAAATAAATGGGTTAGTCTCTAAGGTGCCACAAGTCCTCCTTTTCTTTTTGCGAATACAGACTAACACGGCTGCTGCTCTGAAACCTGGCCTTGGTTTGTTTGTTTTATGTTTAAAACTAGCTCTTCAGCTATTCCTCTCCCCAGCTCCCCCTTGCTTTACAACGCACCCTCTCTTCTGAACCTAGGCCATCTGTGGTTCAGTTTCTTGTGTAGCCTTGTGCTGGAGTCAGGAACTGCACAGGTTAAATCTGCTGCTGAGATAAAACATCCATCCCCTCCCCGACCTGCAATACAAAGACCCAAAGAAAGCAGAAGTCGCAGGAAACTGAAGATCTGGTTCTATTTTCAGCACATGTTCTGGCAAGGGACCATCTCTCCCCCCTGATTGTGGCAGAATTTTCTTGCTACCCCCTCCCAGGTGCTGTTCGTGGAATCTCTCTGGCCCCTGCAACCCCGAGGTGGGAGGTGAAGCCACCAGCTCACAGACCTGGGGGTGCAAAGGGCTGACCCTCCCTGACGGCGGGGGCGAGGGTTTGCTAGCTCTGAGGTGCGACGCTGTGGTCTGCAAAGCGCTGAGTTGTGGGCTTCCGGCTCCCTCCTGCTCCAGCCAAGTCTAGTTCCTCACCAGCGGCTGCAGGAAGCTGGTTCAATCAGCCGGGTCCTGGGCTGGTGCAGCATGTGGCTCATTCTGTTCCCTCTGCCGTTTGGCCTTCATACACATTGCGGGGGCTTGGCTGGCCCGTAGTGCAAAGCGTGTGGGTCCCTGCTCCTGTCCCCTCCCGACTGTGACTTCTGCCCCTGCCCCGTGGGGTCTTAACCCAGTGAAAACTGAAGTTTCCCAGAGAACTGGGGCCATGTCCTGAGAATAAATGAGTGGTTTTTATAACCAGCGTCCTGCAGCTTGGCTGACTGCTAGTGGGGGAGAGTTTCCTGGGCGCAAGGTTTCCTGGGCATAGCTCCAGGCGATGGGCGGGGGGCGGCCTGGCACTGATTATTCTGTCGCAGGTAGGGTTGCCAGGTGTCCAGTTTTTGACCGGAACGCCCAGTCGAAACGGGACCTTGGTGGCTCCGGGCAGTGCTGCTGACCCGGCTGTTAAAAGTCCGGTCGGTGGCGCAGGCAGGCTCCCTACCTGGCTCCAGGCGAGTCCTGGGAAGCTGCTGGCATCTCCCTCTGGCTCCTAGGCAGAGGAACAGCCAATGGGAGCTGAGGGGGCGGTGCGAGAGCTGCAGGTTTGCACCTCAGCATAGGAACTGGAGGCAGATGCCAGGAGCTGCCTGAGGAAAGCGCTGCCCAGAGCCTGTACCCCAACCCCTGCCCTGGCCCCACCCCAGAGCACCCCCAGCCAGAGCCCCCTCCTGCACCCCAAACCCTGGCCCCATCCCAGAGCCCACAGCCTGAGCTGGAGCCCTCCCCACACCCCACACCCCACCCTCCTGCCCCATCACAGATCCCCTCCCTCACCCTGAACCCCTCATTTCTGGCCCCACCCCGGAGCCTACACCCCCAGCCCAGATCCCGCTCCTGCATTCTGGACCCCTCATCTCCCATATGCGCAGACGGAGCCTAAATTGCCTCTCCCCCTCGCGCCTCAGCCCAGTGAAAATGAGTGAGGGTGGGGGAGAGCAGGGGATGGGGGTGGAGTGAGAGGGGGCGGGGCCTCAGGAAGTGGGTGGGGCAGGGGCGGGGCAAATGTGTTGGGCTTCTGCAAATGGAAAGTTGGCATCCCTCGTAACGGGGCGCACGCTTTGCGGGGCGGAGGCTTGTGGTGCTGAATCAGAGCCTGGGGCCGGCAGCTGACCTGCCTGTTCAGCCAGGCCCCCTGCCACTGGGATGCCCCGGGAGCCCAGCCGCTATGCCAAGCGGGAGCACTAGCCCACCTGCAGCTCCGCACCTGCAGCGTTCCCAGCCCCGCCGCCTTGCCTGGTGCTTGGCTCTGTTCCTGGCCTCTCCCTCCTGCTCTGACTACTAGGCTGGGGCATCCACGCTGTCACGGAGTCCCCGGGCGATGCTCTGGAACTGCTCCCCATGAAGCCAGGCAGGACTCTGGGGAAGTCTCCTCTCTGGGAGCAGCCTGTCTGCAGGACACACAGCTTCCACCTTCCTGGGTCTGACCTCGGAGCATTCAGCATCCTCTGCCCCTCCGTGCGCTTCCCCTAGCGAGTCCACGCAGGCAGGCTCCTGTGGAAGCCAGAGGGTCCTGCCCCCCAACTCCGCAGTCAGACGTGACTCTCAGCCAGCCGGTAAAACAGAAGGTTTATTAGACGACAGGAACATGGTCTAACACAGAGCTTGTAGGTGCAGAGAACAGGACCCTTCAGCTGGGTCCATGTTGGAGGGCAGTGAGCCAGACAACCCCGTCTGCCCTTCACTCCATCTCTCCAGCCAGCCCCAAACTGAAACTCCCTCCCTCCATGTTCCTCTGGTCTTTCCCGGGCCAGGAGGGCACCTGATTCCTTTGTTCTCCAACCCTTTAGCTCTCACCTTGCAGGGGGGAAGGGCCCAGGCTATCAGTTGCCAGGAGACAGGGTGTTGGCCATTCTCTGTGTCCAGACCCCTGCACACATCTGCCCTCTAGGGCTCTGCAACGATCATACACCCTTATCCAACCCCCTAGATACTTAAGAACTGCCTAGGGGAAACTGAGGCACCCCCACACTATTCAGAGGAAACATTAAGAACAGTCCCGCTGCATCACGCACGCCCCATTCGTGACCCTGTCACTGGGGGGGATTTGACAGATCTGTAATGAGGGGATGGCCAGGATGCCTGCGGGCCACCTGGCAGCGATTAGGGCCGGATCCTTGGCGGGTGTGAATTGGTGCAGCTCTGAGTTCAGGATCTGGCCCTTACGCCCGTCAGCTGAAGGAATATTAGCAGGGGCCTGGGATTTTAGCCTCATCAGGACGCTGGGTCCCCGGCTGAGGTGTGGCTGTGGAGGCTGGAGCGTTTGGTTCTGCTTGTGGGGAAGGTGCAGGGAATGGGGTTGGCGTGCAGCCGGCAAGGAGCCCAGCAGGAGGGTGGGGAGAACGCAGCACCCTGGGCCTGGGAAGAGCGAACGTGTCCCCATAGCCCAGTTGGCTCTCCGGTAAACTCACTCACCCCCCAGGATCTGTGCTTCATCCTCTAGGTGCTTTGTCCATAGGCCCCCCCGGGAAGTAACGCGCTACCTGGCCAGCCTGGCCCTGCTCGTCCTGGCGCTGGCATGCCGTGAGGGCACTGAGGAGCAGCACGACTCCCTGGTGAAGCTGTGTGGCTGGGAGTTCATTCGCCCCATCGTCACCTCGTGCGGGGGCTCCTGGTGGAAGTTCTACTCCCGGAGCCCCGGGCAGGAGCCAGGCAAAGTCGGCGGTAAGTGGGCGCCGGTTCCTATTGCGGCTTCACCGGCCCTGCTGCGAACCCTGCTGCCGTGGGCCGTGCGCTCCCTGGGGCGAGGAGGGGACAGCCCCGGCAGGCCAGCCCATGACTGGTCATTACAGCGTTTAAGAAGCTATGGGGCTGGGGCAGGAGGTGTCTCCAAGCTCACGGTGCTTCGGGCAGCTGCCCCCTCTGCAGCCCAGGGGAGTGGTGTTGTGGGAGCCAGATTTTGGTCCCCAGATCCTTCCTCTGACCTGGCTCGTGCTGGCCTGGGTAGGTAAAGGTGACGTTGTGCTAACCCTGGTCAGTTTTCCCCATCTGTCCTCCGGCCTGAGCAGAGAAGCCCCACCTGGGGTGGCCGGAATCTGGTCCCTCTGCCACGCACAGACCCACCTCCTCTCTCGCTCTCTCTCTTTCTCAGCTAAACAGCTCAGGTGGCTCAACTGTGACCGGTTCTCCCCTGGCCCCGAGGCGGCCGAAGGCCCTGGCTCCCCCAAAGGTGCCACCCTGTCCTGGTGGCCGTGCTAGGTTCCCAGGAGAACCCAGGAGCTGCCTTCCTGCCCCGGTGTGTGGAGCGTGACATCGGCCCAGCAGGCATGTGCTGCACCCGGGGCTGCACCAGAAAGGAGATGATGCCCTTCTGTTAGGAGCCAGGATTCTCCCCCCACTTCTCGCCCTGCCCATTAGCCTCTGCTGGCCCTTGCAAGCACCCACTGCTAAAGGGGCTCAGAAGCCAAGCCCCTGGCCTGCCCCAGTGTGACCAGGTTGCCTGTAGGCTGACAAGCCCAAAGCAGCAGCCCCGTCCCAGCCCCGCCACCCAGCTGACAGGGGAGCAGGCCTGCCGGAGGAGCCAGCTCTGAATGCTGCAGCCGGGGTTCTGGGCAAGCAGCTGAGCCTGGCCAGCCGGTTTGGTTAATTCCAGGAACAACCAACGCCCCTGATAAACTGGCGCCGTGGTGAGTCAGGGTGTGTTTCTGAGGGCCCTGCTTAGTGAAGGAGTGTCACGGAGTCCCTGGGCGATGCTCTGGGGCTGCTCCCTACGAAGCCAGTCAAGACTCTGGGGAAGTCTCCTCTCTGGGAGCAGCCTGTCTGCAGGACACACAGCTCACCCGGCTCCACCTTCCTGGGTCTGACCTCGGAGCATTCAGTATCCTCTGCCCCTCCGTGTGCTTCCCCCAGCGAGTCCACGCAGGCAGGCTCCTGGGGAAGCCAGAGGGTCCTGCCCCCCCACTCCACAGCCAGCCGTGACTCTCAGCCAGCCAGTAAAACAGAGGTTTATTAGATGACAGGAACATGGTCTAACACAGAGCTTGTAGGTGCAGAGAACAGGACCCCTCAGCTGGGTCCATGTTGGGCGGCAGTGAGCCAGACAACCACGTCTGCCCTTCACTCCATGTCTCCAGCCCCTCCTCCTCTGGGCGTTCCCCTTTCTGGGGCCAGGAGGACACCTGATTTCTTTGTTCTCCAACCCTTTAGCTCTCACCTTGCAGGGGGGAAGGGCCCAGGCCATCAGTTGCCAGGAAACAGGGTGTTGGCCATTCTCTGTGTCCAGACCCCTGCACACACCTGCCCTCTAGGGCTCTGCAATGATCATACACCCTTACTCCACCCCCTAGATACTTAAGAACTGCCTAGGGGAAACTGAGGCACCCCCACACTGTTCAGAAGAAACATTAAGAACAGTCCCACTTCGTCACAGGGTGTCCAGGAAGTGCCGGCTGTGAGTGTGTGTGGGGGGTCGTTTTCACCCCCCCCACAATCCGTTCTACACAGTTTGGTGTTGGCTTCTTTAAGCCATTTAAAGACCCCCCAGGCCTAGCAGAAAGCCAAGAGCTGACATTTCAGTGCTTGTCAGTCATCTGAAATCCTGCTGCCCACCCTCCCACATTAAAGTTAGCGCTGGGGTGTGTGTGTGTGTGGGGGGGGGTTGTTTGACTTTATTTTAAGGTTCCAGTTCCCGCACTCCTGGGATTACTCCAGCAGCTCAGCTGCCCAAGGGTGTTTCTCGCCCGCCTGCGTGCCGATGAAAGCTTGGACCTGGGACACTCAAAGGCTCAGGCGCCAGGAGACAAATAAGAAGATGCCAAATTTTTTTTTTTTTTTTAAAACCACCTGGTAACTTTGGGCGGAGGGGGGGAAGAGGGGGCTGATTGGCTTTTTGAAGGTGAGGGAGTGGTTTGCCAAGCCCGGTTTGATTTCAAATTCCCTTTAACTCCTGCCAAAGGCTGGGTTGTGTGCGTTTCTAGTGACGAAAGCTCTCTGCTTGACCGCAGCAGAATTCAATTTTGATTTCCGTATAACTGCGACAGATCAGAGCACTCTTCATGGGATCCATTTTTCCCGATTTTTAGTCTATTTCAATTTGCATAGTTGCAAGAAATTATGGGCGGGAGAGATCAGACAATAATGATTTAATTTAATGACAGTCACCTTCAAGGTTCAAAAAGTTAAAGCTTTATAAACCGTTAAATCGCAAATTGTCAATGTCACAGGTAGAAACGTACAAAGTCACACTCCTTAAATCAAAGTCTGTTATTGTCAAGCATCTTTTTCTTACTTCACCTCTCTGTAAATGTCTCTCGTTATCGCTGGCAATAGTCCTTCCTCGGGTTGTGTGTGTATGGAGAAATCGATGGTTCCCAACATTTACTGATTAAAACTCGAATCCTGCCCACCCGAGCTGCGCTAGTTTAAAAAGCAATCGAGTTCATCTCGCATATGCTGGAACACCCTGTTTTGTACCTCGTATATATTAACTCTTTGCAAAGCGGCTCCGGTGTCCCCGGGGTAAAGCCCCTGCTATGCTGTCCAACAGTTGAGTTTCGGATAAATGAAATTTTTGTGGAAAAGGTTTCACAGGACAAAACCATTCCTACTTTTGCTGAAGAGCCAAACACGTTTCAGCTTTTGGCCACTATGTACAAAGGGTTTTCGGCGTTTGAAAACAAACATCTGTCGATGTTTTTAAAATGAAAACCTGAACATTTTCACAAACTTTCACTGCCTGTAACAAAAGAAAAGTTTTTCATTTTCATTTAAATTTTCAATTCAATTCCATTTTTTGGGGGGATGTGGGAGGAGAATTCCCCAACTACCTGTCTGCTTCAAAGACCAAAACTGCTTCACCCTAAGAGTCCTTCCATTCAGACCTTGCTGTTCTCTCTGAATAATTAAATTAATTCATCATGGTGCTGCTCTTCTGTGTCTCTCTTTAACTGGCAATGCTCTGGGGAGGTCTGTGGGGGAGGGTGGGATTGCTGAGATTTCCAGTCCTTTCTCCCTCTCCAAGAAAAACTGGGGTGTGAAAAGCCTCCCCGTAGGTATCTTAAAAGATAGAGAGTCTTTGGTGTAAGCTCCAGCAGCAAACGGGGGCTGTGGGAAAAGCTCCACAGATCTCTGGGTAATACAGATCGGGTCTAGCTGGTAGCATCACTAGATGGGGGGACAGGGGCGAGTACAATACAGGGGCAATGCCCAGCGGATGGTTCTGATTTGTGTTCAAGGACTGTGATGCACCACAGGAACAAAGCACATGGGGCAGCGAGGGCCTGCCTGCCCTAGGGCGGCGTGGGGGGCCTTTCTGGGCGGTGCTTTGTCAAACACGAGCTCCCACGCACAGGACAGGGGTCGTGGGGTGAAGTTCTCCAGCCCGTGTTATACAGGAGAGTCAGACTGGATGGGCTGATTGACTCTGCGGCCCATGGCATGCCGCACCAACGAGCGGCTGACTCAGTCTCCCCAGTCACCCGCACGGGCAAATAGCTGGGCACAGCAGCTGGGAACGCACCTCAGCCTGCGCCCTGCTGAAGCGGATCCTTGGGAGCCAAGGCCTAAGCCGGGGAAGCGACGATCCTGAACAGCACCAGCCGCGGCTGAGTCAAACCCGTTAGCCACCGGGCTGGGCCAGTGATGTAGCCCAGCGGGAGGGCACCGGGCGGCTCTGGGGCTGGCAGTCTGGTCCCGGTCCCCCAACCTGCTGAAGTTGGGAGGAGGAAGGTGTCTCCGCAGGAGCCTTGGAGGGATCAGAGCGGCTCTGTGGCCTTGAAGCCTTCAGACTAGCTCTTGGCAGGGAACCCGGGGCCCTTTGCTGCTCTGCCTCGAGCACACGTCTGGCTTAGCCCCGGAGGCTGGGTCATGGGGCTGCCAGAGCCATCGTCAAGCCCCTTGCGTGTCCTGCCGTCCTCTTCTCTGTCCCAGGGGCGAGGGCCCTGCCCTGAGTTCAGTCCCTGCAGTTTCACAGCATGGGCCCATGAGTGGGATTCTGCGCAGGCCATGACCCCGCAGTCCGTGGTGTCCCTGGCCTGTGGGCGGGGTGGGGGGGGGTGGCGTGCCTGGCAGGGTGCGAGGAGCGGTGTCAAGTCCGGACAGGAACAGGGGCCCGGGAGCTGCTGAGGGGGCTGGGCCGCTCCTCCCTCGTCCTGCTAGCCTCGGACCTTGCTCCGGCTGTCGCGTAGTGCCTCGACCTGTGGCCCCAGCTCGCTGAATTTGGGCCTCTTGCTCTGGCTGAAGGCCCAGCAGCTCAGCATCAGGCCGTGCACCTGGAGGAGAAAGGGGTGCGGAGCCGTGAACTCGGAGCGGGGAGAGGGACGTGCCTGGCAGAGCCACCCCCGCCTTCGGGGAAGCACGGGCTCCTTACCTCGGCGGGGCAGCCAGGGGGCGCGGGGAGCCGCCTGTCGTCCTTCAGCAGCTCCAGCAGGTGGCAAATGATCGGCATGGGCTTGTCGAGTCCCATCATGCGGAGAAATTCCTGCGAGGCAGGGAGGGAAACCAAGGCAGGAAATGGAAACTCTGGGAGTGGATTGGTCTCCTATCGCAGGCAGGAGTGGGGATTGCGAGGTCTCTTTTTAAACCAGTTTCCCCCCTTTCTCCCATGGTCAGATGGGACTTTGTCTCCCTCCGCAGGCAGGAGTGGGGATTGCGAGATCTCTTTTTAAACCAGTCCCCCCACCCCCACCCCATGCCATATAATCTCCATGGTCAGATGTGACTTTGTCTCCCTCTGCAGGCAGGAGGGGGGACTGCAAGGCCATTTGCTTTTTTTAAATCTGATTTTTCCCCATACTATATAGTCCCTGTGGTCACCCTTTAGTCTATCAAAGCTCCATTTACAAAGGGGTAATCAATAACAAATTGAAGTTCTGTAAGTAGGTAACAGATGTGAAAGGAGGGCGTCGGGGATGGTTATGTACACAGCAAGGTAAGGTGGTACAGAGGCTGTAAGCAATCTATTGACAGGTTGGACTCTAAGTGTTAACCAGGTATTAAAGCATCGATTTGTCATTTTTTATCCCTTTATCAACTAAAGTTCAGTTTGTATCTAACATAACCCACGGCCGCCTTCAGGAAAGGAAACTGCCAGTTTAGTCTGCCGTGGATGGGTCACTTGTGTGGAATGTTTGCTCAGATAAGTGACCAAGGGGGGACACCTTGCAGTGGGATAGCATTGGGGCTCACCTGTGCAATTTACTGCTGCAGGATATTAGTGAAGCAAGGAACTTAGTTGGCTTCTAGGGGCTTGGACATTTATTAAGTGACAAGGGTTCTCAGCTCTCATGCTTCAGGGTATGAGCTGACTGGGGTCAGGAAGGAATCCCAGACCCTCCCCTGATAGGATTGCCCCATTAGGAGCACTCTGAGGCAGGGGAGTTAAACCTACTGAGGCATCCAATGTTGGAGACTAAGTAGATCATGGGGTTGTTCAGCAATTCTTCTGGGGCAATCCTAAATGCACCAGGCCAAGTTCAGCTCTGGTGATGGGTGGGGGGGGGCAGCTCCCACAGGAGTCCAGGGGGAGATGTGCCTGATTCAGCCAAAGGTCTTTCCTGGCAGCAGAGGCTGAGAACCTCCAAACCCATGGCACCCTGTGGTGCTCGCGGGAGACGGAGCCCTTAGGGGAAGCTGTGGCTAGTGGTCTCACCTCGGAGGGGCTTTGGCTTCTGTTGCTGTATGTGAAGAGTTCGTAAAGGACGACTCCAAAGCTCCAGACGTCGGACTCGCGGGAGAACACGTTATCTGACAGGGACTCGGGCGCGTACCTGGCCGGGGAGGAGGTGGTTAGCGAGGTAGGTGGGTGAGCACTGGGCTGTGCAAGCAGAGGGCCCATCAGGGTACTTGTTTGAAGCAGGGGCTTCTCCCCTCCAGGGGCAAAAGGGGGCAGAGAGAAGGGGCAGTTTGCAGAGACAGATACTGCAACAAATTGGCCAGATCCCCAGCCGGAGACATCGGGCCCAGCTCGATGGGTGTCAACGGGAGCGGCACCATTTTACACAAGCTGAACAGTTGGCTGCGTATTTTAAAAATCAACATTTTTGACCTCAAAGTCCCCCAGATGCACGGGCCGTGGGCCCTGTATCAGAGAACTCCAACATCACCCCCCAGCCTCCCGTTCCCCATCTAGCCAGGCATCCTTCGTCGCTGCTGTACGGGACCACCGGGGGAGGCAGCTAAGTCTAGCAGATAGAGTGTAGGGCTAGGGGGCAAGAATACCCAGGTTTTATTCCCAGCTCTTCCACTGACTTGTTCGGTGGCCGCAGGCCGGTGCCTCGGTTTCCCCATCTGTACAACGGGGTTGACAATACTGCTCTCACAGGGCGACTGTTTAGCTGATGTTTGCAAAGTACCATTGTTAGCATGGACTGCGTTAGAGGTGTGAAATGGCCCCTCCCGCAGGAAGGTTGGATTGTACTGTGGGTTGGGGGAGCACTCCGAATCTCCTCAGCGCTCGCTAAGAGGTTTATCCCCCTTCTACAGAGGGGAGAAATGAGGCAGCAGAAGTGTCATGGCCAAGGCTACACAGGGAGCCTGTGGCAGAGCTGGGAAAAGAACCCAGGAGTCCTGGCTTTCAGCTGCTCTGGGAGCTGCAGCCCCCACCCCCGAGCGAAACGCAGTCCAGCGGGTGCTGGCAGCTCGGGCCTCCCCTACCAGAACACGGGGCTCTGTCCTGGCTCCCGCACCACGTAGTACTCCTTGTCCTGGGGGAGCAGCTTGGCCAGGCCGAAGTCCCCGATCTTCACGTGGGTCTCATTCTCCACCAGGATGTTCCTGCTGGCCAAGTCCCTGTGGACGTAGCGCTGGGATCCCAGGTACTCCATGCCCTGGAACAGAGATGCTGAAAGCCTCCAGCCAGAGGGAATACACGCCAATCTCACAGGGGACCCTGGCTCCCCCGCTCCCTGCCTACTCTGAATCAGAGAGCCAGCTGGCCCTGCTCCATGCACCCACTTGGGAAAGGAAGGATGGTTGTAAGGCGCTGGGGCCGGGCTGTGAAGACCTGGGCTCACGTCCCAGCTCTGCCACAGGTTCCCTGGGTGACCTTGGGAGAGTCATGTAACTGCTCCGTGCCTCAGTTTCCTGTCCCTCTTGTTGTGAATGGGGGGCACAAAGCAGAGGAGCTGCATGCGGGGAGGTGCCTGGGGGTGCAGCCGGGCTCCCTACCTTGCATATCTGCCATGCGTAGAGCAGCAGCCTCTTGTGGTCCAGGCGCTCCTGGTTCTTCTGCAGATACTCCCTCAAGCAGCCTTTGGGCAGATACTCCATGACGAGCCGCAGGCTCCTCCGCCCTAGAAGGTGCAGAAAAGATGTCATGGCCAGCTCTGGCCTGGGAGCCTGCCCCACACCTGGCCCTCAGCTCTGGCCCGGGAGCCTGCCCCACACCTGGCCCTCAGGCCCAACCCGAGTCTGCCCCACACCCGGCCCTCAGCTCTGGCCCTCTACCCACTGCGTCCTGAGCGGGTTTGCTCTAGTCAAAGCTCCACCAGGCAGCGAGGTGAGGGTCTCAGCTTGGAACAAGCAGCAAGGATTGAGGGGCACCAGCAGGGCTGTGGGGTGGGGGAGCCCAGGGCTGGGATAGCAGAGGGCTGCGGGTCAGGGTTGAGGGACACTGGTGGGACTGGGATAGCAGGGGGCTGCGGGTCGGGGTTGGGAGGCTGGGATAGCAGAGGGGCTGCGGGTCGGGGTTGGGGGGCTGGGATAGCAGGGGGGCTGCGGGTCATGGTTCAGGGCCAGCTGCAGAGCTGCAAAGAGCCTGTGACAGGCCCCTGCAGCGTGCTGAAGCCATCACCCTGGTGCCTCGGTCGGTGATTTCAGCGGCTCCCCATGGAATGCGCTGCCCCGTCACGCTCACTGCCCCCGGCTGTGAGGGTCTAACCGAATGTAGCCCCACCCAGGCCGGGCGCTGGCTCCGGATGTGGCCCCAGCCTCGGACACCCCAGGGCTCCTGCCCAGCCCTAGCGTTAACCCTTCCTTGCCCAGGCCCCCCGGCTCACCCAGGCTGTAGCAAACGCCCCGGTACTTGACGATGAAGTCGCTGTGCAGGGAGCGCAGGATGGCGATCTCCCGTTCGAAATCCTGCAGCTGCTCGGCTGAACTCTGCTGCAGCCGTTTCACGGCCACCAGCTCCCCGGTGCTGTCGCCCAGCGGGTCGTATCGACACAGCTCCACGCTGCCGAAGTTCCCCTGGGGCGGGAGAGGGAGTGGAGTGTGGGGGGCCTGGCAGCTCGGGGGGGACTGATGGATACAGCCGTGGCAACCCCCCCGGGGCCTGCAGCAAGGGCCCTGATCCCCACGAGACACGCCACGCCTGCCACACCACGCCACCCACCCTAACCCAGCATGGCTCTTCATCTCCCCCTGGCGGTGGTTCCTGGAAACCCCACCAGCTGGATGCAGCAGTATAAGCTCCTTACCCAGCCTGCCGCGGGGGGCGGGGCAAAGATTTACCCAGCACTAATGTGGGTGATACGTGCCTGTCCTGCGGAACTCCTTGCTACAAGAAACCACGGAGGCCAAGGGTTTTGAAGGTTTAGCTGTGGAGGTGGAAGACGGGAGAAACTGGCCCTTGGCAGGGTGGACGATGCACCATTTAAATCCTCCACAGTAAGGCTTAGGCCTTGTTTTGGCCCCTCTGCAAAGGGTGACTAGCCCTGGGAGAAGGTCCCCAATGACATTAGGGGGGCAAAGACCCTGCTTGAGGAAAAGGAAATGCACAGCCCCAAGGGCGCCCTGGGCTCAGGCTGGGGGGTCAGGCTGCCCACGAGAGAGCCGTGGGAGGAAGGGGACCGGGTTGTCCGGCCGGGGAGCTGTTTAACACCCAAACGCTGGGGTGAGGGTGGTGCAGCGACTCGGCCAGGCCGGGTGACTTGGCGGGAATGTAAAGCACACAGGGAGGCTGGGGCCTGAGGCGTGGGACTTTCGGGGTCTCACCTTGCCCAGCACACACATGTATTTCAAGTGCCGCTCCTCAAAGATGGTGGGGTCCTGGCACGCTGGGTTTGTGACGTAGCTCCAGAAGCCATCCTTGGCTGGGAGCTCGCTGGGCGACAGGTCTGACAGCAGCTCGTAATCTGAAACGTGGGGGAGGGTGGGCATGTCAGGCTGCATGGCCAGCTCCCACCAGTCCCCCCCCAGGCCCAGCCACTTCCTCTGGCTGCAAACTGGGCAGCGGCAGCACCGGTGTCGTCCTGCAGGGGGCGATACCGAGCCAAAAGCAAGCAGGGCTCCTGCTTCACCGCTGTACCCTGCTCGGTACCACGCCCTGGAGCCACCCTGGCCTCACACCCGGCCAGGCCAGGGCTGGAGGCAAGAGAGACCACAGTCAGCCTGGTAAACGGGGGACCAGAGTCATCCGCGGGGACCAACAGGCCCTTACCGGACCGTGGCCGTTACCGCCGGGCGTGTGGCTCGGGAGCTGCTGTCTATTGCGATCCCACGCCCCGTGTTCTCGGCAGCCTGTCCCACGTGCGCCGGCCGGGCACTCACCTGAGGTGATGAGGCTGTTGAGGTCCCGGATGATGGCCCGGAAGGAGGGTCGCCAGCGCGGCCGGTAGTCCATGCACTGGGTGATGAGATTGGCCAGCTCCGTCCACTTGGGAGCCGGCAGCTGGAGGCTGTTCTGGTAGAACTGGAGTTTCTATCCAGGGGAAAGGGGGCAGGGGGGTTCGGTGTTGCACTGCCTGCGGATCACCTGGGTCCCCCCACTGGGTCGTCCCTTGCTCGGTACCCGACACCGCCCTCTGCCATGAATGGGGGGTGGCGGGGGTGGATAAAGGCCTGCCCGGGTAGAAGCTGTGGCATTCGGGTCTCTCAGCCGGCTGGAGTTTCCACCTGCATTTGCCCCAGGTGCAGGGGGATGCCAGGAGGAGGAGCCCAAACGCCCTTGTCCTTCTCCACGGGGAACCGTCGGGTTTTAAAAAAAAAATCTTTAAAAATAACATGCAGCGGGGGAAGGGCCGATTGCCTTCCAGCACATGCCCCTCCCCCGGGGTCAGAAGGAGCCTTGCCAATTGAAATGGCTTCATCAGAAGTCGCAGGATACTGGGAGGTTTTCATAAAGTCCCAGCTCTGGGAGTCATGGTAGTACATGCAAATCTTGGCTTCCATTTAAAAAACGAAAAGCAAAGCGTTTGCCAGCCTTCCTGGCTGGTGAGGAAGGGTGGAAGTGGGGACCCTGAGGGGCTCAGACCCCTGAAGGCAAAGGTAAAAGAACCCAATGTTTTTATCTCATGGTTTTTAAGCTGATCGTGATTCTGGGGAGCCGACAAACTCATGTCATGGGAACGCTTGGGGTTGGCCCTACTCCCCCAGCTTTTAGGGGGGCATGTGTCAGACTCTGATGCCTGCACCCCAATGGCACCTCAACTAACCAGAGTGACCCCGACCTTCCTGCTATGCCAAGATTGTGGGCCCCGATCCTTGAACCGGATCTGCCTCTGCCCACCCAGGCTCGCCAGCAGTGTCAAGGGGCCTTGTAAGTTTCCAATGGTGCATCGCTGCCTGGCGCCCGTGAGCGGGAGCAGCACAGTGAAGGAACAGCTGCTCTGGGCAGGGGCCCTCCGAAGAGGAACTTTGCAGAGAAGTTGTCATGGGAGTGACTGCAGGTCAGACCCGCTCTGCCAACACAAACCAGCACCTCCAGGCTGGTAAAATCCCAGCCGCAGGAACAGAGGAAGGGAAGTGACCCTTCTGGGGCTGCCGTGTGGCTCAGAACCATGGGAGGGGGGATTCCAGGGAGCAGAGGGGCCGACTCACCGACCGGGGCTCCAGGACACTTGTGGGCATGGTGCCCCCGCTGAAGATCTCCCACACGGTGGCCCCAAAACTCCACTTGTCCGACTCAAGTGCCAGGTTCTTGGGGTTGCTGATGCACTCGGGGGCCACCCAGGGGATGCGGTCGATCAGCACTGCAAGGGAGTACACACCGGTGGGGTGAAGGCAGTTCCGCACGCGGGCACCCTGGTAATTGTTGTTGCCAAGCCTAAGAACCTTTCAAGATCTGGGCCTTAGCTGCCCTGTGCCTCAGTTTCCCCTCTGTGCAGTGGGGATCGTAGCCCTGCCCTACTATACATTGCAGACTCTGAGGTGCCCAGATACTATGGTGATGGGAGCCAGGGAAGGCCCTGGTGGGATCCCAAGGGCCTTTCCTCAGTGGAGACAAACTGGTCTGTTTCAAGGGAAACTCTTCTCCTTGGCGGAAAGGTGGGGGATGGAAGGATGCCTCTTCCCAAAGGACGCCTCTGTCCCTCCCCAGCCTCATGGGGTGTGAGTTGTGATGGGAGCTGGTTCTGCCCCAGGGAACTTACTTTCCTTGGTCAGCATGGCAAGGCTGACTCCAGGGTCGCTGAGCTTTATGAAAGGGGGGCTGCCGCTGGCAGCGTCCCCCTCCCTGGCCAGCAGGACCTTCTTAGCAGAGACGTTGCCGTGCACGATCTTCTTATCCTCCTGGGGAAGAAGCGAAGTGGTCAGTTGCAAATGTCAGCAGCGAACAGCCCAGTGTGTCTCTTTGTTTCCCTGTTCACCAGGCTATTTGGGCCTGGGGCTGTTACTTACCACCCACCATTGTTCGTCTTTTACCACAGAATCTAGGGCTTTGATTTCCAGAGTACTGAAGGTGCCAGGGACATGCAGCTGCAGAGCTATTTCTGCTAACTCACCCTGGCTGCCAGACCAGGTGGGCCCTATCACCACCCACCCAGGAGGATCAAATGCTTTGATTGCCTTGCAGAGGGAATGAAGGCTGGCCTGCAACCCTAGAAATGCTCCAGTAGTAAGGGGAGAGGGCTGGACTGTGACCTAGTGCACAGGACTGGGACTCAGAAGATTTGGCTTCTATTCCTGGCTCTTTCACTGGCCCCCTGGGGGACCTTGGGTAAGTGACTTGCCCTCCCTGGGCTTCAGTTTCCCCTTCTATAAAATGGGTTGATGATCATGTCTGCCTTTGTGAAATGCATTGAGATCGACTGATGAAAAGTGCTAGGTAAGAGCTACAGATTCTTATTATTTCTGAAATTAACCATGAGGGAAAACCCCAGGGAAGGGGTGTGTGTGTGTGTGTGGAGCAGGATGAGTCATTCTCAGGTTTAATAACTGCTCTGGGAGTTTAACCCCAACCTAGTCTTTGGCTCCTTGTAAATAACCGAGGGCCTGCCTGCAGGGCCCAAGAAGGGCATGCTGATATTGGGTGATCAAGGGGGATATTGGCAAGGAGGTTGGGGAGGGGGTCTAGGGGCTGACCGTGAGTCATCTGCCAGCTTACCAAAAAGTTGAGGGCATAGGCCAGTTGTTTGGCCACCTCCAGCTTCCAGCTGGCTGTCACCTTGCCCCCAGCCTGGTTCTTCTTCAGGTATATGTCCAGCGCGCCGAACCGGACGTATTCCTGCACCATGATACCTGCAGGGGAGGGGCAAGCGATCAGCATCTCACGGCAGCTGGTTGGGCCAGGACCACTTGGCTACAGAGGCAGAGTTTCCCTGACTCAGCCCAGGGAGGATGGTTCCTGTATCACAAATACCTGTGAGGACCTTCTGGTTGTGTCCTCAGGATGTCTTGCTGGCTCAGGGGAATAGAACCCAGGAGTCCGACTCCCAGCCCCTCACGGTCCACTGGACCCCACTCCCTTCCCAGAGCTGGGACTAGAACCCAGGAGTCCTGACCCCCCCAGCTCCAGTGCCCCATGCTGCCTTCCAACGGAAATGTTTTAGTGAGTCTGATTCATAAATCTCGCCCTATGTATTTTGGGGGGGACTCTAACAAGATTTTTCTCTGCAGAGTTAAAAACGTGGACACTACAGCACTGGCCCCAACTCTGGGGGCAGAAGGGGAGCTAGTGGTTAAAGCAGCAGGGAATCAGGCCTCCTGTGTTTCCAGCTCTGGGGGCATAGTTAGATCTGAGGGTTAGAATAGGGGTGGAAGAGGCAGTCAGGACCCTTGGGTTCTATCCCCAGCCCTGGGAATGGGCTGTGGGTTCGAGGAGGGGTCTGGGAGTCAGGACTCCTGGTTTCTGTCCCTGGCCCTGGGCGCAGGGTGTAGTCTGGTGGGGGGCTGGGCGTCAGGACTGCTAAGTTATTTCTGTTCCCAGCTCTGGGAGAGAGCGTGAGCCAGGGGCTAGAGCAAGGGACAGCTGGGTGATCTGGTGCTGAGAGAAGTGACTGAGAGCCAGGACACCTGGGTTCCAGCCTCAGGAAGTGAAACTGCTTGGGATTGACTCGCTGTGAGTGTAAACGGCAAACAAGCAGAATCAACTGTGGAGCAAGAAACTGGCATTTTGCCCGGACACCTCCCCGTTCTAATGATTCAGGGCCTTCCCTGCCACGCGCCTTCTCTGGGCAGCATCTCGGGAAAGGCCCCGGCAGGGGCGTTACTCACTGTTTTCCCTGATGCTGACCCCATACAGCAGGACCAGGTGCTTGTGGGAGATCTGGCTCATTATGCTGGCGGCTTCAAGAAAGGACTGGAACGGACGGAGAATCCGGGTTAGGCTGAGCTAGGATACCTGTCCCCTTGCTTTGTCTCTGGCTTAGCTTCTCTAGAGCCAGGCCGCCCTACACTGGGCAAGCTGCAGGGAGCCCAGTGTGTCGGCTCATCCCCCTGCCCCCCGACAACCTCAGGCCTCACCTCGGAGCAGTTGCCTTGGCTGCTGTCCATCACCTTCAGCAGGACTTCGGTCTCGTGGCACTCGTCGTCCTCCTGGTCCCGTTTGATGCCCCGGTAGATCTTGGTGAAGGATCCCTGGCCCAGGTTCTCGCACTGTCAGAAGCAAGAGCGAGGAGATGAGGGGAGGGGATAAATAACCAGGGGGCACCTCCCCCACACACCCACCCCTCCATCTGCCCTGGGTCATTCACCAGCTCCCCCTGGAGCCAGGGCACAATCCTTCAGCGCCCCCTTTGCTGGGAGCTGGGTACCCACCTAACTCCCACAAGCCTCCTCTGGAAATGCCAGCCCTCTTGTGCCCATCACCCTGGTGTCTGTCTCCTCTCGCAGGCAGGGGTGGTGTGGGAGCAGTGCACAACACTGCTGCCTGTCTCCCTTTGTTCCCGAGTACTGTGCCTGCCAGCGACTCCCAGTTTACACCAGAGCGAAAGGATCAGGCCCTTGCCCTCAATAGTCCCCATTTCACAGAGAGGGAAACTGAGGTACCGAGTGGGGAAGGAACTCCCCCAAGGTCACATGGTGAATCTGGGCCAGAGCCCAGGAGTCCTGACAATGCCCCCTCCCCTGCTGTAACCACTGGACCATGCAATCCTTTCAGAACTGGGAAAAGAGCCCAGGAGTCCTGAGCCGCCTCCCCTAGGCCCCTGATCTGAACACTAGAACATACTACTTCTTTCCCAGTTCTGGGCAGAGAACCCAGGAGTCCTGGGCAGGTCGCCCGCTTCTGGGTTTGATCCAGAAATGTGGCTGGGAGAGGAGTCCCCCTGTCCAGCCAGACCCTGGTGTGGGCCCTGTGTCCCCAGCCCTCGCCACTTACCATCATCAGGTTCTCCGGCTGGATCTTGTGGAACATCATCTGGTTGACACTGCGGCGTGGGGCAGAGGGGGAGCTGAGGAGCTGGCAGCAGCTGCTTCGCACGATCAGCAGGTTGGATTTTTCTTGTGAGGAGAGGGAAGGGGACAAATCAGCAGGGACCATGGCATGGGGTGAGCGGGGGGGTCTCGCCATGTAATGGTCAGATGCTCCCTCACTGCTCAGCACAGGGGCTCAGCGTGGGAAGGGAGGGGGACAAAGCTCCCACAGTTAGACCCAGGGCTTGGCCTGGATGTGCATGGCTTGTGGGGGGGACTGGGAGACAGACCCTTAGTCTGGAGACATCCTCGTCATCCTGGCACACACAGTCTCCGGCAGGCGCAATGGTCCTCAGCAGTGCCCACGGGGCAGCCGGCACAACTGGGCTTTAAATGTTGCTGGCCACACCCGCCGCCGTGACATCACAGACCGTTGAGCTGCCCTTGGTTTCCTCAGCCCTCCAACCCATTGGCTAGGCAGAACCTGGTTCCCGCCTATGGGTCTGGCCCACCACGTGCCCTGAGTCTGGATCCAGGTGGTGCCCCCGGGTGCCATGTGTGGCGTCACACCCTGGCTTTACCTTTGGGCTGGGGAGGGCAGCAGGTGCCCAGGTGCAGGGCCACCCCGTCGGCGTGCAGGGTGCAGTTCTGGTAGGTGCAGAGCAGCTCCTGGAGGCTGCAGAAGCGCCTGGCAACTCCGGAGAGGGAGTAGCTCCCATCCTTGTCCCTCTGGATCAGGCAGCCCTTGTAATCCCGTCCGAAGCAAGTCTGCATAGCAGAGCAGGGGGCAGTTAGCCAGCGGTACCACATGTGACCCAAAGGATCCTTCAGCCACAAGGAGCCACAGTCCATGATCTGGGCCAACAGGCGCTAGGAGCCAGGGACTGGGCATCCCTGAGTGAGATGCAGGAAGCTAAAGGCAGAGTCCGAATAGCGGGCAGGGATGGTAGAGGGGGTCCTGGCCCATCCAAGGAGTTGGGCTTCATTGGCTCTGAGACACCCCGAATAGACCTAGGTCCATGCGGGGCAGTTCTCTATGCAGCCAGGGAGGGGACCAAGGCAGAGAAATCCATGCCGGGTCTTTCTCCTGGGGACCACGCCCAGCATCTGTCCCAGGTGAGAACTGAATCCCAGTTCCAGATCCTCTCTCTTCCCTCTGGTTGGCTGACTCAGACGGACCCTTTCTAGCCTGGATGGGTCACTGGGGAATTCCGGACTGGAGTCCCCCACTGGACGGGAGCGGATCCCTGTGGGGTTGATGTCCTCCCCAGCAGAGGGCTGGGAAGCATGAATAAACTCTGATGCTGAACAGCTTCAGGGAAGCAGCCTGGCATCCCCCTGTGCCCCAGGCAGCCAGCAGAGGACAGGTACCGTCAATCACAAGGTCTCACCTTGATGCAGACAGTCAGCAAGTAGCTGTCAAAGTTCTGCGGGCTGCGGCGGAGGAGGTAGGCTCCCTCGTCATTCGCTGCCAGCTTCTTTGCTGCAAACTCAGACCTGCAAAGCCCAGGCCCGTGTCAGGACCCTGCGAAGGTCCCAGCCGCCAGGAACCAACCAGAGCTCGCAGCGACTGGGTCCAGCACAGCTATTCTCTGCACTGTCCCTTTAAGATAGTGCATGCTCAGTGCCCAGGCCTGGCACATGGCACCATCCTTTAGAGCGAGGGTGGAGGGGTCAGTTTGCAAAGGCCACGTGACGCTTTACATGCAATGAAGGGTTTTTAGAACGCGCTCCCCATTGCCTCCCCTCCAGATTCTGGCTCCTCCATTTGGAAGGGGAGCTGGGGTCAGACAGAACATGAAAGGCAACGGTGGGGCTTTCGGAAGAATTAGTTGGGATCTTTTCCCCTTTGAGGAGACTTCCCAGAAATGGTTCTCCGAGCCCTTTCCAAATATTGTATGATGTCTCATAAGGACTCAGCCATTGGTAGACGCAAGTATAGAACCCAAGAGTTCTGGCTACCTTCCCTGCTCTAACCACTAGATCACACTCTTCCCAGAGCTGGGAATACTATCCAAGAGTCTGGACTCCAGACTCCCCTGTTCTAACCCACCGGACCCCACTCCCCTCCCAGAGCTGGGAATACTACCCAGTAGTCCACACCCTCTACTTAAAAATGCTTTCCCTTAAAAACCAATTTCCTTGTTCAAGCATCATCTCCCTCCTCCTATTTCAGCACAGCTCTGGTGAACAGAACAAGTGCAGTGCCCCTTCAGAGCCAAAACAGGGGAGCAGCAAGCATTGTTTTTGTGTAGGTCCTACCTAAATGATTACTTGACATTTCCTGCAGAGAGTATTTTTAACTCCCTGCCCCCAGGAATCCAGAGCCCGAGGCTGCCAAGTTGGCAGGGGAGGAGTTATGTTCTAGCCAGGCGGCGCTGCTGCTGGCAAGGGTCCCGTCACCATCCCCACCTGATGGGTCCATGACACTGGTTCTCCATGTTCTCCAGCAGCCGGGGGGGAGCCACTGCCTTGCAGAAATAATGGTGAGCATCCGCCGTCAGCCGATAGTAGCCGTCGATGAGGGAGACGAAGGACAGGGCCTCCTGCAGCGTGAGGAACTCCACCTCCTGGGGGGGTGAGGGGAGGGGCGGAGAGAGACAACAGGCTCAGCTGGAATCAGAGCCACAAGCATCCCTCATGCTCAGCCAGGCCAAGAGGGTGGCACTTAGCCCTGGCCCTGCGCAGGGGGTGCTGTGGAAGGAACGGGCAGGGTACAAGGGCAAGTGCATTGTGCTGCTGTCACTGTGGTCAGCCAGTTTTGGAAGCCAATGGGAGTGGGGAGGAAATGGGGGTACAGCTTCCCTGAACCGCAGGACCTGGGATGCCAACTGTCCTGTGTCCATGTGGAGGCCTGGCGAGGAGGAGAAGGCTGCCCCTGGGCAGAGGGAAACCCTTGTGAGGGGCAGGTTCTGTGATGGAGCACTGAACAGTAACAGCTGTGGCTTCATTTCCTGTGTACCGTGCCTTTAAATCTCTAAGGACTCGGCTGTCTGCGGCAGGCCATTTTGAGTTGTGTTTAGTGCAGACCTCACAGAGGAGACGCACGCGTCCCGCTCCCTCCGTCTCTTGCTCTCTCATAGAGACTTTGGTTCTTTCTGCACATATGCAAAATGGGGAATGAGTGGCTAGGCTGCAGGGCTGCAGAATAGGTTCTGGCAGCCATGGGGGATCGCACGTGGAAGGAGTCCGCAATGTGATACTAGTGCAGAAAAGGCAAACGGCATGGCGGGCTGTATCTCTGGCTAAGGCTGAAAGGAGTGAAAATCTAGGGCGATCTCCTGGGACGGGTCTACTACAGGGCCCAGGACCGCTAACCAGAAAGAAGCGGTGGATGAGGCTTGTTTTTAAACAACGTTTCAATGGCTGTTAGCCAGGATGGTGTCCCTGGCCTCTGTTTGCCAGAAGCTGGGAGTGGGCGACAGGGGATGGGTCACTTGATGATTCCCTGGTCTGTTCATTCCCTCTGGGGCAGCTGGCACCGGCCACTGTCGGAAGACAGGACACTGGGCTAGATGGACCCTTGGTCAGAGGCGCCGACTCCGTGGGCGCTCCGGGGCTGGAGCGCCCATGGGGAAAAATTTGTGGGTGCCAAGCTCCCTGCCCCAGCTCACCTCTGCCTCTTCCCCTGAGCGCGCCACCCCTGCTTCTCCTCCCAGGGCTTGCCACCGCAAAACAGTTGTGGGGGTGGGAGGAACACGGGGCGCTCAGGGGAAGATGCAGGGCCAGGGCAGGGATTTGGGGAAGTAGCCCAATGGGGGCAGGGAGGGGGCAGAGTTGGGGTGGGGACTTTGGGGAAGGAGTTGAAATGGGGGTGGAGTCAGGGTCGGGGGTGGGGGGGCGTGAGCACCCACCAGCACCAGGAGAAGTTGGCGCCTATGGGTCTGACCCAGTATGGCCATTCTTACGGTCTTATGTTAACTAACAAAACCATCCAAAGCACAGGACTTGGTGGTGATGGGGGACTTCAGCTACTCTGACAGCTGTTGCTGGGGGAATAATGCAGCAGGGCCCAGATTATCCAACTAGTTCTTGGAATGCCCTGGGGACACGTTTTTATCACAGAAGGCAGAGGACGTGACTAGGGCAGAGGCTGAGGTGGATTTGTTCCTGACAGATACAGAGAAACTGGCTGAGAATTTGAAGGTGGAGGGGAGCTTGGGTGAAAGTACTCATGACATGGTAGGCTCATGTTTGCCCACAGGAGAGCAAGAAAGATGATGATAGGTCTAGAAAACATGACCTCTGAGGAAAGGTTCAAACAACGGGGTTTGTTTAGCCTGGAGAAAAGAAGACTGGGGGGGGAACCTGATAAGTCTTCAAGTACGTAAAAGATTGTTCTAAAGAAGAGGATGATACATTGCTGTGAACCGCTGAGGTCAGGACAAGAAGCAATGGGCTTAAATTGCAGCAAAGGAGATTTAGGTTAGACACTAGGAAAAACTTCCTAACTGTCAAGGGAGTTAAGCCTGGAATTTCCCTAAGGAGGTGGTGGAATCTCTGTCACTGGTGATTTTTAAGACCAGGCTGGACAAGCCCCTGCCAGGGATGGTCTAGGGTTACTTGGTCCTGCCTTAGTGCAGGGGGCTGGACTAGCTGACCTCTCGAGGTCCCTTCCCCTATGTGTCTAGAAAGGACACAGAGACCCGTGGGTGCCCAAAAGGGAACAGCAGGCAGTCGGAATGAGGCAGCTCCCCCACCTGACACACACACACTCACTAGGATCCTGTTGTCCGTCTTGGTGACTGTGACGATCCGGTTCTCCACGGGATTGCTATCCCGGCTCGCTTGCTTGATGCTGATGTCGGCGATTTCGGGGAAGTCGCAGAACGGCTGGCGGCTCTAGGGTGGAGAGGAGGAGAAGTGGGTCTCTGAACTGAGCATTTTCCCAACGCGAGACAACAAGAACCGACCCGAAACATCCCCCAAGCCTCGGACCCCGGGTGAGGTTTCAGATGTAGCAGGAGGGTGGATTCTTCTTGCCCCTGGTTTTGCTGGAGGACACAGAAGCTCAAGTGAAGGGCTGGGGCTAGGTCTTTCCCGGAGAACAATCCTCCCACCTGGCTGGTTGGTGATAGGATTAAACGTGGGTAAGAGGACACATGAAATGCACAGAGGTTTAAGGCAGCTGGAGGACAAGCCACTTTCCCTCCCAGCTCCCTGGCCTGGTTTCCCTGATGCCATAGACCTGTGAGTTCTCCAGTGGCCCATCGAGTTTCCTGGGAAAGCAAGAGCAAGACAAGGGCTGAATTTCGCAGGTGGGAAACAGGAAACGAAAACCCGTCCAGCCTTTCCTGACACGTTGAGCCGGGTTTTCATTCCCTGTCTGTGGAGGAGATGGAGCGCACATTGTGGTGTGCCCCACACCGACACCAGCCAGGGCTGCGGCCCCTTCTAGTGGCGGTGGCGTGCTATAGGTTTTGGAGGCTGCTATGGCTTTCCGGCTAATTAGCTCAAGCAGGAGAGGTTTGTGCTTTTAGATCCATGGTCCCAGGGTCAATCCAGAGGTGGGGGATGGACTGCAAAAGTGTGTGTGTGTGGGGGGGTGGTATCGCCCCATGTTTCAAAAGTATGGAGCAGCAACAGCCCTTTGCCCCCCAGCCCCATCTCCGGCGTCGAATGGTTCAATCCCCAGCTGAGCCATGTGGGGCTGAGGGCTGGTGTTTGCTCCTGCCCCACGCCCCCTCAGCCTCACCTTGTCCCCGCTGTGGCTCCAGAAGATCCCGTTCTCCCCAGACACGTGGATGATCCTCTGCCCCTCCTGGCCCCGCTCGCTAGCGCTGTGGGCTCGGACCGGGAAGCTCTCCTCCACCCAGGCCCTCTCCAGCTTCTCCAGGTCAATCAGGTACTTGAGCTTGAGGGTGCAATCATCGGTCTGGCAGCCACTGATCTTCCGCAGGGACTTGTGGAACTTCCTCCGGATCCGCTTGCGGGTCAGGAAGCTTTGCTGCTGGATCTGGTGCCGGAGCGTCTCTGGGATGCAGGATTTGTAGCTGGGGGTGGAAGAAGAGGATGGAGGAGACCTGGTCCTGGCCTAGCCTCCCCAACAGCCCCTTCTCCAGGTGTTATGTGAGAGGAGGTGGCCCTTGGTAGCTCGCCAACTGGGATCCGTGGGACCTGCTGGCCGGGGTCCCTGGGCGGCTGAAAGCAAGGCCTGGGCAGCTGGGGGTGAGCCTGTGTGGTGAGCATTTGTGCCTGCACTGGTGGCTGCTGCTGGAACCCAGCAGGGCAGGGAAGCGGGTGCGTTTGCAGCTGCTTTGGCAGATGGAACTTGGGGCCAGATGCTAGAAGGGACACATCCGGATCCCCCTGCCCTGCTGGCCCCCCTGCCCCCCGCCCAATCCCTCTCTCACCTGACGCTGTTGAAGATCTCCTCCAGGCTCCACTTCCTCTCCTTGACCATCCTCAGCATGTCCAGCACGGCCAGGCTGAGACACTCCTCCTGCATCTGCAGGCTCAGCGCCCCCTCCATTCGCCCGCTGATGAAATCGCTGCGGGACTGGGGGCCACCCCCAAGCACACCACGCACGGTCCGCTCAGCGCCAGGCTGCGATTACAGCCTGTGGGCAGAGCCACTTTGCCCCACGCCCCCCAGATCAGCTACACAAGCACAGCGAGGCTCCAGCTGGTGCTCTGGGATCCCCCCCGCTTGCAGGGATGTGGAAACAGGGCCACAAGTGAGTAAGCTTCCTTCCAAGGGATTGAGGGACCCTGAGCCCCCTGAGCAATGCTTGATCTTGGGGTGACTCCAGCCCTGGCAACATCCCCCCCCCCCCCCAGTTGTACAGCCGCGGGCAGTTCCCAGCTTGCTGCACAGGGATTTCCACACTCCAGTTATACCTTGTTCACAACCCAGTCTAGGCGGTGCCTGGGCCCTTTGTGCACCTGGGATCAGGCTGGCAGAGGCCCACGCTCGCAAGCAGCCGAGGTGCTGGGCTGGCACTTTGGAGATTGGGGGGCAGTTCCCAGCTCTGCCCCTGGGGCCTTGCAGGGCTGTGGACAGCTGCTTTATCTCTCTGCGCCTTCCCTCCTCCGCTGTGCAGTGGGGGGGCGGTGAACCGGGGTGCAGCCCAACTGGGAAAGTGGTTGGGCAATGCCATGTCTGAACCTCACAGCTGGGCGTTGACGCACCTGGCGGGTGATGCTGGTACCTGACTTTAGGGGACAAACGCTCTGTAGCAACCCCCCGGGGCATCACTCACCTGCGCAAAGAGATAATTCATGGTGGGACAGTCTAGCACAGCGCTGGCTTGGTCATTCAGCAGCCCGAAGCGGTACGATTTCCCCGGCCCAAACCAGCTGGGGAAGAAAAACCTGCCAAGGAAAACGAGCCCAGCTCACTTCTCTTCTCCTCCATGTTTGACGCTAACTTCCCCGTGGGCTGGCTGCTTGGGGGTGAGAACTGACCCTCTCGAAGTGTCACTTCTGACCCTGGGGTTACCAGCTCCCCAGTGGTGATTTTATAGGGGGGGGCAGCGATGTGCAGATATAATAGCAAGGATTAAAGAGGACCAAGAATGTTGGCAGGATGCAAAACTTGCTGGCATCGGGGCATGAGCCCCAACCTCCTGCTTGGGGGCTGGGCACAGGATATGAGCCTAGAGAGAATATAAGACACTATCATTCCACAGGAGGCTCTATGGGGGCAGGTTGTCCCATAACTGTTTCCTGTGGGGTTTCTTAGAATCCTAGAAGATTAGGGTTGGAAAAGATCTCAGGAGGTATCTAGTCCAATCCTCTGCTTCAAGCAGGACCAACCCCAACTAAATCATCCCAGCCAGGGCTTTGTCAAGCTGGGGTCTTAAAAACTTCTGAGGCTGGAGATTCCACCGCCTCCCCAGGGAACCCATTCCAGTGCTTCACCACCCTCCGCGTGAAAGAGTGGTTCCTAATATCCAACCTAGACCTCCCCCACCCAGACCTTCTTGCACTTGCCTGTGGCCGGCCACTGGCAGAGACCGGATGCTGGACAAGATGGGCCGTGGGTCTGATCCAGTCGGGTGGTTCCTAATCAAACGTGCCACCGATAGGTTCCCGAGCCAACCCTGCCCCTGAGATGCACCTATGGCAAATTTTTTGCTTGGGGTGGCAAAAACCCTAGAGCCGGCCCTGGATGCACCAGTGTGAAATAATGGCCCCGCTCAGGAGCGGACAGACCTCACTGCCCTGCTGTTGAGGGGCCCTAGGCTTGGGTGCTGAAACCCTGTGTGGAGACACAGGGTAATTCCTGAGTGATCCCATGAGCTCCACGCAGGCCGGGAAGGGAGTGGGTGCGGTTCGTTGGCCCAGAGGGAAGTAGGGACTAGGACAGAGACACTCCTGCCTGGAACGCCGAGGAGCCTGCACTGGCGGGGAAGCTTAGCCAGAGGTCTCTGCTGGGTTCGCGAGTTCGCAGGCCCGCGAGGAAGGGGGTGACTCCGGACAACGCCCCAGGAGCTGGGCGCTCAGCGACTGGGGCAGGGAGTTCGTAAGCACCTGATTCTGTAGACGACAACCTGGCAGCTCGAATTGTCCACCGTGAAGAGGTGGTTGGGCGGGAACCAGCATTTCAGGTCCTCCGTTGCCAGGGCGAAGAGGGAGTGGCAAACGGGCAGGATCCCTGCAGGGAGGAGAGTGGCAGGTGAGGCGTTTCGGCAAACCCGGCAGGAAACCTGACTAGCCCAGACACCAGAGCGGCTCGCCCTGGGCTCCTTGGCCTGGCTGTGTTGGTGTCCGTGCCTGGTTTGAGGGCACCCAGGGCTCACCCATTCCGGTAGCTCTGGGGTGGCTCTAGACAGGGCTCAGGCAAGCAGGGCTTGGGCGAATGCGCCGAAAACAGCCGAGTAGGCAGAACTTGGAAGGGGCAGCTTCGGTGCACCCCTTCCCCCCCTCCTTAGGCTTCAGAGCCTGAGCTCCAGCCTGCCCCGGGTGGCCCTCTGCCGAGATTGGGGCAGCAGGGCACTTACACTCGGCCCCAGGCAGCTTACAATCTAGCTCAAGGGTTGAAGAAAGATGGGTTCATTCTCCCAATGGAACTGATGCGTGGGTGGGGAAGCGGCTCATCCCAGGCTACCCTGTGGCTAGGGGAAGAGCTGGGAATTGACCCTGGATCTCCTGGGCTGCAAGGCCCCCCGCACCGGACAAGGGGATTGTGAAGCCCTGGGCGCTGGGCTCCTCCCACAGGCACAGGGCAGATGCAGCACGGGAGAGCGTCTGGCTGCTGTCCCCGTGGTCGACTGGTGCTTCGGGCTGCGGCCACCAGGTGGCGACATAATCGCGGCAGCTCGGGAAGCGATGGCATTGCGTTACGGGGGGCGGGGCCACCTCCTCCCCTCCCCTGCCCCGGGTGGATCCCATCCCCAGAACCCCCCCCCCCCGCCCCTCTCACCGCAGGCCTTGGCTGCCGCCACGCAGAGCTCCTCGGCCAAGTACTCGCCGTACGCGAAAGTCAGGACGCCGCCCAAGTCGGGGTCCGATCGCGGGGTGCTGGCTGGGTGGTACAGGTAGACCTGGAGGGTCCCCGATTCCATGGAGGACAGACTGCAGGACCTGTTTCCGATCAGGGGCGTCTCCTCCCCGAGGGGGGCCATGGTGGGAGGCAGCCTGCGGCAACACCAGGACGGGGCTGGTTAGCCGGGCTCCTTTTCTCTGCGCTCCCTGCTCTGGGCGGCCGCCTCCGGCACTAAACGCCGGCACCGCCGGGCTGATTCTGAGCCCTGCTGGTAGCGGGTCCGGAGCTCCCAGATTTCCCGGGCCAGTCACCTCCACAAATGGACCCTCCTGGCAAAACCAGGCCAGGCAGCAATGCTCTCCTCTGCTCCTGCAAGTGCCCCTGCCTGCTCTCTAGCAGGTGCTGGCTCCCCTCCCATCCCGGGCACTTCATCCTCAGCGAGGTGGGGAGGTAGGAAGTCCTGTTCAGGCGGCTGCAAAGGCCCCGGCCGCCGCATCGAATACACCTTCCCCCACCCCGGCCTTCCTTCCCAATGTGACTGCGCTCAGAAAGTCAACCATGAAAGCAGCCTCCTGCTTGCAGTCTGCTTCATTCCCCTGAGTGAGGTTTGAGTCACAGCGGCTTGGCTGGGTGCAGGACTCTACGAGGGTGGGCAATGCAGAGGCCAGGTGGTCAGCTGCTTGCTGGCCTGCCTGGGGCTCCCCTACCCCCTCCCTGCCTCTCCAGCTGGAGCAAGGCTGGTCTGAGAGCCCTGCAGAACGGAGCCGGTGAGTTATTCAGGTGGCTTCTCTCCTCCCTCCCCACTAGCCTGCCTGAACCTGGGCCTGGCGAGGCGCAGGCCTCAAAACAAGGTGGTGCAGACACTGAAATCCCTCCCCCACCCACCCCCAGAGGAGGCAGTGAGGAAGAATTCCTCCGGCAACCCCGTGGTACCTACATAGGGGCATAAGTTGGCTTGGCTCACTTGCCAAGGGCAGGACATTTTTCACGGCCCTCCAGGATGTGGCTACGCTGGCCAAACATGGTATCGTAGACTAGTCTCCTAGCCAAGACGGCAGGTCGCTCAATCCTTGACTGGCCAATACGTGGGCCAGCTGGTGCCAACGTCACAGGGCGTATTGTGGTCTCCTGTCTGCACTCATTTCACGCTGAGACCACTCCCTTCCCAGAGAGCTGATGCTAATCTCATTTCTTGCCTCACTCTGCTGCCTTGCAAGACGCACCCGGAGTTGAACTGGGGAGGCGGGGGTTCTTGGTTACACTCCGGTTTCTGTGGGCACAGCCGTGCAAATGGGCAGGGTAGCATTGCTCTTTGGTGTAAACATGCACGGGAGTGAAGAATCAGGCCCCACAAGTTCAACTTGGTTTGTCTCTTCAACGTAGGATCAGAGTTATGTGGGGCTGAAAGGGGCCTTGAGTCCAGTGCCCTGTGCTGAGGCAGGGCCAAGCGACCCCCGACCAGCCCTTTTGGGGGTTTGGCCAACGTGGTCTTAAAACCCTCTAGGGAGGGGGATGCATAAGTGCAATGAACATGTTAGTTGTTTGCAGGCTGTGGTCATGTTCGTGCTGTATAGGGGAGGGAGGGGTGGGTGTGGGTGTGTGTGTGAGAGAGAGAGAGAGAGTGTGTGTGTGTGTGTGTGTGTGTGCCAGGATTCTCGTAGTATGAAGTGAGAGCGGTACATTTCCCCTCCCTCCCCGCCGAGTGGGGAATGGTCCCTGTCCTCCTGACAGGAGGGGCTGAATCCAGTGACCCCATCAGACCATCTAGCCAAAGGGCCTCAGCCCACTCTGCAAACCTGGGAGCTGGGAGTGTGTCTTACAGATGGGGAAACTGAGGCACAGAGGCCCACCTGTTTAAAAAGTGGCCTGGCAGGGCTCTGAAGATCAGGTCCCTCTCAGACATCTGATGCTGAGCAGCCAACTCTCTCAGCCAGCGAGGACAGATGACTAGCCAAAGCCCCCCCCACCCCCGGGAGTCAGGGCAGAGCAGGTGCCCAGTTTAATGCCTTGACCCCAGACGTAGCCTTCCTCCAGCCCTGCCAAACCCCCTGCTCGCTGACGGCCTTCTCCGTTCGCCTCTCGCTGGGTTCAGACAGAGCTCGCCTTCACAGCGGGCCGGCCAACGTCCCAAGAGACAAACAACCGTGAGCCGCTGAGCAGCCTTGTCCGGCTCCCTCCTCTGTTATTAGCAACAGGCCTTTGCGATTTCCCTCCGGGTCTGGATGACCTCGGGGGAGGGAACCGAGCCCCCCGTCGCAGCAGCTACGCCACGATGGGCTCGCGAGCCAGGCCCCGCTCTGCCCTGCATCCCAGCCGGTGAGACCCAGAGCGTTACCTTGTGTGGGGTGACGTCTTCGTGGGCGCAGCTCTGCCCTCGCTGGAGGGACAAGGAGCCAGCGTGCTCGGTTTCCTCTCCCGGGGCCAGGGCAGGGAGCTGGGCATGGAGCGAGCTGTGATGCAGATGAAAGATGGTGGGGGGGGGGAAATCCCCCTTCTCGCTTCCTTCCTGCCCTCTGTGTATCTTGGCTTTGTGTGAACTTCCTGTCATTTGCTCGCAGAGGCTGGTGCGTGGGATGGGGAGGGAACCAACTAGGCTGGAGGGGAGAGCCGCCGAGCGCGGGGGGGGCACAGAAGCGGGGCCTAGGAGCAAGCCGGGGTTCTGCTGCACCTGCTTGGGTGCTGGTTCTGGGCGGAGTCGGTGGCTCAGTCGGGCCCCACGGTACCATGCTAGGGGGCGGGATGGCCGCTCTGCTTGACTAGCCCCGTGTTGGCAGCATCCCCAGGCCTAAAGGGGGTCCCTGCAGGCCAGCGAGCAGCTGCCCCGTTCCAGGTATAAAGAGAGGCTGCCGAGCCAGCCCCTGGGAGCTGAGGCTGCTCTGACATAGGGGCTCAGTTCTGCAGCACCCCACGGAGTCCTTCCCAGCCCCCTGAGGTCTCCAGGTGAACCCCAGTCTCTGAGCAGCAGAGGCACGTGGAAGGGACGTTCTCTACCAGAGCCATGGTCCAGGCATGTCCCCCAGAGACCCCGCGGGACCCCTTGGGATCCAGCCACATGGGCTCTGAGCGGCCTTGCCCTGCTCCTGCCGTGGGATTTGAAGTATGGCACAGGGCGCTCGAATCAAAGCCCTGAGGCTCTGGAGGGAGGTGATGGGCTCTGCGGCGCATGGGGCATCCCCCCAGCCCTGGCCGAGCTCCCATGGGCCTGGGCCAGCAGCCCCAGTGTGGATTCTTCAGGGGCCCCAGTGGAGCCTGGAGGAGGGGGCTCTCCCAAGCTCTGGCATCAGAGCAGCATCCCCCCACCGGGAGCCACAGACCAGATGCTGCTGGATGCGGCCAGCGTGTCTCCCTGCAGCCAGTGAGGGTCCCTGGCATGGCCAAGGGGCGAAGGAGGGAGCGCTGCACCCCTCAGGTCCTAGCCCCCATGGGCTTCCTGCCGAGCTGGGAGGCGCGAGCGGCCCGTGGGAGGGCCTGACCGCAGGGCATGGCAGGGAGAGCGGCTTTCCTGTTGCAGCTGCAGCCGGTTTGCTGTGCGCGCTGGTGGGAGGGAGACAGCGAGATGGGTCTGGGCCAGCATCCAGGCTCCAAAGAGCCCCGCGTGCCGGGGGCTGCTCGGTACTGAGCTCTGCGACGCCGGGGCTAAGGAAGCCAGATGAGAGCGGGATGGGAGAGATCCCTGCCTAGGACACGAGAGGGTCGGGTGTCTCCTGGCCTTGGGAATGGGATTGCACAGGCTTGGCCTACACTTCTGGGACTGCCCCCAACTGCTGGCTGGGCCAACCAGCCCCAGTGTAGACGCAGCTTCGGCAACAGAGGCAGCAAATCTCCCTGGGGTGCCCGTGGCGTCCACACGAGGGGCTAGGTTAAAGAGTTGGGAAAACAATGTCAGGAAACCATTTGAAGAGGGTGCGTGTGTGTGTTTTGCAGGATTTGAAATGGAACCAGTTATTTAAAAAGTGGGGGGCAGGGGTGTGCATGTGTGTTTTTCCTTTTGTTTTTTGTTTTTTATTTTTATTTATTTTATTTTTTTGCCACAAGGCTGCAAAGTTTTGAAAATTTCCAAAGAGGAAAATAGGAAAATGTAGCGGGGGAGGGAGAAAATAGAAAAAATACCCCTCCCCCCCGTGCCATTCATTCTGTCGCATTCATAGCAATTAAGGCGTGTGGGTGCGGGGGTATATGTTGGGTGGCGGGGGGGGGGGAACAGACCACTTTGAAATCTCCCCGGTTTAGAACAGCAAAACATCCATTTCACTACAAAACCAAACTAAACTTTAGTTCTGACATTTCCCATTGAAAAAGTGCCAGATGACATTTTCCCAGGGGGGAGGACAGAGGCAGGGGAGGGGTTACAATGGAAACCCCCCCCCCGCACCCACCTCCCAGTGCAATAGTTTCCGTCAGGAAATGTTGACCAGGGGCAGTTACCGGCTTGCCCCCAGCCCTGTGCAGTAGAGGCTCTGACCACTAGATGGTGCCACTCTCATGCAGTGCCCCTGCTGAGACTGCCCCCGGGGCTAAGCTAAGTGCTACAGAAGCAGCTGGCATGGCTCTGCCCTCGCATTCCCCCTTCTCCAACCACACGCTCCCTTGCACCCTCCGATCCCGGGGCTGGGGCTGCCTGTGGGGCCCGAGATATGGGCGACGCTGATCCACGTCTCAGGCCCTGCCGGGATTCTGCGCAGGGGGATGGGGCTGGGGCAGATCCCCCGGCTCTTTCCCCACAGAGAGCAGAGGCGTTAGCAGCCCTGCCCTGGCTCTGGGTCCCGAGGGACAGTGGGGGGGTGAGAGAGCGGACCCCTGCCCCCAACTTTCGGAGCAGTCGGCTTATGGAGGCTTGCTGGGGATCGGATCGTCCCATGGCAGCTCCATGGTCTGAGGCTGATGGGCCTAGAAACCAACAGCTGCTCTCTGTCCACGGGACAGGCACAGCGGCTGGGCAAACTTCACAGCCCCCATCCCTGCCCCACGCATGCTGCTCGCCTGCTGGAGGGACTCGGGCGGGACTGGGTTTGATGGATCCGTGCCCACCCTGCTGTGGCTACCCAGGAAGGCGCCGATCTATGAAAGCCATTTCCCCCTAGGCAACTATAGTCCCGGCTGTGAGATGCCCCCCCACCCCCACGTTAGCAGCCACAAAGCCCACGGCAACTCGCTGAGCTGGTGTCTCTGCTGTGCTTAGTTCAATCAATGCCTTTGCCAGCCCCTAACGTCACATGCGCGGTAGCATGGGGGGGCAAGTCAGGGTCTGAACTGCCGGCAGCCACGACCCCTCACCTAGCCTGGGAGAGGAGCCGCGAAGGGGGAAATGCAGGGGTCTCCCCCACAACAGGTTTTAAGACATGGGAAGGTTGTTTCGAGGCCTCTCCTGCTTGCTTGGTTTCCCTGCCTCCTGCTCCCTGCTGGGTCTCGGGGTGGGGAACCTCTTCAGAGCGGTTCGGGGGGCTCGGCATGTACAGTGGAGCGCCCGGCGTAGAGACGTGTGTTTGCCTTCCCCTCCCCCCACTTGGGCCTGCATCCAAAGTCACTTGCACTGGCCTCTGTTGAAACACTGGGGGCCTGATTCACTATTGCCCAAGTGCAAGCCACGCCCATGCTGGCTGGGTGACACTCCCTTTGCACCAGGAGACTGACCCTGCAAGTACTGGGCCCGGCGATACGGACTCTGTGGGAGCCCCGTGCAGTGAAGCTGTAGCCACGCTGGTCCCAGGACATTGGAGAGACAAGGCGGGAGCCCGACAGGGAACTCTTGGGGCCTGACTGTAAATGGTGCAAAGCACCCCCACCACCCATGGCCATCACCAGGTCCTACGGGTGCCTCCGCCCTACACACACGTGCAGGCCCAGCTTGGCTTGGCCTAGACCCCCATTCCAAAAGGGCAGCCAAAGGCCGTTTCCCAGGCTGCTGCTTCCAGGAGGGAAGGCAAGTGGCGAGGGCCGTGTGCCCCAAGCAGCCGCTCTCGGCAGGTGTGTGACGCAGCTGGAATGTACCTGAGTGTCTGGTGCAGGGAGGGAGGCGAGGAAGCAGGGGTGGGAGAATTGCTCTCATGCCTGGGCACTGAGTCACTGGGCTGCCTGCAGCCTGGCTTGCAACTGGGAGCCCTTTACACAAGAGATGTGCTTTCTGCTGGGTTTCCCCCCGGGCACGTGTGTCAGCCCTGGGCCTTGTGGGAAGAGAGGCTCTGCAAGTGCTTTGACGCACCTGCTGGGAGAGAGAAGCGCAGGGAGCCCTGGGTATGGGCAGAGACGGGGATGGGCCTCTGGCTGGCTCTGTTCCCTGCTCTTCTGGGGGTTCCTGGCAGGCTGGGGAAGGGTGCTACAGGAACTGGGGTGGGGATGGGGGGAATCATGGACCACTGAGCAGCTCACATTGAGCTGCAAGACTGGCAGCAGGACTGGCTGGTGAGCAGGGGAGCTAACCTGATTGCAGGGGAGGCAATGTGGTCTAGTGGCTAGACTAGAGTTGCTGCCTCACTCTGTGCCTCAGTTTCCCCAGGGGGTCAGCCTAATGTTCCTATCATTTTGCCCCCCTTTGTCAAATCCCGAAGCAGCTTCCCTCTGACTCAGGTGCTAACGAGGACGGGCCATGGGTGCGGACCTGCTGCCTAGTGAGGCTTTATCCCAAGAAAGCGAATTGTCTCTGGAGCTCCGCAGGCCCTTGGGAACAGGCTAGAAACAGCAGATTTGCCTGTCACAGACCCCAGCTTGCTCTCAGGCTTGCAAGCCCCACTTGGAGCGAAGTTCGTAATAACAACTCCTGGCTAGTGAGACAGACTCTGAGATCTGACTGTCTCTGGCCTTTGTCCATCTAGGGACGTCCTGCCTGCCCACCACTGGCCCCCGAAACTGCACTGTGACCCAGGGCTAGAACTCTGATCGCCCTGCCATTTCAGCGAAAGGAGAATCGCTGGTGGCTGTCTAGAGCATATGACACACAGCAGAGTGGTTCTAATTCTATCCAGCAGGGGCCATTGCATGTACACCCTCGGTACATCCCTGAATTACTAGCTGCCCCCTGGACTCCCTTCTCTTGCAGTTACCAGTGCGGGGAGTTAGACATGTGCTTTACGTGGTCACATCAGTGCCTTCGCTGAAGCACTAAGACTGTCCACCCAGGTAAAGCAGGAGGTTGATTCGCCGAGATCCAGAGCCCCTGCGTCTCCTTGTGACTTCTGAGCACCCAGAGCTCCAGCAGCAGCCCTGCGAATCTGGCCCGAGAGCCCCAGATTCCAGGGAGCAGCACTTGAGCTCTGCCTAGCTTGCTGAGTGCCTGGGCCAGCTGTGGTTGACCTGTGGGTCGCCAGGCTTGAACGCAGCAGCGTATTTATTGCATGTTTACTCAGGAGAGGGGCTGGGGGTGGCTGGCTGGCTCACGAAAGCTTATGCTCAAATAAATTTGTTAGTTGCATCCGATGAAGTGAGCTGTAGCTCATGAAAGCTTATGCTCAGATAAATCGGTTCGTCGCTAAGGTGCCACAAGTCCTCCTGTTCTTTTCGCGGATACAGATTAACACGGCTGCTGCCCTGAAACCTGGTTCAGGAACAGCACTCTGCTCCCGGAGCTATGTCCACTGCACCAAACAGCTGTGGTGTGCTGATCACACCTTGAGCCCAGGAGCTCGGCAAACAGGAGTCATAGAATCATAGAATTTCAGGGACCTCAGGAGGTCATCTAGTCCAACCTCCTGCTCAAAGCAGGACCAATCCCCAATTTTTGCCCCAGATCCCAAATGGCTCCCTCAAGGATTGAACTCACAACCTTGGGTTTAGCAGGCCAATGCTCAAACCACTGAGCTTTCCATCTCCCCTTTGCAGACACCCCGTCCGCTGGGTCAGGTCTGTGCGATCCCCAGCCAAGATCAGTAAAAGAGCGAAGCATAGACCCCCGGCGTCCTGGCTCCCAGAGCGGGGCCCTGAGCCACTGGATCACGGGGATGGATGTGTTGAGGCCACAGAGTGACAATTAGCCTCTGTGGTGGAGTCGTTGCCACCGGCTGCACTGGCTTCTCTAGCTCTTGGCTGGGCCTCTCGGGTAGAGCAGAGGTGGCTCCACAGAGCCCAGGTCCTCTCCAGAAGGACACACTTTGGCAGAAGCTCAAGTTGCTTTGGAAGGAGAACTCTGCCAGCGTGTTTATTAAAAGCCCCTTTGCGACAGGGATGCGGGAAGCTGTTTGTATTGGCAGCCTGTTCCGCTCCCAAGCTCGGGGCTGCCACCAGCCGAGCGGGGCTTTTGTGTGGCTGCGGGTGATTCATTTTCGGAGCCGCTGTTTATGTTGCGTGGTTGCCACATGTTCGCCTGGGCGCTTCCCTTTCATGTGGATGCCTGGGCCTGGTTTCTGACTGTGCTCACAGCTGGCGTAAACCCGCTGAAGCCAGTGGGTCTGAGGATGAGTGTTTGTTGTTGTGGTCAGGGAGCAGGACCCTGCTGTGCTGGGTGGGGTAAACACAACCCAAAGCTCTCCCTTACGCCGAGGTAACTGTGGGCCCACTGAAGTCAGTGATGTTGCTTTCTATTTGCACCCGTCAGTGGGACCAGTATTTGACCCCTAGATGCCCTCCTGACCCCTCAGACTCCCTGCCAGGCAGTTCCCTGTACTTGGCTCACATTGATTATCCTAAATCCTTCCACTCATAAAACAATCCACTGAGACCCAGAGCCTCCCTGTCCCGCCAGCGCCAGCCGTTCTCTTTGAAATGCAGGGATTTCTCCCCTCTCTGTGCCCTGCCTGGGTAGACTGAAAATGCCACGCGATCGTGGGCCGAATCTAGCCTTGGGATCCCCCTGGGGGTGCCCGTGGGTGCCGCATACGTGCCTCCGAGTGCAGGAAAGGATTAAGACGGGCACTCTGGAGTGATGGGAGCTGGGGTTAAAACTTCAGCAGGTGCTCAGACTTCATGCTTCAGGGCACAAAACAATCACCAGCAGGGGCCAGGAAGGAATTGGGTCCATGCACCTGGGCTGCTGCTACACAGCTGGATGAATTATGGAGTTTTCACGGCTTCCTCTGGCCAACTTCAGACGCAGTCTCTGGGGGTGGGGAGACAAGTCATTGGTCCCTCCTGGACAGCAGGGGCGGGGAGGCGAGCTCCACATATTTTTACATGATATATCAAATCAATATTTTATTTCACTTTCTCTTCTGCTCCTCCTGGGTCCTGGCCGGGTTTCTTCCTGCCAGCCCCAGTGAGAGCGAAGAGGGTAAACTTGGAGGACTAAAACTGTGCCACCCTTAAATCTACCTATATCCCAGGCTGGAGAGAGGTACCGTCTCCCTTCGTGGGCTGGTGGAACTGAACAGGAGAGGGCTGTGTGTGGTGTGTTAACCCCAGATTGGCTCACTTGGCAGGGGTTGGCAGTGGAATGTAGGGGAACTGAGGGTAGCCCCCGTGACACTGCACCCGGTGTTCTTCACAGCGATACTATGGCAGGATTATGGCATAATTCTGACGTATTTTATGCAAGCTAGGTCATGTGACGGATCATTGGAAAGGTGACGATTTACTGAATATGATTATCCTATTTGTACGCAAGTCTCATTTTTGTATCTGAAGTTAGGAATATTAACTGTAAAAACATCAAGGAGTCCGGTGGCACCTTAAAGACTAACAGATTTATTTGGGCATAAGCTTTCGTGGGTAAAAAACCACTTCTTCAGAATATTGATTGTGTATCTGTATTACAAATGGGTTTACACTTGGGCAGTGACCAAGAGGCAAAAGGCTCTCAGTCTAGATGGCTGGCTGGGAAGGGCCCCTTCAAGTTAATGAACCATTAGGGAGAACAATAGGCCTTAGAAGAAGCTTATTCCTCACCTGGGGGTTGTCCTGAGGACACTACAGACTACCTCCCAGCAATGGCTGCTTTTACACTACAGGGATATGTGACCAAGTCACCTGGGGCTGGACTCCGTCTTGGGATCTTGGGATATCAGTGTTTTTCCACGGCTGGCACGGGAACCAAGCTTTGAAACAAAGGGTTCCTGCCATATGCAAAAGCTATTTAAGGCAGGGAAGCGACATCATAGTGGTTCTTCACTGACTCCCTGCCCAAAGAGACTCCTGGAAACATCTGAGGAACAAGGACTGACCTGGGGGAAGAGCTGGACCCAGGCTAGAGGGATTTTTAGCCTGTGAAAGGAAAACCCAGGGTTTTTAAGCTGTAAGCCAGTGCAGCTGGCCCCTGAAGAATCTCTGCAGTCTGCTTGAATCATTATTTAGGGTGAGGATCTGCTACTCATATCTGATCTATGTAGTATATCAAGCTTAATTTGCGTGTTTTGCTTATTTGCTAGGTAATCTGCTCTGATCTGTTTGCTGTCCCTTATAATCACTTAAAATTGATCTTTTGTAGTTAAACTTATTTTTGCTTTGTCTAAAACCAGTGTGTGGGAGTCATAACTTGGGGCAGAAAGCTGTTTCATAACCTTCTCCACATTGAGGGAGGGGGCGAATTTCATGAGCTTACACTGTACAGATCTCTGGGCCGTGCAAGACGGTATAATTTTGGGTTTACACTCGGGGGTGGGGGTGCACTTGAGCAGCTGGACAGTTCCTTAGCTGTAGCTGTCTGTATCACAGCATCTAAATGTACTGCAGCTGGGTGTGTCCCTACCTGTATGGGGGCTGGAGCCGGGGAGAGGGCTTGGCAGGCTGGTCACAGCAGTACAGTTTAAAGGGAGCCCAGGCTGGTGGGTCAGAGGGCTCAGTGGTACCCCAGTTCCAGGTGGCATCCTAGAGGGAACCTGTCACAGCCCCTTCAGTCCTTTGGGAGCCCCCAGAACATAGCAGAGCAGCTGAGTACGTTGCTGTGCCTACATATAGGGAGGAAACACAGTTCTCTGGAACCCCGCTGTGGCCCGGAGGCTCCCTTGTATTCTTTATGTTGCGTACAGAGCGAAGACTCACCAGCTGGAGGGAGAGACCCTAGCTCCGGGCCCTGCCTCCAAGAGATTCCCCAGCCATTCCTCCTACAGGTGAAATCTTTCAGTGGCGCCCAGCGCTGCAGATGAGGATCTTGGTGGACGTGGTGAGATGAGCTAGTGGGAAGAGCCGAGAGCTGAACCTCATGCATGGGTTAGCCTAGAACTAGCAGTGGCTTGGGGAAAAGATGGGTTAAGCCCCTCCTGGTAGCCAGGCCAGGACTGTCGCTGTAGCACATCCCCTAGCATTTGGTGTAGCTGTCACCACTTCCCCCGGGAAGGAGCCTGGAGAAGAACAGAGGTCAGGACTCCTGGATTCTGCCACTGATGCATTGCATGGCCTTGGGCAAGGGGCTTCTTTCTGTGCTCCGCTGGGCTGGGCACACCTACAAGAAATGGCCGGTCCGGGCCCTGAAGAGCTTGCTGTCTGTCTAACAACGCTGACCCATTTTACAGAGTGCTTTGAGGTCGACGTGGGAAAAAACTGCAGTGGGGAGTTGCTCCAGGGCTGAGCTCCGGCTGCTATGAGAATACAAATAGTATCAAAAGGCTGAGTCTTGTGGCTAAGACTAGACACCCTTTGCAGAAATGGTTCCTGCTCCTCTGTCTAAATTTCCCCTTTCTTCCCTCTGTCAACACCCACTAAACTCCCTCACCCGCCTTCAAATATTTGATCACTTAGGGATCAGGTTCTGCTGCAATCCAGGGAGCTGCACAAGGGATCTGTTTGGCCCTCACCTTGAGTCATAATTTAACTGTGTGTTTATCTTGAAACCTTTTTCCTCTTAGTTCCCTGTGTGAATAGACCAGCTAAGCCCCTGGAAAATCACTGCACCTGTCCAAAGCACACACGGGAGATAAACCACCAATTGTGCTGGAGGAACGAGGAACCTACTTGTAGTTTCTCTTTGGTAATAGAGAGCCTGCTTGCATGCCTTCAGTTCCTTCCAGAGCTCAGAGAGCCTTGGTGGTGAAAAGCAGCATTCAAAGGGCTCAAGGGCTCGGGGCAGAGACAGGTGCATTGTGCAGCCTGCTGTCATTCGGAGCCGGGGTAAACATATGCGTGACCATCGCCTGCTTTTACAAACTCCCACCTCCAACAGCAAGACTGGGCTCGCTGAGCTGGGACCGGAACTCAGCAGGCCTGAGTCTCGGGCCTCGTCTCCAACCACGAGCCCATGTTCCCTGCCAGGAACAAACCCAGGAGCCCTGACTCCCCGTTCCCTCAATTAACCACAAGCCAGCATCCCTCCCCCCCCGGTCTGTTGTTATGGTCTAGGGCAGTGCTTCTCAAGCTATCTGATGTAGGGGACCGGCATTTCTTTTTTCCAATGTGCGCGCAGACCGGCAGCCGATGGCTTGTGGACCGGCACCAGGCCGCAGACCACCACTTTGAGTAGCATGGTCTAGAGTTCCTCCAGGAAGTGGTGCCCCTCCAGACCCATCAGCTTTGTGGTCTGTTGGGACACAACATTACTTCCCCGCCCCCCGGCACAGTGACAATGTTTGCACTGCAAAGACCCGCTGGCGTCTTGTAAAATCACACTTCCACCCCCGGGCACTGTGCTCCTGAAGGCAGGCAGCCCTGCTGATTAAGGAACATGGTTTTTCCCTCTACCACATGACAAGGATTTGGCAAGCAGTGAGGTTGGCTCCCCAGCATATTTCCTGCTACAGGAGCATTTCTATGTTCCCTTTGTGATCAGCCAGGGATAATTACACACACAGCCCTTCCATACAAATACCTGAGACTCCCGCCTGACGCGGTGAGGCACGCCCAACAATAGGGCCGGCTTAGCAGCAGAATGTTGTGTGCATATTGGCTTTGTGGTCAAGTCCTGTTGTTTGCAGCAATGTGTGGTATCTGTCAAGTAGGTGTAAGTAGGGTGGTTAGCATTGTATTTCGGAAATAAGGGACTGTTTCCTTAGCACCCCTGCCCCACCCCCCTCCTGATATTATCATAGTTATTAGTATCAGTACAATTAACCAGCACTCCCCTGCTCTCACCAGTACTTCTTGCTGCTTTTTGTGGCACTCAGCAACTCCCGATCTTGTACAGAGATGAAAAAATAGGGGACGTCCCTTGTAATAAGGGACTGTTGGCAGCCCTAAAAGTGAACCCTTAGGCTAGAAGAACAGGAATACTTGGGGCACCTTAGAGACTAACCAATTTATCTGAGCATAAGCTTTCATGAGCTACAGCTCACTTCATCGGACGCATTCAGTGGAAAATACAGTGGGGAGATTTATATACACAGAGAACATGAAACAATGGGTGTTACCATACACACTGTAACCAGAGTGATCAGGTAAGGTGAAAAGAAAAGGAGGACTTGTGGCACCTTAGAGACTAACCAATTTATTTGAGCATGAGCTTTCGTGAGCTACAGCTCACTTCATCAGATGCATGCCGTGGAAACTGCAGCAGACTTTATATATACACAGAGAATATGAAAAAATACCTCCTCCCACCCCATTGTCCAGCTGGTAATAGCTTATCTAAAGTGATCATCAGGTGGGCCATTTCCAGCACAAATCCAGGTTTTCTCACCCTCCACCCCCCCACACAAATTCACTCTCCTGCTGGTGATAGCCCATCCAAAGTGACAACTCTTTACACAATGTGCATGATAATAAAGTTGGGCCATTTCCTGCACAAATCCAGGTTCTCTCACCCCCATCCCAAAAACCACACACACAAACTCACTATCCTGCTGGTAATAGCTCATCCAAAGTGACCATTCTCCCTACAGTGTGCATAATTAAGGTGGGCCATTTCCAGCACAAATCCAGGTTTTCTCACATCCCAGGTTTTCCCACCCCCATACACACACAAACTCACTCTCCTGCTGGTAATAGCTCATCCAAACTGACCACTCTCCAAGTTTAAATCCAAGTTAAACCAGAACATCTGGGGGGGGGGGGTAGGAAAAAACAAGAGGAAATAGGCTACCTTGCATAAAGCTCATGCTCAAATAAATTGGTTAGTCTCTAAGGTGCCACAAGTCCTCCTTTTCTTTTTGCGAATACAGACTAACACGGCTGTTACTCTGAAACCAGGTAAGGTGAGCTATTACCAGCAGGAGAGTGGGGGGGGGGGAGGGAGAAGGGAGGGGGGACGACCTTTTGTAGTGATAATCAAGGTGGGCCATTTCCAGCAGTTGACAAGAATGTCTGGAAATGGCCCGCCTTGATTATCCCTACAAAAGGTTCCCCCCACCGCTCTCCTGCTGGTAATAGCTCACCTTACCTGATCACTCTGGTTACAGTCTGTATGGTAACACCCATTGTTTCATGTTCTTTGTGTATCTAAATCTCCCCACTGTATTTTCCACTGAATGCGTCCGATGAAGTGAACCGTAGCTCATGAAAGCTTATGTTCAGATAAATTGGTCAGTCTCTAAGGTGCCACAAGTCCTCCTTTTCTTTTTGCAGATACAGACTAACACGGCTGCTACTCTGAAACCTTAGGCTAGAAGTAATCCTTTGAAACAGGAGGCGCTTGTTGCAGCCAGGCTCCCACACAGCTCACATTCCAGCATTGTCTCTCTCGTTTACCAGACAACATACCTATGCTGCCCCCTGGGACAGCTAACGTACCCTTACACTGCAAAAAGAGCAAGTGCAAAGTACCAGATGTTGGTATTGGAGCTTCAAAATTTTGCCAGCCACAAAGGAAGCTAGACAAACACAGAGAGGAAATAAGGTGTACGTTTTTAACAGTGAGGGTAACTAACTAATGGAGCAACTCACCCAGGGCTGTGGTGAATTCTCTACCACTGGCCATTTTTAAATCAAGAGTGGATGTTTTCCTAAGGGAGCTGGGATTAATTCAGGGAAATCCTGTGACTTGTGATATGGAGAAGAGCCGACTAGATGATCACAGTGAGCTCTTTGGACTTTGGAGTCTATGAACTCTTAGGAAGTGTGTGTCACCAACTAGGGGGCGTGGGATGCGTACGGCACTGGCTCCAGGCTCGGGTGATGGGGCAGGGGAGTCCCACATCCTGAGGCACAGCTCAGACTCGGGGCTGTGAGCCTGGGGCTGTACCCTAGCAACCCAGAGCATGGACCAGTGACCTGGCTCTGCCTGGACCTGGCTGGCTTAGAAGCCGGGGAGATCCAGCAGCCAGATCCACTCTCAGCAAACAGGTCACATCCTGAGGGGGCCAGGGCCAGGTTGTGGCAAATAGCCTGGGGCACATTCAAATCTTAAGGCTGTTGCCTCAGGAGGGTAAGACTCATTATCCCTGTTCTACGGAGTGGGAAATGGACTTGCCCAAGGTTAGCCAGGGAGTCTGTGCCCAATCCCCCGGCTCTGCCACCTGCATTTGGAGTCAGGCAAAGCAGTAACCAGGAACTCATGCATTTGGCAGACGGAAACCCAGTCTTGAGGGAATGGCTTGGTTGGCACATCTGCAGGGAAACAGACCTGTCCTTCCCAGCTGCGTGTGCCTGGGAGGAGCTGGCATGATGCCACAGCACATACAGTATCATCAACATCTCCTTGCACAACAAGACACACGTCGAGCTGCTACAGTCTTCATGCCCCACAGCCCCAAGGGAGGGATGGGCAGAGCTGACATTGCATCTGCCCTCCAGGATGAAAGATGCAAAAGTATTTACGGCCTCTGCAGACTTTGCCCCCATGAAGCCATTCCCTGCCGAACCTCGCTGCTGCAATGCATCCACTTCTGGGGTGGCACCAGCTAAGGGAGCTCAGCAGCCCTGGAGAACAGGCAGTGGATAAAGAGCCTGCATCCAGCTGAAGCCACAGGGGAGGTGTAGGGAAGCAGAATGTAACCACACCAGCTGGAATGGGCTTCTGTTACTCGGGGACACTCTTTTCCTGTTTCTCCGATAATTGCAGATTTCTAGGCTCTGTGTTTCCATAGAGTGGGGTAATGCAGCCTTCCCCCATCTCCCAGATTGATATTCCCAGCTGGACTACAGAGCTAATGGGCCTGCATGGAGGGTGGTGTGTTGCCAAAGATGAGGAGCCAGGGCCCATTTGCCTGCAACTGTCTTTCAATAGCTGTTAATATCTTGGCCCTCCAGAGAGTGCGTGTCCCATTGTCTGATGCCTTCTTCAGCCAATGGACACTGGATTCTTAGGCTGGCACCTCCCTGAACATTCAGTTATTATCCACACCAAGCATCCATCCACATACATCCTCTATCTCTATTTTAATCACAATTGTTAACAAAGTGAGATGAATACAACAAAAGGGCAGGGAGTCTCTGGGTGCTGTTTCTGTTGTTACAGAGTATTGCTTTGAGTCTCTCTCTGGGTGAGTAGTTGTTGTTACAAAGAATTGCTTTGAGAGCAGACTCTGTCTAGGATGTACTAACACAATTAGCAGCTTGCAAGTTTCACACAAAGAGGGAGAGAAACAGCACCAAGAACCAAGAGACCTCTTAATTAGTAATACCCTGGAATTTAAACTCTGGGGAATCAAACTCATTTGTGATTTTAATACAGAACTTTTCTAATATGATCCAACATAATCCCCCTTTTGACACTAAGGTTTATAATCTCCAGTGTCACTTTCTATGTAGCCTATTCAAGAGAAAGTACTGTGAGGCAATTTGAGTTTGTGATTCCAATTCATGCCACATACATGATCCTAGTGATGTATCTTTACTACAAGGTTCTGGGGCAACAGGCAAGGTGAGGCACACCCACTTTTGAGGAGTCCATTCGGTACAACCTCTAGTGTCCAATAGCTTCCCTCCCTCCCCAGCCCACTGGCTTGAGGTCCAGGTAGCCAGAAGGATCCCATGTGTAATATGGGGAGTGGGTTAACCTTCAATACCTTTGCCTCCAGGGACTGTTGGTGTGCAATTTTGATAACAATTTCTCCCATTAACAAGGCTGGTTTACAATACTGGAAACGTATTGCATCCATTCATATTGATAAGTGTCAAACAATGATCTCTTTCTTTGTTTTAACAAATGCATCAAACCCTTAATATTTCCCAATATGACCCAGAACATTTTGTGTTCTAAAGTAGCTAGGGCAAGTATCTGCATTTCAGTGCATCCCATAGCCGTGGCTGTGTAGTTTCCTATTTCTAAATTGTTTTTCCTTATACATAAGCCATGTGGTAGTATTAAGCTATTGCCAAAGATTCCCTCGGCCTTTTAGGTTACCCAGGCCAATTTGGACCAAGTCTACATTGGCATATACTTGTTTTTGTTTCAGGCTGTCCTGTGGCTGGCACAGAGAGCTTAATTTATTTTTAATTACCTGCAGGTCTGCAGTTTTTGTTTTTTTTTTTTAAACACACAACAGTGCTAGCAACAAGACAAGACAAGACAACACACAATTTCTGTTGTGACAGTAGATTCCTGGTAGTGGGTTGCTCTTCAGCTGGCATCAGCTTTTCCTGATTTTCTGAAAGACAAAAGAACATGTTTCTACCCCTTTTGGGGTGGCAGATTATTGCTTAAAATATTTCTTTTACAAATACCCTTGCTGATTGCAGGCAAAACAGAGGAATTACCCCCACATTTTCCTGTTTTTTGTTCTATAAGCAGGCCAGGTTTCCATGGCTTCTATTTTTTAAGGGTTATGGGGAAATTATCCCACTGGTTAGTCATTGGTTTCAGAGTAACAGGCGTGTTAGTCTGTATTCGCAAAAAGAAAAGGAGTACTTGTGGCACCTAGAGACTAACCAATTTATTTGAGCATGAGCTTTCGAGAGCTCACGAAAGCTTTTGCTCAAATAAATTGGTTAGTCTCTAAGGTGCCACAAGTACTCCTTTTCTTTCTGGTTAGTTATTAAATCCCTGAGGTGGGGTACCTCAGTTTCCCTTCTTATACAGCAGACCAAGTTTATAAGGTTTTTCCTGCTGTGTTAAGCTTTAAGTTTATTTACAGGTAATGACTGAGAAGCATCATTACCATATGACCTTAAAGGATTTTTCCAAAAATCATACACACTATACATTGCTACAGGGGTCCTTATCATTACATTTCTTAAAATTCTCTTGTGATCCCATGCCTTTTATGTGGACAATTTGTTTGCTGACCAGGTGTGTCCTTTATCTGCAGCTCCTTTTTGCTGCTAGTTCTTTCCTTCCTTTATCATTTAGGTCATTTGCATTTTCACAGACGCTTCCTGCTTTTGGATTTAAAGCCCTCAGCAGCTCAGAGACTCGATCTTAAAAGGGACACAATCAACTTTCACCAGAGTTTTGATCACTTTTTACTTCTGCTTCCAAGACACACAGCAATCTGAAAAAGAAAACCCAACCTATGGTGGCTCCCTTTGGAGCCCGAATAGCATTTTAATTAAGTAGCACAGTATGTTTGCATTTCTTTTGCCCCTTCTACAATATACCCTGCACATGTTCTGGGGCAAATGCACATTCCTTCCATGGTTTAACTTCTAGAACATGATCCAGATCCGTTTTTACATAAGGTGTCACTATTTCTTTTTTTGCTTACAGAGTTTTCATGCACCTTTATCCAAGTGACAGTCTGATTACTTGTGGCACCTTAGAGACTAACCAATTTATTTGAGCATGAGCTTTCGTGAGCTACAGCTCACTTCATCGGATGCATACCGTGGAAACTGCAGCAGACTTTATATACACACAGAGACCATGAAACAATACCTCCTCCCACCCCACTGTCCTGCTGGTAATAGCTTATCTAAAGTGATCATCAAGTTGGGCCATTTCCAGCACAAATCCAGGTTTTCTCACCCTCCGCCCCCCCCCCCCACAAACTCACTCTCCTGCTGGTAATAGCCCATCCAAAGTGACCACTCTCTTCACAATGACAGGTTTCAGAGTAACAGCCGTGTTAGTCTGTATTCGCAAAAAGAAAAGGAGGACTTGTGGCACCTTAGAGACTAACCAATTTATTAGAGCATAAGCTTTCGTGAGCTACAGCTCACTTCTGCAGTTTCCACGATATGCATCTGAAGAAGTGAGCTGTAGCTCACGAAAGCTTATGCTCTAATAAATTGGTTAGTCTCTAAGGTGCCACAAGTCCTCCTTTTCTCTTCACAATGTGTATGATAATCAAGGTGGGCCATTTCCTGCATAAATCCAGGTTCTCTCACTCCCTCACCCCCCTCCAAAAACCACACACACAAACTCACTCTCCTGCTGGTAATAGCTTATCCAAAGTGACCACTCTCCCTACAATGTGCATGGTAATCAAGGTGGGCCATTTCCAACACAAATCCAGGCTTTCTCACCCCCCCACTCCCGGGAACACACACACACACAAACTCACTCTCCTGCTGGCAATAGCTCATCCAAACTGACCACTCTCCAAGTTTAAATCCAAGTTTAACCAGAACGTCTGGGGGGGGGGAGGGGTAGGAGAAAACAAGGGGAAATAGGCTACCTTGCATAATGACTTAGCCACTCCCAGTCTCTATTTAAGCCTAAATTAATAGTATCCAATTTGCAAATGAATTCCAATTCAGCAGTTTCTCGCTGGAGTCTGGATTTGAAGTTTTTTTGTTGTAAGATAGCGACCTTCATGTCTGTGATTGCGTGACCAGAGAGATTGAAGTGTTCTCCGACTGGTTTATGAATGTTATAATTCTTGACATCTGATTTGTGTCCATTTATTCTTTTACGTAGAGACTGTCCCGTTTGACCAATGTACATGGCAGAGGGGCATTGCTGGCACATGATGGCATATCACATTGGTGGATGTGCAGGTGAACGAGCCTCTGATAGTGTGGCTGATGTTATTAGGCCCTGTGATGGTGTCCCCTGAATAGATATGTGGGCACAGTTGGCAACGGGCTTTGTTGCAAGGATAGGTTCCTGGGTTAGTGGTTCTGTTGTGTGGTATGTGGTTGTTGGTGAGTATTTGCTTCAGGTTGCGGGGCTGTCTGTAGGCAAGGACTGGCCTGTCTCCCAAGATTCGTGAGAGTGTTGGGTCATCCTTCAGGATAGGTTGTAGATCCTTAATAATGCGTTGGAGGGGTTTTAGTTGGGGGTTGAAGGTGACGGCTAGTGGCGTTCTGTTATTTTCTTTGTTAGGCCTGTCCTGTAGTAGGTGACTTCTGGGAACTTTCTCTAACACTTTTCCTTTTTAACATTTTCACAAGGTTTAGCTGCTTAATTCCCTCCAGCCTCTGCAGAGTTAACTTTTTCACTCTCTTTTCTCTTTGTCATTATGCCTGGGGGTGCCGTACATAGGACCTTCTCCCCCTTCACCTGCGTAATGGCTGCTACCTGTTTAGAGGCAAAGCCCAATTTTTGTTTCAGACTCTTAATTACAGGTTTCAGAGTAACAGCCGTGTTAGTCTGTATTCGCAAAAAGAACAGGAGTACTTGTGGCACCTTAGAGACTAACCAATTTATTTGAGCATGAGCTTTCGTGAGCTACAGCTCACTTCATCGGATTTCCACGGTATGCATCCGATGAAGTGAGCTGTAGCTCACGAAAGCTCATGCTCAAATAAATTGGTTAGTCTCTAAGGTGCCACAAGTACTCCTTGACTCTTAATTAGTGATTCAGGACTGTGATTTGCAGGTGCTTGGCCCTGCTTCAAGGTTCATTTCTTTACCATACCTTGGAGCACATGATTCTCTCTTTCAGTTTTCTCAGAGGCTTTAGCTTGGTCTGCCAGGAACCTTTCTCTCTTTTTGCATTCCTGGAGTGCCTCTTTCACTATTTCCAGCTGACTTTGGGTATTTGTACCCAGGACCTTCCAGTTGTCTGCTCCCTTTTCCGTTTGTGCCTTTTCCTCTTTACATGAAGACAAGCGGAGGGAAGAATCCTTACATGCCTCACACTCTCTTCTGGCAGCACTAGGAGGTTTGTATATGAGGATATACGGAGCCAATCTATCCTCTAGCTCCGAAATAGTGCAGACATCAGCTAGGGCTCGTTTAGTCCAAGGACTGTGCCCACGTTTCTGAAGGATTTGTTTAAAAGCGGTAATTTCTTTAACAAAAGGTGAGGTTGGAGTTCCTTCTGACTCCATTCTTCCCTCTGGTACTGGCTTACCCAGTTTTGTTTTAAACATCTTAACACGGATATTTCAATCTCTTTGTCACTCCTGGTATTCCTTAGCAAGTGACACAGACTAGATTCTGAAATCATAGCTTATCAGATTTCCTTGTCACACCTGGCACAGGCCAGGGAGTGACACAGCCTAGATTCTCTGAATCTGCTACTCCTTATTCCAGCAAGTAGCTTAGCCTGGCCCTTAGGCCTTCTTGCTGCCCCAATACCTCAGTGAGCAATAGGACTTAAGTTTAGTAATCGTAGCTTAATCTATGAGTTTTTCCCCTGTTACCTTCTCGGAGGGCAGCAGGTCCCCTGCTACCTTCCCAGAGGCCAGCAGGTCTGGTTAACCTGTTCTTGCCTGCTACCTTCCCAGAGGCCAGCAGGTCTGGTTAAACCTGGTCATTTTTAGTAACCTTAGTTTAAATTATACACTTTTTCTTGCAACCTTCCCAGAGGCCAGCAGGTCTGGTTAAACCTGGTCATTTTTAGTAACCTTAGTTTAAATTATACACTTTTCCCTGCCACCTTCCCGGAGGCCAGCAGGTCTGGTTAAACCTGATCATTTTTAGTAACCTTAGTTTAAATTATACACTTTTCCCTGCTACCTTCCCAGAGGCCAGCAGGTCTGGTTAACTTGTTTTTCCCTGCTACCTTCCCGGAGGCCAGCAGGTCTGGTTAACCTAATAGAAATGCCGAGCTCAACAGAGCTGGCAGTTTGCACACCAATATTTACAATAACTGAGGCTTTTTACCAGTATTCCCCCTCTCGCAATTCTCCACCAAAATGTTATACAAATAAAATAAAAACCAGCAGGATCTTATTAAAGGGGAAAAGGCAAAATGCCACATTTATTGTGAATACAGAAAGAATCATAGTAAGCAATTAGAAAAGGAGTACTTGTGGCAGCTATACCATTCCATTCAATTTCATATTTATTCACACACACACACACGTTCTGCAAGGTTGTTATCATAGTTACCAGCCTTAGAGTTGCTCATCCCAAGCCACTGGCCAGGTGGCCTGGACCTGAGGAGGGAGCAGGGCCTTGTCAGATGCTCATCTGATGCTCCTGGAAGTTGGTTTGCAGAATCAGACCCTAAAGTTCTCACTTTCTAGAGTCCATTTTTATAGGAATTTCTTCCGATGCCAGTCTATGGGAATTGCTTCATCATGCTGTTGCTGAATCAATCAGCAGATGGCACATTCCTGACGGCTCCGTGCTGCCAGATGTTATCTTGTTCTTTGGTTCTCCCATCCTTGATGCTGTTGGGTGGATTCCAGTCTGCCCTCCGGGGGTCCTCTGTTTATTTCCACTTGACGCCTTCTTCAGCCGATGGACACTGGATTCTTAGGCTGGCACCTCCCTGAACATTCAGTTATTATCCACACCAAGCATCCATCCACATACATCCTCTATCTCTATTTTAATCACAATTGTTAACAAAGCGAGATGAATACAACAAAAGGGCAGGGAGTCTCTGGGTGCTGTTTCTGTTGTTACAGAGTATTGCTTTGAGTCTCTCTCTGGGTGAGTAGTTGTTGTTACAAAGAATTGCTTTGAGAGCAGACTCTGTCTTAGAATGTACTAACACAATTAGCAGCTTGCAAGTTTCACACATAGAGGGAGAGAAACAGCACCAAGAACCAAGAGACCTCTTCATTAGTAATACCCTGGAATTTAAACTATGGGGAATCAAACTCATTTGTGATTTTAATAAAGAACTTCTTTAATATGATCCAACATGTCGAGAGTGCTCTGCTCCCTAGGGGCCATGGGATGCAGAGTGTAAGTTAGAGCAGCCCCGGGGCTGCTCTAAGTTACACTGCAGGCTGGGGAGGGCCCTACACACCTTTTAAGGTTAAAGGCACCTTAAACCACCCACTCCACCTCTGTCCCCAGCAGAGGAGCCAAGTAACTAGGTACCTAGTGCGCTGCCTCAGCATTGGCATTTACTGAAATCAAAGGGGCCAGGCAGGAGCGGAAAGGGTTAATCACTGAGCTGCTTACACTTGCTTATCCGAAAGCTGGGCTGGTGTCTTTGCACAGACAAGGCCTTTGGGTTTCTCCTTGCTGCAAGGTTAACCCAGACTTTGTGACCTCCTCAGAGTCCAAACACAGATAACAGCTCTCCAGTGACTTTTAAAATCTCTCTCTCTCTCCCTTTTCACCCAGTTTTGCTGTGAGGCCAGACCTGGATTTGATCAGGAACCCCCTCAGTGAAAACACCTCTAAAAAGGAACAGATGCCTGGTGTCTCAAAGCGAAGGGCCCAACAGAGGCAGTGATGGGACGGTGGGGGGGGGGGGTAGATGGACTGTCACAGGGGAGGGCCTGGAGGGCTTATAATGAGAGCTGGTTGGGAAATGGGTATTTGTCACAGGAATGTTTGGCTTTTTATGGAATTTTTTTTTAAAAAAGGCCAAAAAAACTGGAGAGAAAAAAAAAGTATAAACATCAAATTTGTGACAAAACCTGAAAAGTTCCAACGAGAGCAGCTGCTTCCCCAGAGAACTTTCATCTCATCAAAACCCCCCAGTTCTCGGTATAAATTAGGATGGGAAATTTTCGCCCAGTCCTGCTTCTTCTGCCTGCACAGTGGTGGCTGCGGAGGGGCCAGCCTGGGAGCCCGCGGTCTTGTGCGAGTTGCACCACTGGCCCTGCAGAAGTGCTTGAGCCACTGCCCTGCCCTAATCCACCAAGGCGCTGCCCGTGAAAACGCACAGGCGAAGTGCAGGGCATCCCCCCGTAGAAACTGCCCTGGCCGGGGCTGGAGTTACTCCTTGGATGGACACTCGCTGTGATGAAGATCTTTGGATTCAAGGGCTGGTCAGTTTCATGCTCTGGCTTTGCATGGAGCTGCACCAGGTTGCTGGGTTTCCTCTCTGCTCCCTCCCCGATGAGTGTGCCTGCCTCTCCTCCACACGCCCCCCCCCCCCCCACATCTGACTGGGATTTACTGTGGGGTGGGGGGAGGGGGGACATTTTGACTCCTGCTCCCTTGGGGTGGAGTTGTGCAGCACGCCCCTGATATCCATGATCGGACAGGGAGCACTCACGGTCACTCAGCGCCTCTCTGCCTGCGCTAAGGCATTGCAAGCAGAGCTTTGGGCCCCGGGCCCTGGCCCTGCAGGATTGGCGGTGCAGGAGCTCCCCTGGGGAGGCAGGCAGCCAATGGGCCTTGGGACATCATCCATCGCTGCTCGCAGCCTGCTGAGGCTGTGTGCGTGTGTCCCTCAGAGCCCGACCGAGTCGTACAGCCGTGTGGAGGGAGTGGGGAGCTCTCTGCTCCCTTATCCAGTGGCAGCATTTTGCAGCCTTGCTCAGAAGAGCTGTAAATCACTGCACCAGTGCAAGGCGGGAGTTACTGGATTCTTTTTTCCACCCACTTATTCAGCTCTTCTCTCCTCTCCCCCATCCTGCCATCCCTTACCAGGAAGCACCTGACACTTACCTCTCAGAACCAGCCCCAATTCCCCTGGTAGGTCCCTTCGCTAATTACATGCTCTCCACCATTGGTGAGAAAGCTGTGACAGCCAGTCATTGCTCATAACCTGCCACCACGCCCTGGGCTGGAAAGTGTCTTTAAAAACTTCCTCCTGACGACTTCCACCTGCTCTCCTAGCCCCAGTGCTGAAAGGGTGTCTGGCGTTGGACACATACTCCTTTGGCCAAGCCTGGATGACCTTGGTCTCCCATCAAATAAATCAACACCCCTCTGAGAAACTCTAAGCAGCCGCCTCCCTTATCGTAAACCTGCTGGCTAAGTGACTTTAGAAAAACGCTCACAGCCCAGAGCTGCCCAGGTAGACTGAGAAGCTGCTTCATCCTAAAGGGGACCTGGATTGCCAAGGAGTCTCCCAGGACATCCCAGCTCCTGCTGGCAGCAAACTATTTTCTCCTGTCCTGCTCTTGTTTTCCTAGCAGTTTAGTGGGGTTTGATTTAGTTATTTATTTATCTGCTTATGAAACTTCCTGTGAAACAAGGCTTTTAGGCATCTTATATCTTTTTTAAACACAAGGGAACATTTTGCCGAGCACAACACTGGTTTGGAACCTATTGCCTTTTGATCTTCTCACCTGTATCAATTTCACTGATCACTCTTTTTTAAAATTTTTAAGCTGGGTATTTTCTTTCTTGTGCCATCACCTTTTGGCTTTCCAGGCACTAGGGGGGAAGTGCTGAGTGTTGGCATTGTTCTGAATAGACAAAACAGATTTGGTTTTGTTTTTTGATCAGCCTCAACTGGACTTGCTTTAATTTCTAACGATGTGTTTTAAAATATTGACATTCTGGTCAGTTTCAGTTTGTAAAATATTTTGATTTTTCAGAAAGGATCCAGGCCAGATGGTTTTGTTTGTTTAAAAAATATTTCTTCTCCTCTCCCCCCCCACCCCCCAGCTGATCCTGACACCGTGAACATAGAGACTTTTCTGCAGTGTGGGTCTCTCTGGGTCCTGGATCCAAACTGTGAATTTCAGTTTCTGAAACACTTTGATTTTCATACACAATTTGCTGTTTTTGTTGGTTTAAATAATTATTATTTGTTCCCTTCTACCACAGTGAACCTTCACTTGGTTAACTGTAGTGTTTTTTTTGTTTACAGCCCTTTGCTGCCTATCTGTGTCTCTATTTCTGTCTGTCTGTGGCCCTATCTAGGCGCTTTCCAAACTGCCCCTGCTTTGCTAGCAAAGCTCTCGGGTGGCTGCGTTGAGCCAGCAAGTTACGGCACAGGGTCCCGTTGCAGGCCTAGCTGTTGATTTGCTTGCGGGGGGGGATCTTGTGGGGCTGGGTCTGTCCGTGTCTGAGGCGGGGGCGTTGCTCGGATAGCAGCTGGCTCGATGTCCCAGGTGGGCAGCATGGAGGTTTTTATGCCGGAGATGCTAACATTCAGCCTCTGGGACTACGGAGTATTTGGTCTGATGCTCCTGGTCTCCACGGGGATTGGGCTTTTCTACGCCCTCTCCAAAGGCGGGCAGAAGACCAGCGACGACTTCTTCACCGGGGGGCGCCAGATGTCGGCTGTGCCTGTGGGGCTCTCGCTCTCTGCTAGCTTCATGTCGGCCATCCAGGTGCTGGGTGTGCCGGCAGAGGCCTACCGCTATGGCATGAAGTTCTTGTGGATGTGCCTGGGGCAGATGCTCAACACCCTGCTGACCACCTACCTCTTCCTGCCCGTCTTCTACCGCCTGGGGCTGACCAGCACCTACGAGGTAAGGGAGCCTGGTGGGAGACAGGCCTGGGCAGACACGTATCTGGCTGCCCAGGTGGCTTCCCTGCAGGTGGGTTTGTTCAGGGTTTGCTCAGTGCTCGTGAATTTGAGGGGCTGCTAGGATTGGCGAAGGGCATTTACGGGGCAACCTTCCCCTGCTAGCCCAGCCCTGTGGCTCTGCTAAGCACATTCTCCTAGTTGCTGAGTGGGAAAGGTCAGGAATCCTGCTCTCTGCTGGCCATCCAGAGTCTTATCATTAATAAACACCATGGATAACAGGAGCTGATAGATCCACTGTCCCCAGATCTCAGGACACAGGGGTGGGGGTCAGACGGTGCCCCCTGGGATCACACTATTTCCTCTCTCCTCCTTCAGCCTGAGAGGCAGGCTTGTCTCATGGTAAGACTCAGGACGCCTGGGTTCTATTCCCTGCTCGGGGACGGATATGGTTAGAACAGGGGACTAGGAGTCTGGTGTCTGTCAGCGCCAAATGCCTGGCCCAGGAGAGCAGCTGCCTGGATTCCTGGCCCTGCTATTATCCCTGACAAACTCCAGGGCTCCTCACTGGGCTTCCAGGCAGTGCAGCTGCTGGGTCCCACAAAGGAGCCTCGCTGCCAGGGCCTTGGTGGGGAGAAGGCTGAGGTCAGGCGGTGCATGCTTCCCCAAAGGGCTGGGGAAGGACGCGGGGGCACTGATCGCCTTCCAGAGCTGGGTGGGGGCAGATCACAGCTTCCCCAGAGCCTGGAGGTCTCTGGCTGCCTGTCTCTAGCTCTGTGAGGTCGCTCAGTGCTCTGGGTGCTTTATTCTGTGTCTGGTTCGCACAGGCTGAGCATAACAACCAAAGCTTTCCCACGCCCTGCTCAGGTTCTGTCTGGGAAGCTCAGCCCTTAAAGACTGAGTCCCCAGTATCACAAGTGCCTCACCCGATGCCCTGGCTTGGATTCCTGCTCTTGGCTTGCTGGAGCATGTGCTGGGACCTGTGTTAGCGGCATCTCTGAGTGGTGTAAACAGCGTGTCCCTGGTGGGGAAGCATTAGCGAGCCATGCAATGACGCGCAAGGTGGAGAGCTGGAGTCACCTGTGAGGGGCAGTGGTCTCTGTGGAACCTGAGCTCTGCCAGTTCACACGCTGGCTGGGGACTCGGGAGATCTGGGAGTTCCTGGCTCTGCCCCCAACCCCCTTCCTTTCCTGGTGCCTCAGTTTCCCCTCTGTCCAATGAGGCTGATGTCACATCCCTGACTTGCTGGGGAGTTGTGAGGACAAATGCATAAAGGGCGGGGTGGGGGGAGCAGATGGGCCCCTAGTTCTAGTCCTGGGACTGGAATGCTGCTTCCACGGAACAGCGAAGGAGGCATTTGGGTGCCCAATGACCATGAAAAGGAATGGGATCTGGGAGCCTGAATCCCACTCTTTGCCTTTAGCCAAGTGCCCGGGACCGGCTCAGCTCCGGGATGTTCTCTCCCTGCTTAAGCACATTTATGCTCCGAGGCCCATTCACTGTGTGGTGGTGGAAAGGCGGCTGCTCTCCAGAGCTCCAGGGGTCCCCCTCTCTGTCCCACACACACACTGTCTGGCCGGTGAACCCACGGCACCCTTGGGCCGCTAAGTCCCAGGGGCACTGGATCTGTGTACTGGAGCCCCTGAGAGGCCAGTGCTAATCTCATTGGAGGGGTCAGAACCGTGGTTTGAACTCTGCTCCCTCCGACTTTCTTACCCTCCAAACCTAGCACTGCTGTAAATCCGAGGGGCGGGGGAGCCTGCTCTGCGAGAAGCAAAGGGGTTTGCAATTCTGCACCTGTGCAATGTGTTGTGTGGGGCAGGGGGCTGCACTGACAGGCTGAGACAAACCATCACAAAGGAAGGAAATGGGTTAGATTGAGTCCCCTGAAGAACCAGACTCCTCCAAGACCCTCAGCAGCGGCTGGGGGCTCCTGTCCCAGCAGGCTTGTGCTGGGGGTAGCCGGGCAAGAGGCTGGGGAGCTGCTCAGAGATGGGTTGGTTTGTTGCCTTTGGAGGAGCCCGTGGAGGAGATGAGCAAAGAGGTCAGCAGCCCTCTCCCGCCTCCCTCCCCCCCCACACACTGAATTTCACACCCTGCTCCCCGTTCTCTCTTGCAGTACCTGGAGATGAGATTCAGCAGGAAGGTTCGTCTATGTGGGACCATCCAGTACATCACTGCCACGGTGCGTGGTCCCGGGGTCCGGCCGGGGCGGAGTGGCATGTCTGGGGGTGGGGGCCGCACAGGCAGAGCGGTCTAAGTACAATGACCTAGTGGGGTCTGAGCAGACGCCTCTCCCGGCCTCAGCTAAAGGATCCGCTCCACAGTGCAGCCTAGTGGGTAGGGCACAGAACTGGGAGCCAGAGCATGGGGGATCTAGCCTCACTCTAACGCCGTGGGGCAGGTCGTGTCCCGCTGGGTACCTCTGTCTGGGGGGTGCCCACGTGAACAGCATGAGGGTCAAGGGTCGGGCAACAGCTGGACCTACTCCAGACCTGGTCCCCGTTATCTGATTTCCCCCCCCGCCCTCCCGCCCTCCCGCCGGGGGCTGAGCTCTCGCTGACGGGCTCGGAGGGTTCTGTGCTGACGATGGGTTGGGATGCTGTTTGTTCCATCTGCAGATGCTGTACACGGGGATAGTCATCTATGCCCCTGCGCTGATCCTCAACCAAGGTACATCCCAGGCCCCCCACGTGATTCCTGGTCTCCGGGTCCTTGGGCCAGTGCCTTTCATCCTGGAGCGACGCCTGGAAAGGGGAACGTGCAAATAAAGGGGCCTGGCTGGTGTTCTTTAGTATTTCTCTTCCCATAGTGCCAAGGCACAGCCCAGCCCCCCATCACACCAGGTGCTGCCCTCTGGGTCCTGCCCCAAGCAGCTTACAATCGAAGCCCTTCCTCTATCCCCTTTGCTGCGGCTACAGAGTCTTTGTCCTGCCAGCCCACGACTCCCGCTGGCCTCACTGACTCCCGTGGAGCTATGGCCGCTGTACACCAGCTGGGGCTCTGGCCCCATTGGCTTAGTGGGGCGATGCTGATTTATGCCAGCTGGGGATCCGTCCCGCTAGCTCTTGTGAGCGCCACCGCTGTCTGATGGGCTGCAAACTTTGGCCCTTAGAGCCGACCCGGGCCCCGAAGTTCAGGGCTGGGGAGAATCGGGAGTTCTGTGCCGGGCCCGGTTCCCTGCGGGCCGCACGGCTGGGTCAGGGAATGTCTCCCCTTAGCTGACTGACTTCTTCTTTGGTTTAGTGACAGGGCTGGATATCTGGGCATCTCTTCTCTCCACTGGAGCCATCTGCACCTTCTACACCACCATAGTGAGTACCAGCCCCTCCCTCTCTGCTGCTGGCACGTGTCCTCCAGCTTTCGACTGGTTCCACTAGAGATCCCAGAAATCAGAGAGACGAGCAGGTGGGTGGGATGGGGCTTGCCTGGGGTATCCTGGCGCTATGCCCAATGCAAAGGGGCTTCCATCCTGTGCCCTGCAGGGCCCTTCCACAATCTGCTGGCAGGTCAAACCAGCGATGACATGAGGGGGAATATTAGCTCGCTGGGCCATGTCCCTACCCGGCTTGGGATGAGCTAACCCTTGGGGCCAGGGCCCCAGCCCGTGTAAATCAGTGTCCCTGCATTGACGTCTACAGATCGGTGCTGGTTTGCTCCAGCCCAGGCTCTGGCCCCTAGGGGCTCTGTGATGTCACTTTGGTGCTGGCCGCCCAGGGCACTGACCCTCCTCTTCTCCCTCTACAGGGTGGGATGAAGGCTGTCATCTGGACAGATGTGTTCCAGGTGTTCGTGATGCTGTCTGGGTTCATTGCCATCCTGATCCAGGGGACGCTGCTTGTGGGCAGCCCTGGAGCAGTCCTGGAGATCGCATCCAACCACTCCAGGGTTAACCTGCTCGAGTAGGTGCCTTTCCCAGCATGGACCTTTTCCACCAGAAACCCACTAACTCTGAGCCACAGGACTCCTACCTCCAGGTCCCACTCCCCTCCCAGGGCTCGGACAAGAACCCAGGAGTCCTGTTTCCCATCTCCCTGCTCTAACCGCTAGACCCCACTCCCCTCCCCTCCCAGACCTGGGACCAGCCCCATGCTGGCTACAGAGGTGTCCTTGCTGAGCAGGGCTGCTGTCTGCCCCAGGGTTTTTCCCTGCCAGTTTCCATTTTTAGTGGGGCGATTCTCCGGGCTGGCAGTCTGCGTCCCACACTGGGGCCCTGTGGGATATTCCCACAGCAATGCGGTGTGACCCTTCCCGGCTGTTCATTGTACCATGACAGCACCAAAATGCCAGCCCGTTACACTGGGATGTCCCAGCATGATTGGGGTGGGAGGTAGAACTGCCAAGATGCTTGGGGGCCCCTCCCCCCAACCCCACACACTCACTTATGGGGTTGGGAAAATAGTCTGTGTTGGGAGACTCTCCCCCTGCATGACTAGCTTAGTCTGTGTCTCGCCCTCCCCTTCTGTCTGCAGCTTCGACCCAGACCCCAGGAGCCGCTACACCTTCTGGACCTTCACCTTTGGGGGCACCATGGTGTGGCTCTCCATGTACGGTGTGAACCAGGCCCAGGTCCAGCGCTATGTGGCCTGCAAGACGGAGAATGGGGCAAAACTGTGAGTCCCCACTGCTTCGGAAAGGGAAACTGAGGCAGGGTTTAACTTCCTAGGGAAGTGAGAGCCAGGCTGCTGGGGAACTCAGCATAGAGGGATGCAGGAAGCGGGACCCTGTTTGAGTCACCTCACGGTGGCTGTGGCCAGTGCTGGCGGCTGAAGGGTTATGATCCAGTGTTGCCATGTAAAACTGCACTTATGGAGCAGGCAGGATTAGAACCTTTGATCGTCTGGTCTAACTGCACACGCCTCTATCCCTGACCTGTCTCCTGGCTGGCATGGGAAAGCCCAGAGTGCAGGTGGGACACAGGTGCCCTCGTCCCTCCTGATCCACCACTGTGCAGGGGGACGATCTGTCTGGGGTTTATTGGCTCGTACATGCTACTATCTGCCCCGATACCGGTATCTCTAATATCAACATGGCCGCTGCCACGGAGCCTTATGCCCCTCCTCCTGTGTGAGTCTATAGACACAAGCCATGATCCGTCAGGCACCGATAACCCACCCTGGCCTCCTCCAGTGTTCTGATAATGGCCGGGGGAGACTAGCTGCCCCACCCGGCTGGCCATGCCAGCGCTGGGACCAGCCCGCCCGTACTTATCGGTGGCTGAGGTTGTGCCTGTTCCAAGAACCTCGTCTCGTGCAGGGACATAAAACCAGCAGATTAAAGCTCTTGGCTGCAGTGATATCTTGTGGCAGTGAGTTCCCCAGCCCATTGCAGTAAAGGATGAAATGTGACCATGGGGACTAGCTGGCTTGGGGTGGAGCTTAGTGAGGAGCCACTTGAGTGATGGGGAAAGGAGGCGGGGGAGAGGCCTCAGCCAGGGCTGAGGTTTGCATGGTGGGGGTTGGGGAAGAGGAAACCTTCCCTCCAGTCTTGTCAGGAGTGGGGAATGGTGAGGGATTGTGGAGAGGAAAGTGTCCCAGCTAACCAGCACTCCTGTGGAAGCCAAGAGGGGATTTCCCAGCCGGAGAGTCAGGGGAAGGATCCTTCCTGGATCAAGGCAGTGGTCACAGAGTTAAGTAGGTCAGCACAATAGACAGATGCTGCCAGGGAGCCAAGCTAGGGTGTAGCTCTGCCAGGAAGTGGAGGTGGCTTTTGCTGAGTAATTGTGACCCTGCAGCTCTGGTTTGTTCCATAAACAGGTAGGATGTTCATTCCTCAGGTAGCTTTGTCCCATCCCGGGGTCTCCCAGGGACCCGGGCAGTGGCAGGAAGCCATCGATGAAGCCAGAGCCTGGAAGGCTACAAGTAGTTATCACCGATCTCTGGGGGAAGCGGGCACCAGTGACAGGAGACCGTTGTTCTTTGCAAAGCCAGCCCCAGCCCCTGGATTTCTCGTGGTCCCTGCAGCTGGGCCCTATGTTAGAGGGGATCTCGCTGTGAGCCTCCCCGGGCTGTGGGCCAAGCCCTCTGGGATTACTTTGAGCTCTGCGCACCGTGGGGGCAGCCGAGGGGCTCTGCCTGGTGTGCAGAGGGGAGGGCTCTCCTTGGAGGTCGGGATCCCGCCCTTGAGCTGGGGCACATTTTGGGGAGCGCAAGTGGAGCCCTGCGCTGAGAAGGGCGAGGCTGGATACAGGCCTGACCTGCTGTGCCCAGGGCCTGACCTCCAGAGGTGCTGAGCCCCTAGGGTGCCCACTGGCTTTGGCTGGCCTGGGGGTGCTCTGCCCCTCTGCAGGTCAGGCCTGGGGCGTCTCAAACCAGGCTAGCACCCCAAAGCAACAAGCTCTGTCTGGCAGTGTTGGGTCTAGTGCAACTTGTGGGTCAGGGTGAGGAGGGCACCTTGCTGGGGGGCCCTACAGTGGAACCTCTGGGAGTTAGGCACCCACGTCCCATTGAAATGGGGCACCTCCGTCCCAGCCTGAGGGCATGGGTAGCTTGCCCTGCCTCTGCCGTGGGGAAGGGGGATGAATACAGACCACTGGGGCTGCTGAGCCAGCACGAACAGTGGATCTGCCCAAGCCTGGCGGAGGGGAAAGCCGGCTCCTGGCCAGACGTCACTGTGTGGTGTTGGCTCTGTCCCGGTTGTGATCTCTGCCGTCCATGTGTTCTCAGTGCTCTGCTGGTCAATCAAGTGGGCCTCTTCTTCATCGTCTCCAGCGCGGTGGGCTGTGGCATTGTGATGTTTGCGCTCTACAAGGACTGTGATCCCCTCCTGGCTGGATACATCTCTGCCCCCGACCAGGTACCCACGGCCTGGCTGGCCTCTGTCCCTGCTGCAGGGGAGCCCTGCTCTAGTGAACTGAGGGCTACTTGAGCAGCCAGGGGGAACTGCCCTGTTAATGACTGGGTGGAAGAGATCAAGACAAGAGGCCAAACTGAGGGAGCTTGACAGGTCGTCTGGTGAAGCCCCTGTGTGGATCATTAATTCTTTAGAGGGCAGAGCACAGGCCTGGCAAGCAGGACACCTGCATTCTTTCCTTAGTGGTTGGCGCGTAGGACTAGGAATCAGGACACCTGGGTTCTAGTCCTGGCTTGATCCGGGGTGGGTCCCTTCGCCTTTCTGTGCCTCAGTTTTCCTATCTATAAAGGAGGGCTGATGCTTTGCAAAGTGCTCCTGGGATAGGAGGTGCCATGCCCGGCGCTCGATATTCTGCTGTTAACCCACGTCTCTGGGGCATCCCCTTCTCTGCGTCCTGGTCGACGGGTTTAAGCTGCTCTCCGAGGGGGTCCTTTCCCCCACCCCCTACCAGTTCTCCTTAGAAGAGGGGGTTTAGTCTCACTCTGGAATAACCCCTCCTCCCTGCCTCTGGCTCCTCTGTAACATGGCCATCTCCTCCCTGCAGTACATGCCCTACCTGGTCCTGGATATCTTTGAGAAGTACCCGGGCGTGCCCGGTCTCTTCCTGGCCTGCGCGTACAGTGGGACCCTCAGGTGAGGGGCAGAGCCCAGCTTCCCCAGCAACTCATCGCAATAGTGACTGTAGCCCTGGGCTCCATTGGGGGCCCAGCTATCCCACCCCCACCCCGCTCCCCTTTGTTATTCCACGGCTCAGAGCTGGCTCTGGGGTGGAGCTCGTCAGCTCTTTAAACCCCCCCACAGTCATTTGGGACAGGAAGTGAGGAGGAAAGTCGCTGTGCCCAGCTGCAGCTAAAGGGGCAGTTCTGGGCACAGACTGGGGTTGCCGGCACTGGGGATGGATAGGACTGTGGGGCAAGTGCCCTTAATCCTGTGGCACAGCGCCCCCTAGCGATGTGCTGAGGCATGTGCACTGACCCAGAGGGGAGCTTGCCCTCCACTCCTCCGTCCACATCAGTCCCTGTTGGTCTCCCATCCAAAACTCCCTCGGGCCCAACCCCACCTAGCCTGGGAGACCGGAGGATGACAATCCCGTTGGCCTGGCATGCATGACTCTCCTCTGCTCCTGCCCCGTCTCTCCTCAGCACGGCATCCACCAGCATCAACGCCATGGCAGCCGTCACCGTGGAAGACCTGGTCAAGCCCAGCATGCCCTCCCTGTCGCCACAGAAACTCACCCTCCTCTCTAAGGGACTCTGTAAGTGTGGGGCTGGAGGGAGCGGGGGGATCCTTGCATTGGCTGCATGGCGATGGGGCAGCGGCAAAGTTCGGCATTTGGCTGCCCGAGCCCTCCACCTGGGGGTGCATTTCACCCTGGCTGCTTAGGGCTCCATGGCTAAAGGGGAGACACATCAAAGTGACCTGCTCCCCAGCCCCAAGCTGCTCCCCGCACCCCCACCATGCCTCAGCCCAGACTGAGCAAGACTGCAGGGGGTGGGTCCGGTGCGGCTGCTTCCCTGGCCTGAGGCTGTTTTTTCTCCATCCCGCAGCGTTGATCTACGGCATCTCCTGCATCACGGTGGCTGCCTTGTCTTCCCTGCTGGGAGGCGGTGTGCTGCAGGTAAGCTTCCTCCCACCCCGCCCCCAGATGGTGCCATGCCCCAGGGTGCTGGTTCGATATCCGCAGGCTTTGTCCCTGGGCCCCGGCCAACAGCCACTGCACTGGGTCCCCATTGCTCCGGCTCATTTCACGTGAGTCATGGAAGAGCTGTCGAGGTGGCAATGACGTAGGGGTCTGCCAGCCAAGGGCTCTGTACCCTGTCGCCCACCCCCTGGCCCTATGCTCCTCCACCCCATCTCCTGCAGAGCATCAACCGCTCCATCTGAAGTCAACAGAGCCTCTGAAAATCAAGTTCCGGGCATCTCCCACTGGGATTCCAAGACTAGAAGCTTCCCAAAGTTTGGGAAAACTTTGGGGCTGTGTCGGCACCAGTGATGAAGATATTGGTGCCAACGCTCTGGAGTTTGGGATCATGGCTCTCAGGTGCCCCTCAGCGGCAGGATCCCACAGCAGCTGTTGGGCTGCAGCTACGTAGCCTGGGGATGGATCAAGTTGAAACTCAAGTCCCCTCATTCAAGTGCATGAGGTTTTTAAGGCAGGACAGACCCGTGACTCTTGGCCAGACCTTCCTGACAGGAGCTGGTCAAAACCCACCCGTCCTGTCCCGCTTTTCTTAACAGAAAACAGAAATGTCCACAAAACCCAACTTTTATTTTGTGATGTTGCGGGGGACGGACCACTTTTGGTTGTCCATGAAAATTAAATTTTCTCCTGAAAACTCCCCTTTGTTGAAAAATCAATTTTTTCATTTAAAAAAAAAAAAAAGTTGAGATGGGAAAGTCTTGCCTTGCTCTCCTCCCGGGCCCCTGAGTGCCAAACCCCATCCAGATCCTGGCTGACCTCCACCCCATCTCCATCTCTCCAGGGTTCCTTCACCGTCATGGGAGTGATAAGCGGCCCTTTGCTTGGAGCCTTCATCCTTGGGATGTTCATACCCGTTTGCAACACAGTCGTAAGTCCCTGCCATTTTGGGGGGAAGGAGGCTGCTTCAGTGCATCAGAATTGGGGTGCTGGTGCTCGGCTTGGCTCTGGAGCAAAGGGAGTGGGAGATCAGGGGCATCTGTGGGCTGTAGGTGGGGTGTGGGCTGCCAGCTGCCTTGTTCGACTCCAGCTGCCGGTGCCTGTCTCCAGTTGCTCCCGAGAGACCCGGAATATGCTGGCCCTAGAAGCAGGTACCCGGCTGTGTGCGCGGAGATGCCCGAGAGCTGTGGGGGAATGTCTATTGCTCAGGCTCTGGCTGAATCCTTGTTTCTTTTCTGCTTCTAGGGGGTTTTTGCAGGCTTGGGGTCTGGTTTTGTCCTCTCCTTCTGGGTGGCGGTGGGGGGCACCATCTACCCACCCAGTGAGGACACCATGGGAGTGCTGCCTTACTACGGAGACCTGTGCCCGCTCTACAATGCTACCGAGGGGATCAACAGCACCATTGTCCTGGGACCCCTGCCTCCGCGGAACGTCTCTGCACCCTTGGAAAGGTCAGGCCGGGAATGAGGGAACCAATCCAGCAGGGGCTGAATATTCCCAGGGCTGGGAATTGCCTGGATCGGAGGCTGTCCCAAGAAAGAGATGAGGGCCAGCCCACTAGCGTACCTGTGGGTCTGAACTCTCCCAGAGCCTGGAGGTGCGCTGAGCTGAGGGTTGGGTTCAGACCCATTATCCTCTAGGGTTTGAGCTGCGGTGGTGGTGGGTGGTTACTGGGTGGCGCTGCTAGTCTCCCAAGGTCTGTTCCTGCGCTTGTGAGCCGACAGCAGCCGTGTTCTGAAGACCTCCTGGGTGGCTGTTAGTTTCACAATGGAGCTTCTTTGAGGGGAGCTGTTGCAAACAGCAGGGGAACTCGCTCCCTGCCTGAATCTCTCCGACAGGAGTCCGGTTTGGGGACAGTTGCTCCCTGACCCTGGGCAGTGGTGCATGGGTGGAGAGCTCTGACAGAGGGGCTTGGCTGCATGCCGTCTGTAATGGCTCTGGTCCAGGACTGGGGTAGATCGGGTAAATAAACCAACAAAATATGGGACACTGATTTCTCCTCCTGCAAAGCCCCGACCACATCAGATGGGCAACTCTGTGATTTGGCAGTATTTGTATTCCACACTGATAGTGTGGTAGGACCTACAGACCTCCGGTTTGTTGAGTTCACAGTGCGAGGCTCAGCCCTGTCCCGAAGACGTTCCCTTCTACGAGCCCAGAGGTCACAGGGGGCTGAGCCAGGCTGGTGGGCTGGGAGGAAGGTAGGGCAAGCAATATAATAGGGGGTGACCAAGTCTCAGCCTTGGTGACTCCCAGGAATAGAACCTTCCTTGACCAGCCTAGATGTACCTAGTCGTGGTTTTCTTTAGCCTATCACGATATCATTCCCTCTGCTTTACTACAATGTCACTTCCTTCGCAGGCCGGCCATTGCCGATGACTTCTACGCCATGTCCTACCTCTACTTTGGGGCTTTGGGGACGCTGTCCACTGTGGTGGTGGGGGTGCTGATAAGTTACCTGACAGGTAATGCCAGCTGCGAGGTGCCAGCCCAGCCAACGGGCAGGGGTGCCAGATGTTGGGCTGGTCCCTGGCATCCCACGGAGCTTGGGACTGGGTGGAGGGCAGGAGAGAGGGGGGCAGATTTGGATGATCTAGTGAGAACGTGGCGCTGGTGGAAAGGGCCAGACAAGCCTCCAGGACGCGTGGGGCGCCCCCAGCTCAGGGGCGGTGAAGGAACAGGCTTCCCCCATGGGCTGTCCCAGCCGTGACCTCTCGTGGTAACCGGATAGTTCAGTGTCTGTGGCCTGTTCAGTCCTTGGCCTCTCTGCAGAGCCTGCCAACGAGTGACAATACCACGGACACATGTCCACGGGGAGCTGGGCTGATACCCCCCTCCCCCAATTAGTGTCCCATAGCCCAGCCAGCATTCGGACAGCAGCAGCTGTCCCCACCGGCAGCCTACGAAGGATAGGATCTGTGTCCCATCACCCCCACGACTGGACCGAGCCCCCACGCATGGAGAGGGTCAAACGAGCTTCTCCTGGAGACTAGCAGAGTGTGGAAGCCCTGGAACAGCGACCTGACCTCAGGCCCTCACCGGGGGAGGGAGGATATTCTTGAGATTAAACTTTGGGAGGGGGAGTCAGGACTCCTGGGTTCCATTCCCAGTTCTGTCATGGACCCGGCATGTGACCTTGGGCAAGTCTGGGGTCTCTGTGCCTCAGTTTCCCCATCCGTGACACGGGGAGAATGCTCCCTGGCCTTGTCGGCAGGCGATTCAGCGTCCGCCAGGGCTGGAGGGCGCCGGAGGTGGGCGAAGACTGACACAGGCATTGCCCTGCCCTGTTCCATGGGGTCTTGTTTAGCCAGAGTTGTCATTAGACAGGGACTTTGCCCATCTGGTTTTCATTGTTTTTTGGTAGGTCCTACCAAGAGGAGCCAGATGCCCCGGGGTGTGCTCTGGTGGGACATTATCAAGGAGACCTCTTCGCTCTCCCCAGAGGGCAGGAAAAACCCCTCTGAGGACAGTCTGACCAAGGTAACAGAGTCAGGGTGGGGCTTGGTGCTCGGGGGAGGGCAGGAGGGTTCTCTCTCCCTGTTCCCTGCCAAGTTTCCGCCAGCCCAGTTTGCAGCCCAGTGGCTGCCTGGGCATCTCTGGGCAAAACCGCACTTCAGTGCAAAGCAGGGAACCAGCGCGGCCTTGGCCAGACACCAGAGCCAGGTGTTTCCAGCAGGGACCCTCCGCCTTTCCCGCAGGGTGTCTGCCCCGGGTGTCCCCAGGGCTCACTTCAGGGAAGGCAGCTTTCGCATGGTCTGCCTGGCTTGGGGGGCTGAGAACGGGGTCGCCTCCCCCACAGGAGCTGGGCTGAGTGTGTCACTCGTGGCACACGGCATGGCCGGTTTGCTGGCCAGGCTGGCGATGCTGCAGTGGCTGGGCAGCCCGTGCTGGGCAGGAGGCTCGCGCTGGACACGTAATGGAGGTGGGGGGGGGAGGGGAGCGGCATTTTTCAGTGTCCGCCCCCACGTCAGCCCCGCCTCCTCCATCTCCGCTCTCCCCCCACAGGACTCGGGGGTCTCCCCCACTCTGCAGAAGAAGCCGTTCAGCTCCTCCACGTTCCTGCTGGCAGGGCTCACGGGCAGCGAGGAGGCCGACCGGGCGCTGCTGGCGAAGCAGCTGGAGGCGGGCGCCCCCTTGCAGTGCGACTCCGAGGAGTTCCTCTGGCTCGGCCACCCTGTCGACGCCGGCTGCTGCCACCTGCTGCGAGAGACCAGCGTCTAGGGCTGGGCAGCGCCGCTGAGCTGCGGCCCAAAGGGGAGGCTGCGCTGGGTTCAGCCAGCCCCCATCACCCCAGAGCCAGCATGCGGGGAGGGGAACGAATCCAGCCCCCGCCCCAGTGAGGGAGCAATGGACAGAGCAGCCCTGGGCTGGCCAACCCCCTCCACATTCCCCCAGCAAGGACATTCTGGGAGGAGTATTACAGCACCCCCCAGCCTGCACCGTCCCCCTCCAGGGGGTGCCTGTGGCTCTGACTGGCCAGGCAGAGGCTGACACGGCAAAGCGGCTGCACTAAGGTACCTGGCTGCTGCAGGCGCCAGCCAGGCACAGCCCAAGTGGGTTTGGGAAGGCAGTAGCCACACAGAGGACCCAAGCTGCAGCCAGTGCTGAGCCCTGTGGCTGTGACAGAGCAGGGCCTTGTCTAGAGCTGCCCACCCCCTCCTGGCCGCTAACATAGCGACAGATGGAGCCCTGGGATTTAGGCTGGTGATTTATGGGGAAACTGAGGCAGGGAGCAAGCAAGGGGCTTGGCAAGTTGGAGAATGGGCCGTGGAAAGAACCCTGGAGTCCTGTGCTGAGCACCAGAGCAGCGCTCACCACATCTGCTAGGCCAGCCCCCATCCAAATTCTGCCTCTGCCCCCCTGAGCCAGGACCAGCTTCTCTGCCCCCCGGCCCCACTGCGGCAGCAATCGGCAGCTGAAGCCACCCGGCACTAAGTACCACATCAGCTCATTTTAACCGGTGTGGGGCAGGGTTAGGCTGAGCTCTGGGGGACAGATGGGGTCAGGTCAGCTCTGCCCTGGCCTCTCAGGCCAGCCATTAGGCCGCATCCCCAGCTGCGGTAAACAGGCCCTAGCCCCGCTGATGTCCCGATTTCCAGGTGGGGCTGCGGGCCGAGCTCTCTCCTTGGGCAGGCTCAGGCCCGACCTGGGGTTTTCAGGGAGTGTTTGGAGTTAAGTGTCTCGCTCCAGGCACCCTCTGGCAGCATATCGGCATGGCTTCGAGACTCCTGCTTCTTGCATAACTCCTCTGTGTCTGAAGTACTCTATCAACCCACCGCAGACCGTACCTGCTCATGAAATAGCTTATCTGCCCACTGTCTATCTTATCGGGGGCACACAGCGCCTGTTGACTGTAAACACCTTGCTCTAATAAAGATTGAGAAGGAAATAGTTAGTGTGTGTGTGAACAGGGGTGGGGTTGGGGGGGGAATGCTGATTCCACCCAGAGCGGGGCCAAAGGAATCCTTATGGGGAAGGGCTTGTGGCTGCTCCTGAGGGCTGCTCCTAAGTGCTAGGAGATCTCATGGGTCAGGCCCATTAGCCAGCAGGGTCCCTTTGCACCAGGCCCAGACACAGTGGGAGAGACAGCCACTGCCACAAGGCACTTACAAGCGAGAGGAAGGAAGCATCGTTATCCCCAATTTACAGCTAGGGAAACTGAGGCAGATGCAGGGACTCACCCAAGGTCACCCACCAGAGCAAGGAAGTGAACCTAGATCTCCGGAGTCCCGGCTCAGGGCCATAGCTACCAGCTGCCCTGCTTACTCACAGCGAGCCTGTTGTCTATGCTGAGGCCTCGCTGCCTCTAGCCCCTGCTGGGTGCAGATGGGATTTTCCTGAGCCCCTTTAGAGACAAAACCTGGATCCAGATGGCAGGTTTGGTCCCCCTCTGGGCTTGTCCTGGGCCGTATTGATGCCTAGATGCTAAAGCTCAATAAAAGGTTCAAACAGCCAGCTGCTGGCCCCAATCCCCTGCCTGCTGGTTCTGTGTCCCCTCTGCTGTGGTTCCACCACGAGGAGCCTTGGCTTTTAGCTAGCACCCGGTCCCCTGCACCCCGACTCCTGGTGTTTCCCGGCCAGGGCTGAGGGCAGAGCGCCTCCTGGGCGGTGCAGCTCCAGCAGAGGGAGACATCACATTAAGGCCCGTTGGCAAGTTCTGGGCTGACTGGGGGCCGTGGCATAACACAGGTGGCTGGCTGATCTCAGTTACAGTCACACACCTGGGCTGCCCATCTAGCTGAGGTCATCCTCAGGGTGTTTGTCCTTGCAGTGCCCCTGGGAGGCAGGCAGTGTTCAGATGGGGAAACTGAGGCCCTAAGATGAAGCAAGTTATCCACAGACTCTTGCACAGCAAGGAGTTGAACCCAGGTCCCCCAGGTCAGAGAAACAGGCTGTAACCCCAGTGCACTGTCTTCTGCTTCCTAGAATGGCTCAGAAATTGAAGGGCCATAGTGCCACATCCTATGGCTCCACCCCCCAATAAGTACTGCCCTGACAGGCCCCACCCCTTAGCCCAGGGTTTACTGGGAAAGCTCATAATGCATCCCCCCAGGCAGCAGAGCTGGGTTGAGCTGTGGTGGGGCACATGTCTGGGGGGTTTGCTTTCTGGGGCAGTGCTCACTGGTGTTGTAATGAGGGTGAGTTACACTGGGGTAAATCTGGCCCGGGGAGCTGGTGGGAGTGGTGTCTGGCCCTGGCACCAGGGGAATCAAACCCAGCTTAAAATCCAGAGAACAGAAAAACAGCTGCGGGGAGCAGGATCAGCCAGCAAAGCCCTGGCTGCTCGCTCCCTTGGAGGAATGCAGTTCTGGGCTCACAGGAGACCCCGCGATGCACCCCTCAATGGTGGGGGCCAGATGGGATCCAGTGACATCCAGCACTAGCTGTGGTTTGGCAGAAGGCCCTTTGCCCCTCTAGCCTTGTCCATATTCCTCATGCACCCACCCATGGGTCAGGTGTAGCCTTTGATGTGGCCTCAGCAGACTACCCAGAGGGGGAAATTCACCCTTGTGCACAGGTCCCCCACCCCTGGCTGTGTATTGCATTTGGTTAAATACCAACTGGAGCCAGCTGGGTTCTGAGCTGGGACTAAAGGATCCCGCTCGTTTGGCCATTTCCAGCCGATCCTGCTTATCCCTTCGTCAACAGCCGTCAGGTCGCTGGGAGAAACGCATCTTGGCCTGTCAGTTCCTGCTGAGCCACCTTGCCTGGCTGTGGTGGGTGACTGCTCACTGAAGCCAGGTGGTGTCTAGTTGGGGAGCCAGGTGCAGCTGGGAGGCTGCCATGCAGCGCAGCTGATGAGCTGGTTGGTGACGGCTGCTTGGTTGGATGTTTCCCTGACCCCTTGTGCAAAGGAAAACCCAACTGTGCCGATGTTCACAAGTGCAACAGGAGCACGTTGGCCAAGATCCTTTGCGGCTTTCCAGCAGCTCTAGGGCCCTCTATCCACGCCGCAGACAAGGCTGCCGTGCTGGCTCAGAGCTGGCCGTTGGGAGGCCAAGTGAGCCCAAGGCAGACTTGATGCAAACAGCCCTTCTCTACCCTTTGATCCAGCTGTGCCTCAAGCATGGGAATCCACTAAAAGTGCCCAGTGACCTATCACTGCCGTAAAGTGTCAGCTGCCTGCCTCCGGTGAGTTATTGCTGGATCTGAGTAATCTGCCAGCTCCATCATTGCATAATGTTAGCACGGCAGTTTCCTGATTCTCCACGCCCCTTCACTTGTATCTCTGCTGCAGATGCTCCTGTGTTTCTTAAGATGGGAAAATCCACGCTGTGGCAACTCCTTGATTTGCCCTTATCATAGCAGGTGAAAGGGGAAGTGATGCAAGTGTGGGAATATCAGCTGCTGGGAGTCCAGCCCTGCTAAGTAACTAAAAGATTTGAATTCAATCTATGGGGAGCTCTGATCTGTGGTTTTATTCCACCTGCTTGATAATCTGACATTCAGAGGGCTAATCGGGACATGTGCATTGCCTAGCGCTGCTGGGCGCTGCGTGCTTAAAGTGAGCTGAAAAAGGGGTGCGAGGTGTGGGGGGCGGTCTGTCAATCCTTTGGTGTTACATGGTTAAAGTGTGCTCCTCAGCAAAGCAGCTCAATTTCAATGTGGGGTTAGTTGCTGGATCTGGGACCCCTTGCAACTCCCCTGCCCCATGTTAAGCACTGGCTGGGAAGTGAAACGGGCCATGGAGGGTGGGTGCTGCAGCTGGCATGGCATTAGGGAAACAGAGTATCAGGGAGCATGTGCCAGGGGATTGCATAATCTCTGACTGGGTTTTGCTACCAGGGAAAAGCTCTAGAGGCCGTGGGGTATGCCAGGCCACTGGGCAGTCAATTGCAGGACGGAATGACCCCAAGCAGAGGCTGCTCCAAGGACAGGGAGGTCAATACTAGGACGGTCTGGGGAACAATAAACTCCCTTTAAAAAAAAATGTCAGAGCTGGTTTGTGTTCCCATGTTCGACATCAATTGACTTCTCTTTTTAAATTTAAACAAACTTTATTGATTTAATGTTTCTGTTTGTCTTTTTTAAAGGAATGAATTCGTTTTGCATATTTTTTGGACAATTCTCTGCCCCTAAAAGGCAAAATTGACTCCAGAGTAGGACCCCAAGGGGGCAGCAGCAAGCAAAGTAAGATTAAATCCAAAGTGTGTTGCTTTTCAAAGCCCCACCTACAAACCAAGCACACCCATTCATGACCTCAGAGTGAGAGACTGGGAACAGCAGCCTGTGCTGATGTCTGTCCCTTTCTGTCGACACTACACAGCGTTTAGCAACATGCCACTGTCGCCCCAGCCAGGCCGCTACATGTCGGGCAGCGTAGCCACTGTTTGTCAGCTCTCCTGCCGACAGAAAACTTCTATCCCCAACAAGCAGCGTTTGTGTTGTCGGCAGGAGAGCGCTCCTGCTGACAAGGTGCTGCTCACACTGGCATTTGGCGTGGCAAAACTTTTGTCTTTCAGCCGGGGATGGGGTGGGGTGGGGAGTTTAACACCTCTGAAAAACAAAAGTTTTGTCATTGAATTGCCAGTGTAGACATAGCCTTGCACTCGTTGATCAGTGGTGAAATCATTGGCATTTACTTTGTCATCACTAGGGTTCAGGGTAAACGTCCCCATTGACATGAAAGGGACACCACATCCCTTTCAGAGATACTGCTTTAAACTGGCCACAGACTCAGGCAGATGTCACTGCATCGGTTATATATGGTCACACTGAAGAGATGTTTTTTTTGCATCCAGAAGAACTGGAGAGAGATGCATTTTTAAATTTTTTTTTTTATCCTGAAAGCAGATTCTGAAGCAGAAAAAGCAGCCACCAGAAAACAGCCCCAGATGAATGAACTGGGATTTCTGCAGACTTGTGCTTATTACTGAATTGTGACGTAGGCCGGGAAGATGGCAGGTGGCGGGGAAAGCCTGTGGAGTCAGACTGTGGCTAGTCCCCCTTTGGTTTGTTGTGGCTGCCTCTAGCTCTAAGGGCTTGTGATGCTTTCACCTAAGTGCACCTGGGCTGATGAGAAACAGCCACCATCGAAAGGCAAGCAGGAAACTGGAGGAGCTGCTGACTCTGCTACAAGCTCCTTTTGCTCCCAGACACGCAAAGATCCTGACCAGTGGCCCAGAGACGGGGTCCGTGACTGCAAAGCACCCTCTGGCCACAGTGCAGGCACCCGCTTCAAAGAGAGCTCAGCTGGGGTTCTCGAGTGGCCCTTTCACCCCGATCGCTCGAGCGGCTTTTTAAACATTTATGCTGCATGATTCCATTAAATAAACCGGCTGGCTCACCCATTGTGCTCTGCCTCTTTGGGAAAACATCCAATAGGCCAAAGCTCAGCCCAGTTTAATAGCAGAGAGAGAAGAAGGCTGACCTGTAGCCATCTGCTATCCTCTGCCTGGACTCCTTCCACACAAAGCTTTGCTGATGCCCTGCAATCCTGACCCGCAGCCCCCCTACCATGCCCGCTAGCTCGGTCTTAAAACTCCTGATAACACTCAGTGCATTGCAAGCCTGGCCTAAGGCCCCCCCGGCGGGTGAACTAAGCCCACTCAGTTACCCCAACTTGAGTGGCATCTTTGCAGCACCAGCCGTTACCTGCTATGGTGTTGGATCATATTAAAGAAGTTCTGTATTAAAATCACAAATGAGTTTGATTCCCCATAGTTTAAATTCCAGGGTATTACTAATTAAGGGGTCTCTTGGTTTTTGGTACTGTTTCTCTCCCTCTATGTGTGAAACTTGCAAGCTGCTAATTGTGTTAGTACATTCTAAGACAGAGTCTGTTCTCAAAGCAATTCACAGAGAGAGACTCAAAGCAATACTCTGTAACAACAGAAACAGCACCCAGAGACTCCCCGCCCTTTTGTTGTATTAATAATTGTGATTAAAATAGAGATAGAGGATGTATGTGGATGGATGCTTGGTGTGGATAATAACTGAGTGATCAGGGAGGTGCCAGCCTAAGAATCCAGTGTCCATCGGCTGAAGAAGGCGTCAAGTGGAAATAAACAGAGGACCCCCGGAGGGCAGACTGGAATCCACCCAACAGCCTCAAGAATGGGAGAACCAAAGAACAAGATAACATCTGGCAGCACGGAGCCGTCAGGAATGTGCCATCTGCTGATTGATTCAGCAACAGCATGATGAAGCAATTCCCATAGACTGGCATCGGAAGAAATTCCTATAAAAATGGACTCTAGAAAGTGAGAACTTTAGGGTCTGATTCTGCAAACCAACTTCCAGGAGCATCAGATGAGCATCTGACAAGGCCCTGCTCCCTCCTCAGGTCCAGGCCACCTGGCCAGTGGCTTGGCATGAGCAACTCTAAGGCTGGTAACTATGATAACAACCATGCAGAATGTGTGTGTGTGTGTGTGTGTGTTTGTGTGTATGAATGAATGTGTGAATAAATATGAACTTGAATGGAATGTTACAGCTATAGCTAACTGCAGACTGAAAAGGAGGACTTGTGGCACCTTAGAGACTAACCAATTGATTTGATGACAGCTCACTTCATCCGATGATGTAGCTCACGAAAGCTCATGCTCAAATCAATTGGTTAGTCTCTAAGGTGTCACAAGTACTCCTTTTCTTTTTGCGAATACAGACTAACACGGCTGCTACTCTGATAACTGCTTACTATGATTCTTTCTGTATTCACAGTAAATGTGGTATTTTGCCTTTTCCCCTTTAATAAGATCCTGCTGGTTTTTATTTTATTGGTATAACAACGGCCAGCACAGAGAATGGTGAACTCCTGGCACTCATGTATGAACTCAGATTTCAAAGAGGGGGTTTTTTTGGAGGGGGAGGAGGGGGAATTTGGGGTCAGTAGGGAATTGTCTGGAGGGCTTTCACCTTCCTCTGCAGCAGGAGGTGTTTGGCACCTGCTGGGATTGTCTGGGCAAGTCCATTCTCTGCCACGGCAGGGGCCTGGGGCCCCGGTTCACCGCTGGGCTTGTCGACCCCGGAAATGCTACAGCGGCCGGCGCGAGGTATTTTCCCTTCGACGCAGGAAATCCACCTCCCCGGGAGTCGGTAAATTCCCCTGTGGACCCAGTGCTGTCTACAAGCAGGGTAGGGTCGGTATAGCCTCGATTTTTCACACCTCTGAGCGCAGGTGCTGTCCCGATGTAAGTTGCCAGCATAGTGCCACGGTCCTGGGCTCAACGGAGGGGTAACCGGGGAAAGAGCCGTGCTACAGGGGAGGTTGGCGAGCCTGGGCCCGTCTGGCCTGTGACCGCTGAGCTATTCCAGTCTCCTCTTGCTCTGTGTCTGTAGCAGCCCGGGGACTTTTCTGAGAGCTGGGATGGCGAGACGTAGCCTGTATCGCCCCCTGGTGCCCCAGCGGCCACTGGCAACGCGAGCGATGCTCAAACTCTGTTCTGCTTGGTCGCTGGCCCGGTCCAGCCGCAGCCCCCCACTGCCGGGAAGACCGTCACCCACACCACATCCCGAGGTGGCTCCGGCAAGGTGTGGTCAGTAGCAGGACAGACACCTGGGGCGGTGTTACTGGAAGGTAGCGTGGTCCCGCCGCAGCTAGGGTTGTAAGCACCGGGTTATAGGGAACCACGGGCCCCACCAATAGTCTGGAAAGCAGGCCCAGAGCCTCCCCCGCAGCGTTTACACCAGGGGCACAACCAGGATTGTGCTAAGGGGGGACCCAGGTTACCTGCCCACCTGCCCCAAATTTGAGTGGTGGTGTGACCTGGTGCACGGAGTCATAATGCTGCTCAAATTTGGCCTGGCTGCACCTCCGTTGTGCCATGCCTACCTGGGAGGCTTTGCCCCCTTGCCCCACCCCAGACCCTCAAGTTTAGGGGCTCTACCCCTTCCACCCCCACTGGGGGCTTGACCTCATCCAAAACATTTACAAACCTGGTGCCTATGGCTGGGGCAGTGGACGTGGGTTCTATTCCCAGCTCTGCCATGGACAAGCTGCATGATCTTGGGCAAGTCACTGCCCTGCTCTGTGCCTCAGTTTCCCCTCCTTTGAGCTCTTCAGGGAAGGGCATGTCTCTCACTGTGTCTGTGCAGCACCCAACACAATGGGGCCCTGAGCTCTGTTAGGTTTCCTAGGCATTTAAGATACATAATAACATTATCATATTCCTGTCTTGGATTTTCAGCCTCACCACATGGTGTTAATGTTGGGGGCGAGTGGGGCTGGGGAAAGAGCACAGGGGACTGTGTTCGATTTCCCTAGGGGTTGGGTGGATTTTATGTGGCCAAGTGTTAAGTTAACCCTCCCCCACACCCAGGAAGCCTTCCTAGGCTTAAATCGCCTCTACTAGAGTAGCTGGATAATTTTAATGACCCCCTTGCTGGCCTCCCCACACCAGTTGTAACTGCTTGGATTATCTCATTTCATGCTCCAGTGCGTCAGCTGATCCTCACAGAGGCCAGGGAGGGAAACATCGCCTGGTGCACAGAACGGCACAGCTGGCTCTTTGCGGGCTGCTCCCACCCTGCCATCCATAGAAGCTGCCCCTGGAGCGAAGGCCCCTCCTGCACTGTGGCTGTGCAAAGCCAATGGGAACACCTCCTCTCCACCCGGCCCCAATTTCCCACCTGCGGATTTGAGTCCCTGTGGATGTCAGATGCTCAGGACGAGCTTCCTCAGGCAGAGGAAGATGCTGGCTAAGCTGCTGGCCCCAAAAGAGGATATTACAGCCTACTACTGCTACTAATGGGATGGCAGCATTGCCTAGTGGGTACAGCATAGGACTGGACTTTTGCACACCTGGGTTCTATTCCTGCTGGGTTATCTTAGGCAAGTCACTACCTCGCCCCATGCCTCAGTTTCACCATCTATAAAATGGGGATAATGATACTGGCCTGCTTTGCAAAGCGCTTTGAGCTCCACGGCTCGAGAGCTGGGGGTTTGTATTCCTACAGCTAATAGAGCTACTCCTTGGGCTCAAGAGGCAGAGTGGTCTGTGAGTGCTGAGGAACCCTGGAGGTGGTCATTACTGCACAGCCAGAGGGCTTCCAGAGAGAACAGACTTGGAGCTGGAAGTCCCGGCCCTGGTCACTTCCTCGGCAGAGGGTGAGTGGGGTGGATACAACCAGTCTAGTTAAACACCAAGCAAAGAGCAGTTTCCACTTAAAGCTGTCACAGTCCCTAGTCTAGAGAATCTGAGCACTGAAAGGACTTGCAGGTTGGAAGGCGCCCCCCACTCCCACCCCCCGGAGAGGTGGGCACACTCCATTCCCCAGGAACAGGGAGGAATCAATCCCTTTGGCTGCAGGTTACCGGGACTAGACAGGCTGGTCACTCCTGGGGCTGATCCAGGAGGTGGGGGGGAAGGGGGGCAGGAGTTTGTTGCTGTTGTTGTTATGAACAGTTTAGCAGCTCATTTAGCACAGAGACAAAAAGGGGCCTTTCCGCTCCGCAAGTCAGCCCTGGGAGTCACAAACGGGCTCCCAGTTCTTGTCCTTAGACAACCAGTGTGCTTCCTGTGACAAACAGGGGCCTGCATTTGCCCCACTTGAGTTACTCCCTTTGGCTTCTCATCCCCTGTAGGCTGGGAGAATAAGGTCCCTGGAGTCCAGAGACCTCCCCACCTCTCCCGGTCAAGTCTCCAGGTCAGCTTAGAGGTCCAGTGGGTGGAATTCACTTTTGAACCAGAAGCCCTAGCTGTTTTCTAGCAAGCATGGGGTTGATTTAATTTCACACAGGTGTACAGGGGTAGTAATGTGGCAGGCCTGGGGATGTGAAGGGCTCAAGCAGGCATGCCAGGAGCATACAGGGGAACTCTGGATAAACAGCTGTTTGGGAGACTCATGTAGCTGTACTGGGCTGGTTGTATTCAGACTGCCTAGTCTCAGGCTGTCTCCCCCGCCCTGGCACTCAGCTGGACCCTAACCCATTGCCTGATGCCTTTTGCCTTCACCTCCAGTCAGCTGTTGGAGCCAGCTGGCCAGGAAGACTCTTTTTCCCTCCCAGCCTCTCCTCTTCCTGATCCATCCTATTGTAGAGCAGGATCTGACACAGAGCGCTCTGTGCGTATGGCTGGTGATGATAACCAAGGGGCAGCAGCAACCCTGCACCTCCTCCTTCGTGAGCAGTGCTTGAGTGGAAGGACAGGTGGCAGAAAAGCGGAGCCCTGCCTAGAGGTACTGGAGGATCTGGAATTCAGAAATCTGAGGCCAGGTTCACGGACATAAGAAAGAATAGGGAGGGAGGTCGCAGCAGAGCTGCTGAGCAGCAATCACTGCTTCGCCTGGGCTCATGCATGACATGTAGGATTCCTCTATTTCATGTACAGATGGAATGAACATTCGAACGGGTAGGGACAGAAATCAGCTTCCATAATGGCTCTCACTTCATGTCCATACCAGCGTCTACTCCCCAGTACAGTTTAACCACATTATTGCACTCCTAGCCTGCCTGGGGTTTGGGATGCGGTAGACCCCAGGACAGTTTATCAAGAGATTCTTCGTTTTACATGGACAAAAGAAAACATTGCTTTTGGTGGGGTGGGAGGCAAAAGCTTCAACAGGTGTTTGTCAAGACAGGAACCAACTGACAGACAGACCCTTGACATATTTTTTCCTTTCCTAAGGGTCACATGAGAGCAAATGGAACCAAACGTCACCTGATCTCATCACTGTTACCCAGATCTACTGTACCTGCATCTTCGCAACTCTTGAAAGTTCCTCGAAGAGGCATGGGAGGGGAAGGAAACTGACCGAGGTGCAAAGTCAACTTTTATCATCCCATTAACAAACAAGTCTGACATTTTAAAAAGAGGGTTTTAATGGGAAATCCCAGCTTGACAAGGCATCCAGATGGGCTGTCTGTGGGGACCTCTACACTGCGATAAAAGACCTGCGGCACGGTCACGGCTGGCCCAGGTGAGCTGACTCAGGCTCATGGGGCTCTATAAAATGACAGTGTATACGTTCAAGGTCAGGCTGGAGCCCAGGCTCTGAGATCCTGGGTCTGAACATCTAGGCTGCTATTTTATAGCTCTACAGTCCCAGCTCGAGGCACCTGCCCAGGGCTCGTTGAGTTGGTGCCATGAGTCTTTTATCAGAGTGTAGACATCGCCTGGAAGGTTCAGGCAGGATTGACAGCTGTCAGGGTGTGTCAAGAGCCCAAATGGTGGATTAATATTTGGACAGTCTCCTCGGCCCACTGTGCCCCTCTAGCAGGCATCCCCGCTGTTGATGGGGTGAGCGGAGAGGCAGTGGAAGAGCGGGGGATAACACAGGAGACAGACACATGAGTCCCGCAGGCAGGTTGCTTTTGCTCTTCTCCCAGAGCAGCTCTCTCTTTGGGTCCAGCAGAACCGATGCAGCGCGGAGGCCGTGGCTCGCCTGTGGCAGCATGGTTCTTTGGGTCAGCTCATCAGGACGCTGCTGCTTCTTCAGCTCCCACACAAGGAGCCAGGCCCTTCCAACCCGCCGCAGCAGAAGTTCTGGCTTTTAGGTCCTTAGAGTCATAGATCAGGGCTGGAAGGGACCTCAGGGGTCATCTCGTCCCACCCGCTGCTCAACGCAGGACCAACCCCCAACTAAATCATCCCAGCCGGGGCTTTGTCAAGCCGGACCTTAAAAACCTCTAAGGAAGGAGATTCCACCCCCTCCCCAGGGAACCTGTGCCAGTCTTTCTCCACCCTCCTAGTGAAAAAGTTTTTCCTAATATCCAACCTAGACCGACCCCACTGCAACTTGAGACCATTGCTCCTTGTTCTGTCATCTGCCACCCCTGAGAACAACCGAGCTCCATCCTCTTTGGAACCCCCCTTCCGGCAGCCGAAAGCAGCGACCAAATCCCCCCTCATCCTTCTCTTCCTTGACTCTTTCCAAGAGGCCACAGGTTTCTGTCCCGCGCCCTGAGGGGTGCACGGCAGAGAAGGGGGGGGCGGGCTGCACAGAAAACGTGGGGTGGGGGCAGGGGGTGCGTGGCAGACGGGGGAGGGAGGAAGAGGGGGGGTAGCTTGGAGCGGGGCAGCACAGTGATGACGTAGCAGAAGGGCCCACCATCTTTGTGCGGGGCACAAGGTGGGGGCGGGGAGGGGAATGGACCGGGGTCTTTCCCCATAAGCCGCCCCCTCGGCAGCCGACTGCGATCGGGCGGCGGGACGTGTTCCTCGCACAACGCTTTCGAGGGGTGAGCGGGCGAGCGGGGGGAGGAGGAGGAGGAGGCGGTGACGGAGCGCCCCGCACAAAGATGGCGCCCGCCCCGCACAAAGATGGCGCCCGCCCCGCACAAAGATGGCGCCCGCCCGGGCGCGCGTCGCGGGCGCGGAAGGACCCAACCAGGCCCCACCCCCGGGCCTGCGCCTCCCCCTCCGCCGGCGTCCGTGCTCCCTTCCCCCAACCCCACCCTTCGCGGCGGCAGGGGCCGGCCGCTGCCCCTCCCCTCAGGCGGGGATAAGGCGCCCCGTGACGGGCGAAGCGAGCGACAGCCGGAGCCGGCAGCAGGTCAGAGCAGGGAGGGGGGAGCCGCTTCCCCCGGGTTATCCGCCCTGGGCTTGGGCCGCGGGGGGGCCCATTCTGGGGAAGGGAGGTTTGAAGGGGGGGCGGGGCCGGGAGTGGGAGGGAGGTTTGAAGGGGGGGACCCGGGGCCTATTCTGGGGGATGGGGGCGGGAGGGAGGTTTGAGGGGGGGCGGGGCCCATTCTGGGGGGTGGGGGCGGGAGGGAGGTTTGAGGGGGGGCGGGGCCCATTCTGGGGGGTGGGGGCGGGAGGGAGGTTTGAGGGGGGGCGGGGCCCATTCTGGGGGGTGGGGGCGGGAGGGAGGTTTGAGGGGGGGCGGGGCCCATTCTGGGGGGTGGGGGCGGGAGGGAGGTTTGAGGGGGGGCGGGGCCCATTCTGGGGGGTGGGGGCGGGAGGGAGGTTTGAGGGGGGGCGGGGCCCATTCTGGGGGGCGGGAGGGAGGTTTGAGGGGGGGCGGGGCCCATTCTGGGGGGCGGGAGGGAGGTTTGAGGGGGGGCGGGGCCCATTCTGGGGGGCGGGAGGGACGGCTGGCTGGGTTTGGAGGTTCAGTGTATTGGAGCTGGGGTATCTGGCGTGGGGCACGTGGGGTGGGGTGGGGGGCTAGGCCTACTCCAGTGTGGGCCAGGCCTGGGTTGGGTTCCTTGTAACCATTCTTTCAAAGCAGTCTGTGCTTTGAGGGGGGGAGTGGAAGTTGACCCCTCATCAAGAGCCATGTGACTCATTAGAGGTCTTCTGCCCCCCCCCCCCAATGACTCCAGGGATGCTGTGTCTGTCAGGCCTGCCCTGGGGGTGGTGTATAGTCTCAGCTCTCCTTGCTCAGGAGGGGTCATCTTCAGTTCAGGAAGGACCAACGTGGGCTCAACTTTAGATAAGCTATTACCAGCAGGACAGTGGGGTGGGAGGAGGTATTGCTTCATATTCTCTGTGTATATATAAAGTCTGCTGCAGTTTCCACGGTATGCATCCGATGAAGTGAGCTGTAGCTCACGAAAGCTTATGCTCAAATAAATTGGTTAGTCTCTAAGGTGCCACAAGTACTCCTTTTCTTTTTGCGAATACAGACTAACACGGCTGTTACTCTGAAACCTTGTAACTAAATCTTTAGAGCGTCTTTGCTGCTTTCCGAGAAGACTCACGTACTATCTCTGCAAACCCTGGTTTTAGTTCCACTTCCCATGCGTGTTTACTTTATGCCAGTTAAATGTTTGCACAGTGCTTTGGAAAATGGGAAGTGCTGCATAAATGAGGACCAGGTAACTGACTTCACACCTTTCTGTATGGTTGTATCCTGTTTGTCTAAAGAACGGTTTGCAGCACATAAGTCATTCTGTCTGCTGAATCTTTACCTTACAAGCCCCACCAGAATTTATATATATTTGCATCAACAACAGACCCTGTAACTGACACAACACTGTTGTCTTGCCTAGACTGAGATTTAAGTTGTGATGTTAAATATGTAGAGCAACTTGCTTCTGACCTGGTATAGTCATGGTAGTGTGCCTGAACATGTTAAGTGTTGAGTTAAAGCGTTCCCCCTAGAGTTCGCCCTCTACCAGCTAACAGATGTTAAAATACAACTTGTCTTCTCTAGAGTTTTAACGTGTTATCTCACATTACTTTAAAAACATCTTTTATTCTAATGAAGATGAAGTGTATGTGAGATGCTTGTTTTAACATTAGGTCAGGGACCCTGGCTTAGGAGTTTCATCTTTAAATTTGATATGATAGTGACAAGAAGTTAAGTTGGTGGGGAAGAGGAAAACAGGGTTATACAGAAATGGTTGCTTTCTTGAGATTTTGTTAATATGCCTTGTATTCCTATTTTAACTTGTGTACAAGCCTAGATTATTTGTGATAAGTGAATATGTTTGAGATGACCTGATAGAAGAACAGGAGTCCAGGACTGGAAAGCTAACCTAGACACTTGTCTTGTGGGCTCTCATAACTTTCCTTTGCTCCATAATCTCATTTTGTGGAATCCTGTTAAAATCACTTGAGGCAATTAATAGAAGCTTCAAGGTTAATTTTGATTTATGACGTGGAAGGCATGAAGCTATAATAAACATTGCCAGTGGCAGACCCAAGTTCTTTAAAGGCTATGAGGAAAAACCACAATACAGTGGGATAGGAGGGAGAATGTGTAGGACAAAGCAATTGCTCCTTCTGTCTGCTCTATATCCCAAAATGGTAAAGAGGCTTGTGTTAAAATGCAGACCATGTATGCTAGCTGTGCTATTATTGAATCAGAAGGTCTCTTGTTTTACTTCCACTTATGAATTCTTGTAGGACAGGAAAGCTGTCATGCCTTTTCCTCTGCGAGTGACTAATAGGGAGAATCCTCACCACAGATGCTTAATAATCACCAGTGGCTACGTGCACATACGCAGGCGTGGATGCACGGTGTCTGTCAGTTGTATCTGAGTGAAGGGCTAGACTCAAGCCTTTTGCTGTATTTTGGAGGTTGTAGTTTGCTCTAAGAGAGGAAATACTGGTTTTCTTCAGAATGCACAAACAGGACCTCTAGTGGAGTAACAGCAGCTTACATGAAAAAAAAATCTGTTTTTCCAGACCTTTGGCTTTGTTGGATAATTAAATTTTCTCTGTAAGGGTCAAAGTCTCAAAGGAAACCTAGAATTTCATTCTGCAGTCATAGCAGACTGGCTTTTTTTTTTTTATGTACGTTTGGTGGCTTAGCGAACAGGAATAAGGCCAACCTGTTGGTCCTAAATCTAAATTGTGATGGAAACTAAATATTCTATGCGGAGGTTGCTCCACAGGTCAAGCCATACTAATGTTTGACATGTATATTGCACTTTTCATTTTCTAAACACTTTACAAATCTTCACTAACCCTGCCTGCATCCCTGCGAGCAAGTTAGTATGGGTGTTTGTCCCCCTTTTACAGATGGTGGGGGAGGAACAGAGGGAGAACTGGGGTTAGCAGTTGAGTTCTTGGCTCTCAGTTCTGCTGTCAGCCCCAGTCTGGCCTCTCTGATTTCAAAGCCGTTTGGCTCAGGCTTGGTCTACACTTAGAAGTTATGTCCACGTAGCTACGTCGTCCCGGGGTGTGAAAAACCCCACACCCCTGACCAACACAGCTATGTTGATAAACCCCCCAGTGTGGATGCAGCTATGTCAATAGGCTGCTGCCAACATAGCTAAGCTGGTGTTCCTATGCTGACAGAAAAACTCCATCAGTCAATGCAGGCTGCATCTCTACTAGGGGGCTCTACCAGCCTAGGCTCTGTAGCATAGACATAGCCAGTTGGAAAAAGCAACTTCCTCTCTGGGATTTGGGATCAGAGCTGACCCTGTCTGTCAGGGGTTGTCATCTGAACCCATGGCCCAGGGAAGCACTTTGGCAATGGCTTTTTTTTCTCCCTTCCCTCCACAGAGCACCCTGAGGGATGCCCAAGAAGTTCCAGGGCGAGAACACCAAGTCGGCCGCTGCCCGCGCAAGGAAAGCTGAGGCCAAGGCAGCAGCTGATGCCAAGCGGCAGCAGGAGCTGGAAGATGCCTTTTGGAAGGATGAGGACAAACACGTCATGAGGAAGGAACAAAGGAAGGTAAATGGAGGAGAGTGTGTGTGTGTGTGTAAGGGAACCTTGTGGCAAGTCCTTGCGTTCACACCTGGGAACCTCAACTTACCTTGCAGGGGTTGCTCCTGTTCTTCTGTTCCAAGGCTACCATTGGTGCTAGAAGCACTGTCCCGTCCTTTTTCAGGGACGGGAGATAGAGCTCATTGCTACCCTAGGAATGAACAGAAGCAGAATGTAGTGAGGAGCATTCGTGTTCATGCACGACTCAGAGCTGTATTAGATTATAGAGCTGCCTTCCTAAGGGCAATGGTGAGAGCCCCATTGGAATTATTTAAACTGAATTGGGTAAAGTGCAGAAGAACCTGTTATAGGGAACAATCCTACAGGAGCCTGGATGACCTGGACCCTAATCTTTTGTGCATCTCCTGCAAATCAAAGAAATATACAATCCACAAAGGATCGCCTCTTTTTGCCGGAAGCTGGGGATGGGGGATGGATCGCTGGATGATTCTCTGGTCTGTTCATCCCCTCTGGGGCACTTGGCACTGGCCACTGTCAGAAGGCAGGACACTGGGCTGGATGGACCCTTGGTCTGACTCAGTCTGGCCGCTCTTATAACGTGACTTTTTTTTGTCTTGCCTCTTGTAACATTGGTTTTCTGGGGATGAGTTTTCCCAATTAGATTCTAATCCACTTCCTGTGCTCTGTATGTAAATCATTTAGCTGTTCAATAGGTGGATCAGTTCAGTGTTAACTTCTGGACCATTCAGACTTGAAGGTTGTGTTGTGGTGTTGTATGTTGTAGGACAGGTAAATTTCCCTCCCGTTCCAGTAACATTTTTTTGACCTACCATGTCACGTGAAAGCTAGGAAGTTCTCACAGTCCCCATGCAAGCAATACACAAGCAAATGTACTTCTTACTACTTCCATGGGTTTCCTAGAAACTTAATTGCCAACATTAACTGCTAGTAGTACTTGCTTTTCTAAAGCAGGATTTGTTTACCCTGCTGATATCCTTTCCTAGCCCAAGGAGTTCTGCTGGAGTCCTGGAAATGAAATGCCTTGTGTATGTAGGTCTGCTCTCACTGTGAACTCCATCAATGGAAGCTACGTGGGTGTGGCTGAATATATGGGGCTGGTCTGACCTCTGCTAGAGTTTGCCCATTAATTTACATAAACAAAAAACATTAAAGGCCTTTGTGTTCCTTTAGAATAATGTATTTTGGCCTCTCCATTGCAAAGTACTTGTTACAGCTTCACCACTGTTGCAAAAAACCAGAGTACTCTTTTTTTCATTTAGGAACCCCTGGATATTTTTTCAAAAGCATCTGTCTTTTTTTTTATTTTATTTTAAATATAAAAGGATTTGGGGTTTGGCTATTTTAATTTTGCTTTCAGCTAAAATGGCTGTTAAACAAGTCCCCTAGGAATCCGAGTTCAGAGAAAATCGCTACACAAATGGGTTAAGTCTCTTCTGTGGCTCTTAACTCACTGATTGAAAAACTTGTCGTCCTTGCATCCTGATGCTTTTTCTGACCTAGGTAAAAATCCCCTCTTCACTACCTCCATCCCCCCAAAATAGCAGTATTAGAAAATGTCCCTCTTGGCTGGTATGCCAGTGCAGACGGATTTCTAGGTGTGCCGTCCCAGTGGGGTAGCTCAGCTGCATCTTCCGGAGTTAGTGCTCAAAGGGATGTTTATGCTGGGTCATCACGTCTGATGGCGAAAGGCCTGGTGTCTTGCGGCATGGCGGGTGGCGGTCTGGCACCCTTGGTGCTTCGGTAGCATGCCTGCATGCGGTGCCAGACCCTCTCGTGGCCAGCCACTGCTGCCTAATGGCTTAGAGCCGAGCCGTTCTCTTTACCCTGAGATCACGCTGTAACCAGGTGTTGGGGAGCATTGCGGTGCGTCGGCAGTAAAGCATAAGGTCACTGCACCAGTATCGCTGCACTGCAGCCAGTGGCTCTATTTAAGTTAAATCCAATGTGCGGCATAAGCTGATTGCTGTGGTTGTGATTCGCAGTTACTGAATTGCAAGGTGGTTGAACTGGGGCCTCTGTTTCTGCCATCTTGACTCAAGCAGGGTACTGGGAAAACCAATTGGAGGGAACAGTCCCGTGTTGCTGAAGGAGACGGGCTAAATGAGAGGAACCCAGTTCCTGGTATGCATGTTGCTGCTGTGTATCAGAGTTCACATTATGTCGGGCATTGCCCACACCCACTGGAACAGAGTTTCCAGTCCAAAGAGCTGACCGTATAAACTGGATCTTCACGCTTTTGTGGCTGGTGTTCTAAGCTTCCTCTTGCGACCTGATGATGTGCTGTAGTGGTCCACCACAGCCAGCTTCCTATTCAACCCACCGTGCAGCTTGGGCCATTGTGATCATGAGAGTGAGGACTGGAGCAGATCCGTGCTGGGTTAGAACATGCACAGCAGAGAGTCCTTGTGGGTGGCAACAGAGAGTCCTTGTCTGATCAGGTCAGGGATCCCAGAACCAGTGGCTGGCTGCTGTAGAAATACCCGAGAGCGAATTTCCATTTCTAGTGTCTCTGATCTGAAGATACCAGCTTTTGGTCTTTAATGCCCATTGATTCATCTCTGGTCTCTTCCGTGCTGTCTTCCATGGCGTGCTGCCCATTGGGCATCAGAATGAGAAATAAGCCCCATGTGCTTCATGGAGCAAGAGGCTTGAGGAGCATGTCTATAAACACTTTTTTCTTTATTTTTTTTTCTGTAAAGAAAATGTTACTAAGGAATTGTTTGACCTTATCAAACTTGGGTGTTGCCTGCGCTCGGCATGTGTAGTTTGCTTTTTCTTCCTCTGCAGACAGAAAATTGTTACTGAAGTAATCATAGCTTAGCGAGCCACTTGGTTCAGCTTCCTTCTGAAGTCTTAATGCTACTAATGCACTTTGACTGGGGACGTGGCTATGAGATGCCATCTTCCTCAGCCGAGCTGAGAGCATTAGACAAATGTAATATTGGAATCTCTTGGCATCTTTCCCCTCTCCTCTTTTGTCTCCTTTCCTTCACCCTTCGAAACGGTCTCTTTGCTGCGCTTAATTTAATCTCGATCTACGTCACATCTTAATATGTGCGAGCATAGCCAGAAGGTGCCACCTAGGCCTTAGTCTTAGGAAGCTGCTAATCAGTTGTGAAAATCTAAACGAACGCCTGTCTCCATGAGTATCTGAAACTTGTGGAGGTGTCGACCGTCTGTCTCTCCTTAGGGAGAGTAGACAGTGCACTTTCCACAACTGCAGCACTCTGCTGCAGCTTTAAGAATATCCGTCGCAAAGGGGGACATGGGGTAGTATTCTCTGTGCACCGGGGTTGTAGTTTGCAGTCACTGCACATAAAACAGACCCCTCGATTTCAGGGTCTGGGCATGCTCCACTAAAATGTCGTGTCTTTGCATTTTACTCAATGGCCTTTGATGGATACTTTGCCCACCTCTCGCTGCCTTGCTCTTGGGGACTCTGGAAATGTCCCATGAAATCTGTGGTGCAGCTGGGAAAAGAACCTACATTTCTGGAGTCCCTGTCCAGTGCCTTCATCACAAGCCCTCCTTACTCCCTCTTATTGTGGTGCACTAGGAGCTGGACTGAGACCATCTCTCTCTTTGGCCTGGTATACTCCAGAAAAGCTTTGCTGGTATAGATCTATTCCAGGGGTTGCCAAACAGAAGCTCACGAGCCACATGCAGCTCTTGAACAGTTAAAGTGTGGCTCCCGGGGGGGGGGTTCCCCCTTTTCCGCCTAATAAACTGGTGGGGAGGGGAGCTCAGGACTTCTGGCCTATGGCAGGGCTCAGGGCTTCAGCCCTGCAGGGCACCTCCCCTGGGGCAGAAGCCTCAAGCCTCACCACCCTGCTGCCAAGCCCTGGCAGGTGAGCCCCAGCGGGTGCACCTGGCTCTTGAGGCGATGAAGATTATCGTATGTGGCTCAGAGGGTCAGTAAGTTTGGCCACCCCGATATATTCATTGAACTAAACAGTCAGTCTCCCTCCTGGTGATACAGCACATAAAGGCAAGAGTTCCGTTGTCGGTATAGCTTATCCAGTTCTCCAAATAGGGTAAGCTAGCTGGGCAAAAAGCCTTTTTTGCCAATATAACTGTGTACACTGAGGCTTTTTCTGGCATGGCTTTATTGGTCAGGGAGGTGAGGGGAGGAATCATGCCCCTGATGAAATAGTTGTGCTGGCAAAACTTTTAAGATCTTTGTGTCCCTCAATAGCCATCAGCAGTTAATGACTGAATTGTCTGGGAAGAATTGGCAAAATCCTCAATAGCCCATTTCAGATCCCCTCTGAATCCTGGCCTCTAGATGCATTTTTAATACCTCTAATGGTTCTGCATTTTTGTTTAATATCTGTGATGGTTCTCCTACGTATTACTATTTCCATCTGTTTCCTTTGCCTGGCTTGTCATTCCTCAGGCCCAGAGTCAGAGTAAACATAGTCTGTGTGGTCTAGATAGCAGATGGCAGTTCTTGGATTTTAATTCTGCTGAGCCACCAGCTTGCTGTAGGCCCCTGATCGAATCCTTTGCTCACATTGTGCCTGTCACCCAGTCTTCCCCCAGATGGGCTAAAAGGCAGTGCCTTTCACCTGAGCCTCCTTGGCAAGTGAATAACCAAAAGGAAGTGTGTCAGATGCATGCACCCCATGATATGCCAGGAGGTAAGTGAGGTGGGGGTAAATCAGAGGATTTATATGGACTCTGATTTTAGGAAGGCACCCAAACATGACTAAAGAATCCATGAAACGTATTTGGACAGGATCTGCCAAAGGATGGTATCCAGCAGGGGAATAGCCTTACTCGGTGCAAGAGGGACTTGGTCCTCCTACACATGCCGTAACTGAGAGCAGCACATCTATAACGGTAAGTCTACATTGCAGTAAAACACCCATGGCTGGCCTGGAGCAGCTCACTCGGGCTGTGGGGCTATAAAATTGCAGTGTAGACATTAGGGCTTGGGCTCTGGGACCCTCTCCCCCCACTCCTGGGGTCTCCGGGCTCAGGCTCACAATGTCTACACTGCAAAGTTTTAGCTCCAATCAGCTGACTCAGGCCAGCCATGGGTATGTTATTGCAGCGTAGACATACCCTTAGCTGTTTGAACAACAATACCCTTGTTCATTCAGGACCAAAATGACTCTCCCCGAATCTGTCCAGGTGATGGCAGTAATGTATTACTGCATGGGGCTGGCACAGAGACCGATTATTTCCTGATTTCCTGCAAAATAACAAACTTCCTCAGACTAAATGAAAGCCGTGGGGATAGAATGCTGCAGGGTGTGTTGGTTGTTTTGTTTTAAAACGCCCCTTCTCCCTCCTGCCCCCGGCAGATGCTGACCACCAAAGCCCTTGTGTTGTGAATTAGGATGTAGCATGCTATTTTCCTCAAGCTGCTGCCTCCCTGAGTCATTTCAGGGTTCAGTGACTCTCTGCACAAAACAATTTTGGTGGGCTCTTTTAAGCACTATAGACACAGCCCGTATGGTGGCATCTTGAATATCTGGTCATTAGGAAGTTTAATGTCCAAAAGGCAACATCAAGGCTTGGCTGATAGGCTTGTGCCTGTCATTGGATGACTTGCTTGTGGCATTTGCTCTTGCTGTGTCTTTAAACCTACAGCATTTTGAGATGATCTCTGCTAATGGAGAACAGTAGATCTATCTTGGCTTTGCTGCGTAATGGCATGTCTGAGCTAACATCAGGCATAGATTTCTATTCTCCAGTATTTCTAGCAACAGACCACTTCTTGTCAGTTGCCATAGGGGACTCTGGGTTTTGTGCTCCTGCCTGAGAGGCAAATCATACAAACTAGACCCAGGCAGCAGGGCTCAGTGGGTAGGGCACTGAACTGGGACTTGGACCTGGTTTCTGTTCCACTCTGCTGCTGCCCTGCTATATGACCTTGGGCAAGTCCTGTCTCTGCATCCCTTCCTGTCTTTTGTCTTGTCCATTTCAGATTTAAGCCCTTGGGGTGCGATTTGTCTCACTGTGGCCAGTGCAAGGGAGGCTGTACGTGCCACTGTCATAATATAGATTGTGCTAGTTCTCTTACCCTGCTGAACACCTCTCTGTGCCTTCCAATCTTGGCCTGGCTCCATATCCTGCCACTCCCGATCAGAAGGCCAGAAATTGAAAGGCCCATTGTGCCAAGCCGGGGTTCAAATGTAGACAAACCAGGTAAAAGCGTCTGTTCTACGCTTCTTTCTTCCCACTCCTCACTCTCCCCTGCCTCCAGCATATGCCTCCTCATATACAAAACCAGCCTGTTGCCTCAGTGAATTACCTTAGCCCCACCCTGCTAAAGTGTCGTGTGTGTGTGTGTTTTTCCTCTTGCAATTAACTAAAGTGCAGTCTGGTTGTGGAATACCCTTGAATGCTGAAGCAACAAGTGAGGTGAGTCTGTAGGGAGCTCTGAAGGATGACCACTTATCACACAGATCTACCAGGTATTGGGGGAAGAGTTGTCAAATTGACTAACATGTTGCATTTGCTGAAAGCACAAAGCTAATATTCAAAATGCTGTCCGGATTAAGAGGTTTTTTTTAAATACATCTCTTGAGATATGATGTCCTTCAAATAGAATTATGCTTGGGGTGTAGAGACATGGCAAAAGGGAAAATTAATGCAAGAATAACACTTGGCTCTCCTCTCATTTGCAATGTTGTACATCCAGCACCGCAAAGATGCTGCTACTTCTGAGGTGGAGGATAGCACGTGGCCATGCTGCACCACTGTTGAGAGTGGGGGAGGAAATGGTAGCAAGAAAGCTTCTCCATCCCACATTGGAGGAAGATGCTACTCTGACATCCAGGAGAGCTTTTAAATCTCCTGTGTGTTCAGCCAAATGGTGGGCTGCCCCAACCTCAGATTGCAAAAATTATTAAAGCTGCCTGTGTGTAGGAAACTCCGCTATGGTCCTGTGCTATCTTGGGAGAACCAGGCACTGTTCTAATGGGGGAAAAGATCTTGGCTGCAAGCCTGTCTGAGATCAGTACCCTCACGGGGGTGTCCTCTCTGCTGGGTGGGAGTGCCCTTCAGAGACTGGCCATTCTGCCCCTAGCGCTCCTGCACGGGTTGTTGGAGAGCTGCTTCCTGCGAAAAGTGAGCTACCTCCCATAGCTTACCCCTGGGGGAATTCTGCACCACTGCGCAATGCAGAATGTATGTTCTGCGCAGAATTTTTTTTTTTTTTCCTGCAGAATTGGTGCTGCAGAGCTGCTGGCCGCTGCTGCGGGCCACTGGACCCAGTGGAGCCTGGCTCCCCAGCTTGCAGTGTGCCTGCACGGGAGGCCTAGCATGCCCTGAACGAAGACCACAGCCCCGCAGTTATCAGAACATCTAGCCTGGGGGGATGGAGGCCCTATGGCTCTGCATGTGATGACTGCATCCACCTGGGGATGGGAGCGGGCCTGGGAGACCCAGCTGCGCCAGTTCTTAGAGTGCGGCCACACCCTTCCTCACCTTGCATCTTCCAGCAGGACAGTAATGAAGCTGGGTGGGATGGAGCCTGCAGCTGGGCTCTGGGGGAAGAGGGTGCATGTATCTGGGCTGGGGGGGGCCTCCAGCACCCCCAAAATACTTTATGCCAGTGCACGCACACCCGTCTTCATCCCTCCAGCAGCATTCTCTATTTGCAGACTTGACATATGGTAACCCTAGGGGGGCAGGGCAAAAAAATGGAATTGACTAGAAGACTAGAGGGGCAAAATTTCCTCCACGATATGCCCAGCTGGCATGTGTGACGCACCCAGACTGAGGCGCCCAACTGAAGCATAACCGAGAAACCGGAACTGGGTTGTTGTAGGGGTTTCTTTAACACTCTGCTCCTGGGGGAATCTCTCTTGTTGTCTGTATTGTTAGACATACTTACCAAAGTAATTGAAACTGGTGTAATTATTTTGTGTTTTTTAGAAATAAAATAGGCAGAACTTTGCAGACTTTTAAAATATTGTGTGCAGAATTTTAAATTTTTTGGTGCAGAATTCCTCCGGGAGTGATAGCTGTCCTCTTGGCAAGGGGAAGGGCCCTTTAAAGGGATTCAAATAGTGTTGTGACTGGTCTTCCACTTACTGGCTGCTTCATGCTGCCGTTCAGCTAAAGGCAGCTTTGAAGTGCCAGGAAAGCCATTCCCTGCCATGGGTGACCTATGCAGCCAGCTGCCTGGAATCCCTTTTATGCTCTTCCCTCCACAGAGCGTGTCTGAAAGTGGAAGTACCATGCTGTTTCCCTCCACTTCTCACTGTGCTTTGCAGGCTTCTTCAAATGTCAGGCTTCAGGAGGTCTCTCCTCTTAGCTTCTGCACCCCAGTTGGAATGGAGGGAATCCATGGCCACCTCCTTTTAGAGAGAGTAGGCTTCTTGTGATGGCCAGCAAATTAAAGGTCTGTGCATTTAATTGTATCCATCACTGGAAAGATGTCTGTCATGTGTTAGAAGGGTACAGCTGTCTCCCAAAACTCTGCTGGCATCTGAATCCTGTGATGCTCTTGGTCATATTAGTCTGAATCTTGGGGTACAGGTTGGCACCTCTGTACACTAATATCCTCATATTGTAGTGTTCTCGCAGACAGGTATCTTTCCTCCCTCCCTCAGTCCAGTATTACTCTGTGCAGCACCATGCCTTAGCTAAAGGAGGCAATGGAATGTTAAACAGCTGGGATAACTAGGCCCCACGTCCAGATCCTGAGATGGATGCTCACTGCAGCTACAGAAGTGGCTCTGAGCTTGGGGGTGAATGAGACATGGAGAGGGGAGAGTGAGGTCTGGTGGCAAGAGCGCTAGAGGAGATCTGGGCTCAGGCCTAAGTGCTAATTCCAGCTTTGCCACTGACTTGCTGTGACTTCAGTCAAGTCCTGGGACCTTTACTTCTGTTCCTTCCCCCTTCCCCTCCCCCCAGTCTGTAAAAAGGATCTACATTGGAGGTTTTGAGGGCTGATCAATCTGACAGATATGGAGAACCTCAAAGGTCCGTACATGTGCTCAGTATTATTCCAGCTTGCTTATACGCCCTGCTCCTTCTGACCATATCAGACTTTGCATTGCCTAGTTCCTCTGCTCTGTGAGAAGCAATGACTCTTTGCCCTTCCAGCAGAGATCTCTGTGGTGTGCCTCTGAGTCTCCCGCAAAGAGGTTGATTGGGAGCACAGCCACTTCATTTGACCACTTGCTCAGAGCCATGCGGCTGCGACCTTTCTCCCTCCATCTAGGAGCAGGGAATTCATTGTGAAAGTTAATGAGTCTCGCTTGGCCAGTTCTTTGCAAGGCTGGAAACTTTATTTTCAATTGCTAGAAAGGCATATGAGCAGAATATCCAGCCAAGGAAGTCTTCATTTCCTATGCCCTGTTGACTCTGATGCTGTTGGGGGTTTCTCTTCCAGCTGGCTGATCGCTTTGCTTGTATGTTTCACTTATAAAAATGGAAGTGTCCCTTTCATTAGAGCACTCGTGCTGATTCATTGCGGTGACACACACAACTAGGAGTTTCTTCAGGCTCAACCTGGTGAGGAAGTATTTAAATTCCTTTCCTGACGAGCTGTGAGTCAAAAGCAGAAATATAAATTGTACATATTGTCTCTAATGTAAGAAAAGCCCCCTTAGTAGAAATGAGACTGCCCCAAAACTATTTAAAGTCATACTTGGCATGGAATTTCAGCTGTTACCAATCTGTAGAGACCGCTTTGATAAAGGATCCTTCCCCTGAACGACTGACCTCTGCGCTGCGTCAGCCCATTAAGGAAATTGACATTTGTACACTCAGGAACTTGCTGTGAATTTGTTTTTTAAATCCTGGTCCTCATGAACCCGCAAGCCTTATTACTCGGCCACCTGTGATTCAACTCCTGAAGTCACTGCTGTTGCTGCAGACCTCCCAGCTTTGAACCCTACTAAAGGCCCAGAGCAGGTTGGAAAGCCAAGTGCTGATAGTGAAATCAGATCATGTATATTTTGCATGCCTTGTGACAGATTACTAATGATTTGGGCTTGATTACTTTCTGCAAGTGGAAGCCTCTCAATTGTAAACATTAGAGAGCAGGGAGTAATATTGTCTAGTGGTCAGAGCAAGGAACTAGGAGTCAGCATTCCTGGGGTCTATCCACTTAACTACTAAATTGCAGCATGAGCTGGAGGGAAGAGAGCACAAGTTGCTTCCCTTCTCTGCCTCAGCTTCCCCATCCTGTAAAAAGAAGCGGGCAGCTTATTTTGAAAGGGGATATAGGAATGCAGAGTACCATTCCCTGGATTTCTGTACTGTGAGACGAGTGGAGTCGCAGTGTAGAAATACGTGGCTGAGCTACCTGTCTTGTAAAACAAGTTACCCTACTAGCAAAGGGAGTAAAAGATAAATTTTCTGTAACTGCAAATAATGTTTCTGCCCTGAAATGTATTGGTTCCCTCCCTTTACTCATTAGCACTTGTATATCCGCTCCTTATCTGCCTCTTGAATTATTCAAACCTACAGCCAGGCCTGTAGTATCACAAAGGTGCTTCCTGTGCCAGGGATTTCTTTTGGTTACCTTGTTCAGTCACACTTGCCCATCAGAGATAGGACAAAGCGGTATGAGAATAGTTTCGCTTTACAGTAATCCGTATTCTAGACACACAACACCAGTATCATGAATACACTGCTGGTTCTCCTGTGTTCGCTATAGGTCTAACTAATTAAATTACTTATGCGCTCTCTCTGGTAGCTGTGTGTTCAGTGATTTCTTCTTTCTCTGGCAGAACTTTAACATGGTAGTTCCTACAAGTGTGATATTGATGGGGAGCAGAGGGAACCACTGAGTGGTCGTTTAGGCAGGTGGCAGAGAGAGCACAGGGCTTGGGCTCCCACTATATACAACAGTAGTCAATCTGCATTGTCCTGCCATGGACCCACCTGTCCCTTCTTGGTATGTGACGTAGTGTTCGAGGTGGCTCCTGCAACAGTTTTGCCAACCTTAATCCATGTTCCTGGACCTTTCCCTAGAGGAGGCATGTGTCTGACCAGGCTATGCTCCCCTGAGTCGCTGCTTGAAAATATTGAGAGGCCTTGGAGCTGGTGCATGTGGAATGAAGAGCTAGGCAAGAACAAACACAAGTTGCATCACCTCTTAAGTGGGAGCGTCACTAGAGTCTGCTGTCTCCCGTGATACCATTGCTGTATCTGCAGCCGTGCCCAGTTAGCTTTAAGAGGAACAAATGTCTGTTGCTCTGCTTTTATTAGCAAACGCATGAAATGGAATTGCAGCACTGGTGGAATGTGTCTATTTCATACTCAGCAAATCTGTGTAAAATGAGGAGTATGCATGGCTCCTCTTTATTCAGAGCAAATACAGGGATGAATCTCTCAAGTTCCTGGTTTCTCCACATACACTAACCTTTTTAAAATGAATTGAAGGCTGTGAACAGGCTGAAACAGATTCTAGCAGGCTAGTCAGGAATCCCAGCTTGAGTCAGCTGTCTAAACAGAGCTGCCTTACTCCAGAGAAGTGGAAAGATGCAAGGGGAGACTTCTGTCTGTGGTTACTTGCTCAGCTAGGCTTAGGAAGTGCTGTGGGGGCAAACTTCAGTGAGTGGGGTTGCAACCCGGCACGTGGGGTAGCAGTACCACTCGGGTTTGGCCTCACAGCCCCTCTGTCATGGTGGAGGGGCCATGGGGCCAAATCTCAGCGAGTGGTGCTGTGACCCTGTCTGCCAGATCACAATGCCACAGGGTTTGAGGCTCTCTCAAATGGGGGCCTGGGGTAAACCATCCCTTTTTGCCCCCCACCCTTTGCCTCCAGGCTGCCTTGTTGAGAGGCACACAAGCACCATGACAGGGATTTGAGAGAGAGGCATTTCATACGGGACCTGCTCATCAGAACTGTCCCCTGCAATTAGGAAAAAGTTCCAGATTACTTGTGGGGTTTACAAAGAAACAGCAGCTGTAGCTAAGCGGGATGAGGGCTGCTGGATGCAGACCAGCTCTGTCAGTTCTCACAGCTGTGGCCTGGAAACGTGGCTTTGGATGCACAGTGGTTCATCAACAAACTGCTGTGTCAGGATGGAGAGCTCCACTTGTGTTTAACTGTGACCATATGTGGGGGTTTTAAATCCAACTGCAAGTCATATTTCCTACAGCAGAGAACCTCAATGTGTAATTGACTCTTCTTAGCTTAATCTGAATTTGTAATGAGGGCTTTAAAATCCTTCATTGTGGCATGGCCAGGCTTCAGCTTCGTAGTAAGCAATTGGTACTAGTAGGAAAACCATCTGCTATTGAAGTCAGAAGTACTTAGTTAAAAATCTTGTTACAGCTTTTTTTTTAAAAAAAAAAAAAAAACAACCCACAAAAAACCCCATAAAGCAGCCCTGCAGTGAATTCTTCTAGCTGCCCAGAGATACAGGGGTTTGGGCAGTGGACACTTAGGGGAAAATCCCCTACAGGAGGGCGTGTTTGACTTCTGGCTGGTGAATGGGACTTGCATGAGATCAGGCAAGAATTGAAGAGATTTGGGCTTGCAGAGGAAAGGGCAGTATCCGGGCCAGAGAGAACGAAGTGTAGTGACAGCAGAAATAGTACCTTCGTGACACACCTGCTGGCTACTGCCACAGTCCTTCTTAGCCGTGTCCACTCTGCAGTGGTCTGCTGCCAGGAGAGCTGGGTTCATTCTGCCATCTGCTGTTGGGTTAAATGCTGATGGGTGAATCTGTTCTTGCATCAGAGCCAGTAGAAAAACAATGAATGGCTTTTAGTTTTGGTTGTTCACCTTGAACTTAAAGCATTAATGAAAATGATCTGGAAAGACCCTTCTATCTGTGGTGCTCTTCCCTCTTTAATGGAGTCTGGCGAACCCACTCATCTAAGGCAGTTGCATCTCTCCATTCCGTTTCTTGATCTTATTTGAGCAACGTAAAGCAAGTGGGCTCATCCAGCTCTTGTGGGAGCCAGGGAACCTACTTAATGTGTTAGGAGATGACTCCTGCTGGGACAGGCCAGGACTGGCTGAGCCAAGTGCTAGAACAATGTAATGTCCTCTCCAAAGGCATTGGAACAAAGCACTTAGTGAGCCAGAATTTGAAGCCTGCCAATTGTAATAAACTTCATCCCCATAATGACTTTTTTCCATCCTGGATTGTAGCTGCTCTAACTCTGAGGTATGCTAGTATCCTACTTCTCCGCCTGGATTGAAAGGCTTAGTCCTTATCAGATGGTGGCTCCAGGGGCACATTTTATATTGCTGTCTGTCTGGTCTGAACCTCCTTAAGCTCCCAAGCTGAGGAATGGCTTAATGAAAATTGTTTTTTCCAAAGTAGCTCTAAAACCTAGCCTTATTTACAGTCTCTAAAGTGGGCCATACCCTGACATGCATAATACCATACTCCTTAAACACGGTGAACAAGGCAGGGTGCATTACCTCTTCAGTTGTTCTACTCCACAGCTGCCTTTCAGAGCAAAACCCATGATGATAACGCCAGATATAGTTAGCTGTACCATCCCTGTGAATAATGGATGAGACCCATAATTGGCCACTTAACTAACCTAAGTACTGGACTGCTATTGGGACTGAAGTCGCTTTGTGACCCTGGCAGACAAAATCAACCTGGACAGAATGATGTTGCTATTTGCTGTGAAACAGTCTGTGGCTTTGACTCAAATATGAAAATAAAACTCAAAAGCTGCTAAAATCCTAGTGCATGATTGCACTATTGTCTCCTAGCAGTGCCTTTGCCAGCAAAATGGAGGTTCGACATCTTGGGTTAAATTGGCAGTGTTTCTTGCTTAAGGACTACAATAATTGCTTCAGATTAGCCTTTTGATTCTCTCTTAAAGGAGAAATCTGAGAAACTGTTGGGCCTTTTTGATCAGAATGTCAAGACTTCTGAACTTTCCAACTTTGACCCTTTCACTCTTATTAAAATTAACCGTGGAAAACTTATCCTGATTAACGGTCTTGGTCGGCATCTCTCCCCATTGACGGGTTATATTTCACCACGCTGACATCACAATGAACAGTACATGATTACAGATTAAGATTGGGGGGAGGAATTGGCAAAAGCATGGAGTGTGAAATTACCTCATCTAATTACGATTCTGAGATGGGCCTTGAAATCTCAGGATGACGGGCAAAATTCCTGGCCCACTTTTTGTGAGGTAGCCTGGGGAAGGGGCCTAGAATATAAAGTTTGGCAGAGCTTCAGTGAACTCTGCTGCAAACACTGGTGGGGACCCCATGTGCTGTCCCATATTGGACATTCCCTTAGTCTCATGACTGGGTGGGCAGCCAGCAGGGGTCATTGTTGAGTGACACACAGCTCACGATGGTGATTCAACAGAAGTTGATGGGAGACTAGAGTTTGAAACTAAAACATTACTGAGTGAATATAAAAACAGCGGTGTGCTAAAGAGGTGCCTTAACACCCCCACAGCCCCCGCTGTGCTGCAGGTGATGCACTATTGTAATGATCACTCTAAAGGCTGGGTACCTTTGTGTTCCCGTGTTTTATTACTTGTCCTAAATGTAGACCGGCGCCAATTTCCTTCAGCATGGTTTTCCTAATCCAAATGCAGCCTGTGCTTGGTGGCATGTCGACCTAGCAACTAGGGGATCTCTGGATATAAACAAAGGATCTCTCATGTTCCTGCATGTAGCAGAGCTACCAAGTGCCTCTCCTGTTCTGGCTTCGCTCTAAAACCATTCTTGAGCATCTTGCTCTGAGTGGAAAAGGTGGTAAGCAGATGACTCAGTTGTCCATGCTTGGTGGCTGGGGTGTATATTGGAGTGAGGGGCAGGGAGAGCAAGTGGGTTATGATTATGAAGAAGCTAGATGCCCATCTCCATACAAGTCATTTTCTCTCTGGCCCTAGCAGGAGGGTGGACTTGATTGAATCAAAATGAGTGTCTTCCATCTCCGTCTCCTGTGATCCTAGGTTGCTTTAGAGTGGCTGATTTGATGCTGGAAGTGGGCATTGTGGGACAAGAGGCCTGGGGCAGGAAGTGACCTCACATTGTCTCTCCCTTCCAGGAGGAGAGGGAGAAGCGCCGGCTGGAGCAGCTGGAGCGCAAGAAGGAGATGCAACGCCTGCTGGAAGAGGAAGACGCGAAGCTGAAAGGGAAGTTACCGAAATCAGTCACACCAGGCAAGATCACCAGGGCTCAGATTGAAGAGACAATCCGGAAAGACCAGCAACAGAAGGAGAACGGAGATGAAGGTTTGCAGCTTCCCCATCATTATACCATTGAACGTCCCCTACTAGCCCGAGGGTTTAGGATGCCTCGCAGGTGGGCTGCTCAGGCCTCGTGAGCACCCCAGAGAGCAAGCCACTTCTGTCTGCCTTTGGTGAAGTACAAGATGTCCTGGGGGCCAGAGAACCCCTAGTTATCATGTCCAAGTGATGCACCCTTGTTGTGTCCCTGCTAGGGACTCCTAGCTGCTGCCTGTATAATTAGTCCCAGTATCTCCAAGCACAGACAGAGAGGAGGGGTTCCGATCCTAGGCGATTAAACTTGCATTTCACTCTCCAGGATCCTGGGTAAACTTGCTGTTGTGTCGCTCTGTACACCAGACTTGTTTAACCCTTGAGGTATTGGCCTTCTCCAGAGTGCCAGCCAAACAAATATTCTGCACCTCTTAAAGGCTTCATCTGGCTGGGAGCTGAATTTTTTTCCCCCTTCCTATTCCAGTGGAGAAGCAGAAGAGCCACCTTGATGTTCCCTTGGAGGAAAACATCAACAGAAGAGTGTTGGAGGAAGGCACCGTGGAAGCCAGAACCATTGAAGATGCTATTGCAGTCCTCAGGTATTTGGCCATAGCTTCATGGTGCTTCCTTTGGAGGGGCCGGTTTCCTTAGAGATTCCCCAGAAGCAACCCTGCCATGAAGGTGCCAGCCCAGGCATCTTTGGGTGTTTTTTAACACTTAAAAATGTAGCTGTTCCACTCTGATGCAGCAAGAACAAGGCAAGTCCATCAGCCTCCTGCTGCACACCCTCTAATCCCTGCCCAAAAAGCAAAACTTCCCAAAAGCACGGTGTAACCGGGCCTTAATGGGTCACAACTGAGGATGCCAAATTCAGGACCAACTGCTGAGAAATGGGGCAAACGCAGCCCTAAACTGGTGGCTATTCCTTTATAAGATATACCAAACCAGCCACAAAAGTAAACTCCTGTTTCCCTGCACTGGCTAACAAGAAAACATAAAGGCAGTTTCCTCAGGCATTCCAGTTCTTATCTCTGAATCCAGTGTTTTTAGTGGTGATATGAGTGGTTCTTTACAACCAGTCTCATCAAATAATAGGTTCTTCTGATCCCAAAGGGCCAGCCACACACCCAGGTCACTATAGAACTTAAATCTTACCCAAAAATCACACTGATGCCAATCCTTTAGTATCTAAAATCTAAAGGTTTGCTTATTTAAAAAAGGGAGAAAAAGGTGAGTTAAAATTGGTTAAAGGAATCAATTATGTACAGTAATGGCAAAGTTCTTGGTTCAGGCTTGTAGCAGTGATGGAATAAACTGCTGGCTTAAGTCAAGTCTCTGGAGTACATTCACAGCTTGGATGGGTCATTTGGTCCTTTGCTACAAAGTGAAGCTCTGAATAAAGTTCCTCCAGAGGTAAGAAGCAGGACTGAAGACAATGGAGGTGTTTCCAGGGCCTTTTATAGCTTTTGCCATGTGGAGGGAATCCCATTGTTCTTACTGTGGAAAATTACAGCAACAAGATGGAGTTTGGAGTCTCATGGGCAAGTCACATGTCCATGAGTGTCACCTAGTCACAGCAGGACATTCCATTAAGTGTAGAGGGGCATCTCCCATGGCCCATTAAATGTTCTTTCGATGGGCCACTCCATATGAATAGTCCCTCCAAGATGTGCTGGGTGCTACCTTGTGAGCAGTACCCCAGGAGCCAACAATTGAAATCCAGGTCTAGAGCCAATACTTATAACTTCCCATACAAAAATGATACATGCAGACAGATAGCATAATCATAACCAGTCAGTCCTAACCTTTTCATCACCACTTCACTCGACAACCTTTGTGCAATATTTGCTGCAAATATTGTACACAGTGGTTGCAACCATGACCTGTATGGTCATATTTTAATCAGATAATGTCACACACGGTCAGTCAGAATGAGGGGGGAGCATCATTGCTTTTTGTTTGTCCTCGGAGGTATTCCGTTTGCTGCGTTTACAAATGGGGCTAAGGCCTCCTTTTGAAACTCCCCTGGGATCAGAAAAACCAGCTGTCCTCTTTCTGCTTCCAATGTCCTCCTGGGTGGTGAAGATCCCACCAGCTGAATTCTGCCAACCCCCCTGTTTGATGCAGGAAGGCACAAAAGACTCCAGTTTGCTTTCCTGGCGCTCTATCTACTGTTCTGCACAGGGGTTAGAGCTGTTGTGTCTGAGTGGGCAGACTGGAGATGCCTGGGGAGCAGAGCTGCTGTGTCAGAGAGTGTCTTTCCAGCATCGCTCTTCTGACTGAAGTATCCTCCAGACATTGTCACTGCTAAGGAAACTCAGCCATAGATGATGTGGTTAGAACTGGACTAGGCCAATGATCTAGCCCAGGCTCCGACCAGGTTAGGGTTATTCCCCAGGGCCTGGGCTGAGCTGGTGCCAGCTAGAAGCGACTAAGATTCTTTTTTCTAGTAGTATTCCCCCTTTTTAATTCTCCTCACAGTGTTGCTGACGACCTGGACCGTCACCCAGAGCGCCGGATGAAAGCTGCCTTTGCCACATTTGAAGAGATCAATCTGCCACGCCTAAAGCAGGAGAACCCCAACATGCGCCTCTCCCAGCTCAAGCAGCTCCTCAAGAAGGAGTGGATGAGGTCCCCAGACAACCCAATGAACCAGAGGCACATGACCTACAACAGCCAAAAATAGAACTGGAAAGAAGCCAGCCATCCCTCTGAGGCCCTAGGGCTTCCTTCAAACACGTAAGAAAACAAGGCCACCCAGGAACCTTGCCTCATTTATTCCCCCCGCCCCCTCTCCATCTCTTTTGTGCCCTGTTGTTGGACTCCTAATTAAACATGAGGCTTCCTGATCCAAACAGATGCGTGCAGCTCTTCTCGGGGTGCCCCAGGGAGCCTGGCTCCCTGATTTTGGCTGGAGCCTTGCCTGCTGCAGATGTTCTGAAACTGTCCGTTGCATACAGACCTCTCCAGAGCAGCCCGTTTTTTATATCCTTAGGCAGCTGGGCCAAAGCAACCCGGACGGATTAACTCTATCTTTAACTTTGAAAATCGTGGTAGTCCTTTTGGAAGTGTCACTCCTACCCCCCCCCCCCGGAGAGCTCAGAGCATTGTACCAAATCTGGCACTGCCATATGGACGCTCCCAGCACCATCCATGACTGTCTAGACATCTGAGCTGCCCAGCACCACATTTAAGCCCCTCTCCCATTCAAACTGAAGTGTTCTCTTTTTATCCCAGTCTCTCTTGTAGCTGCCCTAACACCTTGTTTACAAGAATCCTCTCAATGCTGAGCTGGTGACATGTGGCAAGAGAACAGTGTGAAGAAGGCATCTGCTCTGGGCCACAGGTCAAGCAGCGCTAGGTTGTTCTGGGAAGAGGTAATGGGCTAGGAGTGGGTTTTAACCCTAACTGCTAAGCCACCATCCTGCCTGCAGTTGCCCACTGCTGTTTCCTCGGTGTCAGTCAGTGACACAGCGGGGGCAGGGAGTGGAATCGAAGGATATGAACAGTATTAGAGGAAACTCTTCCAGTGCAGCCACTTGTCGTTCTCTGCCTTCCCTTCTATCTCCAAGGGAAAAGCAAAGGACCTTGATGACCTAGCACAGTGCAGTTGCCCCCCTAACGCTGCAGAGTGTAAGGTGCTATCACTTCTCTACACAGAGTTCCCCACAGCCCATGTGTGGGAATCCTAGAGCTTTGCAGCGGGAGATCAGAATGGGACTTCAGAGAACACTACACATGAAGAGCAGTCTCAAGCCGGGAAGACTGGGGCCTCTTGTAGCCTGGGGTGCGTTTTCCTCTCGAAAGGGAAATGTGGATCTTGCACCATGGCAACTAACCCAAGGGGTCAAAATGACTTTCTCCCACCTACTGCGTGAAAGCACCAGTTTGACACCCTGCTCTGTGTTGCCCTAGACACACCCCTTCACCAGGAGCCCTTTAAACTCTGCTCGCTGGCCCAATCAGCAGTGCCATTGTGTTTTGTTAATAGTCCTAACCCTCTCCCTTCTGCAGTATTGAAGCTAGGTAATAAAATATCCACCCTGAAACAAAAGGCTGAGAATTCCCTTGCAAGAGTTGCCGTGCTCCTGGAAACACCAGGCGTGCAGCGGAAAGGGCTTCGTGCTAAGGTGGAATTCTAGCCCTCACATTAAAGGTACAATGCTTACCTCCCCCTGTTCCTGCCAAACTGTGTTCTAACCACCTCCTTTTGAAATTAAAACCTCACGAGGTTGGTCCAAGGCCATCACCCTGCCTTTGTGCTTATGCTCCATGATTGCAATCAGCTCCAGCCCTAGCCCCAACCCATGCCATGTCTCTGGCATGTCAAGCCTATGCTGCTGTAATCTGGCATTTAATCCTAACCTGCTTGCTGGGTGAATGAGGAGACCGTGCTCAGCTGGGGATGACATTCTTTGTAAAGCTGCTCCATGAGCCAGCTCATGACCCTCACTTCCATCGCCCCCCTACCACAAAGCACTAGCCTACGGGCAGCCTCTCCTAATGTCTTCACGGGTTGAATCTGTGCCTGCCCTGGATGGAAATCTGACTACACAGGTCAAGTTTAGGGCTGGCCTCTATTGCAGTAGGAAGGTGTAGGGAGGTTTTTTGTGGAGTCCTTAGCTGCTAGCCTGCAGGGTTGGGGATTTCTTTTAATGGCACTAAACACAGAGGGCAATCTCTCCACCTGCTGCACTTTTTAGGAGTGGCCAAACACATGCCTGCTTGCTGTTGCATTTCAAGTGGCTGCTCATGCACTGTGGTAGCTGTGAAGAGGCTCTGATCTGAGCTTGGAGAGACCGTAAGGTTTGCATTGAAAACCCTTTTAGTTGCAGCTCACCTATTGCTTTGGCTTCATATCCAGACGGATACTCTTCACATTAACCTTTGTCCTCTTTGCACCCTACTCCAACTTGTTTCAGAAACAGGATGACTGAAACAGTCCTGCCCCTTCCCCTATCCCCAAGAGTTCAAAGAAATCCAGCTGGTACAAGGGCAGGGAGAAATACACGATAGCATCTTTCCCTCTCCTTTTAGTGTGAAAAGCTCCCTATTTTTGTTTTAATCTAATATTAAAAATGGAAATCCCAACCTGTAAGCTATTGAAGAAATAAAGCCTTTGGATCATGCTGGCATATTTTTCCCCCTTCCCTTCCTTCGTATGTATCTGTTCAAGGAAGCAGAAAAACTGTTCCCACTCAAAGATCACAGGAGTCAACACTGACAGCTTCCTGACTGGATTCTTTTTGGGCCAAGCATGGTTGAAATTCTCTTGTCTTATTCCTCTGTAGACAATGTGGCATTCAGGCCCTTCACCACTGCACTCCATCAATTGAGACTGGTCCTTGGAAAAAATGGAGGGGGAGCTGAAGTGGTTTGAAATCTCCCTTAAGTGTGCCTAGAGAAGTTTCTGTTTAATGAGCCTTTTCTTAGGGCTACATTCGAGGGGAAATTTACAGCCTTCCCACCAGCAGTGACCTTGAGCTGGGATGGGAAGAAGAATTCTAAGTCCCCTCCAGCACTTGCATGGCACAGATCAAATATGGAGCTATTGGTTCCTATTTCAACAGCTGTTCATGGGCTACTGCTGTGAGCTTTACCAGCAAAGCTTGAGTTGCTTTCTGAAGGCCAGAGAGAAATGGCCCTGTTTGACCTGTTTGGGATGATTTAATTGGGTATGGGTCCTGCTTTTGAGCAGGGGGTTGGACTAGATGACCTTCTGAGGTCCCTTCCAACCCTGATGTTCTATGACTGTCCTACCTTGGAGGGGTTGCCGAGGAGAGAGGCTCATGCATTTACACCCTTCGCTCGAGGTTTAACTTCCAATGCAGCTTTGGTTACAAATGAAAATGAGTTTTTTGTTTCTAAGTTGGGTCTTGGGAACCTTTGTCCTGGGTCAAAAAATAGAAGTGGGGAGTGCATTTGGGTAAACTTAAGAACTGCCAGAGCTGATCCATCCTGTTGTAAAGGTCTGTGTAACGCTCCCACACCCCTCCCCCTGCTAGGGCCCCCTGCTTGTCTGTGTCTGCCGAGTAGCAGAGGTACTAACCTGCGCCCAAACCAGCTTTTTGTTGTTGTTCCTGGCTCGTCCAGAGATTTCCAGCCCAATTCTATGCGCTGAGGGGTGTGGAGAAAGGACTGAACTGGCTGAGGTCTGGCCCTGGCCAGTGCTAAAATTCACCTGAGTGGGGTGGCAGTCTCTGCCCTTGCCTAGCCCTGCACTCGGGATTGAGGAGCAGAGGCGTGGGGGCAACCCTGGCCTGGACCAGTAGGGGGGCGTAGAATTACGGTACCTTGAAAGAGGTGGAAGGGTAGTAGAGAGGACTGAAGCTCACACTAGTCCCAATGCTGCCCTAGGGCTCCTCTCCACCTTCTGCAGAAACCAGGAAGTAAACCAAGGTGAGCGTTGGTCCCTTCCCTACCATGGGGGAATATCAGTGTCCTCGGTCAAGTGGGGAAGGGACTGCTGTGTGTGTGGTGGGGGAGGGGGAGCTGAGGCCAGAAGTGGTAAGAGAAGTTGGATTCCCCCCTCAGCTGGCCCGTTAGAGGTGACTGACCTGTCTTGCCTTGCAAACTCAGCAGAGCTGAGCAAGTGGAGAGGAAGCAGCAGTGCTGGGCTTCCCTCTGCGCTGCTCCTGGGGCTGATCTCCTCTGCTGGCTCTGGCTGCGTCCAGCAAAGCAGAAAGCTCACTGGAGCGGTGCTTAAACTTCTCCCTGCTTATTAATTGCAATTTATCAAGGCAGTTAGACATGACGGGGAGAGCGTGCGCTGTGGCTGAGGGGAAGCACCCACCTGTCCCATGGGGGCCTCTGCATCACCTCTGGCTGGACTTGCTGGAGTACTTCGGAAGCATTCATCAGCCAGTGAACTTGGCACTGAGGTGGGGCATTATTAGATTGGGGCAGGAAGAGTAGACTCATGGCCTGGCCTATCTAGGGTCCCTGGGCCATGTACTCTAGCCTGTGTCTGGCAGTGGCCAACGCAGTTGGTGTGTCTCTGTCTAGTGACTCGGGCCCTTAAGTTGTCCTGATCACCCGGGTGGGTTCTGGTAGCCCTGAGTTGTCTCTTTCAGCCACGGGACCCCGGCCATGGAGCAGCGGAGTGTCTTCTCTTCCTGCAGTAAGATGAGGACACCCTGTTCAGGGCGAGCTGGCCTGCTACAGCCCCCTCTCTCCAGGGCTGGGGGTGGGAGATCTGCAGTACCTCCTGGGACCGGCACCGCAACCTGAGAGCTCTAGAAGCAGGCTCAGAAACCCCCACTCCTGCGAGCTTCGGGCTGGTCAGGCTTGGGCCTTGCGCTACGGGCCTGACAGCCATTGGCACATCCTGCTCCAGGCAGCCACTGCCCCTCGCTCTGCAGGGGCTGCATTTTGGCTTGGCTAGCTGGGCTCTGGCCTCTAGTCCTAGCCTCCCGGACTCAACCTTGCACCCGGTGCTTCCTGCCTCCCTGTTCCAGAGGCAGGTGGCTGCCTAGTGCTCTGCTGAAGGGATGGGAGATAGGACTCTTTGCTGTGGCAGTAGCTTGCTTTGTTGGGTCCTGCCCCTCTCTCTCAGCTGTGCTTCTGGGCCAGCTGGCAATGAGTAGAATGAGAGTAGTGAGAGATGGCGTTGCCGGGGGAGATGTCACCGCAACCGCAGCCCCAGGCTCTGCCTTGTTTGCTGAATAACTTTAACTGAACTGCATCTCTGTGAGAGCGTCTGCCGTGGCAGGTTGAAGGAGCCGTGCTCTGACTGCACGGCCATGCCCCATCCTACCCTGTGTCATTGGAACAGGAGTGGGGAGCCGGGCCCAGCCCTGTGCATCAGGGCCCAATGCCACTCGGTTTGGGGGCCCTTTCAAATGGGGGGGAGGGGAACTGCCACTTTTATTAATCCTTCGTCACCTTCGGGCAGCCCCGCAGGCCAGTAGCAGCCCCATTCATTTCCCCGCTGCTGTTCAAACTTGGCTGCCTGGCCCTGTCATGACTCATGTATTTCTCCGCTGGCTATTTGATCCTTAAATAACATTCAGTAAAGCATATGCACAGCACCCCAGCCCTGCTCTATCCCCTGTGCTCCGGGGTCCCATGTCTCCTCAGCCTGGCAGTTACTTATTGCCCACCCCCCCCCCCAGCCATTATCCCTCAGCCCATCCCCAGAATCCTACTAGAGACAAAAGCACAAGAGCGTAGATTTGGGTGTTTGTCGCAGTCCTGGCCCCCCTACCTCCCAGCTCTGCTGAAGCCCCTCCATCCCAGCCCGTATCTCCTGCTCCCACTATCCCAGTCCTGGGCTCCCCACCCCCAGCTCTATGACTGCCCCTGGTCCTTGCACCCTCTGCTTTGCCAGGCCGCCAAACCCCATGGAGGTTCAGAGGCACAGACATGCCCCAGAGACTGGAATGAAATCAACAAATTCATTTCATTTGTGATCTAAACTTGGGAGCCCCTGCCCTGCCCTGCCCTGCCCTTTCCCTCCCACCACCACCTCCCCGCAGGGCCTCATCTGGGCTCAAGGGACCGGGGCTTCCCTGGAGATACTTTCACAGCCTGAGCGATCACCATCTTTCTGGTACCCAGCCCAACAGCACATGGCCCCAGCAGGCTTTTCTGATGGGTTCTGGATGCTACTTAGGGGATATTGCTGATGGGAATGGTACCTGGTGGCTAACAGCGAGTACTCGTGGGTATTTCTGGGCTAGGGTGGTTACCGATCGGAACGGTGCCTGGTGGGTAGCAGCGAGTACTCACCACCCTGACTCCTCCAGTTTTTCCCAAAAGGTCTTTGCACTTCCAGACAAACTCCCCTGAAGGGCCTGGGGCGGATCCTTCCCCTTCTAGAGTCACCCTCCTCCCTGCCCCAGGAGCGAGCAGTTGTGCCATTAACCCCTTCACTGCTGCAGGCCGGGCTATCCCACCGTGTCCTCTGCCAGGAGGCTCCTGCCCCCTCTGGATGATCTACCTGAGGACCCGCTGCTGGTGCACAGGGATGGCCGGGGAGCAGCAAAGGGGTTAACGAGAACGACAGGGCTAGGAAATTCCCCTGCCCCCACCCAATTAGAGCCTGGGATCATTCCTGCCACCTAAGCAAGCAGTGGCTGGGCTGTAACTATGGCAACTTACCAGGGCTATGCACCAGTCCGGGAACTGCCCCTGGGACCTCGCCTCACCTGGCCGTTAACTCTTCACGGGCCTAACTCTCAGCAGTGCCCCCTGGGGGCCAGGTGCCCAAAAGCCTGTCTCTATTGGCAGCAGCGCTGGTAGCGGGCAGGCCCCCTGAGTTGGGGTGAGTGGCAGCAGGGCCAAGGCCTGGACCCTGGGTGTGGATTCCAGCCAGCACTGTGCTGACGGCCCTCCGCTTGTCTCCAGAACAGGGATCACATAGGCAGCTTCTCCCGCCCTGCCCTGCCAATGACGAGGGAGGGCAGATGCTGCCCTTGGCCCTCCGAGGCCTTGGCATCTGCGCCGAGACAATTGGATGGGGGCCAGATCACTGCAATGAAGGACTTGGCGTGGGGAGCCCCGAACTGGGCCCCAGTTCTCGTCCCTCGTTCCACCACTGCCACTTCCCCACACGACTCTCACTGCGGGCAAGTGGCTTTTTTTGGTCCAAACTGTCTGTGATTCAATTGTTTGGATTTTTATCAGAACCAGCCCCCCCATTTTGCATTTTTTTTCCTAGCCAAAATGTTTCAGTTCCTGATTGTGGAAAACTGAAATTTGTGAAATGGGGAGAACGCATCTGCCCTGCCTTCGTTCTGACACTTTGAGATCTACGCGTGGACAGTGCTAGATAAGAGCAGGCTGCGGCGGTTATAATTATTTGAAGTATTTGCTACAGGGGCATGTCAGGCCAAGCCGAAAGGCCGGTGTAACTCCCTTGAATACCGAGCACAGACAAAAGGTTCTGTGGCTGGAAATCCGCAGGGAGGTGGGAGTTTACCCCGCTTCCCTAGCAGCTGTGGTTGCCTTTATGACCAGCCCTAAGTGTGCACTTACCCTTTCCCAGCATGCTTGCTGGCCCTTTCAATCTGGGTGACAGGCACAGCTGTTGCCCTTAGGGTGTGCTTTGGTTTCCCTGGTGCAGACAGATTGCAGCTCCCTGCCTTCCTGCTTGTGAGTACTTAGTGTGTTTGTGTTGCTGTCGTCTCCCGCTTTGCAGCCTCTCTCCAGCACTGTGCAAAGCTGGGGCTGTGTGTGAGGGCTGATTAATGCCTCCTTTTGCCCGGACCCAGCTCTTTGTGTCTCCAGACCCGTACCCCATTGAAACCGATGCCTTAGCAACAAAGGGCACTTGTTCCCCAGAGCTATCTGGGTCCTGAGGTTGCAGAATTGTTTCAAACCACAGCAGGTCTCCTGCAGGGCCCCAATCTTCCTCTGGTGCCTTTCATGGAGTGTTTTTAACAGGGTTGCACTGGTGGGGAGGTGGACAAATACCCTGAGTGGTTTCAGTGGACAAGAGACTGGTTTCTGCGGGAGAGCCATGCCTGCTGGGGTCTCCACTGCGTCCTGGGATGGAGTTGGCTCAAGGGTGCCAGTAAGGGCCATGTGGGTACCAGACTTGGCCGTTCTCTACCTTTCCCCTGCTGGGATCTATCACTCTCACTTAGCAACGGGGGGAGGACAGGGTGATCGTGAGCTAGCGAGCTGGGACAATAGCCCCTTGGTACCACCACCACCTTTGGTACCACAGCCTTATTCACATGGCCATTCTAGGCATAAAGTGGGGAGAAACCAGACTCCCTCGGGGCTCAGGAGATCTGGGTTCAGTCCCTGGCTCTGCTGCAGTATCCCCGTCTGACCTTGAGGAAGCCCCTGCATCTCTCAGGTTCTCCAGCTGTAAAATGGGTTTAACAATCCCTCCTATGCCCATTCTGACTGTGAGCTCTCTGGGACAAGGTCTGTCTCCCCCCACGTCTGGGCAGCGCCCTGCACCACGGGGCCCTGATCTGGGACAGGGAGCTGAGAAACTCTTGGAATTCCAATAATGCTGATGTGTAGATGCCACTGCAAAGGGCACACTGTGAAAACCTGCAGGGGGACGGCTGGGCTATGAAAGGGACAGACCTTGCTGCCAGTGAAATCTGCTGGAATATTGTTCTTGATCGTCCGTACTGAGGCCCCCTTGTGCTGTGTGCTACAAGCAGTCTGTCCCTGCCCCCAAGACCCTTAACAGTTAGGGCCCTGATCCTGCAATGACATTGGCACGTGCTTATCCAGTGTTCGAGTTAGTCACATGCCCAGCGGCCTGTGACACTGGGGCCTGCGTAGCCTCCTGAGGGAAGCCGAGGAGGCTGCATCTTGTGCAGTGGTTAAAAGCCTCCTAGGAAAAGTCTCTCTGACCCGACCGGGGGCTCAGATTTCCTGTGGATCACGGGACTGTGATTTTCTGCTTTGGGTTCTATTTCCCACTGTGGGAAGGAATATTATCTAGTGGGTAAAGCCAGGGACTCGGCGTCTGGACTCCTGGGTTCTCCCCCCAGTGCTGAAGGTGGGGGCTAGGATTTGGCAGAGTGCTTAGAATGGGGGAGACAGGGAATCAGGATTCCTGGGGTCTATCCCAGGCTCTGCTACTGACTTAGCATGTGACCTTGGATGAGTCATGTCCCCTCTGTGCCTCTCCCTCTTCTGTAAAATCTTTCCCCTCCAGCTGAATTTGTTGTCTGAGTGTGCCCAGATTCCCTGCTGGCAGGTGTTGGGGCAGGGTGGGATAAGGTCAGTAAACAGTTCCTGGGGGTCTTTTAGAGGTCGCTGCGGCCTTTGCTCTGTGGCTGGTGTCTTTCAGCAGCCGCCCTCTGCCTGTTGGGTTTGTGCAGGAGATAACCAAGAGGAATCTGATGCAGAAGCGATAACGATGCACCAAAAGCGTCGCCTTCCCAAAGTCAGGCCAAGGACATGTTCTAATCCTGGAGCTAGACCGTGATGATTTAGAAACCGTCTCAGCCCGGGGCCTAAGGGCCTCAAGGGGTTAATCCCCTGCCTCCTCTCACCTGGAGACCCACCTTCAAATCTGGGGGGAAACGGTGTAAGTGAAATGAGTTTGCAGAGTCCCAAGGGACTTCGGCGCATGGCAGCACAGGGTGGTTTCAAATGAAGCGCCAGAACTGAGATAATGGGGAGGCTGCAGGTCGGGAAAATCCGGACAGCCCAAGCCTGACCCCCGGGTGTCCGAGAGATCAAAGGGCAACCTGGCTGTGGGGCAGTGTCAGTTGCTGGAGTGGGTTCCCTTTACCTCGCTCCACCCTTGCCACGGTGCCTGTTCTGGGAGCTGGCAGGTCCTGGCAGCCGGGAGCAGCCCCGCACCTTCGCAACTCTCTTCCCCCAGCTTCACCTTGTTGCCCTGCCGTTTGTGCAAAACCCTTCTGAGCCCACCTGTGAGGGGGGCAGGGAGGGGAGGGGCATCCCAGCACCCCGGGGACATGGCCCAGAAACAACCGGCTCCTGTGCGGCTGGATGGGGCAGGGGACACATTTTTCAGAGCACTTTAAGCTGCGCCTTACATGAGTCTTTGAAAATTTCCGGCCCATTGCTTGAAGCAAAATGGCAGGTGGGAGCATGGGGGTGGGAAACTGATTGGTTGCTGGGGGGAGGAGTGCAGGGTGGGCAGAACAGACTGCCCTGCAGGGGACTTCGGGGAGAGGGGGAAATTGTTTTTCCGCCTGCCCTGGCGCTTGGAACTGAAGGGGTTAAACTCTGCAACACCCTCAGTCCCCCTCTTACCTCCACCCCAATGGCTTGTAAATTATACTGAGATCAGCAAAGGAAGCGGACTGTCCCAGGACTGGGCCCAGAAGCCCTGTGATTCTGGCCTGGGGTTGGGGGTGGTCGCTGTTGGTGAAGGCCGTTAATCTGCTAAACGTTTTGTTATCCACCTCGTTATTCCGAAGTTGAGCTGCGCCTGCACAGCATGATTGATGGGCCCCGTGAAGCTTTAATTCCCCTTCTTGACAGCAGTGAAGGACGAGCGAGGCCTGGAAGTGGAGAACAGCCTGCCCGGCCTTCCTGCTTACCCCCCTGACTGTACCCTGGGGCAGGAGCCCACTGGGAATCTCCCAGGTATTTAACACCTGCCTCTCCTGCAGCGGGGGCTCGTGCATATTACTTGTATCACAGCAGCATCTGGAGGGTCCCAGGGCGCTGCTGAGAGACACAGCAAGAGACAGGCCCTGCCCAAATGCTCACAGTCTGAATAGATGAAGGGTGGGAGGGGAAACTGAGGCACAGAGTGAGGAAGTGACTTGCCCCACGTTACCCAGCAGGCAATGGCAGTGCCAGGAATAGAGCTCAGGTCTCTTCTCCCCATTCCCCTGTCCAGTGCCCCAGCCACTAAGCCTCACTGCCTTGCTTAACATCTCCAGGGGAGATGCTTTTCTTCCAACGGTTGCTTCCAGATTTCACTCTTCTCTGTCCTTCCTGCTGCTCCCACACTTCAGGAGCTGGGGCGTAGCTGGCAGTTGCTCAGAAGTTTTGCTTCGCTGCTGTCCTCAGTGGCATTCGACACCATGATCTACTGCCCTTAGCTGTGGGAGTAGCTCCCTTGGCTGGTAGCAGTAGTAGGTTGTTATCCCGCCACTAGGTGGGGCCCCAGCCTGCTGTGCTCACATGCTACTTGGGCTTTGTGGGGTGTGCAAAGCAGCTCCCCACTGCCCCTGGGAATGGGGAGGATTTGGGGGGGGGCAGGAGGGATTTCCTTGGCTCCTCCCATATCTCCATTCACCCCCTCAGCTCCTCAGATCATAAATGATCTGGAGGATGGTGTGGATTGCACTCTCAGCAAATTTGCGGATGATACTAAACTGGGAGGAGTGGTAGATACGCTGGAGGGCAGGGATAGGATACAGAAGGACCTAGACCAATTGGAAGATTGGGCCAAAAGGAATCTGATGAGGTTCAATAAGGACAAGTGCAGGGTCCTGCACTTAGGACGGAAGAACCCAATGCACAGCTACAGACTAGGGACCGAATGGCTAGGCAGCAGTTCTGCGGAAAAGGACCTAGGGGTGACAGTGGACGAGAAGCTGGATATGAGTCAGCAGTGTGCCCTTGTTGCCAAGAAGGCCAATGGCATTTTGGGATGTATAAGTAGGGGCATAGCGAGCAGATCGAGGGACGTGATCGTTCCCCTCTATTCGACATTGGTGAGGCCTCATCTGGAGTACTGTGTCCAGTTTTGGGCCCCACACTTCAAGAAGGATGTGGATAAATTGGAGAGAGTCCAGCGAAGGGCAACAAAAATGATTAGGGGACTGGAACACATGACTTATGAGGAGAGGCTGAGGGAACTGGGATTGTTTAGCCTGCAGAAGAGAAGAATGAGGGGGGATTTGATAGCAGCTTTCAACTACCTGAAAGGGGGTTCCAAAGAGGATGGCTCTAGACTGTTCTCAATGGTAGCAGACGACAGAACGAGGAGTAATGGTCTCAAGTTGCAGTGGGGGAGGTTTAGATTGGATATTAGGAAAAACTTTTTCACTAAGAGGGTGGTGAAACACTGGAATGCGTTACCTAGGGAGGTGGTAGAATCTCCTTCCTTAGAGGTTTTTAAGGTCAGGCTTGACAAAGCCCTGGCTGGGATGATTTAACTGGGAATTGGTCCTGCTTTGAGCAGGGGGTTGGACTAGATGACCTTCTGGGGTCCCTTCCAACCCTGAGATTCTATGATTCTATGATTCCTCCCTCCCGCTCTTGCTCATTATCCGGCATTTGCCCTTTGGCCAGGGCAGCAGCCCATCCTGGGACTGCGCCCCGCTTGGGGCGTCGCCCCCTCTCCTCCGCCCAGAGGTGTGGGGGTAGGGGGAGAGCGTAGGTCTCCTCTGGCTCTCCCCAAGCTCCCCCCGCCCCCCAGGCAGGATGGGGGGAGAGGCAGGGGCGCGAGGGGCTGAGATGGAGGGGGGGCCCGCGGGGCAGCAGGCCCATCCAACCCAGCATCCCCCTTCCCCCTCCCGTAGCACCCCCCCCCAGCCATGGGGCGCCTCTGGCTCCGATCTCGCCCAGCCCTTCTCCTCGCTGGGGTCCCCGGAACATCCTCCAGCGAGGCGGGTGCAGCGCTGTACTGTGGGGGGGGGATTTCCTCCCGATTCCCCCCCCCCCCGCGCCCCTTCGCCTCCTGCAGTGAGACCCCCCCCCATCTCCCCCCGCTGGCACTGCAGAATCGAGTCTCGCTCCGGTCCACGGCTTGGAATACCCCCCCCGTCCCCCCCCGCCCCGCTCCTTAGCAGCGTTGCCATGCATTCCTTTCCAGCCCCCCCGCAGTAAACTCCGCCCCCCCCGCTCTCATTTCGTTTCCTGGGGAAGCCCTCCACGCTGGGGATGCCCCCCTGCCTGGTTTATTTGGGGAGGGGGAAATCCCGCCTGCCGGACCGGAGCCGAGCGCGGGGCTCCGGGGCTGAATTATTGATCGTCCGGCCTCTCGCGGCCTTTCCTCCCGGGGGGGGGGGTGGTCTGCCGGCTGCCATGGCAACAGGGCATCTCTGCTGCGGCGGGCCAGGAGCCAGCGCGGGGGCGGGGGCGCCCGGGGAGCGCCAGGCTCGCGCCAGGCTCGCGCCAGGCGCCGGGGCGGCCAGGAATCCTCGCCCGGGCTTCCCCGTGCGGCGCGCAGGCGGCTGCTGATGTCACGGAGCCTGGGGGCGGGGGTGCCTGGGGGGGGGGCGTTCCTGGAATGCAGGGAGCCGTGCTCGGAATGACGAGGAGAGGGAGAGAAAATAGCCCCCCCCCCACGCACGCATTCCCTGCAGCTGGGGGCTGGGAGGCAGGACAAAGGCATGGGGGGAGGGTGGGGTCCTTTCTTTCCCAGGGGAGCTGGGGTGCAGTGGGTGGGAGCCGACCAGCATGCCCAGGGTGCAGGAGGGGTGCAGGAAGTGTGTGTGTGGAGGGGGGATTGTTGGGTCTCGGAGGGGGGGCTCACGCTGGATACACAGAAATGAGGGGCTGGGAGCTTGAGTCCTGGTCTCTGCACTTGGGGGGTGGGTCCGGGCCTTTGTGCCCCCTGGCCGTGCAGTATTCTGGAGCCCTCCAGGGCCCGGATCACCCTCGGGATCAGCCGCAGCAGTCTCTCGGGAGCTGCCTGCGCCCAAGGGCGCCTGGCTCAGGGGCCGGGTACTGACTGTTTATTAGGAGGCTGAATCTCAGTACAAAGGGTAAATAACACGAAAGGAGGGAAGGGCTCTGTGAGCTGCAACTGGCCTCTAGCACAGGGAGCTGGGGAGCTATTCCCCCATGGCAATCCTTATGCGGGGCCGTGCACCCCCTGGGAATTGCCGGGGAGCTGGTCCATGGTGCATGTGGTCCCTGCTGTCACCGCTGCTGGAGCACAGATGCTGTCGGCTTCGTTCCTGGCTTTGCCATCCACCTGAGCCAGTCCCGCCCCCTCTCCTTGCCTCAGTTTCCCCTCCCATCCTTTGACTGTTTTGCCTGGAAGCTGTTTGGGGCAGGGCCCGACTCTCGTTGTGTCTCTGCAGCATGACGGGGCCGCAGCTCTGTGGTGGCCTCTGAGAGCAAAAAGAATACAGTTAATTGCAAACAATGAATGCGAAGGGGCTGGGTGGGTGGATGGAGCCAATCCCCTGACAGGTCAATGGAACTGGCATTAAGAGCAAATTAGAGATGGCTGGAGGAGCAGCTGAGCTGAGGACAGTTCTTTGTCTCTCTCTGAGAGCCTTTTTCTAAGCAGGGCTGGATGAGTTGGAGAGAGAGACACTCTTGGGCCGCTGCGGGGACTTAATACATTCACGATTCACAGGAGCTTTCCCGGCCCTACCCCGACCTCCAAGAGCAGCAGCTGCTCCTGTTCTGCTCGGGTGTTCCAGCTGAAGGCTTGTGAGGAGACAGTCCTGGGTCCTTGCCTCTGCCCCGTGCAGGGGCGCCCGGATGATGCGGGGCTGGGGTCAGTGACTCGAGACAGATGAGCATGGCCCCTCTGCACAGTGGATCCCTTTTTAATTTTCTGCTAAATAAATAAAGGCCCAATGCAGGGTGAATGGGGTCCAGAGATTCCTAGGCTCCAAGGCCATTGTCATCTAGTCTGACCTCCAGCCTTTTAACTTCCCCAGCTTCACCAGGGCTCTCTGGGCTAAGAGTGACACAGGGTGGAGCCCAACGGTTTGAATGGGGCAGACACCCTGGAAGAGTGTCTCGTATTTCGGTAGCCTGGCTTGCTATTGCATTGCCACACAGCCAAAGGGCAGATGGACTTCTGCACCAGTTCTGGCCAGGCTGGGAGGACTGGAGGAGTAAATCCATTGCTGATATTAATTCCTACTGCAGCCAGGAATAGAACCGGCTGGTGTTAATTCTGCAGCCAATGACTCAAACAGAGGACAATAGTTCTTTGGGGAACAGCTTGCTAGCAGGGCCTTGTCGCTAAACAGTTAAATTTCAGGCGTTCAGCTAACACTGGGATTTGATCTGCGACAAGATCACAAAAAGCAGATTAAATGACTTTTCCTTGGGCAAATGAGAAAGTGGATCACATGCTAAAGTGAGGACGGAAAGCTGAGAGGAGAGAGGAGGTATGGCTGGTGGGACTTCAAAGGCTGAAACGTTAAAAGGGACCTGGCCTTCCTGCAGATGTGGATTTGCCCAGCCTAAGGTGGACCTAAAGCCAGCAACCATCTAAATATAGATCCAGACAATAGATGCCCCGGCTGCAGATACAGGTACAAATTCCGAGCGTGTGTGTGATTGTGCATGTGTAAGCAGAATAACAATAAGATGTTGTGTCACCGCAACCTTTCATCGGAGGGCCCAGGAGAGCTCTTCTGTTGTTGACAAAGTAATATCCCCTTAGGGAAGTAAAATCATCCCCATTTTCCACACGGGAAAACTGAGGCACGGGGCAGTGACTTGCCGAAGATCACGCAGTGAGTCAGTGACAGAGACAGGAATCTGATTTCCTGCCTACTAGGGCCCTAATAACGCTAACTGCAGCAGATGGAGGGATAATGTGGGCAGAGTACACCAGACCTGGGGGGGCGGGGGGGGGTTGGCTGTAATGATAGGTGCTTGCAGTTCATTATTCAGCCACTAAAGGTGTCTGCATGCCATACCGAGTTCTAGGCAAGCTATGGTAAACAAAGGCAGTTGAAGCTGGAACACGAGTTGTGTAGAAGCCAAAATCTTTGGCCAGGGCTACACTTGGAAGGCTTTGCCGGCATGGCCATACCAGTACGCTAGGTTAGCAAACGCACTCCTAGTGTGGACGTAGCTTCTTGCCAGGATAGCTTATTCCAGGCCCCATGAAGCACACTTTTGCTGGTGGAGCTTGTGTCTGTACTAGGGGCTCCTGCTGGCCCAGCTCTGTCAGTCAGAGACGCACCCTGACCAACCGAGCTATGGCTGGCCAAAGTCTGTAGTGTAGACGTGCCTCAGTGTCTCTAGTTTTCTGCAATCCCCTCCTGCTTAGGAAGGGCTGCGGTTCCGTAGAGGCCCCAACGGGCTGGTGTGTGGCCATGGGGGCTCCCATGGACGGATAGGGTCTGGCTCCCCACCCAGCCCAACAGTTGTCTCTTGGGGAGGGAAGTGAGAATGACTTTCACCCTCTGTGGCTCGGCCCAGGCTGCCCTGGGATGCTCCCAGCCCCCTGGAGACCAGAAGGATATTGACAAACCGGAGGGAGTTCTGAGAAGGGCAAGAAATATGGTGGAGGGGCTGACCTGGGGGGAGGGCAAGGTATAGAACACCTGCACAGGTCCAGCTTGCCTGAGTGGGCCCTGTGGGGGAGGAGATGGGAATGGTCAGACAAGGGTCAGCGCCAAGGGGGAGTGGTGGTCTTCGGTGGTGGGGGCACATGGGATGCACTTGAAGGGGATGTGCAGGCAAAACACCCAGCCCAGGAGATCGGCTGGGCCGGGCTGCAGAACCCTCTCTCTGGGGCCACGCTCTGGGCTACTGAAAGCCAGCCGGCCGGCTGGGCGGCACCATCCTGCAGGAGCTGGGAACAGAGAGGCCCCTTCCAGCTCTGCTCCGTTTGCAAAGCACAGGGATTTGCTGCCCCCTCCACCCCTGTTCTGTGTGCAGCCCCCGCTCTCCCCCCGAAGCCACTCGCTCTCTGAGCCGCAGGGCTGGGGGCGAGGCCGGAATTTGGCAGCCGGTCACAGAAACAGTCGGCCCGAGCCAATAACAATAAGGATGCGATGAGAGTGACTCCTTCTTCTAAAAATAACCTCTTCCCCCACCCCACTCTAGTGTGCCCGGCTGGATTTGGGGGAGGCCTCAAGGTCACCATCCAGAGCAGAGAAAGCCCTCCATTTCGGGGAGGGAACTGGGGGGCATCCCCACGCTTCACCCGAAACATCCCACGCCCTTTCAGCTCCGAACGGGATCCTGACGCTAAACCTGCAGCGGGGTTTTTGAGCCACCCCTGGCTTAAAAGCGGCTCCGACCCAATCGACTTTTGAACGTCTTCCCTTGGCCGCTCACCTGACGAGACCCACAGCCAAGATTGCAAGTGAGCCCTGCATGCTCCTCGGCCCGTTTTGGGCATCGAGCAGGAAGCGGTTTGGTCCCCTGCTCAAAGCAAAGGCCCAGAACTGAGCTCCGTGGCTGGCAGGTAAGCGGGCGGGTGGAATATTGGGCTTAGAGGAATGCCTTTGTCGCTGGTAGCGTTTTACGGGGATCTGTGCGGAGGGAGGGGGCTTGTAAGTGGCATCTACCCCCAAGCTCTTCTGCTTGCTGTGCATTCAGAAGATGGTTTCTGGCTGGCTGGGCAAAGGCAGAAGGAAAATCTCTCCCCTAAGATTGGGTTTGGGGCAGGGTTTGCAGATTAGGCGACAGCAGATGGCCTGGGCTGGGCTGGAGTTTGAGGGTGGGTTGGATTGGAGGCATCTAATTGTCCCGACAATCAAGAAAAGTGCATCCGATTGTGGGTGGAAAATGCAGGTGCCATTTGGATGCTGCCCTGTTTGGCCTCTCTTGTAAGCGTTGCGTTTAAATCCATGATCCAGGGCTTTTCCCATGCCCGTGCAGCCCTGTCCCCTGAAATTATCCCCTGGTGCATTAGTTGGTTGGCACGGCATTAAAGTGGGGCAACAGGGCTTTACCTGCAGTGACGGGGCAACTGGCATGTCCTGAAGCTAGAGCAGGTGTGTTCTATCTGCCAGCACGAGCAGGCTTGGCACCCAGATGGGCATGAAACGTGCCAGCAGCAGGGCTGGGGGTGGATTCTACCCCGGGGGGAACAGGTACTTGTAGGAGCAGCTCTGAATTCTCCACACTCCACTCAATGTGCCAGATTTCCTGAATGGGTTTAAAATCTCTCCCCTCCCCCAATCCTGTAGTGAGTTTTCTCCCCATGCTTGGGCTGGGCCGACTGGCCGTCCTGGCACAGGGTTTACAGGGCATTTCTGTCTCTGCGTTGGCTCTGGTGGCTCTGGACGCTTGCCTTGCACTTTGCACCGACAAATGTCTCCGTAATCAGCTGCAAGCTCAGGAGGTGCCGTGCCAGCCAGGCTGGGGAGAGTTCGGGCCACATCCCCAGCTGGCGTCCGTCAGCCCAGCTCCAGGGCAGCCTGAGCCGATTCGCACCAGCTGAGGAGCTGCCCCGGTCTCGTCGTCACCACGGATCAGAAGCGGGATTCCGTCTTTGCCCGGCCCAATGAGCCCCCAGCTGCGCCCCGCCTGCCGTGGTGGGTAGAGCAGGTTGCTGAAGGACTCGAGATCTGATTCCCCTGGGCGTTTTCCTTTCGGGTTGCTTTGTTCTGAAGGCTGGGCCATGGAACGACAGGGGCTGCCCGCCCACCCTGCAGACTGGGTTGGTGGTGGAATGAGTGCGGGGGTCTCAGCCTGGTCAGCGCTGGAATGGCAGGGGAGGATGTGAGTTGGCACTGAGGAGCACCAGCAGAGCTGGCGGGTGGGAGATCCCAGGTGGCTGGGGGTCAGGATAGAGAGGCATCATCAGATCTGTGAGGGGGACCCCAGGACTAGGATAGCAGGGATCAGAGGGTGCAGGCTGGGCTCAAGAGACAGCAGCAGAGCTATGCTCTGTTCTGAATTACCAGCCTGACTCAACCCAAAGAGCCTACATTCAGCTTTTCTGTTCCCTCCTGATACATGCTCTCTGGAAGGGCCATCGTCCTCCTTTAAGAGGCCCAGAGCCCCTGCATAGCGGGTCGGGATCTGGGCCCAGGCAGCTGAGGGGCCCACGTCATGTATTTTTGCTTCTGGGGCTCCCTAGCCCTTTGGGAGTTGCTATGTGGAAGGACGTTCCCGTGCGGAGCGGGCAGGCTGCAGGGAGCTGACAGCCTAGCAACGGGGGCTGTTCCAGCCTGGCTGGGAGCAAGGGCCATGCCTGGCTAGCACGCCGCTAATTAGCCGGCCTTTCAAAAACTTTCATCAGAGCCGCAGCTGTGGCTCAGGAGACGTGATCAGCATGAGGCGGGCGCCACGGAAGGGCCTCTCTGAGGCACGGAGGCAACGGGTTTGCAGCTTTCCTTGTTTCAAGTGAGCCTCAGCCCTGTCCTGGGCCTGGCAGGCAGCTCTGCCGATGCCCCATAATCCCAACCCACAGCTCTCCTGCTATTCCAGCCCTAGGTCCCCCCCATCTCTGCCCCCTACCTCCTCATTTACATCCCTTATTCACCCTGCTCTCTGTTCTGCTGGTGCTGTTGGGAGACAGTGTGGTCTAGTGGGTAGGGCACTGGGCTAGGAATCAGGAGGCCCAGCTCTGCCACCAACCTGCTGTGTGACCTGGGGCAAGTCACGTCCCCTCTCTGTGCCTCAGTTTCCCCTCCCACCCTTTGTCTATTTAGGCTGTGAGCTCTTTGTGGCAGGGCCTGTCTCTCGCTGTGTGTCTGGCAGCACCTGGCACAAGGGGCCCTGATCTTGGTTGGAGCTTCTAGACGCTATTGTAATACAAGTAATTAACGCTGGTTGTCTGGTGCCATATTGGAATTGGCTACATTTACTTAAATTCCCTTTGTTCCCTTTTGACAAATCCAGACACTAGCTGTGCTTCGGGTGCTGTTACGCAAATAATAGAATGGACTCCAGCAAGAGCAGCTCTGCTGTTGGTCTAGACCGGGGGGGTAGGGGGGAAGTGTCAGAACTCCTGAGTTCTAGACCCAGCTGTTGGAGAAAGTTTGGTCCATTAGTTGGAGGGGAAGGAAAGGGATTTGGGATTCCTGGCCTCTATTTCCAGGCCTGACACTGACTCACTATGTGACCTTGGTCAATTCACTTCTCCTTTCCATGCCTCAGTTTCCTCAGCTGTGAATTAGGTGCAGGGCTCACCTACCCCACAGAAATGCTGAGGTTTAATTGATGTTTAGGGTGCCATGGAGGCTCTAACAACCCCCCAGCCTCTAGGGAGTGCTGGGCTTGAAACCGCTGCATGCTGCAGATGTTAGGAATTTTGCAGTGACTCCAGGGCTGGAACTCAGATCTTCCTCTCCACAGAACACCAGCCCCTCCCACCTGAGCTAAAGGAGAATCCCCATTTACTGTGTGCTGTGTAGGGTCTCTGACACACCACCGAGCAGTTCTGATTGCATCCTGTAGAGGGCAGTGGAACACGCTCCAACCAGTTCAGTGGCTTCTCTTAAAGGGATCCTCCCAGGGCTTTTTGTGAGGAGGTAGATTTTCCCCAACAAACCTGACCCCAGCCCTGCATCCAGTAAAACACAGCCCCAATCCTGCAACCCAAGACAGCCCTGCACCCCCCAATGCTGGCCCCCCAAAATGACCCTGCACCCCCAATCCTACAGTTAAACTTCCCCATGCCCGCTCTGGAATGTCACTGCTCAGTATCTCCTTGCCCTGCATGCCAGCCCTTCCTCTGTCCTGCCCAGGGCCTTGTCATTGCTACGAGGACCCTGTGTTCTCTATTGGCACAAAGAGACGCAGCTCAGCCAGCCGACGGAGCTCGGGAGCTTGGCAGCAGGAAGGAGCCTGTCATTACATCGGTTGTGAGCGGAGCTGGGTGCGCTGCAGAGCAGCTGGGCTAAGCACAGGGAAGTTCAAAGGGATTTGAGGTGGAATACCCTCTAAAGTGGGTTTTTAAAAGAAACGTTTCAGTCAATCCAGTGGGGTTTCAGCTCTGGGACCCGCAGCCCTGCGAGCTAGGATGACCAGATGTCCTGGTGTCCTGGTTTTATCGGGAGAGACCCAATATTCAGGCTTTGTCTTTTATAGGTGCCATTTATTCCCCACTCCCGTCCTGATTTTTCACATTTGCTATCTGGTCACCCTACTCTAAGCACAGAGCCCGCTGACCTCTGCAGAATGGCAGGGTTAGGCCCTGACTGGCATGGCCCGGACACAGGAACAGCCAGCACTCCTAGCTCTCACACGGCGCTGCTCATCCCTAGATCTCCAGGTGCCTTCCAAAGCAGCTCGGTGTCATCACTGCTGTTCTACAAATAGGGAAACTGAGGCAGAGAGTGAGCGAGAAAGTGACTTGCCCAAGGTCACCCAGCAGGCCAGTGGCAGAGCTGGGAATAGACCAAAGGAATCCTGGTTCCCAGTCCCTCCTGCTTTAACTATGACATACCTCTCCTCTCCCAGAGCTGGGACTAGAAGCAAGGAGTTCTGACTCCCAGCCTTCCTGCTTTAACCACTAGACCCCAGCACCTGTCCCACAGCAGCTGCTTTCGCAATATTTGGTGCTTAAAGCCCCAGCAGCTGGAATCATGTGGTTACATGAGAATCTCAGCTTCCGTTTAATAAAGAACAGCAAGTTTCTAACTCTCCCGGTGGAGAAAAGCCTGAAACCAGGTGACAAATTGAAAGAACCCAACACACATTGGTTTTGACCTTATAGTTTTAAAGCCAATCTCAGATTCATTCCTGGATTCATAGAGTTTCAGGCCAGCAGGGACCATTAGATCATCTCATCTGACCTCCTGTATGTAACAGGCCCAAGAGTTTCCCCCACTGCCCCCACAGTGAGCCCAATGACTTGTGTTTGGCTAAAGCATCTTCTGGAAAGGCTCCAGTCTGGATTTGAAGACAGCATGGGATGGAGAATGGACACTTCCCTGGGAGTTTGACCCAGCCGTTAATCACGCTCGCCATTAGAAATCTGGGCGTTATTTCTAATCGGAATTTGTCTGGCTTTAATGTGAAGCCATTAGATCTTGTTCGGCCTTTCTTGGCGAGTTAAACAGCTCTTAGTACCTGGGATTTTCTCCCTGATAAGGTACTTCTGCGCCGTCATCAAGTCGTCTCTTGAGCTTTTTGGATAAGCCAAACAGCTGGAGCTCTTGAAGTCAGGCGTTTTCTCCAGCCCTCGAATCCTTTTTGTGGCTCATGACACTGGGACCTGACCCCACCCCGGGCTGTGAATACTGGGGGGGCAGCCAGGTCTGGTGCTGCTGAGCTTGGGTGAGTTCTCTGGGACAGTGCCCGTTAATTTCAAACACTCTCCATGAGTGGGAGCCCAGACAGAGACAGGACACTTCCCGTTGCACGCCAGCTCAGCCCTGCAGCCCCACCCCTCACATCCATCCCACCTCCCCCTGTCAAGCAGGCCTATGAAATTCTACAGGGCAGCCATCCTGACCCTGAGTTCCCATGCTGCCTGCCTTTACCCCCTCCCGCCCATGTCCTTTCCCCACCCCCACTGCCCCGCCCCCTGGGAGCCTGCACTCCTTTCCTAGGCAAGAAATAGTCAAAGTAATAAATAAATCACCCGCACTGAACCTTTTGACCGCCCGAGTCTATTTTTAGCTGCAGCCTCTGCAGCAGCTGCCCTGTCGGACCCCAGAGCTCCCCGAGGGGCGAGGGCTATTTTCCACCCGACCAAGGGCTGGGAATATTTTAGATTTGCACATCAGCCAGCATTTGACAACAGCGCCTGCGGGATTGTTTAACCCTATCGGTGCTGGGTCCCTTCCCCCAGCCCAGAAACGCTCCGCTCCTCCAGAGCGCTGGACAAACAGCACAGGCCGCGGATCTCTTTGCTGCGCCGCTGTGACATGCAGCCACCTCTGGGGTGAAGCACAGCAGCTGTGCGAGTTCGTGGCGATGCAGCTTGGGCTATGCTGAGGGGCTCGCCGTGTCCGGTTAAAATCACCACAGGGGAGTTTAGGGGGGGAAGAATAAGACAAAAGCAGCTTGTTTATTAGCTCAGAGCTGGCTCACAGTATCCCCTGCTGATGCACCGGTGTCATGGTCTCCCATCCGTCCACCAGCCTAGCTGCCACCTTGCAAGCTGCCAAGTGCACAACCAGTGCGGGTACTGTGGTAGGCTGGCCTGCTTTTTTATTCCCTTTCTGGGCACAGACTTAGCCCATGAAAGATCGTCCCCACTGCCTCTCTCCCGGGGTATGGGGGGAGCAGGAGACGGGATATCTCTTGATTCTAGTCAGGCTTTTGACACAGTCCCACATGACAGTCCCATAAGCAAGGGAAGTGTGCTCTAGGTGAAATGACTGTAAGGTAGGTGCAGAACTGGTTGAAAGATCGTACTCAGATCGGCGTTATCAATGGTTTGCTGTCAAATTGGGAGGGCGTGTCTAGTGGGGTCCTGCAGGGGTCTGTCCTGGGTCTGGTACTAGTCAATATTTTCATCAATGGCTTGGATAATCAAATGGAGAGTATGCTACGAAATCTGCAGATGGCACCAAGCTGGGAGGGCTTGGAAGCACTTTGGAGGACAGGATTAGAATTCAAATGACCTGGACAATTTGGAGAATTAGTCTGAAATCAACAAGATGAAATTCAGTAAAGAGGAATGCAGAGTACCGCAATTCAGAAGGGAAAATTGAACGGAGGAAGACCTGGCTGGGTGGAAGCGCTGCTGAAAAGAGTCTTGGGTTGCAGGAGGTCACACTGAGCATGAATCGACAACGTGATGCAGTTGCAGAAAAGACTCCTCTCAGGAATGTCGTATGTAAAAGACACGGGAGGTCACTGTCCTGCTCTGCTCGGCACTGGGCGAGGCCTCAGCCGGGGTCCTGTGTCCACATCTGGGCGCCGCCCATTAGGACAGATGTGGACAAATTGGAGAGAGTTCGGAGGAGAGCAACAAAAGTGATCAAAGGGTTAGAAATCCTGACTGGTGAGGAAAGGTTAAAAAGGGTGGGGGGGGCAGGTTTAGTCTGGTGATCAGTTCTCCATGTAGGATAAGGAGCAATGGGCTTAATCTGCAGCAAGGGAGATTTAGGTTAGATATTAGGAAAAACAACTGCAAGGTTTGTTAAGCTCTGAAGGGAGGGTGTGGAATCCCGTCATTGGAAGGTTTTAAGAACAGGCTGGACGGGCCTCTGGCTAGGTTTCGTGGGTGGTAAGCCAGCTCCTTCTTCCTCCAATGCCACAATCCGGCTGGAGCTGGTGAGGCTGGCCAGTGGGTCCCCCTATTCCAGGTGAGACAGAGTGTTTCCTGCTTCTGGATTCTCTTCCCAGCAGGGGTGTGCCCTCTGGGATCCAGCTGTTACCCTAAACGCAGCCAAGGTAACAGCCTTGCCATGACCCTGCTGGGCTTGGCTTCAGGGGACCTGTGTTCGGTTCCCAGCTCTGCTACCGATCCTTTGTGTGACCTTGGTCAAGTCACTGAATCTCTCTGGGCCTCAGTTTCCCCATCGGTAAGACGTTGGGAACAGTTCTTCCTTTGCTTTATTCAGATTGCATCCCCTCTGGGGCAGGGACAGTGTTTCGCAGGCTATGCAGCACCGGATACAAGGAGGCCCTGATCTCAGATGAGGCCTCTAGATTTACTGTAATGCAAATAATAGTAGCAGGAACGAGCTGTGACCCTCAGGCACGGTGCCTCAGAGGTGTCGGAAGGTACCAGATGCGGCAGTGGGTGGCTAACCCCCCCACTTGTTATGTTTAACTGACTGGCGTGGGTGGGAGCAACAGGCCTGACTCAGAATGGAGCCTGGCCGAAGGGAAAGAGCGAACTGCCCTCACCGTGGGAAGGGGGAATGAGAGGCAGAGACGGGGTCCAGATCAGGAGCCCCCCTGAGTTCAGGCTTGTGAGGTCAGCCTGGGGATATGAACGCATGTGGCAGGGCGATGGAGCAGGACCCCGCTCGCTCCAGTTGCCTCTGCGTTGGAGGCAATTACGTGCCGTGCGATTGACCCGGCCTCCATCAGCAACGCCCCGTTTCCCGGCAGCCAGGCAGCCAGGCCAGCCGGCAGCTTCCCAGCCAAATCCGCCCGCAGCCAGGGGAGCCCCAGCTGGCGGGCAGTGGATGGAGCCGCCAGCGAGCGCTCCACCCCTCTTCGGCTGCCAGCCAATCAGAAGGCTGGAGCGTGCTCTTCTCTGGGGGGTTGTAATGGCAATATCTAGGGTCCCCAAGGGCTTAGCAGACCATGAGTCAGATTTTACTGCAGGCTACCCCATGTGCGGTTCCCACGGGCCACAGGAAGTGCAGCCACCTCTGGGGTGGGACACAGCCGCCGTCTGAGCAATCACCGAGGCATTCTGCGTCTCAGCCTGGGACCTTGGCCCAGCGTCCTTGAAGGTTTTTAGGGGCTTAACACCCCTTGAAATCCTAGAACTCAGTGGGAGTTGGGCACCTAAATATAATTGAGGAGCTGGGAGCTCACCAGAAGCCCCCCCTTGTTGTCTGGCTTGGCAGCGGTTGAAAAGCCTTTACTGAAATGAATGCCTGGCCCCGGCTGCCCCCTGCGTTTTAGCCCCCGTTGTTCGTGACACGGGGAAGGAACCGGATCCGCCCCCGGCAGCACGTGCAGACTTTGCCATGCAGCCCGTGTTTGGGGGCAGAGCGGCCCTGTGCGGGGCAGGCAGTCCTCACTCTGCGTTTGCCACTCCCCCTGCCTGGGCTGTCCCAACGCTGCTCTGGGCCTCCATCTCCAGGGGTGACGCCAGCGAGCGGGGTGGCCCCGGGGGTCCCCTGCACACACACACCCTCCTGCCCCTTCAGGAGCTGTCTCTGAATCCCAGCTCTGGAAAACCCAAGAGGAGGGTGCATCATTTACTCGTGCTCCCTGGCAAATAATAGACGCTGTCTGTGCGTGGGCGGCGCGGGGGAGGGGGGGCAGGAGGTTCCCTCTGCAGCGCGCTCCGGTTCAGCTGCTTTTCCCCAGCCTTCCCATGCAGCAATCGCCAAGCCCTTGTGAGAAACCTCTGCCTCCCTGTACAGGAAAAACCTCCCGACAGCTGGGCACACCCTGTCTCTTTCCTTGTCTTTCTTCTTCCTCTTTGTCTGCCTGTCTGTCTACTTCCCTAGATCATTGTGTGTCTATTTATTCCCAGCTCTATTTTCTTTTTCTTTCTTTCTTTCTTTCTGCTGAATCTCTGTGGAATAAGGAAGGGTGAAAAATCTGCCAGGGGAATTGAATCCGCGGAAATGTTTGCACATGAAAAAGGGTTTTGGACCCCAAAAGAACAATTCACTGGCCCCTCTCCTGCTCTGGCTGAGGCTGGTGTAAATCAGGGGTAACTGTACTCCAGCCAAGGGGCAATAGAGGCGAATCCAGTCTCAGGGATTATGGCCAGGGGAAGGTGCCTGGCCCTGAAGGCCGTGGGCATCCTCTTCCATTGGATCTCTGTGCATTGGGCCAGGGTCCCGTTCTCTTGGATTGGATCATCTATGATACCCTGCCAAATGCAGGCCATGCCCACAGGTGACTGATCCTTCTCCAGCTGATCTGGGAGCTGGGTGAGCCCCAGGGGTGTGTGTGACCACATGAAGTATTCTCTCTCTGCTAGTCAGACAGGCACTAACGAGGATTCCTTCCCCAGCATGCTCCTATTTAAAGCCTATGACCTTTCAGTGCCCACCCTGGGGTTGGAAACCAGCACGTGCTCTGGAAATCTCCATCCTCCCCAGCCTCTTCCTGAGCCTGGCCAGGGTGCATCACTGCAACTGACAGTCAGCAAGGGCTTATGTAGGGGAGCAAAGGTCCCCTCTCCAGCACGTGGGGCTGCCAGATGGGTCTCACCAGATGAAGAGATGGGGGGAGAGGGAAGGAGAAATGGGAGCCTTTGTCCATCTCCTGTCACAGCCCCCTCCTGCCCAGATCCTCTTATCTTCTCTACCACACTAGATGTGTGGGGTGAAAAGCATCTCTGGGATGCCGGCCTCATTGGGACCCAAGAGGTCCCTCCCCATCCACTACTTCCTTGGGGAGGTTAGGGACAGAATCATAATAGAATATCATGGTTGGAAGGGACCTCAGGAGGTCATCTAGTCCAACCCCCTGCTCAAAGCAGGACCAACCCCAACTAAATCATCCCAGCCAGGGCTTTGTCAAGCCTGACCTTAAAAACCTCTAAGGATGGAGATTCCACCACCTCCCTAGGTAACCCATTCCAGTGCTTCATGAACCTCTTAGTGAAAAAGTTTTTCCTAATATCCAACCTAAACCTCCCCCACTGAAACTTGAAACCATTACTCCTCGTTCTGTCATCAGCTACCACTGAGAACAGTCTAGATCCATCCTCTTTAGAACCCCCTTTCAGGTAGCTGAAAGCAACTATCAAATCCCCCCTCATTCTTCTCTTCTGCAGACTAAACAATCCCAGTTCTCTCAGCCTCTTCTCATAAGTCATGTGTTCCAGTCCCCTAATCATTTTTGTTGCCCTCCGCTGGACGTTTTCCAATTTTTCCACATTCTTCTTGTAGTGTGGGGCCCAAAACTGGACACAGTACTCCAGATGAGGCCTCACCAATATCGAATAGAGGGGAACGATCACGTCCCTCGATCTGCTGGCAATGCCCCATCTTATACATCACAAAATGCCATTAGCCTTCTTGGCAACAAGGGCACACTGTTGACTCATATCCAGCTTCTCGTCCACTGTAACCCCCAGGTTCTTTTCTGCAGAACTGCTGCCGAGCCATTCGGTCCCTAGTCTGTAGCGGTGCCTGGGATTCTTCCGTCCCAAGTGCAGGACTCTGCACTTGTCCTTGTTGAACCTCATCAGATTTCTTTTGGCCCAATCCTCGAATTTGTCTAGGTCCCTCTGTATCCTAATCCCTACTCTCCAGCGTACCTACCTCTCCTCCCAGTTTAGTGTCATCTGCAAACTTGCTGAGGGTGCAGTCCTCAGTCTGACCTACTGGGGTAGGTCAGAACATTCCCCAATGATTTGATGTGTTTGTGCAGAGCCTAGCCCCATGGGGGAGGGGGGCAGCTTGTCTGTCACCAAATAGATGATTTAAAATAATTATTAATAATAATGTTACTGGGGACTGGGCAACACCTTCTGCTGGGTCACTGCTGGCCACGTCAGTTCCCCTCTGTTTGGCTCTGGTTTCTAATAGGAGATAACACATAACTCTTGATGCTGGTGGGGGGGCAATTTAAAGGGGGGAGCATGTGACCACCCCATGCATCCCCTCTGGGAGGGGGTAGACCAAGGGAAGTGGCAGTGTCACGGAGTCCCTGGGCGATGCTCTGGAACTGCTCCCCATGAAGCCAGTCAGGACTCTGGGGAAGTCTCCTCTCTGGGAGCAGCCTGTCTTCAGGACACACAGCTCACACAGCTTCCACCTTCCTGGGTCTGACCTCGGAGCATTCAGCATCCTCTGCCCCTCCGTGCGCTTCCCCCCAGCGAGTCCGCTCAGGCGGGGCTCCTGGGGAAGCCAGAGGGTCCTGCCCCCCAACTCCGCAGTCAGACGTGACTCTCGGCCAGCCAGTAAAACAGAAGGTTTATTAGACGACAGGAACATGATCTAAAACAGAGCTTGCAGGTGCAGAGAACGGGACCCCTCAGCTGGGTCCATTTTGGGGGGCAGTGAGCCAGACAACCCCGTCTGCACTTCACTCCATGTCCCAGCCAGCCCCAAACTGAAACTCCCTCCAGCCCCTCCTCCTCTGGGCTTTGTTCCTTTCCCAGGCCAGGAGGTCACCGGATTCCTTTGTTCTCCAACCCTTCAGCTCTCACCTTGCAGGGGGGGAAGGGCCCAGGCCATCAGTTGCCAGGAAACAGGGTGTTGGCCATTCTCTGTGTCCAGACTCCTGCACACACATGCCCTCTAGGGCTCTGCAATGATCATACACCCTTACTCCACCCCCTAGATACTTAAGAAAAGGAGTACTTGTGGCACCTTAGAGACTAACCAATTTATTTGAGCATGAGCTTTCGTGAGCTACAGCTCACTTCATCAGATGTTTACCGTGGAAACTGCAGCAGACTTTATATACACACAGAACTCATGAAACAATACCTCCTCCCACCCCACTGTCCTGCTGGTAATAGCTTATCTAAAGTGATCAACAGGTGGGCCATTTCCAGCACAAATCCAGGTTGGATTTGTGCTGGAAATGGCCCACCTGTTGATCACTTTAGATAAGCTATTACCAGCAGGACAGTGGGGTGGGAGGAGGTATTGTTTCATGAGTTCTGTGTGTATATAAAGTCTGCTGCAGTTTCCACGGTAAACATCTGATGAAGTGAGCTGTAGCTCACGAAAGCTCATGCTCAAATAAATTGGTTAGTCTCTAAGGTGCCACAAGTACTCCTTTTCTTTTTGCGAATACAGACTAACACGGCTGTTCCTCTGAAACCTGTCTAGATACTTAAGAACTGCCTAGGGGAAACTGAGGCACCCCCACACTATTCAGAGGAAACAATAAGAACAGTCCCACTTCGTCACATCTCTCCCCCCTTCAAGATCGAACTGAGCGGGGTCACTTTAGCCGGTGACCTGGGGAAGTTCGAAGCCACCAACGTTCCCATGGATGCCCCAGCATCTCTCCCATTCCTTGGTAGGAGTTACACCAGGCCCTTCCAGTTTCACGCCCTCCCTTAGGTCAGGGGTGGTCGATAGCACTCGCAGGCCGCATGTGGGAAGGTTTATGCAGCCCATGCCCTTTGGCCACCCCAAGAATGTCTCCCCATTGACCATCACCTTCTGCTCCCACTGGAGGTCCGAGGGGCCTGGCCCCAGGAAACTCCACACAGACATATAGGTCGGGGTCAGGAGTGGGAGCCTGTCCACATCCCCAACCATCAGGCTGACGGAGTCTATGGCCTTGGGACCCAGCAAGGGAGCTAGACACCAGGGCTTTTCCGCAGGGTCCCCTTGGTTCAAATCGCCAGCCTGCTCAAAGGCAGTGAGGTGGCATCCACACCCCGCCCTCCTTAACCAGGGGCAGCAATTTAGTCTCGAGGTTCCCTGCGGAACTGGCCCCCCGGGGTCTATCCCCACTCACCCGGGGAGGTCCCCTAGGCCTCTCCGCTCCCCCACCGCCAGTTCATCCTGCTGCTGCTTCTGCATCTCTTTCTCGGGCTCTCGCTGTCTCTCACAGTCCTCTTGCTCCCTCGGACTCAGCTCCAATCCCGTCCATCTCCGATCCCCCAATGGGGAACCCGATCGTGAAGACCCCCGTCTGGTCGGGGACAGGAGTCTTGGCGATGCCTGGCTCCCGCTCCAGCTGCTCCCAGATCCTGCTATAGCCCCAGTTGGGGTCAGGAATCTGTCCCTGAGAGTGGCCATCCTCCTCCAGCTGCACAATTAACTCTGCTTTGGTGAACTTTCCAATGCTCAACCCTCTCTTTTTGCACAGGGTTACAATGTCCTTCTTAAGGAGACGGGGACAGGCCATCACTCCGCTTCTCCCAAGTTGTTGTGGACTCACAGGCCCGTGTGTTCTCAGCTCCCCACGGTTTCCAGGGAGAACCCCTAGTGTGCCAGCCCTTCTCGAGGTCACCACCTCTTTGCCAGGGTCGAGCTGCAGACTCCTCCGCCCCTTGGACTGCTCGCTGCAATCCCCAGGGGAACCCTGTTACTGCACAGTCCTTCTCGCTGGTCACACACTCGCAGGGGTTAACCGCCCCCCGAAACCGCTCCTCTCTGAGCCTTCAGCAGGCCTGGTCCTCGGCAATCCCCCTTCGTGTTACTGCTCCCCAGTCACTTACTGCAGGAAGCGCCATCCACGGGGTGCAGTACATCCCACCGCTGCCACCAGTGGTCACGGAGTCCCTGGGCGATGCTCTGGAACGGCTCCCCATGAAGCCAGTCAGGACTCTGGGGCAGTCGCCTTTCTGTGAGCAGCCTGTCTTCAGGACACACAGCTCACACAGCTTCCACCTTCCTGGGTCTGACCTCGGAGCATTCAGCCTCCTCTGCCCCTCCGTGCGCTTCCCCCCAGTGAGTCCGCTCAGGCGGGGCTCCTGGGGAAGCCAGAGGGTCCTGCACCCCAACTTCGCAGTCAGACGTGACTCTCAGCCAGCCAGTAAAACAGAAGGTTTATTAGACGACAGGAACATGGTCTAAAACAGAGCTTGCAGGTGCAGAGAACGGGACCCCTCAGCTGGGTCCATTTTGGGGGGCAGTGAGCCAGACAACCCCGTCTGCCCTTCACTCCATGTCCCAGCCAGCCCCAAACTGAAAACCCCCTCCAGCCCCTCCTCCTCTGGGCTTTGTTCCTTTCCCGGGCCAGGTGGTCACCCGATTCCTTTGTTCTCCAACCCTTTAGCTCTCACCTTGCAGGGGGGGAAGGGCCCAGGCCATCAGTTGCCAGGAAACAGGGTGTTGGCCATTCTCTGTGTCCAGACTCCTGCACACACATGCCCTCTAGGGCTCTGCAATGATCATACACCCTTACTCCACCCCCTAGATACTTAAGAACTGCCTAGGGGAAACTGAGGCACCCCCACACTATTCAGAGGAAACATTAAGAACAGTCCCACTTCGTCACAGGCAGATTCTCCATCTCTTGATCAGGGATGTCATTTCACACCAGTGTGGGTGCCAAGGATGGGGAGACACAAAGTTGTGTCATCACATAGCCCATGGTATGGGGTTGTATTATATTTTACCAAGTCTGGCTGCGGTGTATGCCAAAAGTGGAAAACATAATGGAGCACACAGACCTACGGAAAGTCTGGGGCGGCAGAGAGGGGGAAGGCAACCAAGCCTTGAGCGGGGCAACTGCCTCCTTTGCCCCATAGCAAATGATGTCCCTGCTATTGATGTCCTCAGCTCCAGCCTGGGTGGCCTCTCTGGAAGATGCTTTAGTCAGACCCATGTCGTTGGGCTCCCTCCAGGGATGACAAGTCTCTGGTCTGGGCTGCACCAGAGGCCGGAGCAGGTGATCTAATGGTCCCTTCCACCCTTAACATCTATGGACGGGGGTGTGAGCAGGTGCCCGGGAAGAAGCAATTAATTGTCTGAGCGAGGTGAGCACTGGGGTTCTGTGAGACTGGGCGGATGTGATTTCTAGGTGCTGTATATTTATATATAAAATCATTGTTCGTGCTCTCGCACCATGCTCCCTGCTGAGCCTGGCTGTTGGCTGTCATTAACCCTGACTTCATGGTGCTGACGTATTTTGCTATTAACAAAGAGAGAGAGGTTTTGTCCTTGGTCATTTAAGAAAATAGCATCCTTCCAACGGGGAGGCTGGGAACCCCTCTGGCCTTTGGCACATTTTTTTCAATTTTCTTCCAGTGCCCAAAGCCTTATTTAAGAAAGAGCTGCTGGGAACTAAACTCAGGGCAGGTGCGAAAAGCGTTGTCTTACCCTCTGTTGCAAGAAGCAAAGTAACTGCAGAGGGCTGGTCTCTTGTCAGCCTTTGCAAGCTAAGCAGGGTTGAGGCTGGCCAAGACATGGAAGGGAGGTTGTTCCTTATGAGTCAATCCTTCAGCCGTGTCGTGGCAGGTGCCACCACATATGATGGTGCTTGTTCAAGATCCCACATCCCCTCTGTGCAAAGTGCTTCTGATCCCAAACCACTGCACAGCTGCACCCCAGAGGAGGCCGCATTTCCGGTTCAGAGGAAGGGATTTTTTTCAGTAGAGGGTTTGTGACACTGAGCTGGGCTCTCTGCATGGAAGAATGTTCTATCTCAATGTCTATTAAGATGATGTATTAGCCAGGCAGCCTCTGTATTAGATAATGCAGCTAAGAGGATAGAATGTCCCTGCCTGGTACAAGATTGGTGTTGTTCAACATGGTCATGAAGGGTCTGGAAAAGGGGTGAACAGGGAGGTGGCAAAGTTTGCAGATGGTACAAAATTATGTTGGAGAGTTAAATCTCGAGCTGGCTGTGAAGAGTTACAAAGGGATCTCACTAAACTGGGTGACTGGGCAACAAAACGGCAGATGAAATTCAGTGTCAATAGGTGCAAAGTAATGCACATGGGAAAACGTTATCCCAACCGTACACAAACAACGAGAGGTCTAAATGAGCTGTTATCACTCAAAAAAAGATCCTGGAGCCATCGTGGAGAGTTCTCTGAAGACATCTGCTCACTCTGCAGCAGCCGTCCAAAAAGCGACCAGAACGGAAGGCGCCATTAGGGAAGGAATAGAGAAAAGAGAAAATATAAGGCCACTATCGAAATCCGTGGTACACCCACACCTTGAATACTGCCTGCCATTCTGGTCACCCCATCTCCAAAAGGGTATATTAGACTTGGAAAAGGTACAGAGAAGGGCAACAAAAATGATTAAGGGTATGGAACAGCTTCCGTATAAACTGAGATTTAAAATGCTGGCACTACTGAGCTTAAAAAAGAGATAACTAAGGGGGGCTATGACACAGGACTATAAAGTCATGACTGGCTTGGAGAAAGTGAATAAGGACATGTTATTTACCCCTTCACAAGAGCCGGGGGTCACCCAATGAAATCAATAGGCAACAGGTTTAAAATAAACACAAAGAAGCACTTCTTCACACAACACACAGTCAACCTGTGGAACTCATTGCCAGGGGATGTTGTGAAGACCAAAAATATAATGGTTCAAAAAAGAATTAGCTAAATTCATGGAGGATGAGTCCACCAATGGCTATTATCCAAGCTGGTCAGGGATTGTCCAGGTGTCCCTAAACTTCTGTTTGCCAGAAGCTGGGAGTGGACAACACAGGATGGATCACTTGATAAGTGCCTGTTCTGTTCATTCCCTCTGAAGCATCTGTCCCTGGCCACTGGGCTACATGGACCATTCGTATCTGCATTGTTACTGCCAAGGGATTTTCATGCTCTAGGGGCTGCAGCTCTCATCCTTATGGCTCCAGGTAGATCTTTTGCACCCTGGGTAACACCGCTGGTACAAGGAGGGGCCTCTGTATCCCATGCGCTAAAGCAGGACAGAACCTTGTGGCTGCTTGAACTGGGGTTTGGAGAAGGCAGCTTACTACAGTGGATATAGCTGTGCTGGAGAAGGGGTTCCCAGAGCAGGACTATCTTGGTTGTGGGGGAGGGCGCTACACAGGACGGGTAGGGCTGGGTTATGGGGGGCTGGGAAAGTGTTCATCATGGGCTGAGCTAGGTTGCAGGGGCTGGGGCTAGAGGCAGGTTTTGGAGGGGGATTCTCATGGCAAGGAGAGCTGGGTTGAGGAGTGAGTGGAGAGGTTACCTAGGGTAGACCTGGCTGGGTGGTTGGTGAGTGGGAGGATGTGCATGCTGGATGGAGCGGGGTTGCTGGTTTTCGGAGGGGTCATCATGGCAGGGATGTGAGTGGGGCTGGATCACAGTAGTAATTCTTTTTGTCCAGACTCTGGAGCGTTCGAGCCCCGTAAACCCAGAGGTGCCAGGCCGGACATTTTCATCAACTGTCATTATATGGCCGGGCAATACGTTTTCCCTGGTGGAGATATTTGTATTGATGTCCTGACAGGCTGAAAGATTTAATAAAGCCCATTTATGATGACAGCAATATAACCTACTCGTGAAACGTCGGCTAAGTGATGGTTAATAAAATATTTACTTGGATCCATCTCAGAGGACCACTCGGAGATGCGGCACTGCGCTCTCCCTGACCTAATTTGGGAGCCCACAGGAAGCGCTGACCCCAAAAGCTGCTCCAGCCTTGATGCGTCTGAAACGCCTCTTGCTCCTGTGTCTCCACCGCTGTGGTCGGAGGATCCGTTGCTGTGGTGAGGGTGGCCACTGGCAATGTACGAAATGGGAGAGAAGCTGGTTTGGGGTGTTTCCAGCAGCTGGAGGAGCAGCTTCCTGAGGATTGCAAGCTAGAGAGAAATGAAATCGCAGGTAACATGAAAAGCTGGGAGTGGTGTCTGGTTATTAGAGCAGGGAACTGGGAGTCAGAACTCCTGGGTTCTATTCCCATTGCTGTTGGGGAATATTGCCTAGTGGTTAGTGTTTGGTGGGACTGGGAGTCAGGACACCTGGGTTCTTTGACTCACACGTGACCTTGAACAAATTGCTCCTGGGCCTTTGCTTGCCCCAGCCAGAAGATGACACCATGTTTGTTGGGGGGTGGGTGGGTGGGTTATGAGGATCTGTGGAGGTTGGCAAAGCGCTCAGGAAAGAGCCCAGAGAAGAGCTGGGTATAAAGTCCGCCGGCAGGATGTCTCGGGGAGGTGCTGAAGTCGTAGCCTCAGCTGAGCTGCACTAGAACCAAGTAATTCTGGGGATCGTGGCTCTTCCTTGGGTTTCTTCTGCGCTCCCCTGGGGAGCAGTCAGGTGGGCGAGTAGCAGCGCAGGGACAAACCTGCCCGTTAATAGAGCTGCCAGCTTCCTGCTGCCTTCGCCTTCTGTCCCCGTGCCCGATGGGCCGGGAGAATGACACAGGCAGGGACGTGGAAGGGGGAAGGGAGGGATAAGCCGATTCTCATTTACCCCTTACCTGCCCAGTTCCAACAGCTGGAAAGTAATGAGGCCAAGACTAATGTAAGTTCTCCAGCCCAGACTGGGGGCCTTGTGGACAGTGTGAAACCTGCAACCTCTGTCATCCTCAGAAACCAGATAATAATTAAAACATGGTGCCAGCGATTGGATTAGAAACCAACGCGGGCACTTAAGAGCCAAACCTGGAGGGAGCATTAAGGCCCCACACTATCCCTGGCTTTCACCATTAGACATGCTGCCGCTCCCAGCTGGGAATGGAACACAGGAGTCCTGGCTCCCAACCCCCACCAGCTGCTCTAAGCATTAGGTAACACTCCCCTCTGATCTACATGTAGAATGGAGGAGTCCTGACTCCCAGTGCTATCCTGCTCCTTCCACTAGAGCCCACTAGGGTCCCAGCACCCTATGGGCCACTCATAGGAACGCCCTGGGAAATGGGGCCAGCTCCCCACCAGTGCTGCCCTGGCTCCTGACATCCAGGGCAGCCCACATGCCCATTCTCACGAGAAGGGTTAACAGGCTTTGGATTCTCCAGCCTTGCTCCCCTTTCCCCCATCCCTTTGGGTTATGGGTGAGCCAGGTCTGGGTTTCCTCTCCCCTCCCCCCGCCCCCGTCCTGAGCCACTGCCTGTCTCAGGCCCAGGTGGCTCCCCAAGGAGTCCAGTCCATTGTGTGTTGAGGCATCAGGGCTCTGCGCTTTGGAGGCTATGCTGCGTTAGCTCCCCTCCCCAGCCCCACACAGGAGCCTTAAGAAAGCGCAGCCCTGGGAGCTAAAGCCCTGATCTTGGCTGGGGGCGGTGGGACCTACCAGGCTCCCCCCCCTCCCCGTGTATCCCCTCTCTGCCCTGCCCTCCAGGACTCGCTCACTGAGCAATTGGTGCTGGAGAGGGGAGACAGCTCCTCTCACCAGCCCTGGGTTGTCCCTCTCTGTCACTGATGGCTGGTTCTCTCCAGCTCCTCCTCCTGAGGCATGTCCAGGCCATAGTGAAGATGGGGCAGCTCGGTGGGATGCAGAGTGGAGGCGGAGGGGTGTGATGTCTTGTGGATCGTCCCTGCTAATGAATAGAACGCAGGAAGTCCTGGCCAGTGATGCTGGACAGTGGGAAGACAAGGCCTGAGTGAATTGGGAAGCATAACAGGTGGATGCCCCAAAGCGAGCGGCAGGAGTGATGGGGACAGGCAGATTCAAAGCGGGAGCCACTGCGCTTAGTGAGAGCAGTGTCCCTGTCACCCTCCCTCCTCCCCATCTCTGTGGTGCACCCCCCCCACACCCACACCCCCGCTGTGCCGTGTGATTCACCTAGGGCTTGTCTTCACTGCGGAGTGAGCTCAGGTTCCAGCTCCAGCTCGAATCCCGTCCACACACAAACCAAACCCTTCACTCCAGCACGGTGGTGCTTTTACCAGCAGTTGGCCGGCCGGGCATGGGTCCAAGCTACAGCTCAAGTGAGCACAATGCATCAGCGGCTGACACAGCCTCTCTGTGCAACCCCAGTGTTATTTCAGCAGGAGGCTGCTCTCACTTGGGCTGGGCTAACACCTGAGTGGAGTTAACCCTGCAGTGAGAACAGACCAGATGGCAAACTCTTTGTGGGGAGGGGGGGCAGGGGACTGCCTTTCATTGCCTGTGTGTACAGCACCGACCACTGGGGAGGGTCTGGGGGTGTGGCAGCTAATTGGAGCCTCTAGGCCCTGCTGCAATCCATCCAGCAATCGTGTGCATTTGCAAGGCAAACGGGCCCCACACTTCTTAAAGGTCCTGCTTTCAATTAACGTGAATCCAAACCTTCTCAGAGATTGAGGCCTGTTTCCCCGCTGCCCTTGCACATCACGCAATTGTTTGCACCAGTGCAAAGGGAGCATGACCACTCTGATCTGGGAGCAGTTTGCACCTTCTTAGCCTGGGTATCAATGGGTGGCCAAGGCTTGGAGCGATGAGGGATCAGGCCTCCCCTCTCTGGCTGGGTGAGTCCTGCTCTAAGGACGTGTCCTTCCTAGTCAGTCTGCCAGTGTCATTTTTCCTCCCCATCAAAATATTAAAAAGAAATTGGAGACCATTTTTGTGCAATAAATTTGGCACAATGGAGAGAAAATGATCTGGCTCTGGAGCCTTGCCAGCATCCCCATATATAATACTCAATGGCTGGGTGCTTGCCCTCCACAGGTAGTAAAATATCCTCTTCTGTTCTGACGGTGCTGCTCTCACCTGGAACAGAATAGCAGGCTGCTTGTTCATGGCATTGCCTCTGCCCCAGAGAACAGTGCCCCCCAGCCCCCGCCCCCAGCCCAGATGCTTTCGCTTTACGAGGAAGGGAAACACGCTATCATTCGAGAAGGCAGCTGCACCCCTTGGTCTGGGCCAAATGATCAGACACAGCAGGTGTGCCCTAGGAAAGCCACACGTCAGGCAGGGTATTCTCCCACTCCCCTGGCACGTCCCAGCTGAATAGAATCCAGGTTCCTGGCTCCTCATGCTGGGCCTTCACAACTCCATCCTTCCTCAAGATGGCCAGGGCCATGCAAAATATTCCTAGCACCCCTTTATGCCTCATGCCCCCAAGTATTCCTAGCACCCCCTTTCAGTCATCCTAGGTGTATCTGGTTTGGGGGTTTTGTTACAAATTTGCATTGTGTTTGTTTGTACGCTTGGGGGAAGTTTTCAAACTTGAGGCTAAATTGTCCAGAATTTGCAGTATTTTATTAAAAAAAGTGATTCCAGGGGAAACTAACTGGTCTTATCTTTATTTTATTTACTAAGGCCTTTGATGGTGCAACATACATAGATCCAGACCAAAACCAATGGTCCTGATCCTCTTGCTTACACCAGTTTTATACTGGTATAACCTTATATGCTGCAGTGGAATCATTCCTGATTTCCACTAATGTGAGCGAGGAAAGAATGGTTGAAATAAGAACTCGGTTTTTAACAAGGAGGGGAATTAAGCATTGGAACGACTTACCTAGGGATGGGTGGATTCTCCACAGAATCGCAGAAATGTAGAGTTGGAAGGGACCCTGACAGATCATCAAGTCCAGCCCTCTGTACCGAGGCAGGACCAAGTACACCTAGACCAGCCTTAGCAGGTTTTTGTCCAACCTGTTCTTAAAAACCTCCAGTGATGTTCCAGAGCTTAACTACCCTGAGAGTTAGAAAGGTTGTCCTAATATCTAAGTTAAATCTTCCTTGCTGCAGATTTATCCCGATCTTCTGTGGACAGGGAGAACAATTGCTCGCTGTCCTCTTTATAACAGCCCTTAATAGAGCTGAAGAGTCTTATCAGACCCCTCCCCTTCTCTTCTCAGGAATGCACATACCCAGCTTTTAAATGGTTTCCTCCGAGCTCAGGGTTTCTAACCCTTCGATCATTTTAGTAGCTCTCCTCTGGACTCTCTCCAGTTTGTCCCCATCTTTCTGAAGGTGTGATGCCCAGAACCAAACGCAGTGCTCCAGCTGAGGCCTCACCAGGGCTGAGTAGAGCAGGACAATTACCTCCAGTGTCTTACATATGCCACGCCTGCCGATACACCCCACAATGATCACTGCATCACATTGCTGACTCTCATTCACTTTGTGATCCAGACCCTTTTCAGTTGTATTGTCACCTCGCCAGTTATTCCCCATTTTGTAGTTGTACATTTGATTTTTCCTACTTGTGTGTAGTACTTTACATTTGTCTGTATTGATTTTCATCTTGATGATTTCAGACCAATTCTCCACATTGTCAAGGTCATTTGAATTCTAATCCTGTCCTCCAAAGTGCTTGCCAACCCCTCCTAGCTTGGTGTCATCTGCAAATGTTATAAGCATACTCTCCACTCAATGATCCAAGTTATTAATGAAAATATTGAATAGATCTGGACCCAGGACTGATCCCTGTGGTACCCCACTCGGTGAACCATTGATAATTACTCTCTCAGTACATTCTTTCAACCACTTGTGGACCCATCTTCTGTTTTCATCTAGACCATATTTCCCTAGTTTGTTTATGAGACAGTCATGTGGGACTGTGTCAAAAGCCTGACTAGAATCAAGAGATATCACGTCTCCTACTCCCCCCGCCGTCCACTAGGCCAGTAATCCATCAAAGAAGGAAATTGGTTTGGTTTGGCATGATTTTTTCCTTAGAACCCCATTATCTTCTAGGTGCTTACAAACTGATTGCTTTCTAATTTATCCCAGTATCTTTCCAGGTATCAAAGTTAAGATGACTGGTCTATAATTCTCGGGTTCCTCTTTGTTCCCTATTTTAAAGATAAGTGCAATGTTTGTCCTTCTCCAGTCCCCTGGGACCTCATCTGTCCTCCAAGGGGTCGCAAAGATAATTGCTAATGGTTTCGAGATTGCTTCAGCTAGTTCCTTAAGTATCCTACGGTGAAATTCATCCGGACCTGCTGACTTGAATACGTCTCATTTATCTATATTCTTTAACCCATTTCCACTTGTGGTCTTTCCTCCTTGTTAATATTACTTGTGTTGAGTATCTGGTCACCATTAACCTTTTCAGTGAAATCTGAAGCACCATACGCATTAAACCTCTCAGCCTTCTGGATCTCATCCATAATTAGCTCTCCTTGCCCCGTAAGTAGAGGACTTCCACCACTTATACCCTTTTAAATGAAGATTGAATCTTTCGAAAAGACATGCTCCAACTCAGCCACATGGTGCAGGAATGACAGGCTGAAATTTTGTGCCCTGTGTTAGGCAGGAAGTCAGATTAGCTGATCATAATGGGCCATCTGGCCTTTAAATTTGAGTCATTAATTATTGCAAGAGAAAAACAGAATCTTAAACTCCCGTCTTGTCACGTAAAAAGTTTTTCAGTTTCTCTTTCAAGGTGCTACTAATTATTCCAGAGAACACTTGAGCCACAAAGTCCCACCGAACATGAGCCTTACAGGATGTGTCTAACCCTATGATGCTGCATTCAGTGGCTCTGCACACAGATTCTGTACCAGTAGAACCATGGCAGGTTGGGAGTGATTTTTACTGATGATTTATACCAGTCTGATCCCTAATGTGGACGCAGTTACATTGGTATAAAGGTGCCTTCGGTCAGTAACCCTTATGCCCCTTGCCATGTGGGAATAGCTATCCTAGTACAAGTCAGTATAACTGCATCCACACTAGGGCAGGTTGCACCGCTTTAAGTATACAGGGAAAGTTAAAGTGATTCAACTTTCTAGTGTAGACAAGGCCCCAAAGTTGCACCAGTTTACCTACACTGGTATCAAGTCATATCTTTAGTGTGACATTGTGGGTAGCTCTGGGCTGGCTGTTTGCGTGAGTCTGTTGTAGCTCTTCCACACTGATGACTTCTGTTTTGCTCTCCCCCCAGGTGTTTAGGGAACCCAATGTCCCCAGGAGACAGACAGAGCAAGAGCCCTCGCTAGAACCGCCGCACCCCATCCCCACGCAGACACGCCCCGGGGGTGCTAAAAGCAAGGGGCTGATTCCAGCCGGGCCCCCTTGGCACGGAGCAGGTAAGGCGCAGGAGGCCAAGGCCAGGCTGCGGTGTGCAGAGGTTGGGGCTCCTTAAGATCCATTGGTCTCCTCTGGGGTGCGTTTCGGTTTCGGTTTCAATGGAGGGGCTCCCTTTTCCTGAGCAGAGGGCAAGGCGGGCCCTGAGGCCCCTGCCTGCTTCATCTGCCCAAGGAGCTGGGGGGAGGGGGGGAGCACTGAGATGATGGGTGGGGTGAAGGGGCCAGGAAGGGCTCCCCCAGGCTGCTCTCTGGGACTGGGCTGGTTCCATCTGGGCTGCCCTGTCCTTGCAGCTGCAGGGTTGTGGGGGGGGGCAGCTCAGACACACGCACACCCCCCCACACCCCTCCCCACACACACACCCCTCCCCACACACACACCCCCCCACACACACCCCCACACCGACACCCCCCTCCCCACACCCCCCCCACACCCCTCCCCACACACACCACCCCCACCCCCACACACACCCCCCCACACACACCCCTCCCCACACCCCCCCCACACACACACCGACACCCCCCTCCCCACACCCCCCCCACACCCCTCCCCACACACACCACCCCCCCCCACACACACCCCCACACACACACCCCTCCCCACACCCCCCCCCACACCCCTCCCCACACACCCACACACCCCTCCCCACACCCCCCCACTCCCCCCCCCACACACACCCACACCCCCCTCCCCACACCCCTCCCCACACACACCACCCCCCCCACCCCCCCCCACCCCCCTCTCCCCAGGCCATGGGCAGGGAACATTTCCCTCCGCCAATGTGGGCGTGGCTCTGAGCCTCAGCAGGGGAGGAGGGAGCAGGGTGGGGGTGCGTCCTGCGGCTCGTTCTGGCCGAGCCCACCAATCAGGCGCGCCGCCCGGGCTCCCCCAGCGCCCCGGGGAGCCGCGGCGGCGCGAGCGGGGCGGGCCGGCCATGCCGCGGCGCTGGCAGGGAGCTGTCCTTCAGCACCACCCGCGCCAGCCCCCGCGGCGGCCGGGATCTGCCCGGCGCTGGAGCCCCGGCGAGCGCTCGCCCGCCGCCCTGCGCCACCAGCCCGCCGCGGGGCGCCCGCCGCCGGCAGCGCTTCCCCGCCGCAGCCCCGCAGCCCAGCCCCTGCCCCCGCGAGCCCACGACCCGGGGGGGCGCCCCCGCCCCCGCCGCCGCGCCGCGAAGCCGCCCCCCGCCCCGGGCGGCTGCCGCCTCCCGCGGGGTGCGCAGCCCGGCTGCGGAGCGGAGGAGCGGGCTCGCGTGCGGCAGCCCCCCGCCCAGCCGCGGCGCGCCCCCCGCCCGCCTGTGCCGCCGCTGCGCCTGCCGCCCGGGGAGAGCCAGCCGCCGCGCCGGCTGGAGCCCGCACCGCAGCGCTGCCGCTGTCCGCAGCGAGCCCGGGGCGAGGCGGGGCGGCGAGCTCCGAGCCCGCGGCCGCGCCAGCGGCTCGCAAACTTCCCCGGCGCCGGCGGCTCCTGCGCGTCGCGGCGCTGCGGGTCCCAGGGCCCCCCAGAGCAGCAGGTAGGGGCGTGTGTGTGTGTGTGTGTTCCAGAGACTGTGTGTCTGTGTGTTTTCTAGTGTGTGTGTGTTTGTGTTTGTGTGTTCGAGTCACTCTGTGTGTGTGTTTTCTAGTGTGTCTGTGTGTGATGTGTGTGTGTGTTCCAGAGACTGTGTGTCTGTGTGTTTTCTAGTGTGTGTGTGTTTGTGTTTGTGTGTTCGAGTCACTCTGTGTGTGTGTTTTCTAGTGTGTGTGTGTTTGTGTTTGTGTGTTCGAGTCACTCTGTGTGTGTGTTTTCTAGTGTGTCTGTGTGTGATGTGTGTGTGTGTTCTAGCGACTCTGTGTGTGTGTGTGTTTTCTAGTGTGTGTGTGTTTGTTTTTGCTAGTGTGTGTGTGTTTGTTTGTGTGTTCGAGTCACTCTCTGTGTGTGTTTTCGTGTGTGTGTGTGTGTGTGATGTGTGTGTGTGTTCTAGCGACTCTGTGTGAGTGTTTTCTCTGGGGACTGTGCACTTTCCCCCCGTGCTCCTCTTAGCTCCTCCTCGCCCAGTGTCATTGTGCAGTGCAGTTTGGTCCCCCTGGTGTGTGAGTGTGTGTGTGTGTGTGTGTTTGGTTTGTAAAGCTCACACAATGCACCACTGGACGGGGGGAGGGAGGATTTGCGAGCAGCCCTGCTCTCCGAGTCCAGCTAATTGCAGCTGGCAGAGGAGAGATTAGTGAAGTGGGGAGAGAGAAAACCCGATGGACCCAGTCAAGGGGGGGGGAGCATTTTAATGATGCTTGGCTGCTAGCAGATCTTTGTCTGAAGAGCCTGGGACTTACCAAGGAAAATGTAGGTACCGGGGTTGTGTTAAATACCTGATTCCTTTCTGTGTGGTTAGGAAGGGGGGATAGATATATACCTTCATAGGAAACCTGGATATGTTTCTTTCCCACCCCCGAAAACCTAATGAGGCTGCTGGAATCCCATAGAACTGTCGGGGTCCCCCCTGGCCTGAACTGCTGGGTCTAGAGCATTTTGATGACAGGCTCAAACTTTGCCTTCTTCCCTCCCCGCATCATCTTGTGGAAGTGAAGTCCTGGCCTTGCAGAGGGTATTGGGGGTGGGCTCGTCCATCAGGTCTGGGTGCTGAGCCCTGCTTCTTTCTGAGCTGAAGGATGTGATGCTGAATTTTCGGGAGGGAGAGGGATTCTTGAAAGTGGCTACAAATTCAGCGCAGGGTTTTGTCCTTCTCTGAGACTGAACGGTCCGTGGGGGTCTGTGAGATTGGGCCCAAGGAATGATTCAGGGATAATTTTGTTTGTAAGGGTGTGAAATTCTCTCTGTTACTATGGCCTTATGGAGCAGTTCTCAACCTGGGGGTCACAATCCCACAGGTGTCAGGGGGCCACGCCCACCCTGCTCTTCCTGCAGTGCTAAATGGGAAAAGGGGGGCGGGGTCCCAGATAGACCGCGGGTGGATGGGAGGAGGGTGATCCCTATGTGGAGAAAGGGGCCCTGGCTTGGAGATGGGTAAGAATCCCTGTCCTTGTCACTCCCAGTCTCTTCCCTTAACCTTGAGTTTCACCCGATTCTGATTTCTGGTTGGCTGGTTAGTTTCCTGTCAATTGTAGCTAAAGTGCTGTTTGATTCCATCTCTGGGTGAGTCCCAAAAGCTCACACCCTGGGGTAGGGGAAATGGAAATAAACGGCCGGTAGCCTCACCTGCCGAGGGTCTGCTGACTTATGGCTCCTGAACATTTCTCTGATCCTCCTCACGCTGGTGTTCAGTAAACCTTGAATGAGCAGAGGGCTTAGAATGAGGGGAGCGTTCTTCAGTCTGAACTTTCTAATATCCCTGGCATTGGGCAGAGACCCGTTCAATCAAAGGGAATTAGTAGCTGTGGCAGACAGAGGTGAGGATAGCTTGTGTGTGTGTATCGATCTATGCAGAGGCTCAGAGAACTACCCAAAGTAAAGGCTGGAGTTTTCAGTAGGAACCTAAGTGAATTAGGTGCATACGTTCCATGGAATTCCAATGGATAGGGAGCACCCAACTCCTTTTATGCTCCTTTGAAAATCTCACTCAATATATCTGGGCTTGATCCAACGCCCATTGAATTCAGTGAGTTTAAATCAGGCCTTTACATCCAACTAAGGTGTTCATGTCTTGTTTTATCTCAGCTGGACCATCAGAGTTTTCTCTTTTTTAATTAACCTATTGATTGATTGCAAGGTTTTCTACAGAGGATAAAAGATCCCTGATAATTCACCAGAGAGATTGAAAAAACAAAATAGACAAACCGTTCATGCGTTATCTTTGTGCTTTTGCCTTTTATAACTTCTCAAAAGGGATCCAAGACTTTAATATTAGAAGTCACGTGTTGCGAGTAATGTCTTCTATTAGAAGGAGTTTGAAGCTTTTCCAGAGTAACAGCTAGTTTGCTTTTTTACCATAACGTCACTTCCTAATGGAGTGGAAGTGTGGCCGGGCAGCCTTAGCCATGTAAAGATGGGTTAGCAAGTTTAGTGTCTGCAAACAGCTGCATCTCCATGTAGGTATTGACTTGGCTAGCTAAACGGTTCAGTGTTTCTGCAGTGAAGTCCAGCCATCCAACCCTAGAACACTGTAGTAGCTGGACAGTATTTCCCAAACCGGGCTTGCAGAAAAGGTGTGCAAAAGCCATTGAATTGCTCGTGCCAAGTCAATTTATATGGATATGAAAGGAAGAGGCCTCTCTCTCTCTCTCTCTTTCTCTCTCTCTCTCTGCACCCACTGAGTTTATAGAATTAGCAGCAATGTGCATTTAAAATTGTCTGTCACCAGCAGCTGTAGATCCCAGCGACTGGAGGGAGGAGTGGTGGTGGGGACTTAGGATAAAGGGAAAGGAAAATAGAAATGTCACACTCGTGTCCTCGCTGCCTCCATCATGGGCTGGGAGATGAATCAGAGCAGCGCTGGGGAAGTGGACTCCGAAACAGGTCCAGGAAGGGGGAGAATCAAATTTTGGAAAACTGTTTGATTAAATGTCGTGTTTTATCAGTATCGGTCAGTTCTGCCCGATGCAGGAAATTGTCTTTCTAGAGCAAGGGAAATCCTGCGCTGTTTTGCAGGATCTTTGAATGACACCCTTTACTTTTAATACCCTTCCTACTGGCCTGCCCCTTCCCCCAAAAAAGTGATGGTGTCTTTCCATAAATGGTCCAGATCAGCTGAGGTAAATCAGCCCTAGTTCTGATTAAATCAGTGGGCCCAGATCCCCACTTGTTACAAATCAGCATCACTCTCTTGCTGTCAGTGATGCTCTCCTGATTTAAACCAGATGAGGATCTGGCCCAGACTGATGCAGGGGTAAGGGATCAAAATCTACCCTTTTTGATTTTGTTCAGCTAAGGGACCAGTCGTGGCCTGAGAATATTTGATAACTGCTTATATGGGGATGGTGGGAGGTTTTAAAAAGCCCTGATAAGTAACGTTTGTACGGCTGCAGATCCAGGCTTCGTGACTTGTCCTCAGCAGCATTTGTTTGCTGAGAGAGGCCTTCTAATCTATTATAACTGGGGGACCAGCCTGTCACCTGGGGTGTGAAGGGAGGCTACAACCACGCGAATGGAGGCAGGCAGTATTGAACAAGAAAGCTGGGATCCTAGGGAAGGGACCGGCCCCTCCAGTGACAGCCGTGGGGTTCACCACTCGTCCCATGACAGTGCCGCGTGTCCAGCTCTTGATTTATGTAATTTGAGTATTTCCTGCAATAAAATGCATCCACTCCAAAGTCAAGTCCGAAATGCATCCAACGTTGCATCTGGATCTCAAAGTGACAGGGTCTATAAAAAGACTCTTTTGCTCCCAAATAAGCATCCCTGGCCCACTCTTCCCCCCCACCCCTGCCAATCACAGCCCCAGGGAAGTTGGTAAACTAGGAAGAGGCTTTGCAGTCTGCCCTTAAGAAGGGGTGGGATGTGTGTGTTTGTGTCGTGCTCTGTCATAGACACCCCTCTCCTAGGGAGGTGTGTCTGTATCTACAATGGAGGAGCTCTGATATATGGTCCTGATCCTGCAAGCCTTTCTTTGCTCAGCTGCCTGGCTCTGGCAGGGTGCTTGTGTGAGGGAAGGCTCCTGGCAGGGGGGAAAAGGGTTTTCAGGATCAGAACTGCTGCCTGGATCCTCTGATCTCCATGGGGAGTTCAGAGGCAGGGGAGTTTTTTAGAAGGACAGCCTGATGCTTTGCAGTTCTGTGACTTTCACCGAGGCTGGCAAAGCGCATCCCAAAGACCACATAACAACCCCCTCCCCCCAACTCAATAAACAATAAAAGCCCCAGGCCTGGGCGGGGGGGGGGGCGGCACCCGTTAGCATCAGGTGAGCAAACAGGGCAATGAGGGCAGGAGACGCGTGGCTGAAGGTCGCGCAGTGAGTCGGGGACAGAACCGGGGCAGCGAGATTCCAAATCGCCCGTTATTCCCTCTAACCCGTGTTCTCCTGCCAGCTGGGAGTAGAACCCAGGAGTCCTGACTCCACCTGCCCCACTAACCCGCCCTCCACGAAAGCTATGTGAGGAATGACACAGAAGCTAAAAGCACAGCGGAAACGCCTCCCATAGCCAATGAAAGGAAAGGGCGTGGGCTCTTTCCCTTTCAGGGTCAGGGTTGCTCTGCTCTTACCAGTTGTTGCGTGACCTTGGCCAAGCCACGTCCCTCTTTGGGCCTCAGTTTCCCCATCGGTACAATGCAAGGTAATCCCTGCCTAGCCCATGCCCAAAAGGCGCTCCCAGCTCCTTGGTGGGAAGCTGGTGCGGAAGGGCGCCCGCTAAAGCCAAGAGGCAGCACAGAGCAGCTGCCGTCTCACTCCGTTGCCTGTCCTCAGTCCCCATTTAAAGGCTCGTTAACGAGGTGCTGAGCAACGGGCCGGATCCTCCCTTGGTTTGAATGGAGCCTGAAGGGCTCAGGCACCAAGGCTCAGCCTGTGGGCCTGTGTCAGCAGCTCGGGGAGGCTCCTCCGGTATGTCTGGGGACACAGCCCCCAGCGCCGACCTCCCTTTGTTCTAAGCGCTTTGTAATTAGTAGAGTGGCCCGAGTGCAATCTGTGTCTGGAGATAGAGAAGAGAAGCGTGCTGAGCCGAGCTGGGGCCGCGTTTATACAGGGCAGGAAACCAGTGGCAGCGCCTTCACCCAGTGGGGGCTTTTCCAATTAACTTGATTGCTGAGGAGCCAAGAATTGGGTCTAAGGTGCAGAGTTTATTATATAACATGACCCAGCAGCTGCAGGACCCACAGCAGATGCATTTAACCAGCTGCTGTCTCATGGGTGTTTCAGTTGTGGAAGGCAATGCTGTGCAAAGGGTTAGAGGCCCTGGACTGGGACTCAGGAAACCTGAGTTCTGTTCCCAGCTCTGCCTCTGGTCTGGTGGGTGACCTTGGGCAAGTCACTTCCCTGCTCTGTGCCTCAGTTTCCCCTCCCACCTTTGTGTGTGTTGCCTGCAGTATAAATCTTTGGGGTGGGGACTGTCTCTCACTATGTGTCCTGATCTCAGTTGGGCCTTCTAGGTGTTACTGTAATACAAAGATAGAACAAGTGTATGGAGGGAGTGCTGTGTGTTAGGGAGAGCACACAACTGGGTGTCAGGACTCCTGGGTTCTCTTCTTGGCTTAAGGAGGGTGTGTGGCCTAGAGATTAAGGCACAGGGATGTCAGTCAGGACTCTTGGCTTCTAGGCACAGCTCAACACTTGGGCAAGTCACTTCCCTGCTCTGTGCCTCAGTTTCCCCACCTGTAAAATACAGATAGTGACTTCTGCCTAGCTCCTGTGGTGACAGGCACCATATAACTGCTGAGCACAATGATCGTCTACTATGAATAACTCCAGAGTGGCGGCCTTGTTGCAAATGCTTCCTTGCTCCATGCAGTGTATGGACCTGAGGCCCGTTGCTGAGTGGATAATCAGCTGTTCTAGCACATCAGTCAAACAGCATTTAATAAAACCCAGTCCTGAGGTGGGAACTCGGCGCCAACGCCAGACAACGTGTGGCCTACGGTAACACAAGTGTGGCTCTTTGTCTCCCTCTAGTGACTGGACCAAATAGAGCAGTTTATGAGTCAGTTACAGGCTTAAAGTGACTGCACCTGGCCCTTTAGTGCAGGCAGTCGGGGCTGGTGATTTGAGATCCAAGGTGCAATCCACACAAGCCGGGGTGTTGTTACAAGCGATAGCTTAAATGCACGATGCTGCATAACAGCAGTTGTATATGAAGGTTCCCCATGCTTTGCAGTTTGCCTGGTGATTTATGCTGAGAAGGCAAGAGAATGGCTCATACCCTTGCACATCCTGAGGGCTGTGGTTCACCACCTTACGCTGCAGGGGACACCGCCAGAACCCCGCAGTGGGTTTTCCCCCTCCGTTTGCCATCAATCCCCACCCTACAGACACATCCCTGAAAGATCAGAGAGCCGCCCTCCTACCAGCCCTGTCCCCATCCACCAGCTGTGGCCCCGACAGCCACCAGCTTGATAGGCCCCTCGTGCAGGACAGGTAACATCATGCCCTGCTGAGCTTGGCCGTGCCGGGAATAAAGAGCAGAATCTCAATGCTCCCCACTTGCCCCTGCTGCGGCAGTACCCCAAATTCTAGAACCTGTGGCCCGAAGTAGGCAGCCCACCAGAACCATTTGGAAAGGCCGTTACCGAACGCAGTGGCCGGTGATCGTCCTGCGCGGTGGCATGGCATCGGGGTGGCTGGGAGCCCGCAGCCTTGGAGAGGGGCCGGAGCTGGGGCAAACAGCCGTCGCTCGGGAATTGTTTCCTAAGAGGCAGTGTGTGAAAGGTGCCCAATAGAAGCAGACAGCCAATTAATCTCCCCCTCATTTAGAAAACAATAAGGAACAAATAGTCCAGTGGCTGCCATCGGGTCGTGGCTGATGGCACAGGCATGGAGCACGCCCATCCAGAAGACAAGTTGCAGGCCCACCGCGCTTAGAGAAAGCAAACCAAAAGGCAAAAAGAATTGTCAGCGGAGGAAAATGTTGCATTTGAGACTGTCCTCTGCCAGCGATCCCGTCGGCCCCCTGTATTCCTTTAGCACAGGTGCAGGTACTGGGGCACCTGCATTCTGTTCCAGCCACCGAGAGGGGAGTGGTGTTTAGTGGTTAGAACAGGGGCTTGGGAGTTAGGACTCCTGGGTTCTATTCCTGGCCCGGGGAGGGGAGGCTAATGTGTTAGAGCAGAGGGGGCAGGGCACCTAGGTTCAACTCCCAACCAGGATTCGCTGGGTGACATTGAGAGAAAAGGTGGGTGAGGGAATATCTTGGACTGGCCCAACTTCTGTTGGTGGAGGAGGGTGATATGGTTTAATTTTCTCCCCTGTTCAAACTTACCCTGGAGCGATTCTTCACCTCACAAGAAGAGGGGAGAAAATCAAATGATTCCAACCTCACTCACCAGCAGAAGCTGGTCCAATACAAGATATTCCCTCCCTGACCTTGTCTCTCTCTTACCCTGGGACTGACACGGCTACACCAACCCTGTAAACAACAACAAGTGACCTTGAGAAGGTCGCTTCTGGCGAAGGTTTTATCCCCCAGCTGCAGCCGTTGAGAATAAGGCCTTGGTTACACTTTACAAGTTTTATTGGTATAACTATATTGGTTAGGAAGGGTTGATTGTTTTTCACCTGAAATAATTATACAGGTGAGATGTAGTTAGATTAGTGAAAAGGTACCTTACACTGATACAGCTTATTCCCCGTTCTGTATGCGAATAACTATGCTGCTGTTTGTGCATTCACACTAGGGTCTTCGTACCACTTTAGCTAGACGGCGTGCAGTGCTGTTTCTAGTGTAGACAAGGCCTGCATGTCTCTGGGTCTCTGCTGTGTCATCTGTAAAGGGGGGGAAATAGAGCTGGCTGAGAATTTTTGACCCAAACTTCTTTTTTTTTTGTTTTTTGGTGAAAGATGAAGGTATGGATCAACTGAAACGTTTCACAAATTTGCATCGAGTTTGGGGAACTGTTTTGGTTTAAAAAAAAGTCAAAATGTTTTGTTTGAACATTTTCTTAACCAAACAATTGGATTTTTTGATTCAAAAGTATCTTTAAAAACATTTTCAAAATAAAAGTAAAAGGGAAAAGAAGCTGGAAATCGAATGACATTTTTTCAACTTTTTGAATTTGACAAAAATTCCCCAAAAGTTTGGTTTGGGGTTGACCCAAAATGATTTCTCCCCCTCCCCCAAATCCGTTATTTGCCCAGCAGTAGGTGATAAAAATACCCTTAAATTGCACCTGGCACAAAGGGAGAATAATCTTGAGTTCCTGTAAGCTAGATCTTCCTTTCTCCTTTTATGGAGGACAGAAGGGATCAGCAGGATGGAGGAGTTATTTATTATTATTTATTTATTATTTTCTTGCTGACATTTTCTGTTGAAACTGAACGATTCAAGAGGTTGAAATAGGGTTTGTGATGCTAGGTCTGGACTGGACCCTCACACACCTGAGATGACATGTTCCCTGCAGACAATTTCAGTTTTGACAAAACCAAATTTTTCCTTTTGGGAAAATATGAATGCAGCTAATTCCTGCCAGCTTGGACTCTGAGCAGAGGAGTTAGGGCCTACGCTGCATCCTGGGATGGGGAATCCTGGGGTCAGAGAGCAGCCCCAGCCACCCAGGACATGGACACATGACCCCAAATTTGCAGTTTCTCATTTTCAGGTCTCATGGGAGAGTTTGCAGATTATTGGTGGGAGCTGGGTTTCAGGGAGGTACCACCCGGATGCTCATACTAATGTGAACCCAACCTCTTACCTGACTGCCCCGACAGGGCATACTGCTTCCTGTCCTCACAACTGAAGCAGTTAAATGGCCCGTCACACCCTCTCTGCTCCACATAGTTTATCAGATTTTCTCCTCTCCCCCAGTTTAGCCTGGGCACTGTCTCTGAACCTTTCTCTAGTCTCTGCTGCAGAGAAATCCCTGCGGATGCTCATGCCACCTCCCCAGCCTTGTCCTCACACAGAGAGCACTTAGCTGTGGCAGGAGAAATGGTGTTGGCAGGGGATGGGGCAGGTTACAGGCCTCTGCGAGTGAAATTCATGCTCTGTCAGGGCCCGATCCTGCTCCTCTGAGTCACGGGGAGATGGAGCAGTTGGCCTGGAAATGGATCCAGTGATTATGGAACTGGCACTCTGCCAGGAGAGGGGCCCATTTTACATATGGGAAAACTGAGGCAAAGGGGGGTGGGGGAGGTGACTTGCCCAAAGTCACAAGAGAAGTCAGTGGCAGAGCTGGAAATAGTCCTGAACAGAGTCCTGATTCCCACCCCCCTTTTCTAACCACTAGACCACCCTCCCTCCGGGGACAGAAGCCCTCTTTCACTTGTGCTCTAACCAGTATCCTTACAGGGAAAAAAAGATATTTTCGGTTTTGATATCCATGGGTTTGAGAGAACCTTTTCAGGAATGCTGTCTGAGTTCGTGGTCCCAGCTTTGCCGGTGGGTTGTAACATTTCACGTCCTGTGTCTTTTTTTTTTTCCAAATTCCAAGCCCTGTTTTTAAACCTGGCATGTTGGAAAGTTTGACTTTTATATTTAGCCAGAGTTCCATCCCAAGCTTACTCCCCTAGCTCTGTTGCTGCCTTTGGTCCCCAGAGGTTGCGGACAATATTATTTCCGTCCAGATGTTTGTCCACTAAATCACGTGCACACTTGCGGCGATGACCCTGGAAGAGAGCTATCTGTTTCTGATGCCTGCTCTTGGCGTGTGTCATGAGGGAATAACGAGGAGCGCAGCCAAACAGTTACGAAAAACCAACCCCTCAAATAATTCCCACCACACCCACAGCTGGAGGGACACTATATCAAATCTGGGCTTTGTAACAGAACCCAGCTCCTGATCCTTTCAGAAATAGGGTTCCTAATTAGGAATAATTCTATTCGTGTATTTCGTTGCTGGGCATATATTGGTTCATTTCTATAGTGACTCTGGCTCTGCGCTTTGGGCGGGGCTGTCTTTCAGTTTTGTTTGTACAGCGCTGAGCGCAATTGGATTCTGGTTCCGTGACAAATAAATAACAGCAGTATTAACAAACCTACGTAGTGAGCGAAATGTGAACTGCCCCTTTAAGAAGAGGGAGGGGGCACTTGGCAGGAGGCCTTCCTGGGGGCCGGTGTGCAGGGTGAGTGGTTGGCACGGAGCTGGGGACGAGGACTCAGTTTCGCCACTGAAGTCCACGGAGCTTTGCGGCTTTGCACCAGCTTGGGGTCTGGATGACTCAGGGGTCGGCAATGCACTACGGAGCCTTTCGCTGCAACGTCGCTGGTTCAAATCCAGGCCGGACTGGTAGGGGGCAAAAGCCATTTCCAGCTAACACCTGTTTGGGCAGCCCCTGGGTGCAGCGAGTTTGATGGGACTCAGCACACTGATGCTCTGGAAAGCTGCTGACAGGGTTAAAGAGGTCAGGCTGGGCTCACTTCTGCGCCCTGCAGGCTAGGCCTGGGTGCGGGCAGTGGTCCCTCTATCTTTGGGATGAGAGAGGATCACGCCAGGGGCCGATTTGCAGGGGGAGCTTGCGATCCATGCCACGCACTCCTGTGGCTGAACAGAAGCAGGGATGTCCATCTGGCACCTCTTCCCAGCCCCAGGGGGCTCGTGCAGCTGCCATCTCTTCATCCACTGGGGGTAACCCCAGCAAACGGAGCGAGAGCTGGTGGGGGGCTACGAGCATCGGCCAGGCAGGGTGGTCCCAAGTGATTGCTGTAAAGAAAGGGTGGAGGCTGCTCTGAACTAGGGCTCTGGGAAGGGGATTGGGGACGGGGAGACCCTGAGGGTTGAGGCAAGCGAGGAACATGTGATGGAGCAGGTGTATTAGGCTAAGGGCCAGCTAACTCCCTCGGAGCACAAGCGTGGGGATCTGAATTTGGACCAGTAAGGCCGTCTGGTCCTACAGAGCTCAATGCTGATTCCCAAGCGAGAGTGCCCTGCTGTCATCCACCGCGCCCCCTACCACTGCACTGGGGCATCGGGGTCGGCACCGGCTGAGAAGTGAGATCTACCGAGTCCCCACGCAGGACCGTGGGGGTCAATGCTGAGTCACCTGCATGCAGCCTGCGTCCCCTGCCGCTGTCTCGCACCCAGGCCTGACCCTGCTGAGCTTGGGAGGGCTGCCGGAGATCACAGCTGGAGATGAGGTCGCTGCAAAAGACACCTCTCCTGAGCAAGTGTGTTCTGCTGATTCATGAGCTGGGGACGGCAAACTGGGCCCTGGGAGGCAGAAAACAAGAGACGTTTCCTGGCACTGGATCCTCGTGGGCACGGAGCCGCCGACCGAGCCGGCTGTATCTGAACCCCTGTCCCCATGGCACCAACAAAACACCATCTCTCTCCTTGCCGCCTGTCTCTCTCTCCTTTCCATGCGGAGGGCAGAGGCTTTCTCGCTCGCCTTCCACGCTCTCCTCCTGGCCTGTGAATGTTGATGAGAGCATTGCTGGGCCTCTCCCTGGCCACAGTTCGCTCTCTGCTCTGTCTCATAGATTTTGGGGTATTTGCTTTTACACTGGCCATCCACAGGGGCAGCGGGTGCCTCTGATGAGCCGCGAGGGAGGTGACGCAAACTGGATTGAACGTCAAATGGGTTTCTTCCTTCAACAGCTGAAGTGAGGGGTCTTTGCGTCTCCCGGAGGCTAAAGAGGCCGTAAGCAGAGAAGACAGAGAGGATACCTGGGCATTCTGAGGTTCAGTGGGGGGGGGGGGGCTGTAGGGGGGTGTACGCACAAATGCGTGTGAGATTGGCCCCAGGCTCATGTGTGCACGAGTGTGACCAGTGTGTGTGAGATCAGCACCAGGCTGGGGTGTGTGACCACCACTAGGTCTCTGGGACCGTGTGTGCACAGTGCTGGATTAACACAGAGGTAAACTAGGCATGTGTCTAGGTCCCAAATTTGGGTAGGATGGGGGGCAAAATATGGGGAGGGGGGTGGTTGTTTTTTAAACTGCTCCCGTATTTATTTCGGTGGTCTGCTCCCAGATCGCAGGCAGCCTGCCCTTTGTCACTGGCAAGCGCGCCCCAGAATGTCCCGAATTTCCTGTGCTCTGTAATTCAGCATGTCCAGGGGCTGTGTATGCAGGAGCATCGATTCCCCCGCGCTCTCTCCCAGTGTCAGATTCCAAGGCAGCATGACAGGGTAATTTTTGCTTGATTTCCTCCTCCCCGCCTTTTAAAGCGACTCCGCTACCCAGCCCTGTAATTACCCCGACAGTGCTGCGTGGAGGGTGGGGTTCCACTGGCAGCATTCTGGCGGCGGGTGGGGGGAGAGCAGCGTGCTGGGGGCGTGAATGCCAGGGCTGTAATTATCCCCGCCAGCCATGTCGCTCCCCCTTGGCTGGAAGGAGCTCAGTGCCTCAGAGGGCTCTGGGGGGAGCAGGACTCCTGGGGCAGCACCCCGCAGGTCTGGATGGGCGCAGAGAGACAGCAGTGTGCAGGGAGGCCCTGGCAGAGCTGACTGGTACCTTGGCTCCTTGCTGCCTGCCCACTAGGGCTAAGTGCTGGTTAAGTTGCAAGTGGGAATGAGAGAAGGGGAGAACCTACACCTGCCGTGTGAGTGTGGTTGTGAGCACCCGATCTCTGTGGGTGTGACTGTGGGCCTCTTCTACAGCAGGGGCCGTGTGCGGGACGCCTGTGATGCCCAGTTGTGTCAGTGTGAGAGGACGTGTGTGTGTGTCTGAGTTTGAGGGCGTGTTGCCTGCCTTGTGTCAGGTGGTGTGTGCACCGTGGCACTGCAGACTCGAGCTGGGCAACCTTTTTCGTCCGCAACTTTTCTTCCCCCCCGTGCCAAACGCAGGCTCGGCGGCACCGGAACGGTCTGTGAATTCGCCAAACGGTTTCAGTGGGAAAGAAACCTTCAAAAGGAATCCGCAGACCTCAAAACGCTGCAATTCGGTGACTCCAAAGGACTTTTCATCTCGAAGTTTCCTTTGCTGCTGTTAAAAAATGGAACCCGGTTTAAAATGCTCAGAATCAAAGCAAAGCATTTCGTTCAACCCAAAAGAATTATTCTTTTACTTTCAATCTGCCAAAACCTGTGAAACTTTCCATTCGCAGTATGACCCCAAATGATCTTTTCCGGCATTGCCAGCGAAGTGAGAAATCCGTTAGGCACACAGCACTGGTGGGAACGACGCTGGGGTATTACTCCATTCTCCTGGGGTAGGAGTTTCTGGCCCAGGGAAAGTCTGATCTTCCCCACCCTTCTGGGCCTGCCTTGCTGTCTCTGAGCCCATCTCCTGTGTTTTCACCAGCCTCCCTTCCTCCTCCACAAAGGTAGCCTGTGCTTTAATCAACTTCCCCTGTAACTGGCACCCTGTGTTTGTCTCATCCCAGGTCCTTTGGAGACACGTCTTAGGTCCGGCCTCCTCAGCCCCCCAACCCCGGGCTAGATCAGAACATTTCCACTCCTGCTGGCTCCCTTGACTTTGTTCCTGTGATCCTTGTTCATTAATTTCTGTTCAGACAAGCCGTGTCACTCTCAAAGGCCCTGGAGAAACGAGTCTCCAAGCACTGGACAGAGAGAAGATTTTGTTCCATCTGCCACTTGGAGGCAAGAAACTGGGCAGAGCCAATTACCAGGGAGCTCTTGGCTGGAGTAGTTCCATGCCAGCCAGGTGTGAAGTGCGGAAGCTCTCTGGGAATAGCCCTCCTGTCACGCTGCTGGGTCTTCTCTGCTACGCCGAGCCAGGCCTGGTCAGTAGCTGGATGGGAGACCAGCACGGAAAATACACGTGGTGCAGGAGCTCCTGGTGCTGAAGGATCACTCCTGACTTGTTGCTGTGCAGCTTCGGATGGTGCCTTTCAGATGAACCGTGCAGCCAACCCGCTGTCACGAAGGGTTCCTGCGGCTCTTGTTAAGCAGACGGTGCGCTGCGCCCTAGAGGTGGCTGCATTTCAGTGGTCGGTGGCGGGATCCCTGTGTGTCTGCTTTGGGGTGACAGCACTAGGTCAGGGCTGCTCCTACCGTGGGGTTATTCTCTGGAGACGAGTTCCTCTGCGCCGTGGTTTGTGCAGAGCTGAAAGAAGCGAAGGGCTGTATGAGGGCTAAATATTATTACTTACTCAGACTCGGATTGCTTGTTCTCTCGCTGTATCAGTCACCCTCCAGGAGCTGGGCCTGCCTCTGATGCCCCAGTCAGCACCCACCCACAGATCCACGGGTGACCAGATCCATCTCTCTCTGTGCCACTACTCACCCGCTCCAGAGTCAACAGCCCGGCGGTGCCAGCCTGCCCTCTAAACCTTCCCTGCTCCCAGCTACTGAGGTGGATTTTATGAGTGTGGCTGGGTGTCGGCGGGTGAGTTTGCACCTGCTGGATGTTTTAAAGGGCCTTGTTGCCTGTGGGCCTGGGAAATCGCACATAGGCCGCCGCTCCTCTCCCCCCCCCCCCCCTTTTTTTTTTTTTTTTAGCTAGCCTGCAGCTGTTCCATGTAGCAAGGAGTTTGGTGGAGGACTTGCTTGCAGGTCGTTTCTGCGGATCTTTGTAACTCTCAGCTCTGCAGTGGGCCAGCGGAGCTGTCTGCATGCTCTGCCGAGAGCTGCCTTCTGAGATGGCATTTGCATGTTGGTGCAGAACCTATATTAGCCCCTACCAGGCCTGTCTGTCTAGCCAATCAGTGTAGATTAGGTGTCTGTACTTATCATATAACCTTAGCAGTAGAGGGATATGTTTTTTTCTATCAATACCTGAGTTTAACACGAGGCTGCAGTACACATTAGAAAATAGAGACCATATATAAAATAAAGTTGGACGACACTGTTCATCTGGTCTCTATTTTCCAGTATGCACTGCAGTTAAGTGCTACACTTGGAACTGGCCAGCTGCCCAGACACTTAGAGACAGTCTGACCCGCAGTACGGTATATTTTGTACACACTTCCACACCGCAAATGCCCTCCTGTAGCTCACTGTATTAGAACTGAGTTGATGAGGTCTCTCAGGAGCTGTGCGGCACACGTCTCTTCAGATAGATGAGGTACGGGAAGGAGTCCTGTGCATGGAGCACTTAGTGCCTCTGGGGGTCGGTACCTGGGACCCTCCCCTGGATTGCCCCTAAACCTCCCCCTTCCCCTTGGGATGGGAAATTATAACTTGATCAGCAGGGAGCCATGGGCCCGAGAGATGAAGTGACTGGAGAGCCAATGGCAGAGCTGGATATTGAGCCCCCATTAAAGCCCCAACCTAGCCCCTTTGCCACAAGGCCATCTTCCACCTATGTCCATGACCGCGGTATCTGAGCTCCCAGCTGCCAAGGGTGGGGCTGGCCTTGCCTTTTCTTTTTCATGGGGGTCTGTTTCTCTGCGCCGATCAGGAATTCTATGCAGTGGATCATAATCCCTGCCCCGCCCCCAGTTTTCGGCTGAAATCTCTGGAAATCCAGGGCAAATCAGAAGGATTGTTTTTGATCCTGTTGGTTTTCTTTCGCTCGTTCTCATTGTTCTTCCCAAGAGATTCTCTAAAGGAAGCAGCTCCGGCACCCGCGGAGCGTTCACTGTGAGTGAGTGGCTGTGTGTGCGTGTATGTGTGATATGTAGCTCTCTCTCTGCACGGGGAGAGGGGCTGTCTTACCTGTGTCCTCCTTCTCAACCCCAGTTCGAAGGAGGACACAGCCACCCATGGTCTTTGCGCCTAGGAGGGTCTCAGAACTCGGAGTCCCCCCACTTTTGTCTGTTGTCACACGGGGCCGTGGCTTTGATGATGCAGCCTCACCCCTCTCACCCCCTGTCCTTAGCCTCCCTGTTGAGGTTGCAAACAAGCACCTCTGTTAGGACATTGGCCTTCAAAACTCATCCCCGAGGAGCTGAAACGAGACCCTCTGATTTCTCCCCATGGCCACGAGATGGGATTGGTTTTGGAGACTGGGCTGGATTTGCTGTAGCCCACCACCAGCTGGCTGCCACCCTGCTGCACAAGCTAGTAGCATTGTCCCCCATCACCCCAAGGGTCTGCAGGCTCGTTCGGGTCTCTCGATGGGCTCTCTGAGGTGTCCCCGAGGGTCAGCCTGATCTGGACATCCTCCATAGCCAGTGGACAGCAATAGGACTCCCATTGACTTTGGTGGGCTTTGAACCCGGTGCAGAGAGAGCAGGGCTCCGTTTGGTGGGGCGATTTCTCATGGCCTGTCTCAGGTGTATCCAGGAGCAAAGCAGAGCCCCGTTGGAGGCCTCAGTGACTGCTTTAGAGGATGGGGCTTCCCACTTGCCCACGTGCTTGGAAATGAGATGAGAAGCCATCCCTCGTGGGACCTTTCCCTGTTGTACGTGGGTCAAGCAGGGGATGGATTATGGTGCTCTGCACCACGTCTGTCCCCTCTCTTTGTCTGCCCTGGAGAGCACCCCAACCCTGCTGCATTTAGGATCCGTCAGCTTTTTAGAAAGAGGGCTTTGATTTTCGAGCTCATCTTCAGTGCTTTGGGCTAGTGACCGTGCTTCGAGCCTGATCAAAAGGCTTTTCATGTGACTGCAAGAATGAGAGGGGCCATTCCACAAAGCTGGAAGGTGGCAAATTGACGTCTGGCAAAAAAAAGTGTTTTTCCATCCAGGGCACAGTGAACCCCTGGACATGGCAGCATTGAGGCCAACAACTTAGCAACACTCAGAAAAGCAAAGCAAAGAAATGTGTAGTGAGACTAGCTAGTAAAATTATGAAAGGGCTTTGGAAGGGCTAGAAACCTTCATGCTTCAGGGCATGAGCCCCAATCTCTAATAGGGGTCAGGAGGGAAATTTCCCAGGGAGCAGGTTATCCCAACAGTGCCTCCTGCAGGATTTTTCTCTCTGACCCAGTTGCTGCTGGTTAATGTAGGGGACAGGCTGGATATAGACCTGACCGGGAACGTTTTTACATCTGAAAAAGCTGATTTCTCAAAATCAAAACTGTTCACGAGAAAAGGGTAGTTTGGACGAATCTGATTGGGGAAAAAATTGGAAAAAAGTTTCAAAATAGTTGAAATTGGATGTTTGGCCATTTTCTAAGTGAATTGTTTTGGGTTTTGGTTCATAATCGCTTTTTGTTTCAAAATTTTACTTAATTTATACTTACAAGAATTCTTTTTTTTTAAGTCAAAATCAAAATTAAATGCGTAGAAATGATCAAAACAAAGCATTTTGATTGGTCCGCTCTGATTTCTTTTCTTTTCTTTTCTTTTCTTTTTTTTTTTTTTTTTGATTATCAGTTTGTGAAAATGTTTGCGATTTTGACTTTGATTTTTGATTCAGGATGGGAGAAATTTTCAAAATCTCAAAAATTCTCCTGGGTTGGGAAAATAATTTCCTGCTCTACACTAGCTAGACGGGCCCACGGTCCAACCCAGTGTTGCAGTTCCTATGTTCCTGTGACTATATAGCCTTGTGTATGTACGTACACACACACCCACACACCCACACACACACCCCTACCTTTCCTCCTCTCTTCCTGCCCTGGCTCCATTGCGAGCAGAGAACCTGGAAGTCACGTTGCTTTGGACAGTGATTGTATAACAACCCCCTGCCAACTATACTAAGCCCGAACAAACTCACTTCACTGGTGACCCTGCCTCAAAGCTGGAGCACACGGGGGCTTCGCCTATCGGCCTCGCTGCACTGGCTCCAGAGTGGGAGGTGAGGTGTTATTCCAGATCTGCTGGGGGCACTCTGTTGACGTGCAGACACTTGGCTAACAGACGGAAGATTCACTCCCCAGCCCGTGCCCCGCGCCAGATGCAGGCCATTAATCAGCTCTGGGGAAAGACCTGTTCGCCAGCCAGCGCGATGGCTCCACACAGCTCAGGAAAAATCAAAGCCTCATTAGGGAGGCCCAGACAGACCTGTCCACCCCGCTCTTGCGGCTGCAGCTGTTCTCTTCCCGCTTGGCAGCAGCCTCTGAAATGCTGGGTCCCTGGACGCCAAAGCAGTGGTGGGCCGAGGAAGGGGTGTGAGGGAGGGTAGCCTGGCAGGTGTCCAGCCACTGTTCTTCATGCTGTGATTCTGCCCGTGCTCATTGCTATGCAGGGAGACCAGCGAGAGCTACTTACATTTGGGATGCTGTGTCGGTCAGTAATTTTCAATCACACCCCTGACAGCTGTTCATGATCCTGACGCCTCGGCGAGTTATTAGGGGGCGCGCTTTGTTCTGAGCGAGTGCCTCAGCTCTTGTGGATCTGCAGATATCTGCTTTATATCCACGGACCATGTTTGTGGATCGCAAATTGTATGCGGATACAGATTTCATATCTGCCTAGGGCTCTACGAGTGGGCGCTGGCTGTTAGATGAGATTTGAAACTGATCATTCAAGTCCCACGGTCGTCTTAGAGCAGCATGCCTCGGGTGGCACGTGGCCAGGGTTCATGACCAAATTTGGTCTGCTGGTTGGATCATTAGCATCCCCGGCCCGGCCCGGTTACTGACTGGGAGGGTGATATAACCTGCTTCTGTCCAACCCCCCACCCAGGGGTGGTTTCAGCTGTACACGGAATTCTGCACTTCCTGCATTACCCTGTTGCTGTGACTTGTTATGCGGTTAGTGCACTTCGCCACAGAGGTGGCCGCATTTCCACAGTGGTCGAAGGGATCCCTGTGCAGAGCTGAAGTTTACAAAATCCTTTTGGGAACCTTTGGGATCAAAGTATTTTAACCAGCTGAGTTGTTTGTTTGTTGTTTTTTTTTGGGCATGTTCAGAGGTGAGAGCAGGGACTGGCAGTCAGGACTCCTGGGTTCAATTCCCAGCTCTGGGAAGGGAGTGTTGTCTAGTGAGTAGATCAGGTAACCATGCCCCCTTGCATGTGTACCTGTATCCCAAGAGGCTGCTGAATTTTTCTTTTTCTTTCTTTCTTTCTTTCTTTCTTTCTTTCTTTCTTTCTTTCTTTCTTTCTTTCTTTCTTTCTTTCTTTCTTTCTTTCTTTCTTTCTTTCTTTCTTTCTTTCTTTCTTCTCTACCTACTTTTTATAGAGTGCCCATCACCACAGCATCTGAGCTGCATTACGCCCCTCCCCATGCCTGCCTTGTCCTCTCCTCCTGGTCTACTGCCCTGGGGGTGAATTTCACCCTGCAATGGTTCCAAGGTTGGGCAGGGCCGAGCAGACAAGCTCCTCACCTCTGGGTAGGCCCTTGCAGCCCTCTCACCCAGCATGGTCCCTGCCTCTGGGCCTCCCCATCCATTTGCTAATGGAGCCTTTATCCTCACGCTTGGTTGCCATCCACAGCTCTGCATCTTGGTAATGTCAGGGGTCTCCCTGCCTTATGGGTGGGCGCCACGGCCTGCCTTCTCGCAGCTGCCAGGGAACGGAGTTCAAGAGCGGCCCAGGGGTGCAGTTTAGAGCCACACACCACTGTGTAGGTGGGCATCATGGGCCACCTCCCGATGCTTGCTCTTAGCAGTCATGGTCTGAGGTTTGAGAACAGCCCAGGGCCTGCACTCCCTTCTCTGTCCATGTGGCCCGTCTGTAATGCTAGATAAGTAGCACTTGAGGGGCCAGTTAGGGATACAGACTAATAATTATCTCAAATCCTGCTTTGTAGAATGGAGGCTGCAGGCCCCGGGGGACTCGGACTGAGAAGGGGACGAGCTCTCCCCTTCCCCCACTTGTCTCTCTGCCCCCGGGTTTGCGTCTCTCTAGCCCCATCTCCGTCTCCTTCCAGGTAAATGCGGACTCCCAGGTTCTGAACCATGCTGGATCCAAGACAGTGTTCAGCGAGCCCAACCCCTTCACCGAGATAGCCATGAACAGCTGCAAGTACAATGGAGGCGTGGTCCGACCCCTGAGCAGCCTAAGCGCCTCCCAGCGCAACCTCCATGAACTGGCGGCCGAGACCCAGCCCCTGCAGACCCTCCACAGCTCGGGCCTGGAGGTGGTGGTCTCCAAAACCGAGCAGGCCAAGGATACAAGCTTGCAGGCGGATGAGGAGTCGGCGGCGCGCTCCCGGAACCAGAAGAAGAACCAGAACATTGGGTACCGGCTGGGCCACCGGCGGGCCCTCTTCGAGAAGCGCAAACGCCTGAGCGACTACGCCTTGATCTTCGGGATGTTCGGCATCGTGGTCATGGTGACGGAGACGGAGCTCTCCTGGGGAATCTACACCAAGGTAGGGACCGTGGCTGGTCGTGAAGCCGAAAGGCCGGGGACTCGGGGGACAGACGTGCCTGGCTCAGAGAAGAGGCTGGCGCGAGCCCTGGGTACCGCATAAGTCCCCTTCACGCCCTGTGGGAACCAGGCCTGTATGTCGCCCTTGGGAAGGAAAGGGTCCGGGAAGTCCCAGCCCTGGAGCGTAAGTGGAACTTTTATCTGGTACCTAGGTCTCACGCGGGCGGGGCCTCTGCCCAAGGTGGGCCCAGCAGGGGGCTGGAGGCCCTGTGAGTGCAAGACAGCTGTGTTCGTACAGCGCCTGGCACGCCAGGCATCCGAGTGCCACCGTAACACGCGTAAGGGATAAGGAAAGTGTGTGAGGGTGACAGAGAGAGCGGGCCTGCCAGCGGGTTTGAACGTCGGCTGGCTGTGGGGGTGCGCACACATGGGCGTGCCGGGGTGTGGGGTGGGTGCGTCTCGTCTGGGGAAAGGAGGATGCGTCCCAGAGTCTGTGTATGTGTACGTGCACCGATGTAGGGATACGTGCATGGACCCAGCTATGTGCGTGTGGACCTGTTCTCTGGGTGCATCGTGTGTGCGCCCCTCCCCATTCCTGTGTTCTGTGTTTGCACCGGCCCGGCAATGCACAAGCTGCACTGAGGATTAATGGACCCTGCTCTTTGCTGCGACGTTTGATGCTGATGGGCGCTTTGTGCTGACAGTGTGAACAGTCCTGGCTCAGCGAGATGCTTTATCATTCTTGCTCAGCTGGCTTCTCTCCAGGGCTGATGAATCATCCCCCGAACGGCAGGGGTGTGGGACCAGATAGAATCGTTCATGCAAACACCCGCCTGTCCCCTGCACGCTGCCATGCAGCTCACCTGTCCCGCACGCCCCTTGTTGACTGCACATTGGGCACGTGGGGAGAGTTTCCCTGTGACTACAGAGCCCCAGATCTTGCCGCTACAGAAGCTGGCATGCACATCTGTCACTGGATAGCCAGCAGACCTCTGTGCAAGGCCCTGGGGATCAGAACAGGTCCCCGGGCTGCTAACGTCCATGTAGCAAATGCATCTCTGGATTGAACTGATCACGTGGCGTCTGCCCCCCTCAGCCACACTGGAGGCTGCCTCTGGGATCTCCAGAAAGGAAGCCTGTTCAAGGGCTAATGCTCAGGGTTGGATTCTGGAGAGCTGGGTTCCATTCCTGGCTCCGCCCCTGACCTCCTGGGTGACATTGGGCATGTCTCAGCAGCTCTGTACCTCAGTTTCCCTGTCTGTGAAATAAATGTGGATCCTAATGCTGGAGCTGGGAGGCTTAGCGGATCATTGCTGACCATCAGTAGGGAGGGGCACAGGGTTAGTATTAACCCCTGCCTCAGGCTTCCCAGCCAACCTCTGGTGCCAGGGGGTACGTCCAGTCAGCAGCTGGGAGACGTGAACCCCAGCTCGGGTAGACATACGCTCACCAGCTCTGGTGGAGCTCGTGCGCTAAGAATAGCAACGTGGCCATGGCGGCATGAACTCGTCGCCCAAGGACAACCCCCTCCAAGGTCCTAGGTACGTAGCTGGGCAGCCAGCCTGAGCTGCTGCGCGCACCAGACCATGGCCACGCTGCTATTTGTAGCCTGCAAGCTTGATCAGGGCTACCCCGGGTGCGTCCGCGGCCCTGGGGATTCCACCTCTCAGCTGCTGCGGAGATTTGCCCCCAGAGGCCAGCAACCCAGCCTGGAGTTCAGTGCGAGTGGCTGATGGCCTGCCCAAGGGATAGGCTCTCTCCTGGAGTCGGGATCCCTGCTGCATGCCCGGTGACGCCCCGCCGTCATTGGCCCATGCAAAGACGGTGAGTCCCTCCCAACAGCTTGGTACGCGCCTTTCCATAAAGATCCGCGTGTGCCTATTGAATGGGCAGAGTCCAGAGCCTCCCTGCCACGGGCCGCGGTGTGACTAGCCTCAGGACCGAGGGGGAAACCGTGCCTGATGCTGCTCCTCTCTGTCTCCCTTTTAGGAGTCTTCATATTCATTTGCACTGAAATGCCTTATCAGCCTTTCAACCATGATACTTCTGGGCCTCATCATCATGTACCATGCCAGAGAAATCCAGGTGAGCCGCGCACCACAACGCATGGCCCTTCCCCTATTTCATGGGGAGGGGGTGGAGTTTGTGCCATCACCAGGCACAGCTGATGGGAGTGTGAAATCAGACAGGAACGTTCCTCTGGGAATCCCATTGCATGTGCTCAAACCAAACCCTCCCCTTTCCCTTTCTTTTACCTTAAAGAAGCCGGTGGTCCTCGTGGGAACCTGAGTTTGTCCAAACTGTGGTTCTCAACCTTTCCAGATGACTGTCCCCCTTTCAGGAGTCTGATTTGTCTTGCATATCCCCAAGTTTCACCTCACTTAAAAATTACTTGCTTATCAAATCAGACGTGAAAATACACAAGTGTCACAGCACACTTCACTTTTCTCATTTTTACCATATCGTTATAAATCAACTGGAATGTAAATATTGTACTTACATTTCAGTGTCATACTTGAGCCTGTTTTTCACTTTTGAACCTTCTCTGAAGCCGGAGCCCCGGCGGCAAGGCTGAAGCTTGTAATCTATCTTCGCAGAGTGCCCTGTGGCATGAGGCCCCGGGCAACTGCCCTGCTTGCTACCCCCTAACACTGGGCCTGCACTTGTGACCCCCCCTAAACCCATCCCATGACCCCCCTGGGAGTTGCATCCCCCACATTGAGAAATACTGATCTAGATGAGTTGAGTGCCCTCTGGAAGACCGCTGTGTACCCCCAGGAGTATGCGTACCCCCGGTTGAGAACCACTGCAATACAGGGGTGATTGATTAGCTGTCCCAGCTGGGTGGGCATGTTGTAGCTTTCCTAGAGATGGCTCAGAGCTGCAAAATTCAGACCTAGATCCCAAGTTTTCAACCGTTTCCTGCCCTGCAAAGTTCAAAGGGGTTTGGAGAGGGGGTGGTTTGAGGCTGTCTCTGAGCCCTGCAACTGTGTCAGATCTAAGAGGAGCAGGAGCAGAACGGGCCAGAATTTTTCAGAAGAGCTGCGGGCCACATTTCCAAGGGCTCAGCACCTTCCGCTGGGCTCAGATTTTCACAAGAACTCGGCTCCCATTTAGGCCCCTGCATAAGGGTCAGATTTTCAAGTGGGGTCAGCAGGTTCCCATTGTGACATTTGTCAGCAAGTTTTCCCAAGTACCCAGCACCCAACGGGCTGGAAATCCGGCCTTGAGCTCTTTTAAAAGAATCTGGTGCCCACAGACCTAACCTGACCCAGCTCAGCTCCGTAGTAGATCCTAGTAGTTGGGAGACCTCCAAGGAACAAGTAGGTGCTGCAGGAAGCCGTGCTGGCGAGTCACTAGGTGGCACCGTTCCTCTGAGACAGTGCTGATCAACAGGTGAAATCCTCCCCAGTACAGGAGACCCACGTCCCTCTTAAGATCTGTTCTGAAGGCTTAAGAGGGACTCCACTAACATGTTTAGCACCTGCCACCCCCTCCTGCACATACACCGAGGAGGCGGCTTCCTGCTTGAGGTTGGCATGACAACATTCATTATAAAGGTGCAACATCACATCTTAAAAAATGTCCTTCCCTGTATGACAAATTAGCCGGTAAGTTATTAACTTTAAAACAAGCTGTATTTGCTTGTTACTATTAAATTATAAGCTGTATATGCCTGTCACCTTTTGTTCTTTATTTACTTGTTGCATTTCACTAGTCTGGGACAAGGAAAAGTTCTCGTCAGTTTCCCGTTCTAGCAGGAAACCCTGGTGTGTGGGTTGCAGATACTGACAGTGTTGCCAGCTCTGGTGATTTTTATTGAGCCTTGCAATATGTGGTGTTTTTCCTTAAAGTACCAGGTGCTGGAGTCAGGTGATTACCTGAGAAGCTCAGCTTTTGTAAAAAGAGAACAACCCAAAATGCATTATTTTTTTTAAAAATCTCATGATTCTTTGCAATCTGATTCATGATGTTTGAAGGCTTTAGCACTGGTGCATTTCTTCTGTGATTTTTAGGGCGCCCGGGGCAAAATCTGAAATCTAGAACCCTCACCCTTCCAAAAAAATTCCTGCAGAGTGTCGGGGGAGGGGGAATCCGAGAACAAGCTCCCACTGCACGTACCCCACAGCAGTGGCTAGGCTTCTATCCTGCGGGGCTGAGCCCAGATCTCCGCCCCAGACATTGGGAGCTCCTACCCAGGGTCACAGCGCCACTCAGGTCTGGCCCAGCCCTCCCTCTGCCATGATGGGGGGACTGCCAGGCCAAGCCTGAATGGCACTACGATCCCACGCACCAGGTCGTTTGGGGGCCCTTTCAAACTGGGGACCCCTTTTGGCTGCTCCGGTACACGTGCCAGCTAGATGAACAGGAGCTCAGGTCCATCTACACAAGCTGCAATCCCACCCCATGCCCTCGCATGTCAGCGATTTACATGCTGCCCTGGGGTAGGTGACCACACAAGATGCAGAGCCATGGAGAACCAGCCCCAGCAGAGCTCTGCGTAGACCCAGCGGGTTCCATCCACGCAGAACAGGTTGCAGAATTGGAGCTTGAATTGTACTTGATAACAGGATTTTCTAGCTGGGTTTTGAGAGGAAAACAAAAGTCTCCAGTGTTCAGAGATGGCACCTGGTGCCACAGAAAGATGAGTGGAAGGAGCAGATACAGCAAAAATCAGTTGTTTTTTTTTATCCAGGGACTTTCTGACCCTGGCACCTGGTCCATTTGAAGGTCACCACAGCAACCTCTCTCCTATCTGCGCTGCCTCTGGTTTGCAATCTAGCCCCTTTGGGCCGTAAACTCTTCTCCTACTGTTAATGCCCACCATCTCAGCTACACCCTATGTGACTTTGATCATGTCCCCTTAAGGCAAAGCACCATCCATTCTACAATGGCTGAGCTCTGTGTCCCCAAGCAGCTGTTAGGAGAAGTCACAGCATTCACCCTGCAGCCGCAGCTTCGCCAGGAGAAAGTCGATAGTAATGCTTTAAGAGCTTAGGGAGCTAGATTTTAATGCCTTAATTGAAGGAAAGCGAGCTCTCCCATTCTGCACAGCAGGAAAAGAGAGGCCGGTCTCAGATGAGTCCTGCCATCTGGGACGCAGCTCTGTGGATTTGTACAGCTGCTATTTCCTCACCTGCTGTGTATTTAATTTCACTTTGCGGGGACTTTTCGCATGGCAACACAGGGAAATACCGATCAACCTAGGAAAATGTGGCTGGAAAATCCTAAACCTTGGCAAGAAGACTAAGTAGCACTTGAAATCTGCGGGCTGGCCAACCCCGAATGTTCAAACCTCATGAGTCCAGCTCCCCAAAATATTGAGATTGGCTTAAAATAACAATGCTGTGGGCTTGCCGCTCGTTTGCCTTTGGGGTTTTCAGCCTTTGGGGTTTTGCTCTAGTCACATTTTCAAGGTTTTCTTTGCAATCACGAGGGCTAGAAATTGACTTGCTTTCTTTAAAAAATATAACCGGCAAGATTCTGACAAAATCACCAAATTCCGGAAGCCGGGACACCAGATATTGCGAAACTCATGCTCAAACCCTGAAAACTGGCAACACTGAATATCTTAGCTCGTTGACTGCACACCAGCAAGATGTGCGGAGCACTGACAGCCAGAGCCCTGCCGCCTGGGGCTGAAGCACGTAACTTAGTTTCGCCGAGCCCTCCTGATTAGCAGAATTTTTGAAAATCCGATCCGGCCCCGATCCCAATTAGATCGGATAAACGGGGTTCCACTGGGGCCTGTACAGTCATTTACGCTTGTCCAGAGATCAAACCACAACCCCTCTGATCTGGTAGCATTTTACACAGCGGTAAGGGCCAGATTTACACAGATATATGAGCAGCTAAAGATGCAGACAGGAGCTTAGGGGGATTTCCAGAGGCATGTAAGGGAGTGAGGTGCCTACCCTTTTAGGGGGATATTGTAAATTCCTGTGTCTGTTTCCCTGCAGAGTTAACCAGGCTCTGACTCCGGAGCTGCCTCTAACTTACACCCAAACCTCTCACCTGAGTTCTATGGTACTTTAACCCTGGACTAGTTGGCTGGGCTGGGGGTACAGGCTACAGCCCGGCTGCTGCCCTCTGGTAACCCACCTCCTTTGCAGCAAGGACACAGGTTAAATCAGTCGAGTGCGGCACCTTCTCACAGTTCCCCTGTTCCCTGCTCCCAAATCTGGCCCCAGATGACGTCAGCAGGGGCAAAGCAATGGAGAATCAGGCCCGAGGGTACGTCCACGTTTGAGCTGGCAGGTGTCAACTCCAGCTCAGGCGGACATACCGGTGCTAGCTCTGAGTGAGCTTGTGCGCGAAAAGAGCAGTGTAGCCGTGGTGGCTTGAGCGGTGGGAGGGGCTCGCTGCCCTGAGTGCGATCCCGCCCGAGACGCTAGGAATGTACTTGGGGCGGCCTGCCTGTTTCATTGTAGTGGCCACGTGGCTGTTTTTAGTGCCTGAGGTTGTTCAGAGCTAGTGCAGGTCTGGCTGCTCCAGCTGCAGGGTAGGCATGCCCCGAGTCCCTTTGGGAGGTTGTTTATCTGTAGTCGCGCTGAGGCATGGTTACTGTCAGGAGCAAGTGAGAGCGATGGATGGAGAAGCAGAGAGAGGGGCATGCGTAGGGGCCGCCCCCCCCCCGACTTGACAGACAAAGCCAGCAAGCTCTGTGCAACCTGTGTGAGTGCAGAGGAAGTTGGAAAATCTCCACAGCAGGCCCTGGGACGAGCGCCTGCCAGCAAAGCTTAGGCAGAAGCAGATGTGCGAGCAGTGGCTTTGGGCTGGATGATGCGTACAGTCATTACTCAGCTGAACAGCTCCAGCTGTTGCAGGTGGCACATGGGGAATCCATCTTTGGGCAGGGCGTCTGCCTGAGAGCCCTCCCACCCGGTTCCAGGGCCGAGTGGGCTCTGGAGAAGCCTGGCAGAGTCCCAGAAGAATAATGCAGGGCTAAATTGCTCAGAGATTTCCCATTAAAACTTTATTATTGGCTGCAATTATTGCCTTGAGCCACATGTGACCTGCCGCCGATGACAAGCAGAAGAAAAATATGCATTGCTCAATGGGCAATACGAACCCTCTATAAATCTATTGCATTTAGAGCAGGGTTCGTTCGGCTACCCGTCTCTCCCCTTCTGCCCTGCACATCTGGCCCTAGGGGCTTGAGGGGCAAACAGGAAGGTCCTTGTTATATTCCCAGTCCAGGCGGGTGTCACTAAAGGACTGGAAGCCTGCTCTCGTGGGCAGGGGGTGGCACCGAGCGGGGTGAGTTCAATTCCCACCTCTACAGTGACTTGTTGCTTGCCCAAGTGCGTCAGTTCCTAGGCCTTGCTTCCTGGCTCCCCTGTAAACGGGGGATAACAAACCTTCCTTCAGCTGCCTGCTCTATTTCGGGCGTTAGCTCTGCAGGGCAGGAATTGTTCCTGGGCAGACGCTGAACTCAGCTGGGGCTAACAACTTACTCCTTGGCTAGAGCCTCTTGCCACTGCTTGTATTGGAGCCTGGGGAACCCCACCTGAGCCCCGGGCCCCTTGTGCCAGCCGCTGGAGCCTACAGTGTGAGCGGGGAAGGGGCTTGGCCAAGGTCAGCCAGCAGGGCTGGGCATAGAGCCCACCGGCGCTACACCACACCGCCTGCCTGCTCCTTGTTAGCCGCTGCTGGGCCTTTCGACCCACCCTAAAGCAACCCCCTACCTCTAACCCCCCTCCCCTCTCCCTGCCCAGCTCTTCATGGTGGACAACGGGGCAGACGACTGGAGAATAGCCATGACCTACAAGCGGATCTTTTTCATCAGCCTGGAGCTGATTGTGTGCGCCATCCACCCCATTCCGGGCCAGTATCTCTTCACCTGGACAGCCCGGCTGGCCTTCACCTACACCACCTCGGTGGCCGACGCCGATGTGGACATCATCCTCTCCATCCCCATGTTCCTGCGGCTCTACCTGATTGGGCGCGTCATGCTGCTCCATAGCAAGCTCTTCACCGACGCCTCCTCCCGCAGCATCGGCGCCCTCAACAAGATCAACTTCAACACCCGCTTCATCATGAAGACCCTCATGACCATCTGCCCCGGCACCGTGCTGCTGGTCTTCAGCATCTCCTCCTGGATCATTGCCGCCTGGACGGTCCGCGTGTGCGAGAGGTAAGGGCTCCTCCTCGGGCGGAGGGTGGGGCGGGCTCTGCACAAGGGCCACTGAGATGCATGCCTCCCGTGCAGCTGGAGACACGCCGGGCTCCCTTAAATAGACCAGAGCTAGGGACCCCTGCATATGTGATCCCCCCACCAGGAGAGGGAAAGGGCCCTTTGGTTGGCTGCTGCCGGCTTCAGCCGTATGTAACAAGGGTCGCCAGCAGGGAGTGAACCCACAGCCTCTGGATGGGAAAGCAACCTCCTGCCTGAACGAAAGCCCCACTGACTGGTAGGCCGCTGGGCACGGTCTGGTCAATGGAGGCTGACAGCCCCACGCTGTTCCACTCAAGGAGGAACCACAATAACCCACCTCGGTCATCTCAGGTACACCCGTGGGCCACAGCCTCAGCCAGTGAAATCAACGGAGCTGGGATCCTAGAGGCCAAGGCCAGGTTGATGTACACCCGCTGGGCTCTGATCCCATTGATTCCAGCGGAGCTGGGCCGATGGATACCAGCTGGGCATCTGGCCCTTTGCCTCCTCTTTAGCTTGGGCGGATCCCATCAAACAGGGAGCGCATCCCGAGCTCTGGCATTTAAGGGAGCGAGCGCCGTGTGACTGACACATGCCCCTTCAGCTGCACCCGAGCCTGCGGAGCAGTCAGAAGGGACCCGAACGGTGTGCGTGGGGGGGTGCGTGTGCGCTCTCCGCTCTCCTCTCCTCTCCTGTCTGCCCCTTCTCCTCTGCACCGGGACTGCTCATTAATCTGCTCTTGTTTTCCCTCTCTAATTGCTATGCTGCTCATAGGGACAAACTGTGAGTCTTCCTTCCTAGAAACCAATAGCCCCAATCCTGCACGGGGAGCTGCCTCCTACTTCCGAGCCTTGCGCCTGCCAAGAATTTAAGATTAGCTGCAGCTGGTGGGGTGGGAGGAGGCGGGGGTGGGGATCCAGTTCGTAGCAAAGGGGCCGTGAACCTTGAAAGCAGGCTGGAGCCATTTCACTTGGAACCTCTGCATTTCACTGTGACGGGGGCAGTTGCCTCCGACATTCTGCCCTCCCCCCCTAGTCCATTCCAGGTGTGCCCAGGAATCCAGCGCCACTTCTTCCCTTGACCTTCTCCCTTGGGAAGAGCTCGCCACAGGAGGGTGTTTCCAGGCGTGGATTCCTCATGCTTTGCCGAAGGCTCCCATCCCATCCCTGCGGACCTCAGGCCAGGAGCTGGGCTGCTAACCCTTTAGTGGCAGGAGGCAGCTTTCCTTGGCATGGCCAGGTGCTCTGGAGGGAGGAGACCCCCTCCTCTGCAGGTGGTCTCACCTCGGCATTCATTATCGCAGACCTCCACCGCCAACAGATTGACCCTTCAGTGCATCAGAGTCCCCGGCCTTGGGGTGGGGGGATGTTTCATTGCACGCCCTATAGAGCCGTACCCCTAGCATCAGAACTGCAGCGTCTTCTCAGGGCCAAGATCTGCCTTCTGGCTCAGATGGAGCCAAACTCCAGGCACCAGGGCTCTAAGCGCCGGGGCTGGGCAGCCAGTTCTCATAAGAGCCAGCCACAGGGGAAGCGGACGTATTGCCCAGCTCCCCTCCGCGGGGCTAGCCCCTCTCTGTGGCCTGATCTACAGTTAAAACATCGCTCAGGGGTGTGAAAAATGGCATCCCCCTGAGTGCTGGAGCGGCGCTGACCTCGCCCCGGTGTAGATGTGGCTGGGTCAGTGGACGGATGTTTCTGTTGAATTCACTAGCGCCGCCTGGGGAGATGGAGATCCTGCCGCAATGGAAAACCCCTTCTGTCGCTGGAGCGCACCTCTGCGCTGGGGGTAGCCCTGTGTCCAATGGCCCACACCCCCTTCCAATGCGGGAGTCACTGCAATATATGCAACAGGACCACAGACTCCTGCACCTTCTGCACTCTGGGGACGGGCAGGCACAAACACAGGGCCTTCTCCAGGGAAGCAAATGCCGTTCCGGACCTTCCGAGGCTGGTATTTCCTTTGTTTCTTGGTTGCTGCGTTTGGTTCCAGCCCTGACTGCAAAAATCCAGATGACACCCAGCGTGGAGAATCCATGACTACACAACAATCCTGTTCCTTTCTCTAGTGCCTTCCACCGGGGGAGCTCAACATGCTTTCCAGACTCTTCAAAAGCTCTCCCTGGGAAACAGGTGGCGCGCATCATCCCCATTGTACAGATTGGGAAACTGAGGCACAGAATGAGGCGGTGACACGCCTGAGACCACACAGGGAGTCAGTGGCAGTGCCAGGAATAGAGCCCAGAAGTTCTTGGTGCCAGTCTGCACCAGTCTCTCCGTTGAGCTGCATTTCACTGCTGTGGCAGATGTGACGAGTTGTCAGAGCTCAGCTGCCAGGATGACATTTTTCTCTGAGAAAAGTGAGAGAACCCTGGGTCAGCACTGAGGCCAGGGACCACACAACCCACAGACTGAACTCACTTCTCGCCCCATGGAGGTGAGGCCAATTACCAGCATAGTGCAGCTTAGGGGAGACCTGCCCTCCAGTCCCCCACGCTGTGCCAGCTTGCCGAGGGACCCCGGCCCTGAAGGATGCCAGTCTGGCCCCTCTCACCAGCTGCTCAGTTGGATTTAAAATGCTTTTTGCAGGATAAAATTAAAAAACAATGAGAGGGCCGGTGCGAGGCGTCAGGGAGACGGCACAGAGACCGCAGGGTAGGGTGGGGTCAGCACGGGCACTGCCATCAGCTGCTGCAGCTGTGCTCGTGGCGGAGGCAAAATGGCGATTAGTGCCTGGCTATTAGCCTGGTGTCATTTCTCAGTGAGGAACAGCAGCAGTGGGATGTGAGCACCACTTGGGCCTTACGCAAGCACTAGAGAGACTGGAGCTATGTGACCTTTTCCCCGTCGAGCCGCGCTCGGAGGCTGCTCAAGGTCCAGTTCCACCATGTCAGAGCAGTCGTGTCCCGCTCCCCTGCGCACCCCCACCCCGGCCCTGCTTGTCGGCTGCCTCTCTTGTAACGTTGTGTGACGTTACCTTGGGCTGCACCAGGGTGCCAAAGGGAAACATCACTGCAGCTGAATTTAGTGCATTGCATCTAGGATGCAGTCGGCTTTTCAGTGAGTGAGCAGGGCAGCAGCACGGTCTAGCAGTTAGAGCAGGGGCGTGGGAGCCAGGACTGCTGGATTCTATTTTCAGCTCTGCCCCTGGCTTGCCATGTGACCCGAAGGGCAAGTCACTTCCTCGCTCGCTCTCTGCCTCAGTTTCTCCAATCTGAAAAACAAGGAGGATACAAATATTTACCTCTCCCATGGGAATGTTTTAATATGTGTAAACGTGGAAGGTCCTATCGGGAAAAAAAGACCTTTTAGTAGTAGTCGAGCAAGGACACTGTCCCTTTAAGGCTCCATGCACACTTATGGTGCTATGTAAATAGTCAATTACTCCACCACCCCTTGCTTGGTTATCATGCACCAAAATATAATAGAGCATTGATCCTACTGACAGATTCCTAACTTTCCTCTCGCTCACACCAATAGTGATTGAATCTGAAGATCACCAATACCCCCTGCCTAGCTCCTCATGTCCAGGCTAGATATTAGAGTGATGGGCTCCAGAGAAATGTCCAGGAATAATTAGAGCTGAGGAAATAGTGAAAAAAAATTCTTACTCAGATTCCAAAGCAAATTTTGAGCTATGCCCTTTTGGTGTTTGCCTTTCACGAAGGTCTGAGCTCTTTGGCTTTACTAGCACGGATCCTCGTGAAAAGGAACATTAGTGTGGAATAGTAGCCGAATGAATTCCCAGTGAGGGGCTCAGTCCACCATTAATCTGTCTCTTGTGCAGTCCCTTACCCTAGGGCAGTGGTTTTCACCCTGTGGTCTGTGGACCCCTGGGGGTCTGCAGACTATGTCTAAGCTTTCCAAAGGGGTCTGCCCCTCCATTCGAAATGTTTTAGGGGGTCTGCCGCAAATGAAAGAAGGTGGAAAATTACTGCCCTAGGGCAAAGGAGGGTGTACAAGGCTCCCAATACAAGGTGGTAACATTCTGCACTGGTGCACAATTAATTGAACAATTAGCTGGAGATCTGTCAATGTGGGAAGTATAGGTCAGTGACACAAACTGTCCAATCACAGGCCAGAGAAGATACCAGGTGACTTTCTGAAGCATTCTTCCTGATCCACAGATGAATTTACGAACAACGGACACGGGTCGGAATCTCACGCTTTCCCATTGAGTCATAAATGGAAGGGAAGCAAAAAAAAAAAAAGGGTAAAATTTGTTGCATAAATGATGCATTCCAAATCATTCACACAGTGCCAATTTATTACATGGCGCTCAAGCAATCGTGCTCTGGTTCACAGGCTGTGGCTGTGGTTTCCATACAGCAAAATGAGTCAAGCACAGGTGGTTCCATTTCTTACTATGTGGATGCAGCAATAAAACCTGGAAAAGAATCAAGACAATCAACAGCAGCTGGAAAGGAAACGCTCACTCCTCGTTATTTATAGAATGAATGAGGATTTGGCTAAAATATCTCCAAAGGCCTTTCTCTCTGCTCAGCTGCTCAGCATTTCTCCATCTTTAGCAGCGCAAGTCAAATGCTCTAAAAGAGTCCCAGGAGCAATCCCTGCAATCAAGAGGGAAATGAGGGCTAGAGAGAAGGCGAAAGCCAGAGATGGAGGAAGACTCTGCATTAGGGCCAGGTTTTCACCTGCTGTGCACGGTGTAGGGGGCCCCTTAGAAACCGACTCAATCACATTCAAACCAAGTCAGTGAGCTGGCACTTCTGGACTCCTTTGTCCCGCAAGGGTGACCTTTGTCTCTGGGTAGAGGCTCAACATGAGGCCTGGGCACTACTTAAGTCCCACTTATGCCAAGGGGTGTAAGTGGGACTTACGTGGTACCTAGGCTTTGGCCAGATCCCCGCCAGGCCTGAATTTTTCCCCATAGCAAACGCTGCCATGTAATGCCCTCTCACCATGGCTGCTTCCTCCTGCAGCTGTCTCTAGCGGGAGTCAGCTCAGGAATGATTCTTTTTAAAGAATGTAAGGTCTTACCTTAGCCCCACTCCACCGCCGCCAAGTTAGCCCGCCGGGGAGAGAGGGGATGGGGTGGGGATGGGGGTGAAATGAACAGCTCAGTGCCTTCATTCCAGCTGCTCCTGCACCCATTCATCGATCCAGGCATCTACAGGAGACCCACCTGTTACCCCAAGATTTTTTTTTACCCATAATGCTTCACCACATCATCTCCTTTCTGCCAACAGATGAGCAGTGTTTTCCCATAGTGCTTTGCTGCTGCAGTTCCCTTCCCCACTGAGGTTCCAAGCCAAACTTTCAAAGGTTCACCCCACCCTTTCTGCAAAACTCCCTTCTGAGTGCGAATGCATGAGACTGGGGGGGCGGCAGGGGCTGGGAAGGCCGGGGCATGTCTGACTGTAGGGATCTGAATGGGGCAGGGGGGTCAGTCTGAGGAACGCAGCAATCCTAAATTCCAAGTCTCCTATTGCTTGAATCTAATTTCTGACTGGTCTGGGGCTCTCTCTTTCTCTCTCTCTCTTTCTTTTCCCTTTATTTTTGTTTTGAGTTTTACATTCTCTTCTCTTTTTCCTTTTTCCCTCCCCTGCATGCCTCTGGAGCCCTGCTGCAGAATTTTGATGAGTCTGGCAAGATCTGCAACACTGCTCAGCGCCGGTTATTTTGGGTTGGGTTTTTACTACCCCTAACCAGCCTCTTTTTCCCTTGGGAGCCCTGTTTTGTTTTGTTTTTCATTTTCTGGGTTCACTTTTTTTCCCCGGTGAAATTTTGCACTCAGGGTTTCGAGGCCGGGCAGACATCTCAAACAGAAGCATTTGGTGTTAACTCATTAGATGCAGGTTTCAAAAGAACACCGCCCTTGGAATTGTGTCTCAGTGCTGAGATACAGTTGGGCGGGAGTGAGGCGGGTCAAGATGGGCAGGAGAGAGCCTTCAGAGCCCTGCTGAGGTGGAGAAAGCCACCCTTGCAGTCCCCAGTGCTATTCCTGGTCACTGGCTCCTCTGCACAAGGCTCAAGTAGCCAAAGATGGGAAGACGTTCATTTCACTAAGGCTGAAATTCAGCCTGGTGCAGAAGCCTGTGTGAGTCCCACGAACCACTTATGTCCCACTTATGCCCTTAAAAACAGGGCTTAAGTCATGTCTAAGTCTAAATGCTGGCTCTCTGCACAGGAGCGAATTTCACCCCACTGTCCAGTCCCACCCCCACAGCCTCCCACTCCAATCCCAGCTTTGACAAAGATGATTGCGACCCAAAGACATCAGCCCCAGCAAAAATGACTCGTGGAAGTCAGTTGAGGACTAGTGGGCCAAAGGCAACAGAAATCAGTGGGGGGAGGTTTTCTTGCACCTCCACTGCGGAGCTTTGACCTAGTGGCTCACAAAATGCTTTATATCTAGGTTGTTAGTTCGAACCCAAGCAAATCAGCCGTGGCTTGAAAGTAGCTATCCTCTCAGGGCTGGCTTGGTGGTCTTCGGAAACCAAGTGGGTGTCTCTTAGGTGTTGAAGTGAGAAGCCAAAGTTCAGAATCTTTGTCCAAACTTGAAAGTAGTTTCTGTTTTCTCCGCATGGCTCTGAAATGTTTGGCTTTGCACTGCCTTTATGCTTCCTGCTGGGCGCAAAGACCGCAAATCCCGCCAGGAATGGCCACTTCTGGTGACGTTTCCCTCCAGAAGCAAGAATCTCAGGAAATTATGTACAAGAGCGTGTTCTCCTGAGATCTCAGATACCCAGATACCATGGTGACAGGCATCCTGATTACAAACTTAGCTAGGTAGATCTACCCAATTCTGTAGCTTCAACTGGTTTGTGTGGATTGGCTGACTCACTATCTGACCCTTTTGATTGGCTAGAGTTTGAGGACTCCTGGGTTCTATTCCCAGCTTTGCCATCAATTCACTCTTTGATTCGGGCTTCCCCACCTGTGTGCCTCAGTTTCCCCACCTGTAAAACAGGATTTTGCACCTGCTGGGACTGTTGTGAGGTGAAATTAATTTCATGTGTTTTGAGATCCTCGGGAAAAGATACAAAAGGCAGAATTATTATTAATTGATCCCTCAAGGTCCTTTGGAGACTTAATTCTCATTGAACTTCACAGAGGGCACAGGTAATATGTGAAGTACTTTCCTTCACCTTCATACCACCTTTCAGATGTTTTGCTCTCCCCCCTCTGCAGATTTCTGTTGTCCCCGGTTCAGACCCATCCGCAAAATGTAACGGCTAAACCGCTAAGAGGTTGTATCAGGTGCGAGTTTCTCCCCCCTCTGCGAATGCTGGAATAGAATGTCCCCTGTGACAGAGGCATGTGGTTGGCCAGCTGTGTCATACATGTGCCTGGCATCTCACTTACATGCCACATCTGTGTTCTGCACACGTGTCAGGTTGATTTCTAACACACCCGGCTTCCCCCTCCCGCCCTCACACCTTGATGGATTGTTCCACTGTGCAATTGCTGTGTAGATCTCCTGTTCCCAACGTGATCCCCCACATGGTCATGAAAGCGGGGGGGTCTGTAAACCGATGCTCTAAGTTGCCATTTATCTTCATCCAATGAGTCAGCCACACCCGGGTGCTGCAGTGCGGGCTGGCCGAGTGAACACAGCTGGTCACTCTCTTTGCGTCAATGTGTGAGCTATAGCGTCTGTCAAGCTCACCTGCAAGGTAAAAGGGCAGGTTCCAGGAGTGGTTTTGGCCTAGCGATGTTAAATTGCAGAGAGACTGTTACCCTACAAACTAAGAGGGGAAAGAGGCCCTTCCCCATCTGCTGTGCTTATGGGGAAAATTCACCCCTATACACAAGGCTAAGGCCTTGATCTTAGCTGAGCAATTCGGAAATTGAGACCAAGGCCCTTTTATACCCATTTGGGGGTCTAAAGGGGCCTTACAGTGGGCATAAATGTAGTTTAATTTACCACATAGTGTCAGGAAGAATAGAACAGAAAGGGACTGGATACAGTAACACTAGAAAGTACGGTGTGTTGTCAGAGAGCTGTGCCTAATTAGAGACTCAGAGATGTTAAGGTCCGAAGAGACCATTGTGATCATCTAGTCTGACCTCCTGCACATTGCAGGCCACAGAACCTCACCCACCCACTGCTGTAATAGACCCCTGACCTCTGGCTGAGTCACTGACGTCCTCAAATCATGGTTTAAAGACTTCAAGTTACAGAGAATCCACCAGTAATACTGGTTTAAACCTGCAGGTGACCCGTACCCCACGCTGCAGAGGAAGGCAAAAAACCTCGAGGTCTCTGCCAATCTGACCCAGGGGGGGAATTCCTTCCCAACCCCAAATATGGCGATCAGTTAGACCCCGAGCATGTGGGCAAGACCCGCCAGCCAGACACCTGGGAGAGAATTCTCTGTAGTAACTCAGAGCCCTCCCCAGCTAGTGTCCCATCTCTGACCATTGGAGATATTTGCTGCTAGCAGTCGCTGATCGGCTACATGTCATTGTAGGCCGTCCCATCATCCCATCCCCTCCATAAACTTATCAAGCTCAGTTTTGCGGCCAGTTAGGTTTTTTGCCCCTGCTGTTCCAGAACTTCACTCCTCTCATGGTTAGAAATCTTCATCTAATTTCAAGCCTAAACTTGTTGATGGCCAGTTTACCTCCATTTGTTCTTGTGTTCACATTGTTGCTTAACTTAAATAACTCCCCTCCCTCCCTGGTATTTATTCCTCGGATGTATTCATTGGTTTGAGTTTTCAAGGGTTTGAAACTGGTTTCAAACTGAGTTTCTGTTTCAAAGTTCTACCCATGCGGCTTTTGAAAGGCTTAATTCTGCCCCAACTTTCCCCCAAACCCGGGCTGTGTTGAGTCATGTTTCAGTTTTCTCAGGGAAGGTTTTGCTCTGCTCACACTGGCTGCTCATTGCCACGGAGCTTTTTAATTACCTGACAACTGTCCAGTTGCATTTTGGGGGGCTTTTGTTTCCTTTTAATGACACTGGGCCAAATTCTGATTTCAGTGACATGGGTGTCAGTGCAGAGCACCCCCAGCTGACATCAGAGAAATTACTCCAGCCTGAACCCCACAAGCAAATCTTACAAGGAAGTGGTACTGGGCAGCCAGCTATTAATGCAAAACTGCAACTCCAGCAACCTCCAAAGAGACGCTCAAGGCAGCAGAAGACCTTAGCTGCCACCTCTTTGTCTTACATGAGTGCCGATTGTCATGTTTTAAAACTCGAACCCCTGGATGGTTCTGTTTGAAGTTTTGTTTGCATTTCCCATTCCCCTAAAGTCTCGTCAGTAGCCAGAGTGTGTCACATTGAAACCAAATGGCTCTTTTGTGCCATCTAAAGTTTGCAGGGAGATTTTCAGAAAGCATCCATCTTTTAAACAGATCCGATCCCTAGAGTCTAAGGCCAGGTGAGACCATTGTGATCATGTGACCTCGTGTTTAACACAGGCCACGGGTGGCGAGTGCATGTGAATGAACATGTCCACGTGCGTACGCACGCACATGCCCCCTGTCTCTCTGTCACACACACAATGAAGCACACAACCATGCAAGCCTTGAGCAATCAGAGCTTCTAATAACCTGAGTGGGAATTCTGGCTGAGCCAGGACCAGGGGATGGACCCGCATGTGTGAGTGACAGAGAAAGAGAGAGCCCCTGGGAAGGAGTCTTGTGCAGCCGTTTAGTGCAGCAAATGTGGTTGCAATGGAGAATCAGGCCTCTGAGTGGGTGGCTGGGCGTGCAAACAGGTGCGAGTGCAGTTGTGTGTCACACTCACACCGTGACATCAAGAGAGAATCTGCATTCACAGATATAATTTCTCCACACTATCCTGACCAGTACTGTATACTAGCAGGCAACGCAGAGCTGCTCTGTCTGTGCCCACTGGGCTCTCTGGGGTCAATCTCTGCTCAGTTAAGGGGGGCGATACCTCGGGGAGATGATTACAGCTCTCTGAAGCTGAGCCACCTGTCCCCAGAACAAGCTGGAGCTGTAGGGGAGCAGCTCTAAACTGACCCCTGTGGAGGATCAGATCAGTTCTTCCATCCCCCCATCCCCTCTCCCGGTATCCCCCTGTGCCAGGGGTTGGGGCATCACTTTCCCCGGCAGATCATTCCCCTGCACAGGAGCATCCTCCACTGGCCTTTGGCAGCCGCTTTCATCCCACTGTGTACTGCTGACATAGCCACTGGGGAGTCCAGCCTGTGGGATTGTCACCCTTCACAGGCATGCGATTCTCTTGCCCCTCCACAGGAGAGAGGCAGGCAGAGGCAGGCAGTGGGGAGAGGCGATGCCATGTGGTCTCCTTTGCAGAGCTAAGTAGGATGCAGCGTCAGCGTCGTGTGAGGACCCTCTGGGCGCCTGGGTCAGCTGCCCACACCACTGGCAGCTATTTCACACCCTGATCCCATGCAGGTGCCAAGGCCAGGCAGGAAAGCCCTATATAGCTCCAGGCAACGTCCCCGGCTCGCCTTTCCCATCCCAGGTCCTAGGGGAGGCTTCTTGGCAAAACGCCTCCGTCGCGCTGAAAACCCTTCCCCCGGCCTTGACGTGATGTGATGGCTGGAGATGGTTCTCTTTTCAAAAAGACTCCGGGTTTTTTAAGAGATTCCATCTCCCCTCGGCTGAGACCGCTGACATCTGATAGCGCACGCGGCTCTGAGGCCACGGCAGGGGTGGAACTTGGAACCTCCTTCACAGGTTTGAAGCTGGCCATGCAGGGGCTTCCGATGCAAAGCCCTGATTCACTAGCGCTGCGATGTCCAGCAGCCACCATGTAACTGCGTGGAAAGAGAGGCAAGGCCCAGTGGCCAAGGCACTGGGCTGGGAGCCAGGAGGCCGGTGTTCTGTTGCCAGTTTCGTCTGGACAAGTCAATGAGGGTGAAATTAACCTCTGGGCAGAGGGGCCAACACAGGAGGAATCACCACTAGAAGAGTCCCTGTGCTGACTGTCTGCCCGGGGGTAAATTAAGACTCCCACCCGCTCTGTGCCTCAGTTTCCTTGTCCAACATGGGGCTCGTGGCACACCCCTGTCCCACAGGGTTGGGGAGGACGGATTCATTTGTGTTTGTGAAACACTTTGGCAAAGGCTGTAGGCTGGGCTATGTAAAGGCATCAGGTGCCTGTATCTCATGGCCTGCCCGTGGGATCAGAACCCTTGCTCCGTTGGCTCCCTGGACAGTCGCAGCGATAAGAGCGGAGTGTTCTCGCCCCATTGCCTGCAGAGACAGTAGAGGGAACCGGACGGTGGCGAAGCAGCCCTGCCCAGATCCCAGCAGGTGTGAGCCAGGCAGGAACGTGCACAGTGAGGGAGTGCCAGGGGGTCCCTAATTCAGATCACAGCTTTACCGCTCACCCGTTTTGCAACCTTGATGGACGCACCCCTCCTCAGCTCCACTGGGAAACCCCAGGCAGCCTGGAGTCGGGGGGGCTAGGAGCCAGCCCACTGTGCAGAGCCTAGGCAGTGCAATAACCCTAAGTCTCGTATTCTTACAAACTGCGTTTGTTACGGTCACGCCCAAGGGCCAGCCAGGAGGAGGAGCCCCGTTGCGCTAGGCGCTGCAGTGACGCAAAGCCCCTGCCCGGAGGGAGCTGCCAGTCCAAATAAGGAGTCGCACTGTTGTCACGGAGCAGAGGTTCTGGCCTGGTGTTTTGCAATCAGACCTTGGCCTGATGCAGAGCCCTGCGACAGCCCCAAGCTGTGGCCCGTGTTGGATGAAGATCTGATGAGTGACTCTGAAATGCTCGTGTTGGGGCGTGCGTTGGCGCTGGTGCCGGGGGAGGGAGGGACCGGATAACCCCTGACCTGTGTTTTATTGCCCCTCGGCAGGTACCACGACAAACAGGAAGTGACCAGCAATTTCCTGGGAGCGATGTGGTTAATTTCAATCACGTTTCTCTCCATTGGCTACGGCGACATGGTGCCGCACACCTATTGCGGGAAGGGAGTATGCCTGCTCACTGGAATCATGGTAAGCCCAAGGGGGCCTGGGGAAGGCCGTTGGCCAGGGGCATCCTGGCTGCATAGAGAGAGCTGAGTCAAAAACCAGCTCTGCAGACATAGAGGCCTGGGACAAAGTTCCTCCTCTACCTTGGTGGGTCTTGCGCTTATTGGCGGATTTGCTCGCCTTGGAGCTTCACGGCAGCCCTCAGCTTGGCCGTTTTCATGAGCCCACAGTCCAGGTTGACTCCTCCTGTGTCTGACCAGGAGTTGGGAGGTTTGGGGGGAACCCGGGCCCACCCTCTACTCCGGGTTCCAGCCCAGGGCCCTGTGGCATGCAGCTGTCGAGTGCCTCCTGGAACAGCTGGGCGACAGCTACAACTCCCTGGGCTACTTCCCCATGGCCTCCTCCCAACCCCTTCTTTATCCTCACCACAGGACCTTCCTCCTGGTGTCTGATAATGCTTAAACCCCTCAGTCCTCCAACAGTCCGCGTTCTCACTCTCAGCTCCTAGCACCTCTTGCTCCCAGCTCCTCACACACGCACCACAAACTGAAGTGGGCTCCTTTTTAAACCCAGGTGCCCTGATTAGCCTGCCTTAATTGATTCTAGCAACTTCTTGATTGGCTGCAGGTGTTCTAATCAGCCTCTCTGTCTTAATTGTCTCCAGTAGGTTCCTGATTGTTCTGGAACCTTCCCTGTTACCTTACCCAGGGAAAAGGGACCTACTTAGCCTGGGGCTAATATATCGGCCTTCTATTACTCTCCTGTAGCCATTTGGCCCGACCCTGTCACAGGCTACATTTCTGCTTTTCTAACCACCCCTGCTTGGAGTTTGAACCTGCAACCTACAGCACGAAAAAGCATATACCTTTATGGCTTGAGCTAAACAAGTGACTCCCTTAGCTGGCAGCTGTAGTAAGCTCTTATCCTCTTAGAAAGACCAGCCACTAGAAAGAGACGAAGGGACATGTTCTCCTAGTGAAGGTGAAATACCCTATTGCTTACTCCCTGCTGCCATGAACGGTGCAGGCTCCCATGGCATGTTCCCGGGGTCCCTGCAAACTTTTTGGGTTTCAGTGTGACTACCTCCCCATGCCCCTATGAAAAACCTAGCTAGGTGCTGGCACCTCTTCTCCTCAGCACTAGTTCCCTTGCAGGCACACATCTGACCTCCCACTGGTCCTAGCAGCCTCTCTCCTGGTAGCCCGAGTTCTGCTTTCCCTTACCCGCACCCCTTCTTCTTTCGGTCCCAGGGCGCTGGGTGTACGGCCCTGGTTGTCGCTGTGGTAGCCCGGAAGCTGGAACTCACGAAAGCTGAAAAACACGTGCACAATTTTATGATGGACACACAGTTAACAAAGCGGGTAAGAAATCTCTCCCATTCCCCACCCCTGTTCCTTCCCCCACTGCCCCGTTCTCTGCAAATCCCAGGCATCGCGTTCTGGGGTGGGGGGGGAGTTGTGAAATTCAGCCCTGAGAAACACAGGATTCTGGGATTCCCAGGGTGGGGCTGAAGGGGGTCTTATGTGGCATCTAGGCTTTGTGTTAGCCTCCCTACCCTGGGTGAAGTTCCCCCGGCAAGTTGGCTCAAAACATGATCAATGCCCAATCTACTCAGCCCGTTGACCGCCGTATTTATTCCTGCTTCCTGCAGGTGAAAAACGCTGCTGCCAACGTACTCAGGGAAACGTGGCTCATCTATAAACACACCAAGCTGGTGAAGAAGATTGACCATGCCAAAGTTCGGAAACACCAGCGTAAGTTCCTCCAAGCCATCCATCAGTAAGTCCAACACCTTTACCTGCTTCATATTTGGTACCCTCCAGCGCTTCCAGGCCGTGAGGTTGGGGGAGTGAAGGGGATGGGAGGACACGGACTGGGGCAGGAGTGAAAACGAGCCGATTGACATTCTTAACATTCCAAAGTTTGGATGAAATAGGTTGAAATTTTGAGGGTTTTTTTTTTAAATTGTGTTGAGAAAATGAGAGAAAATTTTCTTGCGGTTTCAAATTTTAACATCGAATTTCGTCAAAATTTCAAACTTTGCCCAGAAAAATCATGTCAAAATTCCTAAATTTTCCCATGAAATTTGGTCACAATTTTTGACCCAAAAGAAAACACAAGACAATGGTTTCCAGTTGCTTTATTTCCATTTTTCAACCAACTTTGCAGTAAGTTGAAACTTTCAAATTTCAGCAAAAAAGTCTTGTCCAGCTTCTGAATTCTGATGGGAAATTTCATCTCAATTTTGAGGAAAAATGGGGACAAGTATGGTTGAAATTTCAAATTTGTCAAATTTTCAGCAATTGAGATTTCTACAAATTGCCTTTTTCCCCTCCTCTTTTTCCAACCGACTGGCTGAAACTTCTCAGATTTTGAGATTTTTGACCAAAAAAGGGAGAAAAAAATTTCTAAACATTGTCCACTAATTCTTTTTCTTGGTTTTTCGTCAGCTCCATTTAAAATGACTCCAGTTGCCAAACTTAGGATCTCAGTTTTCACCATAAAAATCTCTCGCTCCCTCCTGACTCAAGGGGAATTCAGCTTAGAATATTTCCCCAAGGACTCATTTGCAAGGCTGTGGGTCCTCTAGAAATCTCACGGATGAGTCCAGATTGCCCTTCGTGCTGCGGAGCGCTGAAGCACTTCAAAGCCCAATTACAACCAAGATGACGCTCTGCAAACTACCCCACAGGGTATCAGATTTATCCTCTCTGGGCCTGTGGACTCCCAACCAGTGCATTGAATCAAGCTGTCTGTGGTGCCCACATCCAGACCCCTATTCATCAAGTCACAGCAGCATGTGCTTGTACGCTTTGCTGTCTCGGGGCCCCGACACGCTTGGGTTCTTGCACGCTAAGAGGAGCCATCTCTGCTCTCCCCGCCCCGGCGCCGTCAGAACTCCGCCGGCGATGCGGAGAGCAGAACAGGTGCCGATTCGCTTTCCCGTGGCTGGAGGGGCTCCGTGGGCTGACAGCAGCACGGACGCCAGCGTGGCTGGCAAGAGGGTCCCTCTTTGCCTTGTCTTGCTATTGCAGGCCCAAACTGCCAGCAGCTTCTCAGCGCCCACCAGCTTCCATCCTCCTGGGCAGGGCTATGCCCTGGTGTTGCCAGGGGCTCTGTGTTGGCGTTGGCTAGCGCTGCTTGTCCCCCTGCAGGTGGGTGCAAAGTTCCCCTCTAGGGGCTCCCCCTGGTCCCGGGCAGCCTTTAGCGCCTGGAAAGCCTGGGTGCCAGTCCCCGTGCTCCAGGGGAACATGCCCTGCCGACTGAATCAGGCTTGGAGGCTGCAAGGCCTTTAATAACCAGCCCCAGCCCCAGCCCCAGCCCCAGCCCCAGCCCCAGCGTGGCCCTACAAAAAGGCAGAGGAGTGCAGAGCCATGGCCAGCGCGGTGCAGCCAGGGAGTGGGGAGGTGTCATCCCTGGCACCACGGTCTCCATCGGGGCCGAGAGACGTGAGCAGCGTTAAGACAGGTGCAGCGCGCCTGTGGCTGCCCGTGTGCTGTATGGATAGAGGGTGCCACCTCCCAGGGCACCACGTGCCCACGCTCAGTTCTCACCCACCTGGGCATGGGGAGCTTCAATGCATTTGAAGGGCTCAGTAGTTGGAAATCCAGCCTGCGGGAGCCCAGAGCGGGTCCTATGAGCCCCACGTGAGAGGGTCCCCATGGGCCTGGGTGCCCATGGGCTGGGCACACGCTTGCATGGGATTTGCCCCCTGGCCCCGCACTTGGGTGGCCATTTTTGATACTCTGGCTCTGAAAAACAAACCCCCTGCCCCCTTGCCCAGGGTCGGTCAGTTGGTCTGTCTGTTCTCTTTGGCAGGGGTGAGGGGGAATGAAACCCTGATGTCGGGCACTTCGCTGTGTCTGCAGGACTGGCTTGACTTTTTTTCATTGTTTCCACATCGTGGCCCACCTCGCGCGTCCCCCTCCCCCGCACACACCCACAAAGGCCCCCCGCGCTGCACAGAGATGGGGGAGGGGGAGAAGACGCCACTTGCTCTGGGTGTAGCCGGAACACGACAGTGAACGAAAGGGAAACCATTGGGAAGGGCTGGGTGGGTGGGTGGACGGACGGATGGATGGATGGATGCGTGTAGGGATGGATGGGTGTATGTGTGGAGAGAGGGAGGGAGGGATGCGTATGGGGATGCATGGATGGACCAAAGCCCACGCAGCAAGAGAGAGCTATCTCAGGGAAGAGGGGTCTGGGGTTTTACCACCCTACATGGACTGTTAACCAGCACGCGAAGGGGAACCTGGTCTGTGTGTGTGAGAGAGAGAGAGAGAGATTGGCAGACTCTTGGGCGCTTCACAGCCACTCTGCACTTGGGTGGATGAAGCAAAAACCTGCCCTGCCCCTTCACCCGAGGCGTGACCCCAGGGCTGGAGCATCAGCTGGTATAAATCTACTGCAGCCAGCAGTCCCCAGTGGCTGCGGATCTGGCCCCCCAGTCTTCGCCCCAGGAAGTTTCCCCCTCCTCACCCATCGCTGGGCTCATGGTGTCTCTGGCCAAGCGCAGCGTTTAGGCTGCGGTGCCCGGTGCATCCCGGGGCACAAGGTGGAGCAGCAATGCTGATGGCCACGCTGCCCACTTCGGTTTGGGGCCCCGCCCTCGTGGGGCAGTGCAGCCAAAACCGAGTGAGTGGGCTGGAAACCCAGTGACCAGGGGTCGCAGCGCCGGACTCGAGCCGGGCTGCAGCTCCCACGCACAAAGTCGCGAGACCCCCCTCATTGTGACAGGTCAGCGGGGTCAAACCGAGGGGGCAAGAGGGCGCCCACCACTGCTGTTCCTCGCTGCTGCCATGCCGCCAGCTCCCCGCTGGGGGCCTGCCTGGGCCACCCTGCTCCCAGCAGGCCATCCCCCTTCTCAGGGTTTGGGAGTGACACTGCCTGCCGGTGGGGGGAGCCGAGCCTGGCCCGGGTGAGGCACAGGGGCCTGCCCCAGGGGAGCCCCAGGGACTGATGGTGCGTACCACTTCAAACATTGCCGGGGGCACCCCCCACATGGCAGGACTCCTGGGTTCTATTCCCAACTCTGCCAAAGATTCTCTGGACATGTCCCTTCCCCCTCTGTGCTTCTGTTTCCCCAGCTGAACACTGAGCGTGAGCCTTGACTAAGCCTCATGTTTAAACAATTACTGTGGATAAAGCACCTAAAGAGCCCTTTCTAGTAACTGAGAGACAGCAGTGGTGGGGGCCCTGTATCCACCTTATAAAGCTGGATACTGGCACCAGATGTCCCAGCACAAAGGCAGCTGGCAGATGGTCTTTCCCACAGGTAGCCATGGCAGGTGGGCACGGTTGAGCTCTGAGCTCAGTGCCATCCAGTGCCAGTGACCCACCCCTTCGCATCAGAAATCCATAGACCAATGGCCTGGTGAGCTGTTCCCACAAGGCCCCAGAGCACTAGAAAGTGCGGGTGACCCCATTGCCTTTCCATAGGGTAACCCCAAAGCTGGACAAACCCCAGGAGGCCTGGAGTTACCTGGCCCCCTGCTAAGCCTCTTCGGCTTGGAAATAGCGAAGCTGGAGATTTTGTGAGGGTTGCAGCATTTCCGCTCCCCTCCCTCCTGGTGCCTGGGTCCTTCATCTCCAGTCCCCCGGGCTGATCAGCGTCTGTTCTTTTCCTGAGGTCCCTTCCCTGCCCCCTGGGTTCATTTCGCCAAGACTTCCTGGTTTTCACTCTCCACCCGCTCCCCAGAAGTACAGCTCAGGCCTTTCGAAATCTCTGTCACCGGGAGCTCAGCAGTGGAGCCCTGACCTCAGCCCCCAGCACAGGAGGAGTTTAAAAGGGCCGTCTCCACAGTCCGGGATCGAAGCCCTGGGGAAACGGGCAGAGGGACCCCAGGAGATCTTTTCCCCCAATGGGACAAGGCGCTAAATGCAATCAGCTTTGTCAGTTTCCAGATCTGTGCAAGCGGGCTGGGCCTTTGTGTGTGGGGGGGGTGCAGGGATATGGCGGGAGCAGGGCGGGGCAGGGGAGGGCACCGGCTGGCATGACAGTGCCTGTTGTCTGTCGTGTTATTAAAACGTGCTGTGTTTTGTCTTTGTTTTGCCCGATCCCTCCAGAGCTCAGAAGTAAGTCGCCTCCGTGGAGCTGCCAGGCTCTCGAATGTGGCCTTGTGTTTTGCATGGTTTTGCTGAAACGGAACATTTTGGCCATTCAGACCCCCGCAAATCTACCCTGTGAATCCATGTTCCGTCCATTGCCCGGGAGTGGGGGGCATCTGCCGAACTGACTCCCCCTCATTGATCCATTCAGCAGCGTGAACACCATGGCTAGCAGCCATGTAGCAGCTTACCAGGACTTCTCTCCCTGCCGGGGGCTTGAGTCACTTGGTGCGTCTCCACTGCAATCCGAGGGTGACCGCAGCTCAGGCAGGGATACCTGCCTGAGCGTCAATCCACGCGCGGCGAAAAATAGCAGTGAAACCATAGCAGCATGTTCCAGGCAGCCTGCCTGGGACCCCGGTGTGTACTCGGAGCCAGCCCATGACAGGGGCTGTGTTGCCTCAGCTTCACGGCTATTTTTAGCCACATTAAAACTAGCACAGGGCTGCTCAGCCGAGCTGCAGTCACCCCTCTGAGTGCAGCGGAGATGTCCCCAGAGTGAGCGCGGGCCAGGGCCTGCTTTCGGGCAAGCTGGAAGGGGAGTTACAGCACCGTTAGCCTCCGCATCCCAGCAAGGGGCTAGTTGTAAACGGAGCGCCTTTGAGCAAGGCCTGGAAATGTGTCCCCCGTCGCTCTTTGCCACCCTGATGCTAGAAAAGGCAGGGCTGGGGCCTATAGCCCAGGGGCAGTGCTGGATCTAGGGGGCAGTCTTGGAACACATGATCGAGAACCTCTCAGAACTCCCAGGGCTCCCCGAATTCCACCCGCATGGCCTTGAATGGAGTTTCAGGGCACGGCAGAGGAGGGATTGAGGCAGTGAGATGGGAACTGCCCAGGGCAGCTGAGCGAAGGCCAATTTAGGGCACAGGGAGGGAGCTGCCAATGGGGGCTGCAGAGAGAGGGGGGCAGAGATGCCTCCATCCTTTTGCTTCTGTGCCTTCCCAAGGGGTTGAATGCAAGGCATCCCAGCCTAGGAGCAGAGGAGGGAGGGCTGCCATGGGAGTTAATTGTAGAACAGGGTTGGGGGGGGCCGGGGGTGTTTAGGCAACAGCTAGGCCAGGGGTGACTGCAGCGGGGTGGGGGGCGGGGAGGAGACAGTGCCTGTAGAGAAAGCCCTTCTAAGCTGTGACATCTCCAATGACTCTCATTCATTCGAAGGCTTCCCCAGTCCGCATCAGCCCAGCGCCACTCCAAGGTCCCTTTTCAACCGCCCAGCCCAGCCCCTGCCCCAAAGATCGTTTGTTGCATTCCCCGGGCGGCCCCATCTCCTCTGCATCCAAATTCATCGCAGGGCATCTCAGTCCCATTTCCAGGCCTGTCTGCATGGTAGTAGTTCTCTATAGCGCCACCGTCTGGCTGTTGTGGGTGCTCTCCAGTGAGGCCAGAGCCCCATTTACTCACACGAGCCCCACGGGGCCTCAGACACCAAGGTTCCTCCTTGCTCCCAAGTGCCCACGAAGGTTGATTGCCGACCTGGCACCTGCTCCTGGAGGGAGCTGGGGCGAGATTTGTTCTCCGGCAGGGCGTGGCAGCACAGGGCTTGAAAAGCGCGCCAGGAGCAAGGGGATCGGCCCCCCTGCCCTGAGATTCCACAGGGGCTGCCTCATTCGACAGCTGCATGTCTGTGCGTTGGAGCCAGCCAGCCGGGCTGTGGAACGCGGTGCATGTCCTCGGGAAGGGCCGCCCCAGGCCCCGTTCTCCGGCTGCCGGACAGGGGCCACTGACCCAGTGTCACTTCTTTCGCTCTAGATTGAGGAGTGTGAAAATGGAGCAACGGAAACTGAATGACCAGGCAAACACCCTGGTGGATTTGGCAAAGGTGAGCTTCCGGGAGACGTCCGGCCTCAGCAGTGTGCTGCACCAGGGCTGGGCTCTAGTGCAGGGGTGGGCAAACTTTTTGGCCCGAGGGCCACATCTGGGTATGGAAATTGTATGGCGGGCCATGAATGCTCAGGAAATTGAGGGTTGGGGGGCGGGGGGTGAGGGCTCTGGCTGGGGGTGTGGGCTCTGAGGTGGGGCTGCGGATGAGGGGTTGGAAGTGCAGGAGGATGCTCCAGGCTAGGACCGAGGGGTTCGGAGAGCAGGAGGGGGATAGGGCTGGGGCAGGGGGTTGGGGCACAGAAGGGGGTCAGGGGTGCAGGCTCCGGGCAGCGCTTACCTCAAGGAGCTCCCAGAAGCAGCAGCATGTCCCCCTCTCCGGCTCCTATGCGGTGGCGCGGCCAGGTGTCTCTGCGCCCTGCCCTGTCCGCAGGCACTGCCCCTGCAGCTCCCGTTGGCTGTGGTTCCTGGCCCATAGGAGCTGCAGGGGTGGCGCTTGGGGCAGGGCAGCGTGCAGAGCCCCTTGGTTGCCCCTGCGGATAGGAAACAGAGGGGGGACATGCCGCTGCTTCCGGGAGCCATGCAGAGCCATGGCACGTGCAGAGCGGGGCAAGCCACCAACCCCGCTCCCCAGCAGGAGCTCAAGGGCTGGATTAAAATGTATGAAGGGCCAGATGAGGCCCCCGGGCCATAGATTGCGCACCCCTGTGCTAGTGGTTCAAGCCGGGGGCTGGGAGCCAGGAATCTTGGGTTCTATTCCCAGCTCCGGGAGTGGAGTGAGGTCTGGGTTCTACCTTGGGCTATGGGAGGGGGAAAGGGTCTAGTGGTTAGAGCAGGGGACGGGATTGCTGAGTTCTATCCCGGCTATGGGAGGGAAGTGGCGCTGGTGTATTAGAGCAGATGGGGTCGGCTGGGAGTCAGGACTCCTGGGTTCTATCCCTGGCTATGGGAGGGAAGTGGAGTCTAGTGGTTGGAGCGAGGCACTGGGTGCCAGAACTCCTGGGTTCTATTCCCAGTTCTCCCCTGGCTCTCGCAGTGTAGCCTTGGCAGAATAATCACTTCGGTACGTCACTGCCCCCTGGGTGTGAGCCCTAACCCCTGAGGATGGGTATCAGGAGCCCTCAATGGCTACTAGCGCCTTGGGAGATTCAAGGCCAGGAGCCCTGGGGCTGCCTGCTGAGATGCTGTCGGGTCTGAGCACCTTTGCTCAGCACCTGGCCTCGCCCCGTCTCTCCGGCAGACCCAGAACGTCATGTACGACATGATCTCCGAGCTCCAAGAGCGCAACGAGGACCTGGAGAAACGCATCAACACGCTGGAGAGCAAGATCGACGCACTGGGCCTCAGCCTGCACGCCCTGCCGGGACTCATCAGCCAAGCCATAAGCCAGCAGCAGCGAGAGCTGGCCAAGCGCTGCGCCCCCAGGTTCTGCCCCATCTCCAACAGCTCGGAGAGGTCCTCGTGGACGCCGACGCGCCGGCGGACGTCTCCTTCCACCGCTCCCCACACCTCATCGGACAGCGGGTGACACCAGGGGGCGGGCCCGGCACTCGGGCCTGTTTATGTCTGGCCATTGTGTGGCTGATCTTGTTTGCTTTGTTCTGTAAAGCCCTGTACAGTTAAACTCCTGGAGTTCATCGTGCTGGAGTGAAGCTAGAGCTGCCGTATGGGCCTAGACTGGAGTTAGGGCTGCCTTTATCCTGGGGAGGAGGGGGCAGGGAATCCAAAGCGGCACCCGGTGCCCCAGTGCTCATGGCAAGGGGACCCGGCCGCACACGGAACTGGCACAGGTTGGGTGGAGGCAGGGCACTGCTCTAGGTCGTCCTGACAAGGAGCCGTACAGAAGGGGCGTGGTTTAGTGGTTAGGGCACAGGGCTGGGAGGCCGGACTCCTGGGTTCTTTAGGGGGCTTTGGGAAGTGGGAGAGGGTTTGAGTGGTGGCAAGAAGGGGATCTGGGAACCAGAACACCTGGGTTCTGTTGGGAGCCAGGAATCGGGGGTCTAGTTCTGGCTCTGGGAAAGCAGGGGAGATCTAATGCTTAGAGCTGGAGGGGCAGGGAGCCAGGACTCCCAGCTTCTCTCCCCGGGTCTAGGAAGGGGGGTGCTGTCTCACGGTTAGAGCAGGGCAGGGACTAGGAATCAGGACTTTGGGGTTCTATGCCTGGCTCTCCCACTAGGTGACCTCAGCTTAGTCACTTCACCACTCTGTGCCTCAGTTTCCCCATCTGTAAAATGGGGGATAATAATACTGACCATTGTAAAGCGCTGTGAGATTCCTGGCTGCAATATTAAGCCAATACAGACTGTGAACAGGGCAGGCGCAGCCGATCCCGCCCAGCCCGAAGAGCTTCTGATGATGATGGCTCCTGACCACAGCACCACACGGCAGCCGGGACCTGGGATGGGTCTGAATCCGGCTGCGGATTGCGGAAGGAACTCTGTGTAGTAAACGCTGGGTGGCAGGTGGGGGCAGAGCAATGCCCCACATTCCAGGGAGGGGGGAAGTGAGCAGAGTGGGGATTTAACTCAGAGTTACCTGCCCCATGAGCCTGCCCTCAGAGCGCTGTCCTGGGGAGGGATGGCTGGGCACAGGGGGCTGGTCCCTCCGCTTGAATGATGTTAAAAGCTAAACATTATATGAACTACACCCCTGGCATCAATCTTCTGGGTGAGCCACTGAGGTTTTCTGTCATCACAAATGGCAAGGGAGTGGGTGCCGGGTGACGGGGTATGGGGGGGAGGGGAGGTGGGTGCTGGACAATGGGGAATGAGAGATGGGTTGCAACTTGGGACCAGACATTGGGAAATGGGAGGGAAGGTGGGTGCCGGGTGACAGCGAAGGGGGAAGGAGGTGAGTTCCAGGCGATGGGGAAGGGGGATGGAGGTGGTGATGGGGAAGGGGACCGGAGGTGGGTGCTGGAAGGGGAGGTATCTGTGAAACATCCCAGGGCTTGTCAAAGCCCTGGTTGGGATGATTTAGTTGGGGTTGGTCCTGCTTTGAGCAGGGGGCTGGACTAGGTGATCTCCTGAGGTTTCTTGCAACCCTAATCTTCTATGATTCTAGGATCCCCCAGTGGAGTTGTGGTCCCCACCATGAAGTGTTGGAGGTCCCTGCCCTTGTGGGGAAAGGCTGCCAGTTGCTGGTTAACGCCTGAGTCTCAAGCGTACTCAGTGCTATTCACAAAGCCCAGGGAGGCTGGGGCCCAGGAGGGACTGGACCAGGGGCATTCTTGGTGCTGTGCAATGAGGCTCCCAGCTGTGCCGCTGTCCTGGTCCCCTAGGGGAGACATGGTCTGGGGACACAAAGCCATCACGGGGCTCAAGGCCCAGGTGGAGGAACCCGCCTGGGAGCCCAAGCCATAACCCAGGGGTGGGGTTGGGATCCAGGGTTCTGGTTCTGTCTCACTGGACAAGTTCACCCTCTATGCCAAACTTCCCAGAGATCAGGTGCACTGTGTGGGGTTTGTAATCCGAATCCTAATGTAGGAGGGGTCATTGATACAAGGTAGTGTCACGGGGTGACCCCGACAGCCCCGTTTTCCTCATCGTGCTGCTCACCCCCCTCCCCGGGTTTTGTGAATGGTCTCAACCCAGCGCTGACGGAACACCCTAAGGCACGCAGGGGATGCTCAGCCAATCAAAGGCCTCCTGTGTTTGAGGCGGGTGCCTGGCGCAACAAACCGTTCCATTGTGATTTACCAAGGGAGGGGCATTTTGGTCCTCATTGTAAATGCAATTTTAAATGTCTTGCAAGGAGAGACTTCTGCACCTTGCACCGTCATTTACACTAGTGCAAAGTCAAATGCTATCGAGTCAGAGTAGCAGCGTTTCACGCCCACTTCGCACTGGTGCAAATGCCGGCGCAGCAGTGCAGGGCCTCGGTCCCCTGGCCTCCAGCTTCACTCCAGTATGTGGGTTCTGATGGCAGAATCCAGGGAACTTTCAAATAAACCCTTTTCCTTTGAAGCCAAACTTCAGATCCTGGCAGGAGCGGTGGCGGAAGGGGGGCAGGGGAGAATGAGGGAGGTGCGACGGGTCTGGTCCTTTATGACTTTTCCTTAGGAATACTGAATTTTTTTTTAAAGGGAAAAATAAATAAATAAAGAGACCAGCATATGGCCAGTGTTTTCTATGCACTGCCGCAGGATGCGGCTTGGCGAGATCTGTAATATTTACCAGATGAACGGTTTACTTCTTTCTCCTCCTGCTATGTCAGCTTGGCCTGAGATACTCATGTTATCTCTTGGAGAAGCCTTCATTCAGGGATCCTGGATTAAAAGAAAACCCCTTGCTACCGACACCTGAAAGGGAGCCAGCTACAGAGCAGCAGGAAAGCCAAAGGTTGGCTATTGTGTAACTCACCGGTGAGTGTGTATAGCAGGGAGACCTGGGGAAATAAAGGATTTTTCAGTTCACTGTCAATTCCGAGGGGGGAGAAGGGGGAAGGAATTGTTCCAGGTCGAACTGAAAACAAACATTGTTGAAACGTGGGGCAAATCAAAGTTGGGGGGGAAAAATTGTTTCAGGTCAAAGGAAACGCTTTGTTCAGCCCAAAATGTGAACCGGTTCGTTTCCAGTTTGAGCATTTCTGAACAGTTGGTCATTTTTTTGAAAACACAGTGAGCTAAAAAATCGAAACTGTCCAACAAAATGTTTTGATTTGTTTTTTGTCGAGGGTTTTTTCCGACTGAGCCAGTTCGGCGAAAGCCACACGAATTCGCAGGCGATTTTGGTGTTGCCGAACCTGCATTTTTGGCTACAAAAAGTTTCGGGGGAACAATGTCACCCAGCTGTAGTTCTGGGCACCCCTCTGGGCCTGAGCTACAGCGGTGAGTCTGGGGCACCTTGGCTCTTGGTGAACTGCCTTGTGCTTTGAGCCCATGTTTAAGAAGGATGAATTCAAACTGGAACAGGTACAGAGAAGGGCTACTAGGATGATCCGAGGAATGGAAAACCTGTCTTATGAAAGGAGACTCAAGGAGCTTGGCTTGTTTAGCCTAACCCAAAGAAGGCTGAGGGAAGATATGATTGCTCTCTATAAATAAACCAGAGGGATAAATACCAGGGAGGGAGAGGAATTATTTAAGCTCAGTACCAATGTGGACACAAGAACAAACGGATATAAACTGGCCATCGGGAAGTTTAGACTTGAAATTAGACGAAGGTTTCTAACCTTCAGAGGAGTGAAGTTGTGGAATAGCCTTCCAAGGGAAGCAGTGGGGGCAAAAGACCTATCTGGCTTCAAGATTAAACTCGATAAGTTTATGGAGGAGATGGTATGATGGGATAACATGATTTTGGCAATTAATTGATCTTTAACTATTCATGGTAAATAGGCCCAATGGCCTGTGCTGGGATGTTAGAGGGGGTGGGATCTGAGTTACTGCAGAGAATTCTTTCCTGGGTATCTGGCTGGTGAATCTTGCCCACATGCTCAGGGTTCAGCTGATCGCCATATTTGGGGTCGGGAAGAAATTTTCCTCCAGGGTAGATTGGAAGAAGCCCTAGGGGTTTTTCACCTTCCTCTGTAACATGGGACACGGGTCACTTGCTGGAGGATTCTCTGCACCTTGAAGTCTTTAAACCATGATTTGAGGATTTCAATAGCTCAGACATAGGTGAGACATAGGTGAGGTTTATTGCAGGAGTGGGTGGGTGAGATTCTGTGGCCTGCGTTGTGCAGGAGGTCAGACTAGATGATCATAATGGTCCCTTCTGACCTTAATGTCTATGAGTCTATGAATCTATGAGTTCAATCCCCTGGGATGGCAGCTGTCATGGTCCTACAGTTCACTCTGCAGGCTTGATATTAGTGGCTGGGCCAGATCACGCATCCTGTGGAAGCCAATAGGAGCTTTACCGTTGATTTTGGTGGGAGCAGAATTTAGACCTGTGGGCCCAATGGGGGGCAGGTGAGGCTCTGCCCCAGCACAGGGCATCTGCCCACATTCCTTGGTTTGGAAACTGATCATCCCGTGACCTGGAGGGATGGGGCACAGGAAGACCTCAGGGCTGAAAATGTGGCCTGGTGCAAATTGCTTTAGCTGCAGACATCTCTGGGGACTGACTGAAGCAGGGTTGGAGTTGACCCAAGAGCCCAGACCTGGGTCACGGAGGAGTCAAGCAGCCTTAAGGGCATTTGCAGTGTCCCTGGGCTGGTTCCATGAACACCATGGAACCTGCTGTGTGGAGCACAGGAGCTGCTGAGGTCCCGTGGGGGTGACTTGCTGCCTGTCGCTCTCCTTTAGTGTGCTGAGTGGCCGGCCACTGTGGTCAGCAGAGACCACCTGGCACTTTAACAATGAGTCAGGGCATGACCTCTGTCCTCCCGGCCAAATTCCAAGTGGTCCAATTGCATTCTGCAGCAGTTGGGCTTGATCCTGGGTTTGAAATGAAGGATTGGTTCCTAACTCCCTGGGGAATGGGGAGCCAGGACTCCTGGGTTCTATCCCTGGCTCTGGGAGAGGAGTGGGGTCTAGTGGTTAGAGCGGGGGGGGGCTGGGAATCCATACACCTGGTCCCAGCTCTAGAAGGGAGTGTTCTCTAGTAGGTAGAGGAGGGATCAGGACTCCTGGGTTCCATTCTGCTTGTTGTAATCTGAGCAAGTCACTTCACCTGTCTGTGCCAGTTTTCCCCTCCCTAACACAGGGATAATCCTCACCTGCCTCCCTGAGGGGGCTTTATGGATTAATTAACTAATTTACTTTGCAACTGTGCAGAGGATGGCGATGCAGATTGGGCCCTCGGCTCCAGCTGGCAAAGGCAGGTGCTCGCTCACCCCCTCTCACTGGCATTCCTTAGGGCTGTGGTATCACAAACAGCAAAGGGCTTTGATGGGGAGAGTGTGACTCTAATGGGGCGGGAAGGGGAGCATCTCTCAGCCTGACTCTTCCTGCACTCCGAGCCCCGCCATGCAGTGCAGGGAAGGAGCACAGACATCCAAGGCAGGATCACATCAGAGCAAGTGGCCGTGCCCTCTGCGGAGCCTGGAAACCAATGAGTATGGAGGGGACTTGGCACCTCTGCAGGTGAGCAGAGACCCAGACCGGTACATCTGGGCCATTAGCATCAGGCATAGAGTCCGGGGGCGGGGGCGGGGGGAGGGAACAAGCCTGAGCAGTGTCCCAGATATCTACCCTTGGCAGTGTCTGGTTCGAGGGGGATCAGTATGGACTCTATACGGGGTATTAGATTCACACCCAGCAAGCCAGGTGCTTGAGGGGAGTGCTGAGTGCTGTGGGTGGCTGAAAGCCAGGACTCCTGGGTTCTGTCCTCAGCTCTGTGAAGCTGATGGGGTCTCATGGTTGGAGTAGAGAGGGCAGGGAGTCAGGACTCCTGGGTTCTCTCCCTGAATCTGCCCCTGAGCTATTGGCTACTCCCCTCTGAACCAGCCCTCTGACTTGTATGAGACTTGTGTCCCTCTCCCTGATCTTGTCCTTTTCATAGAGACAATAAGGCAAAATACCCTAAAATCCCAGTGGCAGCTCAGCTACCGAACCCCCTGGAATAACCCCCTCCCCACAGAGCCAGCTGCTGCACCATGCACAGGGCTCGGGGGGTGGGGGGAGTTAATGCTAGAGCAGGTGACTGAGGCTGGAGGCCAAGAGGAAGTTCAAGCTCTGACCCTTCCTCTTTAAACCAGGGCCATGCCTGCGAGGGCCTGAGCCCATGGGGGGTGAGGGGAGGAGCGGTTCATTGTGGCTGCTTTTATTTGGTTTTTGAAAAATCCTCCTGCCAAGCACCTTGTGAGGCGTGAAATGAACTTCAGCTGCTAATTGAGGGCTGGAATGGCAGCTGTTCTGTGACTATCCCCCACGTCCGCCCAGCCCGGCCCCTCCATCTCTCTCTGCCGCTTGGCCAAGAACACATCAATAACCACGTGCGGGAACCACGGCGCTTCCCCTTCCCATTATGGATCCAGCCTGCGAGCTGTCCCGGCCTCATCCATCAACCTGCCACCTTGGCTTTGCTGAGAGCCGGAGCCGGGGAAGGAGTCGTCTCCGATGCACTCTGCAGGCCCCGTCTGTACGTGCCAAGCTGGTTCCCCACCTCCCCCTGACTAAAGACAGTCCAGCGTGAACCAACTACAGAGATGGGGGGGGGGGCTGCAAGTCGGGACTGAGGGGCACCAGGGCTGGAATAGCGACAGGGGCTGTGGATCAGGATGGGGGGGCACCAGTGGGAGGGAGTGGGGAAGCCAAGGCCATGGCTGTGTTTATGATCTGAGTGAGCCAAGCCCAGAACAGGACTCCCGCCCTCAGCTGGGTTTGGGTCAGTGTCGGCTGCTGGTGCGTTCCCTGGTGGGCCCGGCATTTAACACTGGGCCAGATCAGTCCAGACGCCAAGTGGGGGCAGGGAGTTAGCTCAGTCTCTTCGACTCTGACCCACGGGGCTCCCCGGCCTCACCAAGCTGAGCCTATCCCGGGGGGTGCTGTCTGAGGCAGGGCACAGCTGGTTTAGCTGGAGATGCTGTGAACCGACCCCTCTGGCTGAGCTGGGGGCAGCTGGGCGGGTGAAGTGTAGGGCTGGACTGCAATGATGGTAGGGGGATTCTCTGGGGAGGCTGCTGGGCGCAGACAGACGCTGTGGTCCTTTGGGGCTCTCTAGCTCCCAGTGTCCCCCTAAGCCAGCCAGGGCAACTTTGGAGCAGATCGAGTGCTTAGTGCTTCCATCAGCATGGCTCTTCCCCAGCCAGAGAGGAGAGGCCTCTGCATGAGAAGACAGCCGGGCAGGTCATTGCTTGCCAGCCAGAGTACCTAGGCCCCTGCTGGGAGGAGGCCAGCGAGATCCCAGAGCCAGCCGCAGGCCAGCCGGAGGGAATGGGGGAGATGGTGACCCAGGAATGCTGTGGGTGGGGCCCCACTGATGGGGAACTGGAACCTTTGTAATGAAACAGGGAGGCTGTCTAGTCCAGTGGCTAGAGCAGGGACAGATGAGAATCAGGACTCTGGGGTTCTAGTGTGGGCTTTCAGAGGGTGGGGTCGGGGACGCCTAGTGGTTAGAGCAGGAAAGCCAGGAGCAGGGATGGGGAGTCAAGATTCTGACTTGCTTTGTGACCTTGAACAACTCCCTCCCCCCCTCTGTGCCTCAGCTTCCCCATTGGTAAAGTAGGGAGAAGAACACCTGCCCTGGGAGGCTGTGTGGGATTCCTGGATGGAAACGGCTTGTCTCTCGCTTGGTTTTCTGTTGCCCAAGAGCAGGTGGCTCATGGCCACAACGATGGTTTCTGCTTTGAGATTTGGGGTTTGTAGGAGCCAAACCATGGGGGGCTGTGAAATTAGTGCAAACCCAACTTGGGGACCCCACAAACGCCCCCCCACCTGCACCTGGGTTTCCTGGGCTCTTATTGCTGGCCTGGCTAAGGGCAGTCCTACAAAAATGTGCAGGGCCCTGCACCCCACTAGGGATTTATCAGGGTGTCTACAAGAAGCTCCCTGCAGCTCTTGAAAGACCCCCCATCTTCCTCTCACACTGCCTGGGCCTTGTTTCTGAGTAAGGAAACCTAGAGGATCCCAGCACGATCCAACCAGGTTTTACCAACAGACCTGTGCAACAGGCCCGCACTTTCAGGCGATGCCCCTCCTCTTCCTGCCCCCACCATCCATCCGGGCCAGATTGCCCCAAACTGCTCGGCTGGGTGGGTCTGAAGAACCTGCCCGTGGGTGTCAGAATGGGAGCTATGGGGCTGCGCACTGTTGAGCTAATCTGGTTTAGACTGGAAGCGCTTTGGGGCAGAGACGGTCTCTTTGTTGCATGTCTGTTCAGCCCCTAGGGCACCGAGGAGGCTGGTCCGTGACTGGGACACCCCGGGGCTATTGCAATACAGTGACTCAGTAATAATGATGATAAGCCTGAAAACTGACCCTACCCGGGAGCTGAGATTTCCGGACCATCCAGACCTAAAGCACCAGGGCTAGGAACAAAGGACGGCAGGCGCTGGGTGGCTGTGGCATGCCTGGTCTTCTCGTTTAGCCCCTGACCTCTAAAGGCACCGGGAAGCAAAACGCCACGCGTCCAAAGCTCACCGAGCCAGCATGGCTGGGAGCACCGTGGAGACGGGGTGGACGGTGTCACGGGGTGGCTGCCCTGTGAGAGGAAGGGGGACCCAGCCCTACCTGGGATTGGTCTGCGGGCACCGGCTGAGGCTGGCAGGGGGTGCTGTAGTCTATTGGACAAAGATGCTCCTTTATTCTGCTTCACAAATAACTTGGGCCCAGTGTGAACTGTAGGGGGAGGGCGCCCCCTGCTGCTGCAAAGGGATGCCCGTTGACCAGAGCCATCAGCTCCTGTGGCTCCTCAGCGCTACTTGTCCTGGGCGTGTTTAACTGGACTCGGACTTCTTAACATTCAATTTCCCACCCTCCTCCCCAGCCAGGCCTCTTAATTTGGTCTCTCGCTGTCACGTTGGCCGCTTCAGGGTGCGGCAAGCCCTCTGCCGCAGCCCTTTGTGGTGTCCTAATGCGGGGCTGGGAGGGTCTAGTGGTTAGAACCCGAGGACTGGCAGTCAGGACCCCTGCGTTCCAGGCCCAGCTCTGCCACTGCCTCCCATTGTGGCCTCAATCAAATCACGGCCCTGCTCTGTGCCTCAGTTTCCCTATCTGTGGAATGAGGAATATCAACCCGACCTGAGAGAAGGGGCTGGGGGTGAATGGTTCATGCCCACAAGGTGCCTGAAGTGTCTCAGATGAAAGCTGCTCTGTCTCGCTTGCTAACGCATCCCTCTCCCTGGCATGGAGTGGCTTTTCCGTGGCTTCTGGGCTTGGCATGAAGAATCTCGTCGGCCCAGTTCAGCTGGAGGGGCTCATGGGTCTCCCCCTAGCCCGACTGTATGTGGAGCAGCCAACAGAGGGGGACAAAGACCCACACAGTGATAGCCTAGGGTACATGAAGTGTTGTTAGTTAAGTTGCTGCCAGCACAGCCCATCCTGCGGGCTGTGACCTCCTATTACAACAGGACAAAAAGTGGGTCCTGTACCCACACCCCTCCGCCTCATCTAAAGAAACAGGGCGTGGTCAAGGCCTCCTGAAATCTGTCCATGAGCCCCAGGCTGGGACCCCCCCGACCAGGCCAGAGAGAAGTTTATAGACTCAGTGATACTAACAGTGCAACGAGGGGGCAGGGGGCTAGAGCAGTGGCAACGAAGGGGTTAAGCATGCCTGATTCGTTCGGGGGGGGGGGGGGGGATAAAGATCAAGAAAGGTGCCGCTGCCACGTGGAATGCTTAAAACAACCCAGCAAACGGCAGATGGTTTTCTATGTTGTCCCAGCCCAAATCTGATTAGCTGCAGGGGAGGAGGGAGGGGCTGGTCGTACCCCAGCCCCAGGAAGGTGAATGATCCTGCCCCTCCTAATTGATTGGAGAAACACTTTAGCCATAGTGCAGCTGGGTGTGCTGGGACGGAGCTGGGCCTGAGGCCGTGTGGACGCCAATCCTTGTGGCCCAGGTCTCAACCGTTTGATTTAAAGGAAAATCTTCATTATCTGCTAGCAATATAGTGCCTATGGTAAACGGCTGAGTCCAGCCAGTAGGGGGCAGTGATCACCCTCATGCTGTTCATAACCGTACTATTGGCCTCCCCAGTCCTAGCCTGCTACTGCTGCCGGTTCATGGAGTTACTCTTTTAGCTCCAGTAGCAGAGAGGTCTGTACTGGGCTGCTGAAGCTGGAGGGTTCGAATCCTGTTGGCATCCCAGCCGTCGGGGGGTCAATAGGAACCCACAATCTCTGTTGGCAGGCACAGAGCTCTCACAGATTTTATTTTTGCTGGCAGTAACCCCGTCCCCGCCACCAGGAAGGCTTGGCTGATGGGCAGGAAAGCATGGGGCGGAGTGCCACCCGCCTTCAGGGAAGTGGAGTGGTGGGGGCGCTCTATGAGAACTCTCCCCCCCCCCCAGGGGTGGAGCTTATCATCCGGCCACACAAGGGCCCCCGGCTCTGCACACGGGGCTGCCTGGCGGCTGGGCACAGTTAATGTTTAACTCACTGTTTTCACTGGAGGCTAATAACGCACCAAGGGGAGCAGCTGGGCCGGACGCCTTCACAATACCCCGACTTTGCCGGGATGACAGCAGGAGGGTGAGGATCAGCCATGAACCTATGTACCCCGCAGCCTGTGGCCCCAGAAGGGAAGGACAGGTAATGGCTCACGCCGTGTTCTGTTTGAAATCCCGGGGGCCCTCCCTTCTTGAGCGTAGGCGCAGTTAGCGGCCACGCTGGGAAGGCTGGAGCAGCCCAAGATACCCGCCGCTGGTGCAGATCCTACAAACCGGGCCTGCCCTGGCTCCCAACGGCATCACCCGGTCTGACTCTGCTGACTGCAGCGCCACGGCTGCTGATTTGCGTGGAAGCAGAAGTGGGCCCCGGGCGTGTAATGTGGGGCCTGCAGTGGTGTGGCCAGGGTAGGTCCCACGGGCACAAGCCATGCTCTCTGCTGGTAGAGCACAACCACATCCGTGCAAGAATCCCCAGGGCAGCCGAGCCCCCGGTCGGAGGGGGGGTGCGGCTCTCTGCTGGACTTCGTGTGCTCCAGGGTAAGGCAGGGTGGCAGCTCAGCTGTAGCTGGCTTTGCCTAGACAAACTGATGAGATCCCCGCTAGTTAAGGCCGAGTGGGAATTTTTCAATGAAATGTTTTTTTCTGCTTGAAAATGCCAATTCATCAAACCAGAGACGTCAGGTGGGAAGGTGTTGGTTCGGACAGCCCGTTCATCAGGAAGGTGTCTCAGGTCTGGGACAGCCAAGGGGCTGGGGCTCGCCTGGGATGACAGAGTAGGACACTCAAGTCCTTGCTCCAAATCAGGCAGCGTGGGGACTTGAACCTGGCTCACCCATGTGAGTGCCTGGGCCACTGGGCTATTCTGGAGGTGGAGGGAGCGTGTCTCACTCATTCTCATATATGTGGAGGTGGATGTGGGGGTGGATGAAATTTCCAAAGCTCTTGTGGTTTTTTTCGGATCTGGAACAAAACCCAAGAATCCCTGTTTTCCAGCCAGTCCCTGTGTGAACGCCCCCAGGCCCTCTAGAGATAGAAAACAGGAGCTCCAAACTTCTTCTGGGCTCAGTCTCGCTGTGGCCCTCTGGATGAACAAAGTCTCCCTGGGCAGATGGACCACTCCTTTGGCTCAAGAAGCAGATGCTTACGCTGTTAGATCCCCCAAGTCAATCCCCAAGCCCGGTCAAAGGCGTGTTCCCTCTGGATTTCACACACGCGCATTAACTTCAATTGAAAGTGACTTTAGTGTCTTTCTCTGTGGGGTGCTGATCGGCACCCCCGTGATGTTAGCCCTGCACTGCAAGTGGCGTTAGTCAGGTGAGTGCAGAGGGTCGTATCCCTTTAACTCGTTCGTGAGCCGGCTGGTGGTGCTCACCGTGTTTTAGAAGGCAGCCAGGCTGGCAGTGTGATGTAATTAGCCCTTGCATGTTGTGTGTCGTTAGTAAACGTGGTTCTGTGGAGCCCACCTTGCCTGGGTGGCTGTTCTGGTACAAAGGGAAAAGCCACATCCCCACCCCAGAAGCAGCAGGGGACGTCCCTGAGTAGAAGCCAGGTTATAAGGCGGTGCTACTGAGCCAGGTGCCCACGGTGAGTGAGAAATGAAAAAGACCAAGCAGCCTGGAGGAGGGGAGGGGACTCTCCTTAGACGTGGAGGCCTTTCTTTTGTTAGCTGCTGCTGTTATTTCTGAACCCAATGCGCTCGGCGGTGTCAAGTGAGCAGCAAAATGGCCAATGAAAGCCGCCTGTCCTCGTGCCTGTTTGCAGGGGAAGACGGCCCCGGAGGAAGCTGCCTGTGCCAGCCCGGAGCCACTCTAATTGCTTTTCACGTCCGACAGAGATTGTGCGGCCCCTGAGGTTTGGGCGACGAGCTGAGAACAATCCCAAACAGCCAAGAAATTCTCTCTATATTCAACACTAAGGCCTGACAGGCTGCCCCATTATAGCCCAGCCTTGAGTGGTATTAATGGGGTGGGTGCCCAGGGGCCTGGAATGCACCAGAGCTGAAGGGGCTCGTAACCGTGCCGATTCCTACAGATGGGGAAGAATTGGAGTGTAAGCGTGGTGGTGACGTCACCATAAGCCAATCAAAAAAGAACTAGATAAGTTCCTGGAGGTCCATCAATGGCTATCGGCCAGGCTGGGCAGGGATGGTGTCCCTAGCCTCTGTGTGCCAGAATCTGGGAATGGGCCACAGGGGATGGGTCACTTGATGATTCCCTGGTCTGTTCATTCCCTCTGGGGCACCTGGCATTGGCCACTGTTGGAAGACAGGGTACTGGGCTAGATGGACCTTTGCTCTGACCCAGGCTGGCCGTTCTTACGTTCTTTATGTTCAGATTGTTCCCTTGGTGCTGAACATTTATCAATCAGCAGCGGCCGACGGGGAACGAGCTGCAGGCCCAAGGCAACGCTCTAGGAGAGGGGTTCGCGGTCCGAGCGCGGGCATTGCTGGGTTCTAAGCCCTGCTCTGGAACACCTGCAGCACCACCCCAAGACCATGGCCCCGCTGCGCTGTACGTACCCAGTATGAGACAGCCCCTGCCTTGAAGGGCTCAGTCTAACCAGACAAGAGGAGGCTAGCGAAACACACAGATGGGCAGTGACTTACCCAAGGTCCATGGGCAGGCCTGGGACAAGAACACAGGTCTCCTGGCCACTGGCCACTAGACCACACTGCCCATCATAGGGCTAGGAGGCCACTGCAGCTGAAGTCAATGGGAGCTGCAGGTGCTCGGGAATGGAGAGTGGGATGAGAGAGCAGGGTGCCAACTCTCACCAAGGGAATTTTATTTGCTGATGTAATGAATAAACGAATGGGCTTGTAGCAAAGAGCCTATGACCCTCAGCGTTAACCTGGCCCTGTTTCTTCCTTCCTGCTCCAACAGGGCCTGGCCATATCGGAGAGAGGGGAGCTCCCCCCGGTCCCAGCGGTGCTGATGAGACTAGGGACTGAAATGCTATGACTCCTTGGACATGGCGAACTCCACCTCCTCCAGGGAGAAGAGGCAGCCTATCGTGGAGTCAGACGGAGACCCGCTAAACTCCTCCTGGCAAATGTGGCCCTCACCAGCCTGGATCAGGGCATCCGGCAGGTCCTACCCTGGCAAGAGCGACTTGTCTGACTCTTTTGATTCCTCCACCCGTGAGCCTCCCCTGCCCGCCCAGCCACCCGTCGGGGACGTCCCCCGCAGCTCAGAGGACCAAGAGGCCTCTCACTTGAAGCCTGTCAGGCGTTTTATCCCGCCGTCGTGGAAGAACTTTTTCCAAAGATGGAGGCGAGAGCCCGAGCCGTTCCTGCCGCTGGCCTACGCCACTGCCCAGAGCTCTCCACCCGTAAGTCCGTTGTTAGATCGCCGCAGGCCAGCCCGTGATGGCAGCTCCAGCAGCGGTTTCCAGGAACCCTCCTGGTCCAGCCCCTCTGAGTGTCACCAGGAGACAGAGATGTCTCCCCCCAAGAGCCAGCAGGGCCAACCCGCCTTGCCGAGCTATGAGGAGAAGCTGGAGGCCTACCACCTCAAGTACTCCTACATGAAGTCATGGCCAGGCCTGCTCAGGCTGATGGCCGGGCTGGAGCTGCTCTTTGGCGGCATGGTCTTTGCCTGTGTCTGCGCCTACGTCCAGAAGGACTCCCAGTGGTACAACCTGTACGGCGGGAACCTGCTGTCGGACGGCCTCTTTGGGGGGGGCTACGGGTACAATTATTACGGCCCCATGACCCCCTTTGTGCTGGTGGTGGCCAGCCTGGCGTGGCTGGTCACAGTGATCCTCTTGGGGCTGGGGGTCACCATGTACTATAGGACCATCCTCCTAGACTCCCACTGGTGGCCCCTGACGGAGTTCGCCCTCAACATCATCCTGTTCCTCCTCTACATGGGGGCGGCCATCGCCTACGTCAACGACGTGAACCGTGGCGGCCTGTGCTACTCCTTGTTCGCCAGCAACCCGCTCCTAGCTGCCTTCTGCCGGGTGGAAGGGGGCCAGGTGGCAGCGATCACCTTCCTCTTCATCACCACCCTGCTCTACCTGGCCGGGGCGCTGGTGTGTCTGAAGATGTGGAGGCATGAGATGGCGAGGAAGCAGCGGGAGGCCTTTGAAGCGCTAGTGAGTCCTCCCCAGGGACGCCTGCCCCGGAGCAGGAGGCGGCCGCTTCCTAGCGCTTCTGCCCCCTTCCCTGCCCCCAGGGCCCAGCGCCTTCGCTTGGCTCCAGGAAGGATTCGCCCCAGGCAGGGGCGGAGGGGAGGCACTTGGTACCTCTGTTTCAGGGCTACAGGGGCCGGTGTGGCCCCTAGCTTAAGCCGCGGGTGCCCTGTTTCACCACCCATGCTTCAAAGGCCCTTAGGTGGGCCTGCATTCTGCCTCCCTGCAGTGCCCCGTAAGCCACACCCCCTTCTACTTTTGAGACGCCCCCTCCCTCCTCCAGCCTGCCCACAGCTTCCCCCAGGCCCCTCAGGGGGTTCCTTGTGCTGGGGAGCTCCCCCGGGGGCTCGTGCCTGGCTAGCTGGTATAAAAGGGCGCCAGGGCTGTGAGTAACCTGGCCCTATGCCCCCAGCCCCATGCACAGTTGCATTGTGTGGGGTGAGGCTGTGGCAGAGAGTCCTACAAGGGTCAGGGCAAACCCTGAGCTGGAGACAGTGGTGGTTATACTGAGGGCTGGGGGATTAACTCCTTAGGAACAGGAAATGGTTCCATGTGGGGGACCCACGAACCAGAGCCTTCCAAAGATGCATGAATCCTCCTTCTGGAGCAGCCATCCATCTCCAGCCCCCGCTGCGTCAGAGACGGCCGTCACTCAGACTGGCGGCTGGCAGCTCGCTGGCTCTGTGCGGCAGGAGCCTCCCTCTCTCCGGGTATTTCTGCCCAGCCGTTGGGACGTGCGTGACTGCCACTCCTGCAGACGTAGCGCACTGGAGTACATCAAAGCCGGCTCAGGTCCCTACCCAGGGTCCTGGGCATGCCGCCGCAGCTTCCCTGCTATTGTTACCCAGCTAGTGCTGATCTCCGTATCTACAGGAGCTGCAATCACACCCCCTGCCTACAGCGCAGACACCCGCTTTGTGCCCTCGCCCTTTGCATGGGGCTGAGGGGTTGGGGCTTGCCTAACCCTTCCTAGGCAAGGTCTCCCTCCAGTGGCTAGGCCATGCCTAGAGATGGGAGGCTGCTCTTGAGGAGGTGGGCTATGGGGCCTGGGGTGTTAACCTAGGCTCTAGGAGCTCACTATTTGAGGCCCATGTGGGTTGCCGCTTTGCTGCTGAGCCTCACTCCCCTCTGTCTCTTTAAGCACAACCCCGTCCTCCTGCAAGCCAGACCCAAGCGGATCGTCTTCCAGGATGAGGTGATGCCGTCCGGGAGCCTCCCCAGGAAGGTCACCAAACAGCTGGCGTTCTCCGAGAAGGGAGAGGAGTTGGGGGCCTTGAGTTGCTCCATCCCAACAGGGCACACCCCGCAGCCACACATCGTCCCCGACTATGTTGTGTAAGTAACGACCCGCCCGCCCCATCCATGTCCCCGGCCGCGGGAGCAGGCGAAGGCTGGCTCAGGGCTATGCACTGGTGAGTTTAGCACGGTCATTAGCAGGGGCGGGGCGGGGTGCTAAGACGGCAGCACTGGGTTTCTGCGTCACTCTCCATCCCGGGAACTGAGGCTCTGGCCTGGCACCCAGGTGACCTGGGTTCAATGCCTGCCTCTGTGACGGGCTCGCCGGATGACCTTGAGCAAGTCACTGCATCTAGGTACGATGATAATACACATGATGTCTGAGCACCCACCTAGGTCTGCAGATACTTTCCTTCCTAAGAAGTCCCTGATTTCCTCCTGCCCCACGTGTTAACATTTTCCCACCATTCGCGGATCCATCCCTTGCCAGCTCCACCCCCCACCTATCACAGAGTCTCTTGGGGCTGGGTAGGAAATACCCGGGGATCTGCTGTCCTGAGGAGAGAGAGAAGTACAAGGCCGTCTTCAACGACCAGTACGGGGAGTACAAGGAGCTCTACCAGGAGGTCCATGCGGCGCTGCAGAAGTTCAAGGAGTTGGACGCCGTGATGAGGCGGCTGCCGCGTCTCACACCCAGCAGGAAGGTCAGTTGCTAACCAGAGGGGGCACGGCACGGGCAGGTCGGAGCCGGGGCTGGGATGTGGGGCCTCTCCACCGCTAGGGGTCCACTTCCTATCCTGCCTGGCTCAGCAGTGAGGAATGTTTGGTGGAATGAATTGACGGGTCTCAGTTGATTTCCTACTGGGACAGGAACAAGCCACAAAAAACCCACTGGAATTGGTCGGCCCCTTTCTCGCAGTGTTGGCAAAGAAGCCCAGGGCTGGAGACAGGTAGGGAACCCACCTGCAGCAGAAGCACGTAGTACAATGTGGCCTAAGCCATAGACTGGTTCCGGCGTGAGGCTAGACGCATCAGAGGGTCGACTGAGCCCCCAGGAACAAGAAAGGAGCCGCTGTCGCTCTTGTGACAAAGCTGTCCGGAAATTTTCCTTGGACCGGCGGGACTGAGCTTTGTGCTTTGGGTTCCGCTGGGGCTTCCTTGAGGAAGCCAGTTCAAGTCAAACCCTTGTGGCCCATGAACCGACACGGCTCCTGCTGGTTTCATTAATACTCGGAGCAGACGCCCAGGGCTGATTGAGGAAAGGGGAAGCTGGTCATCTGCTGGGATCCAAGCCAACTCCAGGCTTTGCAGTTCTGGTTATTTACCACCCGCTGTCTTCAGAGCTACCCTAAGACACAGAGGATTGTTCAGGGGCAGTTCCTGGTTTTCCGGGATCTGAGAGCCCAGCTGGCAGATCAAAAGAGCAGCAGCATTTCCCAGCCGGGCCCTTGTCACAGTTACCCTGCCAGACGCCCAGCTGAAGGGGGGAAATTAACCCCCACTCTATTCCCAGGGTGTTGGTGGGGTCCCTGGCTGGCTGGTTAGCCGCTAATTCCTGGAGCTGGCCACAGTATTCCAGGGGCGCAGTCTCCTGTCGGAAAATGCTGATTCACCAGAATTGAAAGGTGCCAATTCCAAACAGAAAAATGTTTCCAAATCTTCTGGCCAAATTTCCGCTCCCGCCAGCTCTGCTGATGACCCAGGCTTGCTGGGGCTGCTCCCTGCTCCTGTCCGGCACAGCTCGGCCAGGCCCCCTCACCCACTGCTTTGTGCTCCGCAGGAACAGAGCCGGGTCTCCAACATCTGGAAGGAGTACAAGAAGAAAAAGAGGGTGAGTTAGGGGCATGGTGCTGGATTCGCACGGGACAAGCCAAGGGGCGGAGGCTAGTAGGCAGACCGACTCGGGGGGACGCTGCACACCCTGGAGCTCGCCCCATCACGGTGTGATTGCAGTGTGCAGACGTATCTGAGCTAGCTCGGGTCCCAGTGACGCCGCGGCAGCACAACCTCCCTGCCCCGATGGCCGAGCTAGCCGGATTCAAGCCAGCTTGGGTGTGTCCGCATGAGCTAGTCACATCCCAATAGCTGAACAGACCTGCCCTGAGGCTCTCCTGCCCGTGTCCCCATTTGAACGGTGCTTGGGGCACTTCTGGCTAAAGAATTCTCCCAAACGAGCAGGGCCCCTCTGGCCAACTGGGGGGTCTTGGGCATTCCCACATGTGTGGCTGCGGAGCCCCTGTGGTACGGAAGAGCCAGACTGGGTTCAAATGACTCGAATGGGGATTCTCTATGGTGGCTGCTGGATGCAGATAGAACCTGTGATTCTCTTGGGGTCCCCAGACTGGCTGACGGGATTTTGTGCCGTCTCTCAATCCTGGCCTGCCTGGGGCTGCTCACAACAGGGCAGCCACAACGGCTCTGGCCTTCCCAGCTGAGGGCTCAGACTCCGTACAAAGGAACATCCCCAGGTGAAAACGCTCCCTGCTTCTCCGCTTGGCTCAAGAGCTGTTCGGGGCCTGGTCGGTGCCAGCAGGGATGCAGCTCTCCGCAGGGTCGGGAGCGTGGAGCAAATCCCGGATCCTTTTGGAAACCCTGTTCCCCAGTTCAGTCTCTGGTCATTGTTTTGTGAATGCCTGCGGGCAGCGGATAGGGGGGTGAAGCCCAGATCCAGCAGTGGTGATGCTGACAAAGGACCCGTTCCCCATCCCTGCAGGACCCCACCTTCCTGGAGAAACAGGAGCGCTGTGACTACCTGAAGAAGAAGCTCACGCACATCAAAGCGCGGATCCAGGAGTACGACCGGACGGCCAAGGAGGGCTCAATGTACTTCTGAGCCCCAACACCCTGGCCGCCAGCCCTGATTTACTCTGGGGCTTGCTGATGTCTGGGAGATCTCGGCCTGAAAGAGAGCAGGATACAGGACATGGGGGGGCGCTCAGGGGGGCTTGAACAATTTGTATAGTGGGGGTGCTGAGAGCTATTGAACCAAACTGTAAACCCTGTCTATAATGGAAACCATTCCCAGCCAAGGGGTGCGGCCGCACCCCTAGTTCCAGCACCTATGGGGGTGCTTGTGCCTTGTGGCCTCCTGTGCATCACACACACACCTCAGCTGGGTCACATGTGGGTCAGGCACCATCCCTGCCCTGTGCTGCCCCCTCACCAGCTGGGGCTGGGAACCAGCAGTGCTGGTGTGCACTCTCCAGGTGGGACCGAAGCTGGGGGTAGGAGGAGTGGGGCCTCAGGCGGGGTGGGGAGAGGTGCATCGCTCCTGCTCACGGGAATAGGTAACCAGGTGCACGGTGCATCTGCTCCAGCCAGCAGCAGCCAGACCCATCCTCTAGGCGGACCCTGGGGAGAAGCTGTGAAACTGGACAAAGCTTCTGGCTGAAGAGAGCTGTTGTGATGGGAGGATAAAACGCCCCCGGGCCTGGATCTGTGGTCACTTCATGCTAGTGTAAACTCGGGAGTCATGGCACTGAGGACAGTGGACTTGCACTGGTCTGAATCAGGTCATTGACTTCAGCGGGAGCAGGATTGGGACCCTGACTCCTGTAATGTGGTCCCTGGCTAGAGCCCTGGGAGCCAGGCTGGAGATTGCCTCTTACGGGCATGACTTCATTGCCACTCTCCCTTACTCTGTCTGCAAAGCAGCCAGCGGAGGAGGGGGGCAGCATTCATCTGTGCAGCAAAAACTGAGCTTTGGGGCGTGCCCGTAACTGTCCCTAAGGAGCAATGGCTTCTCCAGTGAATAAAATACACCTGGCGGCCCGTGTGTGAAGTCCCTGTAGCCAGCAGGATCTGCCCTGCCCTGCGCCAGAATTCCCCTGGAGAGGGTCCCCGAAGGGGAAGATGTGAGGGAAGGGATGCTAACACACGTGCTCTCCGCTAAAAGCACTGTGGGTCATAGCAGCATCACGTGGGAAATTAGCAGAGCTCTCTGCTCACCGTGCCCTGAGACACCCCCCTCCCCCCAGAGGATGTGACTCTGTTGCAGCTTCCCCCCAGGGGGATTTACTTCTTTAGTTCAAGCTCATGAAAGTCTCGTGCTCTTCCTGGGAAGGTCCCAGGTTCAGTTCCTGGGCCGTCCCCATGTGGTCATTAGGGAGCAGAGTGAGACGACGTGGGGTGTGTCTCCCCTGCACACTAAGCCCAGGCTCTGATTCAGGTTTGAGCCTCCTGGCTACACACATCAGCCTGACTAAGGTCAGCAAACACTCAAGGCCCAGGTCCTTGGAGCCTGCTGGGGGATGGATTGGAGCCTGAGTCCCGCTGTGACTGGGGTCCGAGCCCTGTCATGTTGCAGTGTGGATGCAGCTCAAGCCATTAGCCCAGCTGTGCAACTCGGGTCCAGCAGTTGTAAAGCCAGGTTTACAGTGCGGCGTGGACACTCAAGAATGGGCTTGGAAAAGCCTGGGTTTACAATGCAGTGTAGACAGACCCATGATGAGCTACCCTGGTGCATCTGTGGATTGTTAGCACTAGTGACCAGCGCTGAAAGCTAGCTGCAGAGGGAGAATTTCAGAACACCCTGACTGACAGCCATCCCGGTGCGGGCAGCTGGTCGGAGCAGCCCTGCTATTCGCACGTTCACTGCAACACACCTGGCTTTAGGTTCTTTCTCCACTTACAAAGCTGCTTTTTATTTAAAAATTGGAAACAACAAGGCGTCCAGAGCTAGTTAAGGCCCCAATCCTGCCAACATGCCCCATATTTAACTTCAAGCCCTGTGGGCCGTTCAGCTGAGACACCCTCTGACTGCAAAGCCTGGGACCCCACAAACTCACTGCACCCATGAAGAGCGGGGGGCGCACTGGGAGCAAGACTTAAAGAGGAGTAAAATCCAAGTGCCGGGCTGGGATCCTTGTGGCTTGGCAGGACCTCTCGGGCCCGACTGAGACAGGGAGAGGCAGCTCAACCATGCCTAGGGGGCTGCTCCCCCGTCGGTCCATGTGCATGACCAATAGAAGGGGTTAAAGTCAAACCAGCCACGCAGCCGGGCGCTTTGATCAGAGTCTTGCACACAAGGCGATTTATGTCCACGCTGGAACAGGGAGCTGAGATTTAAGCACTCCATCTGCTGCTGCCAAGTTTTTGACTCCAGCTGTGCCAGGTTCCTGCAGTTACAAGCCTTCTCTTCGGCCTGGCTGCAGCGGGAGGAGGCTGGTGGGTTGTTTTTAATGATTGTGCACCTAGTAATGATTAATCCCTGGGCTGCCATTTTAAGATGAACAAAGAGGGGAGGAAAACAGAGGGGACCCAGGTAGCTGCTTTTAAAGGAAACCCAGCCAACCCCCTTCGCAAGGCAGCGGCTCCAGGAATGGCGCCCTGAGCCAGGGGCCCGTCTGCAGGCAGCACCAGGCTGGAAAGCAGCACGTTTACCAACAATACTAAGGCCAGAGACGGGCGCAGCTGGCCCTGGAGACAGCTTCTGCAATCTAAGGTAAGGTGTATTGATCGCTTCACAGGGGAGAGCTGCTCCCTTATTTTTGCATCATATGTTTCAGGATCGTCTCAAGCTCTGTCAGGTTTCAGAGTAGCCGCTGTGTTAGTCTGTATCCGCAAAAAGAAAAGGAGGACTTGTGGCACCTTAGAGACAAACCAATTTATTTGAGCAGAAGCTTTCGTGAGCTACAGCTCACTTCATCGGATGCTTTTAAGAAAAGTACTCCTTTTCTTAAAGCTCTGTCGAACTTAAGGGGGCCAGATTCCCAACGGGTATCAGTCAACCTGCAGCCAGGTAGGGGTCTGGCCCCGTTGACCTCAGTGGAGCAATGGCAATGGATGCTAGCTGAGACCCTGGCCTAGAAAAATTCTTCTCATGAGGTCAGAAGGCTGAATTCATACAGATCTGCCTCCGAGAGTTCGCCTTCGATGCACAACACCGTGAATGTTCACCAGCTGCTTCCTTCAAAGCTTAAATCCTTGTTTGTTGTTAAGGGGCTTTTAGAGGGGCCGTTGTTTATTTTGTTTATTATCTTGTTTATTTCTAGAGTAACAAAGCTAGGACAGAAATGAAAACAAGCTTAACTGGCTCAATTGAATAAAGCAAGGTGGTTGCTAAACAAAAATCTTGGGCAATTTAAAGAACCCGGTTAAGGAAAGAGGTGGAATTGCAAAATCTTTGCAGAAAGGGCTTAGGTGTCGGAGTCAACTTCACTGGGTCTGGAAATTCTCTCTGGGGTCTGGGATCAAACTGGAACTGCAGCTTTTAGAAGCACTGGGAGCTTTTGTTGTCTTTGAAACTTGAATCCTGGCCAAAGAAAGGAGGTTTGGCAGCGAGAACACAGCACCAACCTTATCGCGGGCTCTCTTGGGGAAAGAAAAACATTGGGGATTTTTTTTAAAAAGGACTGACTAGAGCACACGCGCGTGTGAGGGGAGCGTATTATTTGCTAGTGCTGGGACAGACGGGTGGAGACCCACGAGGGGCGTGTAGTGAGCAAACCCTGCCCTGAGCTGCTGTGGGCTTCCCAGCTGCAGGCCTGGGAAAACAGAGCCTTATTAATCAGGTGAAATAAGAGAGGAGGTGGTGTTGGCAGAAACTGTTGCAGCCGGCGTGGAGGCCCCAGCCGAACATTCCCATCCTATCTCCAGTGGTTCAGGACGGCTGGATTCAGCAGGGATCATTGACCCTGCATGTTCCTAGTGATCCCAAAATCCAAGGTGAGGCTTAGAAGGATTCTACGGAGGATTGTTTGCCCTTCCCTGTGTTCTCTGCCCCTCCAGCACTGGGGGGATTATAATGGAGCGCAGGGGCAAGGCTCTCGTGAGCTGAGCCTGTAGCAAAATAAAAAGGCCTTTTATTAAAAGTTGGGTGAGGGGGAGAACAGGCAGTTCCTGTGGGAACGCCTGGGCCTGTGCCCAGCGAGTCAGAGCCTGCCGAACCGACCCAAAGGACACTCGGGGGGGGAGGGAGGAGGGGTACACCTCCGGAATGCAGGGGCAGAAAAGAGCGTTTAAAACGTGGCTACCCCAGAAGTGTAAGGGATCAAATAAACAAATCTGCATCTTCCTTTTATGTATCCCTTTAAATATAGCACAGCAAATTCATCCCTGGGGTAATTATTCTCAGCAGCCAGGTCTTCCGTGTATTAGTGACCCTCGCTTGTGAGGGGCTCAGAACCGGGGTGCCAGCCTGACGGCTACACAGCAGTTTTATAGCCCCGCAATTCAAGCCCGGTGAGCTTGAGTCAGCTCCCCGGACCAGCCATGGGTTTTTTGTCACCGTGTAGACATACCTGGGAGGCCAGGGTTCAATCCCCTGCCCTGGCCGCGACTCCCTTTGAGTAAGTGACTCAGTTTCTCTGGACTGCCTTTGTTCTCCATGGCATTAATGGCCTTTCCCTGCGTCACAGAGAAGTTGTAAATGTAAATACGTGAAATTCCCCCTTTACCGGATAACTGTAACCTACGAGTACACAGGAGTTCTTCTCCCTGGGTCATAATGACTCGTGCAGAAGCAGCAAGGTCGGGCCTCTTTATCTTACTAATAAGGTTTGTGTTACAAAAGCATTTCTGTGTCTGAGCCTCTGTTGTTTGTACCGTTATTAATCAATGCTCGGGAAGTGCTTTGAAGCCCTCAGCGGTGTTGCTATTGCACAGAGCAGGGCGCGGGGGTAGGGGAGACCTAGGGAAAAACCGATTGACTGAAATACACGAATGTAAGGCAGACTCTAGGCCCGTCTGTCTGCTGAGGTCCTAGTACCGTCACCATAGCGTGGGAACATGCGGAAGTAATCTCTTTTAGAAACATATAATCTGTGGGGCTTGGGGGTTTGCATTTTGTTACCAAAGTGTCTGAACAAAATTACTTTAGTTCAGTTGTTGGTGGGTTCTTTTTAAATCTTTTGCATTATTTGGTTGAAGCAATTCGAGTAAATTCAAGTGAGTAAATTTTGTGGGGTGTTGAACTAAAAATGTGGTGGACTTGGTTGATATTGAGGGTGTGACGGCCTGTTTCTCAGGATTTGCACCAGTATATCAGACCCGCATTTGGCAGAGTTATTCCAGGTTTATGCTGGTGTAACTGAGACCAGAGCCCGGCGCTAGTGCAAGGGGGGCAAAAATCATCAAAGTGTCTAAGGATCTGTCTTCAGTGCAAAGTTTACTCAGGTTCTTGCTCGGGGGTTGCCCCTAACCCAGCTCCCGTCCACACCCAAAACCCTCGAAACCTGAGTTTAGTGGTGCTTTCGCCCTGGGCTAGCTGGCTCCTCTAGGGCGGAGTGCTCACGCAGGAGCTGGTAACCCGCCCACTTGTGGCAAGGACATCATGCGGCCAGTCCTCCAGGGCCTTCCCACTATTCCCTCCACGTGCCTAGAGGGACAGACAAGATCTCCCACAATCCACTGGAGAAAAACCCTGTGGCTCAGTTTACTGCAGGGCAAAGACCCAAGGATGGGTCCCCCGGCGTCCTAGCTGCACGCCTGGATGAGTCGGCACCCGGGAGGCACAGTCACTGTGTGGCTGCCCACACCAGGGCTAGGCTAACCTTGGGGTTGTTTACCCCACTTAACTCAGACCCCATGTGACTTAAGAGTCCAAGCCTCCTGGAAAATCAACAGGCCCCCTCAATTCCCAGCACTTTGGTGACTTCTGAAAATGGGACTTCGGCTCCTAAGTCATTTATGTGCTTTAAAAAAAAACTTTACCAAGGGTCCCTAAAGTTCAGCTAGGAGAATCCTTTGCAAGGCGGAGGGCCAAAGTCAATGGGAATTTCACCCCCTAGTGTCAGGGCTGAGCACAGCCTGGGGCATGGGGGCTGTTTGACCCCTGCAGCCTTTGCTAGGTGTGCGTCAATGAGTCCATCGAGGTGAATGGGGTTTCTGTTCTCTGCAGGGGAGAAGGGTCTCGCCCCAGCGTGGGGAGATGGTGCCGAGGGCTCAGGGAGGAGGCTGGCTGGGACCAGAAGGAGGATTAGATTCTGGGATATTAGACAAGCAAGTCCCGTTTGAACAGTCCCCCTACAGAACCTCTAGGTGGCATGAACAAGCCCAGTCCCCTGGTTTTGACCTTCCACCCCATCGTGGATCATTTCTGAGCTGGAGAGATCAGTTGTGCTGCTCAGGACTTAAACTGGGGTCTGCGTGATGCCTCCTTTTGCCGCTGGGGCCAGTTAGAAGATGGCCACATCCTTGTAGGCTGCACCCGTCCCCAAGGGCTGCCTGGCCTCGCCCGAAGCCGTTCCCCCAGCTCGTGAATGATTAAGACACCGTATTGCTAGGTCGTGGCACCCAAGAGGGAACATCTACACTGCTGCTTTCAGCCCCGTAACTAGGGTGACCAGATGTCCCAATTTTATAGGGACAGTCCTGATTTTTGGGTCTTTTTCTTATATAGGCTCCTATTAGCCCCCACCCCCGTCCCGATTTTTCACACTTGCTGTCTGGTTGCCCTACCCATAATGCAAACCGGAGTCTGTAGACCCAGGCTCTGAGACTCGCTGCTGCGGGGGGGTTTGCAGTGTAGGCGTAGCCAGTGACTAACATGCTTGACTTGACCATCTATGTAGACGCAATTACAATATATCTATCTATCTATCTCCATACACCCCCCCTCCATCAAGCTATTTATCCATTCCCATACACCCCATCTATCTATCTATCTATCTATCTATATCCATACACCCCCTTCTAGCTATCTATCTATCCATTCCAATACACCCCCTCTATCTATCTATCCCCACACCCCCCCATCTATCTATCTATCTATGTAATATACATACCTATACATATAAAACCACCCCAATTCTATAGATGGAGATGCTGGGATTTTCAAAGGGGCCTAGACCCCTAATTGCCACTGATTTGTTATCAACCGGGGTTATTACGGTAGTGCCTGAAGGCCAGCTGGGAATAGAGCCCCACTGTGCTAGGAACTGCACCAATATGAAGCAAGGGGTGGTCGGCGCTCACAGTCTAACTAAAACGAGACAGGCCCAAGGTCTGTGACCCCCAGGAAGGGCTACAACCCACACGCAGAGGTGGCAGCAAGCAGCATATTGATGCCATGTTTTCTGGAGGGTGGCAGTGGGTTAGTTTGGAGATCAGCTACTTGGAAAGCAAAGGGGGCTGCGCAGGTGTGGAGAGAAGCTCAGAGCTGGAGCAAACAATGCAGAGCAGTGAAAGTCCAGTCAGAACTGTGGCAAGTTCTCTGGATATTCACAGCTCCCTGCTCCGGCTGCCCTAGGCAGCCGATTCCACTACAGTCGTCTCCCAAGGCCGGACGGCAGCTGAGGGAAACGCGTGGCCCTCACACCCTTTGCTCGGGGAGTTTGTAAGTGACTAGCTCAAGGCCTCAGTGGCAGAGCAAGCATTCGAACCCCCTGCCCTTGTGCTTGTCCCACCTCCAGGCCACCCTGCTTGACCAGCTTGTTTATCTGCCGCCCTACCGAGGCGTTTCTAAGGCTGCCCGTCACTGCGGTCTCCGGCCGCCTGCCCTGCATTGGATCCTTCCTCCGCCATGTATAGCCAGAAGCCCTACGACAGCCCGCCCACCGGCTACGGCCCCCCCGGCGACGGCTACGGCTACGACATCCACTCCCCCGCCCCGGGCTCCTTCTACATTGAGGACGTGCCGCAGTATTTTTACAAGTGGAACTCTCCGCCCGGCGTGGTGAGGATCCTGGAGGCCCTGGTCGTCCTGCTCTGCATCACCATCTTCGCCTGCGTGGCCTCTACGCTGGCCTGGGAATACAGCTACGGCTACGGGGGCATGTACGGGAGCGGGCTAGGGAGCTACTACGGGTCTGGCTATTATGGCGGAGGGATGGGCTACGGGGGCTACGGCGGCTACGGCGGCTATGGAGGCTACTATGGCGGGATGACCAACCCGCGGGCAGCCAGCGGCTTCATGATCGCCATGTCGGTATTGTGCTTCATCGCACTGCTGGGGTTCTTCGTGGCCAGCGTCACCAAGTCCAGCAGCGCCCGCTCCCGCAGGTTTTACCTGGCGGTCATCGTGGTGTGCGCCATCCTGGCCTTTGTCATGCTCATCGCCTCCATCGTCTACATCATGGGCGTCAACCCCCGGGCACAAATGACCGGCAATTACTACTACAGCCCCATGCTGACCATGTGCAACCAGATGTACTCCTCCGGTGGAGCCTACATGAACCAGTACCTCTACCATTACTGCACCGTGGACCCGCAGGAGGTAAGATGGGCACTGCTTGCGTTTTCCCTTCAGCTTTCCTTCTTTTCTCTCTTTCTCCTTCCTTCCACTTCCTTTCTGCCTTTTCTCTCTTTCTCCTTCTTTTCTCTCTCCTTCCATTTTGTCTTCATCCTTCGTCGACTTTCTCTTGGAGCTGCTCAGAAAACGGGGTGACTGTTTTGGGGAAATGTTAATGTCCGTTTAGTCCTGGTTTGTTTAAAATGTGAAATGATCTACAGAGGGGTTTGAAAATTTCCTACCGTTTCGCTCGCTCGCTCGATTTCACAGATGAACAGGATGAAATTTTGGACAGAATATTCGTGGAAACCCCCCATTTGTTTTGGGTTTTTTGTTAACATTTTAAAATTTTGCTTGGAAGTGTTGGCATTTCCCAGCCAGTCAGTACCTCCATAGCCATCGGCTGTAACTGCTACTTTCCCTTTTCCACTAGCCATAGGTGCGCTTCTCCAACTTTCCTCAGCTAAGAGCAGTTCCTGGTGACTAGCGTCAGCTGCCCTTGGCTCGACACAGGGTGTCACCAAGGCTAGGAGGACGGAGCTGAGGACAGGGAAATTCAAGGCTCAATACCGGAGGTGCTTTCTCGTGGGCGAAGCTGTGGAGCAATCTCACAGGGGAACGGTGGAGACCCAAGTAGTTGGGCCTTCTAAATCCAGGTTGGGCAAAGTATGAGAAAAATCCTGCTTTGGCGGGTGGATGGGCTAGCCCAGAGGGTTGCAAACTGGCCCCTGGCCCAGGGGGGAGCTGGCCGCTGTCATGGTGCTGACTCATTCGTCCTGGGTTTTGCAGCTGAAGGAGGGTCAGAGCTGATGGGAGAGGGAGCTGAAGGAAAAGCATGTGGTTATTTTTCCATTCAACCAATGGCTTTAGTTGACAGGAGTGAAATAGGATCATGAAAGGGATGGGAGGGCAATCCCTTTATTAAGCTGTGGTCCCCACTATGGGAAAGTTCGGTAAACCCTGGACTAGACCATCTCCTGGCTCTTTTCCATCTCTACCCATTTTCTGGGATTTTCCAAACCCTCTGTTCTGATCAGCTCAGAGCTCTGCTCCCCTCTCCCCTCCTTGAGCCGTCCTGGTGCAACGATTTGTACAGTTTAAAACTCTACAGCTATGAACCAAGTGCCACGGACAGTTGCTGAAAGTTGGGTTTTGCCTTAGTCGGTTTCCCTTGATCCCAGTGGGTCAGGTGGTCACGGCCTCAAAGTCTCTAAGTCCTGGGAGAAAGCTGATGGAAAAGATTTGCTGTAATGTCTTTGTAATAGTTACTATGGATTGATACCATTGAATCCCCATTGGCTACAGCAACGGTTCTGCAGAGCTACACGGGGATCACCGATAGCAGCATCTAGCAGTCTTCGATTGCCAAGACCGATGAGTCCACTGCAGGCTCCCCTTAGACCAGTGCTGGGGTGCGTTGTAGCCCACTAGCACCTAGACACCCCAGCTGAAGTCAGGGACCCTATGTGCCAGGCGCTGCACAGATGCACAGTGAGAGACAGGCCCTGCACCAAAGAACTCAGTCTGAATAAATGAAGGAAGGCTCATTCACCCCATTTTACAAAGGGGGAAACTGAGGCCCAGACAGACACACAGCAGAATCTGCAGCCCAGTTATTTATCATAAATGTTTGTATAGCCCACATTACTGTAGTCTCTGAGCTGAGCACCTCCCAGTATTTAATGGATTTATCCTCACACACTCCTAGGAGGCAAGGCCTGGCTGTCATCGCCATTGAATGGAGGGGAAACTGAGGCACAGAGTGGCTGAATGACTTGGCTAAGGGTCACACAGGGACCCTGTGGCAGAGCTGGAAGCTGAATCCAGGTCTTCCAAGTCCGAGGCTAGTGCCCTGATCACTGAACCTTCCTTCTTCTAAGCTAAGAAGCGCCTCTTTCAGCTCAGAATAAACTCAGGTCTCCTGACTCCCAGTCCACTGCTTTAGAATCATAGAATATCAGGGTTGGAAGGGACCTCAGGAGGTCATCTAGTCCAACACCCTGCTCAAAGCAGGACCAATCCCCAATTTTTGCCCCAGATCCCTCAATGGCCCCCCCAGGGATTGAACTCACAACTCTGAATTTAGCAGGCTAATGCTCAAACCATTGAGCTATCCCTCCCCCCCTTAACCACAAGCCCACCAGCCACGTGCTTTGTCCAGGTCTAGCCCCCAGGATGTAACACGGTGCAAAACAGCTTTATAAAAATCTCCTTCATTTGCTGCTCAATTACTCTGCTGGGCTTGGTCGGTTTTCTTATTGCCACTGTGCAGCTAACTGGGATCTCTGCTTGCTGGCCCTGGCTCCGGAGTCAGAGCTCTAGGCTGTCTGTTGGATAGAAGGCAGCAGAATAGTAACAAACAAGGTGTCTGTGAAGTCAGTTTTGGTCTGGAGAGAAACAATTGCAGCGATTTAAGCAGCAAGCTGGGCGGGGCTGCCGATACCATGCCGTCTGCATTCCGGCCACCTGAAATCCAGAGGCACGTAGAGCTACGCACTTTGCTGCATATTTCCTACTAAAAACAAGCCGTGCTGCACTTGCCTGATGCATGGACCAGATGTGACCTAATCTGTCATTCCCCCCATGTCTAATATCTATCAAACTTCAACATTCTTACTAGGGCCCTATGGGAAATTCTGAGGAGTCTCCCTCTCTCACACACACCAAAATGCAAGGATTTGAACCCCTTCTCCTGGAGCAAAAATCATACAGAGAATAAGTAGCCCCTGTTTCTGCTGCTCTCGGCCATGTGTCCTTAGGAGAAGATTGTTGGTTGTTTCAGCATGCAGCAGGGAGTGAGGACTCCTGGGCTCTTTTCCTGGCTCTGTGGGGCCTTGCAAAAGTCATTTCCTCTCTTGCCATGTGCCTCAGTCTCCCAGTCTGTAAAATATGAGGGCATTGGATCCCTGTAGCTTGCAAAGTGCTTTGGCATCACCTGGTTCCTTTTTGGTTCTTGAGCTGGGCCCAGTCCCGGAGAATGAAACCCCAGAAAGCTTTGCCAGCTCGATTGTTTTGCTGACTTCCACACAGGATAAGATCATAGCAATGAGCAAAGCAGTGGCAGCCTCCCATGTGATTCCTGCTTTGTGCCAGGGACAGCTGGGGAAGCTGATTCGGTTTGTTGCCAGCACAGCCAATCCCTACCATTCCCCCTTTGAGTGCTGCTGGGTTTGTTCTCCGTCGCTTGGCAGTTCTTGTGAAGGAGCCGGTTCCAAAAGCCCTTGCCAACCCAAGAAGCTGCCTTTTCTTCTCTTCCTCCCCCTAAATCCTAATTCCAGGAAATTCCTCATCTGTCTCACTCTCTCTTCCTTGGGGGGACTCTTTTCTCTGATGTAACAATTATTTTCCCTCTATTTGATTTCCCCCCACCCTTTGGCACCTTCACATGGACTGGAATGACTTCTCCAGCTGTGCTAGCAGGAACGGGTGTCTCATTTCCTGCTAGTGGCCAATCCACATAGACGACAACAACCTACTGCTGCTATCAGCTGATGGAGTTCTTCCTTTAGCTTGAGTGGTAGAGGTCAGTGCTGCAGTGCAGAGAGTGGTGGGGTTGAACCAAGCTGATGGATGACATAAGGGTAATTTCCCTGACTCCCTGGCCAACGTGGGTTTTTTCCTCTCTTCTAGGCCATCGCCATTGTCTGTGGGTTCTTCATCGTCATTCTTCTCTGCGTGATTTGCTTCTTTGCTCACAAGACGCGTCACAAGATCTGGAAGTTTGGGAAGCCCAATATCTACTGGGACAAGCCACTCGCCTTCCAGGAAGGCCCCAACGTGGAGGAGTGGGTGAGTCTAGGATGGTGCAGGCTGCGGGTGGAGCAGATGAGTGATAGGGACTTTGAGGCTCCAACCTGCTCTGGCTAACTCAGGGCATTACTAACCAGCCCATCACCAAGGTGTCTAGCTGCAAGAGCTACCCTCAGGAGCCAGATTGGGAAACAAACAAGGGGAGGGACTCTCCTAAGCCCCATCCACTCATAGCGCCAAAATTGAGAGCCCTCAAAGTCAGCCGTCGCTCACAGTAGGTTGTGCAGATCTTTGTAGCATGATCCATCCTCATCTTCCTTTTAGCAGCAGGGAAATGTTGATGTTGGTAAATCGGAGAGGGGTCAGAGAAGAGCCACAAGAATGATTAAAGGCTTAGAAAACCTGCCTTATAGCAAGAGACTCAAAGAGCTCCATTTATTTAGCTCAACAAAGAGAAGGGTCAGGAGTGACTTGAAAACAGTCTATAAAGAATCTACACGGGGAACAAATATTTAATAACGGGCTCTTCAATCTAGCAGAGACAGGGCTAACACGATCCAATGGCTGGACATTGAAGCTAGACAAATTCAGATTGGAAATAAGGCATAACGTTTTAATGGTGAGAGTAATTAACTGTTGGAACAATTTACTAAGGGTCATGGAGGATTCTCCATCACTGACCATTTTAAAATCAAGATTTAGATTTGTTCTAAGAGAGATGCTGTAGGAGTTACTTTGGGAAGTTCTCTGGCATGTGTTATGCAGGAGGTCAGACTAGATGATCACAATAATTCCCTTCTGGCTTTAGGAGGTACGAATCTATAAATGGTTAACAATGTTGACTGTAGGTCACCGTCTGTAGGCTTCAGAGTTAACACTCCATTGTGGTCAATGGGGCATTATCTCTCTGATCTGCTCTTTCAGGCTGTGGGCAGATGTGGCTGGATTCGTCTGCTTCACATTTTAAGGTGATCTAGGCAACCATAAATGTCAGGGTCAGGTTAGGTTCTGGAGCAAAAGATGGACTAGGGCAAGTGCAGTGGCCTGGCAGGGACCGTGGCAGAGTGCTGTGCGCTCCCTGACGCACGTTATGAAATGTGCTATATAAGAACTAGGAATTATTACTTTTGTTCAGTGTTTGTACAGAACCTAGCACAACAGGATCCTGGTCCGTGGCTGTGGCTCCGGCCTACTTCAGAAATTAAAATAAATAACAATAACAATAATATCATGTAGCAATGAGTTCCATGGGTTAATTTTATATATTAGTGGAGGGGGGATGTAGTTCCTTGCATCTGTTTTAAATGCCTTGTTTTTTCCATTTGCTTTTGGGTCTCTTTGTTGCTCAGATATGAGTAACAGGGTGTAGAGAGCAGGGCTGGTCCAAGCTATCTCGAATGTACCAAAAGATAAATAAAACAGGATTGGATCAGATAGGCTGTGAGCCTGGAACCAGCAACACGAAGGGTTTTTGTTCTCTTCCCCTTTGTCTACTGAGTGCTTGAAAGATGTTTGCTTATGATATGATTTAGTTTCACCCTCGTCAATGATTAACCGGGCAGCTCTTGCCACACAGGGTTTCGCCTGGCACATCTCAAACGGCCACGGTGTTCTGGTCCGTCGCTTGGCGCCAGGTCACATCTGGTTGGCAGTGGGGTTGGGCGAGTGGGGTCACAGGCACTTGGGGATGGGGTGGGGGAGCAGGGTTGGTTGTTGGGGTGAAATTTCACACCAGGGTAAGTGCTGGGCTCCGCTTAAGCCTGGGAAATTCATCTCTAGGCGGGGGGCTGGCGGGCGGTCTTAGCACCACTTACATCCCATTTACACCCATGCCAAGGAAGCAAAGGGTTCTGGGATTCCCAGCCATGGGTGTAGTGGTACCGTGGGGTTGCGCTGGGCTTCTGCCCAGGGTGAAATCCCCCAAGGGCCATCAGAGCAATCACCCCTCTCCCCTCCGCCTCCCCAGTGCATCCCTGCCGCTCAGCGTGCGCGTCTGATGCCTAAAAGCCTAACGCAGAGTGACAAGCCCTCCAGGGCGCTGCTGGGCCAGGGCATATGGCAGTTGGCATCCCCTCCACTGCATGGCATGACCCAGAAAAGCAGCCATCTCCGCATCAGGGAGCTGAACAGCGCTGACAAACCTAGCTGTGGGGAAATTAACACAGTCAGAGCAGTCGCTGGAGGAAGACTTGTCCGCAGCAGGAGCCTCCTTTGTTCTGTTTGGGGTCTTGTCCTGCTCTCGTAACTAGGGTCTGAGCGTCGCCCAGGCATGTCCTAAGTGACGTGTACCGTGTTTAAGGGCTGGGCTGTGACCTTCGAAAGGAGAGTTAACCACCAAATCAGCGCTTCTCACAAGGGCAAGGAGAGAGCGCGACTGTCAGAGTCGTAGGCAGCGCGGCCTAGGGGTTAGAGCTGGATGGGGCTCGGGAGCCAGGATGCCTGGGTTGTAGTCACAGCTCTGGCAGGGAGTGTCTAACAGCGCAAGCAGGGCTGGCAGCATTGAGTCCGGGCAGGGGTCAAGGGCTCAATAATGTGTGGAACTGAACAAGACAAGTTCTTCCCAGACTGGGCTCTGCAGGTGGGAGCTGGGATTTCCCCTCATCCCACTCAGGATCAGCTCCCAGGTCCCCCTGGGGTCCCCCCCCCCCCAGGATCAGCTCCCAGGTTCCCCTGAGATTCCCCCACTGACTCTAGATCAGCTCCCAGGCCCCCCTGAGATTCCCCCCCAGGATCAGCTCCCAGGTTTCTCTGTATCTTTGCTCATGTGGGAAGGAAGGTGGGAGAGAGACTGACTTAGCCAGGGAATGAAGCTTTTTTCTCCAAAGATCCATCAGATCCCAGACAAGCGACAATTTCTGCCCCCCAGCAAGAGGCTCCAGCTAACAAGCCACAAAGGGCCAGGAAGAAAGGAAGGGTGAAAGGGGAAAACATCTGGCTGTCTAGGATTCAGTCTAAACAAATGCCCCCGCCCCTCCCCATTTCCTTAACCTCCAGGAGCAGATGTGGCCGCATTCCCTCTTTGCCTGCACCTCTCTTGCGTCACCAACCCAGCACCTCTCGGCCTGGAGGCCCAGTGCTAGGAAATGCCTTTGGCCTGAGGTCAGGGACTAGGATGCGGGGAACGTTAAGGGGCCGGGGCCCTGCAGCTGCGAGGCTGCATAGAGCAGAGGCAGACGTTCATGCTCCGATGGGCAGGGGAGGGAGCGGCCTACATTATTCAGCAGCCGGCAGCATGGAGCAAAGACAGCTTCCACGGGTGGCTGGGTGGACGTGAGGAGAGGAAGGAAGGAGTTAACGAGTGCATCTGCTATCCAGGGAGTGAATTGCAAGCAGGGGCAAACTTAAGGCGTTTAGAAAAGATCTGACTGGAGCAGAGGGGCAACTAGCCAAGGACAGGGGAGAATCAGGCATGCCGTTTATGAAACCTGTTCTGTTTGATCGTTCTGCCTACATGTGCCAATCCCTTGGGCTTAACAGTCTGTCCCACCTTGTAGTTCACAGTGACACTCCAAGTACCTTTTCCTGCCCTGAAGAAGAGCTCTTGAAAGCTTGTCTCTTCCACAAGCAGGAGTTGGTCCCATAAAAGATATCTCTTAACCCCCCGCCCTTTCGCTCTCATTTCTATCGATCTCGCTGATCACCGGCCTCAAGAGCTCAATCGTCCCATATCCGGTCTCCCAGAAAAATCACACAATTGGCTTAAAAACTAAGAGATTTTGTTTAAAAATGAATTTTGGTTGCTTTTGGTTTGCCTTCTGGTTAGTGAGCTGCTGGGGGGCACGCAGGGTGTGTGCTCAAGCTTTCCTCCAAAAGCATGAAGGTTAAAAAATGACTTTTAAAAAAAGGAGATTCTCCCCTAATCCCCTGATTCCAGGCGCTGGAGCTTTAGGAGAAACATGAGGTGTTGAGAGAGTTGGCAACACTGTATCTATCTCTCTATATCATCTTCTCCACATGATGCAAGTAGAGATTGCTTGCTTGCTCGCTTTCTTTCAGAGACCCTGATGAACTCAGTCTAACACTGTTTTACCATCTCCTTCCCGGCCCCCGGTGAATGTTATTCCCATTCATACATTAACTATTTACTGATTATTTAAAAATCTGTTCTGTTGGGATGCCCTCTTTAGCAGATGCCTGGTGGAAGTGGAAGAGGATGTACGTGGGGGGCTGGGCCGGAAGGCTATATCAAGGTCACAACTTCTAAAGCTATGGTTCCCCTGTTTAGAGCCAGATTTTAATACTTTGTTTTTGTAACTTTCTGCTAAGTAGTGTCCTACTGCACAACTGAGGTCAATGGGCCCACTGGCTGCGTGAGGCATTGTGTCCAGCATGAGGAAGATTGTGTGAATACAGTGGAAGGATTGCCTAGTGGTTAGGGCACTGGCTTGGGAAGGTGAGGGGTCATTTCTCTGCCACAGACTTCTTGTGTGACCTTGGGTGAGTCACTTAATCTCTGGGGCCTCAGGGGCCTATCTAGAGAGGAGACAGCATTGCCTAGTGGGTGCAGCCCCAGACTGGGACCCAGCAGTGTTGGGTCCTCTTCTTGGCCCTGCCACTGGGTTGCTGTGTAACCTGGGGCATGTCACTTCCCATCTCTGTGCCTCAGTTTCACCATCTGCAAAATGGGGATAGTGGTCCTGCCCTCCTCTGTAAAGCCCTTGGAGATCAGCTGATGAAAAGTGCTATGTAAGCAGTAGGTGGTATCTGTACAATGGACATAATTGCATTTCCCTAACTCACGGAGGGTGGGGGTGAAGATAAATCAATATGTTAAGGATTGGGAGGTGCTCAGATCCTACAGCACTGCGGGTCCTAGATGTACATAAAACAGATGGGCAGAATTTGACCCTGTAGCCTGCCGTCTGTACAAGAGCAAAGCCTGAAAGAACCGAAGCACCCTGGACGTGACCAGTTTCCCAGCTCTGGGCGTTTCCACGTTCCTCCCAGCTCGGTTTATTTACTGAGCAGGTCACCCCTGGGAGGCATTTCCTGAGTTCTGGTGGAAGCGTCTCCTGCATGGGCTCTGTAGGGACCCAGGTCAGGGCGGCGCTGCCCAGAACGGCATATCCTCCCTTTGTCAGTCCCAGGGATGTCTGGGGAGGGAAGGGTTAGTGCTCTCCAGGTGGCTGAGTCCCTGTGATTTATTGTAAGCGAGGCGAGCAAACACCCCTGGGAAAGGGAACTGGCCCCGTGGCGTGCTGGCACAGGGGAGTTCGGGAGGGGAAATTCCCACCCAAACCACCTGTTCCCTGGCACTGAGCGCAGCCACTCCCCTTCCTGGAGAGCCTTGTATCTCCTTCGCTCTGCTCCTGCAGCTCCCAGACCTCAAACAGCCAGGAGCTGGGGGCTGGGGGAAGGTGTCACCCAACAGCCCCACGGCTTTGTTCTCCACTGCAGGTTGTGGGGGCTGGCTCCTGGGGGTGGGGCATAGCAAGCCAGGTCAGCTAGGCCCTGGAATGGGGGGGTAGGTCACACAATTTAGCCCCATTCCTCTGTGCCTGGGACTTATCCACTGGCACCCACCCATCCCTCTGGTCTCTGCTGCTGGGCCGGCAGGTTGCGGGATCGTGGGGCCCGGTGGTGCCAGCTGCCTCTCACCCAGCCTGCAGGGTGGGGCTGGTTAAATGGCAGGGGAGGTGTTTGCCAAGTGCTGATTTAGCTTATCAGCCCCTCGCACTGTGATAAGGGGGTTGGGGCTGCGCACACGGGAGGCAGAGAGCCGGGATCTGGGCGGTGGTTCCCTATGCTCTCGATCCCAATCCCAGCTCCGGGGCCCTGCAGACCGGAGGAGGGTTGGGCTGCATTAGCGGCCCCTGGTTTGGTTTTCTGTGTGCCTTTGTGTGACGGTGACCAGGAACGAATAGAACTGGCTGGGCCAGCGTCCCCCTCACGGCTCTGCCAGAGCTCCTCGCACAGTGCAGACCCCCAGCCCCTGTTACCCCAGCCCTGAGCTCCACCACCACCCTGCTCTGCCAGCGTCCCTGAATCCCGACCCACAGCCCCTTGTTATACAGCCCTGGGCTCCCCGCCTCCCCGCCTGCTGATGCTGCTCAATCCCGACCTCCCATCCCCCTGTTATCCCCACCCTGAGCTCCCCCCTCCCACACAGCTCTGCCAGTGTCCCTAAATCTCAACCCCCTGCTCTCCTGCCCCCCCAGCCTCCCTCAGCGGTGGGCTGCCGTTTGGGCCCCACTGTGTGCACCCTGCGGACTGCCCCGAGGCCATCACCAGGCCTGAAGTTGAGACCAAGGTCACGCCTGGCCCTGACTCTTGCTAAGGTGGAGCTAAGGGCAGAGCGTGACCCCAGCATCACGCCCAGCCCCCCCCCCCAAGGCCGCACGCGGGCACAGAGGGAGCCGAACGCCTCTGGCTGCTTTTCAGGTGAAGAACGTTGCAGAGGGGGCTAGCATGCCCGATGAGATGGCCACGCTGGCCTACTCTGAGAAGCCAATGAGCCCTGTCAACGCCCCGGCCAGCGCCTACGGCTACCCGCGCAAGGAGAACGGCTACTATGCCCCCGAGGCCTACAACCCCGGAAGGTGAGTCCGTCCCAAGGGCTGGGAACCCAGGGTCCCTTTGTATCCAGATCTCCCACCCGGGCCTCCGGCAGACTCTTCCCCCAGCTCAGCTGGGCTCACGGTGCTCGGGAGCCACTGGTTTGACGAAGTAACGTACCCGGTGGGTCTAGTGGTTAGAGCCCAGGGCTCGGACTCATTGGGTTCAGGGCACAGCTCTGTGGGACCTTGGGCAAGGCCCTGCATCTCCCTGGGCCTCATTTCCCAGACATCTGCAGACTGGAGGATAACGGTCTGAGGCTGTGAGCTCTGGGGCAGGGGCTCTCTCTCACTGCGTGTCTGGGCAGCAGCCGGCCCGGCGGGGTCCTGAGCTCACACTGCTTCACTGCTGCTGGTAGGAAAAGGTGTCCAAACCGATAACGGTGCCCATGTGGGGAGCGCGCTCCCGGTTTCACTCAGACCTGCCGCCTTCCCATGCTGCCAGCCCCCGGTCACCCGCAGCAGCTGGGGCGCTCTAGCCCAGGGGTTTCCCTGTGTCCCGCCTGGATGGATGAGCAGTTTGGGGAGGTCTCAGGCTGAGAATCCCGGCTCTAGGCTGAGCCCCGTGTCCACACACACCCCTCCCAGCTCTCCTGCCCGTGTGGTCAGTGATCAGCCTGCCAGGACCTTCAGCACCAGCACCCTGGAGGAGAGGGGGAGGGAGAGCTCCAGCAAGCCCGCCGCCCGGCGTGGGAGGAGAAGGAGGCGCAACCCCGAGCTGGACGAGTCCCAGTACGAGACGGACTACACCACAGCCATGGAGTCCAGCGACGAGCGGGACAAGGACGAGTGGGGCAGGTGAGGGGCTCGCTCTCCCCGGCGCATCCATCAGTGACCCCTGGCTGCCTCTGCAGGGCCGCATCTACTGGGGCCATCCCCCAGAAGGGTGTCTAGCACCAGAGATCGCTGCTGTTAACATCAGAGGCTGGGCCACAGGGGGAGGGGCTGACCCATGGCCAGGCACAGTCATGCACATTGGAAAACACAATCCCAACTATGCATATAAAATGCTGGGGTCTAAATTAGCTGAAGAGAGAGATCTTGGAGTCATTGTGGATAGTTCTCTGAAAACATCCACTCAATGTGCAGTGGCCGTCAAAAAAGCCAACAGAGTGTTGGGCATCATTAGGAAAGGGAGAGATAATAAGACAGAAAATATCATGTTGCCTCTATATAAATCCCTGGTAAGCCCACAGCTTGAATACTGCGTGCAGATGTGGTCGCCACATCTCAAAAAAGATGTATTGGGATTGGGAAAGGTTCAGAAAAGGGCAACAAGAATGATGAGGGGCATGGAACAGCTGCCATATGAGAAGAGATGAATCAGACTGGAACTTTTCAGCTTGGAAAAGCGACGACCAAGGGGGGTATGATAGAGGTCTATAAAATCATGGCTGGTGTGGAGAAAGTAAATAAGGAAGTGTTACTGACTGCTTCTTATAACACAAGAACTAGGGGTCACTGAATGAAATTAACAGGCAGCAGGGTTAAAACAAACAAACAGAAGTATTTTATCACCCAACGCACAGCCAACCTGTGGAACTCCTTGCCAGAGGATGTTGTGAAGGCCAAGTCCATAACAGGGTTCAAAAAAGAACAGATAAACTCATGGAGGATAGGTCCATCAATGGCTATTAGCCAGTCTGGGCAGGGATGGTGTCTCTAGCCTCTGTTTGCCAGAAGCTGGGAGTGGGTGACTGGATGGATCACTTGATAATTCCCTGTTCTGTTCATTTGCTCTGACAGCAGCCAATGCCAGGTGCCCCAGAAGACAAGATACTGGGCCAGATGGACCTTTGGTCTGACCCAGTATGGCCGTTCTTATGGTCTTATGTTATGCCATGCAGCTGGACCAGGATGGGGATCCAGGCTGCCCCATTTGGCCTGTGGGGGAGGGCTACTCCATGGGAGGCGGGAGGGGGATCTGGTCACGCCAGCTTCACTGACATTTTGACAAGGTGTGCTGGCATCCCGATGTGATGTCATTGTCACGGCAGTGATGTCACCATGTGCTGTGGCAGCCCCATCTGGGGGACGCCTGCATTCCTCCCCCGTCAGACAGGCCGGTGACACAGCCCTCCTGTAATTCCAGTAAGCACCTGCCATCTCCCTGGATGTGGGTGCAAGAACAACGCTGCATGGAAATAAATTGCAATGATTTGGGGGTGCAGGGGAGCGGGGCTCCAAACTCGAGGCACCTTGAACCTGGTTCCCAGAGACTCGGCCCTTCAGCTCCAGAGCACCCCACCCCCCGCTGAGTCCCCAATCTAATCTCTCTCTCTCTCCTTCTCCTCCTGCCGGGCAGCGTGTACCCCCCAATCACCTCGGACAGCATTCGCCAGGAATACAAGCAGGAGTTCGATGCTGACCTCAAGCACTACAAGCAGCTGTGCGCCGAGATGGACGACATCAACGACCAGCTGAACCAGCTCAGCAAGCAGCTGGACGGCTTGTCGGAGGACAGCCCACAGTACCAGGTCAGGGTGGGGCCAGGCTGGGGCTGTGCTTTACCGACTGACACGGAGTCTGTAGGGGTTGTATCACAGTAGCCCCTCTAGGGCTCAGCAGAACTCAGGGTCCCGTTGTGCCTGGCGCTGCACAGACCCCAAGAGCCCGGCCCAACTCCGAAGCGCTCACAGGCTCAACAGACAAAGGGGGCATTGTCGCCCCATTTTGCAGCCAGGGTACTAAGAACCAGAGAGATTCAGTGGCAGAGGCAGGAACTGAGCTTAGGTCTCCTGATTCCCAGCCCAGTGCCTTATCTACAGGGCATCCTTCCTGCTACTTCACCCCCCTGCAGAGGGGCCAGCACCAAGCTGGAGCCCCACTCAAGGGGCATGTAGGTCTCATCTGATAGCTCATGCTCATCTATTTTGTTCAGGGACCCACCCTGCCCGTGTGGAAGCTGACAGGAAATTTTGCCCAGTCAGTGGGAGCTGGAAGACATTCTTCTTCTCCTTCCCTAGCTCCAGCCCCTGCCCAGCCCATCCTGATTCCACCAGCATGCAGTGATGGGCTGCCTTGGGAAGACTGCCTTTCGGCAACGTGGCTGGCTTTCCATACAGTAGCCTGAAAGGGTTTCTTTGTCAGCCCCCGCCTGGCACCATCACCTGTGCTCCCTCGTTAGGTACACTGCCGAGTGATGGCTCTGGAATAATTATCTGCTGTGCACATAACATGGCCCTCTCCTCCTGGTTTTTCTTTTTCAGGGAGTCGCCGAGGAATACAACCGGCTGAAAGATTTAAAACGGGTGAGTCTCCAAAACCCAGCTTGTCTTTAGCCACTTGCCTCTGTGTTTATTCTGTCTGTCTGATCTCCCTTAAGGATTTGTGTGTCTGTCCATTCCCCTAGCTATTCAAATAGCATCCCATAGTGAGTGTCCTCAGCCAAGGGCTTAGCCGTTCAGCATTTCCCACTTCAGCAGCCTTAGAACTTGTCTACACACGCAAGCGGCACCGGCTTAACTTAAATCGCTTTCCAACCCAGACATGGTTAAACCACTGAAAGCCCCTATGTGCAGGTATGGATATCAGTTTGAATATAGTTCTGTCGGTTTAGCTGAATGCCTGTCAATTTCCCTAGGTGAACGAAATCATCAGAGTGAGGCTTAAACTGATTTCAGGGTGTCCACACACAATGTTGCACCAGTTTTATCTGAATCGGTTTAAAATCTCATGTTGAGTTAGAGCGGGGCAGCTCTGTGCGTGTAGACCAGGCCTGGGGGTGATTGTCTTTTTTCCCCTTTTCAGTGAATTTGTTGCTCCCATGAAGGGGGCTGGACTGAGAGCCCAGAGCTGGAGTTCTGTGCTTCATCCCAGGGCAGGGGCAGCATAGGGTGACCAGACAGCAAATGTGAAAAATTGGGACAGGAGGTGGGGGCTAATAGGAGCCTATATTAAAAAAAAGACCCAAAAATCGGGACTGTCCCTATAAAATCAGGACATCTGGTCACCCTAGGGCAGCATGGCTTTAGTGCGTGTGTAGCCAGTGATGTAACCGATCCCAGAGCTGGAAGGCCCCGGCTAGGGGTGGGAGGCTAGCTCCGCTCTGTGTGCCCAATCCTGAGCATTGCTGTGTACACGCCGTTCTCACTGAAGTCAGTGGGAGCCGCACCCCCCAGAATCAGGCCCCCATTCCCTAGTCTGGGCTGGGTGGGGGGAAAGTCCCATGCAGTGTGTGCTTTTGTGACAGCCACCCTCTTGGCTGTCATAAGGGGGATTGAACTGGGGACCTCCGGAGCTAAACGTAGGAGCTGCTACAGCTTGAGTGAAAGCTCCCTGGGTGGAGGGGAGGCGGGCGGGCATTGTAACAACTCCTGTCCTCACTCCAAGGGGGTCTGTAACACACGCCCACCAGTGGGTTACACTCTGTAATGTGGAGACTGGTCATCTAGGACCCAGGCGATGAATGTGCTTGACGTGGCCCAGGAGCCATCAGCTGGTTAAAAACTGCCAACCCTTCCGTACCTGGGTCAGAGTCAAACACATGACCTGGAGTGCAATGCCCTGCCACCCTTCGCAGTGCCCCTGAGCTGGCTGGTTTGGTGTTGGATTACGCTCTGTGGCACAGCTTGAAATCCAACATGCTTCAGTGAGCTGAGACGGAGGAAAAACACCTCCTGCTTTCAGAGTTGTCTAGACGGCACCGTCCAGTGCCAGCCTTGGCCTCCTACAGCCTGCGGCATGGCCAGGGGGCCTTCTTCACTCAGCCGATCTGCTCTCCGCTGTGGGGACCTGGCAGGCCTGCGGAGCTCACTGGCTTTGGATTAAGAACAGGAGGACTTGTGGCACCTTAGAGACTAACCAATTTATTGGAGCATGAGCTTTCGTGAGCTACAGCTCACAGACTAACACGGCTGCTACTCTGAAACCTGGCTTTGGATTATTCCCTTGAGCCCTGCAGAGCCAGCCCAGTGGCATGAGGGGGTTCCACTGGGGTTCATACATCCCAAAGGACTGCTTAGTTCCAGTTGCAAAATCTTTATTAGCGGGGAGCGTGCACGAGGCAAGAAGAAACCCAGCGCGCCTCTGGGATCCCAGGTTGCTTTTGCAGCACAGGCCGCAAAGGATAAAAAATATCTCTGTTCACTTGCAAAGGGAGGGGGTCTAAGCTGGGATCACAGTCAACACGTGGGGCTTGAACTCAGAACCTTAAATATTAAGTACCAGATTTTCAAAGGGGACGAGCGCTCATTTAAGCACTGAAGGGAGCAGTCCCATTGGGTGCTGAGCATTTTCTTAAATCTGGCCTCAGTTGTGGGCACTGAGCCCTTGAAAATCTGGCCATGAATTCTTAACATTTGCTCTCCAGAAGCATCAGCCTGTGCCACTTGAGCTAAAAACAGAACTCCATTAGCCGGTAGCAATGGGAGGCTCTTATCTTCTTATGCGGACCAGCCACTAGATGGCGATGCAGAACACTGAACCAGCTCCCACAATGCTTCGTGCTTCCAGAGCACAACTGCATTAAGGAGCCAGAGAGAATGGGCCCCCGTGTTCCCTGCGACGTGATTAACGCCTCCTCGTTTCTTGCTCTCGCTTCAGACTCCTGACTATCAGACAAAGAAAATGGAGAGCAAAGCTCTGCGGAACAAGCTGTTCCACATCAAACGCATGGTGAGCGATTACGATAAGATGAGAGGCTAGCGCAGAAAGCGGAATCCTTTGGAGGGGGAAGAAATTCTGTGTGTGATCAGCCGACTTCCCTCCACGAAGCGCTGCAAGAATGCCAAATACCTGGACTAAAAGCAGATTTCTTTTTGCTTTGTACACTCGTTTCAAAAGCAGAATCTCTCTCTCTTTGTGCTGTTTCCAAACCGAAACCCGACAGGTCTAAGTGAGCGGGGCGAGAGGGCGATTTTTAGAACAGAAATGAAACTCCAAGGAAGTTTGCGCTCTGGTTTGATTCCGGTGGGCCCTTATCTTGCAATGACCTAAGCAGAAATCCTGGCCCCATTGAAATCAGTGACTTCAGTGGGGCTAGGAGATCATCCTTGGTGCTTAAGTTTACGCATGCAATTCATGAATTTAATAGAACTGAGCATTAAGCATGCACCTGCGGTTGCTGCAGCATCGGCCCTTCGGTTTGTACATGTGTGCAGATGTAAATTTGTAAATACGTGGGTGTGTATATAAATTAGCCTTCTGTTTTATATGATCAAAGGGTGAGCCTCTCTGTAGCATGCTCACATGCTGGTCCCGATCCTGCAAGCCCTTACTCGCCCAGGTAGTCCCAGTGAGCTCAGTGGGACATCCCTCGTGAGCGAGGACCCTCGGTGGGTGAAATTCACCTCTGGGCAGAGGGATTTGTACAAGGCCTATGCACCACTGACCCCCCCCCCCCCGAGCACAGTAGGTGGAATGCTGGCCCCATTGACCTCTCTGGGGAGTGAGCTGTTACTTCAATAGAGCCCGGATTTCACTCCTTTCTGGGGACTTTGTGCTGCATAAGCCTGATGCTGGATCCCTGCCCAAGAAAGGCTTGCAGGATTGGGCCCATGCTGTCTGGAAAGGCAATTAGCAAGGACTCCCGCTCCCTCTTAGATTACTGTCCTCGTTCCCCGCCATCCCCCGAGTCCCAATGTGATTCAAAGCCAGGAGCATGGGAGATCCGCAGCTGGAGCTCTGGAACCCAGGCATGTTTCACACTCCACACCAGCCTGCCGTAAGGAGCCCGTTCTAGCCAGCTGAGGGTGACGGCCTGTCTCCCACCACAGCAGCTGAGATGCGTGCAGTCAAGCTGGGTGTAAACACAGACCCAAGTTCCAGAGATTGTCCCAGCCCCTCACCTCCTGCCCCATTCTGCAGACGTGTCTCTTGTGGAGCTGACAACTGAGTTCGGCAGTGGATGCATTTCACCGGGATGAATAATACATAGGGAGCTCCTGAGTCACCCAGCGCAGGCAGCTCACACTTCTGACAACTTGACAAGCCAGCAAAAGCCAGGGTTTGGCCGCCCTCCCGCCAGAGCCCATGCTAGGCGTTCTGTGAGGAGATTTCACGCTCGCATGGGCATCCCGGTGCCAATCTTAGAATAGCCCCTACAGCTGCCATGGTTTTATAGCGCTGGACGGCACGGTGCGAACGTTTGAATGCAATTTCTTTTAACGCCACCGGCACTTCCTACGCCCGTGTGCTATTCTGTAGGGAACCGGTTGTGATGTCTGGGGTTGTTTTTTTTAATAAACTGTATCTATTGGTTTTAAATTTCAGCAGCTTGCTGAAAAATGAAACGCTTCCCCCTTTCGCTCCTGAAGCAGTGTGTGGCTTAGAGAAAAAGAATCTCTGTATGTTTTATGGGCTGCAGCCAGAGGCAGTGAGTGTTTTGCCGCTGGCCGGAGCACTATTTGGAGGTAGAAATTGGGCAAGGGGAGAGATGACAGCAAGTGCATTTGATGCAGTCCCTGCTGGCCTCCAGCCTGTCAACCCATTGCTGTCATGAGTTTATGCTCCTGACAGCCCATGTGGGAGGTGAGACTCATCATCCCTGGTTTGCCAGACCAGGCAGGACCCAAGGCCCAGAGTGCTGCAGTGACTTGGATGAGGTCACGCGAGGAGTTTGGGGCAGAGCCTGAAAAGTGAACCCCAACGTCCCCCAGCTCCGGCCAGTGCTTGAACCACAAGGCCAGCCATGCTCTGCCAGCAATGGGCTGGCAAAGTTCCCACCCCCAGCCCAGGGCTGCATTCTTATAGCTACTTCTTATAGCTGCATTCTTCTAACATGCCTTGCTGGGGGGGAGGACCTATACATTTGGCAGAGAGAAGCTGCTGGAACCCTGAAGTGGCCATTTGCCTGCTGCCAGCTGCCTCTTGCTCCCTGCCCGTGAGTACTGCTAACCCCAGGTGCTTCCCCTTTCACGCACTGAACAGGGGCGGCCCCTTTCCTAGAGCCCTTTGAGTTCTCCGGGCCAAGCGAGCCAGGACAGGTGCTCTTGGGGCGCTCCAATATCTTGGTCACAGTTTGAGAGGGGTTGGTCTGTGGGAACCTTGCTTCCCATTTGATGCAGGCTGGTGGATTCAGTCCCCTTCCCGCCCGCCCTTCTCCCTGCTGTCCCACATGACCTGCGTACGCTGAAGACAAGGGTTTTGATGCGCAGTTAGTGTCTGGTAAGGTCAGCTGGGCCTGGAGAGGACCCGTTAGAACCACATGACCAGCCCTTATGTTGCCCACGCTTGGGATTTTTATTGTGGAGCTCCCCTGGCTCGGAGTTTTTCTTAAAGCGCCAGCTCCTGGAGGCGTGGGATTCATGAGCAGCTCAGTGTTTGGTTTCAAGAGAGAAACTTCTAGCCCTGGTGGTTGCAGAGAAATAGCTTGAAAATCATGACCACTAAAGGCTCAAAAAAACAGAAAGGAAATTAAAAAATAAATAAATACCCCCCCCCCCCGCCATATGTATTGTTCTGTGAAAGCTCCTGATTATCTTTAGCTCATCTTGTGATTTCTGGGAGCAGCGGGATGCTGCATGGCACATGCTGCTGCTCATCCTCTCAGGCCCGTAGATGCTGTCAGAGCTTTAAGCCGGCCGAGGGCCTGCTGCGGTTTGCCCCATGGGCTCGTTGAATGGGGGGAGGGGAGGGGGCTACTGTATCTTGGGGGCTGTGATGGTGTGCAGTGTGCAGTGGCATGGCAAGCCACGGGGCTGGCTCTCAGCTGAAATCCCTGGGGCTCTGTATGGCCCTAAGGGTCAGCCCTGAAGGTCTTGGTGAAAGCCTGAGCCCAGGGATTGAATCCCCCACCCCAGCTGAAAACCCCTTGGTTGCACTAGGTGCTCTGCTCGCCTGACTCCAAGGGCCTTTCCTCTATCACACTCCCACCCCCAAGAACAGGGCTCTGGGTTTGCCGGCCAGATCCCTCCTCAAGCTGCTGCACTTAATTCTCCATGTCCTAAAGCTGTTCTACACTGTGAAACTGCTGCTGCGTTCCACCCCAGACCTGGCTGCCAGGGCATGGTGGTGTGGGAAGGGCTTTGAGCTGCTTGCCGCGTGAACTATTTTCTAAAAAATATTTAAACCCCTAGGACCCTTCTTGCCCAGATGGCTTCTGAAAAGTCACTTTAGTCCTAATCCCGCTGAAGGAACTGGGAGCCTGAACTCTGGCTGCATTTTAATCCTCAATCTTTGACCAATTTTACTGCAAAGGCCCCAGGTCCATGGTATGGTTTAGTCACCAGCACGATTACACCCCTGAATTAAGTGCAAGAAAGCGTGGGTCTGGGGGAGAGTCTTGTCACCCTCCCCCAGACACCTACGTATAATGGTTGCATTAAATGGACGTGACTTGTCTTTTTGATGGCCCTGCACCTCGTGTGCACGTTTACACAAGGGAGGATTTTACACCCAATGAAAAGTTGTTTTACACCTACATCCCACTGCTGTCAGGGCCTGCGCAAGGTGTAGTGGTGAATTAGGCCCAAACCCCTTTACAGACAGGGTGGGCTACACAGAGAGGCTAATTTGGGGCACTGCCTGATGGAACTAGATTGATCATCATGTTAAAACCCAGCCCCAGCACAGAGGCCCAGAGAGCGTTGGCTGGGGTAGTAAGGGGTTTGGGGGCCCTATAATACAGAATGCTACTGTAACACCATCCCTGGCCCTAGCAGCTCAATTCCTCTCCGGGGGTAGGCATGGACATGTTAGATTTGCATTGGTAAATGTCGGGAATCAGCGATTTACCTGCACACGCACACACCCAACCCAACAAAACAATATTGCCACTGATCATCGCAATTCCCAGGTAAGCAGAACAAGCCCCACGCTGCCTGAGAGCGGCGGATGTAGGATTGTTAACATGGCACTTGGGAAATGACAGTGGAATCTAACTAGCGAAGGCAGAGAAGTATCTGGGCCCAGTGCCAGGAGCTCAGGCAGCAGGAGCAGCCCCTAGCAGGGGATAAGGAGTCCGGGCACAAGTCCGGGTTGTGCTAGTGTGTCCAGGAAAGTCTATTCCAGAAGAAGGCACCACCCAGAAGCATAAAACACACTTTTATTGTTGTGATTCTTTGGCTGAGCCCTTTTCTAAGGGGGTCTTTGCAGGCGTGCTGCCCTGGCGCTTAGACCTGGAGACACTCAGTCCGACAGCAACAGTAACTCTCTGCTTTGGTGACGGGGGAAAAGTTCATTTCCCAGCCCCTTAGGGACCCAGACTGGGGCATCGATGCCCACGCAGGATTCAGCGGCGCGTCTGGTTCTTATTTCTGAACAGAAAAATCTCTTCATAGCACCAAACCTTACTTGAAAATTTCAAGTACTGGGGCTCCGCGCTGGTTTTGCCACACCTGATAATATCCCATAATGCCCCTGGGTGACCAAAACGCCCCTGCTCTCAGGGATTAAGTGCAAGCGGGTTTAGTGTTAAGGCTCTTTGCATAGAACAGCAGAATCCAGGGCCTCATTTTTTTCAAGAGTGACTAGAGATTTTGGGTACCACTGTTTCTGGATGCCCTCAAAGGGGGCCATGCTTTCAGAGCTTGCCCAGCACCTGCTTTCTGAAAGTCATGCCCCGTTGTGGTGCCTCACGTCGGACACCCCAGAATCTCTAGTCACGCTTGGAAAATGCGGATTCAGGGTCCTATTTGCCTCCACAGTAGGAGGGCGCTTTGGAGCAGCAACGTGAATGTGTAACGATAAGATTTAGCGCTTCGTATCTCCCAGGCACCTTGCAACCATGGCTTAACTCCAGGCAAAGTGAATCCGCAAGGTGGCTGCAAAGCAGTGGGTGCCAGTGTGTTTAATGGAGAGCCGTTGTCATGCTCCTCCTCCCTCAGAGACGAAAATGAGATCTCTCCTCGGAAGTTTTTAGGGGAGCTGGATTAAAGATTTGTGCGGCTGCTGTGCTGAAAAGTCTCCTGCAATATATACTGAAGGGGGGGAAGGCAGGTATTCAAAATTCAGGCAGCTCATTCCCACCCCAGCCCATGTGGTCGAAGGCCAGCGCCTTCCCCACTCCCCTCTAAACAGAGCACCCCTTCGTAAACGGAACATCTGCATTGACTTCAGTTAATGGGTTTAGAATCAGGACTTGATCTAAATAAAAAGTCCTCCACCCATCTAGCTTTCTTTTGCTTACACAGAGATAGGATGTCTGTGCCGAGCCTGTTTATAGCAAGGATCCTCAGGCTTGCATCACTGGGGAGCAGCCACACTAGTGGGGCAGAGGCCACACGGTTCCAGGAATGAGGTCTGCCCCAGATCTGCCTCACTTTGCATTAACCCCCCCCCGTGCTAGGTTCTTTTCTGCAACAGCAATTCCCATGTGTATCAGCAATTGCCAAAAGAACAGTATCTTTTAATAGGACAAATAAACCATGCCCCACTTACCAGTTTAGCACATAACCCTGAATCTGGCCAGCCCTGCCCTTGCAAAGAGTGATTTACCCACTACCTGTCCTGGATTTAATAATTGCAGTCTGCTTTTTATTTTGCCATACAGAGATTCTGCCTCTTGGTCCCCTCCCTTCCACTTCAGATGTTGGCAGCCTTCAAGCAATTTAAGAGCTCACTACCGCTCCTCAAAGGCTCAGCAGAATTAGGAGAGGGAAACAGCTGTATGCCTGAAAAAAAGGAAAGGGGGGGAGACAGTGTTTCCTATATATAAGGGTCTGCGGTGTAAAGCAGCTGCTAACTTTCCTTGACACGATCACAGGCAGAGAGGGACTGGCTTGAGCTGAGCTGGGAGATGTCAAATATAGGGTGGTGAAATGAATGGGGGGAGGTCATCTGTAATATAGGAAATGCCTCCCCTTCGCCTACTGTCTCCACGCCAGGCCAGGCATCATGTAACCAGAGCCAAGGTGAATTCGGGCTGAACAGCAGGGAAGCGTTGTTGCCTGCAGGGGGTCGAGGGAAGCAGGCAGGGCCAAGCACTGGAGCTCTTCCCCCATGGAAGGCCAGACTGGATCTGACCTGTGGCCCTTCTAGCCCAGTAGCCCGTGGCCAGCACCTAGGTTCTCCCTAGTTGTTGCGCTAGATGCAGGCGTGACTGGGTGACAGCATGGGGCCTGGGAGGCTGCTGCTCAGAGCGGAATGATCCCTTGGGCCTTGAAAGCGGAGATGATGCAAGAACCCATGCGAAGGCCTAACGTGACCCCCTTCTTCCTTCCCCTCCCCCTGTCCCCCACCACACACTGGCACATCCCTGGAGGGTACGGCTTTGTCTCCCTTCCCGAACTTGGTTATTTTAACCCGTCTGACACTGGGCAGTTCTGTTATTCCCTAGAGTGGTCTGCCATTGGCTAGGGACCAGGCGCTGGGCTCTCCGCCGGGTCTAGTTCCTAGGGCTCAAAACGCTCTTGCCAGAGACAGCTGCTGGCTATTTTACCTGACATCTGTCATATAGCTTGCGTGCAAAAGGCAGACGGGGGGTGGGGGCAGGAGAGAGAGGCCTGCAGCCCCGGTCGCTCTGGACTGGCTCAGAGGCAACAGGCAGAGCAGCAGAATAGCCCACAGTCATTTCCCACCTCTGTTGTCCGGTTCCCCAGGGACGGGAGTTTGAGCTTGTCTTGCCTTCAGAGAGGTTTTTCTAAATAAGGAAAAAATAAAAGTTCAAATCCCGACCGCACGACCCGCCCATTGTTCGATTCCAGTCGTCACCTATCCAGAGCCATCTGCTGTCGCACTCTGAAAAGTCATCGGCTCCATCCCTTTGCTGACTCACTCCATGAGTGGGGAGGGGGTTCCGTGTGCAACACCCGGGCGAGGCGCCAGCTAACGTTGCCACGTGGGTGGGGGGCCGCACGGTCTGGGACTCCGGCCTGGAAAAGAACCGTGCAGGCCTGAGCCTCTGGCCGCGCAGGAACCACTCAGTACAGGGCCCAGCGAGGAAGGGTTTCTGGTGGAACGGGCTGGGGTTCCCGAGCTGCATCTGGGACCGCGAGGGGAGAATTCCCGCTGTCTCCTATTGCCCCGTCCCGTAAGGCCAGTTGAACGTGCTCCCAGACAGCAGCATGTCCCTAATTAGTGTTTCGATGGGTGTCTTCCCCACCAGTCTCATAAAGAAGAGCTGAGAGATGAGTGAAGCCGGCACCGCCCGGAGCGCCGGGAGCCGCAGCAGGAGTCTGCCAAAGCGCTGGGGCTGAGATGGGTACTGGGCACGGACGTACTCCGTCAGGGCCACCTGCGCCTTCTCTTGCAAGCTCTCCACGTGGGCAGGGTCTGAGAGGCCGCAGGCATCTGCAAAAGGCAGGGGGGAGAATCATTAGCAGGGAACAGAGATTGCGCAGCTCTGGATGTCCCCACCACACCGTGCTAAGGGCTGTGCAAACGCCGACACACGGGCCCGCTCCACTTCCGAGATGCGAAGGCCGGGCAGGACTATTAGATCCTCTCCTCTGACGGTGGGTGTAACACAGGCCACCACGTGGCTCACAGGTACCCCGTATCCAACCCAGCGCCACCACTCTCTAAGGCTCTTCCGTTCCCTCCCTTGGCTACAGAAGGGCCAGAATATGTGCCTGGACTGGCAGACAGCATGGCCTAGTGGACAGAGCCCCCGTCTTGGGGTGTAAGTGACCTGGGTGTCGATTTCTGGCTCTGCCATTGGACCCGCTCAGTGACCTTGGGCAAGTCACACCCCCTCCCACGTGCCTCAGTTTCCCTATCTATGCAATGGAGATAACGATACTGCGTTTCGATGGAAAGCCCTCTATAAAGCAAGGGATTAGCACTGTAATCTGCCAGCAGGGACAAAGCTTCCTCAAATGAACACAAGAGGCTGAACCTCCCCCACTTCTGGCACAATATTGCCCTTGTGAGCAACACGGTTGCAACAATGCTCCACGGGAAGCCTTAGCGTGAGGGTGTAGATTGGTTTCAGTGTAAACCCAGGGTAGACCCGCTGCTCCCACTGCAGGCTGCATGGGCACAGGGGCACTGAGATGCCACAAACACAATCATGTAGCCGGGCAGAGCCTGCCAACCCTGCATCAGCAGCTTTCGTTTGTTCCCTGCAGCCAGTCTCCAAGTAGGAGCAATTCACCCTGCCAGCTGACGCAGAAACACAGCCGGGCTTCTATTTTATTAACCATCCAGCGGCTCATGGCAGGGGTATCTGCCTGCCCAGATATTTTAAAATCACAGCAGCACTGCCATGTTAAACGGAGGTGGAAAGGCATCAAGCCATGGCCTGCCAGTGCCCGTCTGTCACATGGCGATGGCCATCCAGTCAAGACAAGTCCTAGAACATCCTTTTCTCCTCCCCCACACCCCCCACCTTGCATCTTTGGCTACCTTGACCTTCCTGTAACGTTTCCCAATCAAATCAAATTGCTGGCTTTCTGTAGCTATCCATGCAACACTGCATTAGACGCCTGGCGCGCGCATGTCCCACTATTGCAAGCCAAACATTTTGCTGTCTGGCCCCTACGCAAATGGACTCTTATCAAAACCAAATCCAACCCTGCGGGTGCTTAATCCAACCACAAGGGGATGGCGCGAATGGGTTTTTAATACAAATGCTACAAGCCAGAAAACCCAACCCGGAGCATTTGATTTGTGAGAGAACGGAAAATTGCTTCATCTCGTTAGCTGGCAGTGGGCAGGAGAGCAAGCCGATTGGCTGACGAGCTCCAATTGGTGATTAAATTAGAACCCCACGCTGGCACATCCTTTAAAGGACCCAGCCGGTCTTTTTTTTTTTCTCCTCTCTCTCTCTTTAGGAAGGAGGAAGAGCCCGCAAGCCAGGCAGTGTTAGATAGCCAGGTTTCTCTGCTAGCCCGCCTCGGGAGCTCGGGATCCATGGGATTGTGCCTTGTTACTACTGCAGTGCATACATAGGCCAACCGGATTGCTAGCTTGGCTGGAGGTTGGAATGGCTCTTAAAGGGACATACAAGTTTTTCCATTCTTAGGGCAAAGGCTCTTTAATTTATCTTATAAAAGTTAACCAGTTCTGATTGATGGATCCGGAGCTTTAACACTACGTGCATCCCATGGAGCATCTCCCCCCGCGGGAAAGTTACCTTGCTCACAGGATGTGCCTGGGAGTCGCTACCTTTGGGCTGGAGCCTATGGGAATTAGGCACCCAAATCCCACTGAAACACAAGAGTTAGGTCCTTTTGAACGTTTTACCCCTAAATCCTGTTGAAACCCAACATGACTGAGGTTCCTAAGTGACTTAGTCGCTTTTTGGAAAATTTTACCCTGGGTGTTTGAAGCCCTTAGGTTGCTTCGTAAATCCCAGGCTTCAGCGCTGTCTATTCGGTACCAGGAGATGACACCAGCAGGAAAGGCAGCAGTGCCAGGTGCACATTGTGTGACACACTGGCGCACGGACACGATCTTTAGTTGTGTCTAGTAAGCATTCACTGCAAAGGCTGCGCTCTGAAACCACCCGTACACACACACACACACACACACGAGACTGCTCCTGGGGCCACCCACAACCACCAACAGCCGAGCACCCAAAGGCCTGGGCTGGGATTCCTCCAAAGGAGTCAGGCAACCAAACCCTACTGAGTGTTGGAGGAAGCAGGATAGAGAACTTCCTTAAATCCTTTGGCGAATGCCAGCTGTGCCAGCCACCAGGGCATTCCCATGACGTGCACAGCCGGGGCAAGAAATGGGCCGGGCAGCGTGTCCTGAAGGTCAGTAAATTAGGGTCACTTTGCACCAAGCTGTGGGGAGAGCTGCAACACCTACCAGAACTCCAAGAACCTACCCGCCCGCTTGCCTCCCCCATGTGTTAATTCAGCTCGATGGACATTATTTCTATGGCGCACACCCCGTCCCCTCACCATCTTTAGCATCTTTATCCTCAACACCCCTGGGCAGTGCTACTATCCCCATTGTACAGAACCGAGGGACAAAGCCTGGCTAGCCCTAAGTGACTTGCCCATGGTCACGCAGGAAGGTCAGTGGCGGAGGAGGGAACGGAAGCCAGGTCTCGAGCACCCGAAACACTGGATCATCCTTGTTCTCTAGATATCTGTTAATTACAACTCCGTGGCTTTGCTCTAAGGTCGTACAGTGCAAAGACTTCCTGGGGGGCCTGGGGCAAGTCACTTTGGGCCAGTGTTTTAAAGGTATTCATGGACTTGGGTGCCTAGCTGCTTTTGAAAATTTCACGAGCAGCCACTTGCACCCTTAGGTGCCTAAATACCTTTAAAAACCTGCCTCTTCATCTTTCCCTGCCTCAGTTTCCCACCTGTAAAATGGGGATACTGAGCCTTCCTTTGTCTATTTAGCCTGTGGCCTTTTGGGGGCAGGGCCTGGCTCTCACAGGGCCTGTGTCTGTGCAGCAGCCGGCCCTGAGCTCAGCTGGGGCCCGGGGCCGGGACATGGTCATGACGATTAGCATGCAGCAGCCACTCACCTGGTGTGAAGAGGGCGATGGCCTTCAGGCAGCTGTATTCAGCAGAATCCACTTGCAGCCGGTTCAGTTTTTCCACCTGATCCTGAAATATCCGGATCTGGTCCATGAAGGACACCACGCGCTCCGCGGACATGGGGGAGGCGTGGAAGCCGGCCGCGGCCAGCAGGGGGGCCATGTGCAGCGGCAGCGCCGACTGCGCGGCATTGAGGACGAACAGCTCGCTCCAGCTCAGCCGCAGCAAGGCCACCTGGTCGGAGACCGGCAGTTCCGGGAAGAAAGGGATGTTCCGGGCCCACTCCACCGTGCTGAACAGCAGCCTGGCCGCCAGCTCGCAGATGTTGTCGATGCCCATCACGCTGCCCTGCTGGGCGTACTGCGAGCCGTAGCGGGCGGTCGGGTAGGGCTCCGCCCGGAGCAGCTGGGAGATGAGTTCCGAGACCGGCTGCCCGTTGTAATACTCCCCGCTGGGCATGGCGCTTGGGCTGGTGCTGGAGTGAGTGGGCGGGATCCTGCCTCTCTGGACAGCTGGAAAGGGAGCGAGAGAAGAGATCAGATCCCACGAGGCAGCAATGTCCCATGCGGTGGCTACCACCGCGACGCAGCAGCTGGGTCTACGCTGGGGCCGACGTCCCCGTCACAGAGGCCGCAAGTGGCTACCAAACGAGACGGTTGCTGTTATAAGCATTACGGTAGCGTCTAGAGGCCCCAGCAGAGATCAGGGCCTGGCAGGCCTGGAGCGGCATGGACTTGTATCCAATCCAGGATGGGCCCTGCCTCAGAGTCCAAGCAGGCAACGGGTGGGAGGGGAAACTGAGGCATAGAGCAGGGCAGTGTCTTGCCTGCGGTCACCCAGCAGTTCCATGGCAGAGCCGGACTCCCAGAGCAATGCTCTGTCCGCTGGGCCTCATTAGAATCAGTTTGGACAGAACTGTAAACGCCTTGGGTAAGGACCGGGTTGCCAGCAGAGTGGGCGCCTAAAACCTTCAGCTCCACAGCCCAGGCCTCAGAGCTCAAAGGGTCACTCCATTAACTGGTATCAGTAGCAGGTTGTTATCCAGCCCTTGGAGAGGTACATGACGCATACCTGGCCAGTTACACACACTAGAAATATTTATCTGAAAATAAGATAAACCTCCTTAGCACCTTGGTGATATCACCCCTCCCACACTGCCTAATTACTCCTAATGAGCTGTAAACTAATGCCTAACCCCAGAGATAAGCAACTGAGCTAAGGCCTATAGCCAAGGGCATTGAATGGCTCTGGCTGACAGATGCAGGGCTGACAGGGTTAAGGGCGAGGAGCCCCCAGAGACGAACAAGGAGATCAGCTCCACCTGGGGGCTTGCAAGAGGGTTAAAGGAAACCCAGGATCAATCTGCAGATAATCTTGGCCTCTGGGACAGCTGATTTCATCTCCATTAGCAGGCAGGATTCCAAACTGCACTAAGCCCAGGTTTCTAATCTCCAAGCAGTCACGTGAAGTTTCTAATTCTTTCCCCTCCCCATTTTGCTCTATAGTGAGATGACGGCTAGCCAAGGTCATGTCTCTGCAATGGAAACATACATCTTCAGTGAACTTGTTAACCCTGGAGGTGCTCCTCTTCCTAACCGCATGCTAAGAAAGCTATTTTTCAGCTCCCGTTAGCATCCACTGTTTGCTCGGCCCCCAGTAATTAATTTATGGGCTGTTCTTGCAGCACTTAAATTAGAGCTCTAAATCATCGTAAGTGACAACAATGCTGTCCCGACTTGCCTGGAAGGAGGAAATTATGTCCTGCTCCTAATATCTCTTTCCTGTGCTATTTACATTTCTACCACCGCCTGTGGGGCAGCAAATACGCTCTGGCTAGCCGAACCACAGAGGGATCCCACCGCCCTCAATCTTTGCCCACAGCAAGGTGGAATCCGCCCAGAACAATGGTTTTGATTTTCAAGCTTGAGTACTTAAAAGTTAGGGGCCTAAATCCATACTTAGGCAGCTTAAATACTACTGCCTAGTACTTTACATGAGTAGAGCTCAAAGTGCGTCACATGGAGAAACTGAGGCACGGGGAGGGGAAAGGACTTGCCCAAGGTCACCCAGCAGACCAGTGGCAGAGTCAGGAAGAGAGAACCTAGATCTCCTGAGTCCCAGCCCAGTGCGCACTGAGCGAATCCCACTGGGCTCAGCGGAGCACCGTCACAAACCAGGATGTTTGTCTAAGCATCCAACTTTACACAGCTAAGTGGCAAGTGCTGGACCCTTTCTAGTGGGAATAGCCTGGGGAGTCTTGTCATGAGCATCAAGAATGGACTTCGGTCCCACAAAAGTAGCTGAAACTCCCCCACCCCCAACTTCCAGCCCGGGGAGATCCAAGCATTTGAAGCTTGCAAGACAGGCCAGCATGGGCACTTCACTCACCCGTCCAGTTGTTGGGTCAGATCCCCGGAGGGGCCACACCCATTTACACCGGCAGAGGATCTGTCCTGTGGCCCCGATTCACGTAAGCAGGGTAAATGACTCAAGCGTGCGTGTAAGTGTTTTGCTAACTCGGGGCCTAAATCTGTTACCTTGAGCACAGCCTGAAATCTACTGAGTGTCCCTGCACACGGGGGCCCGGCACACGGCTGCTCTCGCAATGTTAACAGATATCACGCATGTGACTTTACTGGCAAGCACGGAGCCTTAAGTCATGACAGACAACACGCGCCTTGTCTCCAAGCCTTTTGCCTACGCTGACAACCCACAGACATGGGGAGGGAAGGGATGCCGTGGGAAAGGAAAGCGAGCACAAGCAGTTGCGTTAGGCAGGAGGTGTGAATTTCATGGGGGCCTGGCACCTCTGAAAATCAGATGTAATGGGTTCCCTCCGGATTTATGCCAGCTGGGAATCTGGCCAGCAGAGGCACCCAACCTTACTGAATGCCAGCAGAAACATGGCTCTGAGCATCGAAGAGCTTCAGTAGAGGAGCGAAGAATTTCTTGTTCCTCTCGTTCTAGTCCCAGCAGCCCCTGGCCTGCTGGGAGACCTTGGGGATGTCACTGCCCCGCTCTGTGCCTCGGTTTCCCCATTTCACAGAGGGGGTGAATGATCCTGACCTCCCACGTAAAGCACTTTGATGTCCAGAGATGAAAAGTGCTAGAGAAGAAGTAGAGACTATTAAATACAAATACCGCCTGACATCAAGCAAAGAGCGAGTGGTGAATTTAAAACTCACGTCTCCTTTGTCTGCTAAACTCTGTTCATGCTGTTACCTGTCCTTCCCCCACCCTGCCTCTCATCACATCCTCTCTGACACCTCATGCCCCAGCCTTGCACCTTGTGGTCTGACGCCAAGACAAATTGGGTGTGAAATGCCACTGAGGAACATCCATAGTGTTTAACTAGCATTTCGCTGGCGTCAATGGCACAAGGAGCAGGGTGGCTGGGGAATCTGGGATAGGGCCTGTGGTCTTCGTTGGTTTGTACGGCACCTCCCACAATAGAGCTTTGATCCCTGATGGGAGTTCGCACTTGCCACTCTAAGTAGGTCTCTAGTGTCCTAGGTTCCCCTTGTGCAACTCACTCTGCCAGCACCTACGCTCAAAACCCATGTCAGCTCGTCCCAGCACGACTGTTTCTGGTCAGTCCCTTCCCAAGCAACCCCCAAGGCCCTAGTGAAACCTTGCAGCTAGCCACCCTGCCCGGCCAGCTCTGCTCTCAGACCTCATGGAGCAACAATGGCAGAGCCCCTCTGAAAAATCAGGCCACCTGGGTCTCAAGTCGAGCACCCTGAATGAGTGGCCACTTCTGAAAACTCTGGCCTGAACTTTTTTGTTCAAATGAAGATTGCGAACCTAGGAATGGCCAGACTGGATCAGACCCATGGTCCATTTCGTCCAGTAGCTTCCGACAATGGCCAAAACAAGCTGCTTCAAAGGAAGGCACAAGAACCCCTGCAGTGGACAGTTATGGGATAATCTGGGAAAATTCCTTCCTGACCTCCGTTGGTTTCTGCCCTGAAGCATGAGGATTTATAGCCACTCCAAAGCTCTTGGTTATTTTTAAGCCTTCCTATAACACCTTTGGATATTCTCATTCTCCACAGAATGTTCTGTCTCAGTTAAAAACCACTCGGCTCCATTCTGAGCATCAGCGCTATCTTATGGCAATGAGTGCCACCAGCCAATGGCGTGTTGTGGGAAAGGGTTTGCTAAGCTTGCCACTGACTGGCTCCTTGACTGCGCATGAAGACACAGCAGAGGAGTTCCTGATCGAAGCGGGGCCCCTGTGTTAAGGGGAGGAGAGAGGGTGCTGAGCCACGAGGATTCCTCTGCTTTCCAGCTCTGTAAAGTTGGGAAACGGACTCAAGAAATGCTTAAAAATGTTCTGGGTTCCACTCTCAATGCAACACAATGCCCAAGATAAAGCGAACAGCCGCCAACGCCATCTGCTGTGCCATACACGCACCCCCCCGCCCTGATACACTGCCACAGAAATTTGCATAACTGAGTCAATATTGGAACTGCAAAGGATTATTCTAAGTTTGTCTTGGTTTCCATCTGCGACCTTTAAAGCTGCTAGGTCAGGCGGTCTGGTACAAGGCTCCAGGTGAGTCACCGAATCTAGCCAAGGCTTTGGCTTTCCAAACACACACCACCTGTCAGACTGGTACGCGATCCGCCCAAGGGCAGACTGAAATAGCAGAAATGGCTTTGTATTCTGCCCGGAGACGGGGATTTCACTGTGAGAATAATGGCTGCTCCCAGATACCACAATCAGCCCAGGGATTTCCTGGCCAGTTCGCTCCACAAGACCTTGTGGTAAGGGCCTGATCCTCAACTGTGTTTCCTTGGTGCGATTCCGCTGACTTCAAAGGAGTCTTGCTGGCATCAAACCAGCAGAAAGGTATTCGCTCAGTCTCTCCAACTGCAGTCCCTGGCATGTAACCAAAGATACATGGGGGGCAAAATCCTCAACTGGTATAAATTGTAGAGGGTGGAATGTAACTTACTAAAAGAAGCAACCGGGAGTTCCTGACTCCCCTAACCCATCCACCCCCAGGGCTGGTTTTAACGCAGATTAAAAAGCTAACCCTATTTCCCAGAGGCCCCAGTTCTGCTCCCGCCGGCACAAAGCAGGAGGCATTCCACTGCACCCATGTGAAGCTGGGGCAAGAGAGAGGAGATCAGGCCTGGAGTTTCTAATCCTCCCTAGAACATGTCCAGTCACATCTTGGGGAAGCGCTTGGGATTTACAGGCCATTTGGCTGGGCCTCAGCTTTGGGATCTGATCCAGCAACAATCTCCTCTGCTGTAGCATTTACTCACCTGGTTTTCTAGGCAGCTGGTGAGCAGCGTTTACTAGTTCTAAAAGCCAAACAAAAGGAAAATCTGCAGCCACTCTGTCCGAGGCAGGGCATGGTGCATTTTGAGGGGATCGTTCCCTCACCCCCTTCTCAAGAGGCACTGGCTCGGATTGCGACCCCGTCAGAGCTCTGGAGGCTCAGCTCCTGTGGGGGCTAAGGGTGGGAATTTATACCACCTTTGCACCTCCTAGGTTGTGGGGATGCTAGGATCCTTTTGAAAACTCGCTCAAACTAGAGCAGCCCCGGGCACTGCTCTGACGGTTGCCCTGGCTCCAATGGTCCCGGCCTAGAGGCCAGAATAGCTGGATTGCAGAGTGCCTGCTCCTTCCTGGAACATGCCCGTAGGCTGGGGGCTGCTGTGGGCTGGTCCTACCCCAGCAGGCAATCCCCTTTGTGGCAGGGGTAGCCCCGGTCGGGGAGGTGTGGCTGATTCCTAGCCCCTTCATGACATTGGAGGAGTTTAGTTTAGTTGCTGGGAGCAGCCAGTGTTTAAAAATACTGGGGGAGGTTTTCAAAGGCAGAGACAAGCATTAGGCACTCAAATCCCACGGATGTCCACTGGGAGTTGGGCACTTAGCTGCCCTCTGTGCTTTGAAAACAACCCATCCGGGAGGCATGTAACTGACCGCCCATGGTGCTGGTCCATGCAGAAGATGGCTGGAATTTTCAAAGGGCCCTATTGACTGTCTGGTCTCCCCTGGAACTTCAGTGGGTTTTGGAAGCCTAAAGCCTCGATAAAATCCCAGCCAATAGTTCCGGCACAGTCACGTCTCCATGCTGGTTAACTACCAGCCTGCCTCCTTGTTTCCAAGCAACAGCAGTTCAAGAACTGGCATTCCAGCTGGTCCGGAGCAGCGCTCTCACTCATGCCCCTAGGGCCTGGCTTTCCAGAGAGCTCGGTTTCCACTAGGCATCAACCCAAGCGGCTGGGTTTTCAAGAATGCTCACTGGCTGCGGAGGTCTCTTGGAAATCTGGCCAGCAGCGTCACAATGGGAGCCGCTGGGGGCTGAGACCTCTCGCAAATCTGGGCCTCATTACGATGCCAAAATGGGAGCCGAGCTCTTCTGAAAAGCCGGCCCCAAGAGCCCAAAGGTACGTGGATCCTGTAGCACCAATGCACGTTGGGAAGGACAGACCTAGATATACTCTGCCCGGATTCTCACAGGGCCTTTTCATTGGCCACAGCTTATCGGCATAAGATAGAGCAGCTCAGAGGTTGCTCTAAGTTGCATCCCCTTGCTCTGGTCTCTAGGGGTACAGCCACCCTGCAGCTGGGAGCGAGCCAGGTCAACAGGCTGAGCAGCCCAGCTCCGGCCCCAGGGCTCACAGGCAGGCTCGTACTCTAGCAGCCACCCATGCGGCAACGTCCAGGCTGCATGTCTATCTACCCCCGGGGACACGTGCCAACTGGGCATCAGCGTGGCACCGCTCCATCCCACGCCCCCTGCGGCCCTGTTTGCATGGGAGGCAGTCGACACAGGAGCCAGCTACACCTCTCACACGCACTGGGGAATGCTCGGCTGGCTAGCGAGTGCCAGAGTCCACCATTCGCGGAAGGGTTTTCTGGCGGAACGGCGGGCCACGTTACCTTCTTTCCTCATGCCCACACGGAAGCACTTCTTCAGGCGGCAGAACTGGCACTGGTTGCGGTGATGCTGGTCAATCTGACAGTCTCGGCTCGACCTGTGTGCAAATCAGACAACACCACGCCATTGCATGGGGGCAGGAAAGCGCCGGCCCGAGAGGGGAAGTGTGTTTTCTGAGTTAAGTACTGGGGAGGAGAGAAGGAGGAGAGGACACGAGACGAGGGTTCAACTCACAGACTCCTTTGTGGGACCTCGGGCTGGTCACATTATCCCTCTGTGCCTCAGTTTCCCTGTCCAACGGAGAGAAGAGTGCCCTGCCACACCGGGGAGGGGCCTGGGAGGCTAAATACATTAGAGATTTGGAAAGGCCCAGATACTCCAGGAATGGGAGCCTGAGGAGTACTTTAGAGAGACAGACTGGGCAGAGCGTTGCGTTGTATTAGTGCTGGGCCTAGAGGCCTCAACAGAACCCGGGACTCCGTTGCACCAGGCACTGCACACTTTGCCTTGCTGTCCGTGACCCTGCTTCGCCAAACAGCTCTCCTGGGGAACAAGAGCTGCCCCCAGTTGCTGCGACCCCTGGATGAACGTCACCCCCAGGCAGAGGCCCAGCACTCGGCCTAGACCCCCCTGAAGCAAAGTATTTTAATTCAGGATGGCGCTGCCCAGCACGGGGCTATGCATAAGCACTCAAGTGCTTTCCCAGAATCGGGGCCCGAGGGCTAGTCTGTGGGCTGGCCCATCTGCACAGGGTGAACTATGCCCAGGATCCACTGCTGAGGAAAGGGTCTAGTCCCCACCCTGCAAGAGCTGCTCTCCCACACTGCTCTGCCTTCCCAGCACTAAGGAGGGGGCAGCGGTGTTTAAACTGAAAACAGCTGAGCCAGCCTTCCTTTTGTTCCCAGCCCCTTTCACCAGGAGCTTGAAGAATTCCAACTATTTCCTATGAGAACATTTCAGCCCTTTCCAGGCAGCCGAGGGGAAGGGGTCACTTCTCTTCCCAGTGCACACAACTCATTTACCTGCCCTGCTAAGTAAACAGCAGCAGGGCGGGAATAATCCCAGCCCCATTAAAGCGTGTTGATTGCTTTCCCAGGTACTAAGCACTTACAGATTTACTTCCATGGGTCTCATGTTCAGCTCTGCCTAAGGCCTTGTCGACATGGGCCATTTGCCTGGCTTCACGGGGGGCAAACCTCTAGGGTAGGCAGGGTAAAATCATTATCTGCCCCCGTGCAATTGTGACTCCACTTTGGAGAAGGGGCTAATGCTGAAGGCACAATGCCAACCCCTCTGAAGTCGGCGGCAAAAGTCTCCAGGCCAGATCCTGAACTGCCGGCGCCCCACTGAAATCAGTGCAGAGCCAGTTCACGATCTGGCCCCCCCACGCCGTCTTCAGCGGGGGCCCACCACCGCAAACACCACATCTACACCAGCGCTGCTAGACTGAAAAACGGGCACGTCCCACGGAGACCAGGCCTGGGTGACAAAAGCTAAGAGTCAGCAGTTCACCCGCCTGCTGCTGCCCCCCCACCCCCCCCCGTTTACCCAGCTTGCTGCAGAATCAGTACCCCCAAACCAGCTAGTCTCTGGGGGACGACCAGTGCTTGCCCGTTCCCCCTCTGCTCCTTTGAAATGGACCGAGCGTGGCATTAGACAACACACTGCCCCTCTGCTAGTGTTCCTGGTAGAGGGGGTGGCACCCAATATTTGGTAGGCTCTGCAAACGCCTGGTCCCTGCCCCCAAGAGCTTCCAGCATAAGCAGACAGAGAACGAAATGAAACACATGAGCAACAGGGGACTGGCTTCTGGGTCGTTTAGCAGATGGACTGTGCAGACCCAGGGCGATCCTCAGCTGGCGTGACTCCGTCTAACTCCACTGGCTTCAAGACAGCTGTGTGTCTTGCACCAGTTGAGGATCTGGGCCTGAGGGAGCTTTGAGGGGAAGGTCACCTGGGGTGGCGGGGGATGAATGGTGGAAAGAGTGTCTGGGTAAGGGAGGGGACGCAAGGAAGAGGAAGAGTGAAGGATGGGGAGCGGGGAGGGGCGGGGGGGGGGGGAACGGATAGCTCAGTGCTTTGAGCATTGGCCTGCTAAACCCAGGGTTGTGAGTTCAATCCTTGAGGGGGCCATTTAGGGATCTGGGGCAAAAATTGGGGATTGGTCCTGCTTTGAGCAGGGGGTTGGACTAGATGACCTCCTAAGGTCCCTTCCAACCCTGATATTCTATGATTCTATGATCTGAGGAGGGATGAGAGAAGGCTCAGTGGAGAACCGTGCAGAGCCAGGAGTAACAATGCTTTCAAGCACTATGGGCCCAATCGTGAGCCTCTTTCTGCAGCTAGGAGTAGGCCCATGACAGTCACCGTGCTCGAGCGAGGGTAAGGGTCTCCCAACCCAGCCCACAGCTTCCAAACCCACCCAGATGCTTTCCGGCAGCCGTGATCGATTTTACAGACTGTACGGAGAGGTAAGTGACTCGGCAGGGACGCTCTGATAGTGAAGGGCGGTTGAGGCAGAGCAGAGGTGGGGAACCAAGCTACCAGCCCTGGTCCTGTCTTCACAGGCTCTTCTCCTGGCCCAGCACATGTTCAAACAAGGATGAGAGAGAGAAAACGTATCCCCATCCTCGCCACTTTGGGCCTTGCATTTTGGATCAATGCCAGACAAGATGTGAATAGGAAAAACCAGCACAGAAGTAAATAGACAGGACCCATAACTAACCGCCCCCGCTGCTCTGATCAGAAGTGATTAAAAACAATGGTAAATACTAATAATTCAGGGGTCCTAAGCCCCATGACAGCCTTCAGTCCCGATTCTGAAAAGCGTCTAAGCCTGCTATGAAATTCTATTGACTCCAAGGAGACTTGCACACATTAAGTGTTTTGATGTATAGGGATAAGCAGATTCACATGCTTAAAGTTAAGCACATGCTCAAGTGTTATGCCGAACTCCTCTTCCTGGCTTTGATTCAGCAAAATGTAGCATCCCGTGTCTCTTGAGCGCTGCGGCCCTTTTCTGTGTGCTCAAACCCCGTTTGCCATCACATTCATGGTATGAGAAGCATGTTCTCATAGTCAGAGATGTGAAGCAATGGATGTTAGGGGTCAAAAAACAGGGTTTTGTTCTCCGAAGAGCGAAGGCTATCCGGAGAGTCTCTCCAGGATCCAAATCCAGCACACACATGGCAGTCAGCTAGAACAGAAGCTGCATTGCCCCGGTGTCTGGAATCGTGGGCCTTCGTCAGCCAGAGATGTTTACTGCCCAGCTCACTACTTAACGCAATGTGCTGTTTTATTTAAGAGATGTAAATGGCGGGGTGGGAAGGAGGCTTTAACGTACTCCCAAAATCTGATCCTGTGCATTTAGGATGAGTTCCCGCCCCAGTTCTCAAATAATTTTGCACATTGCTACCTCGAGCTTTGTTCCTGCGTAAGTAGGACATGGCAGTCGCCCCTTTGGGGCATGATTTTCATAAGGGCTCTGCTCCCATTTAGGCAGTAAAATAAGCAACCAAATTTTCTAAGACGCTCGGCGCACTGGGTGCAGAGGACTTTTGAACAAAAATGGCTGGAAGTGTCACAACAAGAGCAGCTGGGTGCTGAGCCCTTTGGAAAATCTGCCCCCACTGTGGGCGCTGAATGTTTGAGAATTTTCCCCTTCGTTTGTCAAGAGGGACGAGGGATAGACCTGAGGATGGAATAAAAGCATGCAAATGAAGCAGAGGATTGGTTCAGACTTTATATTTGCAAGGGGACCACTAGTAAAATAATGCATGATCAAGTGAAAGGCTGGGGGGGAATGTAAACCATGCACGGTGGCCAGTCAACCTGCAAAGAAATCCCACCCGTTGCAGGCATGAGTGAAAGCATTTGGTTATACCTTGGAATCCTGACACGAATATCCTAATTTTTACATGACTCCAGAGAAGAGCCATGTACGATTCGACAACTGTTCATACTGGAATTAATTTACCCTGAACCTCACCACTGTGTTTAACACATTTAAAATGTGTTGCTGATCAAAAGTTATTCTAGTGGAGAAGCGATAAATCTAAACATCAGATGACATCTTCACCCCAGGGCTCCGGGTTACAGCGGTTTGGGCTGGAGCATGAGAAACTGTTTGTATCACAAATTCTTCTGTAAAGAGGGCCAGAAATTCACTACAGACAAACCGGGCTATGATTAGTGCTTTTGGTCCAATTCCATTCAGACAGCCCAGGCCAAAACCTGAGCTTCATAGAGCGAAACTGACCTCTACCAGCTGAGAATCCAGGCCTTGAGTTACAGTAAGGGCCAAAAAATATATTTTTTAAAAAGGAAATCACTTTTTATGTTATTTTAAAACTTAAATAGTTGTATTTAAAGCCAAGAGTTCTTAGCAAGTTCTCCTAGACACACTGTAGCTATACAGGAAAATGTGAGAACATAGGAGGTGTGTATGGTGCAAATTATGTAATTAGGACAGGTCATTATTTAGTATAAGAACTAAACTGCATTCAGCTCAGTTTTTAAAATTCAAATTAGAGCAATTTTGGCTTGATGTCGCTGTGAATCCTTTAAGGAAGCCCACTACAGGACTGCCTGAGGAAAGCATTGCCTATGTCCTCACTTAGGAACTGCGTACTAAGAAACTATGTTTTTATTTCATCCTACATTCCTCTGAGCGCAAAGCGAATACGCTCACCCCTGAATACATGCTCTGACCAAAGAGGTGAAAAAATACATTTACAGACGTGAAGGTCTAGCCGGAACGATGTGCTACTTTTCTCAATACATTTGTACCTAACTACTAAGCAACAACAGACATCTATCTTCTTTCTTTGCAAAAACAAACATTCTTTGCATTTGTCGTTTGTCCCCTCTGTAATTCAGAATGCTGGTACTTTCAGTAGGATACATATATCCAGTCTTCAAGTAACAAGAATACCTAGCTCTTGAATCTAGTGCTTTTCACCAGTAGATCTCAAAGCACTTTACAAAGTAGGTAAGCATCATTATCACGATTTGGGGAAACAGGGGCACAGGATGGTGATATAGCAAAGGTTCACTGAATGTGTTGTGCCCACAGGCCCAGAATTCATAGCGGTGGCAACATACAGAAGGTTTTTAGGATATCGCAACCTTTCAAAACGCAAAGTGCAGGGGACAAAAAACATTGCACAAAGTTTAACACCTGCAGGATTAATTTCATGCACACAAGGTTCATAAGGTCAGTTTCACATGGCAGTATTTCTGCTGTTAAGAACTGAGGATAAAGAGGAAATCAAGCTCACCCCCACATAAGAGGAGATACGGAACAGGACATAGGGGAGTTTGAATCTGGGCCAGGCGAACTGAGAGCAGAGTGAAAAGGAGTACTTGTGGCACCTTAAAGACTAACCAATTTAGTCTCTAAGGTGCCACAAGTCCTCCTTTTCTTTTGCGAATACAGACTAACACGACTGCTACTTTGAAACCTGAGAGCAGAGTGGGTCAGAAACTGCAAGATAAATACAGCAGCAAAACTTGCTCTTTGATCAGGTTTGAGTCTCATGTCTTCCACCATGACCAGGGCTGTGAATGATTATTTCTGTTAACATAGGCACTCAGATACAAAACTGAGGAAATCATTTGTGTACCCAGGCTGGTTCGTAGCCAATCTTATGGAATCTACTGGTTTGGCAAGTACCGTTATGCAAAATTTGATTTGCAAGAACGCCTAGGTCTTGTTACAGTACCATACATGCATGTGAACCTAGATCTTCCTTGTGTTTACTTCTCTGCCTTGAAAAATATTTTTCTTCTAAGAGGGGTCAAGGCCACTGACCAGTTACGGCACCCCTATTGATTTTAAGAGTTACTCCTGATCTGCACCAGAGCGAGAGGAGAATTGAGCTCCGTAACACATTAGGATTTGTGCTTTTGGTTCCAATTAGTCGCCACAACAAGTTTTTTAAAAGGCTGCTCTCTGCTGAGGCGCTGGGGAACATAATGATTCATAACAACAACGGCTGCACGTTCGCAGAGAACCCTACAGCCATGAATTAATTAGCTGCCACACTGGCTGGAGAGGGGAAATCTAACCACAAGGAAGAGCCTGCAACGGCACCCCGCACCGTGTGTCATCACCGGCGCTGGTTCAAGGGACCACATGAGAGGCCAGGAACAGGACCCATTTTGCACTGGGGTAAATGGCTGCACAAGGGGCAGGCCTGGGGCAAGGGAGGTTGTTGGAATCTCCCTCATTGCCTAACCTGCTCTTAAAACCCCCGAACACCTGTCAGGGACAGGGTCTAGATAGTACTTAGCAGGGCAGGGACTGCACTAGATGACCTCTCGAGGTCCCTTCCAGGCCTACGATTCTCTGATTCTAGCAGTCGAATCCAAGCAGGCCCCAGGCAGGCATCCAGGTGAGCCCCTACCTGCAGGTGTAACTCAGGTTCCTCCGGATGCTCCGCTTAAAGAAGCTCTTGCAGCCCTCGCAGGTGAAGACCCCGTAGTGCTTCCCGCTGGACTTGTCCCCGCACACGGTGCAGTCCACCTGGATGCCCGGCTTGTCCTCGTCCCCGTGCTCCTGGTCGCTCACCCCACCTTGGGGCGACACCGAGTCCTCTTCGGAGGTCCTGGGGTAACCCTTGTCCACCCCGTTGGTGTCTCCGTTCGGGTCTCCCCAGCCTCCAGCCACCATGGCCATATCTCCGTGGGGCAGCCCGAGGAAACAGCGACGCCTTCCAATGGGAAAAACAAATCAGCGGGGCGGGGGGGGGGGGGAGGAATAGAGCTAAAACGAGCGAGTTACTGGTTATTTGGCGCAGGGGGGGTAACTCCGGCCTGGTCTAGCCGCCCGGCTCCGGGCTGTGACCCTCAACCCGCCCCGTTAGTCCGTGGGGCTGCGCTGGGGCAGGAGGGCTGAAAATTCCAGAGACGCAGGCTGGGCCCGAGCCCCTTTACTCTGCCCCCCAAGCCGAGCTCAGCCAGCCCCACCTGGGGAGCAGCCGGCGCCGGAAAAACAAGTCCAACAAGTTTTGGCCAGCCAGGGGCGGGTGCGCGGGGGCTCGCCAGGCGCAGGTCCGGGCGGCGCGCAGGGCAGCGCACAGGGCAGCGCGCAGAGGGCGGCTAAGGGCGCATCCCCCCGCCGGCCCCGGGGCACGGGCGAGCCGACGCGCCGCTGCCCCGGCCGGAGTCTTCGCCAGAAGCCGAGCGCCCCGCGGAGCCGGGTCCCCGCAGGGCTGGGGCGCGCCCGCCCCCCCGCGATCGGCCCCTACGCGGCCCCCCGCCGCCGGTGCTGCGTCCACATCGCGGGTGGCGCGGCCGGCAACCCCCGCTCCGCCGCCTGCTGCTGCGGGGCTGGAGCCACCGGGCCCCTCCGCCGGCCTCCCCGAAGAGCAGGGCTCAGCCGCCGCGATGCTCCTCCTCCCCGGCGGTCCTCCTCCCCTTCCGCTGCCTCCTCGGGACCGCCCCCGGCCGGCCCCTTCCCGCCCCCGGCTGCCCTTCGTCCTCCTCTTCCCCTTCCCTAGCACCGGGCCGCCCGCCCCCTTCCTTCTCTTCCCCCCACCTGCCTGCCTCCCTCCCCCCTTCGTCCTCCTCTTCCCCTTCCCTCCCTAGCACCGGCCGCCTCCCTCCTTCCCCCCTTCATCCTTCTCTTCTCCCTTCATCCTTCCGCCTTCCCCCCTTCGTCCTCCTCTTCCCCTTCCCTCCTTCCCTAGCACCGGCTGCCTCCCTCCTTCCCCCCTTCATCCTTCTCTTCTCCCTTCCTCCCTCCCCCCTTTGTCCTACTCTTCTCCTTCCCTCCCTAGCACTGGCCGCCTCCCTCCCCCCTTCATCCTTCTCTTCCCCCCACCCGCCTCCCTCTCCCCTTCCTTGTCCTCTTCTCCTTCCTTCCCTAGCACCAGGCCACCCATCCACCTCCCTCCTTCCATCTCTTCCCTCCTTTCACCCACCCGCCTCCTTCCCCCCTTCATCCTCCTCTTCCCCTTTCCCATCTTCCACCCACCCGCCTCCCTCCCTCCTTCCCTAGCACCAGCCCACCTCCCTCCCTCCTTCCCCCTCATCCTTCTCTTCCCCCTTCCCTCCTTCCACCCCTCACCTCCCTCCTTCCCTAGCACCGGCCCACCTCCTTCCCCCTCATCCTTCTCTTCCCCCTTCCCTCCTTCCACCCCTCACCTCCCTCCCCCCCTCCTTCCCTAGCACCCCCCATCTCCCTCCCTCTTTTCCCCCTTTGTCCTCCTCTTCCCTCCCCAGCACCCTCCCATCTCCCTCCCTCCCCTCTTCTTTCCCCCTTTGTCCTCCTCTTCTCCTTCCCCCTTCCCTAGCACCAGCCCACCTCCCTCCTTCATCCTTCTCTTCCCCCTTCCCTCCTTCCACCCACCCCCCCTTCCCTAGCACCCACCCTCTCCCTCCCTCCTTTTCCCCCTTCCCTCGCACCTGCCTGACTCCCTCCCTCCCACTTTGCCCTTCTCTTCCCCCTTCCCTTACACCCGTCTCCCTCCCCCTTCATCCTTTCCTAACACCCACCCACCTCCCTCCCTCTTCGTCCTTCTCTTCCACCTTCCTTGGAACCCACCTCTCCCTTCCTTCCTTCCTCCCTCTCCCCTTTATCCTTCTCTTCCCCTTCCCGTCTTCCCTAGCACCTCCACCAAGTCTCTCTTAGGGTTTGGGGCCTGCCCCAAGGGGAGCCAGCACCCGAGGGCAGGAGGAGATATTGGAGTCCCAGGCTCTGAGAGGAAGCAGTGGATCCCCCGGTGCCAGGCGCACACCCCTGCCCTAGTGCCAGGCACATGCCCCTGCCCCAGATCTAACAGCTGCCTCTGGAGTCTCTGGGGACTGGCCCCAGCCCAGTGACCAGGGCAGGCGCTGCGGACCTTTGTCAGCTTGGCCCAGGGCAGCCACCCCGCAGCTTCCCCTCTGCACTAGGTTTCTCTTCCAGGAGCCCTTCTGCCTGCCCCCTGGGCTCACCCCAGGCTCCACCAGCTGCCACTGCACTCCTCACCCTCAGGCCCCTGCTCCCCATGGGGCCCCTTGCCCTCCCGGCCCTGCGCTCCCCACTCAGGGTCCCTTCCCCTGCAGTGTGTGATATGAACGTGCACAGCTGCTCTCCAGAGCTTGCTTTGCAATCCCCTGCGTTTCAGTTTCCCTGCCAGTCAGCAGCCCCTCTGCTTGCCCGGCTGCTGGCAGTCCTGTTTGCTTTCCCAGCCGTCCCCGCCAGATAACAGGAGCCATTTACAGCATCTCCAGTCTGCTTCCCAGTGGGCCTTGCAGAACATTAAACCAGCTGCGCATTCCTGAAAGGCCTGCAGATAAGGAGGGTGGCAGAGGCCATGACAGGAGCAGGGAAGGTTCAGGGTGCAGCACTTCCTGCTCTGGCTGTTTGTCCGGTGTTACAAAACGTCCAGGGATGGCAAAAATCTCCCCTCCACTGGCTCATACCCAGGCACCCCGTGATTGTCAACCTGGGGGCAGGGGAGTTGGAAACACTCAACCCCCAGCATGTGCCCCACTACAGCAAATTAACCTTAGGAGCACTAATACTATCCAAGGGCCTGGCTTTACAGGGATCTCTGCGCAGCACAGTGTTACTCCTGCATGCACAGAATTTATGTCCCCCGCAGATTTCTTTGCTTCCCCCCTCCCACTTCCTGCACCCATCAGTCCTCAGCTGCAGGGAGAGGGATTACTGTGCAGGGAGCTGCTCTGCCATCTCCCAACCACCGTGCATCCAGACCCGCCCATCGAGCCCCACTCCCCGTGCACCTAGACCACCCTGGTGAGCCACCCGCATCTGGATCCCCACCCCACTGAGCCCCAACCACCTTCACCTAGGCCCCCCTGCAGAGTCCAATTACCATGGCAACCAGAACTGCCCCCACCCCCAACATGCCACTGCACAACCAAATCCCTCCTGCACCTGGATTCCCCCACTGAGCCAGCCAGACCCAAATTACCCCACACAGAACTCTCTCAACCCACACCTGGATCCCTCCACACTTGGATCCGGCCTTCCTGAGCCTGGCTGCCCACACCTCGCATGGAGGGGCAGGGCCCTGGGGTGTTTCTGGGGCAGGCCCTGTCCTTGCGCTGTGTCAAGGTTGGGTACAGCTTCGCAGCTGAGTCCCACCTCCATGCAGCCAGTGACCTGTACTCCCCAATGCCAAGCAGGAGCCTTCACATTTATTTGACAAATAAGATTTGCAGAATTAAAAATTCTGCACACAATATTTTAAAGTTTTTTGGTGCAGAATGCCCTCAGGAGTAACAGCGAGGCCCTGTCACCTTCACCGCAGCAGCGGGGCTTGAATTCATTCTCCTGTTCCAAATGCACAGGCCCCTTGAGCTAAGGGAGAATCTCTATTGGCTAAATGCAGTATAGGGTTAATGTCACACAGAGCGTGTCCACCCTGCAACTGGGAGGTGTGACTGCAGCATGTGTAAACGTACCTGAGCTGGATCAGGGGGTAGGTCTACACATACTGCAATCACACCTCTGCTGCCGTGTATTCAGACCAAAAGCTGAGCAGTTCTGGTTGCATCCTGTAGAAGATAGTTGTTACACGTACCCACACTATTATAGTGGCATCTAGAGGCCATACCCAAAGCTAGGCACTGTACATGCACCAGTACGAAACGCTCCCTGCTCCAACCAGGCTATGATACAGACGCAAGGCATGGGAAAGGGAGGATTATTCTTCCCATTTTATAGATGGGGAAATGGAGGCGCAGAAAGACAAAGTGACTTGCCCAGGGTCAAACAGGGAATCTGGCAGAGTTGAACCTAAGCCTCCTGAGTCCCCCCCACCCTGTGCCCAAGGCCACCCTTCCTCTCTTATAGTTTAACTTTACCCCTTTACTGAATACAGCAATTCTTTCCCCAAAGTACTTCCTGCACTGTACTGGTCACTCACTATTACCCTAGGACTGTGAAATGTGACGTTTGCGCATTCAGTGTGGTCTTCTATTGACAGGGTGGGACAAGGACCCCAAATTGAAATGGGACATATATATCCTAAGTCACTGAAAGGTCATCAGCTTACACAAAGGATATTAACGGCACTTGTGGACTGGTCACCCCGAAGAGAAGGCCTCCAGTTTGGAGGAATTAGTTCTGTGTAGCGAACTGCAGCTGGAGGCATGGCCAAAGGGAACTGTAACCAAAGGTGAACGGTTTCTGATAGTCCAGCCATTGGGGCAGAAGCAACTATGCTCAGCTACAAGACTGAGAGGAAGACCTGGATCATTTCTCCCAGCCCTGGAATGCAGCCACTTCTGGAGGAGAGCAGGGCAGCTGTTTAACAGCACACAGCTGCGATGTCGTTTAGGACCAAAGTAAAGTGCTGTATCCAGCTGTACTACAGTGGTGGGAATCTAGCAAGATAGAAAATAGTTGCCCACATTTGGCATGTGGCCAAGACGCAATGTGAGCATCCCCCCGCCCCTGCAAAAGTTCCCACAGGCTCTTCATCACTGAAGTAGCACAAGGTCTTCATTTGAATTCTCACCCCAAACAGCTCCTGCATCAGCCCAGCAGCTCGTTGGGGAAGGGCCTTCGTGCAGCGCACTCCCCACCTGGGTTCTCTGTGGGTAGCCCAGGAAGCAGGTCTGACTGTGCTCTCCAGGGGGACACAGCTAGAGGGGGCATAGAGGGACGATGGTAAAGGAGCACAGATGCAATGTGCGGGCCTGCGTGTGCAGTGCCTGCTAATTAGCGCACGAGCTCCAGATTTATTTTGGTTAATGAAATCTTGTTAACGAATCGGTGGCAGGGATAGTCCCTGTGGGAGCCAGGCAGCTTGCAGGTGGGAATGCATTCTGCAGAGTCAGTGTAATGCTGGCTTAATAATTAACTAAGAACTAAACTACAAACAAGGCAAGTGAACTGGGGCTTGGGCCCTTGCTATCATACTGCCTTAGCCTTTCACCTTGGGGCCAAATTCTGCACTTGGTTGCAGTGCAGCAGCCTGGTTTTGTAGCAGAATTATCAGCCTGGCTTTGGTGAGCAAAGCCCAGGGCAAAGGGGCCAGCCTTGTGGCTCAGGGGACCAGCATCCTATTCCCTGACCTACCGTGTGACCTTGGGCAAGTCTCCTCAACTCTCTGTCTTGTCCAGCTTGGTTTAGACTGCCAGCTGTTTGGGGCAGGGACAGTCTCTTACTGTGTGCGTACAGCGCCTGACACAACAGCACCCTGCTCTCGCCTCTGGCCTCTAGGCTCTCCTGGAATAGAAACAGGACTAAACTGAGCACACTGTGTGGTCGCTGCACTATGGGGGCTAGACCGGGGGGCAGGTTTGAGGGGCTTGAGAAGAGCTGCAATGTGGGGGCTTGTCCAGCGCTCTGTGCGTTTCTCCTTCACTTTCACACCTCGCACCACCGTCCCACTCATCCCAAAATACAGAAATATGCACCAACAACGCTGTGACCCAAAGCACAGGGCTTGAGTCAAGCCTGCTCTGAGACCGCAGACAGAGCACAGCTAAGGGACATCTACTACTGCTCAGGACATAAATAAAACCTCCATTTCCTCTCGGCTGAGGGTGGTGGCTCAGGAGATACCCACTAACAAACAGGAAGGGAGGCAGCCACTGTGTGGCCTGCAAACTCAGTGGGCGTGCCATGTGCTAGGTCTTAAGGTGACCAGGTTACTGGCGCCCAAGTAATGGGGAAGTGAGCCTGAACGATCAGCTGCTTGCTTTTGTGGTTTCACTCGGCCTCCGGGGTCTTTACATTGTAGTTTCTGGAGTGGCACGTGGGCAGCTTGGTTCTAGCCTGCAAAAAGCTGAGCGATGCTGTAGCAGGGCAGGACTCACCGCCATGGCGCCTCCTGCTGGTTGTCCAGGGAATTAGCTCACCAGCCTCCAGAGCGCCCTCTGCAGGCTGGTGTCTCACTTGCCGCTGGGCCCCCAAGTCTCTCCCAGACCCTGGTGCCCCTTTCACACCAGGGTGTTGCCCCCTGGCAGTACCCCAACAGATCTGGGTCCCCCCACCCTCTATCCCCACCTCACCTCAGTCTTTGGCTACTGCCAGTCACCATCTAGCCCCCGCTCCCTGGGGCGGACGGCAGCGTAAGTGTCACTCATCATCAGCAAGGAGGGTCTGGACCTGCTGCTTCTGCCTACCCTTGGGCCATTCTCTGCCACCCCAGCACCCTTTTCCTAGGCTTTCATCAAGGCCTGCAGCCTGGTGGTTTCCCAGGCCAGAACTCCCCAGCTCCTCTGGCCTTTCCCCAGCCCTGCTCCACATTAGCTACCCTGCTCAGCTCCCAGCAGTGAGGCCCTTCCCTCTCAACATGTAGAGAGAGACTGTGTCCTCCTGGCCCACTGCCCTCTTAAAAAGGCCAGCGGGGCCCTGACTGGGGCGTGGCCACAGCTGTGGCCGTTTCCCCAATCAGCCAAGGCTTGCTGCTCCCCACTGTATTTTCCACTGAATGCATCGGATGAAGTGAGCTGTAGCTCATGAAAGCTTATGCTCAAATAAATTGGTTAGTCTCTAAGGTGCCACAAGTACTCCTTTTCTTTTTGCGAATACAGACTAACACGGCTGCTACTCTGCACCCTGCTACAGTTGGTTATGTAAAGTGTGATTACAGACAGTCATTGTCGTGTGAAAGTGACGCTCCAGGGTCTCACTCAGCAGCTCCCAGATCCAACACTCAGTGGTTTTATGAGGCTGAAGGACGTTTCCCCCCCGCCCGACTTCTAGTGCTGCAGGCCAGCTAAGCATCTTGCCAGGCTGATTTTGCTTCCTGGAGCATCCTGGAAATGGGGTGGGAGTGGTGATTTCTGTAGATGATGTGGGAGACAGAACAGACTTTGGTTTGCTCTTCCTGCAGGGGCTGACGGGAGTGAGTTGTGTGAGGCAGGCATAGCACTTAAAAACATCCCAAACCTGGAGGAATTTTTGGCTAGCTTGTAAGAGAAAGAAGCCCCCACTTGCGCTGCTCTCGGGTCTCTTATCTCAGGAGTGAGGCAGGGAGGGGAGAACATCACCGAGTGCCAAACCCCTCCCTGGTGTAAGTCCAAGGGCTTAGGCCATGTTGCACCTGGGATGAATTTGTCGCAGGCTCTTCAATCTGAGAAGCGTGACAGTCATCTCCCCATAGCGGAGCATCTGGCTTGCTTTTCCTTCCTCCCCTGTCAGCCTTTGATTTATGGCCTTTCCCCCCCCATCCCCCCACCCCCCGACACTCCCCCAAAATAATAATCCAGGAACAAAGGAAGAAATTCGATCTTCTTTGCCCAACCTCCCGCATTCCCCCCCACCGGAGGCCGTGTTTGTTTTGACATCGGTGTCCAGTTGGCGAGGGCCTTCAATCGCCGAAGGAATTCCTTTCTCCCCTCCACTGCCCCGTGCTGCTCCGCTGACTCAGCAACACAAAAGGGCCTCTCTCCGTTTTCAGCAGGAGGAGGGGGGTTTTTTTGGTCATTGTTGTTTTGTTTGGGCCTTCGAAAGGGCAGCTCCATGCCTGCCCCCGGAGGCTGCTGTGCACAGGAGAGCAGGAAGGAGTCCACCGGGTCCTTAGCACTGCCCTGAAAGTGACGTGAACGTTTCAGCAACGCAAAATTTCCTGCCGGTGTCTCTCCGCCCTTTCCTCCAGGGCCACCAGCTCCAGACCCAGAAATGTCATTTTCCCCCCATAAAATGGGCCATTTTCCTATCAGAATTCACAGATTCGTCCATTTTTAAAGTCATTCTGATCATCCAGGGCCTGTTTTATGAAAGTCTTTAGGCAGACAGGTACCTAAAGGGATCTACCGAAGCACCAAAGTGAGCTAGGTACCTAGGGCCCCTTGTCCGACCCCCTCTATAACACAGGCCGTAGGATTTCTCCTGCTGACTATCATCCCAAGAGCCTCGTCTTTTAACCCAATGTGGTTTTCTGTGCCTATTGATTTCCACCAAATAAGTTGGTATAGCCGAAACCATCACATTTCCTTCGCGAGACCATTTCCCATGGCCTTTCCGGCCTGCTTTCGCTCCTTCTTATTTACAACTCAAAAAGCACCATGGGTTTTGAACTGCCTCATGGAGGGTTGGGGAGTGCAGGGGGGACCATGGAACTTTCAAACTGTCTCCTGCTTTCTACCTGCGGGAGTTCCTCCATTTAAGAAACTGCCTGTCACCTGCACATTGCTTTGTCTTATCGTTGGGTAGCGTAAACCCCCCAAAACTTCCGTGTCCAGAAACATTCCCCCACCCACATGAACACTCTTTGTGTGTTATTTGTGAATTTCCCAATGGTTCCAAAGCTGCAGAGCTGGGTAGATAACACATCATCTTGGGTCTGACCCTGAATCTACTGAAATAATTGCTTCTCTCTTTAGCAAGTGACATAGAAAGCCACAAAATAAACTGCATGGAACAGAAGTTGGGGGCGGGGAAATACTCCCTGGATGGAGTAGCGCCAGAGAACAATTCAATTCAACTCCGTACTTTAGTGGCATGGCAAATGCTGCCGCAGTGAACAAGAGAGAGAGGCAGATTTGCAGCTCAGTGAGTTTGGATTTTCATTCCCTGGTCTGGAGGCCAGCGGGTTATAGTATGATGCCACAATGGATTTTGCGTGGAAGATGCTTGGCTACCATGGCCATGGGTGGCTGGAGAACACCGTCAGTTAAATAGCTGCCTGCCCTCTCTACTGTCACGTCTCCTTTCTCCTTAAATCAGGCACATGGTTTTCCTCAGTGCTTTTTCATAACAAATTTTTGACCTTCCCTGCGCATTTGAGACAGTCTCCTCTCATTCCCTTGTATTTCAGACACCAGAGCAGAAAGTGACTCTCTGTAGGGTGACCAGATGTCCTGATTTTATAGGGACAGTCCCAATATTTGGGGCTTTGTCTTATATAGGCACCTATTACCTCCCACCCCCTGTCCCAATTTTTCACACTTGCTGTCTGGTCACCCTCAACCTCTCCTCTTAGCACACTGGGTGGCCTGCCAGTCCTCGGGGCTCAGGCTGCCCTTGCTGCCTCTGTAGGTCACCAATTCTGGATTTGGCAGGGTGTCTGCCCTAGCTTTGCGCAGTCAGCTGCAGCGAGGTATCTGCTAGTGGCATGACAGCTCTGTGCAGGGATCTGCAGTGGTCTGGCTTGTTGTTTGAGATTTGTTCTCCCCCGACCCTCCCATGATGTGTCTTGGGATGTTCACAGGGCTGGAGACGGAGTTGCCGAGGTCTCGGGAAATGACAGTACATTGGAGCGGGATCATACTTTCATTTGGCTCTTATGTGTGAGCCTCCAGTTCTTTGGGTGGGTGGCCGGAGAGCTGCTTGCTGCTTTGGCTGAGAAGGCACCAGACCTTTAGGACTCCATTTTTCAATTCCCCTCCACCTTAGGCTGTCATTGAGACCAGGGCAAAAGGATACAAAGGGGGAGGGGAGTACAAACCAGGGCTATTGTAGTGAGGCTGAGTTTCGCACCCGTTTTGCCCTGGTGTAAATAACTACCCTTTCCGAGTGGTCTTTTCTAGGGAAATTGAGCCAGATCTTGCTTTCAGTCACTGTTGCTGAAGTTCACAGATTCCAAGGCCAGAAGGGAGCACTGTGATCAGCCAGTCTGATCCCCCCCCCACCCCTTTTCCCGGTTTAGCACAGGGCAGAGAATGCCCCCAGAATCATTCCTAGAGCACAGAAGAACATCCAAGCTTGATTTAAACATGGCCAGGGATGGAGAAGCCACTGTTCTAATGGTTCACGGGTACTATGGGGTATTTGTTTTGCTGAACTGCAAATGAAGGGTTGATTGAGCGGTTTTTAGCCTGCCAGGTGTCATCAGCTGGTGAAGTTGGACCCCAGATTTCATTCCCGTCCAAGACGTTGTCCTGTCATATAGTTTTATCGGTAGTTTTACGGGAAGGCTCGGGGGGCAGTTTAGGACATTCTCCTGGTTGCTCCACTCCAAATAAATCTGGGCCCAGCTCTTTCCCCCCCCCCCCCCCCGACAACTGCGCCTTCGTTCACTGAAAGAGAAAGTTTGGCTGAGTCACCCTGCTCTTTTTGGAATCCGTTTGCTGTCTGTTGCGTAGGGGGACGAGGCTGGGGGCGGTTGACCTGTCACACAGAGATGTTTTATGGTGGCCCCAAGAGAATTTGCAGCTGCTTCCTAACTGGCTCCAGTCTGGGGAGAGGCCCAGCTCCTTGCAGATGTGGGTCAGGGGGATGAAATTGCCCCTGTTAGCAGCACTGTGGATCCATTCTTCTGCTGGGAGCCCTGGATTTTCTCGCCCATTCTCCACTGTTCTGTGTGTCTGCAGTCGCTCCCAAATGAAGATGCATGTGGGAAACGCCAGCAGCTTTGCTTCTCAGGGGCTGATGTGGTACAAATATCGTCCCTACTTTCCAGTTCTGATCTAAACCCCGAAATCAGACCTACGTTCACTGGGAGCTGGGCCCTGAGTCCCCAGCTCAGTTCATGTATTTTAACGAACCCCGGCTGAGTAAGTATCCCTGAAACTACCTCGCAAATATCTCGCTCAGCCTCAACTCCAAACACCTCCCAGAGCAAGTTAATCCACATCTAGACATCTGACTTTAAACCAACAAAAGCAGGGGAATCTGGAGTGAGAGAGGACAGTGCCAGATCACCTCTCATCCATAACTGTGGTGTTTAGGCAAGCGTTTTCCCCTTAACAAATAAGAGCAAGCATCAGATCAGGGCTCTTGGGGGTGTAGCTGAATTTGCAAAGCCAGTCTTTGCCTCTCACCTTTAATGTCATGTAGCAGCTCTGAATGACTGAGTATTTTTGCTTTTAAAATGCAGTGAACAGTCTGAAAAGCAATGGCACCAACTTCTTCCCTGTCCACAGACCTGCTCCTCCTGCGTCTAAGAGTCACAGCTGCTGACCATCAAAATTGGGGACAATAATCTTTTCTTTTTCCCTCCTCATCCCTGTCTTGTGTATTTAGACAGTGAACTATTCTTTGCAGGGTCCCTCTCTCTCTATCTGTTTGTACACCACCTAGCACAACGGGACCCTGATCTCGGCTGGGGCCTCAAGACACCACTTGTAATAATAATGATGATAAACAAATTTCCACAAGAGCCGATCCAGCTACGAAAGAGCAAGCCAGAGTCTGTTCTGCTTCATGCATTGTCATCAGGACGGAGCCACGCTCTGATTGCGGCTCTTTCCCACCCAGGTCACAGGCAAAAAGAACCGAGCTGAATTTTCATATCCTGGGGTTCGACCTTTTAACTATTGCAGAACTGGGATGGCTCAGGTCATGTTTTAGGGGAGCCAGGGGCAGGGGATCGATGCTGCTGATCTTCACGATTTTATCACGAGTGTCATGAACTGTGGAGGTTTCCTAAAGCCCGAGCTCCTGGACTCATGTTATTACATGAGAATCTTGGCTTTTTTTTTTTAATGTAATATTTCTTAAAGTAAGTTTCTGGGCCTCCTGGACGTGGCGAAAAGCTTGGAAAACAGGACCTGCTCAAGACCTAGAGGTTCAGAAGCTAGAAGGTGAAGAGAAAAAAACCAGCATAGATTATTATTGCAGCAAGGGAGGTTTAGGTTGGACATTAGGAAAAACTTCCTAACTGTCAGGGTGGTTAAGAACGGGAATAATTTGCCTAGGGAGGTGGTGGCATCTCCACGATTGGAGATTTTTAAGAGCGGGTTAGACAAACACCTGTCAGGGATGGTCTACTTAGTCCTGCCTTGAGTGCAGGGGACTGGACTAGATGACCTCTCGAGGTCCCTTCCAGGCCTATGATTATTTAAGATCTCATGATTCTTCAGCCGATCTCCTGCTTTTTGCAGGACTTACCACCCGATTTTTGATCGTTCAGTGATGGCGGCAGGGGGGGGTGGGGGTGGGGGAGCAGACCCTTCATATGTTTCCTGTGAGCTGAGACCCACAGGTCCTGAGTTAGCACAACCTTCCCTAACGTCAACAGGAAGCTGCAGGTGCTGCTGAATATCAGGCATAGGAACTGCCCGGGTGGTTTCTTATCAGTTACATTCCTGGGGCCTGCTTCTCCAGGAGCCAAGGAGCTGCCAGCCAGTTGCGTGTGTGTGTGCGTGTGTGTGGGTGTGGGTGGGTACGTACATGCAGGTGGAGGAGGAGGTGTGTCATGCGTGTGTGTGTGTGCGTGTGGGTGGGTGGGTGCATGTGGGTGTGTGTATACACCTCTGTGCGTGTGTGCGCATGGCTCTGTGTGTGTGTGTGTGCGTGTGTGCGTGTGTGCATGTGTGCGTGTGTGTGTGTGCGTGTGGGTGGGTGGGTGGGTGGGTGCATGTGGGTGTGTGTATACACCTCTGTGCGTGTGTGCGCATGGCTCTGTGTGTGTGTGTGCGCGTGTGTGCATGTGTGCGTGTGGGTGTGTGTGGGTGTGGGTGTGGGTGTGCGTGTGTGCGCATGGCTCTGTGTGTGTGCGTGTGTGGGTGGGTGGGTGGGTGGGTGTGTGTGTGGGTGGGTGTGGGTGTGTGTGTGCGTGTGCGCGCATGGCTCTGTGTGTGTGCGTGGGTGTGTGGGTGTGCGTGTGTGGGTGTATGTGTGCGCGTGTGTGTGGGTGTGTGTGCGTGCGTGTGTGTGGGTGTGGGTGGGGGTGTGTGGGGGTGTGTGTGCATGTGCGCGCATGGCTCTGTGTGTGTGCGTGGGTGTGTGGGTGTGCGTGTGTGGGTGTATGTGTGCGCGTGTGTGTGGGTGTGTGTGCGTGCGTGTGTGTGGGTGTGGGTGTGTGTGTGTGTGGGTGTGCGTGTGTGTGTGTGGGTGTGGGTGTGCGTGTGCGCGCATGGCTCTGTGTGTGTGCGTGGGTGTGTGGGTGTGCGTGTGTGGGTGTATGTGTGCGCGTGTGTGTGGGTGTGTGTGCGTGCGTGTGTGTGGGTGTGGGTGGGTGTGTGTGGGGGTGTGTGTGCATGTGCGCGCATGGCTCTGTGTGTGTGCGTGTGTGTGTGGGTGTGCGTGTGTGCGTGTGTGGGTGTGTGTGCGTGTGTGTGTGGGTGTGGGTGTGCGAGTGTGTATGTGTGCGCGTGTGTGTGCGTGCACATGGGTCTCCGTGCGCATGGCCCTTGCGTCTCTGTGTGTGGGCGTCGGGAGAGAATTCGGCCTCCAAGGCCTGCTCCCCGAGGCAACGGTGCGGGGGGGGAGGGCGCCTCCCGCCCTGGGATGGGCGCTCCCTGGCTAGGGCCTCCCGGCCGAACCATTAACCCGCTGCACCGCGCCCGCCCCCTCCCACTGTGCGCGGGGACCTTTGCCCCCCGCTCCTGTCAGGCGGGGGAAGGTTAACATTTGACCTTGGCGGGGCCGCGGGGCCGCCCCAGACACAGGAAGGGGGGAGGAGCCCCACAAAGGGAGCACGGCCCCGTGGCCATGAGACAGCTGCCAGGGCAGCCTGGGAGAACCGCGGGCACGGCCTGCGCTGCCAGGAGCCAGAGCCAACAGGAATCGGCTTCCCCTGCAGCGGGCAGGGCCAGTGACCTCTCATCCGCCCCGCACAACCGGGCTCCGCCTTGGGCTGTCTCCCTGCCCCAACCGTCAGAGCACGCGCACACACACGGCACACACACAGCACACACACACACAGAGCACACACACACACACACACACAGCACACACACACACACGCACACACACACACACACACACACAGAGCACACACAGCACACACAGAGCACACAGCACACACACACACACACACACACAGAGCACACACACGGCACACAGAGCACACACACACACGGCACACACAGAGCACACACACACACAGAGCACACACACGGCACACACACGGCACACACACACACACACGGCACACACACAGCACACACACACACAGAGCACACACACGGCACACACACACACACGGCACACACACAGAGCACACACACACACAGAGCACACACACAGCACACACAGAGCACACAGCACACACAGCATGCGTGCGCACACACACACTCACACACACAGCATGCACACTCACAGCACGCACACACACAGAGCACACACACACTCAGACCATATATATACACACACACAGCATGCACACTCACAGCACACACACACAGAACATATACACACAGCATACACGCAAACACACACTCACATATACACACACAGCATATATACACTCACACGTGCAACATACACACAGAGCATACACACACAGAGCACCTACACGCCGCATATATATATTCACACACACAGCATGTACACACGCACAGAGCATACACACACACCATATATACACTCACACACACTATACACACAAAGTATATATGCACTCACTCACAGCATGTATTCACACACACAGAGCATATGCACATACAGCATATATACACTCACAAGGACAGTATATATATGCACTCACACATAGAGAGCATACACACACATAGAGTATATATACACACACACACAGACACATGGCCTCTCACACACACATGCAGACTCACTCACAGACACTGTCTCACACACATTCACAGAGCATGCACACAGCACAGACACAATCACACAGCACAGATCGGTCTCTCTCTCCTGTGCACACACACACATCCAGCCACTGTGTCACACACAGACACACATTCTCAGAGCACACACACCGTCTCACGCACTCACACAGAGGCAGAGACACACAGACCCTGTGTCTCACACAGTCCCCCTCCCTCTCCACTCACAGCCACCAGACCCAGATATCTCGTCTGACCCTGCTCAGAGCGTTGTCCCAGTGACAGGAAAGTCCTGGGTTAAGCCAGCCTGCTAGCCCTGTGGCTAGTGCCGGGAACAGACTTGCCTCCTTTCCCCTCGTCCTGCCCCATGCTCCCTTTGCTGGGGCCAGAACCCAGTGACTGCCTCTCCCCTGTGAGGTCTGATTCCCACATCCTCTTGCTCACAGCCTGTGGCTAGTTCTTACTTGTGACGGTATCACCAATGAGATCAGAGCCCCACTGTGCAGGGTGCTGCCCAAACACTAAGGGACCGACAGCCTTTGCCTCAGTCCAAATAGACAGGACAAAGAGTGAGAGGAGAAACTGAGGCACGGTGAGGGGAAGTGACTTGCCCATGGTCACACCGCAGAGTCAGTAATAGAACCCAGGTGTCCTGAATGATCCCTCATCCCGCGCCCCATCCTGCATTAGTCCCTGCTGCCAGCTCTCGGATGTCTCCCTCCCCACGCACATCCCGCGGCACAGAAGGGGTTAAGGCCTCTTTAGTGGCATTAAAACTTTGCTGCTACTCTGGGCTCCTGCAGGGAGAAAGGCTGCGGAGAGGGGAACCGTGGATGTGGCGGGCATTGGCGGGGCTCCCCATAGGCCACGGAAACATCTCGAACAGGAAAATGCCCCCCCCCGGCCGAATGTGTCTGCCCTTGTTTGCTTGCGAGTGGACATCTCCCAGGAAGGACTGCAGCCCTGGAGGTGATGAGGACGAGGGGTAGCTGTGGGGTGAGGGGAGGCCCAAGAGTGGAATAACTGGAGGGTGGAGGGGTGGATCAGGAGTGTGGGTCGCTAGCAGATCTGCTGCGGGAGTCCGGGCTGGAATAGCAGGCAGGACTGAGGGCCCGGAGTGAGGGGCATCCGCACAGCTGTGCATGGAGCCCAGGCCTGGGGGAGCAGCATGGGGGCTGCATCTCAGGGCTGAGTGTCATTGGCAGAGCTGAGGGGGGCCGTTTGTGAAAGACCTGCATGTGGTGCCTGACTCAGCCAGCACTAGCCACCCACACCCGAGATCCGAACCAGGCCACAGAGCCGTTCCGTTCCTCTTTTGATTTGGGACGGTGGCCGCGGGTAGAAGGACTCGAGCTCTGCTAAGGCTGCAAACACCCTGCTTTCGTTATCACACAGCCCAGGAGGAACAGAGAACGTGATGAGGCTGAAAGGCTCCATGTGCACAAGGAATGACTGCCCAGAGAGGCGCCCGGGGCAGGGGGGACACAGCAGGGGAGATTAACCCTCCTTATCCCAACCCAGCAATATCCATGTGGGTCCTCTCTGGGGTGGAGAGCCCCCGTGCTAAGGATGCAAGGCCGTGGTGCCTTTCCAGCTGAAGATATCCAAGTGCTTTGCAGACGTCACTGACTTCAGATTCCCAACCCCCCACTGTACAGATGGAGAAACTGAGGCATGAAAACACTCACCTAGGACAGCAGCTGCCTGATCCGAGACAGCTTCACTCCCACCCTCCACCTGAACCACAAGGCCACGCTCAGGGGCCCCAGTAACAACCCAGCTAAACTTGATGTGGTGTTTTAGTGACATGGACACTGGAGCTGCTTACAAATCATTAACACACACACACACACCCCTCCACCTCCCTGAGCTGGTGCGTGCGTGCGTGTACACCCACACACACACACAAAACTTCCCCAAGCACACACGCCCCCTCTGCACCACCCCAAGCTGGCCGAACTTGCGTGGTTTCAGGGTTTGGTTGCCAATTCAGAAATGCCCCCGGCCAGGTTCTCCAGAGGAGCAACCCGCCAGGCAGGCCCCCCGGGGAGCCAGGGGAACCTCGGAGGTGGACAAGGTGCAGGATTCTGTGGTGTGGAGCTGAAACGCCGGCAGAGGTTGGGCTGAGTTCTGCTTGGAGCTTTCCGGCCTGTTGGGAGCTGGAAATCAAAGTGAAACCACCCACTGGAGCAGTGCATGCCTCGGCCGGAACCCCACTCCCTCCCAAACACAAGGTCCCAAGCACAGCGTCCAGACCTAGCACTGACCGGGACCACCAGCTTGTTTGGCAGAGGCCATTCCATTCCGTGATTTCTACTCACGCCCTGCCTGGGTTGGATGTGAACCACTAATGCCCTGCCATGGGAGAGCGAGGCCCCTGCACCCCAGAAGCAACGGGCTCTCTTGCCCAGTTGGTACATTGAATTGGTCCCCATAGAGCCCGAGGGCCTGAGTCTCAGCTCTCCTGCTCCTGTGCATGGGGCTTTGCACTCCCTCTATTCTGGGGCTGTGCAGGGCCCTACTGGCCTCTGATATAAACTGGAGCAGCCTTGGGGCTGCTTTAACTTATGCGGTGTTCACCATAGCCCACTATGGGTGCTGGGATGCAGAAAACCACCATAGCACAGTGCTCTCCCCTCACCCCATCCCCCCAGTGCTGGGGGGACACCCCAGCTCCACACCCACTGCAGAGGCCCCCGGTGCCAGGGGAATCCTCAAGGGGCTGTGCCCACCCTTTTACGCTGCCAGAGAAGCCTGAGCATCATAAGAACCAGTCCCCTAGACCAAATGGACAAGGAGAGACAGACAGATACCCAGCAGGGGCAAGGGGGGATCTACCAGCGTGGTTTTCACTGTATGGATGGATGCCCAGGGGCGTCATGGGGGCAACGTGCTATGGACGCTGAGCTCTCACCTCTCCCAGCCCCCCACAGGCACGGCCTCACCTGCCCAGGTGCTGCACACCTGCGGCTCTGCTGGCAAGGCTCCAGGGTTAATCTTGGAACAAAGCAACCTGCCTGGATGATGCAAGGAGCCCAGACAGGGAAGGAAAGCTGCTCAAATCCCCCTTTGGCTTGTCTTCATCGGGCCCAGAACCCTCCCCCCTGCTTCAGCAGTCGGCTCTGGAGCGTTCAGCCAGCCTGGGCGCTGCTGGATTTCCCGCAGTGGTTACCCTTGGAGCCTCTGCCACACAGGGAGGGGTGCCCAGTGCTCCCCAGCCCTGTGTGGCCCCAGTTGTCACCCCATTCCTGTCCACGGTGACTTTCCTGAACCTGCCTGTCAAGCAGGCCAAGACAGGACTCATGGGACCTCGGCTCTCCTCCTGTCTGATGGTTCCTACAGCACCTGGCGCTGTTCATCGGGCCCAGCCACAAGGGGAACCAGGTCAGTACCTGGATGGGAGAACACTTGGGGCCAGAGTGAGGCCTGCTGCCTGGCTGCACAGCACCCCAGGGATGCCCCCAGTGCAGAGGGCCTGGAGCCAGGAGCACTCCATGGCCAGGAGGGGCTGTGACCGGGGCTGTTCCCCAGCAACTGCAAGGCCCATAGGGCAGCCAGAATGCTAGTCCTAACCCCCACCCAGGGCCTACCAGGCCCTCAGCCACCCCAGGGTAGAAGCCGAGGGTGTCCAACGAATTGGGGATTTGGGGTCTCCGGGAACCAGCTGCTGCTGGCAATTCACTAGTGGGCATGAACCAGTACCCAGCATGGTGCTGCTCCATCCTGTTGGGTTAAACTGCTCCTGCGTCCCACCCAGAGGTGGCTGCATTGCAGTGACCAGGGAACGGAGCTTCCCCTAAGGATAACAAGCTGCCTTTGCCTCGTTCACACGGGGGAGGAGAGGCTTGCCCCGCTCGTGTCAGCAAAGGGCCTTGGATGGGAGGTGAGGCGCGGGTTCTGCATGAACGATTCCCTCCCGCGCTCACCCTGAAAACAGACCAGAACAGAGAGGGGACTTGAAAGCCGGGGCAGCAGCCCCGGCCCTTTCTTTTCGCTCTCACTGAAGCTTGACCCCGGCTCAGGCTCACAAAGCTCCGAGGCCCCCATTTGAATGTGAAAAGGGGCCTGAGCAAAGAGCACTGACCTTCAACCCGCAGGTCAGCCTGTCCAAGGGCCAGCCCCTGGGAAACCTCTGCTTCGGGGAGGGGGGGGATTCCACACCAGGCCAGTCACAGAGGGGAGAGGCAAGAAAGAGAAGGGGGCGGCCGGGGGATGACATTGGCGGCTTCCCCACACTGGCCGCAGCAGAGACCAGCAATCAGCCCACGTCTGCAGGCCTGCTCCATATTTACACATTTCCAGGCGTCCCCGTCCAGCGTGCGGGGAAAGTCCCTTCTCCAGGGACATGGGCAATGGGAACTTACTTGGCACAGATGAAACCTGGCCTGTGGCTGGTTTTAGTGCTGTTACACTATCTGTGGTCCTTACCGTGACATAATCCATCACCGTAGGGACCGGGCCCCTGACAATTCCTAAGGTAGCTATCCCCCAACACCCCGTTGTAAGCTCTGTGGGGCAAGGACCATCTCTTTGTTCTGTGTTTGTACAGCGCCTAGCGCAGCAAGGATCAGGGCTCTGATGTGCCACCATAACACACCTCAGAAGAATCATATCACCCCCCTTTGACAGATGGGAACTGAGCCGGTAAGTGACTCAACCCAGGCGTCCGTGGAGGGACAGAGAATTGAACCTAGGTTGCCAGCTAGCACGGTCATGCTTCCCTTGGGAGTGGCTCCAGCCCTCTGCCCGCCTCCCGGTGCAGTCAGCACAGGGGTTTCCCCGCCTTTGGGCTCGAATCCTACTGGCTTTGCTCAGGAAAACTCTCCCTCTGCTTGGCCCTGGGGAGATTGAGCGCACATGGGCCAGGCCCATAGACATTCATCTTTTATGAAACCTATATGGATGTCACATTCTTTGCATGGGATTAGGCTGTTGGGAACCGAAATCACGGCCAGTGCTTGAAACAACAGGCCACTGGGATGGGGCTAATCAGACGCAGTGTTGTGATCTCTCGTGATCTTATCGTGAGTCTCGTGAGATTTGGTGCTTTTTGCAAAGCCCCAGCTCCTGGAGTCCTGTGATTCATGCGAGACTTCCGGCTTTCATTTCAGCTAGCGCCCCCGGCCCTGAAGTTTGAGGGAAAAGCTGGTGAATGGAAACCTAGGGGCTCAAAAGTAAGAGCTGGTCGGAATGTTTTCAACAAAATGTGTTTTCCTCAAAAAACCCCTTCGCCTCCGAGTCAGAATGCTTTGCGGAGCCATTACTGGTTGTCGATAACATTTTCAACAGAAAGGTTCCCGTGTCCCTGGTGGACTCCCCGCTCGGTTCCAGAGCGAGATCCGGCCTGCAAACCTGGCCTTGCATGCCGAAAAGGGACCTTCACCAAAACCCCACTTCACAAAAACTCGCCATGTGGTTTGTTCCGATGTGACATGAGAAGAGCTTTCAAAGCCTCAGAAACCCTGCAGCCAGCGCGGCTCCAAGGCCTCAGAGCCAATAAACCCAAGCCAACGTTTTTAAAATCAGGAGATTTTTGGAGCCCGACTCATGGCTTTTGAGGCTGGAGATCCTGCAGCCGGAAGTGCCCCTGTCATCCGTTTCCATTAACCCCTTCGTTGCCAGCCACCAGACAGCACAGCTTCTTGACCTTCCACTGGGGTGTTCCCAAGAGAGACCTGGAGGGGAGGTGAGGCTATCTTCTCCCAGCCCAGCTTGCATTTCCAGGGCAGGGCTGCTGGAGCTGACTCCTGTTACAGGGCTGGGACATGCTAATTGCCACGAACCTATTTCTGTGCCCGTTGGGCTGGTGTCCTGTGTATTGGGTAATTAGCTCCGTGGGCTCAGCGGGATCCAGCGGTGCCCAGGCTCTGGCAGCGGAGGGGATAATTTTTCTGCAGCAATTACCTACAAACTGAAATTGTCCTTGAAATCCATGTGAGTCGAGTGCTCCTGTTTTAACTGCAGCATTTCCTTGCTGGGTCCACCCCCTCAGGGCGTTTCCAGAGAAGCCTTTCTTACCTCCAGTTCCTACCCTGTCCTGGGAAGAAACACACAGCACTTTCCTCCTGCCAGATTGCTACTACCCAGTTCCCGGCCGGTGCCCTGCAGCTCTCGCTCCCAGTGCCTTGTTGAACTCCATAGGCGTCCGGACTGGGCTGCTGGGACTCCCCGTGTATACAGCACTGATAAACAGGCCTTTTGCTTCCAGCGGGAAGACGCCACGGCTGGGAACGGCCCCAAGTCTCCACCGTTCTGGAGTCTGCACCTGCGTACGGTTGCAGGACAATTGTGGGGAGCCTGGGGGTGGATGGGTGATGGGCTACAAGGAAAAGGACAAGGGCAGTCCCTCCAGCAAAGCAGCAAAAGACAGGGAGCGGCACCACGGCGGCTACTCCTGGAAGTGGAGACCTGTGCTGTCCTCCAGGCCCCGTGGTGGTTTGTCTGCAATGCCCTGCGGCTGAATAGCAGGGCCCGTTTCCCAGCGTATGGGCAAGGTGTCAGTGCCCATTTGCTCCCCTCCAGCTGAGGTTGCAACACCTGTCCGTGTACACACAGACATGGTTGGCACGCCCGGCTGCACCCGCCCAGCAGAGGGTGCGTAAGCACAACGGGGCACACGTGCCCTGTTTGCACCGCCTTGGAGCACACAGCCTTTACCCTGCAGCGAGGAACACGGAACCGAGCCCGTTTCCATCGCTGCCCGCTTGCCCCGGGAGCTGCCAGCCTGACCCCGTCTCAAGTGGGGTCACCCCCCCATAGAACCCCGCTGACCCCAGGCCTTGTGCCTCTGACCCGCTCTCGCTGCTCCCCTGTTTTCACATCAAAGACCCACGACCTTGCTCAGCTGCCCCCAGCCCGTCCCCCCCTCCCGCACTTTGACACTTGGCCTCCTTGGGGAAAGGCCGACAGTTGGTCGGCGCTAGGTGAATCGATAGCGCCGAGACAGTCAATTACCCCGCACAACACAGCAGCTCCTCAGCCCCTGAGCATAGACTCAGAGACTGGCAGGGCTGGACCAGCCACCGGGGTGAGTGAGTCCAGCCCCACGCCAAGGCAGGACCGAGGAACCCCAGCTCGGCCCTGACAGGCGTCTGTCTAGCCTGGTCTTACAACCATCCAGTGCCAGGTCGAGCGAAGCAAGGGCCAAGGGGGAGTCCACAGCCCATGCAAGCTCCAGGACCAGCCCCAGCTCTGCTGCTGGCCTCTCAGTGACTGGCAGCTTGGGGGCCTCACTCGTGGTTCAGGACCCTGCAAGATGTCAGCTGGCTCATGCTCCAGCTGGGTCCTGAGTGTGGGGTGACACGGGGCTGCTGGAGAACGGAAGCCCCCATATAGCAACACCCCCACATCAGCCAGGGCCGAGGCACTGAATCAGGGGCAGCTTCTGCTGCCTCTCGATGCTGCGTGACTCCACTGACTGCCATGGCTTTAAGCCTGCATGGCTGGGCCCTGGCTGCATCCTGTCCCTGGAGACCATCCCTCCTCCATCTGCACTGTCAGGGAGGCCCCCACCCGACCGAGGTCAGGGCCTCGCTCCTCTCATGAATATGCACCGCGCCCTCCTGCCACCGTCACCTCTGATCCCACTGTCGGGGTTACCAAATGTCTTCAACGGCGCCCAGGAAATATGGGGGGGAGGGCGGTCTTTGTTCCCAGCAAGAATGAGCTGACCTGCTCCGCCGGAGCCTCCCAGCCCAGCCGCCTGTGACCCCCGAGAGCAGCTGGGGGCCTGGCGGCGGGTGGGGGACCGGAGTCACCCTCTCCAGCCAGCCCAGGTTGCGGGGGCAGGGAGGGATTGTGGCTGCAGGCTGAGTGGGTGACGTGGGTGCATCGCAGTCCAGTTTCGAGTGGGCAGGGCATCCCCAGCCCGCAGGCAGAGCGGCCGGGGAGCTGTGTCGTGCTCGACGGAGTTGGGTGTGGCCCCATGCACTGGCAGGGCAGGGTGGGGAAGGCGGCATTGCTCTGTGCCTACAGGGTGTCGTTCTCCTGGGCTGCCCTGGTAACGCCCAAATCTCGTCACCCTCCCGTCGAACCCGCTGCCTCCTTGCCGCAGAGGGCGAGAACCGTCTGCTCTGCAGCCCCGCTGTGCAGCAGCTCCCTTCTCGCCAGCTCTCTGCCTCTGATCGCCCTGGCCCTGGGCTCTGCGCTGCGTGCTGGGGACACAGTCAGCATGAAGGACGCCGTGCAGATCCCAAGCCAGCGACAATGCCCCATTTCCGCTCCGGCTGCTTGGGCTGGGGAGGCGGGTTTCCTCTCTCCGCCAGACCTATCCGTCCTGGGTGCAGTCAGGGCAGCGAGTGACGGATCACTCAGGCGCTGGTGCAATGCAGGGGCAGGCAGGGCAGCCGCTCCCACTGCTCAGCATCAATGAAGGGCCTGTTAGAAACCGCTGCACAGAGCGGGGGTCAGGCCGAAGGGGGGCTTGCTTTGAGCAGCAGTGGGTCCAAGGCGATCGGCTGCCCCAGGCCAGGCAGCGCACACACTCTCGAGTGCCCCCGGCTTGGCGCTGGTATTAAACGGGCCAGGCACACATCAACTCCCTGGCCTCAATAGGGATCACTGCTGCTCTGGGGCAGCGAGCACTCTGATAGATGGATCAAAAGGGTTCCCTGCTTCCACCCCCTCCCCAAGCTGCTATTCACATGACTCCACTTCACATATTCTTCGAGGCTGCCCATAGCCTGGGGGGGACTTGTTTTTTCCTCCTCCCTTTCTGCACTGGCCAGATCATGCTAGTGGCTCTTTCCACAATCCGACTAGCACGTCCCGCCCTTCCTATGGACCATGGGAGAGAGACAGTGCCTGGGGCAGGGCTGAGGGAGATGCTGCTCTGCTCACAAGCCCCTGCCTGACCTGCTCAGTGCTGGCTGGGAGCTCACTGTGCAGGTTGGAGCTCGCCATGCCCGAAGGCGACTGCAGACATCAAAGCCACTGCAGGCTGAAACCTCTTGGCCCAGCACTGAACGGGCGCCGCACTGGGGGGATTGGCCCTAGACTCCTCCTCAGCTCTCGGCCTCGACAAGGTCTTGTGGCAGAGAGTTCCACAGGATAAGTGTGCATGATGTAAAACAGCTAAATTAGTTACTAAAAGCAGCTGAGTTCAGCGAGGCCCTCCCCTCTATGCTGCTCTGTCTGAGGCTACAAGAATGTGCTCCCTTGGGAAGGTCTGGGCCCGGTGCTGGGGCTGCACTTGGCTTTGAGGCTACCCGAGTCGATTTGCATTGCTGGGTTTCCCCAGGGCAGAGATGTTTCAGGGTAGCAGCCGTGTTAGTCTGTATTCGCAAAAAGAAAAGGAGGACTTGGGGCACCTTAGAGACTAACCAATTTATTTGAGCATGAGCTTTCGTGAGCTACAGCATCCGATGAAGTGAGCTGTAGCTCACGAAAGCTCACGCTCAAATAAATTGGTTAGTCTCTAAGGCGCCACAAGTACTCCTTTTCTTTTTTCCAGGGCAGAGAAGCTCCCTGTTTGTGTGCAGAGGCGCCCTCCGCTGGCTCTTTGCTGGCACTGCAGGTCTGTGCTGGGATAGATGTGAATGCAGAAAGTGCCCAGCTCCATTCAGAGAGAGTGAGAACTTGCTTATTCTGGCTCCCTCCATGCGAAACACACCATCCGGAAAGGCAGGAGCTTTCCTGTTCCCATTCCCACCCCCTGTCACCCCTAGGAGAGGCCCAGGGGAAAGGAGCTGTGTATTTTCTTACAGAAGGGAGTCCCGCAACCCCTGGAGTCCCGCAACCCCTTGTCTCTAACATTGTCCAGAACAGAGGATGGTGATCTCCAGGACCCACGTTAAGGATGAAGCTGGAGAATCTGCCATGCCAGGCGTCCCCCTGGGCAGCTGGGGAAGCAGCAGGAAGACTCGAGAGGTAAAATTTATGGAAGCCTGTAACAGAGGATGTGCAAAGAGCAGCCCGGCTAGACCCAGACAGCTCAGCCTTGTCCGTGCCCTCGGGGATGCCGGAAGGCATAAGGAAGAGTCCCATTCGAACTGGAGATCTCTTTATTGAGTGATTTCGTCTCCACCCAAATGCCACAGACCCTGGGCCCAGCATGGACTAAAACCAGACCCAATTCATCTGTACAACCCTCTGCTATTAACCCCTTCCTGCTCAGCACCAAGAATAAACCTCCCAAGCACTAACCTCCCCCCAATGCAGCTCTCTGGGTGGGAAACCAGGACAGGCTGGGAGGCATCGGCACAGCTGTGTGTGAGGAGCCCAGGGCTGGGCTAGCAGGGGGCTGCGGGGTGTGATTTATGAGCAATAAACTCAATGAACAGAAGACCCCCTGCTCCCAGCTCCCCATGGATTGGAGAGGCGACCCTGGGCCCTGCCAGCTGGTCACCCCTGCACGCCAGCGGGAGGGACTCGGCCACCCCCACTCCCCACCGTGGCTCTGCCCTAGATGCAGGTCTCGCTGCCGGCCATGCGACGCTCCTCCAGCCTTTGCAGAGCCTGTGTGAGCGAGCGCAGCTGCTCCGCATGCCGCTCGCCCATCGCACCCATCTGGGCCTCCAGCCTCTGCAGCTGAGCCTCCTGCTTCCTCCTGGCATTCCTGTAGGCCAGCACCAGGGCGCTGCGGAGAGAGGTGGGCTCAGCAGCAGGGACTTGGCTCGCGAGATGGGGCAGGAAAGGGAAGTTGCTCTGGGATCAGCTGGGGCGGGGAGCACAGGGAGGTGCAGAGCTCAGGACAGGCTCAGGGAAGCCCCTGGGGTGTTTCTGAGCCTTAACCAAAGTGCAGCTAAACCCCTCTGCTGGGTGCACGTTGATTGATAATCTCACCCAAATGGCCTGCTGCAGACAGAGGCTGCTGCCTAGGGACTAGCAGGGGGCTGGGAGCAACTCGTGGCCCTGGGGTCTACCCCTAGCCCTGGGAGGGGATTGGGGCCCGGTGGGTTAGAGCTGGGGCTGGGAGCCAGGACTCCTGGGTTCCATCCCTGGCCCTGGAAGGGGAGTGGATTAGAGCAAGGGGCTGGGAGCCAGGACTCCTGGGTTCTACCCCTGGCCCGAGGAGGGGAGTGGGGCCCAGTGGGTTAGAGCAGGGGGCTGGGAGCCAGGACTCCTGGGGTCTTTCCCCAGCTCTTTTGCAGATGCCCTGTGCGACCTCGGCTCCATTCCCACAGAGACCTGGGCTCTGCCCTTGTCTTTACCAAGCACTCGGAGCCGTTCAAATGAGGCGTCGCCAGGTTGCTGCCCTCAGACCTTTCCCCTCGGGGCGCGTTGCCCCAACTGGCTCCTGCAGACACCGGACAAAGAGCTCCCAGGCTGGGCTGCAGCCCCAGGAGAGTGGCGGGAGGGAGCCCTGGGACTGGGGCTGTGTGGAGGAGGGGGTGCAGGGGCTCCCAGCAGGGCCTTGGGATTCTCCATCCCCACCTGTGAGCCTGGAAGAAGTCTCTGGTGATCCCGACGCACTGGGCCTGCTGCACCCGGCTGGTCGCGCTGTGGTGCTCCAGGGAGGCCGCCAGGCCCTGGGCTTGGCCCCTCAGCTCCCTGCTCCTGCCACGGAAATGAAGGCTTGAGGGAGGATGTCACAGATCCCATGGAGAGGGGAGGCCCCCTTCCTCGCACACTGAGACTGGATTTCCCCCGCCCCCTCCCCTGAGATGGGATCCCCCCAACCCCAAAAGCATGGACCTTTCCCCTCCCCACAGCCGCTGGCTGAGTCTCCACTGCACTGCGCCCAAGAGCTTTCCACTGTGGGCCCCCGAGCTGGGCAGGGGCCCCGATTCCTCCACCCAGCCTGTGGCCCCCGTGCAGTCACTGACGCTGCCAGGGCTGGGAGGGGGTGGCGGGGACATGGGGCACCAGCAGATGGGTGGAGGAAGGGGCTCTCCACGGAGGGAGAGGGGGTGCTCACCGGGCCAGCGCTCCAACCAGCTCCAGCATCATCGTCTCCCGATCCAGGGCAGCCTGGGGTCTAGCAGCTTCTGCCTCCCGTCTCCCGACGTCCTGGAGAAACCCAAGAACAACCCCTAAGCTCCCCCATCACCATGCAGCGGCTGCTGGGACGGGGCCCGGGGGCACCTGACAAACCCAGCTCACAACCTCTCCGTCAGCTGGGCTCAGAACCCACCGGCCCCCCACTCCCGGGAGGGACATCGGGGTCACAACGGCCTCTCGGCTCCTTGTGAACCCGGCAGAGGCACTGATTCTCGCCTGGATCCCCCTTGCGGGACCCCCCACCCTGTCCCCCGGGAGGGGCAGATCCCCCACTCCGTGGGGCCATCTACACCAGTGCACAATGGGTGTGAAATGCCCAGGTCAGGGGCAGAGCTGCTCTCCCTTTGGGGTCCGTGGCTGCCTCATGGGCCAGGCCCCAGGGAGTTTCCCTTTTGTTCCTGCGTTTCCCTGACCCCGGCCACCTCCAGGTACGCCCCTCTTCCTCGGGGTCCAGTTGGCCGTGCCTCAGGGCCCCCCTGCCCTGCTGTGTCTGCAGGCGGGCGGGCGGCGCCCAGCCCCTGACGTACCCCGAGGCAGCTGCTGCAGCTGGTGCTGTCTCCACTACTGCTGCTCCCGGAGCTGGGGCGTCGGCCCCGCTGCCCGTCCAGCTCCCCCTGCAGGTGCTCGATGAGCAGCAGGTGGGCGGCCTCCTGCGCCCGGTGCGTGTAGGTGCAGAGCTCCAGGCCTCGCGTTTCCTTCTCCGCCAGGTGCAGCTGGGTCTTCAGATCCGCCATTGACTCCTGGGGCCAGAGGGAGGCCAGAGGGAGGCAGAAGCGAGCGGCTGGCCCTGGGCCACGGCGGGTTCCGGCTCCCCAGGCCTGGCCCCTCCGGCCCGAGCTAAACGCAGGGTCCCCAATAGCTGAAGCAGATCTCCCGGCTCGTGTCCCTCTGTGGGGGGACAATCCCGCCACTAGAGGCCCTCATGCCCCACGTGTTGTGCTCCCCCCAGCCCCTCACCCCACCCTCCGGGCTCCCGTTATGGCCTGCTCAGCAGTTACCCCATTAATAATATTTCACAAATGCTAACCAAGCCTCGCCACCCTCTGGGTCCCTGATATACAGCGAGGGAAACTGAGGCACAGTGAGGGGACATGCATTGCCCAAGATCACCCAGCAGGTCTGTGGCAGAGCCAGAAATAGAACCCCGGAGTCCTCACACACACACACACACACACACACACACACACACACACACACACACACACACACACACACACACACACACACACACACACACACACACACATTCTAGCCACTAGACCTCTCTCCCCTCACAAAGCCAAAAACAAATCCCAGAAGTCCAGCAACCCCCTACCCTGACCTGGCTCTAATCACTAGACCACACTCCCTTCCCAGAGCCACAGACAGAACCCCGGAGTCCTGGCTCCCCGCCCTGCACTGTGGCCGCTAGCCCAGCCCGTCCTGCCCCGTGCCTACCCTGATGGCCACTAAGTCGTGCAGCAGCTGTGGTTTTTCCATCTTTGGCCTTGGTGTCTCCCTGGGCAGGACCCCCCCTGCGACCCTGACGGCCTCATCCAGCTTGGCCTTGATGGCGTCGTTACTCTGGATCATGGCACCGGCAGAACCAGGCGCGGCCTGGCAGCCCAGCTCCAGCAGGGAGACCTCCACCGAGGCCTGCTCCGCCCGCAGCCGCCGGATGTACTCGTGCAGAATCCCCTCCTCTGCCCCTCCGGGCCCCAGGGCCCTGGGGCTGGGGGTGCTGCTGGGACAGAGAGGTGTCGAGAGCAGGCTGGGAGAAGAGGGGGAGGGGCCCAACAGCCCTTGGATCTGGGTTGGGGGCTCAGGGTCCCATTCCCGGAATGGGGGGGCGGCTCGGGGGCTCACAGTCCCATCCCCTGGGGTAGGAGGCTGATGGTCCCATTCCCTGGGACTGGGGGGTGCTCAGGGTCCCATCCCGTTGGATGGGGGAGCTCTGGGGTTCAGGGTCCCATCTCTGACTCCTGGGGTTGGAGGCTGCTGGTCTCATCCCCCGGGACTGGGGCCAAGGGGTCCCATCCCCCTGAATGTGGTGGGGGGGAGGATCCAGGGCTCAAGGTCCCATCCCCCTGGACTGGGGGCTCGGGGTCCCATCCCTCAGGGCTCAGATCAGAGTCTTGGGGCCCATCTCAGAAGCCCACAGCCCCAGTCCCTGGACAACCCTCCCATAGGAGCTCTGCTACCTTTCCCATCCATGGGTCCCAGCCCGGTCCTGCCCCGACCCGGCTTCCTCGCCCTCAGGCTCCGCTCTCCCCAGGAACCTCCTGGCCTCGTCCAGCACAGCCCCAATCCTGCCGCCGGGGCTGTTGGGGGCACGCGCCCCGGGCTCTCCTAGAGCAGGGAACAAACTCATGCTGGTGCGTCCTCTGCTGGCAGGGCCCCCCGCTCCTGGCGGGGTTGGAGCCCAGGGCAGAGCCTGGCACAAGGCAGCTGGTTCCCCCCTCGCCCCTGGGGGCGCCGTGGAGCGATGGGCTCCCCCCACCGACCCCTGAGCTGCCAGCCCCACAGCGAGGGGCGTTTGGTGGCTGCGGGGTCAGAGGGGACCAGCTGCAAGGACTCACCTTTGTCCAGGGCATCTCCCTCCTCCACTGGCTCCAGCCAGGGCCCCAGCTTCACCCCGGCCAGGGACAGCAGCACCTCGTAGGCCTCCACGCAGCGCTCGCTGCCGGGCCAAGCACAGAGAGCAGCCTGAGAGCTGGCGGGGCCCCCAGCCCCTTGTAACCCATCCTGAGCCCCCCAGGCCCTCGCACCCCCTCCTGAGCTCCCAGCCCCTCGCACCCCCTCCTGAGCCCCCCACAGCCCCTTACGCACCATTCTGAGCCACCAGCCCCTTGCGCCCCCTCCTGAACCCCCCAGGCTCTCACACCCCCTCCTGAGCTCCCCAGGCCTTCGCACCCCCTCCTGAGCCCCCCACAGCCCCTCGCACCCCCTCTTGAGCCCCCACAACCTCTCACACCCCGTCCTGAGCCCCCCAGTCCCTTGTGCCCCTTCCTGAGCACCCCCAGCCCCTCACACCACCCCCCCCAACCCCCGGAGCCCTTTGTGCCCCTGCCCCTCCCACACAGTCCATTCCGCCTCCCGGCCCAGCTTGGCTCCTCTCTCCCCATGGGGGGAATCCAGGCGCGGGTCCCGGGGCCGGGCCCCTCACCTGTATTGCGCGGCCAGGCGCAGGGCCGTGCTGTTGGACTCGTGCTGCCCCAGCAGCATGCTGAGCCTCTCCGAGTGGCCCTTCCACTCCTGCAGCGTCCCCGAGAGCAGCTGGTTCAGGCCTTTGAGCCTCTCGATGCACCTGGAGCAGGAGGCGTGGCGCTGAGAATCCAGCTGTGACCCGCACCAAGGGGATCGGACTGGATGGGGCAGGGCTGGCTCCTCGGGGAGCCCGGAGAAGGGCCGGTTTATAACCCACCCAGCTCTTCCGCATCCCCAAGTGATGCCCGACCAATACACCTCCCGTGCTATCTACACATCCTCCTCCCAAAGGGACCCTCGCCACCCGTCAATGCAGCTCTGGAACGAGCCCCAGGGGGTGCCACTGGACATCCTGCAGCCCTCCCCAGCCCGGAAATTCAGCCCAGGACTCCCCCTTCACCCCAAGAGGAGGATGTGCCAAATACTGGGGCCATGGCGGCATTTCATTGTCACCATTCTCGGGGGGAAGGGGTTGCCCATTAGAGCTTTGGATGTGAGAGTCTGAAACTGTATTGTCTAGTGCTTAATGTAGGGGACTGGGAGTCAGGACTTCTGGGTTCTATTCCCAGCTTTGGGAGGGAAATGGGGTCCAGTGTTTAGTGCAGGGGAGGGGAGTCAGGACTCCTGGGTTCTATTCCTGGCTCTTCTATTCCAGGCTTCCTGTGTGACTTTGGGTGAGTCACTTCGCCTTTCCGTGCCTCAGTTTCCCCTGCCTGTACCTGGGGGATGATCAAACTCATTGGTGCAGAGGGGCCAGGTGCGAGGCTGCCCTGTCCAATGGGTAAAGTACTTGGCGAGCCTCTGCCCTCACCCTCGCAGCTGCTGTGTCCGAGCTTCCCACTCCCTGACGTGGCTCTCCGATGCTGGGGGGCGGTGCTGGGGGAACAGGCGGCAGAGGTGCTGGGTGCTGGAGCAGCTCTGAAAGCACCGGATCAGGCTCTGGGCCGCGGCAACTGAGTCCTGCAGAGGGCACTAGCGGGGATGACAAACCCAGGAATGAGTCTGTGCCTGGCGGAGGCTGCGGGTGGATGTAAGGACTCCTTGCAGGACGGCGACAGGCCTAGGTCACCAGGGGGCTGGGATAGGGGCACGCAGGTGACACCCAGGGTGGGGCATTAACAAAGCTGCGGTTAAACATCACAGCAGGGATGGAGCTGCCTGCTAGAAGCTGGTGTCACAATCCACGGCCACCTGGGACCAGTGCCCACAACCATCAGTGGAGACTGGCCCAGCCTCTCTCAGCTGAGCCGAAGGAGTAAATCCCCTGGCTGCGAGAAGCCGGCTGTTGTAGTCGCTCTGGCCAGCCCCTGGAGGCAGACATGGTCACACGCCTGCAGCCCATGTATTACACCCCCTTGGCTCCTTGCCTGTTGCAGGTGATGCACGCAGGGCCTGATCCAAACACCCTGCGGTCAGCTGGGGATTCTTTCCATCGGCTGCAGTGGGCTTTGGAGCATGCCCGCAGCTGGCTGGCAGCTGCTCATCCCGGTCTATGGGTCGTTCCCGGCTCTGAGCTTGGCAGCCACATAACCCTGCAGCCTGGGGAGCTGCGACCCGGCTGGCATCCTGACCCCCTGCAGTGAGCAGGACCTAGCGGCATGGGACGGAGAAGCAGCACTGAGACCTGGCGTTGCACTCACCTGGAACGGCCAGGGCTCCCCTTCCCCGCCGGGGCTGACGGACCCCCTGGTGCTGACAGTGTCACTGGCAGATGCTGAGGGGCTGCAGGGCTGGGACAGTGTCTCGATTCGGAGCAGTGAGTCCTGCAGCTCCTTGACCTGAGCAGAGAGCGGTACCCATCACTCACCTCACATGGACTCAGCGAGTCATAGCAAGGGCTGACTGACAGCAGCGACCGGAGTAAATCCGGAGTAGCCCCATGGAAGTGAGGGGGGTGAGTCTGGATTGCACCCAGGAAATTAACAAGCCGAGTCCACACAGATCCCAGACCTTGTGAAACCGAGGTCCTCGCATCCCAACACGGACTCTGTGAAATCCCTCCCTCCTTCAGTGCCCCGTCACCCAGCCCCCTTCCAGTGGAATAGCTCAACAGGCTGAGCAGAGCCCTGCTTCCTGGGGGGCCAAGAGCTCCACTGCCAGGGGGGTGGCCCAGCCCTTCATCCTCTGGAGGCAGGTAACGCGACTCCCATGCATTTTGCCACAAGATGAGAAATCACGGATCCAATGCATCAGGTGTGTGTGGAACAAAACGGCTACAAAGACACAGGCTTCCCCACCGCTTGAGTTCTAGCTTTGTCTGCTTTGTTTACCAGGGAGCACCCCCACCTCCCATGGAACTCTAGTCTACGCCGCACTCAGTGACATCTACTGGCTGAATAAAATACTTCATCCGATGAAGCGAGCTGTAGCTCACGAAAGCTCATGCTCAAATAAATTGGTTAGTCTCTAAGGTGCCACAAGTCCTCCTTTCCTTTTTGCAGATAAAAAGATCACCCATGTGGCCATGTGCTTGGGGCAGTCGGGTTGAGACCTTCCCAAATGAGGTCCTGGCTGCCCTGCATGGACAGTGAAATATCCACTGCACTAGTCAGAAGACCTGAACCTACCACCACTGGCCAAGTCCCTTTTCCCGCAGGGAGCAGCACTGCTGCCCTGCCCCCAGAGGTGGCTGCATGTCAGTGGCAGGGGATATCACCACTGTCATACACACCTTTCTCTGGAGCTTCTCCCGTTCCTCCTGGAATGCTTGCAGGGTGACCTTGGACCTGCTTAGCTCCTCCTCCTTGCTCTCTAGCGCCACCCGGAGAGCCGCATTCCTCTCTGCGTATGTGGCTATTTCCTTCTTGATCCAGCTCACGTCCTCGGCTGAGAGCCCTGGGCTGGCCTCGCTCATCTTCTCCCCCGGCGCCCTGGGAGCTGCCTTCCAGGGACAGCTCCTGTTGTCCTCCGGGAGTCCCGCAAAATCCCCCAGGCCTCTTTCTACCTCTTCCAGGGTCTGGAAATGCAACACACACACACACACTCATCCCAGTCACCCACTGAAGCTACAGTCTCTGCATCATGCCAAGAGTCCAGAACTCTCCCTAGGAATTAGGTCTGTGTAAGGCACCTGTCACCTTGGTATCTAGGCTTCATTGAATCCCCACCACCTCTGGTTCCAGGCAATTTAAACTCAAACCTCGCAGATCAGGGGACTGGCTGGCTCAGGAGCGTGGGGAATGGGACACGGGGCCTTTTTCCTCTATGGGGCGCCTGCTCCAATCTGCCCCCAGGGCAGGGGAACTGGCTGGCTTGGGGGGGGGGGCAGGGAATGGGATGCCAGGCCTTTTCCCTCTAGGGGGCACTGGCTCCAAATCAAGGGGCGCTTGCTGGCCTCTGTGGGGTATATGCAGGTGGGTCTCGGTGCACTTCCACCTCAGACACCATCACAACTGGCTGTAGCTGCCCTCCGTGAGTACCCTCTGGAGAGGGGACTGGCCAGGCCCCAGAGAACCAGCTGCCCGTCCCCCAGCGGGGTCCGGGCAGGACAGAGCTGGGCCCCAATGCCAGGGCACGTCAGGGTTGCTGCATAGAGAAGGCAAACCCCGCCTGTCCCAGCCGGGGGAGGCTGAGAGCCCAGGCCAGGTGTTTGGAAGGGAGAGGGGATGGTGGCGGTTAAGAAAGGGGGGGAGGGAGGTCTGCTCACCTTGGCTATCTGGGCCCACTCCTCTCCCACCACGCTGGGGCCGCCTGCGCCCGTCTTCCCACCAGCACTGCCAAGCAGCCGAGCCTGGCTCCGCCGGGAGAACACGGCATTCTCCAGAGAGGCCACAGCCTGCTGCAGATCTAGGAACACGTCGGAGCTGCCTCCTAGCGGGGGAGAGACGGGGATGAGTCAGGGGGAGGGCTGGTGGGGCTCATGCCCCTTACACCCTCAGGGATCTGGGCTGCATCCCAGAGGGGCTGCTGTAAAGAGGGACAGACCAGCAGGCTGTGGCTCCTCTCAGTGCACAAGGGGACGGAGCTCCTGGCACCGACTGCCTGCGTGGATTTAGCAGCAGGCCCACCGCCGGAGCCCACGGCAGGAAGAGAAGCGCCCATGAGTCTGTACCACCAGGAAGCAGCTGGCAGGCTTTGCCCCAGACATGGCATCCCTGTGTTCACCCCATTCGATCATGACAGTCCCTCCTGCCTCCCTCCAGTCCCATCCCACCTCCCCCGACTTCCACAGGCCTGTGCACTGTTGCCTGGGGCTGGCGTTGCAGTGATGCAGGTGGGCCAAGGCAACGCAGCAGCATCACGACGGGACGAACCCGGGATCGGCGACCCTAGCCGGGTTCGTACACAATAGGCAGCCTGCGACTTCTGGGGCCCAGGATCTGTCAGGAATCTGGTGAGAACGGGGCCCCTGACGAGATGAAACCCTTTCAGTGATAATAAACCTTGTCAAGAGCTCTTCCCACAGCAATCTCAAAGTGCTTGACATAGCAGGGGTGGTACCATTTTCCTCATTTCACAGCTGGGGAAACTGAGGCATGGAGGGGGGAAGTGACTTGCCCTGGGTCATTCAGCAGGCCAGTGGCAGAGGCAGGAATAGAACCCAGAAGACCTAGGTCCGCCCACTAGACCTTATTGCCTCCAAAAGGCGTGGGATAGCTTGGGACAAAATATAATGAACCCCCCTTTACCTTCCTCCATGCAGCCCATGGGGAATGGACGGATGGCTAAGCTCCAGGGCCTCTGCACACACCTGGGAAGGCTCGCTGTGTATTCGGAGCACTGGTCTGAATACTCATCTTCCTCTCTGCAGGAAATCAAAGCCAGAGGATGCCCGGGGAGAGAGCGGTCGACTCCACTCCCCCGGAGACACGGCAAAGGGAGCAACTGATGTGAGACAGCTGAGTTCCAGGTGCGAGTGTAGCCACCTGAAACCAGCCCTCTAAGACACCAATATTTTGTTGCCAGATTAATATTATGCCACTAAGAAACAGTGACATCTAGTGAGCACCTGGATTAATAGCAAGCCTCTGTTCCCAGAGCACGTTTAGTACAGCCTTGCAAAATTAGAATCGTGGGTTTTTGTTTTGTTTTTGTTGTGATGGGCGAGTAAAATATCAGGAGTTTTTTCATCATCATGGGACAGGAGGACAAGAAAATTGTGGATCTGAGCCCGTAAATGTTCGTGACAATTGGACAGCCCAGGTCGAAGAGCAGGGTTGTTAGAAAGTTCCTATCTTTTTTCCCCAGGGCTGCAGGAAAGGAAGAACGCAAAGTCACTGCTAGATGAAGCTAGGCAGGTCAGACCACAGCAGCCAGTCCATAGCCTTTAAAGGAGGCCATGTTTTCAGCTAAAGAATCAGGCACAAAGATACCCTGGTGACAGGCAGCGTACAAGACCCAGAATAGAATAGAATAGAATAGAATAGAATAGAATAGAATAGATGACAACTTCATTTTAAAGAGCATCTTTTCTACAAGCAGTGTCCAGAACTGCTTCACAGAGTTAGCTGATCCAGAGTAGCAAAGGAACAGAGAAACTGAGGGCTACCAGCCGGAGAGGCACGGGCCTTTCAGATGAGAATGAGAGTTTTCCCAAGGGCAGAGAAGAAGGCTCTCGCGCACCAGGCGGGGAGCTAGGACGGACAGACAGAAAGGGAGCTATTGCTCTGAGGGAGAAGGGGAGTTGAGAGAGAGGCCAGGTATTGGCACAGGCTGGAGGGTAATTTCGAACTGACCCCTGGAATGAACAGAGTGGGGGAGGGTTTGAATATGGAGTGGAAGAGGGAGATGGGAAGAGGCAGGACACTGGGGAGTGGGGCCGTAAGGAGGCCACAGGGCATGCCATTGACAGGGCAAGAGGAGGCCAAGGCCTGGGCGAGGATTCATGGGCAATCAGTCCCAGGCCCAGCATGGCTGTACCAACCCCAGTCCTGCACTACCAACGGAAACTGAACCCAGAGCCATCCATAACACAGCACAGCCCTTTCCCACTCGCACTAGAGAGGGGCTCCATTAGCTGGCAGCAGTAGCGGGCTGTCATTCTCCGTGGGGAGCAGCTGCTCGAGGGGGACATAACACACACTTTGTGGATGAGTTACAGGAAGCCCAGCAGGCCAGAGCACCCCGTCCTACAAAGGGCTAGAGGCAGATGTGTTTATCCCCGCCTGGCATTGCTGCTCTATGCCACAACACCAACAGTGGCAACTGCATGCCCTTCAGTGCCCCCCTGAAGGGGCTCCTGATTCCCCAGGAGCTGTTGGCAGGGCCTTTAGGGTACTGTGACAAGCAGGGCAGGTACCTGGTTCTCCTCTGCTGCAGCTGCTCGGCCTTGCTGTGGAGCTGGGTGATGGTGACGAGCAGTGTGGTGATTTGCTCCTCGTAGCGCAGGATTGCCCGCTCGTCCGCCCCTGCTACGTTGGCCTCCTCCTCCCTCTCAGAGATTGAGTCCAGCTCGCCCTGCAGAGAACCCCGCCCAGAGAACCCCAGACATCTCAGGCTCCTTTCATGCCGAAAGATCTGAGAGCCCTGTACCGACCATGGCCCTGATTCCCTGCACCCTGTCGCTGACACCTGTGCAAAGTGCTACATTTGGATTCAGCTGTGTTTCTCAGTCACTTTGCACTGTAAACAACAGCACCAGGGGCAAGGCCACAGAGAACTGGGCGAAGAGGACACCCACCCACCAGTGCATTGCTAAAGCAGCCAGCTCTGGTGTGGAACGCATCAGCCAGTCTGAACTAGCTGCTTGATACAGCAATTTCTAGGACAACAGGAAGTAAAGAGTATGGTGGCCCGATGAAAGGTTTCAGGGAGACAGGAGGCCCCAAGCATGCAAAAGTCATGAACCTGTCTCCCAGTAATCCAGATACTGGTTTAAAAATCCAGAGATTTTACAAGTGAAACATTGGGGGTGTTTTATTCACCTTTCAGGTTTAGAACCTTTGGGGGTCAAATTTTCAAGCTTTTCTCCCCAGCCAGGAGGGCTGGGATTTGACTTTTTAAAAAAATTGAAGCTGAAATTCTCCCATAATCACTGGAGTCCAGCAGCTGGGGCTTTAAGGAGAAAAAATCAGCAAAATGACGGAAGCTGGCAAAGTCCTGTGTTGGAATGGGGCCAGGACACTAGGGGATGGGGGGTAACCCCTGAGTCCTGCCGAGAGTGGCATAGGATCTTTAATGACCACACAGGCTCGGGATGCCTGTTTCACACCTGAGCACCCCCATCAACCCCCCCCCCCCCCGCACTGGATCATCGGCGGTACCATTCAGCGCCATGGGCTTCGTTTGGGGGGCTCCCAGCCAACCACTGGGCAAGCCCACCCCTGCTTCATGTACAAGGCCTGCCAGACTCTGCAGCGATGCAGTTACAGCCCCCGCAAGCAGCCTGGCTTTGGAAGCTGTACTAGGGAGATGCCACTCTCCTGTGGGGTGACATTCCCGCTGGGCAGAGAGGCCAGCCTGCGACCTTGGAGCACGTCAGCCCCGTTACACCCGATGCCAGGAATAAGCAGCTCCTGGTTACTCTCAGTGCCTCTGTGGCTGGTGCTTTTACAGGTCACACCATGCCCACCTGCAGCTTCCCGCCTGCGCCCCCTTTGGGCTGAGAGGGGCAGTGCAGCCCTCCATGGGTCGTTAGCCAGCGGGTTTGTAAGCGTCTCAGCCAGCATGTAACCAGGAAAGGCTGGAGCTGCTTCCTGTTTTCAGTGGGAACAATGTCCTCCCCGCAGCAGGAGCGACATCAGCCCAGGGTTAGCCCACTGGCGCCTAGCATGAGCAGGGAGCCCTCCACCGCCCTGTGCCAGAGCCCCCCACCGCACACCCTGGGCATGCTGGGTACCACAGCGCTCTTGGGAAGGACGCTGTGCCCACTCTAGGGCCCTTTCCCCAGGGCCATACAGGATCCCTGCAGTGAGGGTAGGATTTCTGGAGGTGCATGCCCTTAAGATGCCACGCTCCTCCTGCAACCCCACGTGCAACTGGCTTGTGAGGAGCAGGGCTAGGTCTCTCAGTCCCACCCATGGAGCAGCTAGCCATTCCCCCCTCCCTGAGCAGCAGAGGGGGAGAATATGCAGGCCCAGGGCTGCAGTGGCAGCTGGGCTGTGACTGTGTGGAGGGGCAAGGGCCCTACAGGGTCATAGCAGAGAGCGAAAAGATGCATCAGACTGTCCAGCCCGTCCCCATGGCAGGGCAGGGTGGAGCCCAGGCTGGTGCACTGAGATCAAGAGCTCTGGCCATGGCTGAATCGCCCACAATGACACGGTGGTCTGTTCCCTGGGGGCTCCTGGTAGAGTCAGGCTGGGAGAGGGAGACAGGGGCCCAGGGCACCTCGTCCTTCCCCACTGCAGAGCGAATCACAGCCAGTCTAAACCCTGCGAGAGCAATTGCAAAGCCAAGCCAGACCCATAACCCTCCCTGCCTGCAAGGCGAGGCTCCCTTGCCCAGACCCCCCAGGAGCAAGCCACTTGCCTTCTCCATCCCTGTTCCTTTGCCCCTTTCTCCTTCCGCACGAGAGGAGCCACGTCTGAGGATCCGATCCCTGGGGCGGGAGGTTACAGTCACAGGAAGCAGCAGGGTCCTATCGCTTTGGTGAGAAAAGACAGGGGAGATAATCAGGCAATGCCATTGCACCCCTTCTCAGCAGCTGCTCTCCAAGACCCTTGGCCTAGCGCAGCCCAGCTACCTCTCAGACTGTCCCAGTGCGAGGAGAACATGGCTCTGCCAGGATCTCCCCGCCGTCTGTGCTGCTTCCCGGCATCCCGGCCCATTCCCATTTCCCGATCCTGTGTATATTTCCTCTCCCTTGTAAAACTTGGCTGCAGGCTCTGTTGCCCTTTAACTCTTGCGCGTCCCATAGACAGGAAGGTAGAGCTGAGTCTGTCCTGCCCGTTGCCTTCGCTACAGCCGAATGAGACGTAAACCTCTCTCTGGACACAGAGGAAAGTGTTCAAAAGATCCAGCAGGTTGAAAGGGCGCTGGGGATCGTTATAAAGTGTCCTGTATTGCTTGTGGTACTGTCTCACAGGGGGTGTGAGGTGCTCAGTCACGGAGGCCAGATAAGTGTCTAGCTAGAGGGCTGGGTCTGTCACATCTGAGACCAAGGGTTTGTCTGCCCTAGTCGGCAGAGCCCCCGAGTGTGGATGCAGCCTAGGCTGGCTGAAGGAGTTTTTCTGTTGGCGTAGGAAGCCCATCTCCCCGGACAAGGTTAACTACACTGACTGAGGCCCTCTTCTGTAGCATAGCTGTGTGTACACCGGGGTTTGTCCCCACCCCGACGGACATAGTCATGCCGACAGACTTTTCAGTGTGGACCACGCCTCAGGCCAAGTCTGCACTAAAAAGTGAGGTCGACCCAGCGACATCACTGTGGAGGGTGAAAAATCCACAAGCGCTGAGAGACATCGTTAAGCCGAGCGAACCCCAGCAAAGCCTCCTGTTGACCCAGCTCCTGCCCCTCCGGTCGCTGTGGTGGGTGCGACAGCTGCAGTGTTTCTAGCCGAGGCATCGCTTGGGATTTGATACAAGACGCCTGTCCCCAAGCACCGGCTACGCTGGAAGGCATGTTTTTCTTTGGGTTTTGCCAGGGCACCCAGGAGCCCCAGTCATGGCCCAGGCTCCCACTGCGCTAGGGGCTGTACAAACACCGAACAAACGCTCCCTGCCCGCAACGGGTATTGACCACAAGCTGAAGTTTATGGCTGTATGCAAATGAGCCTGTGGAATCATGTACATACAATGGTACCTATGGAGCTGGGAAGAATTTGGTAGCCGGCCATGTTGCGGTGGGGAGAGGATTTGGGGCTAGCTGCAAATTTGAGAAAATTTGCATGTCAGAGATATGCAAATAGGCATGCAAATTTTGATGCGCCACGAGGGCATGGCGGGGGTGATTGGAGAGCACAAGGCTCGGGGGCGGGGCTGGGTTCGCCACTGGCGGATGGAACTCAGGGGCAGCGAGGGAGGCCCAGGAAACTACATCTCCCAGCAGCCCTAGCGCTGGCGGCGCCCAGGCCACTTCCGGGTTGCGGGTCGCTGGGGGAGAGGCAGGTCGCGGTGAGCAGCGACGGGCCGGGCCCGGGGCCGGGGCCGGGGGAGGAACGATGGGAGGGACCTGGCCTGGGGGGGGAGCGATGGGGGGGACCGGGGTGGGGTGGGGGGGACCGGGCTGTGGGGGGACCTGGCCGGGGGGGGAGCGATGGGGAGGAGCAAGGGGGGGACCGGGGTGGGTTGGGGGGGGACCTGGCCGGGGGGGGAGCGATGGGGGGGACCGGGCTGTGGGGGGAGCGATGGGGAGGAGCAAGGGGGGGACCGGGGTGGGTTGGGGGGGGACCTGGCCGGGGGGGGAGCGATGGGGAGGACCGGGCTGTGGGGGGAGCGATGGGGAGGAGCAAGGGGGGGACCGGGGTGGGTTGGGGGGGACCGGGCTGTGGGGGGAGCGATGGGGTGGGCTGGGGGGAGCGATGGGGGGCGCAGGCTGACTGACTTGGATGCTGGGGACCCCTACCCAAAGGCCAGATCCCGATGCCCTCCCAGCACCAAGCCATAGGGAGGGGAGGTGGGAAAGGCCCGCCAGGCCCCGTCTAGCCCACTCCGGCCGCTGCCAGCCAGTGGAGGGCTGTACGCGGGGTTGTCCGTGCAGCATCCCTGCACCGAGCCGCTTCTCTCCCTCTGCCTGAACCAGGGAGCCCTGTGCTGCATCCAAGCTGGAGTCGCCTGTGGAGCGGAGCAACCTGATGGACACCTCGGAGCCCGGGAGCGCCGCCGAGGAGGAGGAGGAGAAGGCGACGGAGCAGAGGCCCAGAACCCGCTCCAACCCGGAGGGGGCCGAGGACCGAGCCTTGAGCGCGCAGGCCAGCGTGGGGAACCGCAGCGAGGGGGAAGGAGAGGCGGCCAGTGCTGATGACAGTCCACAGAGCGCTGCCACGCCCAACGGCAAAGACTGGCAGGTCCCGGCCCAGCCCACGGAGTTCCAGGTCAAGACACCCAGGGTGAACTGCCCTGAGAAAGTGGTGAGTGCCAGAGTCCCGCTCCTGGCCCGCCACCCATTGGGTGGATCTCCTGCATTCTCTGTCAAGGCCCTTCTGGTTGGGGAGAGTCCGTGCCCAGGTCGCTGAGCCGAATGGACCCGATTTAACCCTGCACCCTTCTTTTGGCCATGTGTGTGTTTAAACGTTGCCACTCAGCCGGGCACTGAGGGCTAGTGGTCAATGTAAAGCCGAAGCTCCCAGTGTGATGGGCTCATGAATGATGTGAGATGCTAACGCTGCTGTTTTCTTTAATGCAGATCATCTGCTTAGACCTCTCTGAGGAAATGTCTCTGCCCAAACTAGAATCCTTTAACGGGTGAGCAGCTGCTGTCTATCGGTCAGTGTTTTGTGAATGCCATTAATGCAGTCTAGCAGACAGGGCATCGGCCTGGGAGCCAGGAGATCTGAGTTCTGTTCCCACCTTTGCTACTGACTCCCTGGGCAAATTGCTTCCCTTCTCTGTGCCTCGGTTTCCCCACTTGTGAAATGGGGCTAATGATGCTGACCCTCCTATTGTAAAGTACTTGGAGGTCTATGGATGACAGGGCCTCATGGGGATGGTGAGGAAAGGCATGTGTGACGGTGGGGTCCAGGTGTCAGGCCGATGTTCAAAGCATCAGACAGTGCAGCCCGGAAAATAGGGAGGGAGTGATGTTACAGCGAGCCAGAGGGGAAAGGCAAAGAGGTTTGAGACTCAGTTCGGATCAGGGGGCTGGCACTCCCTCAACCTCCCCTTAAGGATTTGATGCATGGATGCTGGGAGAGGAGGGGATGGGAAGGTGTTAGACAGCCGCTGACCTTGGCATGCTCTCTCGCTTGTTCTGTAGATCCAAAACCAATGCCCTGAACATCTCCCAGAAGATGATTGAGATGTTTGTGAGGACAAAGCACAAAATCGACAAATGCCATGAGTTCGCTCTGGTGGTGGTGAACAATGATGCCACCTGGGTGAGTGAGACCCCCGCAGGCCTGGCACTTTCCTTTCGGATACCGAGGAACAGCCAGGCTGCAGCTGTCCAAGCAGCTATCTAGTCGGGTTTTCTACTTCTGACGTAGCTGTTTGTGGTACCCCAGTCCTAGCAGTGAGGTCTTCTGGGAAAAAAAGGAGGCAAGCCCCAAATTCCTAACTTGTAGAAGAAGTAGAAAAAATTGAAAAGTGATCTCAAAACCCCCTGGCAGGCCTTCTTTACCCATCATAGAAAATACCCGGGGGCAAGCCTTGGGTGTCACCTTTTCAGATCACCTTTAATAGCCTCTCTCACAACAGGGCCTAGGGAACCCCTCGTGACATCGGGGGTCCCGGTGTGCTAAGCACTGCAGAGATACTTTTCTTCTCACACCACCATCCTGGTGTGATTCCAGAGGGAGTCTCTGTCAGTTTCCTTTAACATCTCCTGTCTTGCCTCTTAGCTCTCCGGTTTCACCTCTGACCCCAGAGAAGTGTGCAGCTGTCTGTATGACCTGGAAACCGTGGTCTGCAAGTCGTTCAGTATCCTTTGATGGGGGGTGGGGATTGGGGTCTGTGCTGTAGGTGAATGGGACCGAGATCCTTCTTGCCTTCCAATCCCACAGCGCCACTGGTCACCCGTGAACACAGTGACATTGGTCTTCAAAACAGGGCTTCTGAGCCCTGCAGCTGCGGAGTCTTTTGACAATGTGCACACACAGATTCTCCCCTTCTCAGCCCCCTGACTGTCTAGAAACCTTAGAGCCCAACTCAGGCCTGACGTCAGGAACTTCCCAGATCCTGAGAGAGTGAATCCTATTCTGGGAACAAAGGACTGTGTTGTAACGGATATATTTCATAAAGTGTGTATCTGATCTGGGGGATCCTTTGATATTTCTGAGTTGCAGCCATGTTAGTCTGTATCAGCAAAAAGAACGAGGAGTACTTGTGGCACCTTAGAGACTAACAAATTTATTTGGGCATATGAAATGGGTTTTAGCCCATGAAAGTTTATGCCCAAATATATTTGATATTTCTGTTATCTGCTGTTTTGCCAGAAGATGGCAGCAGGTCCCAGTGTAAGTGAGCGCTGCCTGTAGGGAACAAATGCAGAAAGATCACAGACATCTCTCCTGGTGTGGTGTCTCAGCTGAGTTTGGCTGGCATTTTCCTAGAGCAGGGAACTGCAGAGTCAGTGCTGATGCACCAGCTAGGAAGGATGATGCAGTGGTTAGGGGCACTGTCCTGGGTCTCTGAAGACCTGGGCTCAGTTCTCTGCTCTGCCATAGACACACTGGCAAATCACTCCTTTCTGTGCCTCAATTCCCCACCTGTCCCATGGGACTAGTAGCCCTGCCCTGGGAGGATAAATACATTAAAGGTTATGAGATGCTCACCTACTATGGTAGCATGTCGCCTAGGATGGATGGAAAACTTAGCATTTTATTTGGAAATAGTCTGCATGCCCTCCTAAATACGTGTAGATGTTCCAACCTGTCCCCACACCCTCTAGCGTGTGACCGATCAGAAATGTATGATTGCTTATCACTTACAGTAGCTCCCAGAGGTCCCCCCAGCTCGGGCCCCATGGTGCTAGGTGCTACGCAAACCAAGTGCCATGCCAAGTGACCCCCAACAAGCTCACCAGCTAAAAACACCTAATAGCATCTGGAAGGGCCGTGTGTGTGTAAGGACCAGTCCTTATCTCTCGAACCTTAGATCTCGAAGGCCTCTTCAATCTCATGTAAGTTTGCTGCTCCGTGGAAGGCAGAAATTGAAAATATTGCTTTTATAGCTGCATTGCCCCTTTGATCTGAGCGGTTTAGCCAATGTCCAGGGCCTTGTTTCCATTAGGATGAGAAATCAGTTATACGAATCAGGTCTCGTTCTTGGTGTATTCTTGCTGACGGAACAAAATATGGACACCATGTAGAATCAAGCACGTGGGTTTATTACGCACAGTGTTGGCGGAGTGTCACCTTGCTTATTAGGCTCAGAGACACTGCCAAACAATTGATTACAATGGATTTTATGGATTTTCCATGGGTGGAGGGAAATGATGGGGTAGGCAGTCCCAAACCGCTGGATAGGTCTAGCAGCAAGACAAGATAAGCACAGTAGCCAATGGTCAAAAGGTTACATAATGTCTCCGCCCATGGTTTCAGGTTAAGACATGACACTTTAAAGGAAAACACCTGTGTACTAATTAACAATATATAGAGTGTGTTAGTATAAAATATATATGTTGAATTCTGATTTGGGATCCATAGGAATGATGTCGCTTCCCTGATTGTCCGACAGGTACACACTTAGGACAAGCAACAGGACAAATGAAAAGTATATAGCAATAAAGACTGTCTTTTAGTTGTTCATTTGTGTTTCTAAGGCAGGCACTGACAATGGCTTGGAGGAGAGGTGCACATCTGTGAGAGGGAGGATATCATATCTCATACTGATATGTTTGAACCTCTTCCATAAACTCAAGGCTGGTGTGTAGGAAGGCACCTCTTCTACAGAAGAAACAGGGCCCCTTTCGTTCCTTTGGTCTGTTTGCAACTTTGAGATAAAGCCCTCAATTATAATTTCCACCTGGCTTCTTGCTGACCAAGCTTATCTGAGCAAAAAGCAAGGTTGTCCTTTGTTTGTTCTGCTTCTTCGCTAATATTGTTTACTCTTTGCTAGGCCTCTGTCTTCTTGACCAAACTCTGGATTTTGGGCCTGTAAAAAGAGCTGACGCAGTCTATATATCAAACAGCATCTGGATTTTAGCCCTTCACTTGCTTATTTAAAAAAAAAAAAAAGTCCTGTTTCCCTGAACACAGTAGAAACAAACAGCAGCAGGGAGCTTCTTTGCTGAGAGATCCCCGGGTCTGTCACTCCAGCGAGCTCTGTGCCCAAGAAACTCTCTTTCTGCTTCCTGTCAGGGTCCTGCTCAGAATTCCTCCTGCTGGGCTTCTCCAAAACACACAGGCTGCAACTGATGTCCTAGCCCTTGTATCTGCAACCAGGGAAACCCCTCAGACCACGCAGCTTAGCTCTGATCTTATGCCCCATTATCTGCAGCTGTTTTTATTGCATGTTGTTTGCTCTTTTTGTAGAACCTGAAAGCAGGTGCTTGACCCATTGGCTTTAACAGAGTCTATGATTATCTTTGGAGCCAAGATTCACCTGCTGGTAGCCATTGGCCCCTTCCAGCATAACTATAGCTGTGTATGTGCTTATTTAGCAGCCCAACCCTGCGGCTTCACAAGCGCATGTGGTGGTATTTCTGAACCGCATTCTTTCTCTTTAATGGCACAGACAGCAAAAGATTGAGCTGCCGGTGACAGAAAACATCCAGACAATCCCACCTCCCTATGTGGTCAGGACCATCCTGGTGTTTAGCCGGCCAGCCTGTCAGCCTCAGTTCTCCATGACAGAGCAGATGAAGGTAGGTGTTTCCTGGTTTTCCTACTCATTGGGCTGTCCTTGATGCTGCACTCCATGTTGTCCCAGACAGAAAGCAGCATTCCAGTGCTGCCAGATTACTGTCCAGTGGTGGGTGGCTGTCAGAGGTGCTGGGCACTTTCACTGGAATCAAGAACCTTTGTGAATCAGCCATAAACTCCTGCAGTTTTAAAGATCCAATGGTGCCTGCTGGGATCTGACCCCAAAGCCAAGTCTTCTCACGTGCTTGCTATGGGAGGGGCTGGATGGCTCAGGCCAGATAACAGGGAGTAGTTTGCATCCAGCCCAGGTCAGCAGCGATGGCCATAATGATGACCTGTTTGGAATGAGTTTAATCTCGGCTTGGTTCCCAGCTGACTGGCAATCATGGCACAAAAGCCACCGCTGCAGCCAGCATGAATCAGCCACGGAACCAAAGATTTAAGTGGACCAGAGACACCAATCTTGTCCTGAGAGATGAAGGGGTCCCATCAGGGAGTGGCGGGGGGTGTGTGAGATAAAGTCCAGGTGCACTGCTCCTTGCTATACCCAAGGATCTCAAGCACCGCATAGCTCAGGTTGGCACCTTTCAACCTTTCCCCCGGCCGTTTACCCTGGGATTCTGCTTTGCCATGGAGCCTGCTAATCAGACTCTACAGTAAGAAGGAATGTGTTTTTTTTTCCCCCTCTTCTCTACAGAAAATGCTTCAGTGCCCTTATTTCTTTTTTGACGTGGTTTATATCCACAATGGTGCTGAGGAGAAAGAGGACGAGACAAGCTGGAAGGTGAGAGCCCTGTGGGATCCGTAGTGTGATCCACCCTCTCTTGTCTGAATCCTCCCCAATCCATCACACATCGCTTCGGGCACAGAGGAGGCTCTGGCATCCCTGTCTGTCCTGGGCTGTTTCTTGAACATCCTCACAGTGGTTAAGATCCATCGATATTTTTTTTTTCCCTCCCTGAGTGCTGGTTGATGGAGACATTCTTTCAGTCGGCACCTTTTGCGTGTTCCTCCAGCTGTCCAATGGCAACGCCTGCCATGGCAGACATGCTGGCTCCATTCTTAGCCTGTGGCCCAGAGATTGCCATCTTCCTTTTCTGGGGAACGTTTGAGGTAAAAGCTTAGGACATCAACTGAGGACAGAGCCAGTATTTGGGGGTGTCTCCGTGTGTGTATCTGGACCCACTCTCTATTATAATAATCTCTAGGATTAGGACTGCAACAGCTGAACAGTGTCTTGAGTCCAATGCTTATTATTAACATCTCAACTCCTGCCGTGGCCCTGGGTATTACAATGGTCTAGGCCTGTACACTGTTGCATATTTGTACTGTAATATCTAGGCCCAATGAGGTTACACGTCCAGTTTAAACCTTTGTGCTGACTCTGATATTGACCTGTGGGATTGGTATTTCACTGGTAAATGGTCAGTTCAAACCCAGCCTCGGTTAGTACCATTCTTATTGAGCAAGTGTTGGCATCCCAGTAGGCATCGGCTCGTGATCAGAGTGTACATTTCTAGTGCTGTCTGCCTGAGGATCACATCTGGGTGCTAATGAGTTAATGCTAATGAATTAAACCCCATGGCATCCCAGAGGTCAGACAGCATTATCACCCATTTAACTGATAAGGCAACTGAGGCCTGGCCCAGAGTGACTTGCTTAGAGTCCCAGAGTGGCTCAGTGGCAGAGCTGGGAATAAAACCCAGGTCTCCTGACCCCAGCAGTGTGCTTTAGCCGGCCCTTGTCTCATACTCAATGCCTGATTGTAACTGAGCTGCTCTGTCCCTTTCCAGGAGATGTACGCTTTTTTCAGCAATCTGGACACCAAAGGCACCAATTACAAATATGAAGTGTCTGTGACAGGCCCCGCCGTGGAGTTGCACAACTGCATGGCTAAGCTCCTAGCCCATCCCCTCCAGAGGCCCTTCCAGACCCACGCCTCCTACAGCCTGCTTGAGGAAGAAGAGCCAGCAGAAATTGAAGCCACCGTGTAATAAATGATCCTTCAAGTGCCCAATTCTATCTACCAGTGTCGCAAAATTCAGGAGGCCACTTCTCGCTGCAAGGTGTCCTGTGTCCAGGGTACTGTTGACCCAAAAGTCTGGAAACAGTTTTTTTTAGTTTATCTGCCCATAGAATTGCTGTCTCTGTCAGACAGATCTCTAGGAAAAGTGTTCATCAAACCAACTCTCTTCATAAAGCTGCCAGTATGAATTGCTTGTAATATTTCGTTGTTGCCAGTTAAAAGGTCGGATCTTTGCATCACAAGATAAAGCTCGTAACAACGGCTTTAACTAACTGGGCGATTTTCCGCCTCTTGCGTGTCCAAGGGTTTCACTGGCCAGACGTATTTCGTTTTAAATAGTTGCAAGGAACACCCATGGGATTTTCCGTTACAGGTGTGCGTTTGCTGGGTTGGCAAGCTCCCGCCTATGTTAACTTCCACGCGTTGGTGCAGCCTGGGCTTTTGATTGGCCGCCCCCACCAGGACTAAGGGCCATGCTGGATGTTTTATTGGGCACCCTAAGGGGTCGGCCGGTCTAGTGAAATGATGGTTTAAAGAAAAAGCTTTGCAACCATGTACCTTGAAGCCCAAGCTAGTGAATAAAAAGGTTGAAAGGAAACTTTCAGCAAAAGGGTTTCTGGCTCCTTGTCTTGTTTTAAGCCTAGGTCCCTCCCCTGCTGCAGCCCCTGGGGCGATCACGGCTCTCGCCCTTCACTCAGCAACTTTCCCTGGACATCCCCGCCTGCCCTTCGCACGCGGCCGGGGGCGGGGCTGCAAAGGCCGCGCCGTCGCCCATTGGCTGGGAGGGAGAAGCGGCGGCGGCCAATGAGGAGCGGGCGCGCCGCGGGGCGCGCAGGCGCAGTCGGGGCTGGAGGGAGGTTCGAAGTGGCCGGGCGGGCGCTGGCCGGGGCTGAGGCGAGATGGCGCCGCCGTGAGCGGGACCCCCCCGGGGACGGCTCCGGACCCTGCCCGCGGGCGGAGGAGCGGCGGCGGCCCCGCCTTCCGCGAGATGGGAGGGGGCGGGGGGCGGCCCGGTGTGCGCATGCGCTGAGGGGAGCGGTCCCCCCCTCCCCGCCCGGAGCCGGCATGAGCCGCGCGGGGCCCGCGGTCCTGGCCGCCCGGCTGTGCGAGGCGCTGCACGGCGAGGAGGCCCCGTAAGCGGGGGAGGGGCGCGCTGCTCGGGGGCAGGTTGCTGTGTGGGGGGAGGGCTTCGTCCGTTGGTAGCAGTGGGGGTGTCACTGCGCTGGGGGGGTTAATCTATAGGTAGCAGTGGGGGTGTCACTGCATGCACTGCACTGGGGGGGTTAATCTATAGGTAGCAGTGGGGGTGTCGCTGCATGCACTGCGCTGGGGGGGTTAATCTATAGGTAGCAGTGCGGGTATCACTGTACACTGCATTGAGAAGGGGTCAGCAGGCAGGTTCGGTGTGCAGTGGGGATTGCTTCACTTAGGGGGAAGGCACCTTGCTGCTATGGGGCTACCAGGGACACACTGCACTGGTGACAGGAGGTAGCTCGCTGTGCACCAAGGGGCTTGCTACACTGGAGAAACAGATGCTCACCATGCACACTGCATTGCTGGGGGACTCTCCCCAGTGGGGGGGGAAGGGGAAGGGATGTGCAGCACTGGGGAGGGGAGGACTCCCTGTACTAACTAGCTAGCAACTTTGTCCCTTGCTACTGATTCTATGGCTGTTAGTCCCTGGTTTCCACTCAGCCCCCATGGAGGGCAGCGCCAAAGCATACAGGCCTATGGTGCTTGTGTGGGTGTGTGTCTGCCAGCTGCCCTGCCCACCCTGCTGTCACAAAGCAGCACTAATCAAACGTAGGGCGGAGCAGTAGCCAGGCATTAAGGATTCTTCAATTGCCTGAGCTTGTGTCATCTGGGTAGACTAACCTTTTCGGGCAGAGCCTGTGTCTTTGTATGTCTCCAAGAACCTAAGATGCTTCTGAGGGTACATAAATAAGCAATAGTAACCTTGCACTCATTGCAGCTCTGAGCCTGCCTGCTGGTATGAGCCAAAGCATCCAATAGTGTGTAGCCCTATGCCATTTATGCAGTACTTTGCTTGAACATGTGCAATAACATTTGATGCCTTTTTGCAAATTGTACCTCATAGTCATTGCAATTCCAATGTCAAGCAATTCATTATACTTGTATTATGCTTTCCAAGAAAGTAACTGGTTTTATCTTTGCTGGTTGTATAATGGTAATTCATGGTTATTTTGCACCTTGGTGTGTTTAAGAGGTGGTGATAATGCTTTTCATCAGTAGATCACAAAGCAGATCTGTATCATTATTCCCATTTTATAGATGAAGAAACTGAGACACAGAGAGGGGAAGTTGTTCCTGCCTAGGGGGATTCTCTCTCTGAAGTGCGGGTAGAAAAAGGCTGCTCTGATGATTGTATGGTAGAAATGAGAGGATTCAAACGCCCCTATATCTTGCTGAAAACAACAAGCTATCTAATCTCAGAACGCAAGGGATATGTCTGGACTTGTTAGTAGAAGCCTGAGGTTTAAGTCTGACTATAACAAGGGGCGGAGCCTTTGCCTTCTCACTGAAAATAGGGCCTCCGGTTAAACAAGTAATCAGGAGAAACAGGAAGCATAAGTCTACAATGCATGGGAAAGCTATCCGAAGGGGGGAGCACCCCACTAGGTGCTGCCTCCGGAAAGCCAGCAGCCAGAGGCAACAGGAAGCTTGTGACGAGTGAAGGCTACTGATAAAATAGTAGGTGCTCCTTGTGTGCATTGTTTTGAGGGCCAGAAGTTTGTTGCAAAACTTGTAGCAATCTTGAATCACTTGTGAATTACAAGTATATTTCCCCCCACCCGATGAAGAGTGAGAAGAGAAAGTGCGTCTGCAGGCGTTTTAGTGACAAACACATTATTGTTATGAACTGCTGCCAAAACCTTCCTCTTCAGAAAGTGCATTTTACTGTAAGAATGACACCACTTTCTACCCCTCTCCCCAAGAAAAAAACAATCCAGGGGAGAAAAACCTGACCCAAATCAATTTAAGAAAAACAAACAAGTAAATTTTAATAAAATTTAAAGTGTGCATAATGCAGCCTCAAGCAGACTTCATCTTGAAATGGGAGACATGCATGAGATTCAATGAAGTCTAGTAGGGACTCTGCAATTGCTATAGATTTTATGTGGCAGGTGCTCAGATACCATGGCTAAGGGCAGCAACACAAAACCCTGAAATAGATTTTAAAAAAGGAAAAGATTGTTACAAAAAATGTCATTTGTCAGTGGATTATATCTGCTAGGGAACACCAGTCCCTAACCAGCACGGCTGGAGATTTTGGGGGACAAGGAGAGATTCTTGCCAGCAGTGTAACCTCAGTTGAAAGATGCATCTTTAGACATTGAAATTATGTATCTTCTGGCACACCCACTCACATTAGATGATAGACTTCTAATAAATGACAAGTCTATAGTACTGTTATCTGATACTCACATAGTGGAATGACTGTTGTAGAAACTTTAAACAGACATTGTCCCTGCCCCGAAGATCTTAGTCTCATGTTGAATGGTCCCTGTCTAGTCATGCTGTGTGACTATCCCATGTGAGCAGCTTGTAATTGGTGCCCTGTTGTACATCTGAAGGGATGTGGAAGCACTGCTGAAGCAGGGTGCGGATCCTAACCTGGTTCTGCCAGAAGGAATTGCAGCGATCCATCTGGCTGCTGGCAAAGAAAGGGAAAGTGGGGTTCGTTGTCTGAAGCTGATTCTCCAGTATGGCGGCAACCCAAATGCCAGGTAATCTGGGGAAGCTTTTTTATTTGGGGAGAAGGGGGGCGGTTTTTAGTTAGCCAATGAAGCCCATTTAATACTTTGTGCACTTCAGACGTTAATGAGTTAATCCTTCTCCCTTTCCACTGCAAAGCAACGTCTTTGTTGTTCAGATAGAAAAACTGAGAGGTGAAGTAACTCACCCAAGGTCACACACTAAGCTATTGGCAAAGCTGGGGATAGCTGGGGAGTCCTGCCCCCTAGTCTTGTGCGCTAGTCATTGGGAAATCTACCCCAAACTTGTGATCCTGGATTAGTTAACATCTGTCTTTCCTTATGTACACCTAAAAATAACTTTGAAGCACAAAATGAAAGACTTTCTGTTTGGTAGATTATCACAATGTGCTGATGGACGGGAGATTCTTGCTCAAGGTTCTATCTGAGAGCGTTGAAACTGACAGACTGGACACAGATGTGTTCAATGTGAATTGTGTGGCTTTATTTCTCACCTGCTGAAAAGGCAGGGCAATCAGGGAGGTAGGTAGTCTGTGCTCCAGTCCAGTGTGGAAAATGTGTGAGATCCGGGTATGCTGGGTCCTGTTGAATCACGTTTGAACTGAAAGATGCTGGAATGACTTTTTGCCTCTCTTTTTTGCACAGCTAAAAAGATGAGATGCATGTGAAGTTTGATCAGAGAAGAATAGTTGTAAACTGTAAACTTGTGAGAAGTGTTACTATTCAAGATGGTCCCATTTCAACCAGGGCGTTGTGAGCCAGTGTTCAGAACTGCATTCAGTATGATAACGTGTCTCAGGGATTTGCCCTCCACAGAATTGCTGTTTAAACCACCCTCTGAAATGTTAAATGTTTGTCACTCTTTTAGAAGTTGCATATACAAAGACAGACAAAATATGAAACTCTGATCTCTTATAAAACAATAATAAACTTCCCCTGAATTATGTGTTTCTTAGAAAGCTTGCAATAATACAAACTGCCACAAACCTTGTTATGGTCTATATCATGACAGGTTGTACAAGGAGTGTATGTAACCGTTTTGCAAGATGGAGTCAGCAGTAACAAGTGCCAGGTTCAATATCCCAGGGTCCCTCTTAACAATATAACACAGACCCAGCTTGAGCACCCACCCAGTAATCAATTTTGGTTGGTGTTGGGTTACAAATCATTTGGCAATATAGCTCTGTCTGCTGGATACCTAGGCTGAGTAGGTGTGTTCATGTAAATACCATCTGGTCCTGAAGCCTTTTCCCCCAGCTCATCACTAGCTGTCAGTGGAGAGCTCATTCAGACCTTACGTATAAAAAGAAAAACATTTGTGTGTCTTATCATGTTGATATACCAATATTTAGAGTGGTTGCCATCCATCCCTCCACTAGACTCAATCATACATTTGACAAGACAATACTAAATGAAATGTGTTTCTTCCTTTGTCAAATAAGGTTGGAAGTAGTTGCAAAATGTTATGTACCAAAATATACACCAACCAGTGGGTGTTACTCACTATACTGTATCATAATCTCCTGTTTCCTTTGTTGCGTTTTAATAGACACACATTGGCATTTAAAGAATTATTTTCTTAAGGCACATAAAGGTATTGGAATGTAAACCTGGGGCCCTGTGTATTTCAGGTCAATAGAGGAACTCACTCCATTGCATGTAGCAGCTTCTTGGGGATGTTACAAATGCTTGAAGCTCCTACTGAGGAACGGAGGGGACCCAAATCTCGAAGACCAGGTTCGTATAATTATAATTTCAGTGTTGTCATCTTCTCCAGACTCTTGCTAACTAACTTAGGGACAGGCATTTCTCAGGGCTGTGATGGATTCTCTCATCACTTTATCTAGTCTTCTAAATCGGATCTTTCTAACTGATACACTCTAGCTCAACTTGTGGGCTTGATGCAAGACTTGCTGGGTGATGTTCTGTGGCCTGGGTTATGCCAGAGGTCAGACTTGATAATCATAGTGGTGCCTTCTGGCCTTAAGATCTATGAATCTATAACCAGTGAGGGCCCTGAATGGAAAACCATGTCTCCTTATAGTCCTGAGCAGAGATTACTGCCTGGGTCGAACTGACTGGTGATTTTATGATGTGGGTGAATGTCTTTTAGGGATTAGAGGCCACCAGATTTGTTCCATTTGTCACTTTGAGCAAGAGCGGAAACATTAATGTATTAAACTGTCTGTGGCCCTGAGCACTTGTCATTAAAGCTTATTATTTAACTGCCAGTTCTGTTCAAGGCAGAAATAAAAGCATGGTCCCTGCCCTGAGGAGCTGACATCTCATGGCTGTGTTGCAACAGGAAGATCCACCTATATTCATTCACCCCATGGTGAGCCTTTTGCTTCACCTGGGTACAGTATTCTTCTACACCCTGATTCCTGTTGCGTTGCTGTGTGCAGTAAAACAGCTGCCACGTTCCACCTCAGAGGTGGCTGCATTTCAGTAATGAATGAAGTGATTCCTCCATTAATAAAGTGCTTTGGTGTGATCAGCACTATTTAAATACAGCTTCTTCTTATTCCACTAGAACCCTTTACTGTTTAGCTTGAGACCCTTTGTCTCTGGAAACTACATACATCACCTGCATAATGGGCAGTCTTCTTCCAGCCTAAGGTTGGCGAGCCTCCAGATGTGGCTTTCCAGCTGAGTAGCGCAGCATGGTCTCACCTTTACACTTGGGTAGTTCCCAGCAGAGTGTTTCCCCTTGAGAAGCAGAGCATGATCAGGTGGTATGTGTTTAATCCTCTTTTTTTTGGTGCCTTTGCTCTTCAGGATGGAAACAGAGCAATCGACTTAGCCTTGGAACAGGGAAACAAGATGTGTGTGCAAATCCTGCAGGGCTTCCAGCATGCCTGTCTCCCAGAGGAGGCTGATGGAGCAAACACGCACACATGTAAGTGCAGTAAGCATTTCTGAATGAGTGCTGGGCTTGTGCTTCTGAACTGTGAATGCCCTCATTTGTAAGGGCTTCAGCTGCCTCGGGAGAATCACCTTCTCACGAGCTCTGGCTGGCCCCTGTTTGAAGCAGGAATTGACACTTAAATAAGTGCAAAATTGTATTTAAAAAACCCAACACTTAACACATTCCCTGCAATAAGTGCTGGGGAAAGGCTTTGGATTCTGGGCCGCTGTCTGTTTGCAAACTTCCTCCCACAAACCATCTGTCTCAGCCCTGACTTGGAGAGACGATCTCCGTGGCGCTGAGAGGGTACTGTAAGCCTCTGGCCCCTCAGTCTTTGGTCTCTCTACTGACCTAGCAAGGCACTGAACAACTAACAGATGAGGACTCTTGCTGTTCATTGCCTGATATGACCTAGAAATGAAAGGCTCTGGATCCCTCTATCCCCTGACCCAATCCCACAAACTGTTCTCAAGCATTTTCACTTATATGCAGTCTAGAAAAACTGAAGCAGACTGGATTAATGCTCCGTATTGCTGTGATAATAATAATACCCAGCTCATAGGTAACACTCTTCATCAGTCGATCTCAAAGTGCTTCACAAAGCAGAGCAGTAGTAGTATCCCCATCTTACAGATGGGGAAACCGAGGCACAGGGAAGAGAAGTGACTTGACCAAGGTCACCCAGCAGGCCAGTGACTGGGAATAGAAACCAGGTTTCCTAAGCCCTAGTCCTGTGCGCTGTCCACTAGGCCACACTGCCTCCTTTTGAGTTGTACTGTGCTTTGATTTGATTTAAAAATGAAGCCTGACAGCATGCTGTGAGGTGCTTCCCACATTACACGCGAGTGAACTGAGACAGACAGGTGAGGTGACTCTCTCAAGGTCACACATGGAGTCAGTGGCAGAGCAAGGAATAGATTCTAGGAGGTCTGGTGCCCGACTGTCTGCTTTGCCAACAAGGTGGTACTGCAGATGAACTGCTCTGTGTGTTTCGTTAGCATGGTTTGTAAGACGCAAACATATGTTGATGTTTGCTGTTTTAATATAATGAACACTGGTGTGTCGCTCTATCTTGTACAGTCTGCCATGAAGGCTTCAGAAGAACTGAGAGCTTCCTTTCCATTCTGACTGACGACTGCACAGAAACCGGTATCATCTCAAGTCTTTCTGAAGCGTGGGATGAACCTGGACTGCTCAGCAGCACCCAAAAGTGTCTGCCGGACAGGAGTCCCAGTAACGCAGGGCTGGGTGTCACCTTTAACAACGCGGCAGCTGCCGATGCAAGTGGCCGGCTGAGTTGTATCCCAGGGAATCTCCAGGACCATCCGTGCGGTTCAATGCCCCTGTCCACATTGGCCTTTTGTGCCTATTCACACCTGGGGCGTTCCCAAGGACCTTCCATTTTGTCTGACAATGATCCTAGCAGCCATCCTGGCCTACCTCAGCCAGTACTGTCCAGCACTTGGCTTTCAGCCAGTAATGAGCCTCAAGAACTAACTTCAAGTCTGACTACAACACAGGGCCTTCCTGGGGACGAAGCTTCTGCTTCTCCTTCCTCAGAGACAGACAATGGTTTGACACCACCTGGCCGTGGCTATGAAGACACAACAGATGGTGGTCACGATCTGTCTTCCCAGCCAGTGCCTTGCCAGGATGAATCCATTTCAAAGGAGTCCATGATCTTCTCTCAACCACAGCGTTGCAGCATGAGCCGTGCAGTGCGAGCACGGAGAAGTGTCAGTTTCTGTGAGTCCCCTAAAATTTTCCCCCTCCATAACAATGGGAACTGGAAGGAAAGCCCTTCCGGGCTACGCTGCAACCCCAGAACTAGTGATGCCAACGGGACTATGGGCCTGTCCCAGCTCAGTGACTTCCTCGATCTCGAAATGTTAGGAAAGGTGAATGGCCAGGAAGGATTGGATGTCACATCCCCAGACCACGTGTACCTGTTCTGTCGGGCCAACTCCACAGCCATTTATGACTTGGAAAAGACAGTGATGGATCCAACGTTCTTGGCCAGAACGCATGAAAATTCAGACTCTCCCTTCGCCACTGGACAGGTGCTTAGCGGAGGCCCCGAGAGCAGCGGCAGCCAATATGGCAGCTGTGACAGCGACTGTTACATTAGTGCCACAGATGCTTCTGACCACAGTGAGCTGAAGAAATGCTTGGAAGGGAAAGATACACAATGCTGCAGCTCTTCTCTGTGTGCCGGGGACGGAAGTGCTGATTCCAGCTGCACTGGCAGCAAAGATGGGAGTTCACGAGCGTGCTTAGGCAAACAGTTGATGGCCAGCACCACAGGTCAGAGCTGCGAGAAGCTGGTAGAAATGCCATCTGCAATGGAAACAGTTATGCAGCACGTGTCCCGCTCCGAGTCACAGAACACAGAGATTGCAGGAGGAAGGCATTTATGTGCTAGTTCTGAAGCATCCCATATTAGCAGGGATGGTTCTGGTTTGACCTCCGCTGGGAAGCCAGCTTCAGAGCTGTGTACCTGCGGCACTGCACACGAATCTCTCAAAGACATGGGGATATCGAGCCCTTCCCAAGCGTTACAGGCTGAGTGTGTCCCTTACAAGCAGAATGACAGAGGCTCAAACATCTTGTCAACTCAGCAACCACATCAGTTGACACCGGCTGCTGTTGCAGTTGAGGAGGCTGGTCCTCGGGAAGCTGCCTCCACTGTGAACTACAGGCAAATTATTGCAGACTGGGTACTGCAGGGTAAATTGAAGGGGATGGTGCTTTCCACAGAGAGCAGTCTCTCTGCAAGGACAGAACTGACCAGTAGCCAGTGGGTAGCAAGAAAAGCCGATATTCAGGAATGGGATCCCTCTGCAAATGGGTGTGACCCAGAGACGGCGGACACGGTGCTGCTAGGCGGGGCCACGGGTGGGATGCCGGACATGGGGACGCCAGGTGGGGCCGCAGGAGGGACGCCGGACACGGGGACGCCAGGCGGGGACATGGAAGACAATAGCAGAGAGGAAGAAATGAACGGCAACCCATTCAGAGGGAGATCGGTAAAGCCTCCCAGTCTGAGCAGTGAAGCTGACACCTTAGTGATCCAGTGCCTTGCCAGTCCCGCTGACAGCTCTGGAGAAGAGGAGCTCTCTTACTTGAGTGAGAAAGAGAAGATGTTTCCCACAAAGTCCTTCCACTCACCACTGCTTCCCTGCCACGTCACCCCCAGAACAAAGAGCCGCTTGACGTCCGCAGCGCGTGACAGCAACTCCTCCTCATCGCTCTTCGAGGAGACGCTGGAGATGCCAAGGCGGCCCAGAAGAATTAGGAGCCCCCAGGGGATGCCTTGGATGCCAGTTGGCCCTGCCCCCTGTCTGGAAGGTAATACCGCAGGGGGGAGCTGGGTCGCTCCGGGGGGTGAAAATGCATCTTGTTGGGAAGCAGAAGAAACGAATGACCTGGATGATACTGAAATAATCGCAAAAGCCACTAGCCGCTCAGGGTCCTCTGCTGGTCGTAGCAGCTACCCAGATGCCAGCCCCACGGTGCTGCTAGACTCTGATGGGGGCACCAATGAGCAGGCCTTGTCTGGTAACAAGGGCGAAGCCAAGCCAGGTGCTGCCTGCCACGGTGGCATCCCTCCCCACCTCCCAAGCTCCGATACAGACAACCCTCCATTAGACAGCATGTGGCTGACGGAGGATGGGGAGGGTCATTGCACAGACCCAACATGGCAGGTTGCTCTCACCAAGCCCCTTGGTGCAACAGCCTTCTCCCAGGCTGAGTCCGACGCTGTGAGTGAGGAATGTGGGAGAGTGTTGCTCAGTGCGTGCCTGCAAGAGGAGCGCCGTCAGCCTCAGCTGGATGCCAAGAGGCAGCCTGGTCCCTCCAGGGTTAGTTTCAGTCGGCTATCTTCCAGGAGGCCTTCTCGGGCAACGTCTGCCACCGACCACCTGTCAGGGAGGCTGAGCCCCGTGCTGGACTCATGCAGCCAGGACTTTCCCCTCTCACCCGGCGGCCGCCCTGTGAACCTCAGCACCTGTGAGCCAGTGGAATATCTCTACATGGACGAGGAGGAAGGGTACGTGCTAATCGAGCGTCACGTCCCATGCACGGACAACACGTCTGTCCTTGCAGACACTACGAGCTCCGATGACACTATCGTTTATGACTGGAGAGCCTACCAGAGCAAACTGGCGGAGCAGGAGAGCAAGGAGAACCAGCCACCGCAGTGCAAGGCACCAGTGGCAACCTCCAGGCTGCATCTCCTTTCCGACGAGGCCCTCATTAGGAAGCTGAGAAAGCTGGGTGCGAACCCAGGGCCCGTTACGGGTCTAACGAGGAAGCTCTACGAGCAGCTGCTCGACAAACTGATGAAAGACCCGAACACCCAGGCCAGGAAGAGGTCTGCAGGTAAGCAGTTTCTTTCAGGGAACAGGTGGGTGTGGAGCTTTTAGCTAAGCTGTTCTGTCAGAGGCCAAGTCAGCATGGGAAAGCTGCACCTGTTTAAATTGATTAAGTTAAACTCCTGCAGAGTCCTGCTCCAATTTAAACCGGGTACATTTGATTTAGCTAAAGTGGATTAGGAACCTGAAATAAGCCCCTCGCCAACTGAAATCAGTGTCAACACAGGGATTTGCACTGGTTTTCCTAAATCGGTTTAAACAAGTGCAGCTTTCCTGTGTGGACAAGGTCTGCAACATTAACATTTTAACAGATTTTTCTGTTGCTGCTTTTTCAGTCCTGGGGCCTGCTCTTGTCTACGCACAAACTTGCACTGGGTTAGTTAAACCAGTTCAGGCCGCAGTGTGGACACTATAATCTTGGTTTAGCTTAAATCTGTTGCTAATAGACTTAGGGCTTGTTTATGCTTGAAATGCTGCCGTGGAACAGCAGCTGCGCCACTGTAGCGCTTCCGTGTAGACGCAACCTGTGCTGACGGCGGGCGTAGCTAATCCCCCTCCCTGCGAGGCAGTAGCTAGATCGATGGAAGCGTTCCTAGCACTCTGTTCACGGGGGACGGGGCAGCTTAACTACGTCACTCAGGGAGGTCGATTTTTCACACATCCCCCAAGCAACATAGCTGGGTCAGCCAAACTTTTTAGTGTAGACCAGGCCTCAATCTGCTTGAACATGAAATAACGTCCCACATGGCCTTTGGCATCAGTTTGACAAAATTGGTTTAAACTCTCACCTCAAATTAAACCAGTGCAGCTCCTGTGTACAGAGGTTTCTTTAAAGGTGCATTTGAGTCCACATCACTGCAGACCCCAAAGAAAGCAACCACTTACATGACCCCTTTTCTCCCCTCTGCCATGCCAACCCCCTTGGTTTGTTCCACGAGCTCTCTTTCTGTTAAAAGCATCGCTGCTAGAGGAATCATTCCTCGACAGCATCAGAAAGCATCTACTCCCCCTTCCAGGTGTCGTGTTGCGTTGCTCAGTTACCAAGCCTGGACTCCACTCTGTATTGGCTCTGAGGCACTAAACGCTACCAGTTCACTATGATGACCTCTCCCAACAGCCCAGAGCACCTAGTTGGACATTCAGAGCCAGAGAATTAAGTGGCATTAATCCCAGTTGGGTCCGACTGCTGCTGAGGCAGTTTGGAATGGCCGGATTTCTTTGTAGCTTTGCCCCCGCTGTGATGTGGTGACGTTCACTTAAAGGACTAGGAAAGGCTGGCTATTCGGAGGCCGAGAGGACGGTAATTAGTGTAAGGAAACACAAACCGATAGCCCAGATCCAGAGCGTACGTACCTGGTAACCTACAGCCCAGAGTGCTGCAGTCACTAGATTTCTGCTGTTGTGATGTCTCTTGGGAAGAGACGACAGCTGCGTGCTCTCTGGCATGTCCAAATTACTCCACGTTGCCTAGCCATCTCTGGCTCGCCTTGCCTTGTCTAATCTAGCTGTACGCTCTCTTTCTCCCCCTCCCGCCTTTCTGGGGGTGTGTGTGTGTGTGTGTGAAATGGGCACAGGACTCAGCCCTGAGCTGGCCTCTGCGCTAGAGGCTTTTCAGATCCCCGACTGCAAGGACGACGACATGGCTCTCTCCAGACAGTTCGACAAGCCCGACAAGAACAGGAAGTGGAGGGAGGGCGTGCTGAAGTCCAGCTTTAACTATCTGCTGTTGGACCCCAGGTATGGCCTCTCTTCCCAGCTCTCTCCCTGCACCATGTCCACGCAGAGCGGCTTTTGCCATCTCTCTCTTAGGGGGTCTCTCTGAACTCTTCTCCCGTAGGGACGAGGTTTGCAGGTCCCCACATCTGACCTGCCTTAAAACTGCCATCTCCTGGGGAAGGTCCACTAGGAGAACTTTATCTTCTACCCTACTGCTCCGTTGGCAGGAGTGCCTCTGCTGTCCTATTCCTGCAGGACCTACGTGGGGCCAGGGGAGATGGTTTATGCCGTGTTTGTACCAGCAGGGAACTGATGCCCGCTGGCCAAGATTTTCCGAAGTGACTGGTGATTTTTGAGACCCCTTAAAAGAGCCTGAGCTAATAACAATACACAGAAACTAGCCGGGGCCCCAGAGGAGTCCTGCGGGGCAGCAGCCTGCTGAGAAGTAGCTCAGCCGGAGACTTGGGGCGTGTGTAAGGAACAGCAAATGAGACCAAACCCTTCTACACTCAGCGTTGCCTCCTCTTGCAGGGTGACTCAGAACTTACCTTTCCGCTGCCAGCACCTGAGCCAGGCTGACTGCTTTAGGATTTTCATCAGTGCCATCTTCTACGTGGGCAAAGGAAAACGCTCCCGACCCTACAGCCACCTCTACCAGTCCTTAACTCACTACAAAGGTGGAAAGAAGCAGGTAACTGGGCAGGGGAGTCATAAAACAAACGGCCACTAGGCGGCGATAGGCCCTAAACGAGACTTTTCTGCTCTGCCCGAGGTTTAAAACCCACATTTAACACAAGCGCTGTACAGATGAGATCAGCGTAAAGCTGGGGCTCACTGATTTACACAGGGCCAGGATCTGGCCCAAAGCTGTTTAGTCCCCTGTGGAAAGGGGTGTGGGGTGTGCATGCCTCAGGAGAGCCCTTTAACATCAAGGTTTGCCACTTTGACTCCTGCGCTGCCTGGTAGTGACAGGAAGCTGGTACCAGCTGATGGCTGGGTGCTGGGAGCCGGCCTGCTTTGTGGATGGAAAGGGCTTCGGGCCTAAGGGCTCTTACCTGGCACCGTTCACACTTGTACCACTTGTCAATGAGGGCCTGGACAGATGGCTGTCCCGTGGAGAATGACCAGGAACCTGTCAGGGGACAATGAGCTGGCTGCTCCAGATCTGGCCGAGAACCAGTTGGAAGAATAAAATTGCTTGGATTTAAATGTCTCTGGGAATGGCCCATGCCCAGTGTGTCTCACGGGATAACTTGCCCCCCCAGTGGTTTTCAACCTGTGGTCTGCAGATCCCTGGGGGTCTGCAGACTGTCTAAGATTTCCAAAGGGGGCTGCACCTCCATTCAAAATTTGTTTTAGGGGTCTGCAGATGAATGAAGTTTGAAAACCACTGTGTTGGAAGGTTTGTAGTCACCCCTGTGTCCCCCGCAGGCATGCCCCAAAGTGCAGCACATCCTGGACATCTGGGCGGGCGGCCAGGGCGTGATCTCCGTGCACTGCTTCCAGAACGTCATCCCAGTGGAAGCTTACACGCGGGAGGCCTGCTTGGTGGATGCGATTGGTAAGGCAGTAGCAAGTAGCACAATGGTTTTGTCCTAGGTTTACACGAGCTTCCCCCCCTCCCTGAAATCCTTTAAAGACACCCCCCATCTGGCCATTCCCTCCATAGCCCCACGGTGATGTGGTTTAGAAGGGGAGGGGCTGGACTCTGAGCCCACGACTGGGAGCCCCAACTCTGAGGTTCCAATCCCAGCTCTGAAATTGAATCCCCCCCCCCCGTGACCTTGGGGAAGTTTTCCCAGCTCCGTGCCTCAGTTTCCCCATCTGTAAAGGTGGAATGGCGATGACAACTTGCCTCCTAGTGGGGCATGGAGGGTTGGCTTGTTTATAAAGCACTTTGAAGATTAAATATTTGTTCTTGGTTTCACGTGAACCTCAGTCTGCTCGCCCTTCTGAGCTTCTAGCCATCCCATCCTCTTGAGTTCAAGGGGCTCGGAGCCTGGGGCAAATGTACACTGTTTTTTCGGGGGGGAGAAAGGATTTGCCTCTATTGTAAAGCAGGTTTAACTGTCTCTGCGTCAGAGCCTGTCTGGCTCTCTCTGCAGCCAGGTTGCCGTTTCCTGTTTTCAGTCTCTCTCTGATTCAGTTGCAGTTGGGAGCTATGGGCAGGCAACGCCTCCTGCACTCTGCTGGAAAGACTTCCCCGTGTTGGGGGGCCTAGCTTGAATGCGCCCTGCCTGAATCGGGGGCGGATGGGAGGGATGGGGGCTGTCACTGAGCTGAACTCACTCCTGACACGAGCAGCTGCGACTCTGTTGCGCTCCATGGAAACGCACCTCCTTCAGCAGCCTTCCCGTAGGCAGCCAGAGAGAAGTTTCACATGGCTGGAACAGGACGGGGGTGATTCCGCTGGGGGGTGAGGAGCGGGGGGAATCAAGCTGTGGGCTCCCCTGCTAGTGAAACCGTCTGACTCCCCCACCTCCTTACAGTAGAAGGCTTGAGTGAGCCTGCTTCCCCTTCCAGGGTTAAAGATGCTCACCAATCAGAAGAAGGGGAATTACTATGGCGTGGTGGCAAGCTGGCCCATGAAGCGTCGCCGGTGCCTGGGGATTCACATGCTGCACAGGGCCATGCAGATCTTCCTGGCGGAAGGGGAACGGCAGCTGCGTCCCGCAGACATCCAGATTGGGCAGTGAGGATGCTCCCGGCTGGCAGCTGCAGCACCAATTGGATGACTGCGTATGGTGAGCCGGGGAGGTGTATGGCTCGCAGAGGGGCTCTTAGCCAGACGGGGTCTTGGAGTCATTCACCACCGGCAGCAGGGCTGAAACTTGCTGCTCGAGAAAAGGGGAAATCCAAGCTGCTGTGGAACTGACGCCTGCTCACCTCTCCCTAGAGAAGGGGGAGTGTTAAATTGCACTTGGCCAACTGGCCGTGGAAGGTGCCTCCTGCCTGCCGGGGGGGGATTTTTAATCACTGAAACGTGAATTAAATTTGTCTTTTATCTCTGCTGCTCTGAGGTTTGGCAGGACCCTCGAGAAGTCAGGAATAAAGAACACCCAGGGGTTTTACAGCGTTTGTAGGAAGCGGAATCATTCTCTAGTGTCACGTGCTGACCGGCATGTGAGGGGCAGGGGAGTTTTAACATCGTACCTGTTAATGTCTGTTCATGTTCTTGATTCTGTCTGTGGAATTGCGCGTGGAGAAAGAGCTGCGGGAGAGCAGGCGCTGGGGAGCACGCCCTTTTACATACTGCTAGTTTTTGTGCTGCTTGAAGGTTTGTATTTTTTTAACTTTTTTATTATTCTTCCCTAAGTGTGTTTTTTTTAAAAAATAAATCACTGTGGATGGCTCTTAACTCAGAAGTAGAAGCTTTTCAGCCTGTCTGTCTGCAGGGATCTGAGCTGGGTCTCGTCTCAGTCCATCCCCCAGCCTCTGTTCTGCTTTGTGAAGCAAACAGTGCAGGATCATTCCTCCTCCCCATCTCTACCCCGAAGTAGGGAGAGGTGTTGGGCTTCCCTGTTCCTTCTCTCACACATTTTAATCTCTCTGGTACATTGTGCTGTACCAATCTTTAGGCTCAGAGCTGGTTTTCTCACACCCCTTTGAACTGATCAGGGCTGTTCTCAGTACCAGCTCTAACAGGTTCCTTGGAGAGCCATAAGACTCCTGCCCGGCCTGTGAGACACCCTGCTCCCTTGCTCATGCTTTAAAATTCAGTGAGACTCTCCTTGTGACCAGCAGAGAGGCTAACGGCTCAGAGCAGTAGTGATGGAACTAGGGCCTATGTTTGAGCCCAGACCAGACCCTGCCCCAGGAGCCTGTCACTATCAATAAAGTCACATGTGCTGAGAATATCGTAGATATTTACTGTATGAAATGGCACACTCACAGGTTAGGGTTTCATTTTTAAATGGTGGATCACAGCACACAACTTTCCTTTTGCTTCCACACAAGCAGGGTCAGGTACAAGTGGCACAGACTCCAGAATTCATGGCAACAAACACTTAAAAGAACGTGTACCACAACAGGGCACAGTAACAGTCACCTCAACACAGCGACAAGGTCAACCCTGTGTTTCCAAGTACAAATCAGGAGGATGGGGGAAGCAGCTCTTGGGGCCCAGCTGTAGGGAGGGACTGTTAATGGTCAAATCAGACAGCATGGCAGTCCAGTGCCAGCAGCAGGCTTCTGTCTGTGGGGCCACAGCCTGCCTGGGGCTGGTGGTTACAGACAGTTCTCTAAGAACCTCACCCTTGCCACTTAGTGGGAGAGAACCTAGCCAAAGCATTGGCCTCTTCTCCCTCCTCATTGGAGAATAGCTCCTACCCTCCCACCCATCAGTTGAACACACCCTGCTCTAAGGGTGAGGAGAAGGGTGGGACAGGGCTGCACCCAGGGCTGCACCTCTTCACCCCACACCTTGGGCAGCCATTAACCCTTAGTGCTAGGATGGTGCTGTTTGGAGTCGGTAGCATTTTACACCCACTGGTGTAAGGGACTGTGTGGGGTGAGGAGTTGGGTCCAGTACCTCTTCCTTTGTCATGGGCAATAGCTGCCCACTACTGCCACTATTTTGGGGGGTGGGGAGGGAGAACAGTCTGTCTACTGCAATAAGCAGACATTTCTTTACGCTACAGTGACAGTGTTCTCTGGTGGCTGGCTGACCATGCAGCCAGCCCCTGTCTGCACTCAGCGCAGGGTCCAGTGCCAATCCATTCTCTGGCAATGAAGTTACTACACATTCCTCATTCCGTGGCGTGTCTGACAGACCCCTCGGCTTTCTCAGAGCAGTGTTAGCATTTCCGGACCCCATCATAACAATGAACTAGAGGCAGGAGCCTGTCTGCCATTTAGTCCCTAATCAGTGCAGCTCTTCCTCCTTGGAAGCTGCTGTGTCGTTTTCCTGCTGCTCGGGGCCAGAGCTGGCTGAGTTGCTGCTTCTCTCTGAGATGCCCATGCAAATCCCCTGCAAAGAGAATCTGTTGTCTGTAGTTTCCAGTGAGCCAGGGCTGTCCAAACCACAGCGGGATAATTCCACTGCCCGCTGAAATTCAGCAGCTGTTTAATAGCGTGCAGCAAAAGGCTGCACAACCATTTCACTTGGCAATGGCAGGGTTAATTTAAGCAGGCACAATGTAATTACCCAGAGTGGGACTGGGCCAGAACAATGCGGTTAACATTCCCCTTGCCCTTTCCCAGCGAGCTGGGGGGATCTTTCCTGACTAGTTCTACATCTCGTTCAAACGCAAAGTGCTTCCGAGCCCCACAGCAATGACCCCCGAGGATTCAGTTTGCAAAGGGAGGGTCCCCTTGGATTGTTAACTGGATGGTCCCTAACAAATGGAAGGTTACAACAGGTCTGTGCCCATTTCTGCAGCTGCTCTGAAATAAAACATCAGAAGGCTGAAGTGCTAGGCAGCTTCCACTAAGAATTAAGGACACAACACGGGGGTCATCCAGCCATGTAACTGATGACAAGGCGTCAGTCTAGAGATGGCGTTAGTCTAGAGATTCCTGCTTCGATTGGTTAATAGCAGCTACTTGGTCACACAGTTCACTGGAGGCAAAGTCGACTAACTGGAAACATGTTTTGAACCTCCTTGTAAGTCGTTAAAATTCTCATTATGAGACAAACAGGTACAGACAGCAAGGGCCAGGAGCCAAGTCCACCACAGCCGCATGGGTCAGGAGCACCCGGGAGGGACACCCTTCAGTCAGTGATCCATACCTGCTGGTTCCTGCGGAGCAGGGAGTCAGGTTGCTGTCGCATATGGTGGGTTGCCATACTCAGGCTTCCTCCCCGCTAGAACCTGCTGGCTCGGGAGATGGGTTCTGTTCTGGAACGGCCATCCCTAGGCTTATGGCGGTTACTGTTGTCGTGTCAGAGACCCTAGGGCTGTGCTCCCGGGGACGAGCCAAGTTCAGCAGTGGCTTTTGGCTTGGCCCACAGCCGCTGCAGTCCGTGGCAGGGCTGAGCGTGCCTGTAGCAGGTTTGGCCTTGGAGAAGTGGTGCTGTCACGCAGAGGTGGGTGCAGAAGCCCCTCCCATGGCCTGGCACGTTGGAAGCCCCTCAGCCCTGGCTGTGCAGAAGAGCAGCGGGTCAGCTGCACTCAGCAGGCCCCCAAAGATCCTTCCAGCAACTTGGTCCAGCTCCAGTAGAGGATTGGCTCCGCCTGTTCTTGGGGTGAAGTGTCCAGATCTGCCCCACCCCGCCCCAGTTCAGTTCTCTGCAGAGTGCGGGAGCTGCTCTGCGGAGGCTGTACAGGACAAAGAGGCTCGTTTGTATCTCTTTGGTTTCGATGACGGAGCAGGGAAGGGAGAGATCCCTGCACCCGGCGTGGGCTCTGGCAGCCTGGGCGATGCCGCACAGGGTTGGGTGTGCAGCCCTATGGCCACGAAGCGCTGTTCCTTTTATGGGCCGTCAGCTGGCAATAATCCAGCGTGGAGCAGGAGGGAGCCGACAGGCCTGGCTGCATGGGGGAGAGCTGCAGCACAGCTGTCCCAGCCAGGCCTCGGTCACACAGCAGCCCCCACCCATCCCCTCACTCCTAGTAACTGAAAATGAGGGGTGGGAGGAGACTTTTTCCTCTGCCTCTGGGTCAGTCTGGCCTGCAACTGGACACGGTTAAACTGGCCCCAACTCCTGTCCACCCTGCTGTGGACTGGATCAAATGGTCACTGCTGTCAAAGTGGAGGGGGAGCCCCAGAGCTCAACTTTCAACTCTTCGCAGCCCGTTCTGCAACGGACTCAGCCCCTCCCTGCCCCTTTCAGCCGGTACCTGCCCTGCTGCTGGTTTTGCCAGGGTCCAGAGGAAAAGCCGCATGGACAGCGTCAGAGGGTGGTTTTTCCACAGTAGTGGCATCTATAGGTAACGTGACTGGTTTTCTTTTGTAGTTATTCCCTCATTCTTTGCAGCATTCCCCTCCCCCCACTAACCCAGGGCTAGATTACTCGATGCCCACCAAGTTTGGGTGCGAAAGGTGACGCTAACGGGGATGGATGGATGCACGGTGTGTTAATGGCTAGATAATGATGTGCCACGGCTCCCTCTCCGCTTCACATGCGGACACACTCAGCTTCCGTCCGGGCTACCAAACTACACTCGGGAGATGCTCAGCGGGAAGCTGGCGAGGAAAATGCCCTGAGGCAGGACCTGGCCCCAGTGAAGGGAGCAGTTTGGGGTTGTAGTGAATCCGGCTGCAATGTCATTGAGCTATGGTCTGACTGATCATGGGACGGCGTCAAAATCAGTTCCCCAAGACCCTCCCCTGGCCCTATCGGTTCATTGAAGGTTGTGTGGGGAAACGGAGGGTCGCCATGTGGATGAAGCCAGGGAAAAGGTACCTAAAGCACTGGTGGGTTAGGAGGTGGAAGGCATGCTTGGGGTGTGCTGAGAACAGTAGACCCTGCTGCTGGACAGCTCGGCCTTTGCTCATCCGCCCCCTCCTCTCGGACAGCTGGTGTCAAGCTGATCTATGGGCCCAGTCCCAAGGCAGGGCAGCTAGCGTTCAGCAGGAGCCGTCCCTGTGTCCCAGAGCCAGGCTCAAGGGCTGCTCTTCGGAGTCTGGCACCACCAGTCACTATCCCGCCTTGCTCAGCTGCCAGCCAGACATGCATGGTGACCAGTCCTCACTTCTCTGCCTCTTCTCCCTGGGGCAAAAGCCACACATCCTTTAGGTTGTGAGCTCCTCGGGGCAGGTACCCTGTGTCGGGCAGGGTCAAGCCCACCACTGGCCCTCCGGCAAGGCGCTTCAGCTATCCAGGGCTGGCTCACGTTCAGCCGAAGCGAAGCGGGGGATCTAGCTGCTAAGAGTTCGTGGGAAGAGCCTGCCCCTTATGGCTTTGTCCATCCTCATCTTGTGGCTTCTCCCTTAAAGCGCCCCTTTGGTTAATGGTGGGTGGGATGCTATGGGGAGCGGAGAGGCCCTACATGCTGTACCAGTCTGAGCCCCTCCCCACAGTCTCCCTTCTCCACCCCCTGCCCTAAATGGGGCCACTGCATGAGAGAAATTATACTACAAGGAAACAGGATGAAGATGCAGCTTGCGTGCTTGCGTACCCTCCCAGGGAGCGCGCCCTCGGCCAGTTTGCCCTACTCCTGCCGCCAGCCTGCACGCACCAGGCCCTGCAAAGAGGCTCCCCTTGAAGCCATTGTGCTTAACCGCCAGCCAGCCCAGCTTCCAATCCAGCTGTATCCAGGGAAGAAAGCAGCTCCAGGCGTGGCCAGGGAGGAGCCTTTCCACCACACCCCCCTCCGCTCCTGCACTCAGACCCCGTCTCTCTCCATGTCGAAAAGTCCCTCCCGTCGAAGTAGCACCGGAGCCGGGTCACCACTCGCTGACTGGCTTATTTCTTCTCCACTTCTCGCCCTTCCCCGGCGGGCATCTCGGGCTCCCACAGGAGGAACTCGTGGAGCAGGGTGTTCACCGTCTCCGGACACTCCATCATCACCATGTGACTGCCCTCATCAATCACCTTCAGGAACGCCATCAGCAGGATCTGGGAATAGAGGACATGGCACAGGATGGCCATCAGGGCTTATGGAAACTGGAAGAGTCAGGATCCCAGCCAGCAGTTCCCCCTCCCATACAGGTGGGCACTAGCGGGGGTGGGGAGGGCATATACTAGTGCTGAACTGATGGTGCAAGGAGGAAGTCTGGAGCTGTCAGACTCAATGGCAGAGCCCCTGGGGCTGAGGTCAGGCTCAATGGGCATGGACTGATTTCCCCCCAGCTCCAGTCCTGGCACCCAGCTCTGGGCTTATCTCATTGGGACGCAAGCTGCTGCGAGAGCCACCCTGCCCATGCCAGCAACACGTTCCACGCTGCTCGTCCCCAGAGGAAGAGGAGATAACGCCAGGCAAGGGCAGCTGAAGGGCTCTGCCTGTCTGTTCATGCACTGGCAGGCATCAGCCATCGCTCACGCTCCAGCTAGCCTGGGGGAGCAGGGTGACCTCCAGGGCCGCTGGCTGGCAGCACAGGAGCCAGAGAGGAGATGTGCCCTGAGCCCAGCGTGCCTCTCTGATCAGGGGCAGGGAAGGGGGGGCAGGCAGTGGGTGGGGGTCCCTGCCCAAGTTGACCAGCATGTTGCACACAGCTGTCCACACAGGGTGGCTCTGCCCCCAGGACTGCATCCAGCTGGACCCCTACTCTGCCTCTCCACCATGGCAGCCGGGGGAGTTCAAGGGAAGGGTGATATATCTGCATATGCAAATCAGAACCACATTTCATCCAATGGCTGCAACAGCTAGATTGGGCTCTGTCCAATGAGAGGGCACATTGCACCTGAAGGATGTGTTCCTTCCAGCCACTCAAGGCTGAAGGGTTTTAATGGGTCCTGGCCTGAGTCAGTACAGCAGGGAGGGGAGATCCCAGGGCAGGGGTCTCACTGGGGGCAGCTGGGGAGAGGCAGAGAAAACCAGGCAATATGACCCCACCGGTCTGGTCCAGCACAGCAAGAAGGGGGATGCTGACTACACAGACCAACGATCTGATGCCACTTAGCAAATCCCATTGCTTCTAACTCACGCTGTGCTCCTCAGCCCACGCAGGTCTGGCTGCCGGTACCGTACCTCGGCCATCCGCTGATCCTCCTCCACTGGCACAAACTTGTCATGCATGCCATGGACCAGCAGCACCGGCACGGTGAGCTCGGCGTGATAGACCTCGTCACCCTCCGGCCAGTACTGCCCACTCATCATGGCCCGCAGGACGAAGGAGGATACGTTGAAGGCGTTGCCTTCCTTGAGCAGCTGCTTCTCTTTGGCACCCTGGCGAGCGAAGCCAGCCCTACCGGGCACATGACAGAGAGTGGGGGAGAGTTAGCAGCATGGCCCGGGTCAGGGGGAGCCCAGCTGGGTCTGCAGTAGCACAGAGAGCTGGCGCGGAAGATGCCTGGCACAGGGAGTGAGCCCAGGAGATGGGCTGGGGAGGGAGAGCTGCCGTTTGCCTGCTGGGCGGACGGACTGACTGTCTCTGGGCAATGGCAGAGCCCAGATGATCTCCCCCTGCGCGTCTCTGCTCAGCTAGAGCCGGGCCCCTCTTGGGGCTGCAAGAGGCCGGGCAGGCCCCTGACGTGGGTGCATACTAGCCCCTTCAGATGCCATGCTTAGCGGGACAATAGGTGAAGCTGTGCAAGAGGGGGTGAGAAGCAGGTGTGGGGAGCTGCTGCCAGATGTGGCTGCCACTTGTCCTGGCACATCCCCAGCGCTGCCTCTGCCCTTGCTGGTACAGCCCGTCGTACCGAGCGGAGGAGGGGGAAGCTTTTCATACCCTTCTGCAAACCTCTCCCTCCCCAGTGTTAATTTTCTCCAGCCACAGCTGTCAGAAGAGTTGGCGACTCACTTGAGGAAGCTCCAGGCTAGGCAGGGGGACAGGCAGTGAAGGACGCAGGTTGGCATGTTGAAGATGGAGCACAGGCTGGGCTCCAGCGCGGTGGGGCCGCCCCCGTTGATCATGATCACCTTGTGGACCAGGTCCGGGTACTCATGGGCTAGGAAGGTGCAGAAGGAAACCCTGCAAGGAGGAGACGGGGCATTTATCTGACGGGGGGCACCCGCAGTCACACCAGCTGGTGTGGAAGTTACAAAGGCTGTTGATACTCGTATGTCCGAGTACAAAAAGGATTGAGGCTGGCGGCCGGGGGGGGCTTCTCCCCCTTCCCCCCCACATGGGATAGTGCTGTGTTAGAGAGGAGATACGCCTTCCTCGGAAGCTGTCCCAGCCATGGGCTCCCTACACACACCGCTCTGCCAACGCCAGTCACTCCTGACCTGCGCCCCCTCTCTGCTATCCCGTCCCTGGGCTCCCCACACACACGGCTCTGCTGACCACCCTTAATCCTCCCCTGCTAATCCAGTCCTACTTGAAACATGTGGGTTGACCAAGAGCTGAGGAACCCCAATATCGTTGCTCCACGTGAAACCCAGCCTGTACCATTTACTTTGCCTGAGACACATTTTGAGCCCCAGAGCAGGAGGGAGCTGATCGGTTCAGTCCTGCTTTATGTACACACCTGAACTCAACCAGCTGCTAGGGCATCTTTGCTCCATAATTACTGGGGTCTGAATTACACAGACGCTCCAGAGCTGGGACAGGGATAGCCTCTAACGAGTGTCTGATTCTCACTGCGCTGCAAATCAATCATTAGACAGCATGGATGAGAGTGTCCATCGCACAAGGACCTGGGTGGCGGGAGGGTGGGGGGAATGTTTCATCTCTGATCTAGTTGACAGCCAAGATCCCTTCACGTTCCACAGCTGTCTTTCAAACCTAATCCCCTTTCACTCAGCGGCTCTGAGCCAGTATCTGTCTCCTCCATTCCTGGCCACACCATTAAATACCTCGGGAGGCTGCAGCGAGGGCCTGCTCCTTTACGAATTCCTTCTCCGCGCACTGCTCTTTGCACGGCTTAACTGCTGCCTAATTGACTTTCTTGGACTTACTGCTATTTATAAGGCCCCCTCCCCCTTGCAGGACAGGTCATCAGCACTGCTTGGGAGCAGTCACTCCCCCTTCATCAGCCTCCCCGGAGGCCACAGATGGAGGTCTTTGTGCAGCCTGGCTTCCAGCATTAGAGAGCAGAGGGGAGATGGTGCTGATCATAAGTGAAATGAGGTCTCCAGCTCTCAGTTTAGACCCTGAAGGATGAAGCATATTGGTCCCTACCGGGAAAGCAAGAGCTGGGATGAGCTGTCTGGCTCTACCTCACTGCTAGGAGCACTAGGACTGCAAATGAGTGGCCGGGAGCCCCTGGGGCATGATCGAAGCTGGACAGCCAAGGGGGTGGGACCGAGCTACGGAGACATTCAGATGCGGTTTCCCAGTTCAAATCCAGATCAGGTCTGGCCCGAGCCCTTTGTGCGATGAGGTGACTAGTCTCAGCACAGGACTTCTGCCCCACCGGCCTCTAGCCAGCCCTCTCATCAGAGGTCTCGGCAGAGAGGCCAAGGATGGGAAGCGCCATGGAAAGTGATCTCCCCTTTCACCCGCAGTGCCTGGGGGTGAAGCACATGCTGTGGGGGGCCTGCCCAGTAGCTGTTCCCAGACTTCCTCAGCGTGGCTCAGAGCTCGTTGCATGGCCACTGGGAACTGCGCAGGCTACCTCTGCTCCCCGGGCAGCAGTGACCAGGGGGAGTGGAGCTGACACTAGGGCCAGCCAGCACAGCACAGCCCCCCAGAGTGCATGTTTAGGGCCTGTGATCTGGGGCTGAAGACTGAATCTGCCTGGGGGTAGGGATCATGCACCAGTCGACAAGAGGCAGCAGGAGATGCACTGGGCTTTGCTGCAGCCGCTGCCGGGTTTGCAGAGTCTCCTCCCAGATTTAAGAACCAAATAAAAACTAATAATCAAGGGATCAGGAAGGAGGCTGACCACTCCCAGCCACCCCTGACAGCAAGGAGCCCACTGGGGAGAAGCTACCATTAAAGGGACAAGCCACACAGCTACCCTACCAAGCAGAGCCAGAGCGAGAGAGGTCTATTTGCATTACTGCTTCCTCTGGCCTTGCACAAGCCTTGCAGCTGCAACTTGGGCCACTAGTTTCCTTGACGGGACAATGGGCCAGCTGCATGGGGGGCTTCCCTCACCTTCCAAAGGGCCAGTCCAGGAGGATGGCCCAGTGGTGTGATCCAGCTTGATGAGTGGGTGGGACATGAGACCGGATGTACCGATCTGTAATTGAAAGACCTCTAGTCCTATCATCTTTCTTTCAGCGGGGAGTCCTGACCCGCACGGTGTGTTGAGAGATCCATTCACTAGAGAAGACTATGCTGGGGTGGGGAGTTACCCACTGTGCAAGCCTCTCCACCACCCGCCGGTGCCTTACCCGTACGAGTGGCCTATCAGGATGTTCCTCTTCTTTGCATAGCGTTTGAAGACGGCCCTCATGTCCTCAGCCAGGGCGTAGAAGGTGTAGGCGGCCGCAATCTGCGGGGCGGAGCTAGAGCCATGTCCGGCCAGGTCTGGGGCCACCACCTCGTAGCCCAGCTTGCTGAAGAAGTCCAGCTGCTCCTTCCAGATGTCCAGGGAGCCGCCCACGCCGTGGATGAAGAACAGCACCACGTCACTCTGCGTCCCCTTGCAGCTGCTGATCTGCTTCTTGCAGTCGATGTTGACAACCTTCTTGGGCTTGCGCTTCCGGCGCTTGCCGGGCGCCAGAGCCTGCTGGGCGCTGGAGCCCGGGTTGGCGGTGCCCTGGGTGGAGGCATTGCCAGCAATGTCCGAGAGTTCCAGTTCCATGGTGCTCTGGGGCTCCATGGGGCCATTCTGGCAGTGCAGGAGCTCGGAGCGGATGGCATCGCCCAGGTTCTCAATCACCAGCTGCCCATTGCGGTAGAGGGTGATCTTGCGCTTACAGTGCACCACGCCCCGCTCGGGCCCCTCGGGTCCCTCCTTGGGCTGGCGGGTGGGCAGGGAGTGTTTCACCCGCAGGACCCTCCCGGGCTTCACCTCCAGGAAGCTGTAGCCATCGCTGGACTCAAAGCTGTCCACAGGCCCCACCGCATTGGTTGTCTTGCCCATCAAGCAACACATGATCCCATCGGCGATACTGGTCAGCATGATGCTTCCTGGAAAGGGGTGAAAGGCAAGCAAGGAGGAGAGCTGTTAGCGAGGAGACCGACTCCCACTGAACCCACCCGCGCTCCTGTCCCAGGCCAGATCTGCAGCGGGATATGAATCGGCATTGCTCCATTGACAGCAGCTGAGGATCTGGCCTGTCTCAGGGCAGGGAGAGCCAAGCAGCCCAGTGTGAGCAGGACACGACTGAGCCTGGTTCTTCTCTACCCTGCACCGTGTGTCGTTGCTGTGCAGAGAGAGTGGAACATGCTGCCGTTCGGCTCTGTAGCACTTCACACCCACCAAGTGCAAGCAGCGGGGAATCAGGCCACTACAGCCAGAGCTCTTTGTCACCCTCCCCCAAAATCAGAAGAAAGAAATCCCCAATGTGGCCCCGGGGGGCCTGATTCTGTTCTTACTTACACTGGTGTGAATCAGCAGTAAGTCGAGCCAGTGGAGTCGCCCCAGGGTAAATGAAATCAGAGTGGGACCCATTGGCTCTTAGCAATGCACATTTCTCCTGCTTTGGAGATGTTAAGTGCGGAGCATTAGCACAGATGCGCCCTGGCAGAGACACTCCAAATGCCCAGATGGGGCACTGGCGACGAGACGCAGCCCGAGTCTCTCCTCGCGCTACCAGAGCGCCAGCAAAGTCACCTCAGTGAAAGTCAGAGGAGGTTCAAGTCCCATGAACAGTGCCAAAAACAACCCCACTGTCCTGACTCACAAAACACAGTAACAGTCCCCCCTTCACTGCTGCAGCCTTCCTGCTACCCACGTCACCAGATACATGCTTTGCAGGCGATTGAGAAATACACTCTGATTTATCTAGTCCCCTTTCGTCAGGACTCCTGGGTTCTATTCCTGACTTGCTGAGTGCCATGGATAAGTCCCTTCCATGGATGGCAACTGTGATTAAGCAAGTCGGGTGTGACGCACAGCCAGCCTGGCTGGAGATAAACTCAAGTAGCAATAAACCAGCGTCTAGATAGCAACAATCCCTGGCATCTCACAGCCACCCACAGTGGCAGAGACAGGCCCCAGAAGAGATAACATTAGAGGGCATGTATCTAGGTCACCACACACACCCGCCAATACTATTCCTTTGCCCTTGCCTAGCGCCCACACACCTCAAAGCACTTTACAGACACACTCGTTAATCAGAATTTACAACAAACATGGGAGGAGAGGAAGATTATTACCGTCATTGGCATCGAGAGAAGAGACTTACCTGAGACCACAGACCCAGTCTGTGACCAGCTGGCAGTTCTAACCTGAAACATCCCCACCCTGTGAGGAGGGGCCGATTCTGCTGAGAAAGGGTTACGTGGGTTCTGGGCAGAAAGAAAGAGAGGGAGAATCTAGAGTGTGGGCTGAGCAGGCCTGAGCGAGGAACAACAGGTGTAGCCAAGCCTGAAGGGAAGGCTTGAGCTGGAATTTAGGTTACTGCTAAAGCCAAATCCCAGGAAGGGGCGAGTTTGGGATGCAGGCTGGGAAAGGAACCTACTCGCGGAGCCAGACAGCAAGGGGAATGTAAATGTTTTTTGTGACACACAGTTCCATTGCTGCTTCCGACGAATCACCCTCCCATCCCTCCACAGACACACACACACGCCCCCGCCACACGTACACCTTTGCTATCCCCTCTCAGTTCTGAATCAGCTCAAACTCAGGGAATCGTTTAAATCAGATTCTTCGACGCTTGCCAACAAAAACTCCCAAAGAAGAGCACATTTTTAAAAAAATCTACATTTTACTTCTGGCCCCGAGTTAGCCGCTAAAGAAAGGCAGCTACAACCACCAACATATATAGATTTGAATGGTCTGAATAATGCATCTCCAGTCAAAACCACCAGTACAAATATTGGGAGCTTGAAATTACAGGGAATGGAGTTGGAGGGTTTAATTACAGTCATTCCATAAACCAAGTCTGACAATCGTGCGGAAGGGGAGTTTGTGGGGGGTGTAATTACGGCTCCTCTTCCTCAGGGGGCGGGAGGCATTCTTATTGGCCTTCCAACCTCTCAAGGACCAGACCGTAGAAGGCCCAGCTAAGGACACAGATTAGTGAGAGACCACCATGGTCCGGGCCACCCCCAGTAAGAGGACCCAGACCAAGCTATGACATCTGCCTTCACCATCTCAAACCAGTGAGAGCCTGGATGGGGCCTGTCTTAGCCTGTGAACTCCCTGGAGCAGGGGCCATTTGGGCAACACTGAGCATTGCTGGTGTGTAACAGGGTAACCTGCCTCTTTGAGGGCCAGGAGGCCTCAGGTCTGCCAGCCCTGTTCAATTAGCCCCAGCCTGCTACACCTACCTGGGCAGCGGGACTGAAAAGGAGGAAAGCCCAGCCGAGAGCTGGTTGGAGGGCCCCTGCAACCTCAAGACTCCAGGTGGGAGGCCCGAGTCACTGCTCCGCAGAGAGGCTTCTGCAGGGAAGAGGCTGCAGCCAGGTGGGGCTGGGAGTGGATTGACGAAGAACTCAAGTGGGGTGGAAGGACTCTTGTTTGGGTGGACTCTTGCTGGACTTTTGTTACCCCAAAAAGGGGACTAGACCATGAGAGTGACCCTGCAGGAGGGCTGAGCTGCATGAATCCCCAGGAGCGATGGAAAACCCTTGTGAGGAGAAACCTGAGACAGGCACCATAGAGCCCCCCTGGCCAGGAGGGGGTGTTCTGGAGGCACGCTGCCTGCGTAGAGGAGCCCTGATCCTGACCAAGGCCTCTGGGCATGACCTATTAAATAACAACAGGGGATGGGATGTGGCAACTTGCCCCTGCAGCACACTGATTCAAAAGCAGTCCAGGTGGGCAGGGGCTGACAGATCTAACCGTTGGGTGGCCCCTATGTGAAATGAGTTGGTGGGTCTCGGTGTAATCGGCACTACAAGCCCCCGCCCTGCTGGCTGGCAGTTCTCAGTTGGGAGGCCAAGGGTGAAATAAGTCCTGGAGACTGGGCTCCTCTCTCACCCCAGGGGTGGCTCTTCCAGCTCAGGGCTGAGAAATCAGCAGGATCAGTATAGGGAACGCTTGCCCACCCCTGTCCCAGCTCTGTGCAGAAGCAGGTGACTTCTAGCTCCAGGGCTGCCAGTTTACTCAACGTCCACCCGCGTCAAAATCTAGCCGCTGTGAGCCAAAGTGCGGGCGAAAGTCCCAGCTGCTGCCCGTTGACAATGCGCTGGGGGATGAAAGCAGCAGTGTTACCATCCAGCTCCCGGCAGCACGCGTCTCTGGAGCAGGGTCTCCTATTTCCCCCCGCAGCTGGCCTGCCAAGACAACGGTGGGCCGCTCCCTTGTCCCGCTTAGACACGGAGCCGCCTTGATCGCAGCGGCCCAGCAATGCTACGACGTCCAGGAGAAACAGCCCATTCTATGCAAGTACGGGACGCTGGAGTGATGTGTCTGAGGGCTGCAGTAACACGTCCGCCAGCTGTAAGGTGCTGGCTCTTTACTGAAGAATACTCACGCCCACGTGCGTCCTCACCAGAGGTTCCTATGGCTGCAAGAGTAAGTCTCAAATCAGGCTTCTGGATCAGAAACTACTGGGGTTTCTGTGTGCCCTGCAGCATCTTTGCATGTGGAGAACTCTTCTGCCAGCCTGCGTCCCTCCTCCCGCCCGTCCACAGCGGGCACATGGGCCAAGCTAGTGGCTGTGAAGAGCAGGAGGAATGGGGAATCAAAGCAATACAGAGTCAGGGTTACAGGGAAAGCTGCAAAATACTTGTGCAACAAGCTTTCAACCCAACAGACAAATGTGGGGTAGGAAGGGAGGGAAGGAGGGAAAGTGGCCAAGGTCACAGCAAAGGGTTCAAAAAAGAACTAGATAAATTCATGGTGGATAGGTCCATCAATGGCTATTAGCCAGGATGGACAAGGATGGTGTCCCCAGCCTCTGTTTGCCGGAAGCTGGGAATGAGCAACAGGGGATGGATCACTTGATGATTCCCTGTTCTGTTCATTCCCTCTGGGGCACCTGTCGTTGGCTACTGTTGGAAGACAGGACACTGGACTAGATGGACCTTTGGTCTGACCCAGTATGGCCCTTCTTATGTTCAAACCTGCTCTGATCCGCCAGAGACATTGCCTGCACCTGTCTTGAGGAGAGTCGGGGTGACTTCAAGTCAGGGACTCAGCTCAGCGTGTGTTGCTATGGTGCAGGTGGGGGAACTTTGGCCCCAGTAAGATGGATACACGGGAGCGTAGCTCCTATCTGCTGCGGCACTGGGATGCTAGATTGTGCACTGGGGAGAAATTCACGCCAGGGCAGGGAGACAGCAAAGTTAGGCTCCCATCTAGGTCACCCTGGACTGAAGAGGAACAGAGGCCTTGTGGGGTCAATTTCACCCCATATGCTTGGACATCTGAAATCAATGCAATAGCACTAGTGTAATCGCCCTCAGTGCAGTGAGCTCATACTAGCCATGCTCTCAAGCCTTGTAACCTGCCACCCTAGGAGGTGGATCAGGGTCATTATCCCTGTTATTGATGGGGAAACTGAGGCACAGAGAGGTGGTAGGAACTTGCCCAAGGGGCAAAGCAGGGAACAGAAGCTGGGAGTTCCTGACTCCCACTCTAATGCTTAGCCCTCCAGATAAAACAGTAGGTCAAAGGATCATCACCACCGTTGGAAGAAGGACTAGGGGGATGGTGTCATACAGTGGAATGGCCCTTTGGCTTGCACCCCGCCTGTGACTAATTAGCTGCCTCCCAGGTGAATAGTCTGAGAATCAGGTGATAAGATTCAGGTCACCTGGTCCTTGGCTAAAAGGCTAACAATCAGCCAGCTGGGAGTGAGCCAGGCCAGCCCCTGTGGAGAACAGGACTGGGTTTAGCTCTTGGATTTATGTCAAACTGTTGGATTTGGAGAAGCAAAACCCAACAGTGTAGAGAAGAGCCTGAGCTGCAGCTGTTGGATGCCCTGGCTTACAGGTGGGTGTTTGGTGCGTGCGGACGGAGGCTGTTTCATGCAGATGGGAACAGGAGATGGAAGCCCAGGGGGCGAGATGAAGAGCTCGTCTATTATCCAAGTTCATCTGTAATCTGAATGCCAAGAACAGTTACAGAAGGGATCCTGGGAACGTAACCTGGGTCAGAAGTGACTCTGTGGCACAGCACAGAGACCCACCATCCCCGCAGAGAGAGGCCCCAAGGCCCAGGTAAACAGAGCAGATGCTACCAAAGGATCCACACCCGGATATCTGTGTCAGGTCCTGACCCGCTCCCCGCAGGAGCCAAACTCGTCCGGGGTCAGGCAGCCTGTAGGACGCAGTCCCTGCAGGGGGGAAGGGGAGATCCCCCCTCCCGCGGGGCAGGTCGAAGAGCATTTCTTATTTACCAGGCCCAGGCTGGCGCAGTGAATTATTGATGCTGATGGACTGTTAGAGCAGGAGAGTACAGCTGGATCCATTACTGTGCAGAGGGGGCTGGCTTGTTGGGAGAGCTCCCCCCGCCAGCCCCCACCGGAGCTAATGCCTGCACTTACTGCCAGCCAGACAGCAAATCCCTGCAGAATGGAGGGAGGGAAGCGCATGCTTCCAGCAGGGAATCAAGTGTATAAACTCCAGCTAGGCTGTCAGGAGCTGGCCACTTCACTCCACCAACACACTTCAAACCCACCCGCCGCAGGATGACAAGAGCTTTGTTCACAGATGGCAGGAGAGGGAATTAGAGCAGTCAAAATAAATCCTGGGGGACAGGTGGTCTTGCGGTTGGACCAGGGGGTTGAAGTCAGGACTCCTGGGTTCTGTTCTCAGCTTTGGGTGAGGAACAGGTGCTGGAGGGCAAAGCAGGACTCCTGGGTTCTAGATCCATCTGCAGTCTCCCAAGGCTAGTTGTTTTACCACGCTGAAGAAAATGACCCAGCCCTGCCTCCCGGGTTCATCTTTGTAAGGCACAGGGAGGCCTTTGCCTAGAAGGGAGGAGAGGAGCAGGGGGTGACTATAAGCTGGGGGGAAGGGATCCAAAACTTTTTTACATGTTGGATCCTGTGCTCCGCTGGCCGTAATGGCCTTCGCATTGCATTACAGAGCACCCCAGCACCCCAGCACCCCACACGCCATCCAGACTGTATCAGCAATCCCCCACACCACAGGGGCTCAGACAAAGAACATTCAAATGCACTTGATGGAGAATAAAACTTTCATCCATCAGAAATAACTTTCCCCCTCACAGTGCCAGTCCAGAAGTTCTGACACCAAGACGCTGGGCATGGTACGAGAATCTAAGCGGAACAGACTGGATGTGCCACATGCCAGCTCAATATCAGCAGCTAGTCCCAGTACGTGGTTTTGCCCAGTCGGCCCCCAGCACAATTGGCCGCTCCCGGGGATTTCTCACCACAAGGGCAGCCCGTTTATTTCACGCAGCTCATCTGAGCACCAGTTCCCTTAGCAAAGTCAGAGGCTTTATGCAAGGGGAGTTTCCTGTCAATTCCCTTCTTCCTTTTGGGATAAGTAGCTACAATTCAAGTCTCTCCGAGCTCTGAACTCAAGGCTCAGAAAGTGGAAGCCCCACACATGCCATGTAACAATCTGGACAGTGAAATGTACCAACAGGACTTGACAGACACCTCACCAAAGCTTCCTCCTGCATTCCTGACATCCTGCCATTAGCCTGAAGTGGGAACTCCTCATTGGCCAGGGACAGATTTACTGGTACCATGCTCAACACAACAGAGTCCAAACGGTGGCTGAACCACCCCCCCAACCCGCCCGCCCCTGGCATCACCACAATCCAAATAATAAAACGATGGAGTCACAGGTATAGTTTTACCATATTTTAGCTTGTGTCTGATACGTACACACGTGCACACCAAACTACCTCTGTCCATAACACTTTGCACAAGTGTGTACATGTTACTTAATTCCTGAATTATATCATTATCATATATAGCTAAAATCATCCGAGGTACAATGAGCCCGATTCACTGGCACTTGTGTCACCTCTGCAAAGCAGGTGCCTGACGCTACCAGATCGGAATGCAGTCACTTTGCAAGGGGATCACTGACGGTGCAAGGTAGAGGAGAGTCAGGTCCCACATCTAAACCTGCCATGTCCCTTTGCTGTCACGTCTGTGTTAGCAGAACCCATGTTTCGCAAGGGGACACATTAAAACCTGCCTCCTGTCAGGGTGACGGATCATATAAAGATTCAGCTGCTGGATCCAAGGGCTCTGCTTTGTACACTGAATACAGCAGCACCTCCAAGGCTCCTGGCCCTCAGAGTCAGGGAAGTGGATAACTGGACCCTAAGGAATCCTGGGTCAGGCCCAGGTTAGTTCACGTCTCTGCCCCAGCGAGGAAGAAGACACCAGTGGAGGCACTAGAGAACTTACCCTGAAAGCAGCCAGCATGCAAGGATGAGAGGGTCTCTCTTCCCATCACATGGTGGAGTGGCAGATCCTGAGCTACCATAACCCTCACACAGGCCAGGCAATGTCAAGCCAGTGCCCTTGTGCTGTGATTTCTGGACCCAGCCAAGTTCACGTCCGGGTGTCCTCTCCTCCCCAGCGCAGACATGTCCCATGGGCACTCGTGCAGGATGCAGCACAATCCCTAGAATGCCAAGATTTTTCTGGCAGCTTCCTAATCCTTGTATCTGTTAATAGCTGCACTAAACCAGCTGGTCTCATCCACCCCAGTTCTTTTGCTCTTAAAGGGACAGCTCCTTCCCCAGCTGACACAGCAAAAGGGAGACAAAGCAGGAGACTTCCCAGCATATGAAAAGTGGGGTTAGACATGGGAATAACTTGAGTAAATTTCGGGGGTGGAACCAGTAGCATAAACTTGGTTCTGCTGACTCCCATTTTCAAACCTTTGGTGGATGGAGCACCAGGATCCTGGATTCTAGTCTCAGCTCTGCCATTGATCTGATGTGTGATCATGGGGGCAGATCATGTTGGCTTTCTATGCCTCAGTTTCCCCATCTGTAGTAGCCTTGCATAGTGCTTTGAGTTCTATGGATGAAAAAAGTCAATGCAAGAGCTAAGCTGTATTATTGAGGATCACATTTAAAGGGAATTTTGTCCAGCTGTTTTAAGGTCCCCTATGACCAGCAGGGGGTCAGTTCTGTCCTCCCACTACGTCAAATACCTTTGGTGGGAGTTGTGGAAACTTCTTCTCTTTTGATTAAATGCAAGTCAGGATCCTTACAAACATGGGAACAGCGACCACAAATTGACTGAAAACAAGCTGAGAAACACCCAGTCCTATAGAAGTACATTAACCAACACCAGGGGTCAGTCAGCGCTGCCCAGCACCTTTGGCACTTGTCACACCCAGGGCCAAGCAGGTTTAACAGCCTAGTACATAGAGCTGGTACCATGCTGCACTCACCAGGCCCCAGCTGCAGGACAATGAGAAATCGGTCCCCCTTTCCTTACCTGACCAAAGGCGAAGGGAGATGCGTACACACCTTCTCTTGTTGGGACAGGACTCAGCTGGCCACGACATGGCACTCAGCTACCCAGAGCCTGACTTGAACCCCCAGCTGGGAGAAGCCCTGACTGCCTTTGTGATGAGCTGGAGACACTTTGCTTCTCGGCGCTGCAGGCAGTATTGTCCCACTTTGGAAGACGGGCAAGTTGGTGCCAGACTTGGGCTCCTGATCAACGCCCCATTGGAAAAGTTAAACCGACACGTTGCACCAAATGTCTCACCTGGCACTGGACGTAAGCTACGGAACAGGCCTGGGGCCCGGTCAGAGCAGAGCAGGCAGCGGTGAGGTATTGTCTGAGCGCTTGCTGCAGGGCAAGATGGGATTGCAATTGCCAATGAAAAGGCAACTAGCCCCTTGGCCAGGAGTCAAGGGCTGAATGGGGCCTGAACTCCCCACCTACCCCAGAAGGGGGCTGCCAGGACAGTGCTGGGCAGAGGGCCCTGCCTGAGAGAAGCTGACTCTGCCCCTGCCCATGCTGACCCTGCTCCGAGGGTAGGCAGGCTGTGGTCACCAGGCAGCACCGAGCCCAAAGGGTTAATGGCTCAAGCCCTCTGCTTATGCACCTCTGGTTCTGTTTGTTTTGAATACAGACAATAATTAGCTTAACTGCCTTTTAATTAAATGAGCCCTGTAAATGAGAGCAGCAGATCCCACAGACTGGCCTCCCTTCCCCAGTCTCGTTCTGCCTTTGGCTCCCAGCACGAGTGGGGCTTCCAGCCAGACCTCACTTGGCTAAATCCTCACTCACCCCTTTGGGTCACCGGGCTGCAGGCTTAGTAGCCTGGATGGGAGCCAGAAGAGGCCCATCAGTACCAGGGTCACTTTGAGGAGAGTTTGCCTAGGCTGCTCCGGGGGTCACTGGGGAAACAGATTTCTGGAATGTCCCTATAGAACACATACCTCCCCCTGATCCCAAATAAATCCCTCTCATTCTGCCCTTTCCTCCCCTCCCTGTGAGGCTCCTGAAGCCATTTACACTTGAATTTTCACAACACCCCTGTAAGTAAGGTATTATCGTCCCAGTATTACAGACAGGGAAACTGAGGCATGGGATGGGGAAGTGACTTGCCCCAGAGGTCACATGGTGATTCAGCAGCAGAGCCCGGACTACAACCCAGAAGTCCTGACTCCAAGCCCACTGCTCTAACTGCTACAATTGCTCCTGCCACCCTCAGTCTGGCTGTGGATTTCTCCTCTTCCTGCACCTCTCTCCCCCATCCCTCTGTGCAGTGTGTGTACGTTATTCATCTCTCAGTGATCCTCTTTTCCTTCCTCTCAAGCCCAAATGCCATCAGAAAGAAGTTAATAAGGCCTTTGATCTGGCAGCGCAGGACTGCAGCTCTCAGCAAATACTAATGGAGATGCTGCAGCGGGAGCGGAGCAGCTAAACGGATAAACTGTCTCCTTCCTGCCTGCGTTTGCTGCGGCTGAAGAAACCTGCTTTTCACAGGCAGAGCTGATTTCTTAAACGCTTTTGCAAGGCGGCTCCTTCCACGGCTGCATGGCTCCCACCACCTAGTCACACACACACACATTCGCTGCCCTTGTGCTGACACTGTCTTCCCCACGGCCGAGATGGTGTTCACAGCTCCTCCACCGGGGGTGGGGGGGAAGGAACCGTCTGGACCATTTCACCTGTCCAGGCACAAACCCTACTTGGCCCTTTCCCATGAAGACGGATCAGGAAAGCTGGGGCAGTCTCCCTTGCCCATCAAAAAAAAATTACTTTCCCAGGCAAGCAGATGTTTTTGCAAGGTTGCACACATGTGTATGAGCCAACCCCACTCTCTTCAGTTCCCCTGCAAAGCAAGGAGAAGCTGTGACCATCAGGCTGAGCAAGACCCAGACTTTCTCAGGAGGAAGGGAGTGCTGATCCTTGTCTCTGACTTGCTCCTAATGGATAGAGGGCAGCCGTCAGTCTTACCCATCCCCCCTTCAACAGGTCTCTGCACCATCCTGGCTCACCTGATCCAGGCCCCCAGGATGCCAGATTCCCTGCAGCTGTTATTGGGTTACAGACAGAAATCCTCCCTTCCCAATGCTCCCAACCCCTGCTGAATCTGTTCTCCTGGGAGCTGTGATCATTAACAGCACTGAGCCTATCCAGAAGAATCACACTGTTGCTTCTCTAGTTCCTTTCATACATGGACCTCAGAGCACTTTGCAGACACTCATTAATGCAACTTTACACACCTGCCATCTCCCAAGAGGTCTGTACTACCCCATAGTAGAGCTGGGGAAACCGAGGGACAGAATTTACACAGTGAGTCAGGAATACACGTGACGTGAGAACAGATCACAGGAATCCTGCCTGCCAGCCCACTGCTCTAACCACTGGGTGACACATGCTGAACGAATGACATGGCTATTACATCAGCTGAAGAGAAGAAATAAATATGAGGGGTGGTAGAAATGGGAGTTCAGCAGCTCAGTGCAGGGACACTTGCTCACTCACATGGGGCTGACCGGCTCAGCAGATTTGGGGGCAGGGCGCTCAGTCCTCACCGTCTCTCAATATTGCCAGTGAGGCTCTAATCGTGACTGAGAGGGACCCCTACTGAAAACCCAAGGAACCAAATCATCCAAAGGCTTCCAAACCCCGCCCCATACATCAGAGTGAAAACAGGATGACGGAAACCAAGGCAGGGCTTGTCTACTTCACAACCTGCTGAGACAGCCCTTGGAAGATTTTCTCCCTAATTCTTCCCATTGTGCCTGGTGCCTGACTCCCACCCGGAAATGCTCAGCGTGGGACAGTGCTCAGCCATCAGCCCTGACAATCAGCAAATTAGCACAGCTGCAGAGCCAAGAGTCAGCTAAACTCAGCCTCTAATGAGGCCGGACTGTGATATGAAAAGGCAGAATGGAAGGAAGCCGGGTGCAGAGCAGGGAACCGTGGTCTGGAAGGAGACCCCTCAGCCTTCTCTGCACTAGCCTCTTTCTTAGATTCTCTCCCTCTTGCATGGCTCATATCCTACTGAAATGGTGGGAGGATTAGTGTAGACAGAGCTGGGGTATATTTAAACCACCTGCTCAGAGGTGGGCTACATGATACAGTGCTTATAACGCCAGCAGGAGAGTCCCTACTAGGGTTCCCAATGCTGCTGGTGCCAGCGGGGCCGAAGCAGCGGTAGCCCTGGGGTGCAATCTTTGCTTAGATTTCCCTAATAGAGCCAGGGCCCATGAGCGATGGAGTCAGTCTCAGATATCTCCCTGGAAGATGACTCCACCATCCTTTCCCCTTTGCAGAATCTTCCATTTGAGAATCTCCAAGCCCTTTGCGTACTTTAAGTTGCACATCACCCATGTAAGCAAGGCATCATCCCCCATTTTACAAATGGGGAAACTGAGACTCAGAGAGATGTGACTTGTCAAAGGTCACACAGGGAGTCAGTGACAGAGCCAGGAATAGACTCCAGGAGTATGGACAGCCAGTCCTCTGAACTCCTAGGCTACTAGAAGTCAAAGCTCACCTCATACCTCACCGGAAAGGTCATTTCCCCGGGATTTCCAATAAGGGCTTGGATTTAAGCTATGCCCTCAATAACAAGAGGTATTAATGATCTCCGTATGGGTAATAGGCTAGTGAACGTAATAGGATTTCTGGCTGATCTGCTAGAATTTGATTCATTTACCAGGATAAACTCAATTAGCCCATCTCGCTCATTTCCAGACCTGATTTCCTTGGAACCTTTCCATCACCATGTCTCAGGCAGGGACTCTGCTAGCTGGAGAGAGATTCACCAGAGAAGCAAATTCTCCTGCCCTGTGCAAAGATGCTTCTCACCTCCTGATTACAGACCCACAGAGCAGCTCTCCAGCCTTCTCACAGTTGCTACCTGTTCCCATGTGGCTCATGGGCGTTCTCCATGGTGCTAGTCTAAATCCAGGAAGGGTGCTTGCGCTGCAGATTAGAAGCCAGATATCACCACTGGCAGCAATGACACTGCTTAAGTGCCTGAGGCCAGCAGAACTAGGAGTCTGATCCAGAGTCCACTAAAGTAAATGGGAAGGATCAGAACCTAGGTCCTTAAGGATAAGGGTGGCTGATAAATGCTTCTTTGGCTTAGGCCACGGATTGATTCTCAACCCCCTGCTGTCCATTAACTGCTCCCTGCCCCCCTCCTTACCTCCCTACACTAGGCACAGATCAGGGGTGTTTGTTGACCAGGCAGAAAAAGGCTGAAGGAGAAAAATATACATCAGGCAAAACAAAGATGTACAGACTGATGAAGCACCTCTCGGTGACAGAGCCCAAGCAATCACGTGGCGGTGCTGGGACGTTCTTTCCACACTGTGAACTTTGAATCGTGCTGCAGCATAGAAGGAGCCCTCCCCTCTCCCCAGCCTGTTATTGGCCTAACCCATTGACAGTGTCTTGGGGCCATTATCCCACCGCACACCACCCCTTTTAAACACTACATTGGGGGAGAAAGAGTTAACTGCACAATCATCCATAGAACTGAAGGAAACGGATATTCCAGAACAGAGGCAGGCCCCCTCTGAACAATACAGGGCTGTTCCCTTTGAAGCCTCTTCAGCTGGGACATCTCTGTTCTTATATACTAAGCAGGGAAGGTTATTGGGAGCCCAGTAAGCTGCCTCCATCGCCGGCCTGCTGCTCAAACCAACACCCTCCCCTGCCCTCCTACAGGATTCCTTCCAAATCCCTTACTGACGATTAGCTTGGCACTCACATTTCAAGGGGTGACAGCCCCTGCTCAGTAAAGGAATTAATGGAAGCTGAGGAAAGCCACCCAGCAAGTGTGGCAGATAAATACGGCATTTATCTGAGCTGGTCAGCCGCAGATCTCAAAGCACTCCACTCAGAAGGGGAAAATCACCCAGCAAGTCAGTGGAAGAGCTGGGAACTGTCCCCGACTCTCCTACTTCCCACTCCACTGCTCTAACCACCAGAGAACTCTGCCACCCCCAAGGGCAGCCAAAAATCCAGGGCTCTTCCCTCCAGAGGATGAAAAGACTGAAAATGAAACCATATGGACTGTACAGAACTTTGTAAAGATTCTGGTAACCATGGTGACAAGCCCTGGGTACATTCATCTGCCATCCCCAGCACAAAGAATTGAGCACTAGTTACATAACGCCAGTCACAACAGTGAGTCAGGCGCAAAGAGCATTATATAAACCCCCTTCTCTCTGTACCTCTGCCCCCTGCATAACCCGTCTGGGATAGGCTCAGTTGAAACATCACAGAGAGGGGATGGAGCAGAGTTGGAACCTTCTGCTTCAAGCCACTGCAGGGGCTTCTGGCTTCCTCTCACTGAAACCCCTTTCATTAAGAATCTCAACAGAAATGTTACCACACGACCTCCAGAAGTCTAGACAGTATCAGTTCAGCAGTCACAGTTCACTAAGGGCTCGTCCAGACTGCAGAAGCAACAGTCTTGGGGATGGGGGGTTACCGCACGGCAGCCCCCAGACAGTGCTATTACGGCGTTTGATCTCTCTTGTGTAGATGAGACCAAAACAAGTTACAGTATATGCATCTTCCCTGCCAGCACCACAGCTTCCCAGGGAAAATGCGCCCTGATTCTGCAGTAGAGAGATGCCCAGGAGCACCATAATGCTGATGGCTAGTCCTGCGAGACAGAAGCAGTCTTGTTTGTTCTCCAAGCCCAGTCTTGGTCTCCGAGCTCAGCTCTTGGGCCTTTTGCATTTGAATCACAAAGCTACTGAGGAGCCCCCCTGACTTCCCTTCTCCCTGTCTTCCTCCCCCACTTCCAGGATGGTCGTGCCTGGCAGAACAGGCAGGCCGAGGAAAAACAACTTACTGACCTACTTTGAGCTGAAATGCCTTGAATTTTATATAATGTGATGGCAAAACATCACAGTCAGAGAAAGAGAGGGTCAAGATGCAAATGGAGGGCTGGAGGGCAAGAAAAATGGATCCAGTAACACTACGGCCATGCATGCAAGGCTCACAGTATGTGGGGTCGGTATGTCCCAGCAACACTTATACCATACCCACCCCCCAGAGGTGCTGGGCTCACAACCACCATTAACACCCTACTGTACAGGATACAAAAACCAACTGAAGACTAAGGGCCAAACCATCCCCTATGTGGGCTGCTCCAGAACAGGATTTGCAAGGTTCCTGACTGATCATTCCATCAGAGACCTGGGTTTGCCTGCTCACACCAGAAGAGGGGATCCCCAGAACTGCCTCCTGGCTTCTCTGGACACACAGCTGCCTTCCCACAACTGTGACTGCCCCTCCTGCCTCTTTGGAAGGCTTCCTCCCAGCAGTGGGGGGAACTAGTATAAATGAGAATGCCAACAGGTCAGCTTTCATATCCAGCTGGATTTCCTGTTGATGGAAAGTGTTTTTTCCTCTGTCCTGCCCACAGTGCAGAATCCACAGGCCAAAGGGTGGGTGGGGGGTGGAAATGTCCTTTCACAGCCCCTCTGCATCCTTAGCTTTTGGCTCATCTTTGCTCACAGAAGTCAAGAGGAGCATTTGACCCCAACAGATGAACCAAGAGTATTGTTCACTGGGGAGCATGTCTAATGGGTAGAGCAGTAGAGATCTGGGTTCTTCTCCTGGCTTTGCCACTGACCTGCTGCGTGACCTTGGGGGGACCTCGCATCCCTTCTTGGTGCCTTAGTTTCCCACACTGGGAATAATATTTACAGCCTTGCAGGGCAGTTGGGGGACCTAATATTTGTAAAGTGCCATGGAAATGGAGAGTGACATTAGATGTGCCAAAGCTGGGATTCTAATTACAATAATAATTTGTTCATCTCTTGTCCCTTCCATCCAAGAATCACAGATATGAATGGAGCTAAACAACATCCCAAGGAACATGCAAATATTGTTATTCTCCCTCCCCTCACACCCTCTTCCCCCCCCACCACAGGTGGAAAAAACTGAGGTACAGAGAAAACATTCAAACGTAATGACAAACAAACAGGGATCTCTAATAAGCACACAGGAGCTAATCGTTTGCACCGCTAATTTTTAGTGAGCCATCTCAGTGCCTTTTAAGCAATGTTCCCACTGGGGAGGGAGCAAACATTTTGTATCGGGGAGGCTATCACCTGTGGTTTTTACATTGTGCCTGGCTTCTTGTATGCCGATTGTGTCACTAGTTGGTTTATTAGGATCCTGGGAAGTATCTGGGAGGATTTTGCAAGCAATAGAAATGGGATCCCAAGAGATTCAGATCAGCTTGCAGTTCCCACCAAGCCCTGAAAGGTGAAATTCTCAGCATACACAGGGACATAGGTGCTGGAACTAGGGGGGCTGCCAGTGCTCCACCCCCTGGCTTGAAGTGGATTCCATTATATACAGGGTTTACAGTTTGGTTCAATGGCTCTCAGCCCCCCCCCATACAAATTGTTCCAGCCCCCTTGCACAGGGATGCAATTAAAGTATGCAACATCCTTGCAAGAAGCGGGGGTGGGTCCCACAGTCAGTGGCAGGACTTTGCTTTGGGCCCCACAGAATGACAATATAGACAAATTATGTTCAAAAGAGAAATGGCATCACACAAAAATAAAAGCCTCTATAACATGCCAGGCAGGTTGGGAGCCATGGCTAGCTACTGCCACATAGGTCTCTCTCCCTAGGAAGTAAGACCTTGAGAAACACAGAAGATCATGCATTGCACAATGAAGCAACCTGTATCTGACCCTTCCAGGATTTAGGGGTCAGTTCACCCCCTCATCTTCTCTTCCAGAGATATCCTGACGTTACACACACACACACACACCACAGCACAGCCACAAAATAACCCAGCTGCAATTCCTGAAGCAGCAAACGCCACAGCCCTGAACTACAGAAAGGAGCGAACCAGTTGGAGGAGGAAGGGAAAAAAACAAAACAAGTCCAAATCAATACATTAAGATGCCCCCTCTGCCTCTTTCCCAAGCCAAAAATCCAAGAAGATCTGCAACGCACAGCAACAGTGGTGCCTTCCTCAGAGCCAGCGATAATTTATTGCAATTGCATCACAACAGGAGATGCATGCACCTAAGTTTTGCTGGTGGGTAGCTTTTTCCCTTGCCTAAGCATGCATGGATAATACAGCTATTTATGTGCAAACAACCTGGCATCACTCGGACAGCTACTGCCTTCCCCTATTTTCCTGAGATCCCATTTAACGCCTCTCAAATCCCTTTTGATCTTAAGCTTCCGAGCGGGTCTTTTGGCCATTTTGCACCCTGTGCAGAATACCCCCCTCCTCCTTTCCCCTGTGCATGACCCAAATTCCAGCTGTACATTCAGTCCCCTGTACAACAGAGAGCGACAGAACATCATGCTCACCTCATTGATTGACAAGAATTGTCAGCGGTTGAGATTGCAAATAAAAGGATTAATCTTGAAGAAAGCAAAAGAGGGGGGAGGAAGAAAAGCCAAAGTCAGCAGCCGCCTGTGCAAGGAGCTAGCGCTGGCAGGATGCTCAGCTTTTGAGCTGCTCTGATTACATTTTTTTTTTTTTGCATGTGCAGTAAGAACGATTGAGCCTTCCCTTCAGCTAAAATCATCTGCTTTAAAATGGAATCTCTCCTCCCATCTTCTCTCCATGAGCCACAGTGGAGGGGAAAACACCATAGCCTGGCTCTGGGGGATTTTGGGGAGCTATTTGCCCTTGTATTCTGTAGCCATAGAGAAGCCCCTTAAATCCCTCCCACAGAGGAGGAGTTTCACGATGACAGACAGGGAATCTTACCAATTGAAGCAAAAAGTCACCCAATTTACAGCCTATGGAGAGCTTGGGAGAGAAAAAGGGGTAAGGGGACATGCCTTCCCCTCTAATCCCTGGCATGGGGTGTAAAGTGCACTAGTCCTGTTGCCAGTGCTGAGGTTGGGAACCAGGACTTTTTCTTCAATTGCATGAGGGCGTCCCTCGTCTCCTGACACATCTCGAAGGAATTTGGCTATGTTTGTGACAATTCGGCTGTTAATCTGCTGAAAATACTTTACCGCCAAGATTGTTCCAATTAATTCATATGATTTTATGAGTGTTGCCAACTCTCACGATTTCATCGCAAATATCTGGTGCTTTTTGTAAAGCAGTAGCTCTTGGATTCACATGAATATGTGAGAGTCTTAGCTTTCATGTGAAAACAAAAGTAAGTTTCTAGCCCTCATTTTTTGTGCAGAAAAGTTTGAAAACATGACCCCCTGAAGAATATGACACTAAAAGACAAATAAAAAGACCCTACAATTTTTTTTTAATCTTATGAGTTTGGGGGATGGAGGGGGGGCTGACTCATTTGTTTTGAGAGCTTGAGGTTGGCAATATACAAAATGCAAACTCTTCTGACAAGCCAGCTATCTTTGCCTTCACCAATGGAAAGGAATGTTCTGAAAACAAGGCCTTTTCTTTAATGGCCAGACCAGGCAACTGGGAGCCAGGATTCCTGGGTTCTACTCCGGACTGCTGCCGACTCACTGTGTGACCTTGGATGAGTCACTTTGCCTTTCTGTGCCTCGGTTCCTCTGCTCTGTAAAATTAGGATAATTATATTCATCTATACAGGAATGATTGGAGAATTAATTCTGTTTATAAGGTGCCTTGAGGACATTGTTTGTAAAGTATTATTATTTCAAAGGGAGTGTCTGGATTAGATGGGTGGGGGAAGATGCTGGCCCCTTTATATAGAATCATAGAATCATAGAATATCAGGGTTGGAAGGGACCTCAGGAGGTCATCTAGTCCAACCCCCTGCTCAAAAGCAGGACCCATCCCCAATTAAATCATCCCAGCCAGGGCTTTGTCAAGCCTGACCTTAAAAACTTCTAAGGAAGGAGATTCCATCATCTCCCTAGGCAACACATTCCAGTGTTTCACCACCCTCCTAGTGAAAAAGTTTTTCCTAATATCCAACCTAACCTCCCCCACTGCAACTCCTTGTCCTGTCCTCTTCCACCACTGAGAATAGTCTAGAACCATCCTCTCTGGAACTACCTCTCAGGTAGTTGAAAGCAGCTATCAAATCCCCCCTCATTCTTCTCTTCCGCAGACTAAACAATCCCAGTTCCCTCAGCCTCTCCTCATAACTCATGTGTTCCAGTCCCCTAATCATTTTTGTTGCCCTTCGCTGGACTCTCTCCAATTTATCCACATCCTTCTTGTAGTGTGGGGCCCAAAACTGGACACAGTACTCCAGATGAGGCCTCACCAATGTCGAATAGAGGGGGACGATCACGTCCCTCGATCTGCTCGCTGTGCCCCTACTTATATCTGCTAGCTGGTCCCCCCAACCAGTTTGTATTACACTTAGTATATTATCATGCTGTCCACTATGGCTATAGAAAAGTTCCTCTGACATTTAAAGAATCCAAAATCAAAGAGCAATAATGAATAGTTAATTACCTGTGACAGTAAGTAACTGAAAGTGTGGAACTGATTATTTTTCCATCCAATAATGAGTAGCATGGAAACAATTCCTGCTCCACCTACGGATCCACGGCTTGTTGTGAATTACATTTTCCAAATCATGTTAATGATTTATTTTGTCTCAAGAACTTCAGATCAAATGTGCTCAGTTTACAAGTAAAACAATGCTTTTTCTAACTACCAGTGCTGCAAAGCTAGTAATTCTGATCCAGATAAAGTGTATCATAAGTGTTGGTAACACCTTGCAGACCTCTCTGCTGGATTCTGGAGCTGAACTGTAGTAAACAGTGCATTTGATAATGTGTGAACGAAAGAGAATGCAGCTCACTCTCTGGTCGGTAGATGCATTGGCTGTGAAGGGCTAATATCAGCAGATATGACTGATACACACAGGAGACAGATTTGTGAAGCAAGTAGATGCAATTCTGAAATTGTCAATTTTCTGACTTCCCCATGTTATTATTAAATTACCCCTTTCCCTGGGCAGCCAGAGCTAAATTAGAACAGGGCTTGATCCTTTCCCCACTGACCTGAATAGTCCAGAGAGAGAGAGAGAGAGTCTAACAACTCTGCTGCTGGTTCCCATTAACTTGAAGGAAGAGCCATCAAAACAGGGAGTCTTTCAAATAATCCCCTTTTTGTTACTAAAAATTTGAGTTAATAAGTGAAAGTAAAAAATAGTGTATACTGTATACTCCAGATCAGCATACAGTGTACCTACATTGGATAATCTGCTCTAGTTTTAATTCCTGCAATAATTCACCAAATAGTTTCATCTGGGGAAAGCATGAATCAGAAAACCTGTGGGACAGAGTAACTGGCCCAAGAACAGCTGCTCTCTCCCTCACCACAGGTAGCTTCATTTCAGTTGGAAGGTGAAATAATCCCTGTGGTAACTGTACAGCACCTTAATGTTTGTGAGGGGAGCACCAAAATGAATAATAATGGATAATGTCGCCTGCTAAATATCACATGACCATGTATTCATGAAGGTCTAAGAATAATCACCCTTCTATAGAAAGTGTCATCTGAAATCTCAAAACTGCTTTACAAAACATCCAACCCCATAACTCCCCTGGGGAAGCAGTAGTATCATTCCGGTTTTACAGATGGGGAAACTGAGGCACAGAGAGGTTTTTTTTGTTTTAAGTGACTTGGCTAATATCATAGAGCAGCTGTGCAATGGAGGCAGGAATAGAATCCCAGGAGTCCTGGCTCCCATTTCCTCCTCTAAGTGTAAGACAATATTCATCTCCAATTCTCTTTGTTCTTTGGACAGCCCCAATTATTCCAATAACAGGATCAAGGAATGAAAAGCCCCGGTACACAGGCACATGGCCATTTCAGGCATATATCTAGTGAGTGCATAATTAAGTGAAAAGAAAAGGAGTACTTGTGGCACCTTAGAGACTAACCAATTTATTAGAGCATAAGCTTATAATTAAGTGATAACCCTAAGAGGCCTAGCAATGAGGAAAGGGGCAAAGCGTCTCCCGCAGCCATAACGAGCACCAAGCCTGTGCACATTTGTGTCACTTCCCCTGCACAGCCCTGCGCCTCTCAAATCAGTGCTTCAATCTTAGAGCTAACAGAAGCAAAGAAACAGCCCAGAACTGTTGCCAGCAAAATCATTTTGACAGAAAATGTATTAAAAGTTTTTTAACAATCCATCATGGCAAAGAGCCCATAGCCCTGTGTGTTGTGGTGACGCCAGATACACTAGGGTGGCCAGACATCCTGGGAACTGCAGGACAGTTCCTTGTTTATGAACATCAGTCCCGTGCTTCCATCTCTGTTTCTGAGGGATGAGGGACACTGACAGAGAGAGACGTGATAAGAACAATGGAAGAGATCATATAAATGCAAATTATTATTTAAAGTCAGTTGTATCTAGCAGTTAGAACAGGGAAGCCTGGGAGTCAGGACTCCTAAGTTCTACTATTCCTTGCTGTAGGAGCATGTGTGGTCTAGGGGTTAAAGTAGGGGAATGGCATCTTTTCTCAGCTCTGCCATGGCCTCTGCACAGCCTTAGGTAAATCTCTTCTCTGTGCTTCAATCCCCCTGTTTGAAAAATGGGAACACACCTACCTCACAGGAGGGAACGGGGATTGGAAAGTTCAATTCATTGTTTGCAACCTGCTTTGGGTAAGATGTGTAAGGGCACCAGGCACCCCACCACTATGGAAATTAAATGGGAGGTGAGTACCTAACTCCCATAGGCTTTTTAAAAAAAGACACCCTTCAATGCCACTAGATGAAAGGCATGATACATGGATAAGGGATTCTATGAAACATTATTATTGCACAGTGTGTAATATGACAGATGAGGAGCTACTTACCCAGAGGGCTACAGGGGAACATCTCATGCTGTGGTTAAGGCATCACATACAGAAGCTTTGTTTAGCTGATGGTTAATTCAGATCCTCTTCAGGCACCAAACCCTTGTGTTATAAGACACAAAATGTCAACCACTTAGTTTTCACTCACTGCCTTCACCCTACGCAATAAACAACTTTCAATGAGATCTGGCTTTTCAAAGGTGACTCACTAACTATAGTCTTCATCCTTGTTTATGAGAGACCACTGGCCTGATTTTTCAGAGATTCTGAGCATCCCCATATTGAGATCAATGAGGGCAGAAGGATCAGGCTCATTGATATCACATGACTTGAACCTCTGGCAGGTCTAAACTCAGGGCTCCAGAGGTGAACAGCAAATCGAAGTAACTTGCTTCACCACACAGGGCCAAGTCCAGCACTTCTGTAAAGTGATCAACCCCACTGAACCGAATGAGAGTTGCACCAGGGTTAAATCTGGCCTTTAGTGCACCATTTAAAAACCAGACTGGGATTTCCGTAGCTGCACCTTGCACCACTGGTTCATACTGGGCCTTTGGCTCCACAAAAGGTTGTGCCCTCTCCTCGCTCACTGGGTGCCCCAGGTGCAAAGGAAATTTCATGCAGGATGGGAACTGGAGAGATGCTTTGGGATGGTTGTCCCCACCCTCTCCAGGAAACTCCCACCTCAACCAGACTAAGGCCGCTACCGTGCAAGTCGTTCTATGTGGACGGCCTCTTGTACCTGCACGGAGCGTGCGGCAACTCCGAGCCTCCCGCATCCCTAACCATTTAGGGGGGACAGGGCGAGAACCCAGGAGTCCTGGGTTCTGTCCCAGCTCTGGGAGGGGAGGGGAGGGGGGGTCTAGGGGATAGAGTGGAGGAGCCGGGAGCCAGGATTCCTGGGTTCTCCCCCTGCTCTAACCCGCTAGACCCCACAGCCAGGGGGAGAACCCAGGAATCCTGGCTCCCGGCTCCTCCACTCTAACCCCTAGACCCTCCCCTCCCCTCCCAGAGCTGGGACAGAACCCAGGAGTCCGGGCTGCCAGGCTTTAGCCCACAGGCCGCCCTCCTTCAGGGGGCCCGTTTCCATGGCGACCCACGGCCCGTGGGGGGGGGGAAGGGGAGCCCTGAGGAAACGGGGCAAGGCGGGAACACGGGGCCAGCCGGCCCAGGGCCCGGGGCTCAGCACACCCCACGGAGAGCCTCGGCTTGTCCGGGAGAACTACAGCCCCCAGAAGCCCTTGCGGCCTCGGCGTGACACGGAGAACGATATGTCCCAGAAGCCCTTGGGGCGCCCCCAGCCCCGCGTGGCCGCGGGTTGTGATAGGCCCGGCGGCGGGAGCCAATAGGCCAGGGTGTTGTTGAGGGGGGAGGGGAATGATGGCGGCTTTCCTTACCGGCCGCCTGGGTCGCCTTTGGCCTCTGCCTCCCGCGGGCAGGTAACGCGCGGCTGCCGGAGAGCCCCTTCCCCAGGGGGGCTGAGTGGGTGAGGGGCAGGCCGCGGGGAGGGGAGGCTGAAGAAGGGGGACTGGAAATGGGGTGAGGGGGAGTAGGGCAGAAGAAGGGGGACTCGGGGGGGCGGGGCAGGAGGTGAGGGGGAGGCCAGGGCAGAAGAAGGGGGACTCGGGGGGGGCGGGGCAGGAGGTGAGGGGGAGGCCAGGGCAGAAGAAGGGGGACTCGGGGGGGGGCGGGGCAGGAGGTGAGGGGGAGGCCAGGGCAGAAGAAGGGGGACTCGGGGGGGGCGGGGCAGGAGGTGAGGGGGAGGCCAGGGCAGAAGAAGGGGGACTCGGGGGGGGGCGGGGCAGGAGGTGAGGGGGAGGCCAGGGCAGAAGAAGGGGGACTCGGGGGGGCGGGAGGGGGAGGCCAGGGCAGAAGAAGGGGGACTCGGGGGGGGCGGGGCAGGAGGGGAGGGGGAGGCCAGGGCAGAAGAAGGGGGACTTGGGGGGGGCGGGGCAGGAGGGGAGGGGGAGGCCAGGGCAGAAGAAGGGGGACTCGGGGGGGGCGGGGCAGGAGGTGAGGGGGAGGCCAGGGCAGAAGAAGGGGGACTCGGGGGGGGCGGGGCAGGAGGTGAGGGGGAGGCCAGGGCAGAAGAAGGGGGACTCGGGGGGGGCGGGGCAGGAGGTGAGGGGGAGGCCAGGGCAGAAGAAGGGGAACTCGGGGGGGGCGGGGCGGGAGGGGGAGGCCAGGGCAGAAGAAGGGGAACTCGGGGGGGGCGGGGCGGGAGGGGGAGGCCAGGGCAGAAGAAGGGGGACTCGGGGGGGGCGGGGCGGGAGGGGGAGGCCAGGGCAGAAGAAGGGGGACTCGGGGGGGGCGGGGCAGGAGGGGAGGGGGAGGCCAGGGCAGAAGAAGGGGGACTCGGGGGGGGCGGGGCAGGAGGGGAGGGGGAGGCCAGGGCAGAAGAAGGGGGACTCGGGGGGGGCGGGGCAGGAGGGGAGGGGGAGGCCAGGGCAGAAGAAGGGGGTCTCAGAAGGGGGGGCGGGGCAGGAGGGGAGGGGGAGGCCAGGGCAGAAGAAGGGGGTCTCAGAAGGGGGGGCGGGGCAGGAGGGGAGGGGGAGGCCAGGGCAGAAGAAGGGGGTCTCAGAAGGGGGGGCGGGGCAGGAGGGGAGGGGGAGGCCAGGGCAGAAGAAGGGGGTCTCAGAAGGGGGGGCGGGGCAGGAGGGGAGGGGGAGGCCAGGGCAGAAGAAGGGGGTCTCAGAAGGGGGGGCGGGGCAGGAGGGGAGGGGGAGGCCAGGGCAGAAGAAGGGGGTCTCAGAAGGGGGGGGCGGGGCAGGAGGGGAGGGGGAGGCCAGGGCAGAAGAAGGGGGTCTCAGAAGGGGGGGCGGGGCAGGAGAGGAGGGGGAGGCCAGGGCAGAAGAAGGGGGTCTCAGAAGGGGGGGCGGGGCAGGAGGTGAAGGGGAGACCAGGGCAGAAGAAGGGTGACTGGGAGGGGTGGGGGGGCTGGGGCAGGAGGTGAGGGGGAGGCCAGGGCAGAAGAAGGGGGACTGGAAATGGGGTGAGTGGAAGCTGAGGGCAGGAGAGAGGGGGTGTGTGTGGCTGGGAGGGTGGGGTGGGGGTCCTGGCTGTAGATGGGGAGGAAGGGAGGTCAGAAGCAGTGATGACTATCTGATCAGAGGGGTGCTGTGTGTGTCACTGCATTGGCAGAGCCAAGAGAGAGATGGATGACCGCAGTGCTGGGTGCGGGAGTGTGTTGCCGAAACAGGGCCAGCATCTCCCTTCACTATGTCTGGCTCAAATGAATTGTCAGAGTCCCTTATTTAACCAGTTATACCTCCAAAATTACATTATTTGAATGAAAGTCTCAATCACCCCATCCCACATACTGTGTTTTACACATGGTGCTTAGATTCCAAACTCTGTAGGTCATTGTCTTACTTCCTGTTAACCTCTTTCTATTGTTTTTTCACTCTACCAAGATTCTTTCTGCTGCAGCGCATCATAGCCTGCCCCTCACAGCCCAGGACAATTTCCATCCTCTCTGATGTTTTGGGGCAGCCTCCGAGCACCAGCCTATCCTTCAGATCTGCAGGAATCTTCCAAAGCATCCCTAGACACCTGTCACCATGGAACCTTCAGCAAATACGCACCAAGGCACGTGGGAATGAATATCAACCAAAGAACCTCAAGCGCAAACGGACCCATGGCTGGATCAAGCGTATTAGAACTCCCAGTGGGATTGAGGTGATCCTCCGACGCATACTGAAAGGCAGGAAATCACTGAGCCACTGAGTATTGTAGCTGCAGGATCTGTTGAGCGTGAAATGTTTCAGTCAAGCCTGAATAATCTTCCGCAGCTCAGACCTTTAGAGTGAACCAGCTCGAGAGTTTGCAGTGACATAGACTTCTCTATGAAACACCCATGAGCGATTGACTATTCCCATCATGTTATAAAATGTGGTGAAGAATTATTGAGTGGTACTTTGACAGATGTAGGTTGCTGGTTTTCTTTTCCATTGGCGTCACTAGATGGCTAACTATTTTTAATGGCAAAATTATTACAACTGATGGGAGTAGTTCTAAGGTAAAAATTGTACATCCATGAGGCATAATTACAAAATAATAAAAAATCATATCAAGCTTCCTGCATTAAGTTTGTTAATGCAAAGCTATAGGGGAAGAAAAACTCTTTTATTTCTCTTTTTTTCTTGTGGGAGTAGCGGACACACTTTCTTCTTTCTCTAGAAACCTAAAGGGATGAGTTTTCAATCTGTGGATGTGCAGTTAGCGTTAACCACAAGACAAGGTCTATGACTATTCCCCAACGTACCCAGTGAACAGTGTGCTATTGACTCCACTCCCCTCTCCCTGTGTTACTCACTAAGGACCCTATCATGCAATGTGCTGAGTGCCCTCAGAGCTGTTTGAAGAAAATGAGTACCTTGCATGTCTGGAGCCTAAAGCAGGCGTGGGGTAGGGTTCTTTTTTCTGTCAGTTTAAGGCCAGATCTTGCAAATTTATATGTGCCCATGAAGAGTCTTGTTGCAGAAAATGGGACTCCAGGCAGCCACAGAATCTACTTGCATAGATTTAATTGCAGGATCTGAACCTAGTGGTGGGGCTGTAGTCCTGTTATAAACTACAGCAGTAGTGCATGTTGGTTTTGCTTTCCTGTTGCTCTGTTAGCAAGAATTCCTTTTGTCACTGGGTAAAGATTCCAATGCCCAGCTTCTTAATGGCACCTGAAGAGCACCCAAACACCTCACTTAGCACACTTTGGCTTAGTTTGCTGCTGTGTGGGGGTGAAATTCACATCTGTGCCCAAGAGCCCATGCAAGGCCTCTCTGCATTGCTTAAGTTTTCCATTTAGTCTCTCAGTTTAACACCCCTTGGAGCATAGGCTTTGCAAAGACCTTCTGTACTGGGGTGTATTTCACACCGAGTGTGTGAGGCTGTGAGAGCTTTTAAGAACAAAATCTACAGTCTATATTCAGGATTCTCTAAATACTTGGATCAAAATGCAGGTTTTGTTCAATTTTTTAAAAATTGACATTGAATAAAAATGTCCCCATGGTATCTTAATTAAAACAGTTTTTTATTTTAAAAACAATGTAAACATTCTTCTAGGTGTTCCAAATGGAAGCATGAGACAGACTGTAAAGCTGACAAGTTTAAATTTCCCTCTCCAAGTTTAATGCAGTGTGACAAATATGCATGGCTTACTTGAGGGGAAATTAGATGCAAAAACTACCACTAATGCAGCAGTAAAGGTGAGAATCAGGTTCATGATATTCAGGAAATTCCAGAGGTTGAGATTCTACCACAAAGTGAATTTAGCCAGATTAACAATCAATACAGGAAAGCTTGGAGCCACAAAGTGCCCATTATAGGTTCCTTACTCTTCAGGGACTGAGCCTGAGATCTCTTGAGCTGATTTTATAAACCTTTCAAGATGACCATTAAAAATGTTGGCCTTGATACTTAAAAATGAAGTAGAGAGGAGCCTGAACCTCTTTGGGACAGCATGTGGGGCAAGGAGTTGGGCCTGTCTGACACAGCTCTCACACATGTCATCTCCTTCCAGAAGTTCAACAATATATCTTCCTTACCCTGACTTCCTAGCAGCTGGAGGAATTATATGTAGAAGGCTGAGAACACCTTCCTTTTCACCTCAGTATCGGACACTGAAGGTAGCTGGGGGCTAGAAAGTCCCCATGAGCACGAGTCGTGGTCATTGCCAGAGCCCTCAATTTGAAAAATGGGGTCCAGTAAGAGGAAGGTGGTCAGTTTGCTCTCTAGAGTCAGTTGTAGGGGAACCTAAGAGCAGAACTAATAATTCAACACCCCAAACATCTAACCACTCCTCTGCCTATGATAAACAGAATCAGTCTGGCATGATCCCTGAGAGGATTACTAGCTAGTACAATCTTTGGTACTGTATACATTCTGTAGCTACTGAGATGGCTGGCTGGGGGGAGTGAGTTTGTTTATGGGGTGGGATCTTGCTCTTTTGGTACCTGTTCAAGGAGCACAATATATCTTTTTATTAAAGGTTGTGCACCTCTCCAAAGGCATGTAGGCAGGGTACAGCTTATAAATAGGATTATGTGCTTTCCTCTGATAACACAGCCTCTGTTTATTGCATTTCAGTCATACCTTAATAATGAAAGAGAAACTGAGGATGAAGGAAGCTGGATGAATCAGATGATTGGGAATGGGTTACAGTAGTTTTTCCATTGCAGGCTTGGGACTTTTTGAAACAAAGACTGCCAACTGTACATGATTTTTCAGAGTGATGTGCAAAAATGCCTGCTAGGGCCCAGTACTAAGTTTTTTGTGCAAGGATCTCAAAGTGCTGTGCTAATTATCTAAGCCTCACAACCCCCAGTGGCAGAGAGGTATCATTCTCCCTATTTGTCAGATGAGGAAACTAAGGCACAGGCTGAATTTAAGAAGGGGCTGAGCAACCACGGCTTCCATTTAATGGGAGGTTCAGGTCTGCAGCACGGCTGAAAAAGTCACTTGTCTAAGGCCACAGCTGGAACCAGAATTAGAACTCAGCAGCTTCTCCATCTCAGAACAGTGTGCAGACACCACAGTGCCTATCTTAAGAGGCCCTGGTGCGCTTTCTTGAAATGAAGGGACTCCTACAGAGCATCATTCCAACCGTGTTTGTAACCCATATGCGGAAAGCAAAGTCCAGTTTAAAGAAACCCAGCAAAACATCTGCCAACTCAACCAGAGAAAGGATGGAAAAAGGCATTAGTAAGAGGCAACTCTGTTTTTATAACATATCTTCTTTTTATTTTTTTAATGGATCTTTTGGAATCTGGAGAAATTAGAGGTGGAACAGACTAACACTATCAGATCAGTGGCCAGTGCAGAATTGTTTCCCACAGCTTATTTGCCTGGGGTTTGGCAAGTCCTAGTTTTAAATGCCTCCATTTAGGGTACTTCCACTCTTTCTTTCAGGATTAATTTCTCACAGCTTAATAGAATTCTTATCCTTAGGAACTTTCCCCAGTGTTCAACCTAATGTCCCATTGAGCCGTAATCCAAAGTTTTGTATGAGTCGGGTGTCAGCATCTATTCTTCATATATTATTTTTTCTCTGATGTCAAGCTGCTTTTTAGGAGTTCAGCTGTCATATTTTAAATTGACCTTTGCTGTAACAACTCCTAGGATATGGGACAGGTTCTCAGGAGATTTTGTCTCAGTTCATAGCTCCTTATTTTCAAAATTAACCTGAAAATGCTGTTTGCATAAGTGTTTTTCAGCGTTAGCCCCTTTGCAGAATGCTTCCTTATTTGTAGAATGTGGACCATTCCCCCAACTGATGGCGCCCGTTCCTGTGGAATGGGTATGAAGATGTCCTCTTGTCCCACATGGAGGGTAATGATGGTGGATCACTTCACTCAGTGGCATTGTTAGTGGCAACAAATGTACACCAGGCCACAAAGAATGTAGCACTGGAGATTGACCAGATGATCCTGTCAGCTGTAATTGCTGAACAGGTGGAGAACGCCTGTGAAATAGCTTATTTTTGATTACTGTTTTATTATTGGTTATTGACCATTACAGTCTTGATTTAGGGTCAGATCTGACAATTGTCTCAAGTAGCACTGAACTGTTGTGTATCCCTCCCTCCAGTGTACCTTGTGTCTTTTGTTAATCCTTTTTCTATTCAGACTGCAAGATCGCTGGTGCAGGGACCTGTCTTATTACATGTCTGTATTGCAATTTGCCTAACACATTTTGGGTCTTATACAAATAACTCATATAGATTATTCAGAGATAATTAATTTGTGACTCATTAGAAATGATTAAATATTCTTGACTTTTGCCCCCATATTGCAAGCTGCTTCACCCAGGCAGACCTCTGCACCCCTTAACAGGACACTTTGTGGATACAAGGGTTTGCCCAGGGACAGCAGCTTGCAAGAACAGAGCTTTATTAATTAATAAATTCTTAATTATGAGTGCTTGATAATCAGTTACTTAATATTTCATAATCACTCAAATTGGTTATTAATGTTTACTGTTTGGAATCTATGGCTAAGTTTGATTAAATGGTAGTGGTTATAAGCCATTACTGATAGGTTATTTCATTATAATTAGTAACTCATAATTGACTATGACTTGAATACTGATTATTAATCACTGATTAATTATCAAGTGTTGTTGAATATATATTATTATTATTATTAAGTTGTTTGCTCGGGTGACCAGATAACAAGTGTGAAAAAATGGGATGGGGGTGGGGGGTAATAGATGCCTATATAAGAAAAAGTCCCGAAAAAACGGGATGATCCCTTTAAAAAAGGGACATCTGGTCACTCTATTAATAATGAGCCATAAATTATTATTGATCCCGACAGCAGTCAATGGCCTCCTTCATGGGAAGTGGGAAGCCAGGTGTTCATTACTGGAACTACAGCTCCCATGAAGCAGCGCGGCCGGCCCCCACATCCGGGTCCTTTCCTCTTCCTCCCGCGAGCCTTAGGAGCCGGGGCGGGCATTTCCTGCCGCAACCTAAAGGGCTATTTACTAGGCCGATTGGAGGGACAGGTCCGATGGCCAATAGGCCTGCAGTCTTGGGCAGAGCCACCCAATGGGAGCGTGCGTGTCTGGGCGGAGGGGCGGTGCGAACGAGGAGGCAAGTTAGGCTGAGGAGTGGGCTTTTAGAAGTTGCCGTGCGGCGGAGGCAGCGGCGGGGAAGATGGTAGGTGGCTTGTGCCCCCCCCCATACAAAATGGCGGGTGGGGGAGGCGGGGTGCTGGGTCTGGAGCCTCAGTAGCCATGGGGGCTCCCGGGGAGAGGGCCCCGCCCCCAGCCTGAGTGGGGCGAGGCTGGGTCCACGGGCCCCCTTCCCATGGGGTGCGGCCGCCACGGACCCCCCCTCCCCCCGGGCTGGGCTGTGGGGCGGGCGCCCTGGGGCCTTCTGGGGGAGGGGAGACAGCTGCAGCCGCCCTGGCGAACACCCCCCCCCTCCAGCAGCTATGGGCCTCCCCTCTCGGGGCAGAGCCTTCGCCCCCCTGCAACCCCCCCCCCCCCGCCAGTGCCAGCACCGTAGGCCCTTGTTGATAGGTGGGGCTGGGGCAGCCCCGGCACCCAGGGGCCTCTCCCCCCCCCATGGGTTTTCCTAGGAAGGGTGTCGGTCCCCTCCCACCTTCCCCCAACGGCAGTTCCTGGGCCTGCTTATTCAGGGGAGAGGGGTGACTTTGGGGGTGCGGGGCGCGACTGGGGGAGGGGCTGGAGTCCCCTGGTCGCCTTCCCGTGCAGCCGTGTGGCCCTGCCTAGGAAAAGGGCTTCGGTGTTTCCTTCCTGGGCCTGCGTAGCAGGGAAGGGGGCCAGTGATCTCTCCCGAAGGCCTGAGGTGGCTGCGCTCGGGGGTGGGGCTCCTGCATCTGCGGTTCTCCCCGCCCCCGGGGGCCTGGTGGGGCTGAGCGGTGTTGCTGCGTTCCCTCCTTAGGGTCGAGGGGCTGGGGCAAGGATGTCCTCTCCATCTCTCCGCTTAGAGCTGCGGGCTCCAGCCGTAATGGGATTTTTTTGGTCACCGTCTCGGGGAAACTGCTTGGGGGGGTGGGGTCTTGCTGACATGGGAGAGGCAGATGCAGCCTTGTCTCTGCCTCCCTCCTCAAAGCAATAGCCGTGGGGAAAGTAGGGAGAGACTCTCCAGGCAGCAGCTTAGTCACAGTTTTGCATCTGGGGTTCCTGCTATGTCACCTTCCCTTAAAATAAATGGAGAAACGCCTCAAATTTGAGGATCTGCTTCACTTCCCGACTCCTCAGGACATTCCTCAGCAATTTTGGTTTGGCCGGGGCATTTTCCCTCTTTGTCCTAAGGAAAAGAGAGAGGCAGAAAGCTGAGATTAAAAAAAAAAAAAAAAAAAAAAAAAAAAAAACTTTTCTAAGAATCACTTTTGTTTTCGTGCTAATATCTCCATAATGGTGGTTGCCCAGTAAACACTTCACATGGTGTTGGAGCTGAATCATTCAAATAACTTCTGCCCTGGGAAAAAATAGTGTGGTGGCTAGTAACCAGGGAAACTCCAGCTCTCTCTTGCTTGCTCCCATTAGCCTAGAGCTAAGATATCATGGTGCTGCATGTAGTGTTAAATGACTAGCTAGATTCCTTTGAAGTGAGCTGTAGCTCGAAAGCTTATGCTCAAATAAATTGGTTAGTCTCTAAGGTGCCACAAGTCCTCCTTTTCTTTTAGCTAGATTCCTTGTTGCAGGTGTGTAATTCTCTGGCCTGCACAAGTCTGGTGTCTGTCTCGCATTTATTGTTTTTAATTGGAGAAGCTGAACAATGAAACAAAATCTGCAGACATTATTCCTTTAACAAAAGATCCTGTGTGATTTTCATGCCATTATTTTCAGGGCTGTCGTTCTGAGGCTTTATCCTATATTTGGACTCTCATAAGACGAGATGCTTAAATGTGGGGACAGCTGTACATAATCTAGTAGGCACCTAGAAATACATTGCCATGAAAGTAATTAACTAGGGTGCCTGCCACCCCCACTTATGCTGGAGGAGTTAGGAGGGAAGAACTGTTTCTTTTGGATGTTTGATAAGGTTTTATTGCCCTCTGTCAAAATGGATTCCAACTGTGTTCTTTACAATAATTGATTCACTGTTTAAATGGCATTTGTACATTAGTAGGTCAAAATGTATAATGTGTGAATGGGGGCATGGCAGAATAATTGAAAACTGTTGTTTTAAGCTGTCTTGCAACCTGTCCAAAACAGTGCTAAGGAGTTTATTTTGCATCTCGGAGAAATATTTAGCCCTCATCTTTAAGTACCTATAATGGTTCTCAGGGGGGAAGCAACATTGAGGGGGGAGGGGTAGCTCAGTGGTTTGAGCTTTGGTCTGCTAAACCCAGAGTTGTGAGTTCAATCCTTGAGGGGGCCATTTAGGGATATGGGGTAAAAATTGGGGATTGGTCATGCTTTGAGTAGGGGGTTGGACTAGATGACCTCTTGAGGTCCCTTCCAACCCTGATATTCTATGATTGCTTTTTAGTGGATGAGGGGGAAAGTATCCATGTTTATGCACATATGCTGTATGTGATACAATCCCATTTCAGGCCCAGTAGTCTCACTCTTCATGTAGATAGTCTTACTTTAGGACTCATCAGAGCAAAGACAAGTTTTTCAGTTTTCTGACACTGTTTCTTAAAATGACTAGTTTTGTTCTATATATTTTGTGTAAAGTTAAGGAGTGCTACAGAAACGTGTTGATGACTTGGGCTCCTACATGATTAGAAAGTACAGTTTTCCTCTCACAAACTTTAATTTTTTTCTTTTTACAGTGACTAGTTGCAATTATTGATAGATTCCTTCTTGGTCAGGTCTCTTACAATACAGTTATTTGTAGAAATGGTTTTCTACATTTGCACCTTGACCCAACTTTTCCTTTTGCAGAATCCTTGAAATGTGTCTGCCTGAATGTATCCAATTTTTGAAACGGGGGTTGAGCTGTAGCTTATTAAACACCTGAAGTAGTGTAAAATATTATTTAAAAATAATTACACTTTCAGGGTGGTTGTTGTGTGGTGGGGTTTGGTTTTTTTTTTGTTTTTGTTTTTGGTTATATGCCAAGTAATAGTCTGAATAGTTCAGTTCAAAGGCTTTTCTGTCCGGGCCTAGCCTAATGTAATGGTGCAAATATTCAGTTTCTTGCATCAAAGTGCAGTGAAAGGCTGAACAAAATTAAATGGTTTGTGGTGGGATATGTTCAAAATTTTCCTCTCTAAATAGAGTAAGAAACATACCTGGGAATTTTGATCAATTCCAATCAAATACTTACTAGCTCTAGTATGTAAGAACTCAAGGTCAATTCTAAATAGAGTGAAATGGGATGCTAAGTCAGTGAAATATGCCTCGATGTTAGTAAGAATAATACTAAGAGGATCTATATCCTTTTCGCAGTCATGGAACTTTCCGATTGAGTATTCTGTAATCAGAACCAACCTTGGGAGGCAAATGAAAGAAGCAGCCCATCAGTGGCAGCATAACAGTTGGAGCACACAGCAGAATCTGAAAACAAGTTTAGGCTCGACTGGAATAGAAATAAAGACCAGCTTAGATACTGTTTTCATTGTGCCAGTCATTCTACAGAGAAACAAGAACCTGCCCTGAAGAGCTGGCATGTGCTAGATAGACAAGGTAGATAAACGGTGGGAGAAAGGAAGTCATATTGTACCCATTTTACAGATGGGCAAGAGAGGTTAGTTATTTGCTCATGGTCGCACAAAGACTCTGTGGCAGAACTGGAAACTGAGACCCGTTTGGTTGAGTCTTAAGTCCAGTGCTGTAACCACAGGGCTATTTTTCTCCTAAAAGCAAGCTTGGGAGGGCATAAATTTGGAAACCTTACTGTTGTTAACTTTTCTTAAAACAAGATCAAAGTATAAATAGTGCTTCGAGGCTATCCTGACTGGAGCCTATTGCTTTGAATAAGCTATGACAGTTACAAACAGAAAAGTAATTGTTCCCATTAAAAGAGATTTTTAACTCCTTCCACAACTGTAGCATTGCAGAAGGACTCTATCTTCTTGTTGCGTGTGAAATGGGTTGAATAACTCTGCTCATTAGAATCATCTGCTTCTTTCTGATCTTTAGAGTTGATTCTACACAAGATAATATATTAAGCTTCTATTGTAAGCTCTGGTGCAGGGTCTGTTTCTTTGTTACATGCATGTGTTGTGCCTAGCATAATGGGGCCCTAATCCTTGACTGGGGCCTCTAGGCATGACTCCAGTGCAGATATTAAATCTGTTTTTTGAGATAGGGGTTTAGGCTAGCTATTTTCCTTCATGGCCTTTCCTACGTTCATCTATCTTACTTATTTTAAGGACCTACAATTCATAGATCAGGACCCCATGGTAATAAGCACTGTACAAACACACAAAAAGACAGTTCCTTCCCCAAGGAGCATACTTAATGGCTTCTTGTGATATCTGTCCCCTTGCTTCCTGCTACTTAAAAAATTCAGCTGTTGTCAGGAGTCTTTCTTTTTCTCTAGGTATATTGTGACTGAAGAGGCTTCAGAGTGGTTCTGGGTCTGGCATACTGCTGAGTTGATTACCATACTGCCCCCTTTATTGCTTTTAAGACAAACACCCCTCCATCCATATCGGTTTAGCTTGGTTAACTGTGGGTAAAGGGCCTCTTCAGGGCCGCTGCTGCTGTTACACTGAAATGCTTCCAGTGAGGCAGTGCTGCTGTTGTCAAGTGTGTTACTCTGACTCTGCTATGAAGGCTGAACCAGACCTCCTCAAGAACTTGGGAGTTCTTTGCATGGAAGTAACCACAGATTGTGGGCCTGATCCTGCACACAATTACCATTGACCCTGCACCAGGAGTTACATGTGTGCAAGGGCTACAGGATTAGGCCATAGAGGTTGTGTAGTTCTTTTGCCTTCCTGAGACTGCCTCCTTTGTGTTTGTGCAGATCTAGTAATGGCTGTCAGTTTGACTGTGCATCCTAGGCCTTCTCTGTGCTGAGGATTTTATCTACTGGTGTAGCTATATTGGAGTAGGCCCCTCGTGTGCATATTGTGTAGCGAGTTGCATTGGTAAGTTCCATCTGACAGGTTTACACTACGTATATTCTAGGGGGTTGCCTCAGTGTAGCTACCTTGTTTGAGAACTCAGCTCATTTTAATGAGTAAACACCCTTTTTAGAACAACTATAATGTATTAGGTGGAGGGTTAATAGTTCCGCTGTCAGGTTCCCCCACTTTTCAGGCCCTAACAAAACCAGAGCGTTGGCATTAAGGATGCATTTTGGCAGTTGAGATATTTTAGATAGATGGCTGCTTGCTACAGGATGGGCAAATTCATTCTTTCCTACTTATTCCCTTTGCTTTACTGAGTACACAGTGATTCAGTATTTCATTGTGCAGTTACAGGTCTGTCTCTAAGTAAAACTCAAAGATATGGTCAAGTCAAAATTGGCCCAGAACTTTAGCAAAGTGAAAGCAAAATAAATGTTTCTGTGATTTTTTTTTTTAATTTAATGAAACTTTGCAACTCAAATGTAACAGCATTGTACTAGTTCATATGAGCCAAGAAATCAAAGCTTCTTGTATTTAAAAGTAAGAATGTCTGATCTATTTTCATTGTTCAAGCTGAGGTACAAAAGAGTTTGCAATATAAATAGTAAAAATGTAAATAGCTCAAGTTTTGTTTTAATCTAACCTATCTAAGAGCACTAATTTTCTTTAAATGATTAACTTGACAATTGCCCCCTTTTAAATCAGTCACTATGCCTCTTAACTGATTTCCCCAGTTTACCATCGTAGTCTTAAAAATGAGACCTTACTGCACCAACAATTAACTAGTTTTGTTTTTGTTTTTTAAAGAAAGCCCTCTATATCAAAATGGATGTAGCTACAGCAGAGCCTTTCACTGGAGATTCATAAGTCACTTAGGTTGGAGAAATACAGATGAGACATTCACATAGGACTGCAGGATTTGTCTTAAGAAAACCAGTGTTCGTTCTGAATATTTAATATCTGACCTCGTAGCTGTCAACATACTTCCAAATGATTAAAAAAAAAAACATTATTGGCATGTGCAACTCCCTTGATCTTTTTGCTGGTCTACTATTCTAATTCTTTACTTGCTTCATTGTTTAACCAAAGCTGTCTTCTGTCGTTTTAGGCAGATTTTTTGAAAGGCTTACCAGTCTACAACAAAAGCAACTTCAGTAGATTTCATGCAGACTCCGTATGTAAAGCGTCGGTGAGTATTCTATCTAAATGCAATCTCTCAGGAGATGATCTTGAAGTCTTACAGAGTTGCAGAGGATACTGGTGCTTCATATGGCCTCTAAGTGGGCCTTGGGTCTCTTAAAATAAGTTATTGCTAGTATCATCATGAGCTACAACTGCTTATCTGAGATTGGAATCCCAGGAGGGGAGATTTCCCAGATATGAAGTTAATGTACTTCAGAAAAATTCAATATCAGCAGAGCCAAAGCTGTGTGGCATTCCCTCCCCATGTTTTCCATTCTTAATTTACCAGTGGCACTGGGGCACATATATGATAAATGAACCTCTTTTTACATGTGGAAGAATTTGCAGCTGCGTGGCACAGTGAGACTGTGGTATGCTGCATTGCCACAATTTTATAGCATTGCAGTTGAGATGAACTTGTCAGGACTGGGATTGTTCAGCAGCCTTAGTTGTATGTGGAAATTTTGGGGTTTTTTTTGTTTTCCTCTGCACTGTAACGATTCTAATACTTCTACAGAACAGAAGACCGTCAGTATATCTTCCCACAAGGGAATATCCATCTGAACAAAGTAAGTATGCTCCTTCTGTGTTTGAAGCTTCAAGTGATGTGTACTAGAACTTTTATTTTGTGTTTGAGTACGTACCAAATTTTTAATATTAATCTCATTTGATTATTAAAAAAAAGTTTCTGTTTTGTGCTATCTATGTCAGATTTAAGTACCTCCAAAGAGTACAGTTGCTTAACTTTTGGGTACGCTTTTGCACATCTTTTTCTCTATCCTTACTGAATGATTATATCACTCCTTTTTAAAAGGTTCACAACCTGTATGAAGTCTTGGTCACTAGTTTGTTTTAAATGTTATCTCTTAGAAATGCCTTCAGAGTGTGTTCTCTCTTTCTTCAACAGTCATAGTAACAGAAAAGACTAACATACTTTTGCGTTATCTACATCAGCAATGGGACAAAAAGGTATGACTTTTTTTTAATGTAAAACTTTGTATCTGGTTTTAAAGTGCAGTTTGTTTTTGGTTGCTTCTACTGTGTGACCATCAATGCCTATAATTAGTCATGAAAATACATAGATACTAAATTAAGTGGAAGACTGAGCCAACCCTGAATTTCTCAATTCTACCAGAAGGTGCTTGTGACGAATTTTCTATCTGTGGTAGACTTTCTCACTCTTCATATTCTAGAAAGAGGAAAGATGGTCCAATGACTAAGGCAGTAGCCTAGAATTGGGAGGTCTGTTCAATTTTGCCACACTTTCTACGTGACCTTGGGCAAGTCACTTAACCTCTTTGTGCATCAATTCCCTGTCTGTAAAATGAGGAATTTTTGGGGGTATACTTGAGACCATAGTCCTTTATTAGACTGATAGTACAGAAGACTGGGAGCCAGGACTCCTGGGCTCTTTTTCTGGCTCTGCTGTTGACTCACTGGGTGCCTTTGAATGTATTATTTCCAGGTACTCATCTGTAAAATCCTATATCTTGCTTACCTCACAGGGTCACATGAATAGTACATGCCAGGTGTACATGTGTTATAAAAAGTTCCTAGCACGCACCCTGCCTCTGAGTTTGTGCTCTACAGGCACAAGTGGGTACAGTACAAGACGCACACAGTGAGGAATGGTCATAGCCACAAAGCTTCCCAGAGCAGATGTAACTTCAGAATGTGTGCATTTGGGAAGAGTACATGAAGGCTGCTCCAGAGGTACAGAGCAGCAAGAAAGAAGGTCGGAGGCTGGGAGTGGGTAAAGGGAGCAACTGAGAGAAGTTTTGGCAAAGCATAGAGATGGAGGAGGAGTTGAAAGGAGAAACACAGATGGGAGCAGAGTTGTCAGGAGTCTGAAGCTGATAATGAGGTGCTTCAGAGTGATGATGGAAGCCAGTTGGGAGGTTTGAGAAGTTCAGAGACTGAATCAGAGCAATGGGAGAAAAAGAGGGTCTTATTAAAGTTTATAAAGCACTTGAGATCCCTGGAATAAAAAAGAAGCTAAGAACAAAGGATTGTCCTTTAGCAGCCCTGCTGGGGCAGGAGAGCATTTTAGAAGAAAATTCAATATATAATATAGTTCAGCTTTGGACAGAACTCTGGCGTTCTTCAGAAGATGCCTCTGCTAGTTCATATACATCAGCATCTTCACTCCCAAAGACCTTTACCAACTCTTTATGCAAGATGCATCATTCAGTACGGAAATGTAGCCGTCTCTGGAGTGGAATGTTGTGGAGGACTTCACTGATGTACCTTTCTCTTTGCTTCAATCAGAATGCAGCAAAGAAGAGAGATCAAGAGCAAGTGGAAATAGAAGGTGAGAATTCGGCACCACCACGGAAAATTGCTCGGACAGACAGCCAGGACATGAATGAGGACACTTAAACTCTTGCTCTCTCCTACACTATTTTGCAGGCGCTTCCTGTTTTGTCTCAAAATGTGTAAATTTCCACGCCCCTTCCCCCCCCCCCTCCACTATGCAGCCCAAACCACTTCAGACTTCATAGGAGCCAGTGTATTTATTTTTTCTCCAGTTTTTATTTATGCTGTAAAACTTACGGAGCAATCGATGGTGGAACAAGTCAGCAAATGATGTGGTATAAATTTAATCCTTTTTTTAAAAAAAAAAACATACATTATCACTTCTCCAGATTTTGTTAAACCTGTTGCTTAATTAACCCAGTTTGCCATGGAAGCCTGGAGAGGAGACATGAATTTACGGCATGCAAATTCCAGTGGTATAGGCTTTCTGATCCATATGCCCACTGGTATATTACAGTCGTCAACTCTGTATTGGCTGTACTCAGTCTAGCAGTAATTGGGGGGAGTGGGGGCGGTCTCGTCCGCTCTGAAATGTTAATTCTAAAATCAGCATTGTACTGAGAAATCCCAGGGGTTATTTAGGGTTGTGCTGATCTTATCAAACGTGGTCATCTTGATAGAATGGTTGTGGGTTTTTTGTTCGGCAGCATATGTTATCACACACATCAATGGTCATGGAGAAGTCAAGTGACAGGTGTGTTGCTTTGGTTGCTCTTACATTTTAACAGCCTTTTGGCTTGAATGAACTGGTATGTGCAACTTCTCCATTGGAATAAAAAAGGATACTTTTATCCTACTGAGTATTTGATCAACAGTGTCTTTAATGGCAGCAGGTGGAATGGAATTGGTAGGTCTACCTTGAAAACTTGTTTGTTAAATTTGAGAATCAAATTGGGTACAGCTTGGCCTCTAGATTGGCTATTTCCTTTCTCTCAACCAGTGATTCTGAAAAATCGTACACTGCATGACGAGCTGAGTCCAGGACTTCTGGATGCAAAGTAGCTGAACAAAATGAGCTTCTACGGTCTATATTAAAGGCAGACCCTCTTTCATTTGGACAATGACAGTTCAGTGCCTGTCACCTGTAACCCTTTGCTGACTATCTTCAGTAGGAGCCAAATACAAAAACCTTCAAGATATCTAAGTGGAGTCAAAGGAAACCAGCATAGTTGGTTGAAGGTGTGTGTGTATCTCACTATTGACTGTCCATTGTGCTTTTAATGTGAAAAGCTTAGTGTGTTATTTTTAGGTTGAAATCTAGATTGTTGCCTTCCGTTGCTCTTTTCCCAGCATCTCTGCTCATCAGCAAACTGTAAACAAACTGAGTCCAGAAGCCATGTGAGCCTCTTTCTAGAAAACCCTGAGTAAGCCTAGTTCTGTAGGGAGTTTGACCATGGGTGGTTAAACTCAGACGAAAGACTTGTGAGGCTCATGCCGTCACCTTCGCTACTGTGTCCCAGTTAGACCAGGGGACAGAGCTTGCTCAGAATAAAAGCATGATGAGAGTGAAAGCCATCAGCAGCACAGTTTCTTATGAGACAGGACTTCAAGAGGAGCAGGACATAGCCTCGCTTATTGCTCCATTTTTACAAGTATGTACAAGGCGCTAAACTCTGATTCTAATATTAGTCATCTCACTTTTTCAGTGAAGATCGTTAAGTTACTTAGACCTAAAATTGTACCTGCCCTTAACATAGCTACGTTTTGCTGCAGCAGTGCCCCTCCAGATTATCTGGTTAAAACACCAGCTGTGTTGATAAGGACAAAAATATGGTTTTACAATTTTATGTGGTCGACTGACAATTACAGCTTAACAGAACTCCTTTTCCCAGAGCTGTGCTGCCAAAAAAGATGCTGGCATGTGAAATGCAAGAAGTAAACGGAAAATGCTTTGTTAGCTTCAAGGGCATGTTAAAAGGTTTGTAAGATACCAAAGGAGGAAATGGGTGTAGTGCTGATGACAAAAGTTTAACAAGTGCTGTGTTTTTAGCTACATTTCAGGAGTTCCAGCCTCGTTTAAGTGCTGTTTAATTCCTTACTAAGAATTTGGAGCTTTGCTGGCCTCTCTGCTACAGCGAGTGAGGTACCATTAAAGAGTTGGCAGTTCCATCCTGTTCGATACCCCCATCTTTGTTCCCTTTACAGTAAATGTGACCTTGCTGGTAGCGGAGCCTTTGAAATCTTACAAATAAGGATTTTTTTGTTTATTTTACCAAAAATCTCTGCAATTCTCACGCTCTTAGAAAAATTTATTTGGCAAAGAGGAAAAAAAATAGTTGTCTTTAGTTTCCTGAGAGCAAGTCTGGAGCAATGGGGGAAAACCTCCCTGTCCGTCCTCAAAAGTTCTTGAGTGTCCTTTCAATCAGACTATAGCATTTTGCTTTTGATGTTGGCTATACACAAGCAGCATGGACTTCTGATGCTCACAAACAGGTATCTTTGTTGCATTTTACTGAAAGTTTTGATAGTCTTGCTCAACTGGTCAGAGTTATCTAATCTGAACTGAAAGCCTCCTCCCTCGCCATCCAGTTTCCATGCTGCTGACTGCTTAAAAATGTCACCCTCAAGCTGCCACACGTTCAGAATGTTTCCACTGCTGTTTAATACATGTGTATCGGGTTTGTGTTGCATGTGAAAACCCTCCAACCCAACTGACTATCTGGTGTCTTAGGCAAATCGTACAGTAAACAGAGATCCAGAACTTCTCCAACATTGTTCACTTTGTATAATATGTAGCTCCTCTAATACTTTCTGATTATCCTGTTACAAAGTGACTGGGATTTAGTGACCCTTAACTGGTATTTTGTATATGTCCGCATAGTGGTATTTTTATGGTTTCTAGTATTGATGTATATTGTACAAAGTTTTTATAAAACTTTAGAAGCTTGTCAAAAAGATCAGGAGAGAATTTTTGGAGTGACTAGTGTGACTTTTAGCAGAAATTGGAGCTGCAGGAACATATTTCACTCTTTATTTCAATGAGAAGTACAGAGGATGCTGAATCCTAGGAATAGCCTAGCAAGCATCTGCTCTCCCCTGCGAGGCAGATTGCTCCTGTACTGGATAGCATTGAAGTTTGTGCCGTCTCTCTGTTTAGTAACCCCTCAGTGCGATTGGATGTGATGGGTAAATCTGTTGTTTCAATGGTAGCCATTGCCTTTTTTTTTCTTTTCTTTTTTTTTAACAAAGACTGGATGTAGTGGGTGTTATCACAAGTTTAGTGACTGACGAGGCAAAACCAAAGATGTCTTAAACTAACTCCAGATATCAAATGTTGACTTCAGAGGAGTGTTTGAAGGGGTTTTATTCTCTTCACCGCCCTTGACTCGTAAGCAACTTTAAAAGGTATTCAAGTTTGAAAGGGAAGTTGTTTGGTCTTTTTTAAATAAACAAACCCTTGGAACATGTTCCATTCCAGTGATCATAAGTGGTCACATCTGCTCTGCAAAGGCCCTATTTATTTGTATGGGTGGTTGGTTCTTCAGACTTGCTGGTTGCTTTATTTTATCTGTGTACGTTACTGAACACAGATAATGTACACATTCAAGCCATTTCCCTGAGCAAACACAGGGGCATACAAAGAGATACTGCTGAGGGAGGATGATCTGTTTTGAGTAAAACTGGCAGGCTGGTAAGGGACACTACTGTTGGTGCTTAGAGTCTGAAAATGTTTTCAAATGCAGGTACCCATAAGAGCACTGAATCCATACCCGGTTACAAACCAAGCTACAATGGAGATCAGAAACATTGTGAAAACCCTGCTGGACAGAGTGTGTTTGTGAGGAAGAATCGACCAGCTCCCCTGTCTGTTTAAAACTTTGGCTAGACTATGACCTATTTTCCCAGCCTAGACAGGGCCTGAGGGTTTAGCATAGGTAGGGTATGTCTATGCTGCAATTAAAAACTCACAGCTGGCTTAGCCTAAGGGGCTGTTTAATTGTGCTGGAGCCCAGGCTCTAGGACCCTGTGGGGTAGGAGGTTCATAGAGCTCAGGCTGTAGCCCAAACATCGACACCACAATTAAACAGCCCCTTAGCCTGAGCCCCACAAGTCCGATCAGCTGGCATGAGCCAGCCTTGGGTCTAATTGCAGGGTAAACGTACTCTTTTTAGAGGGCAGGGTGAAGATTCACTAGTACTACTAAAATGGAACTGTGTTGTGACCAGGTTCAGTGGCAACCGCTGGTCCTCTGGCACTTGTAGTGTAGATTGGGCCTTAAGTACCAAACCATACAAGCTGAAAGCATGTTCAGAACCAGGTGCTGAGCTTGGTTCTGGCTGACCTGGCAGAGTGGCGTGTAATTCTTTGAACGCTGTTTACTATGGTCTGGAGCTCCAGAGAAGATGAGGGCCTATGTACCAATCTGAATGCTATTTGCAGTGTTCAAAGAAATTTCTTGTGCAGTCAGTCACTTGGGGTTTTAAGCCTACTGAATCAAAGTACTGATTTTTGTTTGCTCTTCTTGGGGGGCTACAGGGTTTAGAAGCTCCCGGATTCTTGTTGGCTGGTGTCTCTTTCTCAAGGCATCATGATTCTTGTGCCTTATACAGTAATTCAGTTGTTAACACTTGGACTGTTTCCTGTGTTGAGGCAGAATTTTGGGGGCTTGCTGGAAAAATCCTAAATCTGCTTCTGCAGTAGGTAGGATTACTTCAGAGGAGCTCATTTCAGAATATACCTTTTGAAAATAGATCTGACTAAGCAGAAGCTGATGATGTACATCATGGACAGGCCATACAAATGGGCCTCAGTCATAAGCAAAGCTGCCATTTACCATCTAGCATTAGTATGTTTATACCACTAATGTGACTTTATTTTTCTGTTTAAAAGAGATGCGTCCTTTTCTTTTTTGGTGGTTTTTGGTTTTTGCAACTATGCTTATTATAATGGCCTTTTCTTTCCCTGATTTATTGACTGGCATCTGGCAGCTGGGAAGTCATGCTACACTATGGCTTTGACTGGAAGGATTCTTGGTGATTGTCTTCTGTAACTTTTGTGTGTTATAACTTCCGATGTATAAAAAGTATGTGTGATTTTTGTTTTTAGTGGGCCATGTGTGGTTGGGGGGGGTGGGGTGAGGATTAGGTTGGTCAACGTGCGCAATAAAGGATACTGTATCATTTGTTTACTCAAGCACAGACTATCCTTCATACCATATTGAATGCACATTCAGCAATCTCCACTTGGCTGGTTCACAGATGTATGCTTGTCCTCCTTGTAGGGGAGAATTTAGTCATGGAATCTCATCTAGAGATTTATATGGTTTGGAGCACTGTTTAGTACCACTAACCTGCTGAGAAATGTGGGACCAAAGCAGCATTTGCAGGTAGGCTGCTTGACTTCCTTACTGCCAATTGCAAGCTTATGCAGAGTGGATGTGCTCATTAGAACCATACTACTGGCTCCCTGGATTACTCCCATTTTACATCCACCAGCCTACATTTCTCATTTGAGAGGCCAACAGCTTTGTAGCTGTCTCCTGCATTACTGCTGACCTGTGTGTTCATGGATGTATGTGGATTCTTCAGTGGAGTTCAACATCACACTAGCAACATTAGAGTTGAACTTACACTTCTTTTCTATTCATTCTAATTTCCTTGTTACAAGATTGGGATGAATATTTCCTTTAGGTGTAGAGAGGGTTGAGCTTGGTCTGTACAAGACAGCAACTTTGTAATTATGACTTTAAAAGTGGGAATGGACAAACGCCAACCTTCCCATTTGTTCTGCACTAAGATTTTATTTTATTTTTTTTAAAGCAAAGCTTCTCTGCTCCCTGCCTGTGCCTGGATGTGGTGAGTGAAAAGATTAATCATATGTACAGATTGGCCTTTTCATTCAAATTGGTGCAATTCCAGTGATGATTCTTGGGTTCTGTAGAAGGGCAAACTACTACTGAAGGTCTGAATGTTTTTTGGAGGAGTCCTGGTGGACTTAATCCTTTATGACTGAGTTCAGCTTTTATCAGTGTAAACCTGGGAGTCGCTAATCAGCTGGAGGGATAAAAGGGCCATGTTGTCAAAACTTTTTTGCTTTTTTCAACTAAAAATTAACTGATGGCAGAGGTGGGGTGGTTGAGGAAATCAAATGGCATGAGTCAACCCACACCTCTGTGGTCCTGGGTTCTAATGCTGTTCAGGCCACCTGTGTACAAACGAAGTTTTGTGTGTGTCTATCTTTTTGTCTCCTCTACCAGACAAGCACACACTTCAACTCAATTGGCATTCTGTGGTGAGAGATGAACATCCAGACTAGAATAGCCATCATGCTGGGAGGATGAATCTGCCTTAACAATGAGCTGTGCATGGTGGGGAGGTTAGCCTGCGCTATATCTGGCTGGAGTTACTGCTTTGGCGCTCTCACGTCCGTGAAAAAATTTAGTTTTGAGGGTGAATGGAAATCCTCTTGCTGAGTATATAGTCATGACTTTTCACTGGCCAGCTCGTTGCTTCCCATATTATGAATACTACATTGATAACTGGTCCCTGTAGCTGTCCAGTGCACCCCAGTGCTGTAATCTTGTGGCTGGTTGTTTATAACACAAATCTAAATGTGCTTTTCTTCCTTTCGGAAGTGGGGGGAGATCTAACAGTGTAATCAAATACTCCTTCCTTGCTTTGCTAAGTAATGTGTGTATAAAATGGATATCTTCATCCCTGAGATACTAGCAAAGATTGGCCATTTAGTTATTTAAATACACATGCATACTTGTTGGAGGAGGGCAGAGTAAACTACTTCACTCGCTAGCCACCTGCTTTGTTCTGCGATGATGGCTGTCTAGCTTGGATTGCAGAAGAGTCCTGACAAAAATGGATATTGATTCTTCACTTAGAAGAAGAAGTTGCAGAAAATACTGCCATGCAATCTGAAGGAATGATCCATGGTGCTTATCAGCACTGTCACCGTGCATAGTACGGCTGGGCTGGACTTTCAAATACATGTGTTTCTTACGACTTAGTGCAATGTGTATAGTTAAAAAGGCTTTACTGGGTTTTTTATTAAGACTAATCTTAGTCTCCTTGGTCAGTTGCATGTAACAGATGAATGTATGGGATTGGGCCTTATCTTTCTAGCCATCCCAAATTGCTTTTACGTCCGTTACAGTCTGTCTGGAATACAAAATCCCAGGGAGATTTTTTGGCAATACACAGTGTATCCCTTGGAGCCTGTATTACTTACAGCCTGTCCTTCTGCTTGTGGACAAGAAATACCTGCCGAGTTCCAACTCTGCCTCTTCCCCCTTACTGTCTTTGCGAACACTGTGTCTGTGGGGCAGGGGGCAATGTGTTCTCCTGAGGAGTTGTGTGGCGATAGAGGGGCTGCTGTAATGGAGCGACTGTAAATATTCTGTTCTAGTTGAATGTCACAGCTGTTGGATTTTGCATTTATTTTTAAACTATTTCATGTTTGATACTGTGTATAATAAATTTGCAGAAATTAGAGGATTAGAATGTTTTTCTTTCCCATTTCTCCTCTACCATTTTTACTTCAATAGGGTGAGACTGCTTGCTGCCTGAGTGCCGAAACTGGTACATGAGTGACTGTTGCACTCCCAAATCAAGCTTGATTTTTTAAAAAAATGCTATATTTCTGTCCCATAACTTTACCATGGGTGTGAGTGCACAGAATAATAGGTACACATGGAAAACAGAACTGTTACTGATAGAGCTGCTTGCAAAAACAGTGAAGATTTTCCATGGGAAAACCCAGTTCAATCAAAATCAAAACACTGTGTGAAATTGCCAGTTTTGCAGAAAGTTTGATTTGGAGGGAAAAAGCAGAAAGAATGCAACAGCAGTGAAACGTTCTGAACGAAACATTTCTTATAGCAACAGAACTTTTATAATCTGGAATACAACAAATTCAAAAATGAAAACAGTCAAATGAAAAGTTTTGACTTTTTTGGCCTAAACAAAACATTTAGGTGGATACAAAGCAGTTAAAAAAAAGCTACCAATGTTAGGAATCATTAGGAAAGGGATAGATATAATAATGCCACTGTATAAATCCATGTTACTCCCATACTTGAATCCTGCATGCAGTTCTGGTTGCCCCATCTCAAAAAGGATATATTCAAATTGGAAAAGGTACAGAAAAGAGATACAAATGATTAAGGGTATGGAACTGCTTCCATGGGAGATTTAAAAGACTGGGTCTTTTCAGTAAATAAAAGAGAAGACTAATGGGGGGTTTCACAGAGTTCTATAAAATCATGACTGGTGTGGAGAAAGTGAAGGAGTAACTGAACACTTCCTATTCATCTAACACAAGAACCATGGCTCACCCCAGGAAACTAATAGGTAGCAGGTTTAAAACCAAACAAAAGGAAGCAGTACTTCACACAACGCACAGTCAACCGACGGAGCTCGTTGCCAGGGGATGTTGTGAAGGCCAAAACTATAACACAGTTCAAAAAAGAATTAGATAAGTTCATGGAGGAGAGGTCCATCAACAGCTGTTAACCTAGATGGTCAGAGATGCAAGGTCTGGGTCTGGGTCTTTGCCTCTCTTTGCCAGAAGCTGGGAGTGGATGATGGGATGCATCACTTGATGATTACCTGTTCTGTTCACTCCCTCTGAAGCACCTGGCATTGACCACGGTTGGAAGACAGGCTATTGGACCATTTGTCTGACCTGCCGTGGCCTGCCTTATGTTAAAACAAAATTCTGTGTACATTTTTTGCTGAGAACTTTGAAATTTGTTTCATTTTTCAATCAGAATGAGAACAAATTTCAAATCCTCTGGAAAGAGCATTCTGTTCTCCACCTAGCTTTAATTATTACTTTTCTTTGTGGGTGGGTGGGTGAAGGCCCCTAGAAATGTCACGCTGTAGCTTCTCTATTCTGCCGTGCTCCAAGTGTCCTGCTTCCGAGTTAGAAATGGCATTTGGAGCAGGGCAGAAACTGCCCTTCATCCCAGATATGTTTTTCCTTGTTAGCTGTAGAAGGTGGCCGCTCATACTTTATTTTCTATTAGTGACAATCTAGGAATTGAAGCTAGATCACCAGTGTGCTAACCCCTTTATCGCACAGTACAAGTTATGCACTGAGTATATCTTGTGACTTCCTCCTATCCCTTTTGTCTGTTGAGTAAACAAGGTCCTCCTGCATTCTCTTCTCCTCTGCTCCAATCATATTTATAGCGGTGTTATAACCTGCTTCTCAGACGGAAGAGACAGGAAGCACTTATTTATTTATTTGTAAGGTATAGAATAGTCATGCCTTTCTCAATGGTTACTCACTCCAGTCTGCCCCGCTCTCTGGTGGAGCTAGTGGCCTGCTGGAGCAGTGCTGGTGGGCTGTAGAACAGAAACTTACATTTCCAAGGTCGATATCGTCCCTTATTCCTAGGGGCTGTGGTGACCCCTACTAGTCTTAGGGAGGATGCAGAAAGCTCTTACATAGGCATATTGACAGGGCTGCTATGTACCACTGGTCCAGGGCCTACTGTGGATTTAACTGTTTCATGGTATAGGTGGAGGCAACCTCATCCATAGGGCACATTTCCATGCGCAAGCCTGTAGCTTCTGCAACACCATCAGAGTTAATGTGGCTTTGGCTGCAGGGGAGGAAAGATTGGGAAGTGCAAAAGTGAAGGGATACATTTGCCCCACTTTGCCCCCAGGATCACTAGGCCACCTGCTGCAAGTCACGAAGTATCAGCTTTGCCTGCCCCTCCGTCTTTTGGGCTACCCTTAGCCAGCTGTGGGTCCCAGAGGCCTTTGCGCATTGCCCCTTGGGTGAGGGAATGCCCTGCAAGTGCATCTGTTTGGGGAGCCAGGAGGTAGTGCTTGGAGGCCAGTGAGCAGCCAGCGGCTCCAGTGCTATCTTGGTGGGAGCTGTGTGGTTTCTGTGCCATGATGAGGGCCTGGCCAGAGGCCTCTGGGGATATGCTGCTGAGGGGCTGGCAGCCTTCCAGCTGGAGCTGGCTGGGCCTGGTCAGTCCATCTCCCCCAGGGGGTGTCCTCCAGTCCAGGGTGGGGACAGCCCATGAGAGAATGGGGGTGGGGGAAAGAGGTCAGCGTTGCCAACTCCTGAGTGATTTGGTGTTTCCCTTTAAGCCCCAGCTCCTGGAGGCAGTGGGTTTGTGGGGGGAAGGATCTCAGATTTCATATATGCCAAAGAAAAGTTTCCAGCCCCTGGCTGGGGAGACTGCCCCCCCCCTCCAAAAATGGGCTTGGTCACCAGGAGGCAAATAACCAGAACCCTGCGTGTGTGACATTAAAATCTCATGGTTTTAAGGCAATTTTGTGGGGGATAGATTCAGGATTTTTGAATCACTGGGGTTGGCAGTCCTGGCTTCTAGTCTTGTGTGTTCTCACTGCTTGGGGCAGGATAGGAACAAGACCCATGGCTGCCCTGGCACCTATTCCCCTTTGGTCCTGCTGTGTTTGACATCAGTAGGGAAGGGGGGGCACAGAACAGCATGTCTCACATCTTGCTTCTTCCTGGGGGGAAAATCAGGCCCTGAGCTTTCTAAGTTTCCTTATTATCCCTGGTTTTACAGCTGGGGAAACTGAGACCGCCCAAGTGGAAGTGACTCACTCAAGGCCATTATGAATCTCTGGCAGAGCTGGGACTAGAACCCAGGAATCCTGACTCCCAGTTCTCTGTTCTAGCCCCGCACTGGGCTGCCTGCCCCAGTGCTTGGACTGACCCCACAAGTCCTGGCTCCCACTCCTGCATTTAATCCAATCGCCCTCAAAACGAAAGCAAACTCGCAGGGCTTCCTCAAGGAAAACCCTTGAGGCAGACTGAGTGACCTCTCAGACACGGCCACCCCCTCCCTATGGTACTCGCACCTTTCCCCATCTCACGTACATGCACGTACTCAGAAACCTATGGCCTACATTATGCAGGTCAGGTGAGATGATCGTCAGGGTCTCTTCTGCCCTTACATCTGCTAATCCTGTGTTTATTATCCTCACATGGCGGAAGCTATTGGTGACAGCCAATAGGACACTGGAGACCTCTACTAACCAGGGCATAGGAACAGAAACCGGGAGAAATGATTCCCCGGAGCCGACGCAGCCTGCAAACTGTCTAGTTGATTCAGCAGATGGCAATAGTCATGTTTGTTGAAATATATTTTTATTGCATTTCTGCAGGTTTTACAAAAATATGACAAAAAGAAATAAATAATCCCTTTATTTTTTAAAATTTCAATTGAAAGAAATAAAACAGCAAAAAAAACCCCAAATTCTTCACTCTTTGTACAGTAATTGCCCAGGAAAAGAAAGACACCAGACAGCCAGATGCTCATATAAATATGTTTATAGATAAACATGTTTTAAAAATTCCCTGGACTGCTGGGGGCCTGGTAAGTGGCGCTTGTAGGATATAGTTTCAGGAGTGTTACTCTCATGTGAACATAATAAATAAGAGCTCGCTCCTTTTAAGACCAGCGTGATTTAAACAATGACAAACACAAGAGTTGGCTTCAACAAACTGAAGGTGGATCATTTATAAAAACAAGTTAAAACGGTGTTTGAATACAAAGCCACCTTGGGGTTTCCTCCTCGGACTGCCCGTGGCACCAAGAAGTTGAGGAATGACTTTGCACCATTGCAGAGCAGCTCCTCCAGCTGTGGAAGGGTTCCTGCTTAGCTCTCAGCTCCTGGGATGAGTGGTGGGAAATAATTGGAGGGGTGGAGAATCCTTGGGACCTCCAGAGGGGAGAAGATCGCCCTCTGGAAAGGTGATAATGTTGGGGTGTATGATAGTCATCAGAGAAACAGTGTTAGGAGGAACCTCACCACCCCTGGTGCCATCCAGACCTTAATTTAGTAGAGCTAGGGCCAAAGGCTGCCCTGGTGGGATCAAAGAGGTTGGAAGGCAGGGCAAGATTTGGGCCCAGGTTTTCTGTAGGGCCACAAAGCCCAGCTGCTGGCATGGGATCAGCATCGCTGACAGCCAAGAAATAAGCTAGTGACAAGCATTTCCTAGGAGTGTAGCAGAGGCAGATGGAAAAGGCCTCTTAGGTTACCTCTTTCATCCCACCCTTGGCCTTGGGATGGAGTTGGGGTGTCTGGGAGGTTCTTTGGGGTAATGTGAGGTTGGGGGGTGCTCTCTCCCCACCTTTCATCCCACAGCTGCCACCGCTCTGCTCTCTAGCTGCTGCTCCATGGCAGCTGAAAGAGGGGACGGGGAGAGGCCAACTTGCTGTCTGCGGCGCAGGTGGCAGCCAGGAGGAGTTGCTACAGCAGCTGTTCCCAGCGCCTGCTGGATTTCTGATCCCCAGTCACCACGGCCTCTTGGCCCCCTGGAATCCCAAGTTCCCATCCTTCCTGCTCTTTCTGGGATTGTCCCAATTTTTCTTGGGGTGACCCTGTGTCCACCCCCCACCCCAAAGCACCACGGTGTGAGACAGTCACGGCTCCTGCTGTCTATCATGGGACCCAGGACGCATCTGCTGACATGATGCCAGGGCTGGGTCCCTGGGCTGACATGCTACAAAGCAGTACGCTCAACGGCTGGGGGCAGTGGCAGAGATGCCGAGTTGCTCAATAATACCCTCCCTGCAGGAGAGAGGCCCCTTCTAGTCCATCTCAGTGAGACGCAAACAGCCATGATCAAGGCTGCGAAGAGGGCAGGGGAGAGATCAGAAGGTTCTTGGCAAATCTCCGAGGAAGGGAAATCCAGGCACGTAACTGGAGGGGTTTCCCCTCCCTGCTCTTCAGATAACTCTGCCCCAGACTTTATGTCCATAAGGCTTTTTGTGGCTCAGAGCAGCATGACCCAGCCCTGTCTGATCTTGCAAAGAGGAGATACCATGCTTACCCGCATTTAAGGAAACACTAGGCCCCCATGCAGCTGCATTAAACATCCATTCACCATGCAACCAACCAAACTGAGTAACGGCACGTAATCATAGTAGTTTCACCAGCTGTTGCCTCCCCAGCCTGCCTATCCTACGTGCCTGGTAGCACAGAGCTATTTTCTACACACAGATTCTCTCCCTTCTTGGTGTCTAGTCAATACTGTCCATTAGACAGCGGAAGGTGAGAGAGGGCTGGAAACTTTCACCACCCCTAGTCTGTGTTACACCTCTCTGGCTCTGGTTAGATCCTCAAACATCTGGGCCTATTTTATTGCTGCTACAGAATGGCTTGGTTACAAGACAAAAACACCATTTTTGTGGAGGAAGAATAAAAATAAAATACAAAATTTTGTTGTTTCCTAAGACTCCGGGCCTGGGAGATATCTCCTGGTATCCCCAAGCCTGGAATGTCACACACAGTACTGGGCCAGTTGCAGAAGACAGAGCTGCAAACAAGCCATTGGAGGACCCACTCTGAGAACTCCAGGTCCCTTCTACTTGGGGAGACTGGCTGCTTTCAAACCCCCTAAAGATTGGATGTCAGCGATGGGGCCAGCCAAGCCCCCATCTCTCTGTTCGGGTTGTTGTGGGTATGTCCCCTTCCAGATATGTTAGTTCTAAACGCTCTACGCATCTAGCGATTCACTTGTCAGTGTGCGTGAGAGTACACAGCTTGCTGTGGGGCACGCATGGGGCAGGGGAGAATTTCTACAGGTTCTGGACTTGTCTCCTTCCTATGATAAAGCAACCGAGGGACCACTGACGTCTGTAAAAAGAGTTAAACCAAAACATCCGACAGTAAACGCACCTATCAGTCCCCAGACTCAGCCTGGTGGACGCTGTCCCTTGCCACCACCTGGCATAATGCTCCTCTAGACACTTTGCCTCCTTGGCAGTTCCTTTCGTGCCCTGCCGAGTCCCCAGCTCCTTCCTCCTCATACAGCATCCCTCTGGTAAATAGTCAAAGATTCCTCCGTCCCAATCCAAAACTAAATCGCAAAGCTAAGTCAGCCACAAGCAGAGAAGTGTATCAGCCATTGACCTGTCAACGTAAGTAACGAGCCCTGGCAGACCAAAAGCTCGCTTGCTAATCCTAGTGTGGCTGAAACGCTGGGTGACCTGCAGAGCTCTCAGCCACTCTCTGAGATTTCAGTCATGAAAGCACTAGATAAAACTATAAACTAGCTACGGCAAAAACTTCCCCGCTGCTGAAGTGAAGACAATCCCTCCCACCCACCCCGAATTCCACAGACCCCGCAATTATTTGGTTGCTAAGATCATTGGTTATTTATCCTTCCCCACCCCACTGAGCCCCCCCACCTTCAGCGGATTCTTTTCCCAGTCTGACATGACATTTATGTGCAAGCTCCTTATTGCGGGGCTGGGGGGGGGAAGGAACGTCCCAGTTCTTCCAAAGTTACTGAGGGCTGGATACCCTTCTTCCCTGCCAGTGGAACTCTGAAGAAATAACTACAGGGTGCTCTTTGTTCTGGAAACCGTAAAGCTCAACATTTTGCATAAGCTGGGGAGGCAGCAGCTCCCAGATCCTGCCTCCGCCTTTTAAGCTGTCTAAAGAAGAACGGAACAGAGTCTGTTAGGTTGGGGGCGTTTTTTAGTGCAACAAATGTCGACCATGCATGGAAATTATGTGGCTCAAATTCGCTGCCCCACCCCTCAGTCTGTTCTTCAAGCAGAAAGATGTCCCTGCACTGGAAAAATCAAATCATTTCGAGGCTAGAAAGTTGGGAGGAGAGCTCTGGAAGCGGTGAGATGGAATAGTGGCGAGTTTCCCTTCTGCATCTAGTGCATATGGGATTCTACCAGCTTCTGCCTGGTGAGAAGGCAGGGGTGAATGATTCAGTGGTGACCCACCTCTCCTTCCTCCTGATCTCTGCCTCCACATCGCCCCTGTGGGCCTGTGCCCCCAGCCCCCTCATTCCAGCCGTACCTGGGCTCGCCCACTCCGTTCCTCCTGCCGTGCTCCCCCAGCTGGGATGCTTGTGACACCTTGCCAGCCCCAGGGGGATTGGTGGCTCCGGCCTGATCTTGCAGCACTGAGCTCCCTTGCTGTCCATCCCCAGCTGGCCAAAGGGACTAGAGACTTTGACAAGGGTGGCCTATGAGCTAAATTCCCCATCCCCCGGCTGATGGATGGCTGCCACTCGAGTCAGGCGGGTGTGGCGCCAACCCCATTCATGCCACCCTGGACTTTAGGAACACGAAAGACCCATTAGCTCATCCAGCCCATCGCCAGCTGTTGCCTGGGGCACTGGGCACTTTGCACTCTTCGCACAAGCAGGCCGTCATGGCGAAATTGGCGCCAGGGTAGCAGGGATTGAGGAAGACCTGGACCCAGGGGGCCAGATTCAGGGGCTGGGACAGCTGTGGCAGCAAATGCTGAGCCCTGTGAGGATGCAGGCAGGGAGCGCCCCCTTCTGGTGTGTGTTTGCAATAACAACAGCAGGCCAAGGCCGAACGCCTGCAGTCAGGGGGACAGAGCTGGCAGGAAAGGAGATAACCTTCTCCCTGCGCAGGGGCACAGCTTCCCTGCATTAGATGCCAGGGGCTCAGCAGGAGCCAAGGGAGCTTTGGAGAGTCCTTGCTGAGAGCCTGCAGGGCCCCAGGGCTCTGACTCACTCTGGGACGCAGGGGAAAGGACTTCTGAGCACACCCCAGCTGAGCTCCTGAGCTCAGGGCCACTGCGGGCGGCTCCTACCTCTGCTTCCCCAGCCCCATCTGCCTGACCCACCCCTCCAGCTTTAAGCTCAGGCTGCCCCTGGTTGCACGGCCAGCTTCTGTGCCTGGCTCTGGGTGCTGCATTAGGGTAGATTTACCACAGGGAGTGCTCGGGGAACGTGCACGTACAGCACCCATACACCCCCTGCCCCCCCAAGCGCTTCATGCCCAGAGCACAGGGCCCCAGCGGGTCCTGGCTCAGCTAGGAGACAGGGAGAAATCCACCTGTGGTCCTGCTGCTGCCCCTCAGTCACGACCCACAGCCCCGCAGCTATTCTAGCCCTGACCTCCCCCTGCACACACACAGCTCCACCAATGCCCCTCACTCCCAACCCACAGCCCCCTGCTAGCCCAGCCCCAATCCCCCAGCTCCACCAATGCCCCTCGATCTTCAACGGGCACTGCTCTGTCAAGTCACTCGGACTTTTGTGTCATGGGCCCCCTCTGCAACGCAGTGCCACCCCCCCGATGTGCAGGCCCCTCCCGCCCCCCCACTAGTTTTCCAGTCCAGGGCTTTGCCGGCACCCCTCGACCCTGCCTTGCTGCCCACACCTTTGCTCCCTGATTCCATTCCCGCCCCTCTCCTGTGCTGAGGATGCCGAACCGCCTCTTGGCACTGAGTTGAGGCCACCGATCCCGTCACCAAAGCTGGGAGCAGAAGCTGCCTGTCTCAAGTCCCAAGGCGCCACAGCCCCCCAGCCCCTGAACTCTGCTTTCCCGTGCCGCGGGGGATGGGACGGCCACCGCTCACCTTACGCACCCACCTCCACTCTCCTGATGGCGCGGGGGGGTGCAGGTGTCCTAAGAGCCCCACGCCAGGCTGGGCACATCCTCATTCTGCTTGAAGAACAGACCCGGGATCCGTAACTCCTTTGCCCGCTGTCCCCCCATCCCCCCGGTTAGAGTTTATGGCCTGTGCTCTCCTCCTCGGCTCTGAGCTCACCCTCCTCCACGCCACCCTCGTCCACCAGCCCGTTGAGGTGGGCTTTGCCGGGCAGCTGCTTCTCGCCACCCTCCGAGGAGGGGCCGGGCCGCTGCGGCGGGGGGGCGGCAGCACCGTTGCCACTGGCCCCGGCTCCCTCGGACTTGCCGAAGTTGAACAGTTTGCCCGGGTTGAACGGTTTGGTGGGTGACTGGACCTTCTCGGTGCCCCCGTCCCTCTTGGTCTCCGGCGATTTCAGGAACTTGAAGCTCAGGAAGCCGGGCAGTTTGTTTTCGCTGCCCGTCGGGGACTGGGCCGCGGCCGCGCTGGCTGCCCCAGTGCCGCCCCCCGACAGGAACTTGCTCTGCAGCGGGATGATCTGCTTCAGCTTCATGACATTGTTGGTGGCCAGCAGGGAGCTGGGCCTCTTGGGCTTCTCGGAGCCATGGGACGAGCCGCCGGCCCCTTTGGTTTTGGCCTGGCTCTTCTCGTGGCCGGGGTCCTGCCCGGCAGCCTCGGGCTTCCCCTCGTCCCGGCTGGTCTCGCGCTCCTTGCGGGCGTGGTACTCGGCTTGCCGCTGCCGCTCCTCCTCCTCCCGCTGGCGCCGCTGCTGCTGCTGGTAGTGGTTCTGCGCTTGCCGCTCGTGTTTCTGAGGAGAGGGGAGGGGAGGGACAGCGGCTGGTTAGCGGCAGGGGCCTGGCGCGGCAGGGGGCTCGGGGAGCCTCCCGCTCGTCACGGCGCGGCTCCGGGTGCCCCTCCCCTGGGGTGTTGCTGCCTCCAGCCCCGGTCACACAGAAGCAACCGCGGCGGGGGTGGGGGGGGCGGACTCTGCAGAAGAGGGGCCGGGGCAGGGAGAGCAACCCCCAGGCTGCTCCTTGACGTGCGTCAGCCCGGGCCGGCACCCAGAGGGCAGGCCAGCGACTGATCCGCCCAAGCCCCGGCCCCTCTGCTGAGGGGACCGGCGAGGGGACCGGGGAGGGGTTGGGGACATGACCTCTAGGCTGAGGCACCCCCACGCTCGCGCCCAGCCGGGCAGCTGGGGTGCGTGAGCTGCGGACGCTCGACCCCTGGGAGCCGGACTCACCTTGAAGGCCTCCCTGCGCTGATACTCCAGCTTCGCCATCTCCTCTGCCACCCAGGCCGGGATGTCAGGGATGGCCACCTGGATGAGGTACTTCAGGAGCAGGGCAAAGTGCTGCGGGGAGGAGACGGGCAGAGAGCTGTGGGGAGAGTCTTGGCCGTGCCAGCAGAGGGCACTGCATGGCTGCTTTCGAAACGGCATGGGGCTAGGAGCCCAAAATCTGACCGGCCCCCTGGGCTCCTCGCCCTCTGATTCCCGTCCGGAGCAGTTCTACTGAGCTGCCCCACCCCAAAGCAAATGCTGTGCCGGTCTGTGCTAAGAAAACAGCAGCAGCCCTGCTCCAACAAGAGACCCTCCAACAACAAAGCAAATACACCGCTCCAGCTCCAATGAAAGACCCTCCAACAACAAAGCAACGTACACAGCCCCAGCTCCAACGAGAGACCCTCCAACAACAAGCAAATACACCGCTCCAGTTCCAAGGAAAGACCCTACAACAACAAAGCAACGTACACAGCCCCAGCTCCAACAACAAGCGAATGCACCGCTCCAGCTCCAACAACAGACCCTACAATAACAAAGCAGCATGCACTGCTCCAGCTCTAACCAGAGACCATGCAATAACAAACCACATGCACAGCCCCAGGACTCTCAGAAGACCCTACAATAACAAACCTCAGCCCTGCTAGCACTTCCGTACCTCCAGCACCACCACGGAGATGATGGCTCCCTCCGGGCTGAGCCATGGGAAGAGCCGTTGCAGCTGGCCGCACTGACCAATCAGGTAGCAGTTCACCACGATGGCCAGGACGCCCATGGCCTCCATCACTTTCTGCAAGACAAACACCATGGGATGAGATGTGCCACTCACACCCACCACCTGCGGGCCGGCTCTTGCACTGAGCTGGGAACCCAGCCCATCTCGCCAAGCCCCCCTCATGGAGGGGCATCTGGGTCAAATTTGAGTGGCCATGGGAACCTGTGTACCAGGTCACAACGCCACTGACTCAGATTTGGCCTGGCCGCCCCTCTGTCATGATGGCGGAATGGCCAAGCCAAATCTGCTACCCTAGGTCTAGGACAACGTGGGAAACACACTGAACCTTTGCCGAGGGTGGCAGATTGTCTTGAGAGGTCCTTGCAAATGCTGAAGGGGAAGGCACGAGATCCCTGAGCTGCACCGAATGTGGCAATAGAGAGCTCCCCAGCTTGTCCCCTGGTGCAGGGGGCTCACAGCTCGTGCCACTGCCAATGAAATCCTTAATCAGCTCTCTCTCCTCCTGTTGAGGTATTTGCCCCAGTAATATCCTGTGGCAGGGAGTTCCACAGGTTGAACAAGTGCTTCCTCATTTTTAGTCGCCATCAAATTGGGGCCTTTTTGATTCCACTCAAGCTCTAGCCCTATGGCATAGGCTGAGCCGTCCTCCTACCTGCCTGTCATTGGATAGAATCACATGTAACAGGGCAGCCTGCCCCCTTAAGGGCCAGCAGGCTGGGGCCAGCCAACTCTGGTCGACAAGCCTCACCTCACTACACCCGTATGGGGGCGTTAGCTTTAAGAGGAAGACAGCCCAGCATTTGGCCGGGGAGGAAAGTGGCCAGGCTGCTCCTATGGGTGAGGTGGGGGCTGGGAGTCTGACTTGGGCTGCGCACTGTCTGACTGTTCCCGTCTGCAAGAGGCCCTGGCTAGGAGGGCAGACCTGGCCTGGATGGTGGGGATGATTGGAGCCCAGGAGCCAGCAGCTGGACAGTAGGACAGGCCGTTGCTGCTGGCAAAGAACGGGGCTGATGGCTGAGCTCAGCAGGGCTGAAGAGTCTTTTGGTCTTGGTTTGGGGCGAGAGCATAGAGTGACCCAGCTACAGAGTCAAGTCACCACCCCAGACACTGGGAGCCTGAGGAAGAGAGCGAAGCAGAGAGGCTGCAAGGCCAGGATTTGCCCCAAAGGACGCTCCGGGATGGCAAGGCCTGTGCCGAGTCCTTAACAAACGGTAACTCATGTTTCCCGCCATACAGCTCTTGACAGAGAATACATGGTCGTTTCTCCCACCGGAGACATGCAGCCACCTCTGGGGTGGAGCACGGCACAGCGCTGAGGAAAGCGCAGTCCTGTATCCATTTGAAAGAACCAGAGGGACTAGGGAGGTAAACGCGGAGGCTGCCTAGGACACTGGGGCGAGCCTCCTGGCTCCTGCTGCATCAAATAGACCCTTGGCTCCTCTTCTGCTTTCCAAGGGTCACAGATCCTCAGGACTGGGTGCCTAGCTGTGCCAGCTCTGTGCCCTGCAGGGATCCCATGAGCCAGGCTAGTCCCCTGGTAGCACAAAGCAGGCCACGATCCCGCCCCTCTACAGCCTCTCCTGGGACTGAAAGCACCATGCATGGCTCTTACATGGGGTGACCAGATGTCCCGATTTTATAGGGACAATCCTGATTTTTTTGAATTTTTTCTTATATAGGCACCTATTACCCTCCACCCCATGTCCCGATTTTTCACATTTGCTATCTGATCACCCTACTTTCACACGAGTGCCCACCCTCCCGGTGGCTCTTACTGCCCTGTGGGGATGGGGGCCCGGCCGCCAGCCCAACTGTTCCCTACCTGCCATTGCCCGATGCTCTCCACCCTCTGGCCGAAGGGGCGCTGCAGGCCGGTGCACAGCTTGAAGGCATCACTGCGGATCTCGATGATGTTGTTGATGAGGGCGCACAGGGCAGCCAGAGGGAAGGCGGAAGAGAAGAGAACCACGTAGCCGAACTGGATGAACATCTCCTGGTAATCCTGGAACGTGTCCTGGGGGGAGGGGGAAGACCAGTCATGCTGGTGCGAGACCCTGATGCCCCAGGATCCTGACCCACAGTCCCCCCTGCAATCCCAGCGCTGGGCTGCTCCCCCCAATCACGAGCTCCACCGGTGCCCCTCAATCCTCCCCCGACCCCCCTCTATCCCAGCCCTGGGCTCCCTGCCCCCACAGCTCCACCAGTGCCCCTCAGTCCTGCCCTGACCCCCCTCTATCCCAGCCCTGGCTCTGAGAGCACCAAGCAGGGTAGATCCAGGGGGGCCTTTATGATGTGAGTACTATGGGCAATTACAGAGACTCCTCTCGCCTGTTGCTTGAGGCAGGATTCGAACGGAGCCCCTCGGGGCCAGGGGCCAGAGGCCAGCACACGGGGCTCCCCCGTCCCAGCAGCCCCTCACCTCGTACTTCTTCATGCAGCTCTCCACCTCGGCCTGGGTGAGATGGGGGGAGTAGTTCTCCTCCGGTGGGTCAATCCAGGAGGCCCGGTTCCGCTTTCTGCCCTCCTCCTCCTCCTCTTCCTCCTGGCTCTCAGCCGCCCGGCCCCGCCGAGCCCGCAGGGTCACTGCCAGCTCCTTGGCTTCCGGGAGGGGGCTGCCGGAGGGCCCCTCGGTCTCCTCCTCATCCTCGGCCAGCTCAAAGATGGAAGCAGGGTCCATGCCCTTCTCCACCATGGTGGGGCTGCCCTCCTCCAGGAAGCTGGCGTCCTCCATGCCACCCAGCTCCCGGCCCCGGCGCTCAGCCCGCTCGATGAAGCTCACCTTCTTCAGTTTGAGCCCGCAGTCCAGGATGCTCTCGTCTTCCGAGTCCGACTCCCGCTTCTCCTCCTCCTCGGGGACGCCGCAGCCCCCGTTGAGGCACTTCTCCCCCTGGGGCCCCTCGCCTGCCCCCTCAGGCTCGGGGCCCAGCCTGGCCGCCTGCTCTGCAGGCCGGGGCTCGGGGCCCAACCTGGGCGCCGTGTATCTCTGGGCAAGCAGGCGGAAGATGGTGTGGGAGACGTCGCGGATGTTCTGCAGGCTCAGGTCACCCCGCTGGATCTTGCGGTAGAGGTGGGGCTGGGAGACCTCCTTGATGTTCTGCAGGAACTGGCGGGTGATGAGCAGCGTGGCCAGCATCTGGGGAAGGGACAGACGCACCAGGGAGGCGGGTCACATCTGGGGAACCTGCTCCCCTGCCTGTCTCCATCCCGCCGGCGCTGCCTCAAAGCTGGGCTCAAGCCGCTATTTTACAGAGGCTTACCCCGCCCCGGGGGCAAGGGAAGGAGTGGGGGGGGCAAGCAGGGGGTGCACACAAGGCTCAGCTACTCCCCAAAAGTGTCCGAGTGGACCCCACCGTAATTGGGGTGAAAGGGACCCGCAGGGTGGCAGTTGATCGTACGGTGTTGATCAGCTGACAGCCTGGCTGAGACACGCCAAACTCATCACACATGACCCCACAACAAGCCGGCACAGGACAGCAAATTTCAGTCTGCTGCCGTTGAGTGTAATCAGAACTGGGACCCTTGAGACAAAAGACACGGAGCCTCCTTCCCTGTTACCTGCAACCAATTGCCCTAAGAGTGAAAGGCCCCATGTCCCATTTTCTGCCCCCTTGAGCCAGCCAGTCCCTCCACCCTGGGGCCAGACCAGAGCTGGTGCCCCCTAGAGGGGAAAGGCCCGGATCTCACCACCACCTCCTGCCCTGTGTTATTGCTCCTTTGCTTTCAAAGGCTCCCCTGCGCCCCGGGAGACCAGAACTGTCCCATGGCTGTTCCCTGCGGAGCGCCAGACTATCGAGCCAGCTGGGCGGACCCACACGGCCAAAGGGTCTCTGGTGCAGGATGAATCGGCCAGTGGGTGGCATGCACGGCCTGCCCCCGCCCACCACCCTTCCTACTTTGGATACTGCCAGGCTCCAGCCAAAGCGCAGGAGGCCCTTAAAGGAGATGAGAAAGAGGTGGAGCTGAAGGGTGATGAAGGGAAGGAGAGCGTCTCTGAGCTGACGCACGAGGCTTTGGGAGAGAGAGAAGATGAGCAGGAGCTGTGGAAGGGACAGACAAACAAAGAGAGAGAGAGAGAGAGAGACAACGAAAAGGAGAAATCAACTGAGACCCCAAATCAAGGCAGGGCTTAGGGCGGCCCAGCATGCGGATGGGAGCGGGAGCAAATGGAAAGGTTAAGCCTCTCTTCCTAAAGGGGGCCAGTGATTCGGGGGGGGGGGGACGACGTGAGAAGCCGTGGGTCTGAGCAGCATCTACAGCTCCGTCTGAAGGCGACAGGGGGCTGTGGGTGCCAGCAGAGGGGGCCACAGAGCTGCAATGGTCCCTCATGGTGCTGGGTACCTGGGACCGAGCTGAGAGCCCAGCTGGAGTTACTTCCACACGGACCCCACCGTCCCCTCCCCGGCTCGCACACCGGGCCCAGCACGGGCTCCCGGGGCGGAGACACCACTTACCTCCTTCAGCCGCTCCATGTCCTTGAGGTAGAAACCAATGTAGAAAAGACTTAGGTATGAATTTACAAACTGAAACTGCCAGGGAGAAAGAGGGAGGGTCAGTGTGAAACAGCGAGTGAACCCCTGCCCCCTCAGGATCAGGATCTGGGGCCTCCAGCCCACACCCCCGGCTGACATCGGGCCTGGGGGCAGCTTGAGGTCCCAAGCAAGCCCTAGGATCCTCACTTGTTCTTAACCCTCCGGGGTGTTTGTGACCAGCAGGGGTCTCCCCCGCAGGCTGGGATTCTGGCGCTGGGGGGTCCTGGGGGACAGCGGTTGGCAGCCAGGGTTGAGCCGGGGCCCTTCCCCGTGACAGACTGGGTCTGTGCAGCCTGAGCTAAAGGGAGGCTCCCCTGGCTGTCAGGAAGCCACAGGCTGGTACGGTCACTGCTGCCAACCAGCAGGGGGCGACGTGCTCGCTGCACGGAGCTGGGGTCACCTGGGTCGAAGGATTCTCCCGCAGACTCCTTGCGGTAGCCACCCTGCACCGCTGCGGCTGCTCCCAGCAAGGGCACCGGGGACGGGGGGAGCAGGGTCCATTCCCTCCCCTCCTCCACAGCAACCCCGCCCTAGCTCACCAGAACCATTTTAATGATGAGGTGTTTTTCGTAGGCGCTCTGCAGCCGGTAGTTTTCTGGAATGAGGACAGAGAGACTCAGGCCCGGGGTTGGGGAGGGTGAGTCAGGGCCCCAAGGAGGAGTAACCAGCACCCTCAGTGCCCGGCTCCAGCCGCGCTCCACTGGGCCCAAGCACTGACCCCGGTGAGAACTGGGATCCCCGAGTCTGGATTAGCCCCTGAGATGAGCTGGAGCATCTCCAAGCCCTGGACATGCAGCGGATTGCAAGTGTGGACGTGTTACAATGGCAAATGACCGGCGTGGCCCCAGCCAGGCTCTCGGCTCCTGCAGCGGGATGGGACCTCCTGCTAGGAGCCGCTGGGCCCAGGGATTTGACACCAGAGGACACGGGTTTGGAGAAGTCCCCAGAACCCCAGTGCTTCTCCCAAGCTTGAGTCAGCAGAGCTTGGAGGTGGCCACGGCCTTCCTGGGAGCTGCTGGCTGGCCTGCCCCAGCTCGGCTGAGGCCGGCCGGATCGTGGGGGACAGAGCGGGCTGGGAGTGTGCTCACATCCCGACCCTGTTGCCGTGGCAGCTGCAAGCCCCCCCTGCGCCCGATGACGCACCCATGTCATTCAGCCAGTACGCGATCTTCCGGTAGACGTCGTCACAGGCTGTGACGATGAGGGCCAAGGCGATCTTGGGCAGGAAGCGGATGAGCCGGGGCAGCTCCTTGATGCTTAGCACAAACTCCTGCGGGGACACGAGGGGCAGGGACCCCGTCAGCCCTGGCGCAGGGGAGTCTAAAGGGCGCAGAGACACTGATGGAGCCCCAGGGTGGGTGGTAAGTAGCCTGCTGGGATGGCACCTGCACCTGGCTCTGCCCAACCCGTGCTCTAGGAAGGGGACATGGAGCCAGCATGGCGTGGGGCTGGCACGATGCCGGCCAGCCGGGGACGAAGGGGAAACTCAGCCGCAGAGCGCCCCAGAGTCTCCCTCCCAGGCCAGGTGAGATTTAACTTACACATGCACAAATCTTCCTGCGTACACACATCACGCACATCCACGGACACGCTCACGCGCCCAGGAAAGCTCTCCCAGCCCCACACACACGCCGGCGTGCAAACAGCTTCCCGTCTCCTCTCACCATGCCCTGCCCCATTCCGCACAGATCAGCTTCCTGTTCCGGGGGCTCAAGCCCCAGGTGACCAGACCCCATACGCGCCTGCACCAGCCCTGGGGCTGGGCCGAATCGTGACGGAGCCAGGGGTTCGTGATGCCCCCGCACTGCTCCCAGGAACGTGGAGGGTTTAGTGCCCACTCCTGGCGGGAGGAGAGGCACGTGGCAGCGGCCGGCGGGGCTGGGCCGGGGGGAGCGTCACCCACCTGCAGCTCAAAGCACCCCAGCATGACGAGGAAGACGAAGGAGAGGCAGATGAGGCAGATGGGCAGGCTGACCAGGCACTGGAAGAGCAGCCGTTTCCACGGCGGGTAGTAGAACTCCTCCACGTTGGTCACCGGGCTGATCCTCTTGATGCCCTGGTGGGGGAGACGGCAGCCTGTGACCCCCCATGGGCCAGACACCTCCCCCCCAGGCTGGGGAGATCCCTCCAGGATTTTGGAGCAACCGAGGCAGGGATCTGCCCTACAGTTCCCGGGAGACCCCTGTGCCTGCTGAGGCCGTCAGTGCTGGAGCTCTCCTGCACAGCTGGATGGGGGCACTGCCCCTCACTGGCTCTCGTCAGTGTCAGAGCCCAGCTCTCAGATCCTCAGCTGGTGTGAAGGTCAGTCCTGGGGCCACTTTTGTTCAATATCTTCATTAATGATCTGGAGGATGGTGTGGATTGCACCCTCAGCAAGTTTGCAGATGACACTAAACTGGGAGGAGAGGTAGGTACGCTGGAGAGTAGGGATTAGGATACAGAGGGACCTAGACAAATTAGAGGATTGGGCCAAAAGAAATCTGATGAGGTTCAACAAGGACAAGTGCAGAGTCCTGCACTTAAGACGGAAGAATCCCATGCACCGCTACAGACTAGGGACTGAATGGCTCGGCAGCAGTTCTGCAGAAAAGGACCTGGGGGTTACAGTGGACGAGAAGCTGGATATGAGTCAACAGTGTGCCCTTGTTGCCAAGAAGACTAACAGCATTTTGGACTGTATAAGTAGGGGCATTGCCAGCAGATCGAGGGACGTGATCGTTCCCCTCTATTCGACATTGGTGAGGCCTCATCTGGAGTACTGTGTCCAGTTTTGGGCCCCACGCTACAAGAAGGATGTGGAAAAATTGGAAAACGTCCAGCGGAGGGCAACAAAAATGATTAGGGGACTGGAACACATGACTTATGAGGAGAGGCTGAGGGAACTGGGATTGTTTAGTCTGCAGAAGAGAAGAATGAGGGGGGATTTGATAGCAGCCTTCAACTACCTGAAAGGGGGTTCCAAAGAGGATGGATCTAGGCTGTTCCCAGTGGTGGCAGATGACAGAACAAGGAGCCATGGTCTCAAGTTGCAGTGGGGGAGGTCTAGGTTGGATATTAGGAAACACTATTTCACGAGGAGGGTGGTGAAGCACTGGAATGGGTTACCTAGGGAGGTGGTGGAATCTCCATCCTTAGAGGTTTTTAAGGTCAGGCTTGACAAAGCCCTGGCTGGGATGATTTAGTTGGGGATTGGTCCTGCTTTGAGCAGGGAGTTGGACTAGATGACCTCCTGAGGTCCCTTCCTACCCTGATATTCTATGATCTAAGTGGTCCTGCTCGGGCGGCTTCCAGGGAACTGCCCCACTTCATACCAGCTGAGGACATGGCCGCACTCTGGGCGCTGGCTGATGGGGAAGCCTTCACCGCCAGAGCCTGGGATCCCTGTGGGTGCAGAGGGCCTGGCTCAGCTCTGCAGATGGCTGCCCCGCTCCTGCAATAGCCTGGTGCCAATCAGGAGTGACTTCACTTCAGGCAAAGGAGCTTTCAGCTCACCCCGACCTCAGGCTCCCCTGGGCTGCCCACCACCGTCACTCACCCTGAACTGTGGGCGAGGCTCCTCAATGGACTCGGCAGGTGTGTCCAGGGTCCCCCACTTGTAGGCGAACTCGGCCCCCCGCTGCTTCCACTCCTCCAGGAAGAGCGTGGCCCAGATGACGTTGAAGATGGCAAAGACCACACAGCAGATATCACGGCTGGTCTGGGAGGGGGAGGGACAGACCCGGGGGCAAGGGATGGGGGTCAGGTTACAAATAACAAGCGATGAGCAGCAGAGCCAGGAATCGAACCCAGAAGTCCTGACACCTGGTCCCCACTGCTCTAACCGCTCGACTCCACTGCCCTCCCGAATCCCAGTGCTGAGAATAGACCCCAGGAGTCCTGACTCCTGTAATGAAGTGACAGATGGACGCAGCACTGAGCATCAGCCCAAGGGGGCACTAGCGAGTACTGCAGTTCCCTGCTCCACTGTAGTGTTCCTAGCCTGACTGTCTGACCCCCACCCCCATCTCTCGGGGCTCCCCCAGCCCTTCCCCGGGCGCAGCACCCTCACCTGGTCATTCTCAGTGAAGGTGTAGAGGATGGAGCCGAAGACGGCGGGATACACCATGGCCGAGGTGTAGAAGCCGAGCCAGGCGAAGTACATGGCGATCTTCACCCCGAAGTAATCGCAGATCTCGTCTGCCGACGGGGAAGCAGGAGTCAGCAGCCAGGTCGGGGCCCATGAACGGACGCGGGGGCGGACGGAGAGGGGGCAGGAGAAGCTCCAGTGCCTTGAGCCCGACTCTCAAGCCAGGCACTGGAAAGTGGGCACCGACCTTCCTGGCTGCGTTTAGTGTCTGTCTGGGTTTTTGGGTGCTCCCATCTGTCTGGGGACATGCGTGTGGATGGGGCACACCAGCAAGGGACATGTGCACGGCTGGGACACGTCCGGCGAGGGACACGTGTATGGACTGGCTATTAGCAACTCCAGGGGGAAATCCCCCTTTTCAGACCCTCTCCTGACCCCTGAAATCAGGACCCCCGAGGGTCCTGGCAGTGGCCCTGGCTATGCTGCAGCACCAGTCCCTCCCGCGGGGGGGGAACCCAACTCCCCAGCGGGTGGCGAGTACGTACCCAAGGGCTGGGCCTCGCAGATCGCCTGCACCCAGGACTTCATGAGCCGGTTGAGGATTCTCTGTTCGTGGACAGGGAACACCTGCTGGATGACGCCGCGGGCCACCAGCTCGGGGACTGCGTGAGGAGGGAGAGCAGTGAGGGGCCAAGCGCTCGGCCTGCCCCTCCCCAACCCACGCTGCCCTGCCCAGGAAGACACACGGATCTTCCCCCTCCCCCGGACCCTAGCCAGGGCTGGGAGCTGGGGACAGGTGCCAGGGGATGATTTAGGTCTTGCAAAAGTCACGGACAGTCCTTGCAGGATAAGCAACTCCCGCCTGCCCACGGCTCTGAGCCTCCTGCTGCCACACGCACGGGGGCTGCCACGCATCATTTATAGGTGGGGACACAGATTCCCCCCGTCTGAACCTCCTCTGACTCTCTCAGGCCCACTCTCCCCCCCCCACCAGCAGCCTGACCCCGCACCCTCAAAATCAGAGTGAGTGGCATCGTGACCTGGCACCCGGGGCCACAGCACCACTCAGGTTTGGCCCAGCCAAGAGTGGTCAGGCCTTGGCCCACGGCCTATGTGACACACACATGTTCATACACACGCACACACGTCCACACCCCACCATCCCAGCCTGTTTGGAAATGGGTCAGACGAGCCGAGCCAGTTATTTGCAGCTGGTGCCAGAGCAGCTGGCTATTCATCTCCCTGTGCCAGTCCGTTTGAAGCCCGGCTGGCGATGGAGATGGGCAGGGCCGCGAGGGGGCAGTGGGGTCAGATCAGGTCCCTCCTGCGAGCCGGGCGCCGCACTCACTGACAGGCTGCCCCTCCAGGAACTGGATGTTGTGTAGCGATTCCCCGTGCTTGGCTCGCAGGTTCTCCAGCCAGTACCTGATGATATTCTGCCGTTCCTGCGGCCGGACAGGGAGAGGCGGGAGTGAGTGGTGATGCCAGCCGGGGTGAGCCCCAGGGATGGTGCCCAGCACAAAGGGACCCCTGCTTTACCACCCCCCCCCACATCTCTTCCAACAGCATCGCCCGATGCACACAGGGGAGGCTGTGTAAGGGGAACCAGAACTCCCGCCAGAGGCCCAGGACATTAGCTCCAAAGTCACCCTCCCCCATGGATTCCCAATCCCACTGCTACTCCACAGCACCCATGCCGGCCCTGCAGGCGAGAAGAACTGCCAGGGCGGAGGCCTGACCCCACTGCAGTGCCAGGGTCCCCCCCGAATGCCAGAGACCCGGGGCTGGCCCAGCAGTGCCCACCTGGGAGCTAAAGAAGAAGAGCTCGTTCTCGATGTTCTCGTAGATATAATCCTCCTCGCAGGAGAAGCTGCGTGTGCCCCCCCCGAACTCGGCCTTCACTGGCTTCCGCAGCCCGATCTCGTCCGCCCCGCGCAGCAAGCTGCCCCGGAGAGAGATGGGGGGAGACGTGAAGGTTGGGTGGCTGCGGAGCAGGGCGCGGGACGAACCCACATGCCTCCCCTCCTCCAGCCCTCCCCAAAGACAGGGTGGGAGCGAGCCAAAGAGCAACCCCAGCACGGATGGGGGGGCATGACCTACCTCTCGTAGGTGGCGGTGACGAAGAAGGCGTACACCTTGGTGTGCCGGTGGTGCCGGATCTGGACGATGAGCTCGGGGATGCCCAGCCGGATACGGTTCAGGAGCCAGAGCAGCGTGTGGTCGTCCGTCGTGTCTGAGGGAAGAGGCGTGGGGAGACGCAGGTGGGCAGCAGCTCAGGCAGGGAGCGGGCACCTCCCACCCGCAACGTCCTGCTTTGTGGGCTCTGGGGATTTCGTGCCCCCCCCCCGCAGGCTATTCCACTTCTGGACACCAGGACTTGGGCCAAAAGGCTATTATGGGCCAACGCTTGGCAGGGTCGGCTACCAGCAAAATCTCTGGCTGCTGCAGGAAGCGAGGTGGCACCCCAGTGCTGCAGGGAGCAGGAGGGGGGCTCCCCCTTCAGAGTCAGTGTGAGCCCAATGCCCTCACTAAGGGGCGCTGCGCCGCAGGGAACGGAGCGAGGGGCGTAGTAGGAGTCAGTGCTGACCCCGATGCCTCAGCACGGCGTAGCGGGTGCTGTACTGCAGGGAGCAATCTCTGTCCGATGAGCTGAAAGCCTGAGCGTTTGGGATCCCTAACCTCCCAGGCGTTCTCCACAAGTGCTAGGGTGTTAGCCCGGGCACCCTGCCCTATCCCAGAGGAGATCAGCCCATGCTGTCTCCCTCACGCAGCGTCCACTGGACGCAACCATCGGTGCCTCTTCCTGTCCTGACACTGTTGTGCTGCGCCGAACAGCTGCCATGTCCCACCCCAGAGGTGGCTGCCTTCCAGCAGCAAGCAGAGTGCTCCCAGCGCATGCGGCTGAGCGGCCCCTTACCAGCGAAGGTCATCAGCACGTCGCAGTTCTCGGTGGGCACCGTCTTCATCCAGGATTTGTGGGACATGATGTAGCGCCCGGCCTGGAGCAGCCGCTTCCCAAAAAGCTTGTCTGCCAAGGGAGCCAGAACAAGGGGGTCAGGGCGTGGCAGGGAGGGAGCTGGGCTGGAAGTAGATGCAGGGGACATTGATCCCGGAGTTCTGACTCTCCAGGGGATGGGGGAAGGAAGGGGCGGCCCCAGGAGGAGGGGGTGACGGAGTGGGGGCGACGGGGTGGGGGCAGGCTGAGGTGTGGCTTGTCAGAGCAAAGAGGGCGCTGGCCGGCTCTACACTGGGCCTCATCCTCAGGGCATGTGACTGGCATCGCTTAGACTGAGCCATGGAGGGGGGCCACGCAAGAGGTGGGTACGAGCTGCCAGCAGCTGGCCAGGGCTGAGGGCTGGCACATAATCCAAAGCACAATACCCCAAGATACAACACAACATGCACACAAATCATGACGCAGGCATGACATGCATGAGACACACAAACCACACACTTACCCCCTCGACACCTTACACAACATGTGCCCAAGATACACTCCCCCCACACACGTGTGCACCAGGTCACCCCAAACCCAACCAGAACCGTCCGCACACAAAGACACATGGAGACTCTCGCACACGGATCACCAGCTCCGGATCAGTCTGGGCCCAAGAGTGGGACTGTCTTCAGAGGGCAACTGGAGGCCAGAGATGGGAAACTGAGGCATGGCTGTGCCCTGATACGGAGAGGTAAGCCAGATGCCTGTGGTTTGCCTTCATCCTGTCTCTGCGTAGCTGCCTCCTCTCTAAACAGTGCCATTGTATGAGTCTCTCCAGGCAGCTGAACCTGCAGGGGCAGGGCTGTCTCTTGGTTCTGGGTTGTACAGCGCCTAGCACCTGCTCCTTGGCTGGGGTTCCTAGGCCCTACCACAATACAAATAACTAATACAAATAACAAATAATTGTTCTCGTCTCCTGTCTCTGACCCTCCCCCCGACACACACACACACACACTTCCGTTCTGCCCTTTCGAAGATGGTGGGACCAGCAGTCCGGGTCAGGGAACCCCAATGATGCGGTGGGAAGGTTGTATAATGGTATGATCACATTCTCCTCTGTCCCATTCCTCGTGCACTGAGCTGGGGTCTCCACTGAGCCGTCTCCAGCGACACCCAGGTTGCTTTGCTGAGTAGCTGCAGTCAGTGCAGGACCCAGCGAGGCGTCAGCGTGGCTCAGAGGATTTCTGCCAATGGGCAATGCCCTGTGCTTGCCAGGGCCAGACTCCTCTGCCGTCAGCAGGCTGCCTGTTCCCCTGGCTCAGCCAGGTTCCTCAGTCTCCTCCAGACGTGGCTAAGAGGGACACGTGGCCCCTTGTCTAGAAAGTCGCCAGATGGCCGAGTCAGCAGGCTCCAGGGGTTTCCTCTTGCATCTTTCCCTGTTTGCAGCCCCACCTGTTCTGTCTCTTCAAAGCCTCGTGCTGGGGGCGCTTCCATCAGAACAGATGAGCCAGAGCTGCTGGCGCTCGGTGGAGGTGATTATCTGGGGATCAAAGCCAGCCCTGGAGGGGGCAGCTCCCTGAGGGGGACAGCTAGCACCCCCCGACGGTCCCTGCTGAAATCCCATCTCTGCTCCCCACTAGGTCGGCCCTTTGCAGCGGGCTACGGGGGTCTCTCCCAGGAAGGCATGTTCTTCCCTTGCCATCTATCTGTGCAGCCGCCGGCCTGCAGGCAACTTGGGCCAGACTCTCCCAGGCTTCCCCAGCGGTTCCTGACAGAGGTGGCAGGTGGCGGCTGGGAACCCTGCTTTGTGAAAAGGGGCTGGCACAGGCTGCAGCACGACGTCCCCGTTCCCAGAAGGCCGGTCGCTGGGCTGGCAGCTTGGCCAAGTGATCTGGCACCAGCACAGGCTGGCCAGACCCTCTCCCCAGATCAGCATGCGTGCGGGGTCGAAAGCTCCAACAACGCAGTGCAGCAAGGGGGCTCCCTGCAGACCCCGACTGCCCGGAGAGCTACAGGGGCTCTGGATCTGGGCCCAGCGCAGGGGGTGGCTGGAAGGGACCCTGCGGGACAGTGAGTCCATGTCCTCCTGTCCACTCGTCCCTCTACGTGCCAGCTGGACGGAGACACCCCGGGTCAGTCAGCCTGGCACAGAGCCAGAGAACGATTTCCCCCGCTCTCAGCCATTGGCCAGCCTGTCCTACGCTCACCTCTGCCCGGGCTCGGGTTCCTCCCCTGGTGGCTGGGCTGGGCTCCCTGGCAACTGCCCAGAGAGGAGCTTGACTGGCAAATGCTCCGCGTTCATCAAGGGACGGCGAGTGCCACCGAACCAGGGTCAGCCCAGAGGCCTCCCTGGGAGGATGGAACGGACCTGGGGCCGTGCACTCTCCAGGCACACGGCTGAACACCACATCCTGCCCCACCCCCAGTCAAACTGCCCCCTCGCTCCAGCAGCCAGCGTCCCAGCTCCATCCTACACCCCCCCCCAGCCCAGCTGTGTGTCCTCTCCCACCCCCCATCCCCTCACTTCTCCCACCAGCTTCTTACCTACGTCCCTCCCTGGGCCCACGGCAGAGCCACCCCCTCCTCAGCCGCCGCGGGGGGCCTGCCGCAGCCCCTGCCTGGAAACGCTTGCTCGGGAAGATAGGGGAACTGACAGGATAAAAAGCAACCCGTCTCCATGGAAACCTGCGGCAGGCCCCACGCCGCAGCCCCCATGGGAGCAGGGGGCTGGTCCCTGTTTCCTTCCCGCCGGTCGCTTCCGTTTCATCTCCCCGGCTGCTTAGCCAGGAAACCCCGACTTTGAGGCCAATCTGCCTCTCCAGGTGCCGCTCTAAGCCGCCCTGGCAAGGGGACAATGGCTGGACGGCACCAGCCGAAAATCCCTCCCTTAGTTCTCCCTCGCTGCCTTCCGAGGCCTCTGGCTCCTGCCCAGCTCTGCCCCACCAGCCCCCTCTGGAGTAGGGGTCCCGGCCCCCCTCTTTGGGCAGGCAGGACATCCTTGGCTCCCTGCCTGGCTGGGAGAAGCAACCCTGGCATACAGAGCCCTGTGTTGGGCTTCTCTGCGCTCCAAGGTGCCCCTGGCTTGCATGCCCTTGTACACTTGTGCATCCACAAGCCCCCTCCCCATATTCGGGCACGCTGCATGCCCCTTGCACCTTCAGATGAATCCCCTCCACCCCCATCACACCCATCCTCGCTGCAATTAAATGCCACAAAACAGCAGCAACAACCCCCAGAAAGCGGAGATCCCCGGAGGGGCACTGGGGGAGCTCACTGCCCCTGCCCCTGCCCCTGAGGGGTGGGCGCTACACACATGCACCAAGGCCCAATCCTGCACCAGACTGAGTTCCCTCGTCTCCTGTCAGTGCCAAGAGGAGACCAGGGCCCCCAGCACCTTGCAGGATCGGGCCCGTGGACCAGGAGCTCTTTGGGGCAGGGGAAGCTGCCCCTTGCTGGGACTGGTGGCCCAAACTGCCCCTGATGCGTCAATCCCCCTCCCGCCCCTAAAGCCATGGAGCACAGAACAGATGGCAGGGGGGGAGCAGCACCGGGGAATCCGGGGGAGTTTATAACTGTGACCCCTCCCCCCGCAATGATGACATGAAGCCCTGCCCCTCCACCTGGTACCTTCGGCTGCTAATGCTCCCAGCTCCATGGCACCGGGCGGCACAGAGGCCCAGCCCAGCCCAGCCCCGGGGGAGGCCCGTCGCTGTGGCCCATTCATCTTTCGCTGAGGCTGCCAGGGAAGGGGCTGGCTGGTGCCAGGGGATGAGGTGGGCATCTGGGCTCAGACCCACCGAGCTCCACACCCCAGGGTGCTCTGGGTGGCAGCAGGGCTCCCGGGGAGGCAGGTGCTGTCTGGGCAGGGAGAGGGGAATGACCCTGGGCCTGCCCCACCCTGGGAACCGGCTGTGCCTGCTGGCCCAGTGGAGAGCATCGCCAGAGAGGCTGGCTCAGGCCCAGGTGCACCCGCCCTTCCCACCTCCAATGCTAATGGGCAGCAGGGCCGGGCAGCTCCCAGAACCTGTCCTGAGCCAGGAGCCTGGGGCCATCTAGGCTAAGGCCTGAACCCCACTAATGGGCTACACCCCTAATGTAGGGTGGGGGTCTTAGCAGACAAATTGACTGATCCCCACCCCAGGGGCTCCTGGCCATGTCTCTTCTGCCTTTGGCTGGTGACCACCCGCGGCTGGCTGGGCCCTGCCCGGGCTCTGCCCTGCGGTAAGGGGAATCCAGACCCCGGCTGCCTCTCCGGTTCCCCGTCCATCCACAGACAACGAACTCCACTATTCCTTGGCACTTGCCTCATTGCCGTGTGACCTTCCCCTGGAGGCACTGAATGTCCCACAAGCTGACCCAGCCCCGCACCCCCAGGGACCCTCGCTGGAACTGATCCAGCAGGCCCCTGGCCTGGGAGCGGATCTCTCCCTGAGACTCTGCCCTTGGGAGAGTGAAGGTTTTAGAGGAACCAGCTGGACCCAAGCAGAGCAGGCACCATGGGGAAGGGCGAGTCCCTCCCCCAGATCAATCCTCACCCAGAGCCCCCCTGCTATCCCAGACCTCGGCCCCTCCCCATCCCCAGGTCTGCGATGCCCCTCAGTCCTGACCCGCAGCCCCCGGCTATCCCAGACATTGGCCCCTGCCCCTCCCCTTCCCAGCTCTGCCGATGCCCCTCAGTCCTGACCCGCAGCCCCCCGGCTATCCCAGACATTGGCCCCTGCCCCTCCCCTTCCCAGCTCTGCCGATGCCCCTCAGTCCTGACCCGCAGCCCCCGGCTATCCCAGACATTGGCCCCTGCCCCTCCCCTTCCCAGCTCTGCTGATGCCCCTCAGTCCTGACCCGCAGCCCCCGGCTATCCCAGACATTGGCCCCTGCCCCTCCCAGCTCTGCCAATGCCCCTCAGTCCTGACCCGCAGCCCCCGGCTATCCCAGACATTGGCCCCTGCCCCTCCCCCTCCCAGCTCTGCCGATGCCCCTCAGTCCTGACCCGCAGCCCCCCCCGGCTATCCCAGACATTGGCCCCTGCCCCTCCCAGCTCTGCCGATGCCCCTCAGTCCTTACCCACAGCCCCCGGCTATCCCAGACATTGGCCCCTGCCCCTCCCCTTCCCAGCTCTGCCGATGCCCCTCAGTCCTGACCCGCAGCCCCCGGCTATCCCAGACATTGGCCCCTGCCCCTCCCCCTCCCAGCTCTGCCGATGCCCCTCAGTCCTGACCCGCAGCCCCCCCCCGGCTATCCCAGACATTGGCCCCTGCCCCTCCCAGCTCTGCCGATGCCCCTCAGTCCTGACCCGCAGCCCCCCGGCTATCCCAGACATTGGCCCCTGCCCCTGCCCCTCCCCCCCAGCTCTGCCGATGCCCCTCAGTCCTTACCCACAGCCCCCGGCTATCCCAGACATTGGCCCCTGCCCCTCCCCCTCCCAGCTCTGCCAATGCCCCTAAGTCCTGACCCGCAGCCCCCCAGCTATCCCAGACATTAGCCCCTGCCCCTCCCCCTCCCAGCTCTGCCGATGCCCCTCAGTCCTGACCCGCAGCCCCCGGCTATCCCAGACATTGGCCCCTGCCCCTCCCCCTCCCAGCTCTGCCGATGCCCCTCAGTCCTGACCCGCAGCCCCCCCGGCTGTCCCGGTCCTTGGTCCCTCCTGAGCAAACAGCACCAACTGTGCCAAAGTGTGCTCCACCTCTGTGCAAGATGGTCACGAGCACCTAGGCTGAGACCCGCCAAACTCATTTCATGTGACTCAGCTGGGCCCCGGCGTGGGGGTGGGAGAGGGGGCGAGAACAGGCCTGAGGCTTCTCCAGTCTGGTGAGTGCTGCTGAAAGGATGCCCTGTTCTGGCTGGGCGTGGGCGAAGGCCTTGTTTAACCCCTCGGGCACCACGGTGCTCTGCACAGCCCCCTCTGCTCCAACAAACAGTTTGGCTGCCCTTTACCCCGGGGTCTAGACACTGAGGTTCCCGTGGGCTCCCAGCGTGTGTCTGGGGACTCCCCACCGGGGGAGAGGGGCTGTGGAGGGAAAGGGAGCAGGGGAAAAGAGAGGCAGATGATCAGGCACCCTGTCCCAGGAGCGAGCGGCCCGTCAGCCTGTGCAGTCATCTCCCCGAGGGGTGGGTGGGGACCCCACATGAGCCAGAGGCATCGAGGCCCTGGGGCATGTACAGGAGGGAACAATCCCGAGGTTTGTCCCATCGGCAGGGCCCTAGCTCCGATCTCCAGGCATGGCCAGAATCCGAACACGGCCAGAGCTACGTCCTGCAGACACCCGGTGCTAGGCAGCCCCATGGCTTGATCTGGCAGGAGCCGGAGCTGGGATGGGGTGGGCTTGTGCCCTGCCCTCGCAGGGGGCCAGACTCAATGCTCTTGGGGCTCCTCCTGTTCCTATGACCTATGAGGAACAGGAGACTGGATGCGGGGCTTTTCCCCAGTGCGGTGGAATGGGGAGCCTGGCAGGGGCAAGCTGGCATGCTCTGTGACTGCAAACCCAACTTTGGGCCAATGCCCCAGCTCATGAGGCAGCCTCCCCAGCTCGCAGGGTGCATTCCAGGCTGGACCCCGCACCTGGGCACAGACACCTTCCCAAAGCCCCCCGCCGGCCCTGGCCATGAGACTGCCCTTCTCCCAGCTAGGCACTGCTGGCTGCCCACTGTGGGCATGGAACCAAGCAGGGCTTTCTGAGTGCCTGCCGCCGAGCTCCGGCACGGAAAGCACAAGCCCGGCATTGTGGATGCCCAGGGTTCCTGGGCACAGCTGCAGCAGGGAGGGGGGGCAGGAAGCTGGGGGGAGGGTGGCTGGGAGGTTTCCTACTCCTGGCCTCCTTAAGCTGGGGAGTTTCCCAGGGCTGTAGATTACCCCAGCCCTTAGCGCTGCCCCCTGCACTGCACAGACAGAAGGGGCAAGGCTCCCCCCAGGCCCATCGCCCGCTCCTGCCACCCCACCTCGCACCCACCTTCCCTTCTTCACCTCTCCCATCCCTCCACAGTCACTCTTCCTTTAACTCTGCGCATGCCGGTGGCAATCCCTCAAGCGTCTGTGAGTCCCAGGGAGCCAGCTGGACGCCCTCCGGCCCTGGGAGCCAGGGGTTAATCTCTGGCTCTGAGGCAGGTGTCTGTGAGTCTGTTCCAATGACCCTTTTCCCCCCCACCCCACATTTCACTGCAAGTCCTTAAAGCTCCAGCTTTGAAGTGAAACAAACCAATCAACCCCCCCAAACCCGAGGCGGCGGTTTGTGAAAAATCTTGGCTCTTTGCTCTCCCTTTAATCAGCGACGGGCCTCGGGATGAGGCTCGCAGCCATAACCGCCCTGAAGCATGCCAGTGCCACGCGCCCGCTGTCCCTGCAGCTTGGTTTCTGTCTAGGCTCTCCAATACCAGCAACATCTTGCTTTTCATTTCCCCAGAGACCCTGGAGATGGATGGTGAAGAAGATCTGACTTCCCACTGGATCATTTCATCCCTAAGGGAGACGTTCACCCCCGTGCGAAGGGGCTGGCGACACAAGTGCTAAATGCCACGTTAGCTCTGGATGAAGTTGACAAAGTCTGCATATGGGCCACTTACGTCCCATTTAAGCCCAGAGTTTAAGTGGGACTGGAGCAGTGTGTAACCTTGTACTGACCCTCACCCTCTCAGTGCCTGGCAAACCAGAGGCAAGGATCGTTTCCTGCTGTCGCTAAAATGCAGCCGCCTCTGGGGCAGAACGCGTGGCAGCTTTTTAACAGCTGCACAGCAATGCTACCTAAGAGTCTGGAACAGCAAATGAAGATAAAGCCTGCAGCAGGTTTGATAACTGGACAAATGGGTGCATTTTACGGACAGGAGACTCCAGCATGATTGTCTGTAAACTTTTGCACCCTGTAACAATACAGTAGATTAGTAAGATTAGCTGAGTAATATACTGCATGTTAATACATAGTTCCAAACAAGGGTGTGGCCTCTAGTAAACAAGAGAGACAAAGCTGGAACTCAAGCTGGGTGGAAGCCTGTTCGTATGCTTTTGTAAACTAAAGATGCAAACAGCAGCTGTGTAATATCTGTGATTCCATGTCGCATGACAGACTCCGAGTGCTTCATTGAGCTGGTCATGGAAATCAGGGTAGTTTGAAAGGACAGAGAGATAGAATCATAGAATCATAGAATATCAGGGTTGGAAGGGACCCCAGAAGGTCATCTAGTCCAACCCCCTGCTCGAAGCAGGACCAATTCCCAGTTAAATCATCCCAGCCAGGGCTTTGTCAAGCCTGACCTTAAAAACCTCTAAGGAAGGAGATTCTACCACCTCCCTAGGTAACGCATTCCAGTGTTTCACCACCCTCCTAGTGAAAAAGTTTTTCCTAATATCCAATCTAAACCTCCCCCACTGCAACTTGAGGCCATTACTCCTCGTTCTGTCATCTGCTACCATTGAGAACAGTCTAGAGCCATCCTCTTTGGAACCCCCTTTCAGGTAGTTGAAAGCAGCTATCAAATCCCCCCTCATTCTTCTCTTCTGCAGGCTAAACAATCCCAGCTCCCTCAGCCTCTCCTCATAAGTCATGTGTTCCAGACCCCTAATCATTTTTGTTGCCCTTTGCTGGACTCTCTCCAATTTATCCACATCCTTCTTGAAGTGTGGGGCCCAAAACTGGACACAGTACTCCAGATGAGGCCTCACCAATGTCGAATAGAGGGGAACGATCACGTCCCTCGATCTGCTCGCTATGCCCCTACTTATACATCCCAAAATGCCATTGGCCTTCTTGGCAACAAGGGCACACTGCTGACTCATATCCAGCTTCTCATCCACTGTCACCCCTAGGTCCTTTTCCGCAGAACTGCTGCCTAGCCATTCGGCCCCTAGTCTGTAGCGGTGCATTGGGTTCTTCCGTCCTAAGTGCAGGACCCTGCACTTATCCTTATTGAACCTCATCAGATTTCTTTTGGCCCAATCCTCCAATTTGTCTAGGTCCTTCTGTATCCTATCCCTCCCCTCCAGCGTATCTACCACTCCTCCCAGTTTAGTATCATCCGCAAATTTGCTGAGAGTGCAATCCACACCATCCTCCAGATCATTTATGAAGATATTGAACAAAACCGGCCCCAGGACCAACCCTTGGGGCACTCCACTTGATACCGGCTGCCAACTAGACATGGAGCCATTGATCACTACCCGTTGAGCCCGACAATCTAGCCAGCTTTCTACCCACCTTATAGTGCATTCATCCAGCCCATACTTCCTTAACTTGCTGACAAGAATACTGTGGGAGACCGTGTCAAAAGCTTTGCTAAAGTCAAGAAACAATACATCCACTGCTTTCCCTTCATTCACAGAACCAGTAATCTCATCATAGAAGGCGATTAGATTAGTCAGGCATGACCTTCCCTTGGTGAATCCATGCTGGCTGTTCCTGATCACTTTCCTCTCATGCAAGTGCTTCAGGATTGATTCTTTGAGGACCTGCTCCATGATTTTTCCAGGGACTGAGGTGAGGCTGACTGGCCTGTAGTTCCCAGGATCCTCCTTCTTCCCTTTTTTAAAGATTGGCACTACATTAGCCTTTTTCCAGTCATCCGGGACTTCCCCGGTTCGCCACGAGTTTTCAAAGATAATGGCCAATGGCTCTGCAATCACAGCCGCCAATTCCTTCAGCACTCTCGGATGCAACTCGTCCGGCCCCATGGACTTGTGCACGTCCAGCTTTTCTAAATAGTCCCTAACCACCTCTATCTCCACAGAGGGCTGGCCATCTCTTCCCCATTTTGTGATGCCCAGCGCAGCAGTCTGGGAGCTGACCTTGTTAGTGAAAACACTAACAAGCATTGAGTACATTTTTTTCAAAAAAAGCATTGAGTACATTAGCTTTTTCCACATCCTCTGTCACTAGGTTGCCTCCCTCATTCAGTAAGGGGCCCACACTTTCCTTGGCTTTCTTCTTGTTGCCAACATACCTGAAGAAACCCTTCTTGTTACTCTTGACATCTCTGGCTAGCTGCAGCTCCAGGTGCGATTTGGCCCTCCTGATATCATTCCTACATGCCCGAGCAATATTTTTATACTCTTCCCTGGTCATATGTCCAACCTTCCACTTCTTGTAAGCTTCTTTTTTATGTTTAAGATCCGCTAGGATTTCACCATTAAGCCAAGCTGGTCGCCTGCCATATTTACTATTCTTTCGACACATCGGGATGGTTTGTCCCTGTAACCTCAACAGGGATTCCTTGAAATACAGCCAGCTCTCCTGGACTCCTTTCCCCTTCATGTTAGTCCCCCAGGGGATCCTGGCCATCCGTTCCCTGAGGGAGTCGAAGTCTGCTTTCCTGAAGTCCAGGGTCCGTATCCTGCTGCTTACCTTTCTTCCCTGCGTCAGGATCCTGAACTCAACCAACTCATGGTCACTGCCTCCCAGATTCCCATCCACTTTTGCTTCCCCCACTAATTCTACCCAGTTTGTGAGCAGCAGGTCAAGAAAAGCGCCCCCCCTAGTTGGCTCCTCTAGCACTTGCGCCAGGAAATTGTCCCCTACGCTTTCCAAAAACTTCCTGGATTGTCTGTGCACCGCTGTATTGCTCTCCCAGCAGATATCAGGAAAATTAAAGTCACCCATGAGAATCAGGGCATGCGATCTAGTAGCTTCCGTGAGCTGCCGGAAGAAAGCCTCATCTACCTCATCCCCCTGGTCCGGTGGTCTATAGCAGACTCCCACCACTACATCACTCTTGTTGCACACACTTCTAAACTTAATCCAGAGACACTCAGGTTTTTCTGCAGTTTCGTACCGGAGCTCTGAGCAGTCATACTGCTCCCTTACATACAGTGCTACTCCCCCACCTTTTCTGCCCTGCCTGTCCTTCCTGAACAGTTTATAACCATCCATGACAGTACTCCAGTCATATGAGTTATCCCACCAAGTCTCTGTTATTCCGATCACGTCATAGTTCCTTGACATCACCAGGACCTCCAGTTCTCCCTGCTTGTTTCCAAGGCTTTGTGCATTTGTATATAAGCACTTGAGATAACCTGTTGATCGCCCCTCAGTCCCAGTATGAGGCAGGAGCCCTCCCCTCACAGACATTCCTGCCTGTGCTTCCTCCCGGTATCCCGCTTTCCCACTTACCTCAGGGCTTTGGTCTCCTTCCCCCGGTGAACCTAGTTTAAAGTCCTCCTCACTAGGTTAGCCAGCCTGCTGGCAAAGATGCTCTTCCCTCTCTTCGTAAGATGGAGCCCGTCTCTGCCCAGCACTCCTGCTTCATGGAACACCATCCCATGGTCAAAGAATCCAAAGCCTTCTCTCCGACACCACCTGCGTAGCCATTCGTTGACTTCCACGATTCGACGGTCCCTACCTAGGCCTTTTCCTTCCACGGGGAGGATGGACGAGAACACCACTTGCGCCTCCAACTCCTTTATCCTTCTTCCTAGAGCCACATAGATGCTGGACACAAGAGCCTCCTGTTCTAGAGAGGGCAGGAGCAGGAATGGCAGAGGAGACAGCGTTGCCTATTGGACAGAACATTGGACAGGCCAAAGGAGACATGGGCTCAAGCCAGTGGCAGACCTGGGAATTGATGGGTGACAGTGGGAAATCACGTCCCCTTCCTGTGCCTCAGTTTCCCCATCTGCAAAATGGGGATAAATGATACTCCTTTGTAAAGCGCTTTGAGATGAAAATTACAAGGATTCTTCTTAATTCCTTGCTCAGTTTTGCTTGTTGTAACAAATTGCAGGCCAGCTCCCCTGGGGTGTCAGCAGGTGCAGCGACGTGGCTCCATCCCCTCCCACAGGCTACCTCACACCAGCTGAGGATCCGGCCCCCCCACAGGGAACTTCACAAAGAGCATTGTTTGAAGTGGAGTCTTTGGATCTCGAGCCGAGAGGCCATCTGAACGGGGGACGTGGGCTCGTATCAGCGGCTCTGCCTGACAGCTCCTCTGATCAGACCTGACTCGTGAGCGATGTCTGGAGGAACCAGGTGATACTAAAAAAACAACCCAGAGGATTCTTCTGGTACCAACATCCAGGAGAGACTGCAGAGAGTGGGGTGCACCACCAGCACCTCGATTGTAGATAGCTGCACCCCACCCCCCGTCTTGCCTTCTTCGTGCAAATACCTTGTTTACGGACCAGCAGAAGAACATAAGAAACTACCACATCAGAACAGCACATGGTGCATCAAGCCTAGCATTCTGGCTCTGACGCTGGTCGATGCTGGCTGGTACACACCATGCACACAGTTGCCTGATACTGCAGAAGACATTTCTTCCTGGCCACAGCCTGCAATCCGTCTATGTCTTGGAGCGCAAAGCCTGAGAGCCCTTGTGCTGTGGTTAGCCACAACCACGCTAAGCAAACTAAAATCCTTGGTCTTTGGTGCTGAGGGATCCTGCATGCAACAAAGTGATCTGCAGGGCCAAAATGCAGCCACCTCTGGGGTGGGACGTGGCAGCCGAGCAGGAAGTGAGGAAGCATCCTGCATCCAGCAGTGCTCAGGGTTGGCTGGCCATGGAGCTCGGTGTTGGAATTCTGCCTGGTGAGCTGTCAGGGACCCCGTTGGTGCACAGACATGGTAGCAGGGTTATAATGAAACTGTGGGCTCCCTTGTATGTCAGTGACTCACATGTCGGCCTGTCTGGTGGTTTCTCTGTCCGCATCATTGCCGCCGTCTAGTTCGTTAAGGCACCTGATCAATGTGCGGTAATGAGGCTGCTCGTAACTTTCCCCATGTCTGTGGGCTTCTCTTGCCCCAGCCCCAGCTCCCCTGACCAGGAGCGGCAGCTGCAGGTCCTGCGGCTCTCCCTGACCTGGCAGCCTGCGTGCTGACCCTTCCTCCAGCGCTCTTGACATTGGCATCGCAACCCTCTCACTGGTGCGAGAGGGAAGCCACGTGACCGCGGAGCCCCCCTGAAGGCGGGAGTTAGCGGCCGAGGCTCAGACTGCTCGTGACAGAGCTGGTCCAAGGGCTGGAGGCCCTGCACTGGGTCCTCGTCCTTGTAGGAGTCCTGGTGACAGCTGCCTTCGCTGCTGATGGGAGATGCTGAGGCGCTGGTAATGCCAGGACTGAACAGGCCAAAGTGACTGAATCTGCGGGGGATCCTTGGGGGCCCACTGGGGAGGTGTCCTACAGGAAGCTTGTCCGTACCGCACCTGACGCGGGAACAAAGGCCCCTCGTCTCCAAGGGCCGATCCGCCGGCGCCAAGCTCAAGTGCAATAAAGAGAGCGACTGTCCCTGCCCTGGACCCTGCCCAACAAGTGCCATTCTGCTTTCTCCTCCCCGCAGCAGATGTGGCTCTTGCAGAGCCTGGCCTGGCCTCTGAGCCCAGCCCCCAGTCGGTCTCCTGCTAATGCACCCGATTTGCATTCTGCTTCGCACCCCCATTGCTGGCATCTGACTGCCCCCAGCCCTAGGAAACAGCTCCCAGCCCGACTCCCTCTAATTCACACCTCTGCACGGGGCTGAGGACCCAGCTGGGCTCCCAGAGAACCTGGGGCAGCACACCCTGCTTGGGAGAGCAGGACCCTTTCCTTTCCCACCACCAGAAAAGCTGCTTATGTTGGCAGAAGCCCAGCTCCGGAGCAGCTCGTGCCCCTGGGATCGGAGTGATCACAGCCTGTGGTGATGGTGACGCTGGACTGCAGACACAGCGAGCTCAGGGACCACCGGGTCGGATGCCCGAAGAGAAGCAGGGACCAAGCAGCCCTAAGAGTCCAGGTTGTGGAATAACCACCCAGGAGTGTTCGGAAGCAAAGGGCTCCCTGCTGACCGACTGAACAGGAACTCTGATCTTTGTGCTCTGAAAGCCCAAGCTCCAACCCCTTCTGCTAAAGGAAATTCACCACACGCAGTCAGCTGTATAGGGCCTATGACATACGGATGAGCAGTTTAGCTCCATCCAATAGAGGGCATCAGTGTGCACACACCTCCCATTCAACTCGCTGCACTACGCTCTTCACCCTACTTAGCCTGAAGGATCCACAGAGCCATATAAAGAGTCACTACCCAGGAATTTAGGACAGGAAGTGAAGGAGGCTCCTGCATCCAATCACCACCACCCTGGGTATTTGGGAGGAAGGATGGAATGAGCCTACGTTGGAATTGGCCCCCTCCTACTGCCATCGAGTGGGGCGCCCTCTACAGCACCGGCTCGGTGTCAGAGCCGCACCTGCTGAGTCAGCAATGCAGCCCCAGGAGTCTCCTACTCCAGTGCTGACCCAGCCCAGCGGGAGCGCTGAACCCCTGGCCTAGGGCAGCCTCCCTCTCCCCCTGACAAAGCAAGGAGCTGCTAAGGGCTACATCAGCTGCTGCAGTGCCAGCCTAGGGGGGTGTTCACATGGGCACGGCTTTAAAGTGATCTGAGTCCAGCCCCGGCCCACCACACGGGATGGAATTCACGAATAAGCTACACCCAGAGCCGTGGCTCCGGCAACTGGGAACCCTCCTCCACCATGTTCCCAGCCACATGGAAGAGGTTTGCTTGGCAAAGAGCCTTCAGCCTCAGGGGGCTTTCCCAGCATTTCCACACCGGCCATTTATTGATTTCCCAGCCCAGAGCCAAGTCCCAGCACCGCCGCCCCAGAGGAGAAAGCAGGTTCGATGAAAGAACTCCTGATGGTTAAAGAAACAGCTCCACATCTCCATGTCCCCACCCTGCTTTGTCTCCCAGCCGGGTTCTCTCTGTTTCTAACCGTCTCATTTCTGGCGTCTTGGCTTCTCTTCCAAACGCAGCCCTTTCCCATCTCTGCAGGGAGGAAACTCGTTTCTCAGCTTTGCCTGGATTCCAAGTACATTCGTTCTCTTGAGCTTCTTCCAGATCTTTATTGTTAACAAGCTTCTGTTCATCACATCTAGGAAACGGAGAAATAAACTCCTGCCCGCAGCAAACCTGAGAGAGAATAAAGTCATGCCCAAGGGCTCTTCCTTCACTGGCAAACACCAGCAACCAGGGCATTGCTAGATATGGGTCCTGCCAGTTGTCTGGCTGATGATGCTTTGCCTTGACTGTACATAGCTCCTTCCACGGGAGCGGCTTTGAATGGTAGGGGATTCTCATCCCTGTTTTACTGATGGGGAAACTAAGGCAGGGAGCAGGACAGGGACTCCCCCAGAACTGCATACCGAGCAAGTGGCAGAGTCTGTGCTGGGCCCCATTGGTGCAGAGATCCAAGCAACGAGCACACGCTGCTTATGCCGAAGGCCAGCACGGGTCCCGGGCGTGCCGGGTTCCAAAGGATCTCTGCACTGCAGGAGCTGGGACGCGGCTCAGCCAGGCCCAGGGGTGTCCGCCCCATGAAGCGAAGCCCCCAGACCCCAAGCTGCGATTGATTCCAAGAAGCAGATTCCTCGCACCAGGCGGGATGAGCTCATCCTCCTGCCGATCATGAATTATTAAAGCCTTGCTCCAAGAGTTGTGATTACAGGCTGGGAAACAAAGGGCTTCAAGTGGGCAGGCAGGCGGCACTGCTCTGGGAAGGCAGGAGTGTGTGCTACTCATGCAGATGCACACGCCACTCACACCCATGCACACTCACATGTACAGGCATGTTAACACACACGCGTTCACAGAGAGGCACCCGCCAGCACTCAGATCCCCTGCACCTGCCAGCACACACGCTAGTGTAAGCCAGTACACGTGCACACAGATACACGTGCTAAGTGTGCATGCGAACGTACATGCCCGGATGTGAACATGCCTCCCAGACCCCTGGGAAACGGGAGCATGTATGTGATGGGGAGGCGAGAGTCCCCAGGGCCAGCACTGCTGCTGTCTGTGATTCGTGCTTTCTGCTTTGGCCGCGCAGGCTGGGCAGAGCTCCACTCTCTGGCGGTGAATGAACAAAACCTCCACCACCACCCCGGCAAGGCAGGGCCCCCTGCAACCACCCAGCTGGGGAGGGGCCCGGGTCCTTACATTTCCCCCCATGCCAGTACCATGTCTGCTTCTGGGGGCTGGGCCCTGCTCCCTCCCTGGTGCAATGGGACATCCAAAGCCGGCCCCCTCCCATGTTCTTCATTTCCAGCTCCCACTGTGGGAGACAGAAACTTAGTGCAGGAAAGTCCTGCCAGAGCCCAGCTGCCCTCAGCGCTGAGTCTGCAGCTGCATCATGCCTGGCTCGGGCCCCTCTGCGATCAGGGTCAGCTACCCAGGCTCTACGCAGGAGCCTGTGCTCCCGTTCCTAGCTCCCAGGAAGCCCCACTGCTCCATCACAAAAGCCTCATGAATAGCGCATCTTTCTGGGTAATGTAATTGTTTCTCCCATGGCAGGATCATGTGCCAGCCAGAGAGGTTTGCAGCCCTCCTGTTCCAGGCCTTGGAGAGATCCTTGATGCAAGGGATGGAGCAGGTAATAATAATCCAGAGCCCATCTCTGGCGCGTCTCCACCGAGGATCTCAAAGCGCTTTACAAACCTGAATGTAGCAAACCTGACAAGCCCCATCCCGGCAGGTAGTGAACTGATTTTGCCCAAGGTCACCGAGCAAGTGAGAGGCTGAGGCAGAAAAGAACCCTGGAGTCCTGACTGCCAGCCCCCAGCTCCAACCCTGCTCCAACTCAGAGACTAGAACAGAATCCAGGTGTCTCAACTTTCACTGCTCCCTGCTCTAGCCACTTGAGCACATTCCCTTCCCTGAGCTAGGGGATAGAACCCAGGAGTCCTGGTTTAGTCCCCCTGTGAGAACAGACACAACAGCAACGCTGACAGCTCCCTGCAGAACTCACGAGACAAAACCAAATTCTCGTGTCCATTCCACCACCGCAACTCGGGAGTCACTCTCCTGGTGCCAGTGAAGTGACTCCAGATTAACCCTTGTGTAAATGGGAGCAAAACCTGGCCTTCTCGAAATAACTGGTCACACTCAGCGCTGGCGTGACTCCCTTGGAATCAATGGACCCTTTTGGGCTTGAAACCTCCCATTCAAGCCAGGGGCTGCCTCAGGGCTTTAACGCCAGTGATTGGGTTTAGCTGCATTTCCCGTTCCCGTTCATAGCACCCCCCGTCGCCGGGCTCCCCTGCAGCTAACCTTGGGCTCGTCAGACTAAGGTCACGAAAGCCGCAGAGCGTTTTGGTACCAATACATCACCAGCCCGGCCTCCCAGGGAAGCCCAAGGCGGCGCTTTGACCCGCAGCGCTGCTGTTTACTAGGTTCTCATCGCCAATTACGCTGCCACGGACGCCCAGTTCCTGGGAGGACATAAATTAGGTCACTCTTCATGCGCCCGCATCCGTCTGGGAAATTCAGTTGCAGGGTTTTTCCCGTATCACAGATCCAGGCAGCTACCTGGGCCTTTGGGGATTCTTGCCCCCCAGCCCCCTTTCCTCTTCTCCCCATTTGCCGCACGTTGAGCCCTCTGGATCCGAGCAGAACCACAACGCCCCGACGGGCCCTGACCGCAACTCCTCGGGCCCAGGCGCCGAGGAAGCCAGGGGGGGACCACATGGTCCAGGGCGTTTTAGGACACCCCCCCCCCGCCATACATCTTGCTGCCTTGAAGGAGAATTCCTGCCCCCCCCAGCCTAGCTCTCCCCCAACTCTGCTCCCCAAACCCCTGCTGGCTTCACTGGCAGCAGCTGGGTGGCATCTGCAGGGAGCGCTCCTGCCCCCCCGCTCCACGTCCTGCACACGGTCAATGGGGAAGGGCCCAAAGCAGAGGCAGGAGCGACCCCCGCGCCGTGGCTGCCGCCCCCCCGGGGCTGCGGGCAGCGGCCGTGCGCGGGGGCCAGGCAGGGAACCTGCAAAGGCGCTTTCGGGTTACAGCAAACACGAGCCCCCCCCGGCAGGGGCTGCTCTCGCTGCGGGGGTCGGTCCAAGCCCGGGCCAGCGGGATTTTACCGCAGCGCTGCAGGGGCTGGCCCCGCACGGAGGCTGCGGGTGGGGGGCGCCCCCCCCCCGCAGGACCCGCACGCTCGAGCCTACCCAAGACCCCGGCCGGTGCCGGCTCCGCGTCCGCCGGGGCTCGCCTCTGCCGCTCGCCCTCCTGCGCGCCCGCCTCGGGCATCCTGGCGAGCCGCGGCCCGCGGGCTCAGCGGGGCTGCGGCGGGGGGCGCGCGGGGGGCCGCGCCATGGGGGCTCCGCTCCGGCTCCCCGCTGGTCCTCGCGCGCCCGGCCGCGGCGCCCCGAGCCGGGGGAGGGGACAAAGGAGGCGCGGCGCGGCGAGCGGCGGGTTGAATAGTCTGGTTGGCCTCCGCCGCCCCAGCGCAATCCGGAACTCTGGGGGGACGGCGGGGAGGGGGAGGGATGGGGGGAATGGTGGGGGGGGATGGATGAAGGGGTAGGTTTGGGGGTCGGTGGGAGGAGGGGGGCAGGTAGGTGGGGGAAGGGTAGGTACGGGTTTAGGTGGGGGATGGGTAGGGATGGGGGTGGATGAATGGATGAACAGAGCCGTAAGTATGTGAGGATGGATGAAGGGGTAGGTATGGGGGGATGGATGAAGGGGTAGGTATGGGGGGATGGATGAAGGGGTAGGTATGGGGGGATGGATGAAGGGTAGGTATGGGGGGATGGATGAAGGGGTAGGTATGGGGGGATGGATGAAGGGGTAGGTATGGGGGGGATGGATGAAGGGGTAGGTATGGGGGGGATGGATGAAGGGGTAGGTATGGGGGGATGGATGAAGGGGTAGGTATGGGGGAATGGATGAAGGGGTAGGTATGGGGGGGATGGATGAAGGGGTAGGTATGGGGGTCGGTGGGAGGAGGGGGGCAGGTAGGTGGGGGAAGGGTAGGTACGGGTTTAGGTGGGGGATGGGTAGGGATGGGGGTGGATGAATGGATGAACAGAGCCGTAAGTATGTGAGGATGGATGAAGGGTAGGTATGGGGGGATGGATGAAGGGGTAGGTATGGGGGGATGGATGAAGGGGTAGGTATGGGGGGATGGATGAAGGGGTAGGTATGGGGGGGATGGATGAAGGGGTAGGTATGGGGGGATGGATGAAGGGGTAGGTATGGGGGGGATGGATGAAGGGGTAGGTATGGGGGGGATGGATGAAGGGGTAGGTATGGGGGGATGGATGAAGGGGTAGGTATGGGGGGATGGATGAAGGGGTAGGTATGGGGGGGATGGATGAAGGGGTAGGTATGGGGGGATGGATGAAGGGGTAGGTATGGGGGGATGGATGAAGGGGTAGGTATGGGGGGGATGGATGAAGGGGTAGGTATGGGGGGGATGGATGAAGGGGTAGGTATGGGGGAATGGATGAAGGATAGGTATGGGGGGATGGATGAAGGGGTAGGTATGGGGGGATGGATGAAGGGGTAGGTATGGGGGGGATGGATGAAGGGGTAGGTATGGGGGGGATGGATGAAGGGGTAGGTATGGGGGAATGGATGAAGGGGTAGGTATGGGGGGGATGGATGAAGGGGTAGGTATGGGGGAATGGATGAAGGATAGGTATGGGGGGGATGGATGAAGGGGTAGGTATGGGGAATGGATGAAGGATAGGTATGGGGGGGATGGATGAAGGGGTAGGTATGGGGGAATGGATGAAGGGGTAGGTATGGGGGGATGGATGAAGGGTACGTATGGGGGATGGATGAAGGGGTAGGTATGGGGGAATGGATGAAGGATAGGTATGGGGGGGATGGATGAAGGGGTAGGTATGGGGGGATGGATGAAGGGTACGTATGGGGGGATGGATGAAGGGGGAGGTATGGGGGGAATGGATGAAGAGGTAGGTATGGGGGTGGATGGATGAAGGGGTAGGTATGCGGGGGATGGATGGTTAGGTATGGGGGGATGGATGAAGGGGGACGTATGGGGGGATGGATGAAAGGGGAGGTATGGGGAAACTGACTTTCCCAGTATCACACACAGCAAAGCATTGGCAGAGATGGAAGTTGAACCCAGGAGTCCAGATCTCAAGTCCTGCTCTCTACGCCTCCAATAATAACCCCCCTTTTTTGCCCACTGTCAGAGGCAGAAAGTTAGGGGCAGAGCAGGGAGTAGGACCCAGGAGTCCTCACCCTTCTCTTGCCCCTGGACTCCACTGCCCTCCCAAAGCTGGGGACAGGACCCAGAAGCTCTGAATCCCAGTCCCCTTGCTCTAGCCACCAGGCAACACTTCCCCTTACCCCCCCCCACATCTTACTACTTGGTATTCCCGCCATGACCCGGGATTGCTTTCAACCCCCGAGTCATGCTGTTATTTCTAGAGCCAGGCTAGCACAGAAATACATCCAGGTAACCTGACCTGGACTACAGAATGCCTTGCTAATCTTTAGCGATCCATTTATAAATCTTCTCTGATCCCCTGGTGTAGCATGACTCAGTACCTCTCTGTCCCCCCAGCAACTCCCTGGGGAGATTCTGGGGGCACACGCTATGTAACTCTTTTTGATGCCATCAGTCACTACAGGCCTGACTCTCACACCGTTACTGCCATCTCTTGCTGTAATGCAGCCCCCTGTGCACAGGCCATGGGGCATAGCTAGATATTACCCCGCACTGTACTTGCCAGCCTAGACGGTCGCGCTTTCCAACACAGGCGGGAGGGGTAGATATGGGGGTAGGGAGTAGGTGGGGCTGGCTTTGATACGCAGGTACGCAGCTGGGGGTTCGTGTTCTGCAGGCTCCACGATTTACGAGAATGTGGCTGTCGCAGCTGGTGTCAAATGCAAGTCTTGCCCAACTTCCTCAGTGCTTTAAGCTGCTCGTTGGCAGCTATTCTAGTGCAGCATATTTGGCGCCAGATCCGACCGGGACGATGTACGGCCCCACAAAGCGGATTCTTTTTCCCTTATGCGCTTATTTTTTTTCGGTGGGGTTGGGTCTTTGAAAGATGGGGCCATTGGGAATGGGGAATGGGGCCCTTCGCCTCTCTAGAGAGTACAGCCCCAGGTCAGGGGACCTGGCTGACCCCAAGTGTGTGTGCATGGGAATGGGATATGGAGCCTTTCACCAGTAGGGGCTGCCAGTTCTAATCCCACCCCAGGTCGGGGACTGACTGGCTCAGGGGGATCAGGGACAGGGTATAGGGCCTTTCCCCTCTAGAGCACCAGTCCAGTCCAGTCTGTCTAATCTATCTCAATCCTGAGCTCCTGACCTCTCTGGGTGCGGCATCTGAGTGTGGCAGGCATGGTTAGACAGACAGACCAAGAAGGTGTTAATCAAAGACCAAAATCTCTCGGCCTGCTGCCATAACAAATATTGACAATCGTGCCACAAACCAAGCAGTGACAGAACTGTCCCCGCAGCCCATGGGTTCCTCTGTGCTTTTACAGTAAGGCATGTGTGCTTATTCCCCACCCCCCACCCCACCCCCACTCCCCTGGGTTAGAATTTCCTCTAGTTGCTCCTGTCAGGGAGTGGGAGTCAGGGCTCCAGCAGGGCATCGGGGGGCGGGGGGTGCTGCCCCCATTGTCAGCAAATGCCCCTGTAAGCTGTGACTTGGGCTTTCTTTTCCCCCATCCCTGGGGGCAACCTTTCCCAGAACTTTCTGAATTATTCAAACCTATTATGGGAGGGATCGGTGCCAGAAAAGGTTTCTGGGGACCTGCAGTGTGTGCGCATGTGTTCGTGTGAGAGAGTGTGTGAAGTTATTTAGAATGGTTATATTAGCAGATAAGTTTCTCTTTTGATGATAGAATGTTTTATGGGGGGGGGTGTACATGTGGGAGGTGTATATATATGGAAATGTGTATTTGTGTGTCATGACTGTCCTGTATACACATGCACCATAGGGAGTGTGGGAAACACATCCTGGGTGTGTTTGATGTGGGGATGGTTGTATGTGTGTCTGTGTGTATATACCACGTGCATGTGACCCGGGGTGTGTCTGTTTGTGTGTGGGCATGAGACATACTCTGTGTGTGTGTGTGTATGTTGTGTATCATCTTAAACATGTGTGAAACCTGCCTGCGGAGGGAACTGGGTCAGGGCCCTGCCACCTGAATCACCCTCCTCTGCTGGGAACCCCAGATCCTGCTCTTGCTGTTTAGGATGGCGGGGGGTGAGGTGTATTTGTGGGGCTGGCTGCACGGTCTCCCTTGGGAAACACTCCTCTAGCCAAGAATTCCTCAGCTTTGCACAGAAAGACCTGGCCTGGGGGTGGGACTCCATGTACTTGGTTAAACGAGTCAGGATCTAGACTGGAAGGCTCTGGGGCAGGGACTGCCTCTTATTGTGTCTGGGCATCACCCAGCACAGACAGACCCTGGGCTCGCAGTTGAGACCTCTACCTACTGCCAGGACACAGTTATAATAACGCTAGTAAGTCCTGACGTGGGGGGAAATCTCCCTGGGATTGGAGTTCATGATGGCACTGTGGCTTTATCCCACCTTTCCCTGGTCCGATCTCTACAATGCTCATCTGAGCCAGCCACCCCCTCCCAGGGCCTTCCCTGGCTGGGGACTGACAGGACAAAAGGCAAATGAATAGATCCCTTGGGAGGTAGGAAAGTGTCATTAGTGACCTTATACCAAGGGGGAAACTGAGGCACGACACTGTCTCACCTGTGGGCACAGGTAGAGGCAGGAATTGAACCCAGGCGTCCTGGCTCCTAGCCCCCTGTTGTAACCACTAGATCCAGCCCCTAGCTCGACAGCGCGGCCTCGAGCTCCCTCTCTGTGCCGGGCCAGGGGCTTCTGCAGCTCCTGTGTCCTGGGGCTGGGGGGGGGGGCAGGCAGCGCCCACCCCGGCTGGTCCAGCTCCTCCACCGCCTGCCCGCCACACACCGCCTCCCTGGAGATAAATTCTGTGGTTCACACATGCAGCTCGCTGCGGGAGGCCGCCTTTTCCAAGCGGGCGAGCGACTAGCCTTCGAGAGGCGACACCAGAGCCTGCGGCGGGCACCAGGGCGTTGTGTAGCAGCGAGCGGAGAGCACAGCGGGGTGCTCTGGGCTGGTGGATCCCCATTTTATCGGTGCCCGTGTGGTAGCCAAGAGTCAGCACTTTAAAGCCAGGCTGACGGGGGCTGCTCCGGATAATAGCGGAGGAATCCCCGAAGATCCCAGCTAATGTACATCCCCAGCCCTGGCTGTGGAGGGGCAGAAAACGCTGTATGAATGGCCCTTTCTCTCTCTCCTCTGCTTCGTCTCTAGGCATTTCACAATCCCTAACGGATCTGTCCTCACAGAACCTCTAGGGGATGGAGGTGCAGGGGAGATAACGGTCTGGTCTGTACTAACAGGTCCCACCCCTGAGAGCCATAGCAGCGGCGAGGAACAGATAGATGGGCCCCCGTGCAGGTTTGATCCTGGCCCCCTCCCACAGCAGCCCTGCCTGCAGCAGAACCCTTCCCCACGCGGCTCCGTAATTCTAATTGTCACCATTTGGCGGGGAGGCCGGGGGAGCAGGGCGCAGGATTGGAGAGGATGCCAACCCCGCACTCACTGCCCCCAGCAGAGGCTCCTGTGCCCCACAGGGCTGGGCCGGGCCCCGAACTCTGGAAGTTGCAACCTGGTGTGTGGAGTTGCCATCCCACTCAGGCTTGGCACCAAAGCTGACCCATGCTGTGGCCCCAGATGCTAGGTTGCAATGCCTAGTGCAGGGTGCCAGGCCACCTGACGGGACGCCGGAGCCAGGGCTCTGGGGCAAGTCACGAAGGCAGAAAAAAGTTGTGGGCAAACTGCGACTTTTTTGGGGGCTGAGACAGATCTGCAGCCTTAATAATACAAACCTTGGAGCCTTCTGGGGCTCTCTAAGTTGCATGGGACCCTGAACACCTAAACTGGTTGCCCTCGCTGTTTTCTGCCAGTGAGATGAAGCTGCATTGACCTAATCGCAGCTAGCTACCGCTGCGTGGGCAGGTGGAGTTCCTACAGTGACGGAAAAACCCCTTCTGTCACTTAGTCTGCGTCTACACTATAGGGTTACAGTGGCGCAGCTGTAGCATATGCTGACACCAGCCCCTAGGGGACTTGCCCAAAAGGAATCTGGGTTCTTGAGCCCCACTTTAGTGCCCACTGGACCAGTCTTCCTACCCCAGACACCTTTGGAGTCCCAGCTACTTCCTTGATCCTCAGACACAAGCTCTGACTACTGTTGTCCCTGCAGGGGGAGAGCTGGGTTCTGTCCTGTCCTGCAGGTCTCTGTTCTGCCTTGCCCAGTGTTAATGGAGATCCCGGCTTCTTCCCAACTCCACTGTCTTTATTCTCTTGGGGGATGTGCGCGGTGGACAGAATCCGCTTGGATTCCCAGCTCCCGAGGCATTTGCAGCCCTGGCTGGTAGTGGGATTCTGCCTTGACTTGGGAGATCCAGGGTGGCCAGGCTGGGAGCCCCTATAACATGCTCCTGGAGTCTCCTTCTCTGTCAAGAGCTGCCTGGGTGCTGTCAGACCATCTGGCTCTAGTTGCCGGATGCAGCTTGGGTCGGGGCCCCCGTGGGGCATGTCTCTGGCTTTCCCTCTTTCGCGAGGCTGGATGGTGGCATCTCGTCTCTTGTACCGAGGGCAGGACAACATGCAGTGAGTTGCCCTCTCTGTTTGACCTCGCAATTGACCAGCTCCGGGCTGGCCCAGCCACACTCACCTGGCCAGCCCCATGCAGTGGGTGGGGCACCTACACCCCTCTGCGGTTTGAATGGCACACGGAAACAGCCACCGTGGCAGCAGGCGGGATAGTGGAGCAGAGGAGGCCGGAAGGGAAGGGGTGAATGAGAAACTCTCGTCTCCACCCAGTGACTCGCGCTAAATAAACCTCCTGCCCTTAATCCCAGGAAGAAGGAAAGAAAAGATTGAAAAAGGGGAGCAGCTGGGTCAATAGAGGGATGCAGAAGGTGGCGGGAATTAGACATGGTTAGTGGGGTGAGGAGGGGGGCTAGCTAGGGAGCAGCTTGATGCTGGGCCCTGGGAGCCAATGGGACATGATTTCCGGGCCAAGCAGTGTCTGACATTTAAATTTAAGCCTAGAAAAAGCCTTAAGAGGAGAGGAGTCCTCCTCAGGACCTGGCTCCAGAGTCCATTCACCAACCTGCCCTGTCTCGTGTCCTTTTCCCCTTCGGGGCAGCCGTGTCTGCATCCTGGGACAGTGCCACTGAGTCCCAGGGAGTCATCCAGGAGGGTGGGGTTGCCCTGGGGGTGGATGAGGTCACCTTGTTTTGCAGTATATGATGATCCAGAAAGCTTCCTGGATCTATCAGTTCACTGCAATAAATAATTCACTCCGGTCTCTTCCCAGGGGAACACTCCCCACCACCCGCGAAACACATGAGATCAACGGCCGATCTCTTTCTTTCTCCAGTTAGAGGGTCTGTTCGTTTTTAAAACGACGCCAGAAACTAGTATTTTCATTTAGGGGCAGGGACAACCCAACGCTCCCTCACTGCGCCTTCGCCTCCCCGCTGAGGTGGCTGGCCTTCTGCACGGGGGAGTTCGGAGTCCCTCGTGCAGAGGGCACAAGCAGGTGCAAACGCCGATGCACGCCGGGCCCAGCCCCCACTCGACGGCGCAGAGCTGAGATCCTGGGTGCTGGGGGTAAATTAGCATCACCCCAGAAATTCTCAAAAAGAAAAGGAGGACTTGTGGCACCTTAGAGACTAACCAATTTATTTGAGCATCAGCTTTCGTGAGCTACAGCTCACTTGAAATTCTGTCTCCGCAAGAGGGAAGTAGTGGATTGACTCTCCGGCCGTTTCGTCCCAGGGCTGGGAGCCAGCTGCCCTCCCCTGGGCCCCAGCCCTCGCAAGCGGGCAGGGAAAGGGCCGGGGCCAGCGGGCTCCCCAAAACCCAGCCAGGAGGCGGTACTTAGCCTCGGCCCGCCCTTTTCTTGGGTCTTGACCAATCCGTGTGCAGCCGAGGCGGGGCCTCTTGCCCACACTTGGAGGCTGCCGAGCGCGTCGGCAGGTGCTGGCAGAGGCCGGCCCGGGGGTTCTGCAGCTTCCCGGCGCTTGCTCCGGGAGCAGGAGCCCCGGGGCGCGGTGCCGGCTGCCCCCCGCGGGTCGGGCGGATGGAGGGGGCGCCGCTGGGGGCGGGGCTCGCTCACGTCCCTCCCCCTGTGGCTGCGCCCTGCCGGGGGGGCCATGTGGCCTGGCACGTGGAGGAAGCTACTTGCGGCGCTGAACCCCGTGTCCGGCGCTGCGCTCAGGTGCGGTGGGGGGGGGGGTCAGCCTCTGGGGCGCAGCCGCCGCCGGTAGCATCGGCTGCCGTTGCCCTGGCTTGCCCCTGGCTTGCCCCTGGCTGCGTGACCTGGAGCCAGGGGCCTCTGCCTCATCGCTGGGGTCCCTGCCGTGCCGTGGGGTCTGGAGCCTGTGGCCCACGGGCCGCCAGTAGCCGGGATCTGAACTGCTCAGCTGTGTCAGAGACCCCGTGCGGCAAACCGCTAATGGGGATTCTCTCTGCGGACCTGGCCGGGGCCGCCCCCTAACTGCGGGGCCCCGGGTGGCTGCCGTCTGTGAGTCGGGGGGGCGTGCAGTCCCGTCCCAGCTGGGTTCGGATACACGGGCGCACACGGGCCTGCCTGCAGTCCCTGGCATTTCCCCGCTGGCTCTGGCTGAGTAAACAGCAACAAGTCCCTTTGCTCGTGCCTGGGCATCTGCTTGCCCGGGTGGAGCAGTTTGTGCATCCGCGACGGTTTCCCCTGGCCTGGCAGGAGCCCTTGCTGCAGCCTAGGGGGATTGGATGGGATGGTTGGAACCGACCCGAGCGAAGATCCCAGCCTCTTGCATGACAGGGCAGGGGTGGGGAGCGTCGGCATGAGGGCGCTGGGTCTGGCCGTGGTGCATTGAGTCTGCTGGCAGCTGCTGGTACCAGGTGCTTCAGCGGAAGGTGCTAAGATCACCCCACAATGCACCTGGCCCATGGCATGGTGCTGCTCGTGGGGTAGGAGAGGCTCTTTGCTGCTGTATCCAGCCGTGGGTTACTGAGCAGATGTGGGTGTTGGGACTCTCTTGCCCCTGTGCCCGTCGCTCGGGGCAGTCTCACTTCTGGGCTTTGTCTCTGGTTGCTTTCAGGGCTGTCAAGTGGCTCCACTGCCCTGCGGGGAAGAGAGACACCATCTTCGCCTTGTCTTCGGGCCATGGGAAATGCGGCGTGGCTGTGGTCCGGACCAGCGGCCCCGCCAGCGGGGCAGCCCTGCGAAGTCTAACTGGACAGCAGGAGCTACCCCGGCCTAGAGCTGTCGCCTTGCGGAGGATCCATGATCCCAGCTCCGCGGAGACTCTGGACAGGGGCCTGGTCATCTGGTTCCCAGGTTAGAGCTGAAGGCTGCAGCAGACTCTGTAGGGCCGCGGTGCCCGGCCCTTGCACCCTGGAGGTCTGTTGGGCAGTTCCCACCTCGGCTTCACATGGGGAGTGTAGACACTGGGGGATATTGATTCTGTGCTGCAAACCATAACAGTTGCTTTGGCTCTTACTGCCTTCAGTAGCTGGATGGAAACTGCTCATTGGTGGGAGCTCCCCCAAAATGGACACCTGCCGCTGGTCAGCTTTGCCTGCGCAGGCTGCGTGTGCTCCTGCAGCCCCTTCTAGATCGGATCGCTTGCTCGCCCCTGTCTGCAGTTCCCAGCATTAACCTGCAGCAAGGTGTCCAGCCCAGCCCCTGTAGGCACATGCCTGTGTATTCACAGCCCCTCTCTCCCACAGGGATCTCTCCTCCTTCCCAGCCCCCACTACCAGGTGGATTCCCAGTTGTGTTCTCCTGGTCATTAAAGAACTGTCCCCGCCCTCCTGGTCGCTCCCCCAAGAGTGAGCTCCTGCCAAATGACATCCTGGGCTTGACCCTCCCAGCGGATCTTGCACTGACCTTGTCTGGGGTTCTGCAAGCAGAGAGATTCCAGGATCGGGCCTGAAATGGAGGCTAGTAGCACTTGGCAGTGGGGTAGCACCTCCCTTCCTGCCTGGCTTTGTGCAGACACTAGATACCAGAGCAGGCATTGCCCCCCCGGCCTGTCCTGCACCAGGGCCGTGCTAGTCCTGGGAGGGTATGTTCACCCTGCAGCCTCGCACCCTTTGCTGGCCTGTGAGATGTGGCAGGTGAGATGGGTTTTCCATTTTTCTGATAAATCTGCAACCTCTCTCTCAACTCTGGTGGCGTCTTGCCCTGTGTGCGCGCGATGGAATCGGAACTGCTTAGCTCTATGCATCATAAGCCCTATACCGAGAACAGCTAATGGGGAGTTTTCCTTTAGCTCAAGAGCTTGTGGAGTAGGAAGATCCCGGCTCTATTTTTGGTGCTTCCATGATGCTCCAAAGAGGATATGGGTTTCTTATGGCATTTACAAACAGGATTGCATGCTCCGGCCTATTCGCTGTACCCACTCCCCCCCCCCCCCCAGCTTTCCTATTATTAAGTACTTTGGTCTGAAAACAGGATCTTTGCTCCCTCGTCTGTTCCCCACCCAGTCCCACGAGGCTGCTGTATTATTGCAGCTCGGTGGGGAGTAAACACCTGGTGCAGGTGGCCTGTGGGGTTATAGAGCGGAGCCTCCCAGAAAGCACACGACACCCGGGCAGAATTCCAAAGAGGATGTTGTCTGAGGGTTTCCTAGCAGGCGTGAGTGGTTCTTTGTCAAACGCTGAAGGGTTGAGATAGTCCCAGCTGCAGGAAGCCTTTCTTTCCTGCGGCTAAGTCCGGGTAAAGTCCATGCAGGGCTTGACCTCCTTGGCAATCAGAGGGCTGGGGATGGCTGCCACTGATACCATAATTACCAACGAGCCGATCCCCTCTGTGGGGTTGGCCATGGGTCCCCTTTCAGTGGCCGCCCTCCCATGTGATGCCGCTGGGGCAGCAGCTGCAGGGACTGAACCCGGGACTTCTTGAGCTAAACAAGCACCAGTCTCTGTTGTCAAAAAGAAAAGGAGGACTTGTGGCACCTTAGAAACTAACAAATTTATTTGAGCATAAGCTTTCATGAGCTACAGCTCACTTCAGGTGAGCTATTACCCGCAGGAGAGCGGGCCCGGGGGGGAAACCTTTTGTAGTGATAATCAAGGTGGGCCATTTCCAGCAGTTGACAAGAACATCTGAGGAACAGTGCGGGGGAGAATAAACATGGGGAAATAGTTTTACTTTGTGTAATGACCCATCCACTCCCAGTCTCTATTTAAGCCTAAGTTAATTGTATCCAGTTTGCAAATTAATTCCAATTCAGCAGTCTCTTGTTGGAGTCTGTTTTTGAAGTTTTTTTGTTGAAGAATTGCAACTTTTAGGTCTGTAATCGAGTGACCAAATTGATCGAAGTTTTCTCCAACTGGTTTTTGAATGTTATAATTCTTGACGTCTGATTTGTGTCCATTTATTCTTTTACTGTCCAGTGTGACCAATGTACATGGCAGAGGGGCATTGCTGGCACATATGACCCATAACTATTTCACGTTCGGGGACAATGTATACGTTCAAATCAGCGGCACTGCTATGGGTACCCGCAGGGCCCCACAGTATGCCAACATTTTTATGGCTGATTTCGAACAACGCTTCCTCAGCTCTCGTCCCCTAACACCCATACTCTACTTGCGCTATTGATGACATCTTCAGCATCTGGACCCATGGAAAAGAAGCCCTTGAGGAATTCCACCATGATTTCAACAATTTCCATCCCACCATCAACCTCAGCCTGGACCAGTCCACACAAGAGATCCACTTCCTGGACACTACGGTGCTAATAAGCGATGGTCACATAAACACCACCCTATACCGGAAACCTACTGACCACTATTCCTACCTACATGCCTCCAGCTTTCATCCAGACCACACCACACGATCCATTGTCTACAGCCAAGCTCTATGATACAACCGCATTTGCTCCAACCCCTCAGACAGAGACAAACACCTACAAGATCTCTATCAAGTGTTCTTACAACTACAGTACCCACCTGCGGAAGTGAAGAAACAGATTGATAGAGCCAGAAGAGTACCCAGAAGTCACCTACTACAGGACAGGCCCAACAAAGAAAAGAACAGAACGCCACTAGCCATCACCTTCAGCCCCCAACTAAAACCTCTCCAACGCATCATCAAGAATCTACAACCTATCCTGAAGGATGACCCATCACTCTCACAGATCTTGGGAGACAGGCGAGTCCTTGCTTACAGACAGCCCCCCAACCTGAAGCAAATACTCACCAGCAACCACACACCACACAACAGAACCACTAACCCAGTGGTTGCAACAAAGCCCGTTGCCAACTGTGTCCACATATCTATTCAGGGGACACCATCACAGGGCCTAATCACACCAGGCACACTATCAGAGGCTCGTTCACCTGCACATCCACCAATGTGATCTATGCCATCATGTGCCAGCAATGCCCCTCTGCCATGTACATTGGTCAAACTGGACAGTCTCTACGTAAAAGAATAAATGGACACAAATCAGACGTCAAGAATTATAACATTCAAAAACCGGTCGGAGAACACTTCAATCTCTTTGCTCACTCGATTACAGACCTAAAAGTTGCAATACTTCAGTAAAAAAACTTCACAAACAGACTCCAACGAGACACTGCTGAATTGGAATTAATTTGCAAACTGGATACAATTAACTTAGGCTTAAATAGAGACTGGGATTCGATGGGTCATTACACAAAGTAAAACTATTTCCCCATGTTTATTCCCCCCCCCCCCCCCGCACTGTTCCTCAGACGTTCTTGTCAACTGCTGGAAATGGCCCACCTTGATTATCACTACAAAAGGTTCCCCCCCACCCCACTCTCCTCCTGGTAATAGCTCACCTTAAGTGATCACTCTGGTTACAGTGTGTATGGTAACACCCATTGTTTCATGTTCTCTCTATATATAAATCTCCCCACTGTATTTTCCACTGAATACATCCAGTGAAGTGAGCTGTAGCTCACAAAAGCTTATGTTCAAATGAATGTGTTAGTCTCTAAGGTGCCACAAGTCCTCCTGTTCTTTTTGCGAATACAGACTAACATGGCTGCTACTCTGAAACCAGTCTGTATTGTCTGAGCTAACGAACTCGGGCGCCTTAGCTCAACCTCTGCAGCCATAGACCGTCGTCCCGAGGGGGACAGCACCATGCTGCTGAGCCTGCGTGGCACACACGCTGGATTTCCGGGGGCTGGGATAATCTCTGCGCTAGGAAGCCAGGCAGGGTTGGGCTGGTTGCTTGCCTCAGGGGTGGAACCAGGGAACGGTGTGGGTGACTCTTCCCTTTGCCAGTACAGACTCCAGTGCCTCAGCATGGGGCCCTTGGCTCTCTGGCCCCTCAAGCTCAGACCCGAAGCACTTGGGATACCCCTGGCGCATTTTGCAAGAGCAGGGCCGTTAACTCTGTTCTGAGGCCCTGGCCAGAGGAGTCGTCTTTGCTCCCTGCTGAACTCTTGCAGACCATCGCTGGGCACTGTCAGGCAAGCTGCTGTGCTCCAGCCAGAGGTGGCTGCCTTTTAGGGGTGGGGGGAAGCGATCTGTAGATGAGGCTCCATGTGAAGGCACCATTCAGGAGAGGCCTCCTCCCTCTCCATCCCTAGTCACTGTCTGGTTCTTTTCTGCAGATGGAGCTTTTGATTCCTCCTTCTGCTGTCCTTAGTCTCAGCTGTCTGTCCCTTCCTGGCAGCACGTGAGCCCGTCGTCCTCATGCCAGCTGATGGGCCTGTGTCCCGTCCTGACAGCACCAGCACAGAGACAGAAAGAGTTTCTTTAATGTTTCATCCCTTGCCCCCCCCCCCCTTTTGGGTGGCTCCTCCTCTCCCCTGCTGTCCAAGGGCCACTTGTTAGAGAATCAGAGAAGATCAGGGTTGGAAGAGACCTCAGGAGGTCCTCTAGTCCAACCCCCTGCTCAGAGCAGGACCAGCCCCAGCTAAACCACCCCAGCCAGGGCTTTGTCAAGCCAGGCCTTAAAAACCTCTTAGGCTGGAGATTCCACCCCCTCCCCAGGGGACCCATGCCAGGGCTTCACCACCCTCCGCGTGACAGAGTGGTTGCTAATGCCCTACCCCTGTCCCCGGGGAGCGCGGTCTCTGATGGGCTCTGTGCTCTGCAGGGCCCCACAGTTTCACCGGGGAGGACTGCTCCGAGCTGCACGTCCACGGGGGGCCGGCAGTGGTGGGCGGCGTGCTCCAGGCCTTGGGTAAGTGTCTCTCTCCGTCCTGGATTCTCAGTCACTCTGTTCCTGTTGCGTTCTGGGCCTTGGAGGGGGAGAAACGGCCCCTGGCAAGCCCTGGCTGGGTTGAGCTGGCGTTGGGACCCTCACCCAGGCATCGGGGGCAGATCGGGGGCATGGCCGGAGCGTGCTGCGGCTGTTCTGTGTATCTCGGTACCCCGAGTATAAGGTAGAGCAGCCTGGAGCCTGTGACTGACAGTGGGGGCTGGGCAGGGGTCCTGCATGGCCCCAGAATATGGCCCCCGTGGGCACTGATTCCCCTGCTGGGGAGCTCTTGTCTCCTAGAACTGGGGCAGCTTGCCCAGCCCTGCCTGACTGCATGAGGAGCGATGCCCCGGGGGGGCCCCCGCTCAGGTTTGCTGCGTGCGGTTTCTCTAGGGCGCCTGCCCGGCCTGCGCCCAGCCGACCCCGGCGAGTTCACCAAGCGAGCTTTCCAGAACGGCAAGCTGGGCCTGACCGAGGTGGAGGGCCTGGGGGACCTGATCCACGCCGAGACAGAGGCCCAGAGGAGGCAGGCTCTGCGGCAGATGGAGGGGGAGCTGGGTCAGCTGTACCAACGCTGGAGTGAGGAGCTCACCAAGGCAAGGCCCCCCCCCCCCCCAAACCCTGCCTGGGGCCTGAATGCCCATGCTGGGAGCAAAGGGAGGCAGCGTGGCTAGGGGCATGGGCTGGAAGGGGGGACTCCTGGCTTTGTCCCTGACTCCGTGTGACTCTGGCTGAGTCACTTCATCCCTGTGGGCCTCAGTTTCCCATCTGTAATGGGGGTGCTGGTATCAGCCCTCCTTTGAGCTCCATGGGCACAGAGGGGTTAAATATTCTTGCACCAAGCGGTATTACCCATGTTCCCAAGGGCTGCATTTGGCAGCACTGGACTCCATCCGCAGACACTGAATCTGAACATGCCCACCCTGTGCCCGCCTGGGGCATTTTCTGGGAGGCCAGAACTCCGCAGTGCAAGGGGTAATGTGAAAGGCTTCCCGGTGGGGTGTCTGAGGAGCGGGCTGGGGAGTCCGCTCCCCGCTCTGACCCCGCTTCCGTCGGTGGCTTTGGGTGAGTGGCGTCCTCTCTCTGGTGTCCATGTCCCCAGCCCTAGTGCTGACCCTGCTTTGAGCTCCCAGGAGGGAAGTACTAGCTAAGGGCGAGGCGTTAGTGGCTTTCACAGGGTCACTGAAGTAGCTGGCCTGGTGTAAGAGACCCCTGCACCCCAGGAGGTTAAGACACCTGCGGGAGCCGGAGAAGGGTCCCTGGGCTCTGGCTGTTGAGCTCAGGTTTGCTGGTTGCTGCTGAACATGGAGGGGCCCTGGGGGAGCAAAGATAGACCCCAAATCCTGCCGTTGGAGCCAGGTGAGGCTCAGCCTGGGTGCGGGAGTCTGACTTGACGGCAGGATCGGGGCTGTAATTCGCGATGTGCTGTCCCCCTTTCCACCCCTTAGGCTCTGGCCCATGTAGAAGCCTTTATCGACTTCAGCGAAGATGACAATCTAGAGGAGGGGGTGCTGGCTCAAGGTGAGTGGTGCTGGCCTGCCCTTAAAGGGTCAGTGTCCGTCCGTGCCTTGTACCTTGCGCTGTCCCTTGTGCCAGGGCGAAGCAGGGGCAAGATGCTGCCATGGCAGCGTTCCCTGCTCGGTTGGGCTGGTGTGCATGACAACATGGGTCCGGACAGCAGTGACCTGGGGCCGTGACTTCTAGGACCCTGCAGATCTCTGTCTGCGACGCCCTGGAGCATTAAATTGCAAAGGCTTCTCGGAAATCTGAATTTCCTCTGCTGCTGTCTGGTTCGTTGGTTCGACACAGGCTGTGCCATGATCCAGTCATGGCCCTGTTCTGTGCCACAGAGCAGACTGGGGCGAAAGGTGCCCACCCTTCTGCTGGCCAGGGGTCAGTTTCATCCTGTCCCTGGTCAGTTTCATAGGGCACCACACAGCAGCTGTGGCCCAGTTTCCATGACAGCAGGGGAAAGAATTTAAATACTAGGGAGGGAGCCTGTTTTAATTGGAACTCTTGAAAAATACTGTCAGTTCCTGTTTAGTTTGGTGAACTCCCCTTGATTTCATACCAAAATCTAAATCCTGAGCCCTCTATCTGGTGGTCAATTGAAGCGCTGCTCTGGTTGTGGCACTGGATTGGGACTGGTCCAGTTCAAGTCCTAGCTCTGCCACAGACTCCCTGTGTGGCCTGGGGCAAGTCACTTAATCCACCGTGGGTCTCCGTTTCCATTTATGCTGTGTGTGTGTGTGGGGGGGGTGACGGTCCTCTCTTTGTCCCTCCAGACTGAGTGCTTTGTGGGGCAGAGATTGTGTCTGCAGGAGGGGGCCCCGCTCTCTGGCGAGGTTTACCTGGCTCAATGGGGCCCCGCTCTTGGGCGGGGTCTTTCTTTAGGTGCTACCGTAATGCATGAAATGATAACAGACTGCCCAGGCAGCTGTCCCCTGTGCGGGCCTGACAGCCGGATTGGGGCCGCAGTGCGTTGCTGGGGTCCCTTCGTCTGTGCTGTGTTTTCATTTCATTTCACTTTGCTTTTTTTGTTCCTTCCTCTCCCTGCTCTTGGGGTGCTGACCCGGTGCCCCGGTCTCAGTGGATGCTGCCGTGCGGACGCTGGAGGAGGAGGTGAGCGGACACCTGCAGGACGGGCGGCGCGGGGAGCGGCTGCGCGGAGGAGTTCACGTGGTGATCGCCGGCCCCACCAACGCTGGCAAGAGCAGCCTGCTTAACCTCCTGTGTGAGTCGGGGCAGGCGAACCTCCATCCACAGCTCTTGGTGTCCCCAGTTGTTCGGTGCCTTGCCCACCCCAGAGGATGGTTCAGTCCCGTGTGGGGTTAGGCGCTGGCTGGACAGCCAAGGACAAGGGCCCTTAATTCACCCAACAGGTACAGGACCTGCGAGAGCTTCCCACCGCCCGCTGCTGGGGGGAGTTCGCTCTCCATTCAGTCCTGGCTTCTCTGGGCCAGCATCTGTGCCACGGATGCCAGTTGCCCCAGCACCAGGGTCTTCATTATAGTGTCATGGCCGATGCCAGGGATTGGGCTGGGGCTTCCAGAGCCGACAGCGCCAGGCTCCACAGCCGGATCTGTACAGGGGGCTGGGCCAGACTCCCTCGCTCTGTGGATCCGGTACAGAGTGCAACACAAAACATGCCCTGGCCGCTGAGCTACAATGGTGCCTCCTGCCTCTGCACCCCAGACACCAAAGCCGTGGGGGCTGATTCTGCTGCTCCCCCCCACCCCTGTGCAGAATTTGGTCCTGGGGCCAAAGTCCTTAAAACCTGCCACTGATTTTTGGCTGCCCCAGGGTTTGGGTTTGTTGGGGGCAGGGCGCAGCACAACCGGAGACACCTGGGGCTGATTCTCTGCGGTGCTGATCCCTGCAGCTCCTGCTGATTGGAGCCAGCACTGTGGGTGCCCGGCGCTGCTCGAATTGGGCCCTGCGCGCCCCAGGCTCGGGGCCTGCGCTGGTAGCATGTGGCTGGATGAGTGGCTGCGATGGGACAGGGTCGGGGTGAGGCTCTGGATCAGGGCACGAGCCCCAGGGGTGGGGACTCCACCTACTTATTTGGGCTTGTGAGTCGCTTGTTATTGCTAATGAGAAACCGTCCCGATTTCCCCGGGGTTAGGAAACGTGCAGGAAAGCTCCCCAGTGCCCACTAGATGGCAGCACGAGTCCCCGCTGGGCCAGGTGCTGTCATGGGGCAGGGAGTCTCTTGCTCATTATCTTTATGTAACCAGGGGCTGCTGGGCACCGACTGAATGGGTTGGCTTTGGCAGCGAGCGCATCAGGGCCCCAGGAGGTGCATGGGGGTGACACGGCCGCCTTCCCCCCGGTGACAGCATGAAGGCCTTGTGGCCAAGTGGCCTTGTACTGGTGTCGGGGGGTGGGGGTGCTCCCCCTGTATGGGTTAGACTCGGGGGGGGGGGGGACTGCTGGGTCTGGCCTCCCCACATGTCTGCAGCTGTCCCTTTGGGCCCCCGGCCTCGCCAGTTACGGGCCCCGACGGCCACAAGATGCCTCTGGCCCCTGCTCCATGGGGGGAGGTGGCCGTACAGAGAGTGCCCTGTTGAGGGAGGGGAAGGCTAGGCCTAGGCTCGGGGCATACAAGGTGGGGATCCTTCGGCTTCATGGGATGACTCTTCACAGAGCAGCCCCTGGCGAGGGCCCTGGGAGAGGTGGGGGGCCCAGGCCTTGCCAGATCTCGGGGCCAGGGAAGGTGTGTCTGGGGGGGCGGCACCCCTGTGCTGAGGGCTCCTCCTTCCAGTCTCACTCCTAGCAACAGGCCTCCCCACTGATTGTTCCCAGCGTGGTCCCTGAACTCCCCCGTAACTGCCCCGCTCTCCCCTCGCTCTCTCTGTCTAGGCCAGAGGCCTGCGGCCATCGTGTCCCCCATTGCGGGGACGACGCGGGACGTGGTGGAGTCGGCGCTGAACATTGGTGGTTACCCCGTGGTACTGAGTGACACGGCCGGGCTGCGGGAGACCCAGGACGTCGTTGAGCGGGAGGGTGTGAGCCGAGCTCGGGAGAGGTGAGGCAGGTGTTGGCTGGGGGCGGGTGAAAAGGCAGCTGGAAGCCTTTCCTCGTGGCCCTGTCGTGTGCCTCACAGCGGCTTTGCTCTGAGAAACAGGAATAGCGGGGGGCTGCGGGTCAGGACTGAGGGGCACTGGCAGGGCTGGGAGAACAGGGGGCTGCAGGTTGGGACTGAGGGGCACCGGCAGGCAGGGGGCTGTAGGTCAGGACTGAGGGGCACTGGCAGGGCTGGGAGAACAGATGGCTGTGGGTCGGGTTTTAGGGGTGCCGGCAGGGCTGGGATAGCAGGGGGCTGGGAGAGCAGGGGGCTGTGCGTCAGGATTAAGGGGAACTGGCAGGGCTGGGAAAGCAGGGGGTTGTGGGTCGGGATTGAGGGGCGCTGGCAGGGCTGGGAGAGCAGGGGTTGTGGGTCGGGATTGAGGGGCACCGGCAGGGCTGGGAGAGCAGGGGGCTGCGGGTCGGAACGGGGGGGTGCCAGCAGGGTTGAGCTGCAGTGATTTCCCGTTAGCTGTAAGGTCCGTGTTGCTCTGCTGAGCTGACATCTCAGTGACCCACAGCCCAGATGCAGGCTCCTCTCCCAGCTGCCTGCCAAACAACCCCTCCCCTTGGGAAGCCCCTGCTTGCTGGCTCTCCCGGGGCGGTGGGTCCCTGGGGGCCGGATGCATGGGGCTGGCCATCTCTGGCCGTGGCCTGGGGGTGTCAGGCAGGCGCTAAACAAACAGCCGGATCCTTCCCGTGAGCCAGGCCCATCCCGGCCCCACCCGAGACATCCAGTGCCCCCTGGCAAAGGGCGTGCGGCTTGGGCCTCTCTCTGTCCCGTGCATTCAGGCTCCCTGGTGGGGGGGGCACTGACTGTGGGGCAGATTCCAAGACCTGCTCACGGGGGCTGTGAGGGGGGGCAGGGTCATGTCCCTTTCCGGGTGTGGGGCAGGTACAGAGATGGGGCAGGCTGGAGTCATGCTCAGTGCCCTCTTGGTACCATTAACCCCATGTTTGCCGTCCATTCGGAGCAAGCACCCCCTCTTCAGCGGGCAGCACTCCCAGGGTGTGCATGGGGGGGGGGTGTCTCGGTGGCCAGTGTCGTGGCCCTTCTCCCCGGCAGGCTGCAGCGAGCGGACGTGGTGCTGGCCGTGCTGGCCGCCGTGGACGTTGATCCGGAGCCCAGGCGCTTTGCTGATGCCCTGCGAGCCGTCCTGCCGCCCGGACCACCGGCCCAGCGGGCACCCTGCATCCTGGTCCTGAACAAGGCTGACCTGCTGGAGGAGGGGCGTGGGGGGGCCCTGCTGGGAGCCTGTGGGGAGGGGGCACTGCCCCCCACCTGCCTGCTCTCCTGCAAGACCGGAGAGGGCGTGGACAGCCTCCTGAGCCTGCTGGGGACACAGCTGGAGCAGATGTGAGTTCCCAGGGGTCGGGATTGAGGGGCAGGGTGGGGTTGCATGTGTGATATGAGGGGCAGGGGTGGGTGGGACAAGCTAGGCCAGGCCTTGGGGGTGGGGAGGCATCTCATGGGCTGGGCTCCAGGTTTGTCCCAGGTGACTGCTGTGACAGAGAACTCGGTGATGCCCCCTGGCAGCAGGGGGCGCTGTCTGGGGTGGGGAGTGGGGCTGAGGGAATCTGTTGACATTGGAATTCGGGGAAGATGCTGCAAACTCTCTGGGGTGTTAACTCAGCTGCTGGCTTGGCTCTGACCACCGGAGCCTTTCAGAGCCAGCGGCTGAGCTTCATCCCATCCGTGTCCACACAGCTCGCAGCCCAGCGGGGCCTCATTCCCCGCGGGGGGCAAGGCCCGAACGCATACTGTGGCTGTCTGTTATCAGTGTCCCAGTAACACCTGGAAGCCACAGGTGCGATCAGGGCCCCGCTGTGCCAGGCACTGCACAGAGAGAGGCCCTACCCTACGGAGCTCCCAGCCGGAATAGATAAAGGCTGGGGGGGAAACTGAGGCACAGGGTGACGAGACGCACGTGCAGTCACTCAGCAGGCAGTGGGAGAAGTGGGAATAGAGCCCAGCTCCCCAAGCCCCAGCCAAGAGTCGACAGCACGGCCTCCTTCAGATCACGGAACTGCTTAGCGGGTTGGACGTGTGGAATACACCCAGAACAAATAGAACTGGCAAGAGGTTTGAGAGGCCTCCGATTTCCAGCGGTTCCCACCGGCGAAGCAGGCCCTCAGCCTTGCTCTGTGCCCTCGTCCCAGCTCAGTGTGTGGGGGGGGTGGCTTTGCGAGGGTTGGAAATGGAGCTGTTAAGGCACCTTGGCTCATTCACGGTGCCTTAACACCTTGGATGATGGGAGTGGATCCTCCACAGGGAGTTTCCGTGCTGCCAGTCCACAGCAAAGGAAGACTGGCCCCGTGCACATAGTGTCTGAGGCTGGTGATGCCCTAGGGCTCTGCTCCGGTGGCAGCGGGATTAGGAGCTAGAGGAGAATCGCCATCAGCTGTGAGCGGTACAGGCTTTATGACACACAGTGAGGCAGAGAGCAGCAGTGTGACCACCTGCCCGAAGGAGCCCAAAGAGAAGCTAGGTGAGCTGGGCTACGGGTGTGACCCCTCCTTTCATCTGCCAGGTGCGGCGACCCTCTGGCCGGCTCTCCGAGCCTCACGCAGGCACGGCATCGCCTCCACCTCACCAGCTGCCTTGGCTCGCTGGGCCGGTACCACGGCTACAAGTCCCTGGATCTGGTGCTGGCAGCCGAGGAGCTGCGGCTGGCCCGCAGGCACCTGGGGAAGATCACGGGCCGAGTCAGCGCCGAGGAGATCCTGGATATCGTCTTCAGGGACTTCTGTGTTGGGAAGTGAGGGGCCGGGGCCCCCGCGCGGCGTTGTGGGAAGAGCGAGGGGATATTTCAACTGAGAGACGCCGGGCGCGGGAGGAGCTGGGTCTGCGATCCGCTTCGGCAGCGAGGAAATTGCCAGTCTCAGCTTAGCTCCCACAGCAATTGTCCTCGGGGCTGGAGAAGCTGATGATTGGGACTGAAGGGCAATGGCAGAGGTCTCGGGGGGAGCCCAGGAGGCTGGGGGTCAGGACTGAGGGGAAGCGGCACAGCTGGGTGTGCTGGGGGCACAGAAGGCAGAGGACAGCCCCCTCCCGCACCTGTACCTGATTCTCGGGGCTGTCTGCCCCCCCGGTTGTGTTTATTAAACCCCCTGGTCCCTTTCCCTGCCCTGTGATTTGTTCTTTCCTCCTGCCAGCATGAGGACCAAGGAGGTGCCCAGCCTTCCATTGCGCTGTGACCATCGGGTCCTGGGGAGGCAAGGGGAGATCGTCCTGCTGGGGGGGAGAAGGGACTATGCATATACCTGTACAGCCTTACCAGCTGGGTGGGGAGGCTGGCTGGGGTTGGGGAGGTGCTCCCTTCAACATGGAGGGTTAATGATCCTTTGCCAGTGCAGTGTCTGAGAACACTTTGCTCACACAAATGAATTCAGCCTCCCAGCCCCAGGAGCTGCACTTTACAGGGGGGAAACTGAGTCACGGGGGAGGGAGTCTCTCCGTTCCGAGCCAGCCGTGTGCTCGGAGCTGTACAGGGCCTGGCTGCTACAAGGCAGCGGGGAGGGGTGTGCTGGGAGGGTTTTCGCCTAGCGCTGCTGATGGAGTGAGGGGTGGGTAGCGCCTTGGGGTGCTGGAGCTGCCTGGGCTTGTCCATGAGTTGGGGCAGAGCCAAGAATGGAACCCAGGCATCCAGCCCCTCGAGCCGCCTGCTCTGGTCACAAACCTCAGCAGCTAGGGAGCAGCTGGGCGTTGGGTGCCCTGGCGCAGTGGGTTCGCCAGGAGATGGTTCTGGGGCCATGCAGGTTCTGCTCCTGCCATGGATGCACGTTTCTCCCCTGCTGCCGGGGCCCAGGCTGAGCCAGGAGCCTGCCAGTGCTGTTCCTAGACTAACCAGCTGGGGGTGCCACAGAGCAAGGTTAGGCCATTTCTCTACAGGCAGGGCTGGCAAAAGCAGCAACCCTAGGGTCTAACCTGCCCAGGAGTGGGGGGCAGCACCCTTCCCCTTGTGGGGATTATATTTGGGGGCACCTCCTGAGTGTGGAGGGTGCCAAGGGGGTGAGGGAGCCTGTCTGTGGTGGCTCCTCCCTGCCTATCTTCCAGGGGGGGCGTCTCCGGAGCAGGGGTCACCTGGGCGAGCCGGCTCTGCTTCCAGAGGAGGAGAGTAAACAAGGCCCTCAAGCAGCTGGAAGGGGAAAAACTGGCCTGAACTTCCCCTCAGTCAGCGCCGGGAAAGCCGGGGCCCTGTCTGGCAGGAGGTGAGAGCTGTAGCCTTCAGCGAACGCACCCGCAGCACTGCTGGGAGATGGGGCCGTGGCACCAGGAGCCCTGCCCGCAGGCTGTGGGGTGGCTGAACTGTCACAGCTGGAGGCCTTGGGACAGGTCTGGGCAACTGTCGGGGATCACGGCGGCTACTGCAAGACTTGAACTCTGGGCCCTCTGTGTGGCGACCCCTGGAGCTAAGGGAGAACCCCTGTTAGCTGTACGGGGCCTATGACACACAGCTGAGCAGTTCAGAGTCCAGCCAGCAGAGGGCAGAGGTGCATCCAATTTCTGGGATGTTACAGGTGGCTGAGGGTGTTCCAGGTGCGTATCCCTGAACGCCCGTCCCCTCCACTGCCAGGCTGGGAATGGAAACCAAGGGTCCTGAACGCCCGTCCCCTCCACTGCCAGGCTGGGAATGGAAACCAGGGGTCCTAACCCCCGCTCCCAACTCGCTGGATCCCACCTGGTGCTGGTTCAGAGCTGAGCACTGGTTGCAGTAGCCCTCCTTCCCCCCACTCTCTGCTGCAGCCTGCTCCCTGTGCCGGCCCCCCCTTGGCAGCCTGGCTCTGTTTCCAGTGTGTGGCCTTTGGCTTCTCTGCCTCACTGGCCCCAAGCTCCCCCCTGGGGCTCATTACCGCTGGGGTTCCTGGCCTCCTACTGAGGAAGCCCTTGTTTTGACAGTTATTTATAGAGGATTTCCTGATGCTCCTCCAAGTAACGAGCTCTCCCCCTGCTCTTCCAGTGGGGCGGGGGGACCAGAACCCAGGAGCCAAGTCCCCTACAGGCCTGTCCTGGGCAGTACTGGGGACGGGCGCGGGAGCGACAGCCCTGGGGCTGCTGCCCTGTGCCCTGGGAGCAGCAGGGTGAGCTCCCCCTGCACAGCAGCAGGGCCCAGGGTGAAACCACTGCAGAGGCCTGATTCTCTGTTACTTTCTCCTGGAGCGTGTGTATTTGTGGGGGTGTCTGGCTGGCTTTAAGCCACCTTTGTGCACCCCCTATTCTAGAGCAGGGCCCTGGCTGGTGCCACTCACAGCAGCCTCGGGGCTGCTCTAACTTACACTCTGCTCCCCATAACTCCAGGGAAGGGTGCAGCACAGTGTCTCCCCCCTGGCCCCGCTCTGTCCCCTGGGACTGGGGACAGGGTGGGTGCAGAGTCCTTATGCCAGCTCCATGGGGGCCAGGGAGGTCCGTGCACAGGGGGAGTGGCAGGGGGCTGTTTCCACCTGCTTTAAGGCCCCCTTGTGCGGCCAGAGGGGCCTAGCAGGGCCTTGGTGTAGCTGTGAGTTGGGCCCAGGTTGAGCCTGCTGGGCGCCAATTAGTTGGCAGGAGCGGGGAGAGGGGAGTTTAGGGTGCAAGGAAGTTCAAGGTTTAGGGTGCAATACTTGGCAATCTAGCCTTCCGGGGGGCCTTTCCAGCCCTGGTGCATGTGGCTGCCGCAGCATTTCCCAGGGTGTAGCAGGGCTGTTGATAGCCGTCACCCTTGGGTGCTCGTCCCCTGGGCTGCGCCGCCTCCTGAGCGTGCGGCCAGAAGCTGCGGGGAGAGGAAGGATGGGGCGGGTGCTGGGTTCCACGTGCGGTAGGCCAGGAGGAAGCTGTTTCAGTCCCAGTGGCGTGGGACAGGTCCACCACTGTGGCAAGCGCCTACCCTGTGGCCTTGTGTAACCAGAGAGCAATCCATTGTTGGATGAATGACCCCTTCCTGGAGGGGTGGGGGGGCTGTTCTGTTCCCTGTCGCTGCTCCCCCTGGGCTGTGACCTTATCTGCTAATTGGGGTTCAGGCCAATTTGCCGTTGTGTGGGAGAGAAAAGGCAGGAAGTAGGGTGGGGGGGCTCTCCCCTGGCAGCCAGTGCTGGTCCTACTGTCCCTGCACAGTGCGGGGGGGGACACTCTCCCTTCAGCCCTGCCCTGCAGGTAGGGGGCGCTGTGTGAGACTGAGGTCCTGAAGGATCTCATGAAACCATTTGTTCATTAACCCCCTTGTCCTGACCCAACGTCAGCTCTGGGGGTTCCTTTGACCTTCCTACATCCTGCTCCCCACCCAATTCTAAATGTCAGCTGGATACATAATGATCCCTTAGTCCTCCCATAGCATTGCTGTGCACTGTTAAGCTGCTGCCTTCTCCCCCAGAGGTGGCCGCATTTTGGTGGCAGGGGAAAGTAAGTGATTCCTGTGAACAGGGCTTGTGACTGGCTTTAGGATGTAATCTAAAACCCTGACCACACACTCAGCGCTGTGCAGAGGGCCAGGAGGATGCAGGGACTTCCCAAAGGAGTTTACAATCTAGCACACTGTGTTAGGAGAGACTGATTACACACTAGTAAGGGGAGATAAAGTCCAGCCATAAATCATATCCCGGCAACAACACGGCTGCTTGCTGGCTCTAGCGTGTCCTGCGGGTTTGTAAACTAACCCTCTCATCCTGCCAAGGCTCAGGGGCATCCTTAGGAAATGCAGCCTGGCCCAGAACTGAGCCGCAAGGCGCAATTAATGTATTTAACAGGAATTGCTTTGTCAGTCACTCGGTTTCCTACTTTTGCGGCACTGTTTGTACATAGTGAATCATGGGGGGGTGTCTGGGAGCCAGGACGCTGGGGTTCTGTTCCTGGCTCTGGGAGGGACAGTGCAGCCTAGCAGTGAGAGGCACATGAGTCAGGACCCCTGGGTTCTACTTCCAGCTCTGCCACTCCACTGCTCTTTGCCTCAGTTTACCCCTCTGTAAGTGGGCCTGATAACTCCCTTGTGGAGCAGCTCCAAGACTTAACTAACTTTCATGGCTGAGCCCCAGCGGAGGGCTTCTGAAACCCAGCTCAGCATGGGTGGCCTCAGGTCTAGAGGGGAAGTGGCTTTGAGTTGAGGGCCAGGGCCTCTAGCATCCAGCCTCAGCGGCCATGTCACATTTCCTCCCTGGCGGCGACAGAGCCAATGGGGCCTGCAGGGGAAGTCCTGGGAGGCCATTTATTCAGGCCACTTTCCTTGTCCAACAAACCAAGGCTTTGGGGCTAGATTTCCAGCCTGGGGGGGAGGGGAAGCTCTTGTGTCAGCTTCTGGGGGGAGCTACCCCTCGCCTGGGGGACTGAAAGGGGAACATCCCCAAGGGGGAGACAGAGGTGGGACTGGGAGCAGAGACCCCAGGTGGGTGCAGCCTGCTGTAAGTGAGCAACTGACCTAAATGGGGCCAGATGCCATTGGTTTACCCAGCAAAACTCCCACGGATTATCCACCCATCCCTGGATTCGTCTCCCTCTGTGGGGCCACCAGAGCTGGCTCCGGGGAGCAGGAGAGGGGGATTCCTTTTCCTGGGAGGCAGTTATGACAGGCCTACAGCCTGGGAGCAGATAGTTTGGCTCCCCCAACCATGATCCCAGCATTGTCTGTTTGCCACTCCTGCCACCCTGCAGCTGGAAAGGCAGGCGTGGGCGGCACAGGTGTGTGGCTGCCTGCCTGGGGCTTCTTATCTCTGGTAAGCATCTGTGCCCCTCTCCCCCCCACCCTGCTCCTCTGGGGCTGAGACCAGGCTCCGGAACCAGCCCCTCCACGGCGCAGTTGGAGCTGGCAGCCGGGCCAAGGCTGGAGCGGTGCAGGAGCAGGAACGAGGCCAGAGGCCAAGCGTGCAGAATTCCTGGCCGGGGGCCACTGGGTCAGGCGTGGATCCTGATCCCAGCAGTTCTGGGAACGTGCTTCAATGTTCCTTTGTTTGGGTCCCAGCTTGGCCTGGCTCTTCCTGCGGCACCTGTCAGTCCCTTCCTCCGGGGCGGCCAGAACGGGACGTTCCCCGTTGGCTTGAGAGCTGGGCCCCGCTCGCAGCCACCCAGACTCCTCTGCAGCATGGGAACTGGTGCAATGGCTGAGGGGACGCTGGCCGTGGCTGGGCCCAAGGCAGGGGCAGTTGTCTCAGGACAGCAGCTGATGGCCTTGGTGGAGGGGGCAGGCGGGGGGGTGGCGGAAGAGACGAGGCACATGGGGACGTGTGTCCCCTCCCCCAATTCTCCTGTCCTCGTCAGAACTCTGGGGCAAAAGCCCCTTTGGGAACCCAGCCCCCTAGCTAATGTCACCCCCACACGCAACCCCAGGACCGTCAGCGCCCAGCCCCCGCTCTGCACAGGGGCCTTCCAGGACCTTCCGAGTCCCCAGCCTTGGCTCAGGGCAGGGGACTCTGGTGGCTCAAGGGAATTACCCCTGATTTGGGCCAGGGTCAGCAAGAGCAGAACCAGACCCACCAGGTCACACGCCCAGCTCCCTGCCCAGCCCCCAGTGACCGGCTTGCCAGCGAGCGAGAACAAAGCACGCAAAAGCCAGGCCAGGCTGCCGTCAGGCGTGTATTCCATGCGGGGTGGAAGAATTTACAGCAAAGCGCCATGAGCTAATCACATTCATGGCACATCCTGCTCTGCTGGCCCCCTGCCCCTGGGCCCCGTGGCTGCCTGGGATGGGGTGAGCCGCAAGGGCCCGGGAACAGGCTGCAGTACTGGAGGGGTGTTGGGGCCGCGGAGCCTGAGCAGAACAGGGGCTTGAGGCCTGGGGGAAGCGAGGCCTGGGCAGGGATGCATGAGTGGCTGGAGGAGGGTGGGGGGTGAGGCTGGAGCGGGGGTCAGGCCCGGGGTGGGAGGATGGAGGGGATCTCAGCAGGGGTAGTAGCGGGGTCAGACAGAGGGACCCACGGTCCTCCCCCACCCCCTCCAGGCTTGGCCTGTGCAGTGCTGCCAGGTCTGGCCAGACACCCCCACCTCCCGCTCCCAAGAGCTACAAGTCCGAGGGAGGGCTGCCAAAGGACAATATCAGCTTCCGGGGGCTGGTGAACCGGGGTAACTGGACGAGGAATAAGGGGCAGGAGGGGGAGGCCCAGAGAGCATGTGTATCTGGGGTGAGCGGGAGTGGGACGATCTGAGAGTCTGTCCAAATGTCTGTCCGCACGAGATTTCAGCTGGGGGTGTGTGTGTGGGGGTGTGCGCGAGATTTCAGCTGGGGGGAGTGTGTATTTCAGCTGTGTGCGTGGGGGGGGCATTCACATGTATGTGCGGGCGCCTGTCTGTACGTCTCTGCCCAGGCGTGTCTGTCTGTCTGGCTGTGTGAGTGAGAGAGAGATTTCAGGCCGTGCACCAGCTCAGTCTCCTAAGTGTCTTGCCAATCAAGTCGCGGTTTCCTCTCCTTTGCTCCAGCTCAGCTCCGGGTCCCTGCTCCCCGTGGCCTCACTCTCTGCTTAGCCGCTGGCGTGGAAAAGAAAACAGCGAGAGGGTCAGCACTAACCTCGCGCACACGCAGCCCGAGTGGCTGCACCCGGGTTCCTGCCCCGCGAGGAAGTCGCTGGCTGCTGTGGTATCCTGCTGCCCCAGGATTTCCCGTGGCCCCTGCCCTCCCCCCCCCCCCCCCGTCAAAGAGCCTGGGCAGGCTGTGGCTCGGCTCCGGCAGGTTCTCCTGCCCCCAGGCTAGCCCTTGTCTCCAGAAAACAGAGGGCCCGATCCTGCGCCCGCTGGAGTCACTGGCCAGACGCAGTATTGTCCAGCTACTGATAATTAGTAACGTGCACAAGGCCCCCCCCCACCCCAAGCCGCTTAGGAAATGCTCTGTGGGGGTCTGATCCCCCGCCACGGCATCCCTGCAACTCCCTGCACTGTTGCACAATAACTGTGCCTGCGATACCTCCTTGGCCCGCAGCGCCTTGCCTCGGTGGAGCTCAAAGAGCTTCGCAAACACTAACGACGTCTCCCTCCACGTCGCCCCCAGCGGGCAAGTGCGTGTAGCTGTGAAACAGGAGCTCTGCGCCCCGACCCCCAGGAAATGCTCTTTGAGCACGTCCAGCAAGAGATGTTAGTTCTAGGCTTCACCCACATGCCAGCTGCTTTACGCTGAGATGGTGTTTAGTCAGGGGGCTTCTTAACTGAGCAGCAGCGAGAGGCCAGATGCTGCCGGACCCCAGCTCTCATGCTTCAGGGTGTGAAGGGTCAGGAAGGGTTCTAGACACACACGGACTGTCCTGTGCAATCAACCAGGCGCACTGTGGGAAGGGGAAGCTGCAGCCAGTGCTAGAGACAGGATACTGGCTGCAAGGGGCCAATGGTCTGCTTTAATATGGTGGTGGGGGATACCGGGGTAGAGGGGTGGGGTGAGGTGCTAGAGGGACAGCTGCTATGCTAGGCTGCTCGGAGTGCTCATGCAGGGGATACACCCCAACCTGCCTTGCCCTTCGCTCCTTACCTGGGCTGCGGCACGGGCTTTGGGGGGTACTGGTTGGGCAGCTTGGCCTCCTCCAGGATTCGTTTTCTGAATTCCTCCAGGCTGGCTCGGTCTAACAGGGTGAGAAGCACCAGAGGTCTCTTGTCTGGAATCGACTGCCCATATGTGCAGGGGAAGGGGCCTCCCCCCCGCTCAGAAGCCCCCAATCCTGGGCTGGCCTCGCCACGCCTGGAAGAGTCTGGGACATGGGGCTCCTGGTGTGGCAGGAACACAAGGGGGGTCTGGCTCGGCATGCCGATGACCCAGAAAGGGGTCCCCCTCGTCCCCCAGCTGCACGCAGGCCTTGGAACTGTCTGGAGCTGCTGTAATAACGGGTCCCAGTCGGGAATGACAGGAATGCACAACAGTGCTAGGGAGCCCAAGGGGCCGTGGGCAGCAGCAGAGCCGGGTGGGTGGAAACCTCCATGCCACTTGCTCCATGGCACCAGCCTCACCAACACTGCAGGGTTTCGTTCGCAATAGATGGCGAAGGTGGTGGTGGGGCTGGGGTTTCTCAGAGCAGGGATAGGAAAGTGGGTGAGGGTTGTGCCCAGAGGCTGGCGCCCACCTGCCAAAGCTACAGGCCAGACTGGGAAAGCATCTGGACATCTGCCTTTTGCCCTTTCTCGCACGGGCACTCACCAGTGTTTCCGAAAGTCCCGGGATTCCCCAGTGTCCCTGGGTTTCCAAAGGTGCCGGGATTCCCATATGTGCCAGGGTTCCCGAAGGCCCCGGGGTTGCCGAAGGTCCCGGGGTTGCCAGGATTTCTCAGGCCTGGGTTCCCTGGGAAAACACTGCCCTGTCAACGAGAGGAGAGACATGCTGGCTAGCAGGGCCTGGAGCTCAGCTGCAAGCCACGGAGCCAGCACATGGGCAGCCCGGAACGCTTGACCCTGCCCAGCTGGCACCAGACGGTGATGTGCACGGAAGGAACTGGGGAGACCCTCCCGGGCTGACTCCTGGCAAGGATGTGGCTGGAGGAGGTTGTGGGGAAGGCCTCTGTCCCCTGCTATGTGCTGCCCCAGCCCTGGGGGCCCCGTGAGCCAGCAGGCAGCACGGAGGCCTTGGGGGGGTCGTACGGGTTGGGGGATCTGCTCCCGGGTGTGCATGTGGGGAGGTGGAGGCTGGCGGGGGGGGAGAGGATAAACACACTATTTATGCCCCCGCCACAACCTACAAGGACATCAATGGATGACCAGTAGGGTTGCCAACTTTCTAATGGCAAAAAACCGAACACCCCTACCCTGGCCCTTCCCGAGGCCCGGCCCTTTCTCCGAGGCCCCTCCCGCACTCCCTGCATCTCCCCTCGCTCCCTCTCCCCCACCCTCACTTTCACCGGGCTGGGGCACGGTATGTGAGGGGGGTGAGGGCTCTGGGGTGGGGCCGGGGATGAGGGGTTTGGGAGTGGGAGAGGGCTCCAGGCTGGAGCATGGGGGTGGGGGGTGTTGAGGAATCCGGCTGGGGGTGCAGACTCTGCAGTGGGTCTGGGGCTGAGGGGTTTGGGGTGCAGGAGGGGACTCCGGGCTGGGGAAGGGGGTTGGGGTGTGGGCTCCAGCAGGGGGTGTGGGCTCTGGGGTGGGGCTGGGGATGAGGGGTTTGGGGTGCAGGAGGGGGCTCCGGGCTGGGGAAGGGGGTTGGGGTGTGGGCTCCAGCGGGGGGGGTGGGCTCTGGGGTGGGGCTGGGGATGAGGGGTTTGGGGTGCAGGAGGGGGCTCCGGGCTGGGGAAGGGGGTTGGGGTGTGGGCTCCAGCAGGGGGTGTGGGCTCTGGGGTGGGGCTGGGGATGAGGGGTTTGGGGTAAAGGAGGGGGCTCCAGGCTGGGGCAGGGAATGGAGGGGGCTGTGGGGAGGTGGTGCAGGCTCCGGAAGGCAGTTTGGGGGCGGGAGGGGACTCCAGGCAGGGGCAGGGGGTTGGGGTGTGGGAAGGGGTTCGGGGTCCTAGCAGTGCTTACCATTGCTCCTGCGAAGCAGCCACTAGGTCCCTGCAGCCCCTAGGCGCCTGGGCTGCCAGGGAGGCTGCATGTGCTGACCTCGCACCCACAGACGCCGCCCCCATAGCTCCCATTGGTTGTGGTTCCTGCCCAATGGGAGCTGCGGAGCCGGCCCCCAGGGGCAAGGGCAACGCACGGAGCCTCCTTGACCGCCCATGTGCCTAGGGGCAGCAGGGACCTGGCGGCTGCTTCCTGGGAGCCGCGCAGAGCCAGGGCAGGCAGGGAGCCTGCCTTAGCCCCAGGCCCCCGCTGTGCCGCCCACCAGACTGTTAACAGTCCGGTCAGTGGCGTCAACCAGAGCCGCCAGGATCCCTTTTCGACCAGGCACTCCGGTCAGAAACCAGACGCCTGGCAGCCCTAATGAACAGACAAACACCCGGCGGGATGGACATGCCCAGCTGGCAGGCTGGCTTTGTGGGCAAGTTCCTATGTGCCGACAAGGAGGCGCGCGCCTCCCCGCCCCCCCGCGTCGGGACGGAGGTGGGCGCGGACAGGCAGGCAGCATGGGGCCCCCCTCACCTTTGCCTTCCTGCAGCTCTCCAGCTGGGCCTTCGTGGCCTCAGCCTGGGCAAGAAGCTTGTTCTTCTCCTGCAGCTGCTGGCTCAGGCGCCCCTTCTCCTCCGTCAGCATCTGCTTCTCCTGGTAGCTCCGCTTGGCCTCGGCATCGCAGGCGGCCTGCAGGGTCTGCAGCTGGCGCTGCTGCTGCTGGCTCTCCCCGGCACGCTGCTGCCCGCACGCCTGCAGGGTCGCCTCACAGCGCAGCTTCTCGCCCTGCAGCCGCCCGTTCTCCTGCGCCAGGGTCTGCACCTCCTGCTGCACCTTGTCCCCCACCCTCTGGAGCTGCGAGGTCACCTGCTGGGTCAGAGTGGAGCAGCTGCTGGGCTGGTAGAGCTGGGAGGTCCCCACTTTGGCCTGGATGTCCTGCCGGACGGCCTGGAGCTCTCTCGTCATCTTCTCCTGCAGGCTGCAGCAAAGGTTGTGCCCCTGACTCAGCCCGCTGCACTGGGCCCGCAGGTCGATGCTCTGCTGCCGGCAGAGCTCCCGCTCCCCGCTGGCCGTGCTGGCCGCCTGCTTCAGCTTCTCCGTCACCTGCGAGCAGTTCTCCCGCTGCTGCTGGGCCTCCCGCAACAGCCGGTCCCGGGTCTCCCGCAGGCTCAGCTTCTCGGCTGTGCCGGGAGAGGACAAAGCAGGAGTTGGGCCGATGGGGTTACTTCCCCCTGGGATCTGGCTCGCCTGCCCTCTACTCCCCCAACCCCTGGACCCTCCTCCCTCAGCACCCCCATCCCCTGCACCCACTCCCCCTGGACCCCCAATCCCCATCCCCTGCACCCAATCCCCCTGGACCCTCCTCCCCCAGCACCAAATCCCCCCCAGACCCTCCTTCCCCAGCACCCCCATCCTCTGCACCCTCCTCCCCCAGCACCCCCATCCCCAGCACCCACTCCCCCTGGACCCTTATCCTCCAGCACCCCCATCCCCAGCACCCACTCCCCTCGGTTTGCCCTCCCTGGACCCAATCCCCGCACTGGAGTCAGCCCTGCTGGGGGCGGGGGAAACTCCTGGGGAAGAGCAGCCAATCACAGCTGCTGCAGGAGGCAGGCCGTGCAACCCCCTCCCAGAAGCCCGGAGGAGTTTTTGGATAGGGGAGGGAGGGTGACGGAGCAGCCAACACCATTCCCACAGGAGGGGAGGGGACAGGAAGAGCCCAGCAGCTCAAGGTGACTCTGACGCCCCCCCACACGTGAACAATGAGTCTGTCTGCTCCCCCCTCCCCTCGGAGCTACAGGACCCTGGCGTGAGATTGGGGGTAAGGAGCAGCTGTGATGGGGGTGGGGGTGTGTGTGCAGAATTAATTGCCGGGCTGGGGAAGGGGCAGATGTGGGGGAGGGGAAGAGGATGGATTAATTCATTAGGCTCTGGGGTGTGGGCAGTAGCGAGGGGCTTCAGCACCGCCACAGCCCTGGTGATCTCCCGGGGTCCGACTCCTGACGTTTGAGCTCCCCGGGTTAGCAGTCCTGAGTGGGGGAGAAACCCAGGGGGGCCACGTGGGGGTGCAATACAGCACCCTGCTCCCACATGGCAGGGGTGACCCCACTGGAATTCTGAGGTTGGGAGAGAATGGCCTGGTGTCCAGTTTTCGACCCGAACGCCCGGTGGAAAAGGGAACCCGGTGGCTCTGGTCAGCACCACTGACTGGGGCTAAGCCGGCTCCCTGTCTGCCGTGGCTCTGCGTGGCTCCAGGAAGCAGTGGCATATCTCCCCTCTGGCTCCTAGGCATAGGAACCATGGGCAGTGGGAGCTGCGGGGTGGTGCCTGCGGATGGGGCAGGACGCAGAGCTACCTGGCCACGCTTCCACGTAGCAGCCGGAGAGGGGACGTGCTGCTGCTTTTGGGAGCTGTCTGAGGTAAGCGCTGCCTGGAGCCTGCAACCCTCAACCCCTCCTGTGCCCCAACCCCCTGCCACAGCCCTGATCCACCTCCTGCACCCCAACCCCCTTGGCCCTATCCCAGAGCCCCCTCTTGCACCTTAAACCCCTCATTTCTGGCGCCAGCCTGGAACCCCCATCCCCAGCCTAGAGCCCATACCCCCTCCTGCAACCAAAACACCTTGGCCCCACCCCAGAGCCTGTACCCCCAGCCAGAGCCCTCACCCCCCCTGCACCCCAACTCGCTGCCACAGCCCTGATCCCCCTCCTGCTCTCTGAACCCCTCAGGCCCAGCCCAGAGCACCCTCCTGCACCCCAACCCCGTCATCCCCAGAGCCTGCACCCCCAGCTGGAGCCCTCACTCACCCCCTTCCCACACCCCAACCCCTTGAGCCAGCCTGGTGAAAATGAGCGAAAGAGGGTGGGGGGATGGAGTGGGGCGGGGCAAGGGTGTTCAGTTTTGTGCAAGTAGAAAGTTGACAACCCTAGGTTGGGATCAGGTCCTAAAAATCTAAAACTATCTGCTGCTAAAACTGGGGGGCTGGAGGGAGGAATCCCAGGGGCTCCAACTGGGGCTGGGAGGGCCCCTGCTCCCACAGCCCGGACAAAGTAGGGTTTGCACCCCACGCTCTGCAACAGTGAGCTGCACAATGCTGCCATGTGACCTTCCTGCTCACCACGGGCCACCCTGGAGCCCCAGGTGGCCCACTCCCTCGGGGAGGATGTGCATGCCTAGGTGATGACCAGCCCCAGTGGTGTCAGGGGGAAGCAGGCCAGAATCTCTGACCTCAGGTGGGTGCGGTGAGCAGTCAGGCAGTTCCCTGCTGCCTGGAGTGTTGGGGGCTGGCTGCATCCACGCCATGGAGAGCCTGCGGGGACCCCGCCTGGCCCTGACGTGACTCCACTGATACTGAGCTGGGCAGGGGAGGGAGAGGAGCTGGGAGCTCTCACGCACCGTAGCAGGTGACGTTTAGGATGTTCATGTTCCTGTAGCACTCGTCCGCCATCATCTTGTTGTACCCGGCGTAGTTCCAGATTTGTTGGCACTGGGTCTGGGGAGAGAATGGGGGGCGGGGGTGGAAAGCGTCAGAGCTTCCCTTCCACAAGGGATGCGTGGCCACCATGGCACCAGGGGAGCCCTGCCCAGGAAATTCCTGGGAGGGCAGCCGAGATGGAGGGAGGGAATTGGCCGCTCTCCCTTTGCAGAACGGTGAGGAACGTGGGCACTCCTGGAGACAAGGGGGGCGGGGGGCATTGTCGAGACAAGCACCATGGAAGCTGCTTCCTTGTGAATGTTCCCACCCTGCTGGTGCCCCTTAGTCTTGACTCGCAGCCCCCCTGTTATCCCAGCCCTGAGCTCGCCTTACACACAGTTCTGCCAGTGCCCCTCAGTCCTGATTTGCACCCCTCTGCGCTTCCATTCCTGAGGGCAGACACTTGACCATGCTGCTGCAGTGTGGCTTTGCGCAGACCAGCTGCTCCTGCTGCCCCGAAAACATTTGAACAGAACATTTGAGAGGTGGAAGGAGCCAGCGAAAGGCGAAGCGTTGTTAGCTCAGAGGAAGAATCCAGTGCAAAGTGACCAGGAGAGACGAGCCAGTAGTCCCTGGCCTGCTAGTTCCCTGGCTGATTTCCTCCCCGTGTGCCTGGCAGTGTGGTGTGAATTGTGCGTTCTGCAGTGGGACAAAGGCTGTGGGTGAGTCACTGGGTGCATTCGCTTTCCTCAAGTGCTGGTGCCGGCAAAGCTCCCAGCCCCAAGCCTGTCTCTGTAATTCTGCTCCTGGGCGTCGCTCTAAACCACAATGGAACTTTGCAGGGAGTCCCGGTGAGTCTGTTTGTCTGATCAATAGGGAGCAGGGAGAGAAATGTTCATTGATGAAACAGGAATGTTGCAACATACCAGACCGTGCTCGGTAACTAAAGAATCCCTCTGACTCATTTCTGATGTTCAGAGGTGCTGAGCTCTAGGTCTCGCTCATCCCTGGGAGCTGTGGGGTGCTCAGCCAATCAGAACACATTACGGTTAGTATACGAAGTCTTTATAAGAAGACCTGAGCCAAAATCCTGGATCCAAGCTCCCCAGTGAACTTGGTGGATCCAGATCTGGCTCAGCCCCATCTCTGGGAAGCAGGGATTCACTGGGGTTAGGTATGTTTCAGGGGGAGGGTAGAATTGCTCAGTGGATGCTGTGACCCCGTCTGTGCTTCTGAAAGAGGCATGGATTCTTTGTCCTCTTCAGAATAGCTCATGGGATGGAATGAGACGCTGGGGGGGCCTGGGACCAGGGAAACCTGGGAGACTTTTGCATTAGGCGTATTGGGGTTTGCAAGATGATGTTGAGTTTCGCAAGTGCCTCCCAGCCCCCCGATCCGTTTAAGCGAACCTTTTCCCCCCAACACACTTGTAACGAGCTGGAATCCAGCTCTAATCAGATCATCAAAACTCAGTTGGAAAGGCATTCTTGCCCCCATGCCGAGTCGACTGGGGAACAGCATGAAAAGTTCTGCAGCACCCAGCATGTGGCTGGCACCAAACAGAACCTGCATTTGCAAATGGCTTGAACGCTGCCCTCAATCCAGAACCTGAGATTTTTCCAGCAGGTTCTAATTTCTGGCAAAGTAAGTTTTCCGTTTCCCAGTTCAGAGCAAACCCGTGCCAGGGCCTTGCTCCTTGATTCCTTGTCTAATTGCAACGGAGACAGACCCTTAGCCTCTCTGTGCCTTAGGTTCCCCACGTAGAGATTGTGGACAAAAGCATTTCTACAGAGGGTGGTAAGGTGCTTGGATAGGCAGGGTCATATAAGAACATAAGATGGAGAGGAAGGAGAGCTTGAGTCTCTGAGGAGAGCCAATCTTGGTGCTGATTTTTATGAGGAGTTAAAGAAAAACAGTCTGGTTTTTGTTAGACACTCAAAGGGGAGAAAACTGTGTCTTTAAGGACTTAACACGGGGCAGACCCTAAGGGCACAGGAGGGTGCGGTCGCACTCTGGGCATCAGAACAGCTGCAGGAGCTGATTAGCCCTGTGGACACCCCAAAGGAGCTGACATTTTTCCAAGAAAACCTTTTTATATTTTCTTTGCTCCAAAATCAACCTTTGTTAGAAAACAAACATTTTCAGCAGAAACCCGAAAACCAACCATGAAATAGGATTTAGTGGCTTTGAATTCTCCTTTTTCGGGGGGGAGCCCAAGACCAAGAAACTGAACATATAAGAATTTTCATGGAAACTTTTGAATCAGTGTTTCTATTGGAAAGCTGCAGAATGAAAAGCACCTTGGCTTTTTTAAAAAAATCATTCCATTTTCCTATTCAATGGCTAGCTAATGAGCAATAGAGAAGTGTTAAGAAACTCCTTCAATGAGCATGGTAAGAACAGAGAAATGACAGAGGAGTAACTTCACCCACCACCATTGAAATGCTGCCACCTCTGGGGTGGAGCGTGACAGATGTTTAACAATGCACACCACCCTCAAGAAGAGATCTCTCTTTAAATTCCGAATTTCCCCTGCTTAGTGGTATCATGTCTATGAGTATTACAGTTAAACCCTCTGGAGAGGATGCTCGGTAGCATGGTCCCAGGTTCCCCACGCTAATAAAACAATCATTTGTAGCGGCCGAGTCAGGGGATGAGGATATTTGGAGATGAAATTTGAATCGGTCACTTTCCTGGTTGCAAAAGAACCTCCGTGCCTCAGTGGATCTTATTGCCCTGGTCAGCCCCTGAGCAGAAAGGAGAGATGGACGGATGGGCTGGGCATGGTGGGATTCCACCGAATTACCCTGAGGGTGAATTTGGCTCTGAAATCAGCATTGCATTTGTTATTTCTTGGCTGCGACCAAGGGGATCCTTGCTCTCTCTGTTCTTTGTGGGGGGACAGACAGAGAGCCTAAGGGATGGCTTGATAGATACACATGCTAGGGTGGTGAGAGACAGACACACACTAGGAGGGATAGATGGAAGGACAGACAGCTCGGGTACGGGGGCACATGCCCCCAGGGGATGGTTCTCCAAGGCAGGCCTACCTGGTATGAGGTGCAGGCCTGCAGGCTGCCGTTGCATTTCTCCAGCTCTTTCTGGGTTGCCGTCATCAGCTGGGAGCAGCCGAGCTTCTCCTTGCTGGTGGCGTTGAGTTGCTGGGTGAGGTTTTTGTTCTTGGCGTTGAGCAGCATCTTCTTGCTGTAGAGCTCCTGGACCTGCTCCTCCAGGTGCCGCAGGTGGACGTCGGTGCCGGCATGGGCGTTGCCGTAGATCATGAAGAGAACCAGCCCCAGGATGATGAGGAACTGGATGACCGAGGTGAAGAGGAAGATGTATTTCATGTAGAAGCCACAGTCCCGCTTGGGGATCAGGTTGTCCCTGGACTCCAGGCCGAACTTGGCCATGGCATAGGCGTTCTTGTCCATGCTGCAGGCTGACTGCCGCCGTGCGGCTCTCTGGCCCCGCTATCACGGGCAGTGATGGTGGGGCGGGGCGCGTCCGCCTCTTATCCCCCCTAGCCGAGTGTTTATATTGCTCTATTTAATATTTCCTCCTGCCTGGCTCCTTCCTGCCTCTCCGGATGCGCTGGTACAACACAGCTGCTGTTTCCACACGGGCTATTGTTCCCAGCCTGTAATGGACAGGGGCGAAACTTGGGACAACCACCCCCCCAGCTTTATTTGTGCATCTCCAACTGAGGACCCCGCTGCTACTTCACAGCTGGGTTGTGTGTGTATGCGAGGGGGATGCTCCCTGGGACGGGCTCACAGGGCCTGGTCTAAGGCTCTATGAAATCAATGGAAAATCTCCTGTCCGAATCCATCCCAGCAGGCTGCGGTCTCCACAGGAAATAGCCTGGTTCTGATTCCAGCCAGCTCCGCTCCTTATGGGAAATGTCAGATCCCGCTGCTTCCTATCAGACTTATTGGAGAACAAGACCCCTCTACCGAAGCTTTCAGCCAGCCCGTAGAATGTAACTAACAGAGGGTTGTGCCCCCGCTGCAGGGTATAGGAAAGATCTCCTCCTGCATTAGCTTGGAGGGGGTTTTTCCATTGGGGGCACTTGCACTAGACCAGGGATGGGCAAACTTTTTGGCCCAAGGGTCACATCAGGGTTGCAAAACTGAATGGAGGGCCAGGTAGGGAAGGCTGTGCCTTCCCAAACAGCCTGCCCCCTGCCCGCTATACGCCCCCTCCCACTTCCCACCCCCTGACGGCCCCCTTCAGAACCCCCAACTCATCCAACCCCCCCTGCTCCTTGTCCCCTGACCGTCCCCTCCTGGCACCCCGCTCCTAACCGCCCCCCGGGACCCCACCCGCTATCCAACCCCCCCGCTCCCTGTCCCCTGACTGCCCTGATCCCTATCCACACCCCCGCCCCTGACAGGCCCCCTGGGACTCCCACGCCTATCCAACCGCCCCTGTTCCCCGTCCCCGGACGTGGCCCGCGGGCTGTAGTTTGCCCACCTCTGCACTAGACTAACAATGGATCTCATGAGCCAGTGACCCTTGGTGGTGCATGGCAGGGCTAAGAACTGACGTTGTGTGACTTCCAGCGCGTGACTCCTCCCCTCAGCATCACTGGGGCTACTCGCATGATGAATTACGCATGTACCTAAGTGCTTTGCTGGACTGGGATCAATATCAACAGGGGGGCTGTTCTAGTCCTAGTCAGACATCTAGTCCCATATCCTGTCTCGCCCAATTGCTTCAGAGGAAGGGCCAAGAAAGCCCCTAGTGGACAGGTTTCAGAGTAACAGCCGTGTTAGTCTGTATTCGCAAAAAGAAAAGGAGGACTTGTGGCACCTTAGAGACTAACCAATTTATTTGAGCATGAGCTTTCGTGAGCTACAGCTCACTTCATCGGATGCATACCGTGGAAACTGCAGCAGACTTTATATACACAGAGAATATGAAAAAATACCTCCTCCCACCCCACTGTCCTGCTGGTAATAGCTTATCTAAAGTGATTATCAGGTGGGCCATTTCCAGCACAAATCCAGGTTTTCTCACCCTCCACCCCCCCACACAAATTCACTCTCCTGCTGGTGATAGCCCATCCAAAGTGACAACTCTTTACACAATGTGCATGATAATCAAGTTGGGCCATTTCCTGCACAAATCCAGGTTCTCTCACCCCCTCACCCCCCTCCCAAAAACCACACACACAAACTCAGTTATGGAATAACCTGCCCTTGGGGGAAATTCCCTCCTGACCCCACTCGCTCAGTGGTTTGTTTCTGCCCGGAAGCAGGTGACGTTTCCTTCTGAGAAACCGAGGCCCGATTTCTGTGGGATCCAGGGTGGAGATTCAATCCCTAGGTCACTCTGCGTGGCCCTCAAAACACCAGTTGGTTCAGCTGCACAGACATCTGGGCTTGTGCGTGTTGGCTTGTGGCTAGGGCCCATTGAGGGGCTCTCTGTGAGCTGGGACAGCCCATCCCTGGCACGGTCACATGTCTGAATACCCTGTTTTTGGCATCTTCTCTTATGCACCTGCTAAAGGGATTGGTGGGCACAGTCACCCCAAAGTCCCTGACGTGGGACAGGAAAAGCCCAGCCCTGACACCCCTGCTGCCCCCAGGTCTCCTGAATTCCCTGCAGAACAAAGGTGCTAGTTGTTGTTATTTATTATCTGTATTAACATAATGGGGGGACCAGGACCTGGCCACATTAGACGCTGTATGAACACTGAACAAAAGACCGACCCTACCCAAGGATCTTACAATGGAAGTATAAAACAAGCCAGCACACGGTACAGACAGGCCGATGGGGGTGCCCAAGGAAACAGCAAGACAGTGCTGGGTCAGCATATCTCAGCACACCAGAGCCATCAGTGGGGTGCAGGCCTCCTGGCAAAGGGGCATGTTATCACGGGATTAGAAGGAGGACAATGAGGGAGCTTTGCAGAGGTTTGGTGAGGACCTCCCAGGCACGGGGCAGCAGAGGAGAAAGCATGAAGTGGCTTGTTAGAAAATGTAACAAGTGGGTGCTGGAGGCTGGCGTTGGGGGCTGATCGGAGCTGGGACTAGACATCTTGGACATGGTTGCATCTTGTTCCACGGGCCACTCTTCTCATCTCCCTTCAGCCCCCTGGGCCAGCGCACTCCCGGAACCTTCAAGGGCGATGGGCAGGATGCAGTGGAGCAAATGGGTCTGGCTCTTCTCACCCACTTGCATTCTAGTTGTGTGGCAAGGGGTGAGACTCAGGACTCCTGGGTTCTGTGCCTGGCTTTGAGCCTTGCTGTGCGACCTTGCTGTGCGACCTGCGTTTGCTTGAACCCAGAACTCAGGAAGGGGAAACTGACACAGGCTGAAACTGAAATGAAGTCATGTGAAGTGAAACTGGCTTGTTTTTCAAGGGGTTTGCTGGGAAACCTCCCTGAGAAATGGCTGAGGAGAAGATCTAGGGGCTGACACGGAGCATGTGTCTACACTGCAGTTAAACACCCGCTGCTGGCCCAGGTCAGCTGATGGGGGCTCAGACTGCTGGGCTATAAAACTGCAATGTAGACGTCCGGACTGGGCTGGAGCTGGGGGAGGGCCCCACAGGACCCCTGCTATCAGAAGGTGGCACTTCACTCACAGGGCACGCTCCAGAGTCACATGTAAATGGGGCATTGGTGTACATGACCAAACAAGGGGCAGAAATCAGGCCTGTGAGAATAATAGGACCCCATTATGTCACCTGTTCTGGCCCCTTTACACTACTCTGGATCTGGCCAAGCTGAGAGGCTCCCAGCATGGGGGAGTCACTAGCTGGCTTCTCTGCCACCCCTGCCCCAGAGCAAGGAGCACACCTGTGGGGTGGGAGGGGGTATGGCAGGGGCAATACTGTACTCTCGCCATTCTCAGCTGGCAGATGGTTTGGGGAGAACAGCCTGTTATTCCTGCTTCCGACTTCAGTTCCATGCCCCAGCATCTTGTGAATGTAATAGGGGCTGTTTGCAAACTCCAGATGCCTGGACTGGGCAGAAGGTGCATGGAGCCAACCCCCCATCGCGTCTGGAGAGCCACTAGCAATTCAGGGGAACAAGGAGAACCTGATCACGGACAGCTGGCAGAATCTGCTCTCCGAAGAGCCGGGTCAGGATTCCAGGAACTTGGGCCTTTAAAGATACCAGGGGGGCTTCTCCGCTGGCTAAGCCAGGAGGCACCGGCCCGGCCTCTTCTCTTGGCTCTCTCCAGTCAGGTAGCAAAGGGGTTTCCAGCAGGGAGCTTGCACCACTGATGTTCTCACCAGGTAGCACAGGTCTGTTCCCACAGGCAGGACATAATGCAGATGTTTCTCATGGTGCAGATGTTGCCAGCAGGGAGGCTTTCATTCAGATGTTGCCAGCTCATGCCATAGATGTTTGCTAGTGCAGGTGTTTGCAGCAGGCGATAGCCGCACAGGCCAGGGAGATAATGTGCCATGCTCTGGGGGAGGGGTACCATGCATCCTACCTGGAAAACGAAGAGAGAGCTCACACATTGGAGAGAACCAGCGAGCTGGGAAAGAGAATTACAAGCCATCGTCCAATTTACAGCTCTCTGGCTAATCCTAGGGGCTCGGGGTCATGGGGACCCAGTGCTGGGTCAGAGAGAAGCTTTCCTGGGGGGTTCTGAGGCTATTTGGTACCAACCGCCCACTTGTGTAACTCACTGATGCACCGGGACAATGGAGGAAAGAGCTTGGATTGTATCTTGGCGCATCGAAATCCTCGCTCTTTACGAGGGTCTGCCAGCTCCCTCCCTGGCCCGGGGAAAAGCTGTCAGAGCGTAGGAGAGCTCTGGGGATACTTTAGGCCAGAGGCTAATTCCACTGCTGCCAAATCCTGCCAGATTTCACAGTCTTGGGACCTGGCTGAAAACAGATCTGGGTTTGTGGTGTTTCCCCCCGTTCCCATTCTAGGAATAGATTCCCCTCGAGCCAGGCCTACTGCAAATGGCGACACAGCCCCAAGCCAAGCGAGCCACCCCAGGCCTCCTTGCCAGGATGGACTCTACGGCCCGCGTCCTTGTGGGCACAGAAAGTGGAGCTGGGAGCCGGGTGCCTGGTGGTGTGGCTGAGACATGGGTGAGGCAGGGAGGTGAGTGGGGATAGCAGGAGGGGCTGAGTGGCTGGGGACGGGGCAGGAAGGGGCTTTTCAGTGCAGGGAAATGTGCAATGAGGCACCTGCAACCGGCTAGGAAAGCAGCACCATTTGCATTAAATACACAGGGACCCGCTTGGTTCTGTACAGAGCGTCCCCCCTACAGACTGTGCCCAGAGGTGAAGTGAGAGAGCAGATTGGAGCGGGGGAGGCCTAAGCCAGGGGGAAGGGGATCTTTGCAGCTGGGATTTGCGGGGGGACATGGACATTCGGAGGCAGAGAGGTTCAGGGAGGCTGGCTGCCCCCCATGGCAGGTGATGCAGCGGAGGCAGCTTGTGACCCCGCAGTGGGGAGGTCATACGGGGAGGCTGTTGCAAGCTCGGTGGAGGGAGCGGGGAGGTGTGGACGGAACGAAGGAGTGGGAACGGGAGGGCTACGCAGTTCCAGGAAGGTCGGGATGCTGGCGTCCAGTCGCAGTGTGAGGAGGCTGGAGGGAAGGAACGGGGCGGGGTATGGCTGCACCGTGTGCTCTCGGGAAGCCAGTGGAAGTTCTGGACAGCAGTAGGCATCGGGCCCTGGGTCTCCTGGCTTATCCAGAGTCCGCGGCGAGGAGGCCGCCAGTTGGAGTCACACTGGGAGGAAAGATCCCTGCTGTAGCCTGGCTGAAGGAGATGAGAGGGCCCTTCTCCGGTCGGGTCTCAGGTTCCTACAAGGAGAGCGTGGAGGACCGAGGGCGTGTGACGCTGCATGGCCCAGACAGGGGCGCCGTGGGAGGCCAGGCTCGGGCCAGGGCTGCTTCTCCCAGTGGGGTGGGGGAAGGGGGTGAAGATAGAGTGAAAGGAGCTAGGGTTGGGGCTGTGAGGCGCATAGGGCAGCGTGCCCACTATGGGGCAGGGCTGGGTGGTGCGGCGAGACCACGGCACCGCATTTGGGGTGGGGGGGTGTAGCTGGGTCTCTGGGGCTGGCCGTTCACAAGCAGGGTGCTACCAAATTACCATGCAACCGTTCGGATCCCATTCCTGCCCCAGCTGGAGGCGGTTCTCTGTAGTGGGGGCTGGGGCACACCAGACTTATAGGAGCTGCCTCTGAGGCCCTGGGCTTGGGCCGGGCAGGGGGTGTCTCAGGTCTGGTGGGCCGGGCAGAGCGCAGGTCCTGACACCAATTCACCCTGCCTAGCGATAGCGCGGGATGTGAGTCACAGCTGGGGTTGCCCACGGCTGGGGGGAGCCTTGGTGGACGAAGCTGGGCTGGTGGGACTTCGTTCTGAGGTCTCCTGCATGGGGCCCTCGCGTACACCTCTGCAGCCCTAGAGAGCCCACAGGGGCACAGCACGGACCTGGAGCGAATGGGCCAGGGGCGACTCGGGGCGTGCGGAGAGATGTCTGCCTGGGGCGACTGGCATGGCTGCCCTGGGGTAGCAGTGCGTGTGCATGGGGGGCTCCGTGCCGGGCATTGATCTACAGCAGCAATCTTGGTTTCCCTTCTCTGCATCTTCCCAGAGGCAGCGGGGCTGACTGGGGGCTGCTAAGTGTCTGTAATTGCTGAGGCCAGTGTCAGCCGGCTACTGCTGCTTCCTTCCTGAACTGGGAATAGCAGCTGTGAGTCACCTCCCGCCCAGCCCCCTTGGGACAGGAGACTGGCTCCCCGCTCGCCATTGTCTGGGTCATTCTGTCCCAGGCTGGGAGCGGGGCCGGCCTGGTAGTTCCACACAGCTCAGCCGGACTCCCAGCATCACTCCTGGGGCTCCACTCTTCGCAGTGACCCGGGGTGAGACCCAGCTAGGCCTGGGATGGGGGGCCAAGGGAGCAGCAGAAAGTGCCCATGGCAGTTCAGCGTCGGTGCTGACCCCAGGCACCTAGTGTGGCACAAGGGGGTCTTGTCTTGCAGGGAATGGGGCAGGTGGTTTAGCAGGAGGCATGCTCCCTTTGGAATCAGTGCTGGCCCCAGTGTGGTGCAAGGGGGCGCTGCGTTGCAGGGAATGGGGCGGGTGGCTCCGTAGGGGGCTCCCCCTTGGAGTTGGTGCATTATTCATGGAATATCTTCGAGAAGGGTTGCAAAGCTGGTGGAGCGTGAATCCCATCCTCTCCCCTGTTCTTGCAGGATCGATTCCCCCTGGGATCTGGCGAGGCTGCTGTGAGCTGAGCCTGTGGATGAAGTGGCCTGGGCTTGAGCTAAAACCCTCCCTTCCCACTGGTGACTCAGAGCAGTAATGACAGGTTTCAGGGTAGCAGCCGTGTTAGTCTGTATCCGCAAAAAGAAAAGGAGGACTTGTGGCACCTTAGAGACTAACACATTTATTTGAGCATGAGCTTTCGTGAGCTACAGCTCACTTCATCGGATGCATTCAGTGGTTTTACTTTGTATAAAGACTGGGAGTGGATGGGTCATTACACAAAGTAAAACTATTTCCCCATGTTTATTCCCCCCACCCACTGTTCCTCAGACGTTCTTGTCAACCGCTTGAAATGGTCCACCTTGATTATCACCACAAAAGGTGTCTCCCCCCGCTGGTAATAGCTCACCTTACCTGATCACTCTGGTTACAGTGTGTATGGTAACACCCATTGTTTCATGTTCTCTGTGTATATAAATCTCCCCACTGTATTTTCCACTGAATGTGTCCGATGAAGTGAGCTGTAGCTCACGAAAGCTCATGCTCAAATAAATGTGTTAGTCTCTAAGGTGCCACAAGTCCTCCTGTTCTTTTTTCCGAGCAATAAGTCTCTCTGGGTTGCCGGGCCTGCGAGCTTGCAGCTCCCCCTCGTGGTTTAGCTGTGCAGCCTGCGTGAGGGTTCTAGGGAGCACCGCCAGACCCTTGGGCCATGAAGCCAGCAGGCAGTTTTCCTCCTACCTTGAGGCCTGTGACTCCCCATCCTAACCCAGGGAGCCAGGGCCATCTGCAGGCCTGGAGGGGAGCAGCTCCAGCAACGGGAGGGAAGGACTCGGCTTGTGCATCCATAGGACCTTTTTCAGCAGGGCCCGATCTTGCACATGCAAGTGGGAGCCATCAGTGGAGTAGAGGGGGATGGGCAGTGGCAGGCAGTGGACAACTCGGTGAAAATCACCTTCTTCTCGGATATTATTTGCATTGGGATAGCACCTAATACCCCCACAGGGGCATCGGGCCTGACACTGCACGGACCCGACCCTAACACTTGCCCACACAGCCTGAACAGGCAAAGGGGGGAGAAAAGAAGAATCAATATCCCCATGGGGCAGCTGGGGCTTGGAGTTGCAGGGACTTACCCGAGGAGTCTGTGTCCAAGCTGGGAACTGAATTCAAATCTCCCGAGCCCCAGCCCAGCACCTGCTCCACAACCTGGTCAGTGCTGCCTGTGAAACTCTGCCAGCAAAGAGCAATCTTCAAAGAAGATTCAATTACAAACAGGGAAAAGCAGGTTGAAACCCAGCCATGAAAGTGAATCTCATGGTGTGTTTGCCTCTCTGGGCGGAATCTCCAGGGCTGTGAAGTCTAAACAGGGCTCCCGCATACTGTGAATGCTGAGAGGAGAGGATCGGCAGGGTTTAAAAACCTCTGTAGGACAAGGCAGGGCAGCGTGGAGCGTGTGTGTGCACATGCATAATGGCGTGTGCCTGGGATGTGTATATGCATGAGTGTGCAAGGATGTGTATATGGATAACTGCATATATGTGGGTGTCTACGAATGTGTTTATGTGCACACAAGGACACTGGATTTACCATCTTGGCCTAATGTCTGATGCATCACAAACAGGTGCAAGTGCCCTCGGCATGTCTAGTCAGCGCTGTACACGCAGGAGAAGAATTCCCTCCTGACGCTTGCTGTGATCAGCTGATGGCCTGAAGCATGAGAGTCGAGCAGCCCCATCTTAGCCTGTTCATGGAAGTGTTATTAGTGCTCACGCGTGGTGGGTCTGAGCACATGCATGGGACAACGTTTGTATGTGTGCATCCATATTGCATAGGTGTGTGGACCAGCTGGGACACTTTCACCCGGATTGGACTCTGCCTGTCCGTTGCTTTGTGAGTCTCAGAATTCAGTGCTGTTGGCGTAGTTCTCTGATGGATTTTGCAGGCTGCACGCCAGAAGCTCTTATGCAAACACTAACCACTTGCCCTCTGCACAGGAAGCTGCTATAGCAGGGGCAGAAAAATCTGTGACTTTTCCGGGAAACCTTTTGTGTTTGGTTTCAAGTGTGGGCAGAATCCGATAAATGACTCTGTAACAACAACATCTGCCTACCCCTCATCTCTGCTCTCCATGGTCTGTCCTGCTGCATTGTCACCCTGCCAGTCCCCTGGGAGCCAACGCAGCTACGGGTGGGCGAAATGGCGCCTATCCTGACCAGTGCCACTAACACAAGTGGTAGCTGAACTCCCCATGGCAGAGTTTTTAATCCTGCTGGTGCCTTGGAAGGCAGGGAGCATGAGGCTGGATTAGCAGCACCCAGTGGCATTAGAAATATCCTTGCAGGTCATAAACTGAGCTGGTTGGATCAGGAATCCCTGGGACTTTATTTGTGCAGAGTCGCTCTCCTGACTCGAAGAGCCCTTTGCTTTAACAGAGGAAAATTCACAGTGGCTTTAGCACTGAGAGAGCAAACATTAAAATCCAGCCATCCACCTGGCCAACTGTTTAACCTTGTGGCCTCAGGGCTGGGACAGGCAGGAGAGAAAGACCTTGGGGGGGGGGGGGGGGAAGCTGGAATTTGCTTCACACATGGCGACGTTCTGGGTAACCAATCTGCCTTTGTTACCAAACTGGCTTCCAATGGGCAAACAACGTCCTTCCCAAAGTAGTCGCCACCCAAGACCAGTGCACTAAATGCATATGTATATGACCTGTATGAGTAAAATGTGTGCAGATACTGGGGCAGAGTTACCCGAGACAGAACAGCACAATTCTTTGCTTCTTGGTTTTTAGCAACTAAACGGCATTTCTACAGATCTAGCTAAGTAACCAGTGTTCCAAGGGCTATTCATTACTCTGCCCCTGCAGAGAAATCTGGCCCATGCAGTAAAAATAGAAGTATTTAATATTGATAGAAATGACTCTTATAAACTACTGAAAGAGTGGAATTTAGTTACCCGTGGCTATGCCTCAAGTCGGGGTTGGACTAATGTTCTATTGAGCGGCAGGAAATAGCAGCTTTCAGAGGAGACAGAGAGTACGTCTACATTTGAGCAGGGAGGTGTGATTCCAGCGGGCGTAGCGGTTCCCAGGTGCTAGCCCCTACAACTAGCAGGGTGCCCATGTGGGTGGGGGCTCAGACTACCATCCGAGTACATGCCTGGGGTTGAGGTGGGCTTGTACTCAGAGCAGCTAGCCCAAGCTGTGGCGGACACTCTGCTGGTTTTGCTCGAGCACAGCTAGCATGGGAACGTCCACAGGAGCTGGGGATCCCGCCTCCCAGCTCAAAATCAGGCGTAGTCCTAGAACAACATTTCTAATCCTCACCCAGGCACCCTGGCCTATTCCCGTCTTGAAGCATCGAATTCAGCTTCCCTAATGTTCTCTGTCGTTTGTGCTGGGGAATTTATTCCTGTCCCAAACCCTGCTGTGGTGATGCTGCCTGGCTGGGTGCGGTTAAACAATTGCTAAGTTCTTCCCCAGAGGCGGGTAGATTTCAGTGGTGGGTGAAAGATCCCTGTGGAGACAAGGCCAAATCTTAACTCGCGTTAACAATTGCTAAGTTCTTCCCCAGAGGTGGGTAGATTTCAGTAGTGGGTGAAAGATCCCTGTGGAGACAGGGCCAAATCTTAACTCGCGTTAACAATTGCTAAGTTCTTCCCCAGAGGCAGGTAGATTTCAGTGGTGGGTGAAAGATCCCTGTGGAGACAGGGCCAAATCTTAACTCGCGTTAACACCTGCTAACCAAAGGATTGCATGGAGGTGTGGGGCAGAATTAGCATCTTCTCTGAAATGCTAGCCTGTTTGCCAGAAGCTGGGACTGGGCCACAGGGGATGGGTCACTTGATGATTCCCTGTTCTGTTCATCCCCTCTGGGGCACCTGGCACTGGCCACTATTGGAAGACAGGACACTGGGCTAGATGGACCTTTGGTCTGACCCAGCCTGGCCGTTCTTATGTTCTTGGAGGCCAAAGGGACTGCAGGGATACCTGGTCCTTGGCGTGGTGCTGGTGTCACTAATGAGACCTGTCAGGCAGCTACTTTTTGAATATTAATGAGCAGATCTGCATACAAACACAGACTGTTAAATGCTGGTTAGACTCCCCCATGGGTGAGTCCAGGCCCAGAGGGGAAATTAGCACCAGGTGGTCTGATTTCCTCATGGTGAGTAGATTATACACCAGGCAGTTTAGATGCAGGCACACGCTGTGCAGAGCTCAGTAGACCCCAAGCAGAAGCATGGCGCAAAGGAGGGAAGGGAGGAGCAGGGAGAGGGAGACAGAATGGAGCCAGGACACAGAGAGAGAGAGAAGTCCACGCCGCAGACTCTGAACCATACAGTGACAGATTTCCCAGCATCCCTTGGGATGCCTCGGCCTAGTAGGATCCAGCGGACTCAGTGTCTTTTCAATCTGTTTATGGCTGTTACTGTTGCAGGAGGAGGCTGCTGGCTTCTGGGGCGGGATGGAGCTGTTTTCGGGTCATTGCAGCTGTCTCTGGTGTGGAGCTGCAGCGTGTCCCACTCTGTAGAAGGGGGGGGATCGTAAATGGTCGCTCACGAGCCCTGTCATCTCCTTTAAGCCTGGCTTCCTCTAGATGCCTCAGACATAAGATTTCAAGCCTTCCTGCACAAGAGTGAACATATATGGAATCGTAAGTCATTCACATCTATCCACACACGCTATATACATGTCTGCACTCCAGGCTGTTTCTATCATTCATGCAGAGGGTTAATGGTAATACACAGCAGTAAGTACTCAAAGTGAAATCAGCAGCAAAAGCCCATTGCGCAAGGCAGTGCCTGTTCGTACAGTCGAAGCACCATGCGAAGGGTCTCTGCACATAAAGGCCCATGTCCTTGGCTCATGTACGTTGGCGTAGCGAGGTCAACGGAGCTGTGCCACTGGGAGCCAGCTGAAGAAGATATGACTCTAGCTGTTCATCTACACGGACACCCTCCCCATCTGCCCTTCAAGCCATCGCTACTGGGCCAATTTCTCCTTGGTGTCGTGGCAACGGGTCTTGATTTGCAGGAAGAAGTTAGTGGCTTTATGCGCACAAGGGAGAGGCCATTAGGATAAAGTGCGGGCAGCAGTGAAAAGGCAGGGTGTCCTTAGAGCTGTGTGTGTCCAAAACCCATGTGTGTGTGTGCACGCACACCTGTTTGGGTGTGTGTGCAGGCATGGATGTGTCCGTGAGTAGGCACATGTGTGTGTGTCCATGCTTGGGCCTATGTGCACGGATGTGTCCATGAGTATACATGCATTCACGTGTTTGTGTTTGTGTGAGCGTGAGTATGTTTGCACGTGTGTGTGTGTCTGTGTGTGTGTGTGCAGGTGTGTGCAGCCTATGTGTACCAAGCCCAGCTCTGCTGTCCAGCCGTGCGAGGAAAGCTGTTTTCAGCACACAAGAGTGGAACTGGGCATGGGGCTGAGTGCCAGCAATCCCCCTGGTGACCAAGGGGGTGACTCCTCCTTGCCGACCCCCTCCGCCCAGCCCTCCCCCCCACACGCATGCTGTTTTTTCAGTCTGTCATTTCCATGGGACTTACGAGCAAGAAAATAAAGCAAGAAGTGCTTGCCATCACCCACACAAAATACCAGAATGGGGGGCACCTGCGCCTGGTGGCTCGGGAGCTCAGCCGCCGCTGGAGGGAGTCGATTTCGGCCCTGTAGTCCCGCCTGCGATGGGAAAGCCCAGATAGGTCAGGACGTTCCAGCCAAACCCACTGGCTATACCATGCCCCTTCCCAAAGAGCCAGCAGCCCCAGCGTGTCCCGCCCCCGTCCCCCCACAAGCGATGGGGGGACTCCAGCCTCCAGGCCCCTGCAGCAGGAATGGGGAGGCCAGGCAGCAGGAGGAACCTCAGCGTTGCCAAGGGGTCGCTTGGCTAGGAGTGGGGGGGGAACAATTCCCGAGACTGTGATTGGCTGAGAGCCAGGGGTTAATGGCCCCAGTGGAGGTGGCGGGCTGGGAGCAAGAGGGACGGGGCTGGGTTGGAGTCAGGTGGTGATGGCTGGGGATTTGATTGGCTGGCGGGCTGGGCATAACGCCCCAGGAGGCTATGATGGAATCAGGGTCAATAGACAGGGACGATATGATTGGCTAGGAGGTAGGGTTAATGCTTGGCCAGGATATGATTGGCTGTTAGCCAGGTGGTTAATGCTCTCTGGTGATACAATTGGCTGGGAGGTAGGGGTTAATGCTTGGCCAGGATATGATTGGCTGTGAGCCAGATGTTAATGCTCCCTGATGATAGGATTGCCTTGGAGCTAATACCTCCCCAGGATACGACTGGCTGGGAGCCGGAAGTGGGGGGCCAGGCCGTTGTCCAGTTCCTTACATGCTGCGCTGGAGCTCACGCTGCTGGGCCTCGCACCGCCCTCGCCGCGCCTCCGACGCCTGGAGCTGCTGCAGGGCCTCCGCCAGCCGCTGCGCCTGCTCCGTGGCTTTCCCTTGCCACTGGGTCAGCTGCGCTGCAGGAGGAAGGCAGAGAGCGGGGCTCACACCCCAGGAGCCGTCTTCCCCCTTTGTGTGCCGCCTCCCCTCAGAGCCTGACCTGCAAGCCCTGGGCCCGGGAGTGGCCATGCTCACAGCCGCAGGACCCCCCCCGGGGGATGGGGCTAGCGGGCAATGTTTCCTCTAATTTTTGACAGGCCATGTGCACAAAAAATTTCTTTTGTGCAAATTTTTGTGCTTCTGTGCAAATTTTTGTGTGTGCGGTGTTTTGCCGTGTGCGCGGGGTTTAGGATCTGTGTGCACGCGCCCAGCTTAAAGGGAACAGTGCTAGCGGGATCGGGCGCTCACCCGGCATGCTCCAACGGAGGTGGGGTTCGACTGTATGGAAAGGGCCCAGCCCAACTGTGGCTGCTCAGTGAAGGGCAGATAGGGTGGATAGTGGACTGAGGCCGGTTCCCATGAGGCTGGGGTAGAGCTGCCATGTGGGGCCCTCCCAGGATTTCCCAGTGCAGCCGGACCCATGCAGGGCGCTGCCTGGCAATGGCACAAGAGCATCCCACGGTGGGATGGGCCCGACGCCATGGGGCAGACGCTCACCCTGCTCAGCAGTGGAGCCTGGCGGCGGGGTGGGGGTGGGGATTCTCCTGCCCCCTACCACACGTCCCTCACACCGGATGCCCCTGCCTCCCCCGCACCTTGCAAGGCGATGTTTCTGGTGTCCATCTCGGTGCCCTCCAGCTGAATGGCCGCGAGCTCATTCCGCAGGGCTGTCACGTTGGCGGAGAGTGTGCTCTGTGGGGCAATACGGTTAGAAGGGAAAGAAGCAGGCACAGGGCTTAGAAACGGCTGGCTGGGCAGGGAGAGGGGTGGCCATTGCGCTCCCGAAACAGGGGTCCACACCAGGTTCCCCAGCTCGAGGCTGCTTGGAAATCGAGCCCTCGGGGGGCAGCGTGCGCGCTGAACGTGGCGCGACCCAGCTCCCATCCGGTGGCGAATCTTTAACCAAGCTGTTCTCGGGGCCAGGTCCGCTGTGGTGCAGGGGAGACGTGTGACCCCATGGGGTCAGCAGAGCCGTGCTCCCCGGTGGCAGGGCAGGTGGTCCCACTGGTCTGTGATGATTTAAGGCAGAAGGGTTTTTTATAGGGGGTGTAACAGGGTGGCTTGCCCATGGGCTGGAGAGCCTGGGGCTACACCAGTTGGATCAGGGGCTCCCAGGCTAAAAAGAACAGGAAATTGCAATAAAGGAGGGAAGTTGCAGGAGATTGCAGGGAGGGAGCAAGCTCTCCAGGCAGGGGGAGGGACTGCACAGGCCCAGCTGGAAAAGCCTGTGGAGAAGGACAAAGTCCAGGCATGAGATACAGGGAAACAGACAGAGGCTCTTAAGCGGGAGAGCTGGGCCCTCCTGACACTGGGGTAAAACCTGTGAGAGTTTGTGTTTCCTTTACAAAGCCTGGGTAATTTTGGGCCGGGGGAGAGGGGGACTGAACTCGGGGTGTGGCCTGGAGGGCCAATGTGCCCCCAGTGGACCCACCTATTGTTTGAACAACTGCATTCCGACGAGTTCTGAAGGGGATGCAGGGTGCGGTCAGCGCACATGGGGGGTGGCCTCACCCTTCCAGGGGGTTAGAAGAAATGGAATCCACCCCAAGTATGCACCGACCCCAGGCCCTTGGGTGCGTCCCCTGCGCCTCCAGCAGCTGGACAGGAAGTGGGGCTGGGAGAACAACTGGAAGCAGGAGTGATTTTTTTCCAGACCCTTCATTGCCTAGAGCAGCCCATTGTTTAGCAGGAAGCGTCCAAAGCCAGCCCTTTGGACCAGTCCAGTCTGAGAGCAAGGAGATGGGGGTGGGGCTGGTTGCCCCTTGGGACCGGCCCTTTCCCAGCTGGGAGCTGGAGCTAATAATAACTTGCCGGAAAGAACAGGCTGCGAGAGACCAGGATCTAACCCCCACTGCTGCCTTGAGACACCTAATTATACGTGTCCCAAATGGCTCTGGTCTGTGTCTCAGCTAGGAATAGCTGCAGGACTCCTGCTCCAACCTCTGCCTAGCACCATCCTAGGGGCTCTCAGCTGCAGCTGAGGGCAGGGCCTGTCCTGAGCAGGGCCCCGGGAGCAGCTGCTGGTCACGCCCCAGGGCTCAGTCCTGTTCGCTCAGGAAACAGCCATGCTGGGTGAAAGACCCTCAGCAACTCCTGGGCCCAGTTATCCCACAGCAGGGATGGAGGGAAGTCATGTGGGTTACTGGGATCTCAGCAATGGGGCTCCCTGGGACTGGGGCAGGAGCCCTGGCATCCCTCGTTTGAGGGGATGGTCAGACAGGGACAGATGCCTCCGTCCCCGATGTGGTGTGGCTGTTACCCCCGTAAACGTCTGTCATACCCCAACCAGAGCCAACCCACCAGCTGCACTGGTGGCCCCTTGGGGCCACTTCCTCTCCTAACAGAGGGAGTACCCCAGCACCCCATATCCCTCCTGCTCCCATGCATTCCAGGCTGTGAGATCCGGGATTCCTGGGGACGGCACTGGGTCTGCATCAGTGTCAACACTTTTCGCTGGCCTTTTTAATGCCCTGGGGTCTTTTGCAGAGCCCAGATACCAGGAGCTCTGGTCTCCTTGCTTGCCGGATGCCATCCCTCCTGGGGAGACCAGGGCCTCTAAGGATGCCAGCGAACCCCTCAAACCGCCCCCCAGCTCAGCCCGAGGCCCTGCCCAGTTTGCAAGCTGAACATTGAGAAGCATCTGAGACCCACCAGCTGAGAAAACCATTAGCATGGGAGGACGCTGCGCCAGCTGGCTGGGTTACAAGTGAGATAATACCCAGACCCACCCCCAGGCCAGGGCATCTCCTACAGCCTCACGGCCACAGCTGGGCACTCAGCCTGTCAGATGCCCCTTGGAGAATCTATAGGGGGCCAGTTAGGGAGCCCAGCATTACGCTAAATCCTGGGCTCCCTGGACTCCCCCCACTTCCCCCCCCCCCCCCCCGGCTCATACCTCATGCTCCAGGCAGGACAGCAAGGTGGCATTGAGTTTCCTGCCCTCATCCTTGACCTGGCCCAGCTGCCTCCGAAGCTGCTTCTCCTTCTGGGCATCCTCCTGCAGCTGCCCCGTGAGCTCGGCCACATCCCGCTCCAGCTCGGCCACGCGGCCCCCCAAAGCCGAGGTCTCATTGGCTGCCCTCTCCCGGCAACCCTGCAGCTTCTGTGCTGCCTCCGAGTGCCACATCATCACCGCCACGGAGACCGTCACCGCGGCGACCAGGAAGAGCAGGACCACGCACAGCCCCAGCACCTTCAGGGTGGCTTTGGCCACCGCGGGGTCCATGGTCCCCGTGCCGCGACCTGCCGCCTGCAGCTGCTGCCGCCGTGTGCTGGGAACCAGCAGCCAGGTCACTGCCTGTGTCACTTTAATTACTACGTGTGGGCTTCCTTGACCAAAAAAGCTCCTGCCTCTGGTTTCCGCAGGTCACGGACCAGGGACCATTATAGAATTGTCTGTCACAGGCTAGAGAGGGCCCCGGGGGGCTCTGGGCTCCCCAAAGGGGGGGGGGGCTTGCAGAGGAAGGGGTTAAAATCCCCTGAATTAAGCAGGAGGGGAACCTTGAGCCTGGAAAAGCTGCCTCAGCTTCTTAAGCCTGGAGGGAACCCCTCAACTGGGACTTGTTTGGGGGGGGTCTAAAGGGGAGGGGGCTGGCTGCCCGTAGGCTGTGGGGAGCCAAGGGCTGAGTCTCCATGGCCCTTCCCTTACAGAGAGCTGGGAGAGCTCAGGGCTGGAATAGCAGGGGGCTGTGAATTGGGATTGGGGGGCACCGGCAAAGCCAGGGGGTGCCCAGGGCTGGGCTAGTGGAGGGGACCGTGGGTCAGGACCGAAGGGCAGCTGCAGAGCTGGCTGGTAGACACGTGTACAGCCTCTAGCCAGCGTCAGATTCTTTGGTTCCAATCGTCGGGAGGAATTAAAAGCCGAGACCCCGGCTGAGCCAGTGGCCCAGGTGGGTCAATCTGTGGGGCTAAGCAGGGCAGGAAGCGGCGCTCGCTCTCCTGTGGGGTGACTGGCCTGTTTGGTGGCTTGTGGCTGAGAACGCCCCCGTCTGCGGAGCACCACCTGTTTTCATTCAGGAGTTTCTACAGCAATCACGAGTGCTCCGAGACGGGGAGGGGAGGGAAAGAGGCCAGCCTCGGTTCCTGAGTTCAGACTTTGCATCTGCGCTTCCCAGACCAAAATTCAGCCACCTCTGGGGGGAGAGCAGCAACCACTGGAGGCACTAGCTCTCCTGGCAGGCAGGCATCGCTGTATTGATAGAGGGGGACACTGAGGCACAGAGCAGGGAAGTGGTTCACCCAAGGTCACACAGCGGCAGAGCTGGGAATAGAACCCAGGAGTCCTGCTTCCCAGTCCCCGTGCTCTAACAGCTCCCGCCTAGAGCCAAGAATAGAAACCCCGAGTGCAGCTTCCCAAGCCCATACACTAACCACTGGACAATCCTTCCTCTCCATTAAGATTCCCTCCCTTCTGGATGTTGCAGGATGTGCAGGGGAGACTTGGCTCTGGTGTCTCCACCTGGCACTCCACCCGGTGCCAAATTCCTGGGTCATGCGACCACCCAACAGCCAGACCCACTGGAACCAGCAAGGGGTCAGACTGCTTCCCCTGTCCTCGGGCTGCCTTTCTTGTCCCTTTCCTGCTGGCCCCAGCTGCAGAGAGCTCTGCAGGGCAGGAGCTTTTGTTCCGTGGCAGGGGGAAGAGTTTGGGTGCGGCTGGGGGGATGAATTGCAGCTGCACACAAGAAGTCTGTGGCAGGGGTAGGAATAGAACCCAGCTCTTGTATTTTGGTCTTTGGACTATAGACTGTAATATAATGAGTTATGTATTGAGAACTGGGAAGACTGGATGTCTTAGCATATGATAGTCGACTTGTGATGCTCAAGTCACATGAGATTATTCGTAGCTGGTAGCTATCAGGTGGTGTAGGATGGGAAGAGAGGGGAAAACCCTCTCCTTCCTAGCATTTGAGAATGGAGAGTAAGAAAAGAGGCTTATGTTGCCGAGTTAAGTTGTTACATCAATGTGTAATGCAACAACATCATGTACAGGTACTGCATTATTTGCTAAACATCACAATTCAGTGCAGCTATTTTGTGGCTCTCTGCAACTTCCTTTAGTGATCTGCAGGTGTTCTCTGGTGATTACCACTGATCTAATTTTGGCATCTCCTCAAAGTAGTTGGTTCAAATCCAGCTAACGCGGTAATAGTTGAATATGGTTATCATCTAATGTCTCAGAGTCCTACATGAACTGAGCTGATAGTCTAAGATCACTTCTGAGTGGACAACCATATACATAGCAACTGGCACCTTTGCTGATTTCATCATATAGACCAGGCTTCTCAAACTTCATTGCACCGTGACCCCCTTCTGACAACCAAAATTACTACATGACCCTGGAGGGTGCGGAATTGATGTCGGAGCCCACCCAAGCCCCACTGCCCCAGGTGAGGGGAGGCCAAAGCCTGAGCCCCACTGCTCTGAGGGAGAGGGGGCGCTGTAACCTGATCCCTGCCATCAAGGGCTGAAGTTTTGGGTTTCAGCTCTGGGTCCCAGCAAGCCTAAGTCAGCACTGGTGACCCCATAAAAATGGGGTTGGGACCCACTTTGGGGTCCTGACCCACAGTTTGAGAACCTCTGATATAGACTAAGAATTGAGTGGATGTGGAAGTTGAGCTGCTTTTCATCTGGAGTCTTTAAAGTGAGATTTGATATTTTACGATATATGCTTTTAATTCAGGTAAATGTTTGTAGTGGTCCCTTCTGGCCTTAGAATCTATGAATCTTCCAGTTCATCCCTTCCTTCATGGTCTGTGGTGGGAAGGACAAGACTGCCTACATTGCAACATGCTCATAACTCTTGCAGCTTTACATTAAGATCAAATTTCATGCTCCAGGGCTTTAGCCAGTCACCTACAGGAGTGAGGAAGGATGCCTCCCCAGGCACATGGAATCAGATGTGTTCTGGGGGTTATTTGCCTTTCTCAGAAGTATCAGAAATTGGACACAGGCAGAGACTGGACACTTGATGGAGTTGACCAGTGCTCTTGCATGGCATAGAGAATCCTCTCTCTTTAAATATCAGGCTGTTATGGCTTGCTCATAACAATCCCCAGATTTAACTGGGAATTGGTCCTGCTTCGAGCAGGGGGTTGGACTAGATGACCTTCTGGGGTCCCTTCTAACCCTGATATTCTATGATTCTATGCTCGGCCCAACCCCTCCGCTTGATTAAGGGAACCATGGATTTCAGTTGCAGACAAAACCTAGGGCTGGCCTCTGCCCTGGAAGGAGGCAGAATCAAGAGAGGCTTTTCCTCCGTGTGCAAGTCGGCTGGCGCCTCAGGAAGAGATAATTACAGTGGGGGGAGGCCAGCTGGTTGGTGAAACATCCTCACCACTGCAGACACTGGCTCAGTGCCCTGGTCCAGCCATTCCTGTATCCTGCCTCTGGCACTGGCCAGGCCTGGGTGCTGACAAGGGGAAGGATCCTTGGGGCGGTGCATCTTTCCTCCCTCCCAGCCCTTCCGAGTGAGGTGCACTGCAGCCCGTGGCAGATAACGGTTTGTCTCATCTGCCTGCCAAGCAGGCAGAGAGCAGCGTCGCTCAGGGATCTGTGGGCCATCCTAGGGCGCAGAACAAGACTCAGACGGAGGCTGTGGCTGGAGAGGGCTGGTATTTCCCGTTCCACACAAGGAGCTTCCATCCCTACCACCCTGTAGCTCCGACACTCTGCTTCCTGTGCTCCCAGCAGGCCCCAGTATGGCAAATCCAGACCCCTCAAAACTGACCCCTGCGCAGAATGGGAGTGGGACACATGGTGGTGAACAGCAAAGCCCATTTATTCTGCAAATGTTCTCCCAGCCGAGGGCTGGTTTGTTACAGTCACTTTAATTTCCCTCGCCTTCCCCTAAGTGTGAGAGTGGGTGATCCTGGTGCTGGGCCCCAGACTGGGTGTGCCTCATGTGGGGGCCGGGGGCACCCCAAAACCGGTCACCCCAAATCAATGGCCACCTCTGAAAAAATGTCTGCGGTCCATGGGTATTTCCTACCCAAGCAGGATGTGTCAGGCCCAACTTGCTGCAACTGTCATCTGGGGCTTTGGGTGATGTGTCTAAACTGCAGGGTTATCTCCATCCATGGACCCGTCACTGCGTCCCTCTCGTCCGTCACAGCCCCCCTCCCTCAGTAAACGGTCCTCTGTCAGGAGACGAGGCTTCCTCCACATGCATGCCAGGGAAGAGTCAGCTTCGAGTCCCATTGATCACTCAGTACAGATCACATGGAGGAGGAGCATGTGCGGGCCACAGGATCCAGGGTTGTATACTCCCTGTGAGATTCCTGATCTCCCAGCTGGGGGACTCAGTCCTGAAACAGACCAATCAAATAAAGGGTTGTCAGGTTGGGATCATGTTGCCAGTGAATCCCTGGGGCTCTAGGCTATGCTGGCTGGCTCAGATCTACAAAAGTATTTAGCAAAAAGAAAAGGAGGACTTGTGGCACCTTAGGGACTAACCAATTTATTTGAGCATAAGCTTTCGTGAGCTCCAGCTCACTTCATCTGATGCATAAAAGTGGAAAATGCAGTGAGGATGTTTTTATACACACAGACCACGAAAAAATGGGTGTTTATCACTTCAAAAGGTTTTCTCCCCCCACCCCACTCTCTGTTGGTAATAGCTTATCTAAAGTGATCACTTTCCTTACAATGTGTATGATAATCAAGGTGGGCCATTTCCAGCACAAATCCAGGGTTTAACAAGAACGTCGGGGGGGGGGGGTAGGAAAAAACAAGGGGAAATAGGTTACCTTGCATAATGACTTAGCCACTCCCAGTCTCTATTCAAGCCTAAGTTAACTGTATCCAATTTGCAAATGAATTCCAATTCAGCAGTTTCTCGCTGGACTCTGGTTTTGAAGGTTTTCTGTTGTAATATCGCAACTTTCATGTCTGTAATCGTGTAACCAGAGAGATTGAAGTGTTCTCCGACTGGTTTATGAATGTTATAATTCTTGACATCTGATTTGTGTCCATTTATTCTTTTACGTAGAGACTGATAAGTTTGACCAATGTACATGGCAGAGGGGCATTGCTGGCACATGATGGCATATATCACATTGGTGGATGTGCAGATGAACGAGCCTCTGATAGTGTGGCTGATGTGATTAGGCCCTGTGATGGTGTCCCCTGAATAGATATGTGGGCACAGTTGGCAACGGGCTTTGTTGCAAGGATAGGTTCCTGGGTTAGTGGTTCTGTTGTGTGGTGTGTGGTTGCTGGTGAGTATTTGCTTCAGGTTGGGGGGCTGTCTGTAAGCAAGGACTGGCCTGTCTCCCAAGATTTGTGAGAGTGATGGGTCATCCTTCAGGATAGGTTGTAGATCCTTGATGATGCGTTGGAGAGGTTTTAGTTGGGGGCTGAAGGTGATGGCTAGTGGCGTTCTGTTATTTTCTTTGTTGGGCCTGTCCTGTAGTATGTAACTTCTGGGTACTCTTCTGGCTCTGTCAGTCTGTTTCTTCACTTCAGCAGGTGGGTATTGTAGTTGTAAGAAAGCTTGACAGAGATCTTGTAGGTGTTTGTCTCTGTCTGAGTGGTTGGAGCAAATGCGGTTGTATCGTAGAGCTTGGCTGTAGACTATGGATCGTGTGGTGTGGTCTGGGTGAAAGCTGCAGGCATGTAGGTAGGAATAGCGGTCAGTAGGTTTCCGGTATAGGGTGGTGTTTATGTGACCATCGCTTATTAGCACCGTAGTGTCCAGGAAGTGGATCTCTTGTGTGGACTGGTCCAGACTGAGGTTGATGGTGGGATGGAAATTGTTGAAATCATGGTGGAATTCCTCAAGGGCTTCTTTTCCATGGGTCCAGATGATGAAGATGTCATCAATAGCGCAAGTAGAGTATGGGTGTTAGGGGACGAGAGCTGAGGAAGCGTTGTTCTAAGTCAGCCATAAAAATGTTGGCCCACCTGACAAAGGAGGTGCTGTTGTCATCATGGTTAGGTCGGAATATGAACAAGAGGCTACTCGGCAGCTCTCCAACACTACTTTCTGCAAGCCATTACCCTCTGATCCCACTGAGGGTTACCAAAAGAAACAATTTGCTCAAGAAACTCCCTGAAAAAGCACAAGATCAAATCCTCACAGACACACCCGTGGAACCCAGACCTGGGATATTCTATCTACTACCCAAGATCCATACACCTGGAAATCCTGGGCGCCCCATCATCTCAGGCGTTGGCACCCTGACAGCAGGATTGTCTGGCTATGTAGACTCCCTCCTCAGGCCCTACGCTACCAGCACTCCCAGCTATCTTCGAGACACCACTGACTTCCTAAGGAAACTACAATCCATCGGTGATCTTCCTGAAAATACCATCCTGGCCACTATGGATGTAGAACCCCTCTACATCAACATTCCACACAAAGATGGACTACAAGCCGTCAGGAACACTATATCCGATAATGTCACAGCAAACCTGGTGGCTGAACTTTGTGACTTTGTCCTCACCCATAACTATTTCACATTTGGAGACAATGTATACCTTCAAATCAGCGGCACTGCTATGGGTACCTGCATGGCCCCACAGTACGCCAACATTTTTATGGCTGACATACGCAGAAGTCACCTACTACAGGACAGGCCCAACAAAGAAAATAACAGAACGCCACTAGCCGTCACCTTCAGCCCCCAACTAAAACCTCTCCAACGCATCCTCAAGGATCTACAACCTATTTGTGCTGGAAATGGCCCACCTTGATTATCATACACATTGTAAGGAGAGGTTTCAGAGTAACAGCCGTGTTAGTCTGTATTTGCACAAAGAAAAGGAGGACTTGTGGCACCTTAGAGACTAACCAATTTATTTGAGCATGAGCTTTCGTGAGCTACAGCTCACTTCATCGGATGAAGCTTATGCTCAAATAAATTGGTTAGTCTCTAAGGTGCCACAAGTCCTCCTTTTCTTATTGTAAGGAGAGTGATCACTTTAGATAAGCTATTACCAGCAGGAGAGTGGGGTGGGGGGAGAGAAAACCTTTTGAAGTGATAAACACCCATTTTTTCATGGCCTGTGTGTATAAAAACATCCTCACTGCATTTTCCACTTTTATGCATCCGGTGAAGTGAGCTGTAGCTCACGAAAGCTCATGCTCAAATAAATTGGTTAGTCTCTAAGGTGCCACAAGTCCTCCTTTTCTTTTTGCGAATATAGACTAACACGGCTGCTGCTCTGAAAAGTATTTAGGTTCCTGATTCCCACTGATTTCAGTGCCTGAATACTTGGGCGGCTCTGGGCCTTTGTTCACACATGGCCTAATTCTCTTTACGGCAGTGTGACTGCACTAGCATAAACCGAAGTGTGCTGGCTGGGATCTGGCTGCAGTGGAGCTGGGCCCATTTACATCAGCTGGGGATCTGGCCCCACTGACTCCAGTGGAGGGAATCAGCCTCGCCCAAGCCCGAGTTAAGCTGAGAACTGGGGCCTGTCTGTGTAAATACAGCGACGCCCGGGGCATCAACACCCTCTGGGTTCCCCCCACCCAAGGAGAGGCCAGAACCAGCCCCAGCAGCTCTGTCAATGAGCCCTTGGCTAATCATGCCCCCACCCAGTCCTTAAATACCTGGGTGCTGACTGCTCCCTGCCTGGCTCCGTTCAGAGGAGCAGCGCAGCGAGGGGGGCTGCCAGCAGAGGCAGGAGGCTGGGGAGCCTGGTGCTGCCCACACTTGAGCGAAGTTCCAGGTGTCTTTGGAGCTGCTGCTGCAGCCAGGTGACCTCCCTGTGGTACTGATCCCTGCGGGGGGGGGGGGGGGGAATAAAGAAGAGTGAAAAATAGCCCTTCAGTGGTCCTCATAGCCTGCCAATGCATCTCCCCTGCCCTGGGAATTGGGGTCATGGGGGGCAATCACTCATCCACTCCAGGAGCCCCCAGGGAAGGGTGACTCACCCCGACCTTTTGCATCCATTGCACCACGTTTCCATGCTGGCCCCCTGGAAACATCGGCTTGTTTGTTCATTTTAAGACCCTCCCTCTCCACAGCGTGCTGCCCAGAGAAGGGCAATGGGGCGAGCACAGCCCTGGGAGCCAGGGACTGCAGGCGTTTAACTGTGAGGCCTGGTCCCCGGGGAAGAGCCCCTGGGGGAGAACTGCAGTGCAGGGATCGCCCAAGGGGGCAAGTGGGCCTTACTTTTGCTCCTGGAGATGCTGGACTGTGTTTTTCCAGGCACTAATTTCATCTGGAAAACAGGAGTGGGAGGGAAGCTGGGATCAGAACCGCCATCATGCTAGTTGCCCCCTCCCCATCCTGATGGCCAGAATTAACCCTCTCCTCTCCCCACCCCTGCCAACGCAAACACCAGATGGTGCCCAATCTCTGTGCGAGTCCATTGGCCAGACTTCTGCACTGGGGACACATGGGCACCTTGAGCCGCTCCCCGCGCTGTGCTGACGAGCCCCCGCCGCCCACTTTGTTCTGTTGGACGGACTGGCCGCCACGCGCTTTCCCTTTAGCTGAATCTGCAGCACCCAGTCATCAGGGACCTGTCCCTGCTGCCTGTACCACACTGCGGCCTCCTCTCCCTTCCCATCAGCCGCCCACTCCCCGCTTTATCATTCCCTGTTCCCAGGAGCTCCCCCCCCGCCTGTGAAGCCCATCCGGTCTCGAGAGCAGGCCCCTGGCCCATGCAGTATACCCTGGATGGGTCCTCCCATGAGCTCACCGGGCAGGAGAGGGTTGCGGTGAGGGACACAGCTAGGGGACTGTTTTCCCAGGGCGGCCCTGGGGGTGCTGGAGCTCAGACCGGTCTGGGTTGTGACCGGCACACAGCAGTGGCAAGGGGACCAGTGTGTGGAATCCTTGGAGATGCTGGCACTGGGCGACATCCCAGGGAGGTCTCTGCCTGCCTTATCCCACCAAGGAGGCACCCCCTCCCGCAGAAAGGTTTTCCCACGAGCCCCCAGGCACCTGCAGAACTAGGAGCAGGCTCTGCCTGTGCAGAGGGGCTGAGAACAGCAGCTGTCTCACCTCGTAACCTGCCTTTTTCCACTTCCTGCTGGGCAATGTCGCTGTTTAGCTGGGTGACCTCCTGGGTCAAGTTGGTGACATTCCTCTGCAGGACGTGCTGGAGGAGGAGAGAAAGAAGAAACACCTTAGACTTCAGAGAGCCCTGCATCCTCAAAGCGCTTTCCAAACTGCCTGGGACTCACTCAGCCGCTCGCTGAGCTGCAGCCACCTCTGGGGTGGGGCATGACATCTGAATCCAACTGGAACAGCCGACCGGCCAGACGCAGTCACCCGATCACAGGATCACGCAGCCAATAGCCTTTGCTCACTAGATGCCCAGGACTGAAACAGAGGTGGGGCTGCGGGTCAGGATGGAGGGCGTGAGGGAGCCTCAGGCTGGACTCGTAGGGGGCCGTGCACTGGGATGGCTGGGGACTACCAAACAACTCCACGTCCTGGCTGGATTCCAGCCTGGTCTCTCTCCTGCCGACCCCCCCAAGGTGCCCTGTTCCTGGCTTATCCCCATGTCAGTGTGCTGCTCAGGCTGGCATCTCCTGTGAGCAGAAGAGCTGGGGAGGCGGGGGGGGCAAGGCAGTGCTAACCTCAGCACGGGACCTTCCCATCCCATCTGCCTCCTGCTGCTGTTTGGCCCTGGCCTTTGCCTAGGGCTGGCAGCCCCTGGCACTGGTTAGGAAGGGGAGGAGGGAATCCTGGCTGTGTTGTACCCTGCGGCGCATACAAGGGCCCCTGGGAAGCAGGGGTGGGGGGCTCAGATCCAGCTCCCAGGAGTCTGGCGCGTTGGCAAGCAGGCGCTGCGATGCCGTCAGCTGGAGGGAGCTGCTGCACGTACCGTGTGGTTCTTGCACATGTCCCAGCCCTCCCACTTCTCCTGCACTGTCCGGTTGGTACTCGCCATCTCCTCCCGCAGGGCCAGCACCTTGCTGTGCAGCCAGCGCTCCTCAGCCACAAAGTGGCCCAGCCCGGCCACCAGGATGAGGATGATGGCTAGTTCCACGGTGGCCACGGCGAGCCAGACCTTCCTGCCGCCCGAGGCGAGACCCCCGGGATCGCCCATCGGGGTCAGAGGGCCCTGCGGGAGCCAGGCGGGTGGTCACACCCTGCAAAGGAAAGGAGCAGTTTGGTGCTGTAGAGTTTCTAGCGGCCTCCTCATTAGCATACCCCTCATTAATATATGCCTTAATAGCACAGCCCAGATGAGTCCGTATTTGCATGCAAATTCATTACCATCAGTAATTAACATATTTAAGATGGTGATTAGCAGACACCTCATTAATAAATTCATCCTTGTCGCTGCTTGTTCGTCATTAGCCTATCGCACATTAGCATATCCCTCATTAACGAGCCCTCCCCAGGAAGTGTGGGGCTGGGGGCGAATTGGGGCAGAGCAGCAGGGCGGGATTAACTTTTTGTGGGCCCCCATTGGGGAAATAGGGCATGTGATGCGGGGCGGTCCGCAGAACGAGGGGCCGGTTGGGGGCAATGGGGCACAGCCCAGCACAAGGGCTCTGTTTACAAACCCTAAACTGCTACGCGAACAGTGGCCCACCCAGCCCTGTGCTGCCAGCGTGCCCTTCCACACTGACCCCCCTGCCCAGTGCCCTACCCTTATGCCCAGCGCCCCCTCGCCCAGAGACCTCCCCCAGATTCCAATGCCTAGCACCCCCTGCCCAAAGACCTCCCCCCCCAGATCCCTATGTCCAGCGCCCTCTCACCCAGAGACCTCCCCCCCAGATCCCTATGCCCAGCACCCTCTCACCCAGAGACCTCCCCCCCAGATCCCTATGCCCAGCACCCCCTGCCCAGAGACCCCTCCTGCTGACGTCCCACAACAACTGCACAGCACCCTGCACACCATACTGCCTGCCCAGCTCCCTCACCCACAGAGCCCCTACTGTCCCGCACCCCCTTCACAGTCCCACCATCACAGCTGTACAGTGCCTCATATTCCTGAGGGAATTCTGCATCAAATTCTGGGTATAATATTTTAAAATTCTGCAATTTGTTTTTACGGTAAATAAATGTGGAAGTTCCGCCATGGCAGTGGGGCGCACAGGCCACTGAGGTGGGAGATCACCCTGCAGGTGACAGGGACTTGGCAGTGAGGCTGAACCTGACCCTGACATAGCACAAGGGCCATGCCTGCCACAGAAACACCTTGGGGCCCTGCCCCTTTTGCGCCAGGCACACCAGATGTGGGCAGGGAGGCTCAGCCTGGCAGCAGGATCCAAGTGCAGAGGGACTTAGTGTGGAGGGATCCAGCTGGGGGAAAGAGGGTTCTGTGTGGGGGGTAAGAGGGTTCTGTGTGGGGCAGTCTGGGTGCAGGCAGCTCAGTGAGGGATCTGGATGCACAGGGAGGTTCCAGGTGCAGGGGCAATGGGAGTCTGCAGGGGGGACCAAGTGAAAGTGGTTGGAGCTCAGCAGGTGGGGGGGTCTGAGTTCAGGGGAGGTAGGGTTCGTTTGGGTGGGGGTCCAGGGGTAGGTGGTTGGGGCTCAGTGGGGAGGCTCATCGGGGTGGTACAGATGCAGGTATAGGTGATGACTCTTGGTTTTACCGATGGGTGCCCCATCCCGGCTCCGCCCCCTTCCCCAAGGGCCCCCCCTCCCACTCTGCCCCTCTCCACCTCTTCCTGCCCCTGCTCTGCCCCCCCTCTCCCCAGAGCATCTCCTGCCCACGGCTCACTCCTTTCTGCCTCCTCCTGCCTTGAAGGCGAGGGAGGAGGGGTGTTTGGGAGGACTCAGCCTCCCCCAAAACTGGCAATTTTCAGCTTATTTATACACATCTTTCATATTCTGTTATTGAATGTGTGTCTGTCATTGGCATCTGAACAATGTAATCATTATTAAAATAGTCATGAAATACATCATTACATGGTCATGAAATTACAGTATATTAAACTCATTACACTCAGCGACAAGCTGTCTTCACTAACACCCCAGTTTAAAGACATTACCTTCGCTCTGGGCTTCACGCCTGCTTAGGGCCGATGGCTCCTGTTTGGGAGCTGAGGCCACTGATGGCTGTGGGAAGAAGGTGGATGGGAGGGACAAGCAATGGAGAGTCTCTCTCCTCTCCCCTCCTCTTGCTTTCCCCGCCCCTTTCTCGTCTCTAAGTCCTTGCTCCCCTTCCTGATGTTTCCCCCTTCTTGCTTCCCACCTACGTCCCTTTCCCCATCTCTCCCTGCTCCCCACCTCCTAGTGCCTGCTCCCACCCACACACTCAAAGTGGCAGAGGAGGTTCCCCCTCCTTGGGTGGGAAGGTTGCCTAGTGGTTAAGGCACAGGCCGTGGGCTCACGTGTTCTGGGTTTGATTCCCTGCTCTGCCACAGACTCCCGGTTTAGCCTTGGGAAAGTCATTTCACCTCTGGGTGTCCTAGATCCCACCTGGGGCTAATACTGACCCTGCCTCCTAGGCTAAATCCATTCATGGCTGTGTGGTGATGGGGGAAATGGAGATACCCAGGTGGGTAGATTTGGGCTGAATTTCTCCACAGCCGGGGAGTGAGAACCAGCTCTGCAGGGGGGACGGGAGAGGGGCGGGGGGCTCAGGCCAGCTCGGCAGAGTGTGGTCGGGGCTTCAGGCACCAGGGTGGCTGGGGCTCCCGAGCCGGGGATATCCGCCCAAGAGGTGTGGGGCGACCCTCGGCGAGCAGGGGCTGGCTGCTGCTGAACCCTCCGGCTTTTGTGCGTGACTGTGTGAGCCCCGCTCAGCCGCTGCCGGAGCAGGGAGGCAGGAGGCCGGCCGCGGCCCCGGGCAGCCCAGCCGGCCGCCAGCGCGGGGATGGGGAGCGCCCCCGGGGTGCAAGGGGGGGCTGCCTTCACCCCTGCCGGCCCCGCAGCGCCCCGGTCTCACCTCAGCCCGACGGGACGCGCCAGGGCCCGGGAAGTCCCGGCTGGTCGGTTTCGGTTCCGCCCCTCCCAGGTTTCGGTTTCGTTTCTCTGCCCGGGCTGCCGCGGGGCGGGGAGGGGGGTGGGACTGGTCCGGCCCGGCGGCGAACCCCTAGGGCCAGAGGGGGCGCTCCGGAGTTCATGGGGGACCCCAAAACTCTGGGGACAGCGGGCCGGGCAGCTGGCTTCGGGCTTGCCCCCCCATTGCCACCCAACGGCGTTAAAGGGCCCCCCCAGCTCCTGGCGGGGCAGAGGCATGGGGCTCCCTGCTCCAGGAGCAACAGCAAAGCCCCCTCCCCATAGGAGCAGCGGGGGTCCCCTCTCTGCAGTGCTGGCAGTAGGACCCCCCAGTATTCACCTTGGGGGGGCGGGGTTCACTGGACTTTTCTCTGGCTAGGCGCAGAAGCCAGTGCTGAGTTGGCAGGGTCCTGCTGTGGGCTGGGGGTTAGCACCCCGTTGATATAAGGGGCCCTCTCAGAGCGATGGGCTCAGGCTGGCTGCAGACTCAGGCAGCAGGGCTCCAGTGGTTACACTCGGGTCTCGTATTTAAGCTTTTCTTGGCAAGCAGGCGGGCTAGAAACCAACGTTTTAAACTGATTGGTTTTCAATGAAAGCCCCGGGTCTGATGCCATCACCTGGCTCCCGGAGCGGGAATGGGCCCACAGCGCTTTCCCCTAAGAGCGCCCTGTGCCGAACCCATCACCCCAGCCCAGGAGCAGGGAGAGGGGTTTGCCCCGTGCTCCAAACTAGCAGCAAAGTTTGAGCTGCCCCTTCCCTGCTCTCTGAAGGCAGGTCAGGCGTGCAATGGCCACGAACACGGCTCCGGGGCTGCTCACTCTGAGCCCCGTGTCTCTGATCGGGCAGGATGTGGGAGGACAAATGACACCACAAAACTTTGGGGTTGGCAACATTTTATTAGAAAAATAGAAACCCTAAGGGCGCAGCAAATACCCCAGCTGGGGCTTAACCCCGCTCAGGGCAACCGTCGTCTGGGGCAATCTCCAGCCAAGAAACCCCAGGGGCTCTGGATGAATTGGCGCCTTCCTCCCTGTGCTCTTCACCCTCTGGATCTTCTTCACCATTTCCCCATCGTCTTCCAGTGCTGGGCAGGAGCCGAGATCCTTCCGCCAGGGCTGGGCTGGGCAGGAGCCGTCTCCCTGCGCGACCCAGAGGAAATGCCAAGCAAGCTAGTGACTTAGAATAGTTCCCGTGAGCGTTTTGGGGATGGGGGCGAGCTGGCTGCATTATGCAGTGCCCCGTGTTCCCGTGGGGATTCTCCACTCTCCCGCTGCGTGGTCAGCCCTGAAACACAAATCCCAAGGGACAGAGAGAGTCCTGCGTTACCCACCACCGAACCACTGCACTGAGCTACCTAATAGCAGAGGGGAGATGGGGAGTGAGGGTGGCTTTGTGTTTATGGCATGGAGCTGGTACTCTGCAGATTTAGGGTCAATGTCCTGGCTCTGCCCTGTGTTCCTGGGGTGATTCACCCGTCTCCTTGGGCCTCAGCCCCCCCCATCTGTAAAAGGGGGGGTAAGGATCCTTCCTTTGCCTGGCTTGGCTACTCCCAGTGTGGACTGGGCAGGCCTGTGTCTCCGTGCCTGGTACAGCTGAGTCCTGCAAGCCCTGCCGAGCTGGGGAGAGGCTTGGAATGGGACGGAGAGGTACAGGGCCATGCTGCAGGGCAGGAGGAAGCTCTCATGCTGCGGAGGTAGTGGCTGAAGGCAGGAGCTGTCTCAGTTGGAGGGGACAGAATGGGGCCCTGCAGCCTAAGAGCGTGGGAGTGAGATAGCAGGAGGGTGGGGAATTGAACCGAGTCCACATCCAGGCTCCTCAGTACCTGTACAAACCTGCTTCTCTCACAGGAGTAGGACCCTGGTGAGGGACAGAGCCAGCAGGCTCAGGTAGCCGGCCACGATTGGGATCCGGAGGCTGCTCCCACCAGAGCTCTGATTCTTCTGGCTATGGAGCTGCTGCTGTTCCAGCTGCCGGATGGCAGCTTGCAGTTTATCACTGGGAGAACAAGTGAAAGGGAAGGAGATGGTAGCAGAGAGCTCTGGGCCCCCCCCCCAGCGCAGCCCGATGGGGCAGGGACGGGCTGGTCTCACCTATGCTGCTGAGCCTCTTGGAGCTGCTGTCTGAGCTTGACTATTTCACCTGGAAGACGACAGACGGGACACAGACACCAGTGCCAGTCAGATAAGGCAGCGTGCTTTTCCCCCAGCATGCGCCCCCCCCCTTCGAGCGCATCCCTACATCCTAGGGTTCCCTCGACACCCCCACCCCTCTGTCTGCCTCATTGGGGACAGCTGCCTGCACTGTACCTCCTGCCTCTATTTCAGATGAGCCAGGCCCCTATGTCAATGGGGCTGAGGGTCAAAGGAAAGTTTTGGGTGCTGGAGGGGCTGGTCATCAGCACACTGATACAAACACAGGATCGGGCCCTGCCTATTCACCTCCCCCATCCCTTTATCAGCCAAGAAGATTTTGGCCTTCTGCAGTTGATGATAATGATAATTTACTGGATGGCGGCAGCGCCTGGGACCCCCAGCCATCGGCGAGGGCCCCACGGTGCTAGGTGCTGTAAAAACCCACGACAAAAAGATGCTCCCTGCCCCATGGAGGTAACAATCTCAGCAGAAGACAAGAGATAACAGGTGGATATAGACACACTGGAATGTACAAGGAAGGACAGCTCAGCGTCTGTGCCCTGCCCAGTCCTTGGTCTCTCTGCTGGGGCTGCCGCTGGCTGTTGGCTCTTGTGGGCGTTTTTGGGCTGGAGACCTTTGTCCCCTTTGAACCAGGCTGAGCTTATCGTACCAGTCAGCAAACAGCACCTAGGGCACCAGCGACCTAGGGGTGCAAGGCTCCAGAGCTGATTACCAACCTGATGAGCCAACCAGTCCCCCGTCCCCACAAAGAGTGGGGAAGTAAGTCCCAGTTCAGGGCAGCAGAAAATCCCCCTCCTGGAGTGACCCGGCCTCCTGGCTCTGAGCAGGCTGGCCCAGGTCATATTGAATCTGGAGGGTTTGTCCTGATGCCGCCACTCCTGTAATGTTACAAGGCTGAGAGGACTTGGCCCAGCACACGGGGCTTCACACTTCCATGACCGTGGCCCCGGAAGCTCCATGCGTGCACCCCAGAAAGGCGTCCCCTGTCTTAGAGAGGACCTCTCCTAAGCCTCCCAAAGGGTTGGTGGCCATTAGCCAGGAGCTGCCCAGAGCAGCAGTCTTACCTTGTCCCCGTCCTTGCTCAGTGTCTCGGCCTCCCAGCTGGGTGATTTCATCCTTCAGGGCAGTGATGTTGTTTTGCAGGTCGTGCTGAGCGAGAAAACGAAAGCGAAGAATCAGCATTTCTGACAGTGACGCACACAGGAAAGCCCTTGCCCACTTGCGCGGTGCAGGCTGCAGCTCAGAAAAACACCACAGGGCAGCTTAATGACTGTGGACACCTACTCATTGCTGTTCCACGGGGAGCAGAGTGGAATTACTGGAGATGGATGAACAGCCTGAAAGCTGGCACCTCCAGCAATAACCGTAGCCTGGCCCCGGGGCACTGCTCTGCATGGATTCACAGGGAAGGGATCCTCCTTCAGCACCAGGCCCATGGCCTTCAGGCCTCAGTGAACAGGCCTCTCAGGCTATTATCTGATAGGTGCCTTATTTTTTCCTAGTTCAAGGTTTCCCTTTCCCCAGCTCTGTCCCGGCTAACACCCAAATCAGCCTTTCATCCTCTCGTGGAGAACTGGACTCGAATCCAGTGGTGCTGGCATGTGGGGGTGCACGTGTCCTGGAGTCCCCCGGCAAGGCTCTGGAGCTGCTCCCTATGAAGCCAGGCAGGACTCTGGGGAAGTCTCCTCTCTGGGAGCAGCCTTACGGCTTCCACCTTCCTGGGTCTGACCTCGGAGCATTCAGCGTCCTCTGCCCCTCCGTGCGCTTCCCACAGCGAGTCCACCCAGGCGGGGTCCTGGGGAAGCCAGGGGGTCCTGCACTCCAACTTTGAAAGTCAGACGTGACTCTTAGCCAGCCAGTAAAACAGAGGTTCATGAGACAACAGGAACATGGTCTAAAACAGAGCTTGTAGGTGCAGAGAACAGGACCCCTCAGTCGGGTCCATTTTGGGGGGCAGTGAGCCAGACAACCACATCTGCACTTCACTCCTCGTCCCCAGCCAGCCCCAACCGACTCCCCCTGCAGCCCCTCCTCCTCTGGGCTTTGTCCCTTTCCTGGGCCAGGAGATCACCTGATTCCTTTCTTCTCCAACCCTTTAGCTCTCACCTTGTAAGGGGGAAGGGCCCAGGCCATCAGTTGCCAGGAGACAGTGTCAGCCATTTATGTACACTGGCCCTTTGCTCTGCAACAATGACACCCCCTGCCTTATCCTACCACCTAGAGACTTAAGAAATGCATAGGGGAAACTGAGGCACCCCTACAGTATTCAGAGGAAACATTAAGAACAGTCCCGCTTCGTCACAGCATGTTAGACCAGACCCACTGGACCTGCAGGACCTCGGGTTCTCCCGTTCCAGATCTCCAGGACAGCCTGGATCAATGATAGGAGACGACCAGATCTGATGCTCAGGAACAAACAGGAACGGAGGGTCAGGAACAGGCCATCGAACACGGACTGACTAGACCAGCCAGCTTTGCACTACTAAAGGGGTCCTCATCTTCACGTCTGTCTGTCCCGCTCAATCCCGTCTCTTCACTTCCTCTTGGTTTCCCTCCTTCCCCTGCTTCCCCCAGTTTCGTCCCAGACTCAGATTCTCTCTGTCTCTGGCAGGCTCCATGCTGCCTGCTGCTGTCTCCCCTGTCCCTCCAGCTGTCACTTCCCCACTCTCTTGAGGGGAGAGACCACCTCCTCTCCACAGAACAGGACAGTGCATTCCCCAGGCCAGCCTGCACGCTGCAGCTCCCCAGACAGGGTTGAGTCCCTGCACCATGTTTACGCAGACATGTGCAGAGAAGGAAATTAATTTGAGCCGTAACAAAAAGCCACCAGGGACCGAGGGGACACCCAGGGCT